>NW_024544029.1:4272500-5696769 GCF_018167655.1 Microtus oregoni | reverse complement strand
CTGGTAGTGGCTGATTCCAGGGCTGACTGTCAGCTCCTCACGGAAGTGTCAACCTGTGGCACTACCATCTCTCCATGGTAACAGGATTCTCCTCCAGGCTATGAGGACATTGCTGTGCCTTGCAACAACAGCCGCCCTGTGGGTCTGGTCTGGTAGCCTGGAAGCCCCACACTTATCACGTATGTGGCACCATCTCTTGTGAGCACCCAGGGGAAGTCATGCCTGATTTCCACAGAGATCCTGAAGAGACTGAGAAAGAAGAGCAGTCCACTGTGGAAAAGGCCATGGCCGAGTGAAATTTCAGGGCAGTAGACTACACTAGTTCCTGAGCTCACTGCTGCCCAGCCATAGGTAGAAGCCTAGTCTGAAGGTTGTAGGTACCCTCTGCTTATCTCCAAGTTCCTGAGTGAGGACCGAAGGGCCTGCCAGCCTCCAAGGACTGGTCTGCAGCTCCCATGCTCAGGCCTCTGCACCAGGTTGGAACATGTGCTCATAAACTGTTCTACAGCCACTTAAGCGAAATGGAAAGAAGGAAGATGAAAATAATCTGTGAACATTGAAAAAATGTGACTTTAATAGTGAGTATTTGAGCCGGGCCCGGTGGCACAAGCCAGTAATCCCAGTACAGGAGACAGGTAGGAGGATCAGAGGCCATTTTGGCTGCCTAATGAGTTTAAGGCCTGACTGGGCTACATGAGACCCTGTCTCAATAAAACAAACCAAACAAATATTTGAAGTTTATGATAAGTATTTGAAAGGTGAACCTAATTATATCTGTTCTAATGGTGCATGTATAATAATCAGTGATGCTGGAGTGACTAGGTAACAGGCCCCCAGACCTTAGCACAACTGCATTAGAGCCACCATTTAGGGCACCTTAAAACTCAGCAAAGGCCCAACACAGCAACAAAGACCCAATCCATCAAAGACCTGGTCCATGGCTCCAGAATCCAGGAAGGCCCTGCATGGACTAACCTCACTCTTTGCCTTCTGTTGTTCTGCTTTTCATGGTTTATACGAACCACAGGGTGTTCACCGGGATGCGGTTTGTGAGCATAAAAGACAACTGTAAGGATTGGGGTGCTTGACTTTGGAAAGTTCCCCATGCAGCCACCAGCTGGCAATAAAGACTTCTGTTCGGCTTTAAGAGTGTTCATGTGAAAAAAAGTTTTAAAAAAAGAGTGTTCATGTGGCATCTCTACAAATTTTATAAAAGGCTTTCCTAAGTCAGGCATGAAGACACGTGTCGTGCCTCAAATCCAGCTCTTGAAGGTGGTGGCAGATGGATCTCTGAGTTTGAGGGTGAGCCTGTTCTACAAAGCAAATTCCAGGACAGACTGGGCTACATAGAGAAACCCTGTCTTCATAAACAAAAAAATAAAAACAAAATATTCAGCTCCTGAGAGGCTGAGGCAGGAAAGAAAGATTACAAATTCAAGGCAATCCTGGGATAACCAATGAGAACTTGTCTGGTTGTAGCAGTTCACACCTTTGCATGAATCCTAGCATTTAGAAGGCAGAGAAAGGTGGATCTCTATGATTTTGAGCCACCTGGTCTACATATGAATTCCAGGCTAGCCTACTAAATAGGGAGACCCATTTTCTTTTTCCTTTTTTTAAAATTTATTTATTTATTTATTATGTATATAATATCCTGTTTGCGTGTATGCCTGCAGGCCAGAAGAGGGCACCAGATCTCATTACAGATGGTTGTGAGCCACCATGTGGTTGCTGGGAATTGAACTCAGGACCTTTGGAAGAGCAGGCAATGCTCTTAACCACTGAGCCATCTCTCCAGCCCATGGGAGATCCATTTTCAAACAAACAAGCAAACAGGCTAGATATGGTGGTGGCAGCTGTAGTCTGAGCACTGGGGAGATGTAAGAAGGGTCAGAAGTCCAAGCCCATCTTCTACCACCGCAGTTCTTAACCTGTGGGTCATGATCCCGTTGGGGGTTAAAGGGCCCTTTCACAGGCCATTGGAAAACACAGATGTTTACATTATAATTCATAACAGTCATGAAGTAGCAAGGAAAATAATATGATGATTGAGGTCCCCACAGCATGAGGAACTATATAAAAGGGTCATGGCATTAGGAAAGTTAAGGACTCTGCTCTACTATGTAAGGAGTCTGAGGCCAGCTTAGGACAGAGACCCTGAGTCATACAACAACAAAGTAACAATAAAGTGTGGTCCACTAAGCATTTGCTAGCAAAGAAAACCATTGCAACAGTTACCTACAGTGCCTGATGTAGCCTCCTGAAGTGCCAGCTTGTAGGACCTGTCCCAGCAAGTGGCTGATCTCCTGGCCTGGAAGTGGCAAGACTGTCACTGAGAAAGAAGTTCACCTGGAAACAGTGTATGATGAAGAAAACAAGAGGGGGGAACGTGTGTTTTACCAGATGGGCTTGAGGAAACTGAGCATAGCTCAAAGGAGCTGCTCATCATGATGAACATGTACAAGATTGGCCCATAGAGGGACATTGCAGTGACCCAGGTCCCACATGGTGTCTAAGAAACCATCTGTGACCCCAGTTATAGGGGACCTGATACCCTCTTAGGCCTCTGTGGGCAGCAGGTACACATGTGGCACACAGACATGCATGTAGACAAAACACAACTACACACACTACACACAATCATATACACAACTATATATACACACCACACAAACATACAATCCTATATACATATACAATCACACACACATATGCACACATACACTCATGACCCTACACACATATACAACCACACACATACAGTCATACCACACAACTCTGGACACATAGACAACCACATACATACACATACAATAATTTACACACACCACACACAACCACACACACACTTTCAGTCGTATACAGCACACACATACAATCATACCACACACACAACCCTACACACATACATAACCACACACATACAATCATACAATCATACCACACACACAACCCTACACACATACATAACCACACACATACACATGCCATCATTACCATCGTACGCACACACCACACCACACATACACAAAGCTGGGTTACCTCTTACTTTGTAAGACTTAAAACAAAAGGAAGGTCTTTCTTTGGTTTTGAGACAGGGTCTCACCATGTAGAAACTCAAATTGGCCTGGAACTCACAGAGTCCTGACAGCTTCTGCCTCCCAAAGTACTGAACTTAAAGGTGTGAGCCACCACACCAGACCAAAGGGGATTTCACTAGACTACAGCTTCATTCTCACATCTTTCAGAAAAGAATATCAGTTTGAATATGTGACATTTAGCATGAGTGACTCCATGTTGTGGGCTAGTGTAAGAGCTGAGTCAAACAAATGGCCACCTATAATTTTTAAAAACAGTATATAATGCTTAGTCTTTATTGTAAACTTGATTTAGAATGACTTATGAGATGAGGAAGAGAACTCAGGATGTGTTCCCAGTCCCCACATCAAGGGCTTACAGCTTCCTGTAACTCCAGTTCCAGGGAATCTAGTGCCCTCTTCTGGCCTCTGTGGGTAACTGCACTCATGTGCACATACCCCCCCATATAGACATCCATATATAGTGTTTTAAAACTATTTTATTAAAAAGAGAGAGAGAGTTGAATGAGGACACCTGTGTGCCACTAAGGGCATTTTGAGAAAAGAATAACTGAGGGGGAACACATACCCTGAATGAGGGGGGCACCATTCCATAAACCAGTGCCCTGGACAGAATACAAGTGGGGAAGAGAAGGCCAGGAGAGATCTGATCCCAGATCCCAGCACTCAGAAAAACCCAAAGAGAGAGAGAGAGAGAGAGAGAGAGAGAGAGAGAGAGAGAGAGGAATAAAACAGCCTTTCCTGGTCTACATGTAAGTAACTCCTGAAACTTGGAATATCTTGTGTGTGTTTGTTTTTTGGGTTTGTTTTGTTTAGTTTTTCAAGTGTTTTTTGAGACAGGGTTTTTCTTTGTAGCCTTGGCTGTCCTGGAACTCACTCTGTAGACCAGGCTGGCCTCGAACTCACAGAGTTCCTCCTGCCTTCTGTGTGCTGGGATTAAAGGCATGTACCTCCACATCTGGCATTTTTGAAAACTAGAAAAAAACCCACCCCCCATTCTTCAGTCTCCTGACCACCGGGAGGGAGCCACTTACTGAGAAGTGAGACAGTAACTCCCTGTAGTCAGGAAACTGAAGAAGGAGTTACCCTAAAATTGCATTTGTATGTAAATTTTTTCAGTTTATAGGTCTGTTAGCCATATCAAGTTAATTTTGACACAAGGTGTAGGTGAAAGTGAAAATGTTTCCATGGAGATCTCCGACTGTTTCAGCATCTTTTGTTAAAAAAGGCTGTAGTGTCCTGGTTGGATTACATCGGCTTCTTTGTTACAAATTAAGTTAAGTGTTTGTATGAGTCTGTTTTTGGACATTCTAATCTATTTATATGTCTATCACAACCTTTTAAAAGAATTTTTATTTGTGTGAGTGCGCATGTGTGTGCGCGCATGCACACGCCTGCACCACACCATGTGTGGAGGTCTGAGGATGACTTTTGGGAATCAGTTCTCATCTTCTAATTCCTTGGGACAGAATCTGTCTTATTTTTGCTATTGTGCTTCTTACTCAAGGCTAACTAGCCCCAGAGTTTCCAGAAAACCATTCTGCCTCAGACTTTGTTATACCACAGGAATGCTGGCCTTAAAGCTGCCCACCACCACACCCGGATTTTACGTGGACTCCAGAGAGCAAGTCAGGTGATCCGGCACACAACAAGCAGCCTTATGACAACCTGGTTAGTGAGAAGATAATTGGCTTTACTTTGTTAAAAAAACAAGGAGTTGGAGAGATGGTTCAGTGGTTAAGAGCACTGGCTGTTCTTCCAAAGGACCCAAGTTCAATTCCCAGCACTCACATGACAGCTCACGACTGTCTGTAACTCTAAGATCTGACATACTTACACAGACATACATGCAGGCAAAACACCAATGCACATAAAATAAAAAATTAATTGAAAAAAACCTTTGAAGTGGTTTTTGATGTTTTTTGGTTTTCGAGACAAGGTTTCTTTGTGTAGCTGTGGCTGTCCTGGAACTCCCTCTGTAGATCAGGTTGGTCTGCAGACTCACAGAGATCTGCCTCCCTCTGCCCACCCCCCCTGAGTGCTGTGCTGAGATTAAAGGTGTGTACCACTACCCCCCAGCTGATTCTTGACTATTATGAAAAAGAACCGGCTGTCCTGGAGTTCATTGTGTGGACGAGGTCATCCTCATCTGCATAGTGAGTTTGAGGCTAGCCTGGGCTACAGAAGATCAGTGTCAAAACAATGACAAAAGAATTAGGCATTCTGTCACGCAGTGGTGTGCCGCCTTTAATCCCAGCATTCGGGAGGCAGAGGCAGGTGAGTTCAAGGCCAGCCTGGTTGACAGAGTGAGTTTCAGAATAGCCGGAGAAACCCTGCCTCAAAAAACCAATAAATAAATAAATACAATAAAAATCTTTGTTCATGTACTTTTATTTTCTAGAATACAGAAATAAAATTACATCTTGTGTGGAAACCTTTAAGAATAACTGAAACTATGTTCTATTAAAAAACAAAGCCACTTGGAAATATCAAAGCCTGAGAACAGATTCTGTTCTTTGCAAACAACAGCCATACAAATACCACAAGTCAAGGAAGGGGATTTCCTGAGCGCCGCTTCCAGGCAGCCCAATAAATTAGGGTGGAGCGATTGTCCTTCTGAGAACACTCCCTGCCGGCCAGCTCACACACTTCCTTACTAACTAAAATGACCCTCTTGCCTCCCCAGCCAGCTTTCTATGTAGGATTTCAAAGACACACACAAGCCCTTCAGCAGAGACAAACCTTTGGGATTGTGTTGGCTTCTGGATATGCTGAGTAGTAAATTGTTTGAGGCTAAAGTCTGTGGTGGGGATGGTATGAAGTCAGGAGATGATGCACACATGACTGGGAAGGGGGCAGACATCCAGGCAGAGGCGCTCACAGTGGCAGGACCAGCTTTGAAGTCAGAATCTGTCTGCAATCCATCTTTCTTTCTTTATAAAATGCTTTAAATCTTATTATTTAACGTTCCATGCTTGTACGTAATGCATTTCCACCATATTCAGATACCGTCTTGTTGAAGGAGCAACGGGCTGTGTTCCGCCGCCCCGCTCCTGGCCACCGTCTAGCTTTAAACCCGAAATAACAACACACAAACTGTATTCTTTTAAACACTGCTTGGCCCATTAGCTGTAGCCCTTACTGGCTAATTCTCACATCCCGATCAACCCATCTTTAAAAAACTGTGTAGCACCGGTCTTACCGGGAAAGATTCAGCATGTCTGACCTGCCCAGAGAGCAGTGGCATGGCGTCTCTGACCTCATTTCCCTTCTTCCCAGCATTCTATTCTGTCTACTCCACCAACCTAAGGGCTGGCCTATCAAATGGGCCAAGGCAGTTTCTTTATTAACTAATGACCTTCCTCCATCACTGTCTGTTCCCACCTCTTAACTCCCTGCTCTCCATCTGGACGCCTTTCTCAACAGCAATGAATCTTTTCTGTCTGTCTGTCTGTCTGTCTATCAACTATCTACTTATTTTGGGGGCAGAGTCTGACTAAGTAGTCCCAGCTGGCCTGAAACTCACTATGTAAATCAGACTGACCAAGAATTTATAGTAATCCGCCTGCCTCTGCCTCCCGAGTGCAGATTAAAGGTGTGGGCCCCCATCCCTGGCTCCTTTTTGACTTATTAACCTTGAGTAACGAGGCAAGTTTCTCGGCAGCGCTAAGTCCCGCCTCTTCGCCTCTTTAGACACTTGATGCAGATTAACGCAAAGGACACCTGGGCCCTATCATCAGTAAATTCGGAATTCTTCCTCTTCTCCCACGCTGGATTTTCAGAAGGTAAACTGCATGCCCCATAGCAGAATCTGATCTGATCGTTCTTCCTTGTTTTCTGACTCAGAGAATGGTAGACGCTGCAGAGTATTGGGGAACAGAACACCAGAGCTCAGGGATCGGCCTCTGGGATAAGAAACTAGTTCAGTAGGAAGAGCGCACCACCAACCCCGAAGGATCATGTGCTCAAGGTGTCCAGTCTTCTCTCACAGGCTTAATACCTCAAATGTCACTTGGTCGGGGAAGCCTCTCTAGGGAACGCTCCGAGAACAGTGCCCGGCTGTGGCGCAGGCTGACCTGAGGACACCTTTCAGTCTTTCTCTAGCCCTCTTTGTCCTCCTGTAATTTAACTATGGCCTTGCTTACTGCAGCTTTTAAATTCAAAGACACTTATTGGTGTCTGTCACCTTAAATTACCAGATTCTGGCCCCTCCCACCCATCCCCCATGAAAGGACAGCAAAGCTTCCTAGTTTAAGTTGTATCTGGTTCCTCCTCCCTGTCTCCAGCACACCTGCCTTTCCACAGTTAACTTCTAAATGGCAGAAGGAATCACCAAAATGCACAGTAGTTCGGGGAGACCTGCACATCCCTGTTCTCCAGCAGATGACATTGTGTCCTGCTTTCCGAATATGCTTTTGGAATCCTGTAAAAAAAAACTATCAAAAATAGAGATCAAAGCATAAAGTCATCTTCACACGACTGGTCACACGTGAAAATCTGCGTCACCCTTCCCTTCTCCGGATGAACAGAATGAAGATCAGGGTCTCCCCCCACAATAAAAGCTACAGACTCAGCCTTTTATCTAGTTTTCAAGGAAGGCAAGCCCCATTAGAACTCACTTTCTAATTTTAGATTGTTTGGTTTGTTTCCCATTTTGTTTTCAGGACAGGCTGGCCTTGAGCATGCAGTGATCCTCTGGTTTCTCTCTAGCGCTGGGATTGCGGGCATGCCCCACCATGCCCAGAGGCTGAGCTCATTCTTCACCCCTGCTTCCAAGCTTTCACTGTGTAGTCTGGACTGGAGTCAGGCACCCACCTGCCTGAGCCTCTCAAATACCAGGATTATAGGAATTCTGGGACTACAGGCATGTACAACTATATCTGGCTCAGAAGCATCTATCTATCTATCTATCTATCTATCTATCTATCTATCTAATTTATTTATTGAGATAGTGAGACAGGGTCTCACTCTGCAGCCCTGGCAGGCCTGAAACTTACTATGTAGTCCAGGCTGGCCTTAGACCAGAGATCCAGCTACTTCTCTGCCTCCTCCCAAGTGCTAGGGTCAGAGGTGTGCACTACCACCTACCACCCTGGCTTTCTGCTTCTTTTGAGCATGTGTAAGTTTGAGCCTGTACAGCTGGCAGTATAAATTTTTATATGTTCTGTTACAGTATCATGCATACCTATATCAAGCATTGTGGTATATAACCCTAGCAAACAGAAGACCCACAAACAAACAAAAGTATTTGTAAGGAAACGTTGTGAGTTTTTAGAATTTTATTGGAGTCATTGAAGATCTCCATCAAGCATGTCTAGTCTATAGCCGCATGCATCCCAAGAGAGCTGGGAATGCGCACAACATGTTTGTAGATGACAGCATGATTCTAGACAGACACCCCTGGAAGTACAGGTGGCAATGTATTGTGCATATAGAGAGAGGGGTTGTTATGAGTTCTTTCTTTTGTTTCTGGGGCCCAGAAACAACACCCACTTGTAAGGTTTAACTTGGTGTGGGATTAAAAATGACATTTCATTCTGGGTGTGATGTCAAATGTCTGTAATCCCAGCTTTGAGAGGTGGAGTCAGGAGACTCAGGAATTCAAAGACATCTGACGCTATTAATTTTCAAGATCTTGTCTAAAAGTCAGCAACAACAATGAAAACCAAAGCTGAGCAGGGTGAGGTAGCATATTCCTCTCTAATCCCAGCACTTCAGAGGTAGAGGCAGGAGAATCAGGAGTTCAAAGCCTGGCTTCATGATAATCATTAAGTAATAAATGAATATTAAAAGGCCGGGCGGTGAGGCAGAGGCAGGCGGATCTCTGTGAGTTCGAGGCCAGCCTGGTCTACAAGAGCTAGTTCCAGGACAGGAACCAAAAGCTACGGAGAAACCCTGACTCGAAAAATCAAAAAAAAAAAAAAAAGGCCGGGCGGTGGTGGCGCACGCCTTTAATCCCAGCACTCGGGAGGCAGAGGCAGGCGGATCTCTATGAGTTCGAGACCAGCCTGGTCTACAGAGCGAGTTCCAGGACAGGCTCCAAAGCCACAGAGAAACCCTGTCTCAAAAAACCAAAAAAAAAAAAAAAAATGAATATTAAAAAGTAAAGATAGTTCGGATCATAGCTTTACGAGTTGTTCAACAACAAGTGTTGGGGAAATTGGTTGCTTATTTGGAAAAATAGTACCATCTTCATCTAGTATAAAAATAAATTCCAACGGAGCAGTGGTGGCACACGCCCTTAATCCCAGCATTCAGGAGCAGGGCAGGTGGATCTCTGTGAGTTTGAGGCCAGCCTGGTCTACAAAGCAAGTTCCAGACAGCCAAGACTGTTACTACACCCAACCCCCCAAAAAGAAAAAGATTTGGAGCTAATTATTGACATCACCAATGTGAATCTTATTTGGTGTGAATGGATCAGGCTGTCCTCCAACTCTCCATCGGCAAGGATAACTTTGAACTGTTGATCCCATGAATGCTGGTTTCTCTTGTCTTAGACCACTCCTCCTCTCTCCCTCACAGCCATTTAGAAACACAAAAGACATTTTAGCTCACGAATCACACAGAACAGGCCATGGAGAGATTTGGTTCGCAGGTCAGAGATTATCAACACATTGACTAGAACTTGTAATCTGTGGAGTAATCTGTGGATATTGTTACAGTGAGCTAAGCCAGCATTAAATTATTAACACTCCTTGTAACCGATTTTGCAGTCGCTGCTGCTGCTGCCGTTTTGTGATCTGGAACTCTGAAACAAGGACAGTCAAGATAACTAAAATGATACTCTGTGGTGCTTAATCTTGCTTATCTGGGTTGAGAAACACCTGGAATAGTAAAGCCAGGTGCCTCTGGGCACGCAGGTGAGGGAGTAGCCAAAAAGACCTGCGCTTGTGTGGGCAATGTTAGCCCAGAGGCTGGGAGCTGGAGTGGAATATAATAGGGAAAAGAACCCAGCATCTTTTTCTATTTCCTGGCCACTCCCCTCCCCACAACCCCTCCTCATGAAGGACTGAAGCCTTTGGAAGTCTGAACAAAATTTCTAAAGTTGCTGGGTATTTTGTCACAGCATACTTCACCAGGCATGATGGGTCGCACCTGTGACCCCAGCACTCAAGAACCCGAGGCAGGAAGAATGGGAGTTCAAGAGCAGCCTGGGCTACATGAGACCCTGTCTCAAAATAAATAATAAACAGTTCTGAGGACACAACTTAGTGGCAGAGCTTTCATTAGTAACAGGGCCCAGACTTAACAGGCCCCCGACCTTAGCACAAGTGACTCCATGATGGACCATTCAGGCTGTAAAATTCAGCACATAGACAGCACCACCTGCCAGAATTAGATCTAATCCATCAAAATCCATAGTTCTGAAAAAGTCTCTAAATGTACTAACCTTCCTTCCTTCCTTCCTTCCTTCTTTCCTTCCTTCCTTCTCCCTTTTTTTTTACACACCAATCCCAGTTTCCCCTCCCTCCTCTCCTCCCACTTCCCCCACTTCTCCCCCCATCATCTACTCAGTGAGGATAAAGCCTCCCCTGGGAAGTCAATTAAGTCTGTTCCATCACCTCACTGAGGCAGGACCAAGGCCTCCCCCACGTTTGGGCTGAGTAGGACATCTCTCCACAGAGAGTCAGTTCATGCATTAGCTAACCTTGCTTTTAGCTTTTCTAGTTCTGCTTCTGCAGTATGACAACCCAGAACATGGGTTTTGTGCTTAAAGGCTCACCCTGAGAAAGGTGTGGGGTCACCAGTCAGCTAATAGACTTTCTATTGGCTTAAACCCGTGTCCAAGCAGGCTCCTCTGGTGGACACCCCACAACATACAGTCCTGGGTTCAGTCTCAAGATTTCTAAGGACGAACAACAAAAATTTAAGTAGTTTGATGCTTTCATCAAAACTTACACCTTTAATCCAGCACTTGGGACACAGAGGCGGGAGGGTCTCCGAGTCTGAGGCCAGCCTGGTCTACAGAGCAAGCTCCAGGACGGCCAGGGTGCATTGTGAGACGATCTCAAGAATAAATGAACAGTCACAAGCTCTGTACATTACACTGAACATTCATCACTCCTTTATATCGCGAGTGTTCCAAGTGGTACCCAAAGCATTTTATCTTTGTAAATAAATTGGGAAAAGTAGAGTAAAATTAAGGTTTAGTTACTGTATTTGTCAGAAGCATTGTGAACACTGAAAGAGCACCCATCGAACACAAAGCAGCAGGCTGGAGTTAACACACAGCCGGCCCCCCAAGTTCCAGGACAAATCCTTGAGGGGTCGGGGCTCTCTGGAAGGCAGATGTCTGTTCCAGTCATCCAAATGTGAGCTCTGGAAGTGGGTTCTAGAATAATCCTTCACGGAGTCCTCATCTGCAAGGGAGCCCAGATGTGCTCGAGGCCTCTCCTAGCACTGCAGCGCTTTTGATTATGACTATATTTTTCAAAGGATGTACCTAAGGATGCTTGGTTGTTTTTCTCTCGGGATTTAGTGTAGTGGCTCAGTTGAATAGAGCCATGAACTCCAGTTCATTTTATGAGGGAGACTGCAAGCCAGGGCTCCAGGCGCGGCTCTCCTGGGATTATGAGTTGGTGTTTGAAGTGAAGGCTAACCATGTGGTTTTTGTTTCATTGTTTAAAACAGACTCTCCCTCTGGTGTGTGCTCGTGTATACATGTGTGTGTGTGGAGGACTTTTTGTGTTTATTTGATTTCCCCTAGAGACGGGATCTCTCACTAGCCCGGAACTCACCATGAAGGCTGGACTGAGGTGAGCAGCTCTGGGCTTCCAAACCCATGCCAGCACCCCCAGCTTGTTAACATATGGGGTCTGGGAACCAAACTCACATTTCTTTGCTTGCAAGGCACGTGCCATGCTGACTGAACTGTCTCCCCGGCTTGTTGAAACAGTGTCTCTCAGGGCCAGCAACATGCTCAGCGGATAAAGAAAGATGCATTTTGTCAAACGCAACAACCTAAGTTTGATCCCTAGGACCCACATGGCAAAGAGCCAGCTCCTGAAGCTAGTGACCTCTGACCTTTGAATGCGTTCTGTGGCACATGCTCCCCACCACCCATACACGTGCATACAAATAGCAAGGCACGGGGCTGGAGAGATGGCTCAGTGGTTAAGAGCATTGCCTGCTCTTCCAAAGGTCCTGAGTTCAATTCCCAGCAACCACATGGTGGTTCACAACCATCTGTAATGAGGTCTGGTGCCCTCTTCTGGCCTGCAGACATACAGACAGAATATTGTATACATAATAAATAAAGAAAAAAAAATAAATAGCAAGGCACATGTGATGTGGATTAAGAAAGAAACAGGATCTCCTGTGGCCCAAACTTCACCCTCTCTTCTGCGCTACTGGCTGCGGGTGGCTTTGAACTCTCAATCTTCCTGTCTCCATCTCCCAAGTGCTGGGGTTGCAGGATGGGCTCTCGCCATACTTTGTCTTGTTTTTGTTTTTCAAGACAGAGTGTCTTTGTGTAGCCCTGGTTGTTCTGGAACAGGACCAGGCTGGCCTCAAACTCACAGAGATCCACCTGCCTCTGCCTCCAGAGAGCTGGGATAAAGGTGTGGAGCACAAGTCTACAGTCTGGTCTACAGAGTGAGTTCCAGGACAACCAGGGATACATAGAGAAACTCTGTCTCAAAAAGCCAAGAAACAAACAACAACAAGAATACTGGAATGTGCCACCATGCCCAGTCACTAGGAGGGATTGTCTTTTAACTGAGAGAGGACAATGCACCCTAAATTGGGCAGCCCCTTTTCCTGGGCAACGAGCTCAGATTGCAAGCAAAGGAGAAAGCTAGTCAGCTTTCCTTATGCTATGGGCATAAGCATAGCAGCAACCTTATGCTATGGGCTTCCTGACCTCACACACCATGTGACCAGCTCCTGTCACCATTACTTCTGGGCCATGGCAGACAGAACAGACCCTCCCCCTGTAAGACACTTTGTCGGATGGTTTATCACAGCAACAGGAAACGTGACTTCAGACATATGGCTGTGATCCCGGCACCACACAAACCATGTGGGTTTGTACACACCTGTAATTCACGACTTACAGTCTGAAGCAGGGAGGTCAAGAGTTCAAGGTCATCCACAGATGCACAGTGAGTCTGATGCACCTGAGGTGCCCTAGGTCCAAGATGGAAAGGGGTCTTGGTTTTGGTCACTGATTGCACACTATTCACCCAAAGATCAACTTTATTTCAATAAATGCAAGTTTTTACTTGTGGCGAACATCTCTGATAAAACATAATTTGTACCAGACATAGTAGTGCATGCCTGTTGTCTTAATTTGGGTTTCCATTGCTATGAAGAGACACCATGACCACTGTTCAGGTGGAAGCTCCATCCCAAGCCCCCTCCCCCATCTCTCCCCAAACCCTGCTGCATCTCAGAAAGCTCGCCAAATGATGCCCCCTCCCCAAAGATGCTCAAGACCACTCCCACAGGGTATTTAAACTTCTGTCTATGTGTTGCTTTTATTGGTTAATGAATAAAGAAAACTGGCTTGGCCTATAGCTGGGAGGAAGAAGGCAGAGTCAGGAAGACGCCACGGAGCCGCTGCTGGAGACAGATGTGCTGAAACTTTGCTGGTAGTCCACGACCTCGTGGCGATGCACAGATTAATGGAGATGGGTTAAATTAAGATGTAAGAGTTAGCCAACAGGGACTGGAGAGATGGCTCAGAGGTTAAGAGCATTGCCTGCTCTTCCAAAGGTCCTGAGTTCAATTCCCAGCAACCACATGGTGGCTCACAACCATCTGTAATGGGATCTGGTGCCCTCTTCTGGCCTGCAGGCATACACACAGACAGAATATTGTATACATAATAAATAAATTTTTTTTTAAAAAGAGCCAATAAGAAGCTAGAGTTATGGGTCAAGCAGTGATTTAATTAATACAGTTTCTGTGTGATCATTTCAGGTCTAAGCTAGCCAGGCAGCCAGGAAGCCGCTCTCTCTTACAACACTCCTCCTCCTCTTCTTCCTTCTCTTTCCTCTCCTCCTACCCTCCTCTTCCTTCCTTCCCTTTCTTTCTTTCTTCCTTCCTTTCTCCTTCCTTCCTTTCTTTCTTTCTTTCTTTCTTTCTTTCTTTCTTTCTTTCTTATCGAGACGTAGTTTCACTGTGTATTCCTGACTGGCCTGGAACTCCTTATGTAGATCAGGCTGGCCTTGAACTTACAGAGATCCACCTGTCTCTGCTTCCTGAGCTCTGGGATAATAGGTATGTGCTCCCACGCCCATTTCTAGCCACATCTTGGATGGACCTTAACGAGACAGTCTGAGCCAGAACCAGCCAGGGATGCTGCCATTGATTTTCCTAACTCCTGCCCCAGAGGCTGGGAGCTGGTGGTTTGGGCTGTTTTAAGCCTCTGAACTCTCCAAGTGAGACTTGAAGCAGCAAGTTAGAGATTCATCGTCATGTGACATTTTGTACTTAGGAATTTACAAAGCTTTTCTCCAGCTTGTAAGTAATTGGGGTGCCTCCCCTAACTTTCCTGTTTTTTTAAGATTTTTGTTGTTAACTATTTCTTTGAACTTAGACTGGGAGATATGTGTTAAAGCCATCATTCTGTTTTTCTACTTCTCATCGTTTCTGTCTTCAGGTTGCTGTTTGTTGCTTGGATATTTGTAGCTATTTTATCCACATTATAAGTGTAGCATTCAGCACCACAGTACAAAGTATCTGTCTCCTTCAAGGCTTTTTTCTTCATTCCACTTTGTCTGACATTAGGATTAGAATTCTGCTTCTCAAAATACACATTTGCCCATCAGATCTTTGTTTTACCACAATCCCTTCTCTCATCAGGCCTTACTATATACCCCAGGCTAGCCTCTTACTTGTGCCCCTCAGGTCTTGGCCTTTCAGTATGTCCCCTCTGCTGGTTCTTTGCTCTTTCTTTTAGTTTCTCATATACAACAAGGAGTTGGGTTTTACTATGTGAGTCAATCTTTAAATTTTTATTTGACTTTCTTATTTTTTTTTTTTTTTTTTTTGGTTTTTCGAGACAGGGTTTCTCTGTGGCTTTGGAGCCTGTCCTGGAACTAGCTCTGTAGACCAGGCTGGTCTCGAACTCACAGAGATCCGCCTGCCTCTGCCTCCCGAGTGCTGGGATTAAAGGCGTGCGCCACCATCGCCCGGCGGGGACTTTCTTATTTTTGAGACAGGGTCGTGGCTGTCCTATAACTTACCGTGTAGATCAGGCTGACTTCAAACTCACAGAGATCTGCTTGCCTCTGCCTCCTGAGTGTGGAGACTAAAGGCATGTGCTGCTATTTTTTATTATTTTTAATTATACGCAGGTGTGTGCTCGTGTGGGCACGTGTGAGTGCAGCTGCCTGGGGAGGCCGAAGGCATCACATCTCCTGGAGCTGGAGTTACAGGTGGTTTTCAGCTGCCTGCCATAGGTGTCGGGAACTGAACTCTAGTGTCTGCAAGAGCAGCAAGTGCTGTTAACCACTGAGTCATCTCTCCAGCCTCCTTGTAAGCCACTTTAACTAAGGCTATTTAAACCTGCTGATGTAAATTAACCTTTATGCCCTGTTTCCATTATGTTAGATCTGTACACATGAAACAAGATGCATAGCCTTTCTGAAAACTGTTATATTTCCTTTGTTCTCTGTGTGTGTGTTCCTCTTATTTTCCCTCTGTGAGCCCCGAGAAATTGCACATGCTTTCTGAGTGTTCGCCCCCTCCATATGTTCCCAGCCCCATTTCGCTCAATATTTATGGAAATTCGTGCACTGGTTGTAATGATTTCCTTTGACCAGTGTTCAAGTAACAACACCTCAAGTCCTCTTTTTCTCACATGACCATGAATTCCCTACTGAAAATAACAATGAAAGAACTTGCAAGCTCCTGTTCCTCTCTGTGTCCTGTTATCATTCTGTTATCATCATCTGTCTCGAGTTTGTTTAGGCTTGAATACCATTTGTTGACTCTAAGCATCTCCATCCCTTATCCTCACTTTCTACATAGGAGACAGCCGGTGAGCCCGTTCTTATCCTCTCCTCTTAGTGTGTGTGTGGTTACGGTCAATTGTCAGAGCATGAAAAGTGTATATACTACCGTGGGGGCTTTCTCTCCACCTGGGACAACTCTTGCTGAGTACCCTGACCAGACTAACAGAGAGAAGCAGTCTGCACATCTGAGACCCAAAGCGACGTGTGTCCTCCCTGCTCAGCTGGATGCAGTGTGAACAGTCATGGGGAGGTGTGAGTGAAGGACAAAGGGGACGATCTAATGGGTCTGCTGGGGGATTGAAGCAAGATCTGTTCAAATTCTTCACGGCCTCCTTGTTTACAAAGACAACAATGTTTCTGTCCTTAGTATATGGAGAGCCCACCTTTCAGCTGAAGATTTAGCTGCTGCTGTTGTTTTTGTTTTGTGTACCATTATATTATTATTATTATTATTATTATTATTATTATTTTAATGTACCTATGGCTGTTTTGCCTTCATGGATGTCTGCGCACTGTGTGCATGCAGTTCCCATAAGGCCAGAAGTGGGCATCAGATCTCCTAGGATTGGAGTTACAGATGACTGCCATGTGGGTGCTGGAAATAGAACCCAGGTCCTCTGGAGGAGTAGCTGGTGCTCTTAATCACTGAGCCATCTCTCCAGTGCCAGGCCTTTATTTATCTATTATTGTGTTTATTTCATATGTGGAGGTATGCTCTATCACCAAGCCATTGCCTCAGCTTGATATGTTCCTTCTTTTAAAAAAATTACATTTGTGGTCCAGCAGTGGTGGCACATGCCTTTAATCCCAGCACTCAGGAGGCAGAGGCAGGCGGATCTCTGTGAGTTCGAGGCCAGCCTGGTCTAAAGAGTGAGTTCCAGGAAGGCCAGGGCTACACAGAGAAACCCTGTGCAGAAAAAAAAAATTGCATTTGTGTATGTATGGTGTGTGTGTGTATGTACTCCCATGTGCCACTGCAAGACTGTAGTAGTCAGAGGACAACTTGTGGGAGCTGGTTCTCCCCTACTGCGTGGGTCTTGGGGATGGAACTCGGGTCCTCAGGTTTGGCTGCAAGAGCCCTTCCCCACTCACTGTCTTGCCAGATTGCTGGGTGCCCTCTGGGAAAAATTCAAGTCTTCTTCCCTCCACAGAAGTGTGACTGAATTTGAATTGTAGTTGTAAATATTAGTTTTATTTCATTATTTTGGATTTCTTCTGCTAGGCACCAAATTTGTATGTTTAATCTGTTTTGTCTGGTTTCAATTTTTAAGAATTATTTTTATTATACTTAACCATGTGTAGGTGTGTGTGTGCCTGTGCACATTAGTGCAGATGCTGGCAGAGGCTGAAGTGTCCGCCTGTCCATGAACTAGAATTACAGGCAGTTCTGGGTGCCACGTGCGTCCTGGGGCCAAACCCCTCTGAGAGAGCTGCAGGCACTCCAGGTCCCCAGTATTGTTTCTGAGCTTTTGAATTGCTGACTTGGGGTGGAGATTATGGCTTAGCAGTAGAGTGCTTGTCCTCTGTCCTTAGCCCTGGGTGGGATCTCTCTGAGAGAACGAGAGGGGCTTAGTCTCTATCTGTTCCCTGTTTCTTACTTCAATTTATCACAGGGGTTTCCCCTAGATATCCTTTTTTGTTGATTTGGGTCACTTTCCCAGAGACACTGACTTTGAGACAAGGGTGTGTGCCAGGTGCTTGCTGAGCGTGCCCTTGGGTCATTTTCCCAGAGACACTGACTTTGAGACAAGTGTGTGCCAGGTGCTTGCTGAGCGTGCCCTTGTGAGAGGAGGAAGTGGACGGAGGCCACAGCTGGTTAACTTTTAACAAGCAGCTCTCTGGAGGACAAAAACTTTGATCTGTAGCCTTTGACTGCTTTCAGTACTGAGTATTTGCCCTGGAACACAGATAACAGCAGACCGTACAGTAAGAAGGAAAGGTAACTGCTGACTGTTTGTTCCTTTAGCTTTGAATATAATTTATTTAAATTTGACTTTATGTCTGGGCGTGGTGGAGTGTGAGCCCATCTGAGCTGCGGAAGCAAGAGTCTGAGTTCCTTGTGAGTCTTGCTCCTATAGTGAGTTCTAGGTCAGCCTGGGCCACAATGTATGCTGTGGTCTCAGCAAAGTTAAATTTTATAATATTTAAGTTTTGATAATGGCTATGGTAATACAAAATTTCCAAGTAACAGTTCTCAGGCTAGTGGGAGACAGGGCCTGATCCAGTGGCCTTGGTGGTTTCAGCTGATCCCATAAGGAAGGGTTTGAACAGCATCTCTTTTGGTGGTTGTACTTGTCTTTTGACATGGTCACATGGTCCCCAAGCCGGCCCCACACTGCCCATGTAGCTGGTGATGACTCTGACCTTCCTGCTCCCAAGAGCTGAGAGCATGGGAGTGACCGCTGGGTACACTCATGAGCTCTGAAACAGACTGGCCTTTCAGACTTCAACCTGCAGATGAGAACTTCATACCCTGCATGGGAAGTCACTGCTACCATGAGGAATAAGGGGGGCCATGGGTGGAGGGTTCCCTTTGTCTAAAGGAAATTCCCAGAGAAAGATTTTAACCCTGAAGGTGGCTGGGGACCCAGAAGCCGGTGCTTGTGCATCTTGTCATTTGATTGCATGCGCTGCTTTGGAACACGAGTTATCACGCTTCCATAACACGTATGGTTCCACCTAGGCGTGGTGGCGCATCCTTAATCCCAGCACTGCGGGGCAGAAGCAGGTGAATCTCTGTGGGTTTGAGGCCAGCCTGGTCTATGTAGTGTTCCAGGCTACATAATGAGATTCTGTCTTGGAAAAACCCAAATGAAAACAAAAAAACCAAAACTTACTGTGGTCCTTTGTGTGTGTATACGTGTGTGTGTATGTGTGTGTGTAATTTTAGTTTTTAATTTTTTATTCTTTGGTTTTTCAAGATAGGGTTTTTCTGTAACTTTGGAGCCTGTCCTGGAAAATAGCTCTTGTAGACCAGGCTGGCCTCGAACTCACAGAGATCCACCTGCCTCTGCTTCCCGAGTGCTGGGAATAAAGGCACGCACCACCATCATCCAGCTCTTATTGTAATTTTAGATACTAATTTTTTATTGACATAGTTTAATATATCAGATTTTTCTGCACCAACTTTTTTCTTTTTTTTGGTTTTTCGAGACAGGGTTTCTCTGTGGTTTTGGAGCCTGTCCTGGAACTAGCTCTTGTAGACCAGGCTGGTCTCGAACTCATAGAGATCCGCCTGCCTCTGCCTCCCGAGTGCTGGGATTAAAGGCTTGCGCCACCACCACCCAGCCCCAACTTTTTTCTTTTTAATATTTTTTTGAGATTACAATTACATCATTTCTTTCTTCCCTTTTCTCCCTCCAAACCCTCCCACAAATCCTTCCCCTTTCAAATTTATGGCCCCTTTCCCCTTTAGTTGTTTTGTGTGCGTGTGTGTGTACATACATTCACACACACACACACACACACACACACACACACACACACACATTCCTAAATACATAATACAACCTGCTCAGCCTGAGTAACTATAATGAGCACAGCAGAAAATGCTTTTTGATGAGCAAGGAACTCAGGACCGCGAGGGGTGCACCCACACACTGAGACAATGGGATGTTTCAGACCCAGCTGGCCTGGGTCTGAAAAAGCCTGGGATAAAACCGGACTCGCTGAACATAGCAGACAATGAGGACTACTGAGAACTCAAGAACAATGGCAATGGGTTTTGATCCTATTGCACGTACTGGCTTTGTGGGAGCCTAGGCAGTTTGGATGCTCACCTTATTAGACCTGGATGGAGGTGGGTGGTTCTTGGACTCCCCACAGGGCAGGGAACCCTGATTGCTCTTTGGGCTGACGAGGGAGGGGGACTTGGTTGGGGGAGGGGGAGGGAAATGGGAGGCGGTGGCGGGGAAGAGACAGAAATCTGAAAGAAAGAAGGAAAGAAAGAAAGAAAGAAAGAAAGAAAGAAAGAAAAAAAGAAAGAAAATGCTTTTTGACTCTCAAATCAGAGATTTCTGTTAGAGACTGGACCTGACCCCCAGCTAAGATATGCCAGTCACACAGGTGAGCATCCTTGGGGACAGAGACTTTGGAATGTAGAGTGGGAACCTTGTGTGACGCCCCTCAGCATAATCAAATATAACTTCTGTTATACTAACTACATGAATCTATCTTCAAGATCGTGACAGTAATGTTATTCATATATGTTTTTAGGGCTGACCACTTGGCATTGGATAAAAATTGGTGTGCTCTTCCCAAATCAACTTTTAATATTTTAACATTGTTTTTGGAAGACAGTGGGGAGGGGTTCCATGGTTTTCCTACTGTTTTTTTCCAGCTCAAGAGCGCCATCTTCTGTTATTACGAGTTGCCATTCTCTGGAATCTGATCTGGCTTTCTGTTCTTTTAGGGTGGCCTTGAATTCTCTATGTGGTGAAGAATGACTTTCCTGAATTCCTGATCTACCTGCCTTCAAGTTCTGGGATTACAGATGTATTCCATCACACCAGCCTTCTTCCTGCCCCTTCCGCCCCCTTCCTTCCTTTCTCTTTCAGGTGTATGTATGTATGTATGTATGTATGTATATATATACATATATATGTGTGTATATACATATATACATATGCACACACAATATATACACACATACACACAATGTATATACACATATATTTTGTTGCCTGTGGCAACATATATATAATGTGTATATATGTATATATGTGTGTCTATATATGTGTGTACGTATTGAGAGAGTTTCACACTGCAGTCCAGGCTAACCTGGGATGCACTGAGCAATCCCACTGGCCTTGAATTGGTTATCTTTCTGCCCTGGCTTCTGGAGAACTGTAATTATTGGTGTGGCCTTCACAAATGGCCTGATGTGTTGTTCTTACAGTCAAATGTCTCCCGGTCCTTCTATTTATTATCAGGACAATTATTTTACTTTTCACAGTTTCTCAAAAAAGATACTGTTTCAACACTACTACTGTTGTTCCTATGAACTTTCTAACTGTGGCTACTTTTGCCTATGGCAACATGCTGGGTTTCAGACCCGTTCCCAGCTATTCCACTGTGGGTTGGGACCTTCCTTCTGGGAGTGAACCATTGTTCACTAGTGACCTTAGCATTCCCTGATCTTTTGAGCAGTTCTGGTGGCTTCCACACAGTCCTGGGATTCCAGCGTCATTTCCCCAGGTTTCTGGCAAGCTGGAGAATGCAGGCCTTTCCCTCCTGTGCTGAGTTCCATGCAGGTATTTCTCTGTATTTTCCTTTTTATTCTTCTCATACCTTCATGCCAAGATGTGGCGTTAGCTACTTCAGTTTTGTCATTCTGGAAAATATCAGTTTGCCTTCTCTCTCTCTCTTTCTTTCTCTCTCTCTCTCTCTCTTTCTTTCTCTCTCTCTCTCTCTCTCTCTCTCTCTCTCTTTTAAGATTTACTTACTTGGGGGAGGGGGAGGGAAATGGGAGGCGGTGGCAGGGAGGAGGCAGAAATCCTTAATAAATAAATAAATTTAATAAAAAAATAAAATAAAATAATGGGACCCATTTAAAAAAAAAGATTTACTTACTTATTAAGCATAAAATGTACTGCTGGCAAGGAAGGCACCAGGTCTCCTTACAGATAGTTGTGAGCCACCATGTGGTTGCTGGGAATTGAACTTGGAACCTATGGAAGAGCAGCCAGTGCTCTTACCCTCTGAGCCATCGCTCCAGTCCCTCTTTTTTGGCTTTTCAAGGCAGGGTTTCTCTGTGTAACAGTCCTGGCTGTCCGGGAACTCAAACTCACTCTATAGACCAGGCTGGCCTTGAACTCACAGAGACCCTCCTGCCTCTGCCTCCTAAGTGCTGGGATTAAAAAAAGGTGTGCACCACCACCAACCACCCAGCTTTTTGTTTTTTTTCAAATTTTGTTCTTAAATGTGTTATTTCTTGTTAGAAGAGCCTTTCTCCAGCTTAACAGGAGGTTCAAGGCCTGCTTGGACTTCAGAGTGAATCCTGGGCCAGTCTGGCGGAATTGGTGGGATCCTCTTTCAAAACAAAACAAAATATGGGTGTTCAGTGCGGTGGTAGAGCTCTTGCTAATGCTTGCAAGGTCCTGCGTTCCAGCCCCAGTATGGGAAACTCAGCAAGCCAAATAGACAGAAACCTTTTCCATACTAAGTCAAAAAGATTTTCTTTTAAAAATTATTTTTTATTGTTTTTATTGAGCTATTTCCCCTTTCTTCCTCCCCTCTCTCCTTCTTCCCTCTCCTGTGACCCCCATACTCCCAATTTTTTCAGGAGATCTTGTCTTTTTTTCCTTCTTATGTAGATCCATGTATGTCTCTTAAAATTATTTTTAATTATTTATTAAATTAATTATTATTAAAATAAATATGCATATGAGGACAAGTGCCCAAAGAGGGTATTGTGTCCCTTGGAACTAGAGCCAGTAGAGTTGGCTTGCCATCTTCCACTACATGGGTCCCAAGGATGGAACCCAAGTCCTCAGTCTTAGTGGCCAGCACCTTCACTCTGAGCCGTCTTGCTGCATCATAGGTTTCCTCTTACAGCTTTAAAGAAGTGAGTGCAGGCGCCCATGGGGGCCAGGAGAGGGCATCAGATGACCTGGCGGGCCAGGAGGGGTGTCAGATGACCTGGGGGGCCAGGAGGGGTGTTAGATGACCTGGGGGGGCCAGAAGAGAGTGTCAGATGACCTGGGGGGCCAGAAGAGGGTGTCAGATGACCTGGGGGGCCAGGAGGGGTGTCAGATGACCTGGGGGCCAGGAGGGGTGTTAGATGACCTGGGGGGCCAGGAGGGGTGTTAGATGACCTGGGGGGGCAGAAGAGGGTGTCAGATGACCTGGGGGGCCAGGAGGGGTGTTAGATGACCTGGGGGGCCAGAAGAGAGTGTCAGATGACCTGGGGGGGCAGAAGAGGGTGTTAGATGACCTGGGGGGGGGCAGAAGAGAGTGTCAGATGACCTGGGGGGCCAGGAGGGGTGTCAGATGACCTGGGGGGCTAGGAGAGGACGTCAGATGACCTAGTGGCTGTGAGCGACCTGGTGTGGGTGCTGGGAGCTGAACACTGATCCTTGAAGTAGCAGCCAGTGCTCTTAAACCCTTAAAGACTCTTGTGGCTTCTCCACTTACATCTTAAAGCCACTGAAAGGTCACCTAAGTGTGGATTGGACCTAGTTTAATCTTTCTAGGCTGGCTTGGAACTCAGTAAGTAGTTCATGTTCACCTTAAAACTCTTGGCAGTCCTCCTGCTTCAGCCTCCTAAGCTGTAGTATATGCCACCACATCCAGTTATAACAAGTTTTCTTTACAAAGTCTCTAAATAGTCTCTGTGTTGTGTTTCATAAAAACACAAATATTGAATTTAAAAAGAAAAAAAACGGAGTAGGGTGTGGTGGTGCACACTTTTAATACTAGCAGAGGAAGGATCTCTGAGCTTGAGGCCAGCCTGGTCTACAGAGGATGTTCCAGGACAGCCAGGACTACACAGAGAAACCCTGTGGCAGAAAAACCAAAACCATACAAACAAAAAAGCAGGAAACACTGGAGAACTCAGGAACTGTGAGTCGCAAGTTGGACTGGGAAACCCTCTTTTCCTAATGGAGTTGGCACTCCCACCATTACGGCATTGCCATGTTCAAATGTCAAGTTCTATGCGGATCCATTTCTGAGCTTTCCTTCTGTTCTGTTGGCTTGTTTGTCTTTGTGTCTGTCGGATATTTGGTTTTGTTTTGAGGATCCAGCCATAGCCTTTGTACATGCTTGGCAAATATTTATCCGCGTCACACCCCAGTCTCCCAGCCCTAGTTCATTCATGCTCCTTGTGTTTTGTAGTGGGGTCTCACGGTAGCCTGACTGACCTGGAACCTGTTCTTCAGGCCAGGCTGGCCTCAGGCTCATAGAGACCACCTGCCTCTGTTTGCTGAGTGCTGGGACAAAAGGCCTTCCCCCTCCCTCCTCCTCCTTCATCCTCCCTTTCTCCCTCCCTCCCTCCCTCCCTCCCTCCCTCCCTCCCTCCTTCTTAAACAATTTCGAAGTTAGGGCTGGGTGTGTAGTTGGTTGAGCGCTTGCCTAATACGCACGAAGCCCTCGGCTGGATCCCCGGGATGACATGGAGTGGGCATTACAGTGTGTGACTGTCTTCTTAACACTGGTGAGGCAGACCTTGAGGCCACCCCAGAATGCATGAGACCCTGTCTCAAAAGTGAAAAGGTAATAAAGTATCTCTGTGTGCTTTGTCTTAAGGCTTGATGGACTGTCCTCCCCCCCTTTAGGTTTTTGTTGTTTTCTGTTTGTCTGTTTTCAGAATGGACTCCTCTTTTTACAGATTACTGTCTATGTGTGTTTTATTCATTTATGTGTATGTGTGTGTAGTAGGGTTTACTAGAGAAACAGAACTGATAGAGAGAGAGAGAGAGAGAGAGAGAGAGAGAGAGAGAGAGTTTGTGTGTGTGTGTGTATGAATGAATGAGATTTATTAGACCAACTTACAGATAATGGTCTGACTCTTCCACCAACGCTCTCTGCTAATGGAAAGCCCAAGAATACAACATTTGTTTGGTCCGTGAGGCTGGGTGACTGAGTTGTCTTCAGAGTGCACTGGAATCCTGAAATAGGCTCTAATGCCCATGGAGAAATGAACTCGAGAGTGAGAAAGATCAAGCAGGCACAGAGCAAGTCCTTCCTCTTCCGTGTTCTTTATCTAGGCTTCCAGCAGGAGGTGCGGCCCACATTGAAGGTGGATTTTCCCACCTCAGATGGTCCAGATGTAGAATGGGTCTTCCTGCTTCAAATGATCCAATTGAGAAAAATCCCTCACAGGTATTCAGCAGCTTAGGATTTGTTTAATTCCAGGTGTAGTCAAGTTGACAACCAAGAACAGGCACACAGTGTGAGCTTATGTGTAGGCTGTGCTCGCAGGTACCTCAACAGGCCAGAGAACTTCAGATCCCTGAGGTGGAGTTAGAGACGATTGTGAGTTGCCGGTTATGGAGTCTGTGACCAAACCTGGGTCCTCTGCAAGAGCAGTGTGCACTTCTAACCTCGGAACCTTTTCCAGCTCTCTATGTTCTTTTTTAAAAAATTTATTTATTTTTATTTTATGTGCATTGGTGTTTCCCCTGATTGTATATCTGTGTAAGGGTGTCAGGTCCCCTGGAACTGGAGTCAGACAGTTGTGGTTGCTGGGAATTGAACCCAAGTCCTCTAGAAGAGTGGCCAGTGCTCTCAACTGCTGAGCCATCTCTCCACCCCCCAGCACTCTCTATTCTTAAATGAGTCAGCTGCTATTTGTGTGTGTGTGTGTGTGTGTGTGTGTGTGTGTATGAGTGTTGTATATTGAACTTAGGGCCTTTCAAACACTAAACATTTGCATCACTACACCTCTGGACCCGCAGGCATTGGGAGGGATAGGAACAGCGGTGCACTATAAGCACTGACTTACACAGAATTTGAAATCTTTCTGTTTCTGTCTCCCAGGTGCTGGAGTTACAGGTGGACACCACGGTGCTCAGCTCAGCTAAGTCAACATTTTAAATTTAATGCCTAAAACCACTTTCTATAGTTTGAGTTCATTCGAAATTCCTGATTGAATTACTAAGAAGTAATGTCTCTCAGGATGTGTGAGTTTTCTCCTTTAATCTATTGGTGCAGTTAGAGTTTTCCCACATAAAACCACTGTAATTCTTGAAAGAAAACCTTAATTGTAGAGTTTACATGGTGAATATGTATGTGATATATGAGTTCATCTAATGGATAATATATTTGTATGTAGATGAAAGTTTCTGTCTCACCTGGTCCCACAGCCATTTAGTCCCAAATAAACACACAGAGGCTTATATTAATTATAATTTTTAATATAATAGACCTGTTTGGCCTATTGCTCAGGCTTATTACTAGCTCTTACAGCTTAAATTAACCCATAATTCTTATCTATGTTTAGCCACATGGCTTAGTACCTTTTTTCAGTAAGGCATTCTCATCTTGTTTCCTCTGTGTCTTGCTTGCAACTGCATCTCTGCCTTTCCTCTTCCCAGAATTTTCCAAGTCTGGTTACTCTGCCTATACTTCCTGCCTGGGTATTGGCCAATCAGCGTTTTATTAAACCAATACCAATGATAAATCTTTACAGTGTATAAGAGCTTTACCCCACAGCATCTCCCCTTTTTCTTTCCAAAACAAGAAGCCTGAATCTAATCTCCTTTTATTAGCTTTCTTCCTGACTATTATCCATAAGAATTAGTAACCAACCCTCTAAACAAAGTCAAATATCCATTTTTTGGGAGTGTGGGCATAGTGTTCTAGGCTACTGCCTGCTGATTGGGGGTACCCTGAGAAATTTAGGGTTATGGTCAAATCTTGACTGGAGTATTCTGTGAGACTGGATCATCTTAGTCAGCAGTCTTGAAGCTGTTCTGGATGTAGAACTCAGAGGAGCCGGGCGGTGGTGGCGCATGCCTTTAATCCCAGCACTTGGGAGGCAGAGGCAGGCGGATCTCCGTGAGTTCGAGACCAGCCTGGTCTACAAGAGCTAGTTCCAGGACAGGCTCTAAAAACCACAGAGAAACCCTGTCTCGAAAAACCAAAAAAAAAAAAAAAAAAAGAACTCAGAGGAAACTCCAACAGAGGTGCTCTGAGACATTGGATCATCTGGGCCATCTGCTCCTATTGGAAATTTTTCAGGAATCTTCCTCAATCAAACCTGATTTTTTTCTTAATTCAGAATAATAAATCCACAGTCTCTCATTTCCTGTGGAAATAAAGCAGAATCTCTTTCCCAAAGTAACATTGACAGAGGTTTTGTCTGGCCCAGTCCTGTAACCATTCAGTCCCAAAGAAACACATAGAGGTCTACATGAATTATAAACTGGTTAGCCTATTAGCTCCGGCTTCTTATTAACTCTGGGATTACAGGTAACTGCTACACCTCCCTGGCTGGGTTTATAGATGGCTGCTACACCTCCCTGGCTGGGATTACAGGTGGCTGCTACACCTGGCTGGCCAGGAAATCGCTGTGTGAGGCCAGGCTGGCCTCTATCCATCCTTCAGTGATACTCCTTACCTCTGTCTGATACTGGATTACATGTGTACACCACCGTGTGGCCGTTTTTATTCTTGCACTGTCTCTATGAGCCTGGTTACCTACTCTGTGTCTGGAATGATTTCATAAAGGAGCTGCCCTATTCTTTGAAGGCTTGGTAAAACTCAGTGAAAAATCTTATAAGCCTGATGCTTTTTTTTCGTTGGGAAGACCTTTAATTACCTAGTTATCTATAGATATTTTGTGTGTTGATATGTAGTTTCTCTGCCAATTTTGACATATTAAATTTTCAAAAAAAACCCTATTCTCTTCATCTAGTATTATCATTAGCCCATAATTGCATGATTATATAATTAACCTAAACAGGCACCTGGATAAACTCAGCTGTCCTTCTCTAGTGTGATGATTATTCTTCTAATCTCGACTCAAGAGGTTGAGGCAGGAGAATGAGAGCTCAAGACCAGCCCTAGCAGCAGAGAGGCCGCCTCTCAGACAAGCATCATCCTGTATCCATGCAGGCACTTGCTTTTCCTCTTGATCTCATCATGTGACTTATTTTCATCTTTTCTCAGTCATCTCATTGGAGAACCACAGTAAGCATCAGTCCGTTAAATGTACTAAGAAAAGGCAGAAACTCAAGTTGGTTCTGAGGCTGGAATTTAAAACCTGAGGTCTTGGCTAAAGAGATGGCGCAATGGTTATGAGAGTACTGTACTTTCAGAGAGTTAGGAAAATCCTGAGATGAGCCGCTCTGCCAGCGCAAAGAAATCCAATCAGACCAGATTAAAACACATCCAATGCCCGTGTTTAATGGACCCGGAGAACATGGCAAAGGAAAGATGGAGAGAGCACACACAAACCCAAAGCATGCAGTGTTCTTCATTCCAGAGCAAGCCTAAATAGCCTGGGGGAGGGTTCCTGACCCTCCCTGGGGAAGGGTCAGCAATTGTCAGGCTGGGAGTTGGAATCCAAGCCAGGGCAACTGCCAGGCCAGGGGCTCCCAATCATCCCAGACTTCTTGGATATAGGGGTGTTAGAAGGCTGGGGTGATGCCCCCACCTTAATATTACATTCCAGACTCTTCAGATATAGGGGTGTGACTTTTGACCAAACATTTCAGAGTCCTTGTTTATAGGGGTGTTGGCTCAAGTCTGACTACTTCCTGTGGGCATGGGGTGGCATGGGAGAGGGAGGGGAAGCTAGGAGTTGGAGTCCAAGCTCAGAGAGAGGTGTGGCTGGAGCAGCATCCAGCAGCTAGTTTTTGAGGGAGAAGAGAAGGCAAGTGGCTAGGAAAAAAAATATTGTTATTAACTGATACTATGCATTAACTGCCAGAAAGACTGAAACAGGGGAGTGCCCTGGTTGGAGAGGTGAGGCTCGGGTGTATCAGATACAACCAGATTTTAGTCAGTAGGTGTCCTTTGTCTAGGAGAGTTGGTACCAATGAAGTCCCAGGAGTTGGTGTAGTTCTTTGGTGTTATATGGAGAGAACTTTGTGAGTTGGTCATGGCCCAAGGCAGCAGGAGTGACCTGTAAAATATGCTGGAAACTGGCTGGGGTTAGCAAAAGGCTCTGGAGACCAGAATGGATTTTTTTTTTTTCAGAATGGATTTTTTTAAAAAAGATTTATTTATTTATTTATTATGTATACAACATTTCTTCCATTTATGCTTGCATGCCAAAAGAGGGCACCAGATCTCATTATAGATGGCTGTGAGCCACCATGTGGTTGCTGGGAATTGAACTCAGGACCTCTGGAAGAGCAGTCAGTGCTCTTAACCTCTGAGCCATCTCTCCAGTCCCCAAGAACTGATTTTTTTTTTATACAGCAGTAGAACTTTTCCAGGAACCTGTAAGAGAACTGGAACAGATTTACATCTTGGTGTCATAGCAAAAGGCTATTGCTTTAGGTTAAGACAATTAAAGGAGTTGGGAACCCTGGGCCTCTGAAGACATACCTGAAACCTGTTAGGCACACCTGTTTATCTTTTAGCAGGAAACTTCATTAAATGTCATGGATGAAGTAATAAGTTAACAGTACCTAGGTTGTCAAATGCCATTTAGACTGATCTGGGAGGGATAAATGAGCAAAAATGAAACAGCTTTTTAGCTACGCAAGCAATCCCAAATCCTCTCCGTAGTCCTTGGAGAACGCCAGTCTTAGAAGCAGTGCTTGCCCTCAGCTGCTGCGTACAAGAGGCCCAAAGGTTTTTCCTGTGTGGGGAAGAGTTAATCTACTCAACTTGGCAGGATGAGGCGATCCATTTCACGGGTAAAGCATCCAGGAATCTGGAAAGGTTGCTTTTTTGCTGTGTGGGTGGCTTTGCCAAGGCCAAGGGCAAGTCCTTCTGTAACCATGCATCTTCTTGGAGGAGCTAAGGGTGCTGCAAAGCTGGCATGTCTGTGTTAGAAGCTCTTGTTGTAAACTCAAGTCCAAATGGATTAAAGACCTCAACATAAAGCCAGCCACATTGAATCTTAAAGAAGAGAAAGTGGGAAGTACACTTGAACGCATTGGCATAGGGAACCACTTCCTAAATATAACCCCAGCAGCACAGACACTGAGAGAAACAATTAATAAATGGGACCTCCTGAAACTGAAAAGCTTCTGTAAAGCAAAGAACACGGTCAACAACACAAAACAACAGCCTACAGAATGGGAAAAGATCTTCACGGACCCCACATCAGACAGAGGTCTGATCTCCAAAATGTACAAAGAACTCAAGAAATTGGTCACCAAAAGAATACATAATCCAAGCCGGGCGGTGGTGGCGCATGCCTTTAATCCCAGCACTCGGGAGGCAGAGGCAGGTGGATCTCTGTGAGTTCGAGGCCAGCCTGGTCTACAAGAGCTAGTTCCAGGACAGGCTCCAAAGCTACAGAGAAACCCTGTCTCGAAAAACCAAACCAAAAAAAAAAAAAAAAAAAACATAAACAGAGAACTCTCAACAGAGGAATCTAAAACGTCTGAAAGAAACTTAAGGAAATGTTCAACATCCTTAGCCATCAGAGAAATGCAAATCAAAACAACTCTGAGATTTCATCTTACACCTGTAAGAATGGCCAAAATCAAAATCACTGATGACAACTTATGCTGGAGAGGTTGTGGGGAAAAGGGAACACTTCTGTATTGCTGGTGGGAATGCTAGCTGGTACAACCCCTTTGGATGTCAGTGTGGCGATTTCTCAGAAAATTAGGAAACAACCTTCCTCAAGACCCAATAATACCACTTTTGGGCATATATCTAAAGGATGCTCAACCATGCCACAAGGACATGTGCTCAACTATGTTCATAGCAGCACTGTTTGTCATAGCCAGAACCTGGAAACAACCTAAATGCTCCTTAACCGAAGAATGGATAAGAAAAAGGTGGTAAATTTACACAATGGAGTACTACACAGCAGAAAAAAATAATGACAGCTTGAATTTTGCAGGAAAATGGATGGAGCTAGAAAAACATCATTTTGAGTAAGGTAACCCAGACACAGAAAGACAATTATCACATGTACTCACTCATAGTTGGTTTTTAAACATAAAGCAAAGAAAGCCAGACTACAAACCACAATCCCAGAGAATTTAGACAACAATGCAGACACTAAGAGAGACTTACATAGATCTAATCTACATGGGAAGTAGAAAGTAGAAAAAGACAAGATCTCCTGAGTAAATTGGGAGCATGGGGACCTTGGGGGAGGATTGTAGTGGGGAGGGGAGAGGCAGGGAGGGGAGCAGAGAAAAATGTAGAGCTCAAAAAATATCATGGAACAAATAAATATTTTTTTAAAAAGAAACTCTTGTTGTTAAAATGCCATGATCTCAGATTTGTAAAGGCATTTGAGAACCAGGTATCATTACCTGTTATTTTAAACTGGGATTAATATTACACAGAGGACTGGAGTTCAATAGTTCAATTCCCATATCGGGTGGTTCACAACTGCCTGCAAGTCCAGCCTAGGAGGATCTGACATCTCTGGTCTCCATGCTCAGACACTCATGTGAATATACCCTTGCACAGACTTCCCCCATATGTATTATATATATATACACACACACACACACACACACACACATATATATATATATATACATATATATATATATATACACTTTTCAAAAACTGGAGTCTAATGCTTGCATGGCCATAATCTCAGCCCTCGATAGACTGATGAGGAAGGATTTACCATGAGTTCAAGGCATGACCTCATTTCATAAAAAAAAAAGTAAGGACTGCTAAGATGATCCCTTGCCTGAGGTAGAAAGAGAAGCCACTGCATTAAGATGTCCTCTGACTTCCACATGTGTGTGATGGTACACAGGTGCCCATACACACTGTGTGCACATACACACATATTCAATAAAATTTAAAAAAAATTAAAGAAAAAAGGAATGAGGATATAACTCAAAGTGCTTGCCTAGCATGCAAGCCCGAGGATTCAGTCTTCAATACTGAAGTAATAAATGATTACATAAGAAAAGGACTGGTGGGGGGGGATGATAGGTCAAAGCAGACCAAAGCTTCATGCTGTCAAGCCCAGTAACCTGAGTTTGACCCCCAGGACACACATGTTGGAAGGAATGAAGTTGTCCTCTGACCTGCACCATATGCACTATGGCACGCACACACCCTTGCAATAAACAAGCTGGGGAGATGGCTCTGCAGTTAAGAACACTGGCTGCTCTTCTAGAAGACCTGGGTTCTGTTCTCAGCATCCACATGGAAGCTCTGTATATTCAGTCCCGGAGAATCCAACATCCTTTTCTGGCCTCCACAGGTACTGTACACATGGTATACAGACATACATGCAAGCAAAACCCCATACACAAAGAAATAAAAGCTAAAAGTAATTATAAGGTAAGACTGGGTGACAGGTACTTTTCTAGACACTGGCCAAGGTTGCTAAGGTTCTGGATCTGCTCCCCAATATCATATACACAAAAGACAAACAATAGAGGAAGAAAAGGGAGCAAGGCAAGGGGGGAGGGAGGAACAGAGGCTTGGTGCTGTCAGCTAAGCAGAGATATGAAGTAGACAGTTTCAGGAGCAAGGGTCAGAGTCCAATCCAAACTTGATATGTAAATTAGATTGATCAGCAGGTATGTGGTGTTTAAAACTATGAGACTGGCAGGGACCATCAAGGTCCTATATTGACAGGAGAAGGCATTCAAGGAGCAAACTGTGGCCCTCTCCAGTATGCTGAGACACAGAGGGCAGAGGACACAGGTCCGTGAGTAACAGCACTTGCAATATAGCACAAGGGCCTGAGTTTGAACTGCCAGCACCCATGAAAAAAGATGGGCATTTCCATGGACGACCATGACCCCACCACGGTGGGAGGAGAGGCTGGGGCTCACAAGGGCTTGCCAGTGTAGGTCCAGCTTCAGTGGGTGACTGTCTCAAGGGACTAAGCGGGGAGAGTCCTCCTCTGTCCTCCACATGTGCACCTAAAAATATACCACACACATGCAGAGACAGAGATACACAGACCAACAGAGATAGAGACACAGAGACAGACAGACAGACAGACACAGAGATGGACAAACAGACACAGAGACAGACAGAGACACAGAGACAGAGGACACAAATGATCAGAAAGGTAGAAAGCAAATCAAGACAACAGAGTTCTGGAAGCTTTGCTTTAGGTTGGGAAGATCTTTCTATGTAGCCCAAGCTTGCCCTAAGCTTCCAGTCCCTCTACCCCAGCCTTCTGAGTGCTGAGGTTACAGACATGTGCGGTCAACACCAGTGCCATACATTGTAAAGGAGATTTACATTTTTCTGTCGAAGGAAGGAAAGCAACAGCACAGCACCTGACTGATGGAGGAGTTAATTTCATTGGTTAATAAAGAAACTGCCTTGGACCTTGATAGGACAGAAAATTAAGTAGGCAGAGTAAACAGAACAGAATGCTGGGAGGAAGTGAGACAATCGCCATGCCTCTCCTCTCTGAGGCAGATGCAATGAAGCTCCGACCCAGGATGGACATAGGCTAGAATCTTCCTGGTAAATGTACCTCGTGGTGCTACACAGATTACTAAATATGAGTTAAGCAAGATATGAGAGTTAGCCAAGAAGAGGCTAGAACTAATGGGCCAGGTAGTGTTTAAAAGAATACAATTTGTGTGTTGTTATTTCAGGGCATAAGCTAGCTAGGAGGCCGAGAGCTGGGTGGCAGGAACGCAGCCCACAGCTCCACACTACACCTGACAAAGAGAGGGGATATACAAGAAACATTCTTTTTTGTTTGTTTGTTTTGAGACAGTTTCATAGTGTAGCTCTAACTGGCTTGGCTCTTGCTATTAGACCAGGTTGGCCTTAATTTCATAGAGATGCGCCTGTTTCTGCCTCCAGAGTGCTAGGATTAACAGTGTATGCTACTATGCAGGCTACTATTCTTTTAAAAGATTTATTTATTTCTATTTTATGTGCATGAGTGTTTGCTTGCATATGTGCATGAGTACCATATGAGCTTCTGGTACCTGCAGAAGCCAGAAGAGGGTATCAGATTTCCTGGAAGTGGAGGTTTTAGACAATGGAGGACCAACAGACATGTGGGTACTCAAAACCAAACTTGGATCTTCTGCAAGAGCAGCTAGCACTTAGTCCCTGAGCCAGCTTTCCAGCCCAAGATTTCTTTCGCTTTCTTTTTCTTTCTCCTTCCTTCCTTCCTTCCTTCCTTCCTTCCTTCTTCCTTTCTTCCATACTTTCTTTCTTCCCTCCCTTCCCCTCCCTCTCCCTCTCTTCCTTTCTTAAAGCTGAGGACAATTATAATATAATACAGTTTGACAGCAAAGCTGTGCCCTAGAGAGGAAGATGCAAAGCGGAAGGGAGAAAGCCATGCCCTCTGTGAGCAGCCACTTTGAGGACGGAGCAGCAAATGGCTTAGACAAAGAGTGGAAGCCCAGAGTATCTGACAAAGCATCTCAGGCTTCGGCAGATACAACAGAAGAGACATTTTCCCTTTCCCAAATCACTGACACAGTGTAGCCACATGGCTATTGCCTGTAAGCAACTAGCTCCCAAGGGGTGTATGTATATGTGTGCGCATGTGTGTGAAAACATGAGTGTGTGTATGGGTGCCTGCAGAGGTTAGACAAGGGTGTCAGAGCTGGAGTTACAGGCAGTTATGGGCCTCCCAAGTTGAGTGCTGGGAACCGAACTTAGGTCTTATGCTCTTATAGCCATCTAGCTATCTCTGTTAACCTCTGAGTCACCCCTCCATTTTGTTGTTGTTCTTTGTTTGTTTGTTTATTTGAGACAGGGTTTTCTGTAGCTTTGGAGCCTTTCCTGGAACTAGCTCTTGTAGACCAGGCCGGTCTCATACTCACAGAGATCCACCTGTCTCTGCCTCCCGAGGGCTGGGATTAAAGGTGTGCACCACTACTGCCCGGCAGGCATTCTTTTTAAAGTTGAGCGGGGAATCTGAATGCGATGGTACGTGCTTCTAATCCTAGCGCTTGAGAGGTGAAGGTAGGTTGGCCACATAGTGAGTCGGGGTCATCATGGGCTACATGAGACCATGTTTCAAAATGAACACAAAGTTGAAGAGTCTGGGAATAGTGGGGTAGTGGTGGGTCAAGAGACAGAGAATCACGTAAGAGGCTGCCCGTGAACAGGAAAGAGAAGGTTGGACCTGATGTACAAGCGGAGAGCCTGGCATCAAATGTAAGTTAGACAACTTACTGCAGGTAATGAGAGAGAAGCAGAATATGTGAATACAGAGAGGCTGAGATGTCAGGAGAGCTAAAGGGAGCAGGGCTGGGATAACACAGTGAGGACCAAATGCAGAGTTCTCAGAGTCCATGGACTTGACAGGTGATTGTGAAGCCCCCTTCTATAATTTCAGCACTAATGACAGAGAGGGAATCCCCAAAGTGACCTGGCTAGCCAGCTAGCCATATTGACCAGCTCTGGGTTCAACTAAGAGAGCTTGTCTCATGAAAGAGGGTGGAGAGCAACTGAAAAAACTCAACATCAGCCTTTTAATACACACACACGAGCGCACGCATTTATACATGCCACACAATGCACACATGACACATATGCACATACATGAGCACACATGTGCATAAACACATGACACACATGCATGCACACAATACACGTGCATAGATACACGCATGACATGCACACATGAGCATGCATATGTGACAAACACGTGTATATACATGCCGCACATTCACACACTTGCATATACAACACCACACACGAACAGACATGCTTATACACACATCCACATTTATACACATATGCATATATACACACATACACATGACAAATACACAACATACATACATATGCATGACAGACATACACATGACAGACACACAACAAATACACATACCACAGACATACACACATGATACACCCATATGACAGACACATACACATCACATATACACACACACACCAAACACATATAGATAAATGCTGGTGGAAGAGCATGGTGGTCTATGCCTATGATTCCAACACCTAGGAGGTAGAATAGTCAAATTAGGAGTTGAAGGTCAACCTATGCTACATAGAAAGCTTGAGACCAGCCTGGGCTACATGAGGCTGGGTCTCAAAATAAACAAATAGGGAGCATGGGAGCTGGAGAGATGGCTCAGCAGTTAAGAGCACTTGCCATGTTTCAGAGGACTCAGGCTCCGTTCCTAGCACCCACATCAGGTGGCTCACAACAATCTATAACTCCAGCTCCAGGGGAGCCAAAGCCTGACTTCTGCAGATGTCTGCAGTCACAAGCACAAAACCACATGCAAACACAAACACTCACACATATCAAAAATAATACAAATTTTAAAATAAATAAATGTGGGGTCTTGGGAGATGGCCTTGTTGATAAAGTACTTACCATGGAAGTCTGAGGACCTTAGTTCAGATCCCCAGCACCCATGTCAAAGCTAAGTGTTGGCCACAATGTGTAACCACAGCACTTGGGAGGCAGAGACATGTAGATCCTCAGAGCTCAACCAGTCTAGCTGATTCAGTGATCTCCAGGTTTAGTGAGAGACCCTGTCTCAAAAACTAAGATGGAAAGAACTGTAGGTGGAGGCCACTTGTTTGTTTCCCAGGCGCCCATAAGCTCAGACTGGAAGAGAGACCCTGTCTCAAAAATTAAGATGGAGAGAACTGTAGGTGGAGGCCGCTTGTTTGTTTCCCAGTCGCCCACAGCTCAGACCCGAAATAATCACACAGAAACTTTATTATTTAAAACACTGCTTGGCCAATGACTCTAGTGTATTTCTGGCTAACTCATATCTTAAATTAACCCATCTCCATTAATCTGTGCATCACCACGTGGCTGTGGCTTACCAGCAAGTTTCCATCCTACATCTGTGATGTGGAAATGTCATTTGTCAATCTGTTGTTTCATTGGTTAATCAATAAAGAAAACTGCTTGGTCTGATAGGTCAGAAAATTAGGTAGGTGGAGTAGACAGAACAGAATGCTGGGAAGAAGGAAAGTGAGCCAGATGCCATGCCTCTCCTCTCCAGGCAGACACCATAGCTCTCCTCTCCAAGATGGACGCAGGTTAAGATCCTCCCTGGTAAGTCACCTCGTGGTGCTACACACATTATTAGAAATGGGTTAATCTAGATGTGAGAGTTAGCCAAGAAGAGGCTAGAAACTAATGGGCCAGGCAGTGTTTAAATGAATCAATTTGTGTGTTGTTATTTTGGGTGTCAAGCCAGCCTAGCGGCTGGGAGCCAAGTGGCAGGAACGCAGTCCACAGCTCTCACTACACGTCTGTCTCTGGTGGGGCTACACGACTTCTCCCTGACTCTGTCTTCTTTCTCCCAGCATTAGTTTTCCCCTCTCCAGCCTCATTCCAGTTTTCTTCCTTGTTTTCTTGCAGTGACTCGGTCCTCCCCCTAGGCATTCCTCATACCCTGTAAAAACAAAATAACCTCTTCCTAGTTGTCTAGCTCTTTCTGTCTGTGACATCATTTTCTCTCAGGGGTATCACCGTCCTGGTGGGAAACAAATGAAGAAAGGTGGGAGGAATAGAAGCCCAGTTCTTTCTCCTGATGAGCTAGCGGTCAGTGTGGAAGAACCTCACTTATGATGCTTTACCTCCTAATGAGACTTACCTTTGACTCTGTTCCTAAGCATGTAATTGTTTTGCCAGTGTAGTAAATAGAAAATGGTTCAACTCAATACTTCTCCTCAAATATCATCCCATGTATGAAGCCTGGCCGTCCTGTGCCATCCCATGTATGAAGCCTGACCATCCTGTGCCATCCCGTGTATGAAGCCTGGCCGTCCTGTGCCATCCCATGTATGAAGCCTGACCATCCTGTGCCATCCCGTGTATGAAGCCTGGCCGTCCTGTGTCATCCCATGTACGAAGCCTGACCATCCTGTGCCATCCCATGTATGAAGCCTGGCTGTCCTGTGTCATCCCGTGTATGAAGCCTGACCATCCTGTGCCATCCCATGTATGAAGCCTGACCATCCTGTGCCATCCCGTGTATGAAGCCTGACCATCCTGTGCCATCCCGTGTATGAAGCCTGACCATCCTGTGTCATCCCATGTATGAAGCCTGACCATCCTGTGCCATCCCATGTATGAAGCCTGGCTGTCCTGTGTCATCCCGTGTATGAAGCCTGACCATCCTGTGCCATCCCATGTATGAAGCCTGACCATCCTGTGCCATCCCGTGTATGAAGCCTGACCATCCTGTGCCATCCCGTGTATGAAGCCTGACCATCCTGTGTCATCCCATGTATGAAGCCTGACCATCCTGTGTCATCCCATGTATGAAGCCTGACCATCCTGTGTCATCCCATGTATGAAGCCTGACCATCCTGTGCCATCCCGTGTATGAAGCCTGATCATCCTGTGCCATCCCATGTACGAAGCCTGACCATCCTGTGTCATCCCATGTATGAAGCCTGGCTGTCCTGTGTCATCCCATGTATGAAGCCTGGCCGTCCTGTGTCATCCCATGTATGAAGCCTGACCATCCTGTGTCATCCCATGTATGAAGCCTGGCTGTCCTGTGCCATCCCATGTATGAAGCCTGACCATCCTGTGCCATCCCATGTATGAAGCCTGGCTGTCCTGTGTCATCCCATGTATGAAGCCTGACCATCCTGTGCCATCCCATGTACGAAGCCTGACCATCCTGTGTCATCCCATGTATGAAGCCTGGCTGTCCTGTGTCATCCCATGTATGAAGCCTGGCCGTCCTGTGTCATCCCATGTATGAAGCCTGACCATCCTGTGTCATCCCATGTATGAAGCCTGGCCATCCTGTGTCATCCCATGTATGAAGCCTGACCATCCTGTGCCATCCCATGTATGAAGCCTGGCTGTCCTGTGTCATCCCATGTATGAAGCCTGGCCGTCCTGTGCCATCTCATGTACGAAGCCTGACCATCCTGTGTCATCTCATGTATGAAGCCTGACCATCCTGTGTCATCCCGTATATGAAGCCTGACCATCCTGTGTCATCCCATGTATGAAGCCTGACCATCCTGTGTCATCCCATGTATGAAGCCTGGCCGTCCTGTGTCATCCCATGTATGTAGCCTGGCTGTCCTGTGTCATCCCATGTATGAAGCCTGACCGTCCTGTGTCATCCCATGTATGAAGCCTGGCTATCCTGTGTCATCCCATGTATGAAGCCTGACCATCCTGTGCCATCCCATGTATGAAGCCTGACCATCCTGTGTCATCCCATGTATGAAGCCTGACAATCCTGTGCCATCCCATGTATGAAGCCTGACCGTCCTGTGTCATCCCATGTATGAAGCCTGGCTGTCCTGTGTCATCCCATGTATGAAGCCTGGCTGTCCTGTGCCATCATGTATGAAGCCTGGCCATCCTCTGTGCCACTCTGGTTCTCTAGGAGCTTTCATTTTCCCATTTATTTTTCTTCCCTTTTCATGTGTGCATGTGTGTTGTGTGGACATGTGTGTGCCAGTACACATGCCTGTGTGCACACATGTGAAGACCAGAAGAGAGACAGATTTGTAGTGTTTTCTTCTGTCTGTCACCACCTTATCTTTTTGAATCAGGGTCTCTCACTGACCCTGTAATGCTCTGTTAGCTGGATGGCTGCTCAGCGAGCTCCTGGCATGGTCCTTTCTTCACTCCACTACCCAGTTTTGAGGATAGAGTCACTCACAGCCATGCCTGCCAATCATGTGAGTGCTGGGGATTTGAACTCAGGTCCTCTTGCTTTCACAGCCAGCACTCTTGCCCCTGAGCCACCTCTCAGCCCTGTTTCTTACACGTTTGGGCATGGATTTGGGGCATTGACTATTGTCTTATGTCAGGGGCCCATAGTAATGTCCTCGTCGTGGCTCAGCCTATCCCAGAGTGTGGTGAAGTTGTGTTTCCAATGATATAGAACAGAAATGATTTTATAATTTTTTATTTTACTTTTGGTTGTACGAGCATTTTGCCTGTATGTTTGTGTGTGTAGCATGTGAATGCCAGAGAAAGTCAGAAGGAAGTATCTATCATATCCCCTGGAACTTGGGATTTAGAGTTACAGGTGGTTGTGAGTCACCTTGTTCTCAAATAGCCACCAAATAGTAGTTAGCAAATAGAGAGAGCAGGTAGTACTCTGGGCCTGTTCCAGCCCCCACTCCATCTCTCAACAGGCAGAACAGGCTGGCCATGAGCTGCATGTGTACCAGGATGACTCTAGACTTCTGGTGACTCTCCTGTCTCCTCCCACAAATGCTGGTTACCAGAGGGCACAGCCATGCCCGATCTGATGTACGTCTGGAGATGGAGCCCAGAGGGCACAGCTGTGCCCTATCTGATGTACCTCTGGGGTTGGAGCCTAGTGTACACGCTGAGCAAACACTACCAACTGAACTGAAGCGCCAATCATTTTGATTTTTGCCAGGCAAGTGATACACCGCAGAGCCAAATCCACCTCACTCTTTAAAACGTTTTTAAATTTATTTTATTATATGGATATGAGTGTTTCGCCTGGGTGAATGCATGTGCACCGTGTGAATGTGTGGGGCCTGTGGCAGTCAGAAGTCACTGAATTCCCTGGAACCAGAGTTATGGATACTTAGGAGTCGCCAGGTGAGAGCCGAGAACTGAACGAGGATTCTCTGCAAGAGCAACAAATACTCTTAACCACTGAGCCATCTCTCTAGCCACTCCCTTTCCTACCTTTTTCTTTTTCTTTTGGACACAAGTTCAGGCATCCCAGCTAAACAGACAAGGATGACTCTGAACTCCTGACTCTCTCTAAAGTGCTGAGATTACAGGCCTATGCCACTGTGCCTCGCTTCAGACAACAACAGGCCACACAGAAAGCAAAGAGTGAACACAACAGTTTATAACCATGAAAGACAGAAGATAGGCTTTCACTCTCTACAGGCTGGTCTTTACTTTTGTAGTCACTTGGGAATCTTCTCAGACCTGGAAACAAGATAAGATAATTGATTATTTTATATTACAGTGATGTTTATATTACTAACTGGTCTTAAACACATCCATGGGAATAGAGGTTGATGGTATGTCACAGAGAAAATAAGTACAGAACCCATAGAGTAAACCAGGAAAGCTGGGACATCATCCATTGCTGTGAGGTCACAGGAGGTATCACACCCAGGAGGATGGGGCTTGATATAAGCTTATTACCCATAGCAGACATTACCCTACCTAAGCTAGAACATCCTGTCACTTCAGGGAACAGACTAGCCAACATTTTCCATCAAGAAGAAACTATTATTTTGATGACATCACTACAGGGAAGCAAGCATATAAACAGAGACATGTGCAAAAATACTTGGTGCAGAATAATTTGGAAAATGCCTTAATTTCTATCAGAATGGTTCAATAACATTACATCTATGCAATGTAAATCATAACCAATAAAATGACGATGTGTTTAATTTTTAAATTATACATTTAATTTTAATTAAATACATTTAGTTTTTAAATTACGGTCCAGGCGGTGGTTGTGCATGCCTTTTTTCCCCACCCATCACTCGGGAGGCAGAGGCAGAAGAGTGAGTTCCAGGGCAGCCAAGGCTACAGAGAAATCCTGTCTTGAAAAAAGAAAGAAAAAGAAAGAAAGAAAGAAAGAAAGAAAGAAAGAAAGAAAGAAAGAAATTAAAGAGAGAACACCGTGGTGCTCACATGGAGGCCAGAGGACAGTTTTTGCGAGTTAGTTCCCCTTCCAGCCCTGTGAGACTGGAGGCTGGAAGACAGGTCTTGATGGCAAACGCCTTTATCTGCTGGGCCATCTTACCATCCCCATGTTTATTAACATGGAAAATATCAAAGATGTATGCTTAGTGAAACAAAAGCAGCTTTAGAAGCGTGCCCTTAGCTTGGTGTAGTGACCATGCAGAACAAAGAAGATTTATCTCAGGAGCACCCTGCTGCAGTGTAGTTGGCAGTAGCAAACAGTCAAGGGAGACAGTAATTCTGGCCCAATAACGATGCATTTTTTTTTCATTAAAAATGTGCCCATATGCCGGGCGGTGGTGGAGCACGCCTTTAATCCCAGCACTCGGGAGGCAGAGGCAGGTGGATCTCTGTGAGTTCGAGACCAGCCTGGTCTACAAGAGCTAGTTCCAGGACAGGCTCCAAAACCACAGAGAAACCCTGTCTCGAAAAAAACCAAAAAAAAAAAAAAAAAAAGAAAAAAAAGAAAAAAGGAAAAAAAAGTGCCCATATGAGTGTGTTTTGCAACAGAAAAGTTTGTGCACATACATATGTGTGCAAGCAGAAATGATTGCTGTAAGCCGGGCATGGTGGCTTACGCCTGTTATTCCAGCACTTGGGAGGTTAGCGAGCTTTAGGGACAGCCTGGGCTACTCTGTTTCAGAACTCACAACACAAAAGTGAGTGTTCCCGTCTAACAAGTAAAAACCTGAAAAGACTGATAGGGATCTGAGAAAGAAATGAGGAGGGCACAGGGCAAGCTGCTGTTGCCCACACTGGAGAGATGGAAGATGGAAGGGCAGATAGGGAAAATCATGACTTAACAGAGCAGAAACCAGTGGGCACCAGGGCGAGGGCCCAGACAGGCTGCCACCTTCTCTTCTGTCTTCACGCTGCCACTGGGAGGGTAAAAACAGTCATTTAAAAAGAGCCAGAATAGCCGGGCGGTGGTGGCGCACGCCTTTAATCCCAGCACTCGGGAGGCAGAGGCAGGCGGATCTCTGTGAGTTCGAGGCCAGCCTGGTCTACAAGAGCTAGTTACAGGACAGGAACCAAAAGCTACGGAGAAACACTGTCTCGAAAATAAAAATAAAAAAAAAAAAAGAGCTTCTTCTCAAGGTCTTCCCCAGAAGAACTGTTTTCCTGAGCTTAGGACCCTCTGAGGGAGAGGCAGCCCCCAACTGCAGCTTCCCCCAGTCCCATCTAAGGAGGGAAACCAAACGAGAGCAGAAGCTAGGAAGCAGGGGATGGGGTTCACAGTTTGGGGTGCAGGCTCGACAAAGAGACTATGGAGGGCCTCCGCCCACTTCACCACCACGCACGCACGCACAATGTCTCCGCTGGACTTTCACTGGCCACACCATTCGCACTTTGACCGTAAAAAGGCCAGACCTAGCCGGGCGGTGGTGGCTCATGCCTTTAATCCCAGCACACTGGTCAACAAGAGCTAGTTCCAGGACAGGCTCCAAAGCTACAGAGAAACCCTGTCTTGAAAAAAAAAAAAAAAAAAAGGCCAGACCACTCTTTGAAGAGACCCGTGTGTTGGACATGGCAGAGATTAGCAGCCATTAGACAGGAAATCAATCCTTCTCTTTCTCCTTCATCTTAATTTTTGTTTGTTTTCTTGAGACAGATCTGACATTGCTCAGGATGGCCTCAAGCTCTCCACGTAGGTAAAAGTGGCCTTGAATTCCTGACCCTCCCGCCTATACCTACTAAAGCAGAGGCTCTCAACCTGGGGGTTATGGCCTCTTTGAGGTTGAACAACCCTTTCACAGGGGTCCTCTAAGACAATTGGAAAACACAGATATTTATATTACAGTTCATAACAGTAGCAAAATTACAGTTATGATGTAGGGATGAAATAATTGCATGGTTGGGGTTGGCAGCATTAGGAAGATTGAGAACCATTGTACCAAAGGACAGAATCACAGGCGTGTGCTACTGTGCTAGTCTCTTTCCCATCTCTTCCTCCCCTCCCCTCCCCTCCTCTCCCCTCCCCTCTCATCCCCTCCCCTCTCCCATCTCCTCTCCCCTTCCCTCCTTTCTTCTCCTCTTCCCCTCCCCTCTCCTCTCATCCCTCTCTTTTCCCCTCCTCTCCTTCCCTCTCCCATCTCCTCTCCCCTTCCCTCCTTTTCTCCTCCCCTCCCTTCTCCCATCCTCTCCTTTCTCCTCACCTCTATTCTCCTCCCTTTCCTCTTCTCTCACTGCTAGGTCTTATTATGTTGTCTCGGAACTCACAGGTGTGCTACCTGGCCCACCTCAGACCACAGAGTTAAAACCACTAGGATCACTGTTAGGGTTTTGCAGCAATCAGAGACCCTGTCTCAAAACAAACAAACAAAGACTAACGGGAAAGGATGCATGTCTGGGACTTGTCCATGACCCCTTAGCTCTTCCATCTCCATGGCTCTAAAGCCAACACACGTGGACATTACTAAGTTCAGCCGCCAGCTGGGGTTGGAGCCACATCCTCTTGACCCACATTAGTGGCAGCTTTTTGACTCAGTTGATTGACTTCTAGGAGCAGAAGATGCCTTGTGCTCGCTTTCATAAATCAGAAGCTTAGCTAAATGGGGTCTTGCCCTGGTGAAGCCTTCCCTTTGTTCCAGTGCAGAGCAGGCCTCTCCTTAGAGCTGCCAATCTCCTTAATAACTGCAGCCTCTTTGCCAGGAGCCCTGGCTGCAGCCTTCCGTTTCCTGCTGTGCCTTTCCTCTCCAGACTGTGCAGTTTGCTTTTCTTCTGCTCCGCTTGCTCTTTTTCAGTGGAGACTGGCGTAAGGGAAATCAGTAACAGCCATGCCACAGTTTCAACATTATTATGCTGTCCTGAAGTTCCTTCTTTGCCAAAGAAATTAGTCCATTTTTTTAAAAAAATTTAACCTCAGGCAAGTTGTTAGGACGAGGGCAGAAGACATGTAGGTTCTTTGTGAAAATATCACAGGTATGACCTCTTTCCCAGTGACCATTATTGTGCCCCTCAGACACCTCTTGCGCTGGGCCTCCAAAGTCCACATCGCTCTCAGCACTGCTCTCTCCCAAGGTCTTACCAGAATGGCCCTTTAAGCTGTGTTTACAGTGCTTAGTTGCTTTTAAAGTCCAAAATTCCAAAGCCGTATACATTCCTCCAAACAATAAAAACCAAAACCAAACAAACATGGCCAGGTTCTCCACAGCAGTAGCCCGCTGTCTGGTGCCTGCTTCCTCTGAATTTACTACTTGGATGTTTCTGTAATAAAACACCATGACCAAGACAACTCACGAAAGGAAGCCTCTACTTATAAGAGGGTTTATGGTTCCAGAGGGCTGAGTCCATCCCAGTACGGAGGCACAGAAGTAGAGGCAAGAATGACAGCCGGAACAGGAAGCCTAGCAGTCACACCCTTTACCAGCAGAGTGAGGGCAGAAAGGAGGGGCAGGCTAGAAACCCTCCAAGCCGCCCCCACTGACTTACTTCCTCTGCAACTCCTGAACCCAGAGCACCACTAACTGGGAGCCAAATGTTCTAATGTCTGAGTATTAGTCAACTGGGAACCACCCACATTCCAGAAACAGGTGCCCCCCCACCTTCAATCGCCTTCATCACTTAAGGCCAATGTGACTATCACCACTGTCCCCCCTTTCCCCAAGTGCATGCTCCACACCCTATAAACCTGCATCATCTCAGCCCACTCGCTCGCTCTCTCCCCCACCTTCCCCCTCTTTCTCCTCCACTCTCTCCCACTTTCATTGTTTTAGTCAGTTACTTCCTGAGGCTGGAACCAAAATACCTGACAGGAAATATAGAGTCCTACCTACTCGGTGAATTCTTCCTGGCAATACCTCCCACAAAGAACCCGAAGATGGCCTCACTACCTCCTAGGGGATTCTAAAATCAACACTAGCAAGCCTTGAACTTACTATGCTGCAGAGGATGGCCTTGAGGACTGATTCTCCTGCCTCTACTCCCAAATGATGGAACTACAGGAATCATGTCTAGTGGCTCCTTTTCTTCACATATGTGCGCTCTAATACATATGTCATTTTCTCTCTGCATATATATGTGTGTATCACTTTCTCTCTGCATATATAAGTGTGTGTGTATACACTTGTCATATATATGACTTGGTTTTGCTTTTTTAAAGTTTTTAATGTATTTTCTGTGTGTGCTATGTGTGTGCATGTGGAGTCAGAGAGTGACAGCCAGGTGTCTTCCTTAATCATTTGCCACCTCACTTGACACAAGGTCTCTCACTGAGCCTGGAGCTCAGCAGTTCATGGGCTGGTTGATCTGCCTGTCTCCTCCCTCTTCCTCTCAGGGCTGAGCTTACAAACACGTGGTGCCATGCCCAGGTTTTTTACATGTGTGCTAGGGACCCAAACTAGGTTGTTTTTATGTTTTGTTTAAAGGAGGAATCCCCTTTATTTCTTGTCAAAATAATCTAATAGCAATGTAGATTATACATCTTTTTAGACAGATAAGTCATATTTCTGGATGTTTCTTTCACCACAACTCTGGGATACTCAGATCTTGCCCTTTGAGAGAGGAGGTAAATTTTCCCGATCGTCTTCTTCCAACACTAGGGCCCCCACACTGGCTCAGGCTCTGTGTTGGCATGGCAGGCACTGTATCAACTGACCCATTTCTCCAGCCTCTGTGTTTGCCTTTGACACATGATCTCACTCTGAAGCCAAAGCAGGCCTCAGGGTTTTGATCCTCCTACCTCGGCTCGCTGAGTGCTGGGATAATCCCATGCTATGACACGTGTTTTTATGCTCCATACATTATTTAATTTATTGTTGTTTTGCCCTGCTGTGGATGGAACCCAAGGCCCGGGGCACACGAGCAAGCACTCTACCACTGAGACTCATCTCCAGCCTTGTATTAGAGAATCTATTTTCTTTCCCAGTCCTGAGGGCTGAATCCGGGGCGTCCAAGCACTCTATCCCGAGCTCCGCTGTTTATGTTCTTCAGCCAAGGTCTTGCTATGGAGCCCAGACTGGTGTTGAACTCCTGTAAATTCTCCTGTTTCAACTTCCCAAATGCTGGGATTATAGGAGTAATACCCAGCCTTATGATGTTAAATGTCTTATTTTATAATGACTGCCATCTGATAAATAAACATTTATGAATAACACTACTGCAGGACTTGGATTTAACAAAACAAATATAACCCCTCATGAACTACTCTAGGGAAAGAAGTTCAATTTTCTGAAGTTTTGGTTTAGAATATTAAATAACTATCCTGAAAGGAGTAAGCAACTCCAAAACTGTCTCTCTTTCCCTGGGGAACTTCCTGGGGCTTAAATGAGAGTGTGGTGAAACTATGGAGCCCTGAGAACGCCTCATCCCGCTCTGCCCCAGTCGCCAGTGCCAGGACTACACACACGCCACCACACTAACCTCTGAGCGGGACTACACACACGCCACCACACTAACCTCTGTGCAGAGACTACACACACGCCACCACACTAACCTCTGTGCAGAGACTACACACACGCCACCACACTAACCTCTGTGCAGAGACTACACACACGCCACCACACTAACCTCTGTGCAGAGACTACACACACGCCAACACACTAACTTCTGCACGGGACTACAAACATGCCACTACACACTAAGCTCTATGTATTTTCTGTCTGTCTGACTGTCTGTCTGACCTTGTAGCCCTGTTTGTCCTGGAACTTGCTACATAGATCAGGCTAGCCTTGAACTCAGAGAAGGTGTGTGCCATCACTGCTGGCTTCACTATGTTGTCCAGGGCTGTTCTCAAACTCACGAGCTCAGTTGAGTTGACCACTTCAGCCTCCCAGGAGCTGGAGAAGCAGGCAGATAGCATCAGCTGCATTTACGGTCATGTTATTGAATCATGGTGTGGAAAATGCATCCCCCACCATGCTTTGCCTGGTGCCAGCAGCGACAAATCTCAGGACGGAATTCTAAGCTGAACCCCTCCCCAGCCTTGCTATGCTTCCGGTATAACTGTTGGATTGAGATTAAATGCTGACTTCTTAGGTCTGTAGAGAAACACTGACCAATGGTGAGTTCAGTTGGAGTATTTTGTGAGTCTAAACTAAGCTTTCACCAAATACTTACTTTGGTATTCCTTGGTGCTCCAGAGAATGTCAAGTTAGAAAGACAGCAGAGGAGCCAAACCTTTACTCACTGTGACTGAAGGGAAGCAAGAGCTTTTCTGAAGGTCCATTGAATATCTAACTGCAGCAGCCGGGGAATATCCGGGTACCCTCCCAGCTGTGTCCAGAGTGTATTCAAAGATGTCTTCTCCATTATCGGGTAGCTTGAAGTGGACAGGTCAGCATTCCAGATGGACTCCACCTGAGTCTGCTGTCTAGAGAGTCAGAGCACATGAGGTAAGGGATGAAGCTCCTCTGATCGCCACTGCCAGTTGAAACTTGCGTCTTCTCTTCCCCACCCATCAACTGCCCTCCCATGCCCCAGGGAGCCTCAGTTGTACCACCAGACAGAGACAAGGGAAAAGCACCACTATGACCTAGTCATCTGTTTCAAGCTTCCTTCTTAGCCTCCTGAAGTACACAGACCAAGTATGCTTTTCCTTCCAAAGCTTTTGCCTTCTTAGGGAAGAGACAGAGGAGGCGGACTGAGAGATACAAAGAGAAAAGGAAGGAAGGAAGGAAGGAAGGAAGGAAGGAAGGAAAGGAAGGACAAAGAAACGCGTCAGTGCTTGAAAGCTTGTTAGATATTCTTTAAATAATTTGTTCCTTAGGAGAAATCAGCTTTTCAAACATATTTTTACATGTTATTTATTTTGTATGTGTGTGGGAACATGTGAGCCGTGGCACGCACGTGGAGGTCAGAGGACACCTGTGGAGGTCAGAGGACACCTGTGGAGGTCAGAGGACACCTGTGGAGGTCAGAGGACACCTGTGGAGGTCAGAGGACACCTGTGGAGGTCAGAGGACACCTGTGGCATACACCTAAGGCTAAGCCATCCTCTGGCCCAGCAGCCTTCAAAACAAAACAAACAAAACAAACCAAAAAAAACCCCCTTTATTATAATAAGAGAAAAAGAGGGGCAGAGGGAGGGAGAGGTGGTCAGAGGACAACTCTGTGGCTTTGGTTGTCCACTGTGTGGGTCCTAGAGTTTAGACCCAAAGGTGTGACCAGTGAGCACACCCAAAGGTGTGACCAGTGAGCGCACCCAAAGGTGTGACCAGTGAGCGCACCCAAAGGTGTGACCAGTGAGAGCACCCAAAGGTGTGACCAGTGAGCGCACCCAAAGGTGTGACCAGTGAGAGCACCCAAAGGTGTGACCAATGAGAGCACCCAAAGGTGTGACCAGTGAGAGCACCCAAAGGTGTGACCAGTGAGAGCACCCAAAGGTGTGACCAATGAGAGCACCCAAATCGCCTAAGCCATCTTGCTTATTTTTTAAAAAAAGAACTCAAAATTAAATGCCAAATATTTAAGTAGAGCCGGGCGATGGTGGCGCACGCCTTTAATCCCAGCACTCGGGAGGCAGAGGTAGGCGGATCTCTGTGAGTTCGAGACCAGCCTGGTCTACAGAGCTAGTTCCAGGACAGGCTCCAAAGCCACAGAGAAACCCTGTCTCGAAAAACAAACAAACAAACAAATATTTAAGTAGAAATATATGTAAATAAACCCTGCTAAAGCAGGCATGACGGCATATAGTTTTATTCCAGCACTCACAAGGCAGAGGCATTCCAGGTCAGCCAGGGCTACACAAATGAAACAATGTTTCTTCTCAAAACAGACGAAACAATACACCTTGCTGAATTCACTAAGGAAATAAGTACATTCACACTCTTGCACCACATCCTAAGTATGGGAAAGGAGAGCCCTTGGGTAGAACTAAAATAGTTTTAATTAAAAAAAAAAAATTAGCCTGGTCTACAAGAGCTAGTTCCAGGACAGGAACCAAAAGCTACGGAGAAACCCTGTCTCGAAAAAAAAAAAAAAAATTAGACATTGTGTACCACTTATCACCGAAAGTTTAATATTACATACCATGCCATGAAAGTTTAATACTACATACCCAAAGGTCTTGAAAATGTCGGGCTTTTTGTTGTCTTCAGTGAATAACTCCAAGACTGGACGTTGAGTTTTGGTAAAATCGGGTATCTGCTTAAAGCCAGAGACCAAGGGCACAGGCTGGCTAAGATTTAGTTTAAACACCTTTTCGATCTAGAAGCAAAATCAACAAGAACAAGTTAATAGATACAGAAAAGAAAGCGCATTTCTCAGGTCTCAGCCTCTGGGGGAAGGGAAAGCCAGAGATGTTAGGAAGTTTGGCTTTCAATCCAGACAGCAGCCGAGCAGCAGACCTACGCGTCCACAGCCATGATTCCCTTTGGAGGACGGGGGAGCTGAGACCATGGTCTGAAACTCTATATATGTAGCCCAGCCTGGCCTTGCTTGCATTTGCTGTCTGTATGCTTCTGTACCCTGACCAGAGAGAGCCCTCTCCCTTTACCGTTTCCTTCCTTAGGCCTTGACACCCACAATCACCACCTGACTCTAGCCTAGAGGTTCTCAGCCTTTCGTACAGCTTCTCATGTTGTGGGAACCCCAACCATAAAATTATTTTCGTTTCTATTTCTTTTTTTTAAAAAATATTTATTTATTATGTATACAATATTCTGTCTGTGTGTATGACTGCAGGCCAGAAGGGGGTGCCAGACGCCATTACAGATGAGCCACTATGTGGCTGCTGGGAATTGAACTCAGGACCTCTGGAAGAGCAGGCAATGCTCTCAACTTCTGAGCCATCTCTCCAGCCCATCATTTCTATTTCATAACTCTAATTTTGCTACTGTTGTGAATCATAATGAACATATCTGTATTTGCCGATAGTCTAAGGTGACCCATGTAGCATTCAGTTAGAGGGGTCGCACCCACAGGCTGAGAATCGCTGCTTCAGAGCCTGCCCCTCCCCTGAAATGTCCTGTCAGGTCGCTGTTGCTACTGACACCCCACCTTCCTTACTCCACCTACAAAGACCATATTTACCCAACCAAAATTAGAGGTGTTTTTGCTGTTTGTTTAACAGAGCTATAATATTTAAAATATAATTGTTATGGAAAATTCAAAATATCTTACTTTACTCCAGCAATGATCAGAAGTCTGTCCTACGCGAAGAAGCAAGTGAGTAAAGCTCGCAATTAATCAATTATTTTGTCTTTTTTTTTTTTGAGACAAGGTATTACTATGAAACCTTGGATAACCTGGAACTCATTATGTAGCCCAGGCTGACCTCTATTAATAATGTTAATGAGTCAGGCAGTTGTGGCACACATCTGTAATCCCAGCACTCGGGGGCAGAGGCAAGTGGATCTCTATGAGTTCGAGGCCAGCCTGATCTACATAGTGGGCAGCCATAGTTGCACAGGAGAGAGATCGTGTCTCAAACAAACTAAAACAACCCTTACTTCTTCGTCTCGCACTGGAAAGGAGCAGCAGAAGGTAAAGTTACCTGGCTGAATACCTGCATCATGGACCACAGGCACTGCCTCCGCCTCTGTTCTAGTTCCTTCTGCTTGTCTGTCCAGAACCGCATCACCCTCTTCTGGTATTGATCAATTCTGTCCAGCATGATGTACAGGTTCTGAGCCTCATACCCTTTCCCAGTATTTTGGATGGCTTTTAATCGTTTGGTTATGTTGTTTCTTGAAAAAAGTCAAGAATTAGATCCATATAGTTCCCAAAGCTACCAGAGCAAACCTGACTTCTGTTGCGTTCCATTCCTATCTCATTTTGAGTTCTTAAGAGGTATGAGAGCAGGTGGGAGACTTGTTAAACGAGGCCTTTATCTAATTCCTATATAGGAATAAATTTCTGAGTGGTTGGTGGTGGCGCACGCCTTTAATCCGGGTGCTCAAGAGGCAGAGGCAGGCGGACCTCTATGAGTTCAAGGCCAGCCTGCTGCGTGGAGTAAGCTCCAGGACAACCAGGGCTATGCAGAGAAACCCTGTCTGGAAAACAAACAAACAAATTCTGTAGTGCTCAGTAGGGGTAGAACCCAGCACCTCACACATGCTGCGCACATGCTGCACACATGCACACCTGCTGCAACCTGCTGCACACATGCACGCCTGCTGCAACAGGCTGCACGCCTGCTGCATGCCTGCTGCACACATGCTTCACACATGCTTCACACATGCTGCACATGCTGCACATATGCACACATGCTTCACACATGCACCACACATGCTGCACACATGAACACATGCTGAACACATGCTGCACACATGTTGCACACCTGCACACATGCTGAACACATGCTGAACATATGCACACATGCCGCATAGTGCACACATGCTTCACAGATGCACACATGCTGAACACATGCTGCACACATGAACACATGCGGCACACATGCTACACACATGTTGCACACATGTTGCACACCTGCACACATGCTGCACATATGCACACATGCCGCACAGTGCACACATGCCTCACACATGCTGCACATATGCACAATGCTGCACACATGCACACATGCTGCACACATGAACACATGCTGCACACATGTTGCACACATGTTGCACACCTGCACACATGCTGCACACATGCTGCACACATGCTGCACATATGCACACATGCCACACAGTGCACATATGCTTCACACATGCTGCATATATGCACACATGCTGCACACATGCACACATGCTGCACACATGCTGCACATATGTTGCACACATGCTGCACACATGCTGCACACATGCTGCACACATGCTGCATATATGCACACATGCCGCACAGTGCACACATGCTTCACACATGCTGAACATATGCACAATGCTGCACACATGCACACATGCTGCACACATGCTGCACATATGCACAATGCTGCACACATGCACAATGCTGCACACATGCACACATGCTGCACACATGCACACATGCTGCACACATGTTGCACACCTGCACACATGCTGCACATATGCACACATGCCGCACAGTGCACACATGCTTCACACATGCTGCATATATGCACACATGCTTCACACATGCTGCACATATGTACAATGCTGCACACATGAACACATGCTGCACACATGCTACACACATGAACACATGCTGCACACATGTTGCACACCTGCACACATGCTGCACATATGCACACATGCCGCACAGTGCACACATGCTTCACACATGCTGCATATATGCACACATGCTTCACACATGCTGCACATATGTACAATGCTGCACACATGAACACATGCTGCACACATGTTGCACACATGCCCACATGCTGCACACATGCTGCACACGTGTTCTACCACAGAGCTATGCCTCAGACCACTATCATCACTGTTTTTAAACAGTTCTGGGGGTACTAACCAATTCATATGCAAGACACAAAAACTGAATGTTTAAAGATTAGACAGTCTTTGGGGCTGCAGAGATGGCTCAGGTATGCACATGGGACAAGGACATAAATGTAAGCAAAACATCCATACTCACAGAATAAAATAAAAGTTGAAGGAAAAGAAGAGCTGGGTTGTTAGAGCAATGGCAGACAACACTAACTTAGTGTTTCCAAAACTCTGGGTCCCTTCCCTGTCATCTTAACAAAACCGAACCAAACAGAAACAATTTTAAAACCTGGGTGGCATTAGTCTAGAAATGTTAGGTTTAAATTTTTTCTGTTCAGACCAGGGTGACATTAAATATTTGAGGGTTTATCTATCTGGTATTGATTATAGAAACTACTAAAAGTATTTTTTAAATATTGGGAGGTGAGAGGGCTAGCTGGGCATGGTAGCTGTTATCCAGCACTCAGGACACCAAGGTAGGAGGACTGTCATGAATTTGAGGCCAGCATAGACTACAAGTGAGTATATGTCGTTCTGGACTATGGGAGATGCTGCCTCAACAAAAATAAACAAAGAAAAACCCTCAAAGAATTTATAGTTAAATTTAAATTCCCTCAGGGGGGAGGAAAGGTGTGTTATTCTACAAGTGGTGACCAAGTAACTAGGAAGGAAAAAAAGAGACCCAGATCTCATAGTAGAGAAGTGTGAGCCAAGCATGCAAGGAGAACAAACTGAGGGAGACTTTGTTTGGTTGTGAGGCAAGTTCTCCTGGCTTGCCTGGAACTCACTATGCAGACCAGGTTCTCCTTCTCTAAGTCTCTGTCTCTCTTTCTCTTTCTCTCTTCCCTCCCCATCCCCTTTATCTCAATAAAACTCTTCACTTCAGCTTTGCCTTCTGGCAAGTGAGGGCATCTGGCTCTCTCACCCGCTGCCAAGGTCCCTCTGACCCAAAATCTTTACAGTAACTGCAGGTGTAGACTACCATACCCGGCCTTTTTTGATATTAAAAAAAAAAAAACCAGAAAAAAAAAACAGAACCAACAATAAAGTTGCTATGGTAACACAAGGTGTTAATTTCCCACTTCAGATGTGATACAGAGCCACGTCTGATGGTGCATGGCTGTACTGCTTCTCATCCGGGCTACACAGTGAATTTCAGGTCAGTGTGGGCTTCAGGGGGAGCCTTATCTCAAAACCAAAGCAGAATAAATAGGTAGATCAGGCTGCTGCACATGCCTGTAACCCCGTCGTATTGGTGGAGTATTGGCAGGGAAACAGGTTGTCCTGGCCAGCCTCATGGGAAGGTTCCAGGAGAGATGCAGAACAGGTGTAGGGGGACAGAGAACAACATCTGGAATCCTCCAGTCTCCTCTAGCTTCCCAGTGCAATACACACACACACACACACACACACACACACACACACACCCTCTAAGCCCTGAATGCTACTCCTCCTGCCTCCAGCTCCCAAACAGTAAAATTGCAAGGATGTACCACCACTGCTGACTTCCTTTTATTGTCTTAAACCTCCATCCTGAAGACCCTTAATGATCACAGCATATGATTGGGCCTAGAGGGAGGGCTCAGTGGTTAAGAGCAGTTGCTGCTCTTCCAGAGGACCTGAGTTTGGTCCCTAGCACACATCATAGCTCACAACCGACTATAACTCTGTCTTCAAGATATCCAACATCCTCTTTGAGCACAGGCCTATGCATGCTGCAAACAAAATGCTCATACATGTAAAATAAAAACCAAAAACTAGAAGCTGGGCAGTGGTGGCATGTGCCTTTAATTCCAGCACTTGGAGGCAAAGACAGGTGGATCTCTGTGAGTTTGAGGTCAGCCTGGTCTACAAGAGCTAGTTCCAGGACAGGCCCCAAAGCTACAGAGAAACCCTGTTTTGAAAAAAAAAATAGAACACATGGCATGACAAACATGAAAATTCTAGGCAGTGAAGAAAGTTGCTCAACATCAGGATTATACCAGAAAAAATGGTTATGTATACTAATTGTACCTACCTGGCCAGCTGGATCAGCCTATAGGCAACATACTTGCGGCACAGATACCCCAGCCTAACTGTATTCATATGAAGCAGTTCTATTATGAGATTCCTGGCAATTGTGTGGTACTGGGGAGGGAATTCAGAAGTTTGTGCAGCCTCATTTAATATAACCAGGTTCTTCCTTTGAGCCTCCACATCAACGAAGTATCTGTCTTCAGGGAGCTGGGCAGGGAGAGGGAACCCCAAGGTCTTGGCTTTCCTGGTGTCAGAAGCTGGGGTTGGTATCCAGGGCTTGTCTATAGCGGGGAGCCGTGGTCTCTGGCCCCTTGCAGAAGGTAAGGCCTGTGATGTTTGGGAGAGCTGAGTGCTGAGAGACGTTGGTGACACGGTAGGCTTCTCTAGACCAACGTGCGGGCGCTTCGATCCTGGTATCCCAGAACTGGTGACATAAGGCTGGAACATTCCAAGTGGTTTCATGTCGAAAGAATCTTGGAGTACCCCAGTTTCTTCCGAAGTGCCAGGAACCTTTGCTATTCGGATCTTCTCTGTAGGGAAAGGTTTTGGAGGGGTAACAGCTCCTGACCATTTCTGAGGGACTGAAGAGGGAGAAATTCTCTGAGGCCTTCCAGGGATTGAGAGCTCAGCAGTGATCATTTGCTGTCCTTGCATGTAGGGAATTTGTTCACCGATGGCTGGAGGCTGGTAGGGGGAGAATCTGGATAGTAGGAGGTCCTTGTAGACAGCAGAGCCTCCAGGAAACTCTCCAGAGGTGGGGAGGACTCCAGCTGTGGGAGGTGGTGTCAACCTTCTGGAGGGGAAGGGGATGTCTGGTATTAGAGGTGGCTGAGTGTCTCCAGTTTTGAAGAAATGCCAAGGAACAAAGGGCAGCTCTGGAGTGGAAGGAGTCTCAGGTTTTGGGAGCTGCCTTTGGGTAGGAGGGACTTCTGGTGTTAGGAGCTGTGTGGGGGTGACTTGCCCTCTGTCTGTCAGAATCTGTCTGTAGGTAGGAGAAATGTGTGGTTCTTCAAGCATCTCAGAGTCAGGAAGAATGTTCAGTCCTAGGCCTGTCCTGGGAGGAAGTGGGGTTTGCCTTAATTTCTGCAATGGAATAGATAGAGAAAAATCCTGCAATTGTTGAAGTAGTCTGTCGGGAGAAGGAACCAATGCAGCAGGCTTTTCTGAGGTAAGAGGAATACGAAACGCTGGCTGATACCCAGCAATTCCGGATGCTTGTAATTGCTCCGGAGTCATGATATTTGCTGCCCCTGGAGCCTTTTCTGGCATGATGAACCCCCCCCATTTCCAGGCCAGTTCTTCAGTGAGCGCATCTTCTAATGCTGCCAGCTGCTCAGAGGTAAGGGTGACAGCCGCTGCCTGAGTTTGCTCCTGCGTAAAAATGACACCCAAATCCTGGGCTCTGTCAAGCGTGATGGTGAACATTAGTGTTTGTGTCTCTCCTGGACCAAGTTGGCCCAGCAACGGGGACTGCCAGGGTGTACAGGGAGGTTGCAACGCCTGTACTTGCTCAAATGCTTGGGGTTGCCCTGGTATGAGGGTGATTCCCAATGCCTTGCCCCGCCTCTGTGGAAGTGGAACTCCAAATTGCTGGGACCATGGAGTGTTTAGTGGGATTCTAACTGTCTGGGTCTGTTTAGAAGCCACAGCTGGTTTTGGTCTCTGGGTAGACTCCGGGATAATAGGAATTTTTAGGGGTTGAATCTGCTCTGTAGTAGGACGGCCCCTCAATGTTGCTGCCTGTTGAGGGGTTAACGGAGCATCCAAACCCCGGAATTTCTTTGGAGGAAGAGTGCCCCGTTTCTGTAACCTTGAAGAAGTGAAACTGATGCCCAGGGCTTCAGCCTGCTCAGGAGAAAGAGTGATCCCCAGGGCTTCAGCCTGCTCAGGGGTCAGACTGATTCTCTGGGCCCTGGCCTGCACAGGGGAGAGAGTGAGCCCCAGGGCCCGGGCCTGCTCAGGGGTGAGACTGCTTCTCCGTTCTCTGGCCTGCTCAGGGGTGAAAGTGATTCCCAGGGCCTGGGCCTGCTCAGGGGTCAGACATATCTTCTGTACCTTGGCTTGCCTAGGGGTTAGAGTGATTCCCAGGTCCCGGGCCTGATGTGGACTGAGAGAGATCCCCAAGGTGTGAGTCTTCTCAGGGGTGGGAAAAATCTCCACAGCCCGGACCTGCTCAGGGGTCAGAGTAACTACCAAGGCTTCAGCCTGTTGGAGGGTAGGAGCAATCCTCAGAGCCTGGGCCTGCTCAGGCAAGAGAGTGATTCCTAGGGCCTGGGCCTGCTCAGGAGTTAGACTGATCCTCTGGGCCCCGGCCTGCTCAACAGTGAGAGTAATCCCTAGAGCCTGGGCCTGCTTAGGTGTCAGACTGATCGTCAATGCGTTGGCTTGCTCAGGTGTAAGAGTGATGCCCAGAGCTTGGGTCTGCTGAGGGGTAAGACAGATCTTGTTTATCTGGGCCTGCTGAGGGGTAAGTGTGAGCCCCAGAGCCTGGGCATCCTTGGGACTGAGGCTTATCTCCTGTGGTGGGCCTTTTTTGGGAGTGGGAGTAATTCCCAGAGCCTGGGTCTGCTCAGGGGTCAGGCTGACCCTTTGTTCCTTAAAAGTATCTCCCAAGACTTCAGTTATCTCCAGGGCCTGGGCCTGCTCAGGGGAGAGAGTGATTCCTAGGGCCTGGGCCTGCTCAGGAGTTAGACTGATCCTCTGGGCCCTGGCCTGCTCAACAGTGAGAGTAATCCCTAGAGCCTGGGCCTGCTTAGGTGTCAGACTGATCGTCAATGCGTTGGCTTGCTCAGGTGTAAGAGTGATGCCCAGAGCTTGGGCCTGCTGAGGGGTAAGACAGATCTTGTTTATCTGGGCCTGCTGAGGGGTAAGTGTGAGCCCCAGGAACTGGACATCCTCGGGACTGAGGCTTATCTCCTGTGGTGGGCCTTTTTTGGGAGTGGGAGTAATTCCCAGAGCCTGGGCCTGCTCAGGGGTCAGGCTGACCCTTTGCTCCTTAAAAGTATCTCCCAAGGCTTCAGTTATCCCTAGGGCCTGGGCCTGCTCAGGGGAGAGAGTGATTCCTAGGGCCTGGGCCTGCTCAGGAGTTAGACTGATCCTCTGGGCCCCGGCCTGCTCAACAGTGAGAGTAATCCCTAGAGCCTGGGCCTGCTTAGGTGTCAGACTGATCGTCAATGCGTTGGCTTGCTCAGATGTAAGAGTGATGCCCAGAGCTTGGGCCTGCTGAGGGGTAAGACAGATCTTGTTTATCTGGGCCTGCTGAGGGGTAAGTGTGAGCCCCAGGAACTGGACATCCTTGGGACTGAGGCTTATCTCCTGTGGTGGGCCTTTTTTGGGAGTGGGAGTAATTCCCAGAGCCTGGGCCTGCTCAGGGGTCAGGCTGACCCTTTGTTCCTTAAAAGTATCTCCCAAGGCTTCAGTTATCCCTAGGGCCTGGGACTGCTCAGGGGAGAGAGTGATTCCTAGGGCCTGGGCCTGCTCAGGAGTTAGACTGATCCTCTGGGCCCCGGCCTGCTCAACAGTGAGAGTAATCCCTAGAGCCTGGGCCTGCTTAGGTGTCAGACTGATCGTCAATGCGTTGGCTTGCTCAGGTGTAAGAGTGATGCCCAGAGCTTGGGCCTGCTGAGGGGTAAGACAGATCTTGTTTATCTGGGCCTGCTGAGGGGTAAGTGTGAGCCCCAGAGCCTGGGCATCCTTGGGACTGAGGCTTATCTCCTGTGGTGGGCCTTTTTTGGGAGTGGGAGTAATTCTTAGAGCCTGGGCCTGCTCAGGGGTCAGGCTGACCCTTTGCTCCTTGCCTGGCTCAGGGGTAAAAGTGACTCCCAAGGCTTCAGCTATCCCCAGGGCCTGGGCCTGCTCAGGGGAGAGAGTGATTCCTAGGGCCTGGGCCTGCTCAGGAGTTAGACTGATCCTCTGGGCCCTGGCCTGCTCAATAGTGAGAGTAATTCCCAGGGCCTGGACCTGCTGAGGGGTCAGACTGATCGTCAATGTGTTAGCTTGCTCAGGTGTAAGAGTGATGCCCAGAGCTTGGGCCTGCTGAGGGGTAAGACAGATCTTGTTTATCTGGGCCTGTTGAGGGGTAAGTGTGAGCCCCAGGGCCTGGGCATCCTTGGGACTGAGGCTAATCTCCTGTGGTGGGCCTTGTTTGGGAGTGGGAGTAATTCCCAGAGCCTGGGCCTGCTCAGGGGTGAGAGTTATCCCCAGAGCCTGGGCCTGCTCAGTGGTCAAACTGACCCTCTGAGTCTTAACCTGCTCAGGGGTGAGAGTTAGCCCCAGGGCCTGGGCCTGCTCAGGGGTCAAAATAATTCCCTGCGTTTGGGCCTGCTCAAGGGTGAGAGTCATCCCTAGAGCCAGGCCTTGCTGAGGGGTCAGACTGATCCCCTGGACCTTGACCTGCTGAGGGGTGAGCGCAATCCCCATGGCTTGGGCCTCCTCTGGGGTGATGGTGATCTGTTGTGCTTGCGTCAGCTGAGAGACTAAAAGGTGTCCCTGTGCTTGGGTCAGCTGTGGGGTGAGGGCTAGCCCCAGGGCCTGGGCCTGTTCAGGGGTGAGATTAATCCTTTGTGCTTGGACCTGCTGGGGGGTGAGAGAGACCCCCAGGACCTGGGCCTGTTGAGGGGTCAGACTGACCCTCTGTGCCTTTGTCTGCTCAGGAGTGAGAGTGAGCCCCAGGCCCTGGGCCTGCCAAGGGGTGAGGGTGATCCCTAGGGTCTGGGCCTGTTGAGGGGTCAGGCTGATTTTCTGGGCCTTGGTCTGCTCAGGAGTGAGGGTGATCCCTAAGGTCTGGGCCTGTTGAGGGGTCAAGTGAATCCTCTGGGCCTTGGCTTGCTCAGGGGTAAGAGTGATGCCCAGGGCCTGGGCCTGATCAGGAGTGAGAGTGATCCCCTGATCCAGGACCTCCGGAGAGGTGAGGGTAATGTCTTTTGCTTGGATCTGCTGGAGGGGTAGAACTGTTCTTTGGGTAACTGTGACCCCAGATATCTGTACTTGTTCAGCAGTTGTTTGGGGGATTTGCATTTGCTCTGGAGTGGATGTCTGCTCCAGGATGCCAGGAACTGTCAGCTGAGACCCTAGTTCTTGTTCCTGTCCTGCTGTGGGAGGAGCGCTCTGTGCTTTTTCCGTGCGTTCATGACTAGGAGGACCACTCGGGGCCTGTGGCATTGAAACCAAAGCTATCTGGGCCAACTCAGGGATAGGCCTTGGGAGGGGCTGTGCAAAGTCAAGGAGGGCCCTGGAAGAGGAGGGCTGCTTCTCCTTGGGGTGCTCCACCACGTCAGGATCCTCTTGGAACAACTGCACTTGACTCGTCAGGGGTTTCAGGACTTTCATCCACCTGGGTGTTAGCACCGCTGCACTCTGGGTGAACATCTTTGACAACTCTTTAGCCCGGGATTCAGTCTTTGCTAGCTGTTTCCACTTGCTCCCTTTCGGCCGCTGGCTGTCTTCTGCATCTCTCACGGCCTTCAGCTTCTCCTTGTCGGTCTCCTGAGCCTGGCTCGCCTCTGACCCTTCTGTTGTTTGTCTCCACTCCTCCAGCTGCTCTGCTCTCTCCCTTCCTCTCTGCTTTTGCTCGCTCTCCCTTTGAAGTCTTTGCTCTTCTTTCCAGGCCTCCTCTTCCTGCTTTTGTTGCTCTTGCCTTTCCTCCATCCTTCTGCCCACTGTTGTGCCCTCCTGTTCTCCCTCTAGCTCATCCAAGAGTGTTTGAATGAGTTTCCTAATCACGGGGTCTGTCATCTCACTTAAGAGAACGTTTCTGATTTCAGCCTTGGAACTCATGGATGTCTGCTTAGGAAGCGGCTGTGGTGTAGTGACTAACTTTTGTTTGAGGACTATCTCTCTAAATTGTTTCTTTCTTGCATCTTTGTATGTCCTCAAGGTTTTAGTCACAGTTTCAGTCACTTTTTGGATGTATTCCTCCATTTTTAACTTTATGGTGTTTAATTTTTCAACTTCTGCTCTTCCTAACGCGTCCTCCTCTTCCTGTATACTCTTTGGATCAAAAGCCTTTCCTACATTGTTCATTTTCTCTCTTAGGAAAGCCAATATGGCTCTTTGAAATGGTTCTAGATTACTCAAGCCTTCGGGGCTTATTGTCGTTTGTTTAGGGGTCCTGGGCTGTAATTTACCACGTACTTTTGTGGAGCTCGGCATGTCTTCAGTCTTCCCTGGCACGGGCTTTTTCCCTTTGGTTTCTGGTTTGTGCAGCTCGGGGGGTTCTGGCTGGATTATCTTGGGCAGTTCTTCTTCCGTCTTGGCTTCTTTTTCCTTTGGCCTAACAGTGCGTTCTATTTTATCCTCTGATGGCACTGGGCTTTTTCCAACTGTGTATTGTGATCTGACCTTCTTGAGCCGATCCCACATGCTACCTGCTCCACTCTGGACTCTCTGGCCCTTCAGTTTGCCTTCTAAAAAGGATTTCTCGTCTTTCTGCATCATGTCCAGTGCTTGTAGATCCAATTCATTCGTCTCACTATCCAAGAGTACCCTTTCCTCCTCTAGATTTCCAGCCAAGGACTCGGCTGACTGTGGGACTGGGAGGTACGGCTTTCTCTGGGTGTAATCAACCTGACCTTCAGCTGGAGCCACTTCGCCTTGGGCTACGAATGCCATAGTCGAGTCCCACTTTATTGCGGGGACTCTGACCCCTTTCTTCTGGGACTCATCTATAATATTTTCAAGCTTTTTGTCTAAAAGAATGTCAATCTCCTCTGGCTCCATATCTTTGCCTTTCGCAACTAACGTTCTCAAGGATGCAGATGGGAACAATAGTTGACGTCCTAGAAAATTTTTGATTCGAATAAGTTGCTCCCTCTTTTCCTTACTCTCTTTAAGTCTCTGATAAAGCATTTCATTTTCTTCACAGAGCTCTTGGAAGGCCTTCAGTGGGATTTCTTTTTCTTTTTCTTCTTCCTCTTCTCCCCCTTCTTCATCCCCAACCAGGTTGGTAATTTGGGATCTTAAGAGCTTCAGCTCCTCGTTGACTGTACTCAAGGCTTTGGAGAGATTCAGCACTGTTGCTGAGACGTATTTGATGGCGTTGTTTTCCAGTTTGCTGAACATACCTGTGCTGATGAGTTCCTGTAACATGTCTTGAATTTCTGAAACTTTAGTGTTTAATGCAAATTGGTCGTAGATCATCTGATTTGGTCTTAAAGCATGGGCCGTGGCTGGTCGCTTTACAACGCGTTCCTTCCAAGCTTTCCAGAGAGTGCCGCGAGTCACTGGGAGAGAAACAAAACAATGCAGCATCATTTCTTCTTTTCTGTTGTGCCTAAGGCGCTTAACCTCAGCTCCTGAGTACAGACAGGACAAACACTCATCAGAAAGGCTTAATGTGTTCGATTTTATAGTCACTTGCCAAAGGTGAGATAGCCAGATAGTGATGATACTTGAGGGAGAGAGACAAGCCTCCAGTGCACAAGAGTGTAAGTAACATGTAGATGCTCCTCCCTACAAGAGCGGCGTGTGTGTAGAAGCTCCACCCTACAAGAGTAGTGTGTGTGTGTGTGTGTGTGTGTGTGTGTGTGTGTGTGTGTAGATGCTCCACCCTACAAGAGCGGTGTGTGTGTAGAAGCTCCACCCTACAAGAGTAGTGTGTGTGTGTGTGTGTGTGTGTGTGTGTGTGTGTGTGTGTAGATGCTCCACCCTACAAGAGCAGCGTGTGTGTAGGGACTCCACCCTACAAGGGCAGCAACTGCACTGGCCTTGCCTATAGGCTGCATGTATAGACTTCCCTCCAAAGATTGCTTCCCCCAAAAGAAAACAGGAGTAATAACTTAAAAAAAAGTCTCCTGAATGGTCTAAAACTAGGAATGTAAACCTAGCTGGCCTTAAACTCACAGAGATCTGCCTGCATCTAACTCCAGAGTGCTGGATTAAAGGCATGCGCCACCAATGCCCTTGTGTGCCACCATGATGTAGGAGGGTCTTCTATCTATCTGTTGTTTCATTGGTTAATAAAGAAACTGCCTTGGCCTTTTGATAGGGCAGAATTTAGATAGGTGAAGACTGAACAGAATGCTGGGAGGAAGAAAGCAGAGTGAGGCAGTTGCCTCTGTTATGGTTTGCTGTCTCTTTAAGAGACAAGCCACACCCACTCCCTCCCCCATCCTCTGAGGCAGGCTGATCTTCAGCTTCGGGCCTGAGCTTGCTCTCTTTTTCATCTTCCTCTCGGAGAGGCAGCTTCGCTTCTGCCTCTCTCCCCACTTCTCTGCTTCCCCCTTCTCTGTCTCTTTCTCCCTCTCTCTCTATCTCTCTCTGTACCCCCTTCACCCTTCCTCCTCCATTACCTCCTGAATAAATATTCAACCTCACTCTGCATGTTGTGTCTATCCATGTCTCTGTCTCTTGCCCGCCCACCGTGTGTCTCCCTGCCTGGAACCAGCCACTGATCCGGGACCGGCAGCCATCTCTGCCTGGGACTGGTGCTCCCAGGGTCCGCTGTCTGCTGCCACATGGCCCGCTACCACCATTTGGGACCTACAGCATTTCTGCTGCCTACTGCTGCCGGGGATCTTGCAGCATTTTTAAAATATAAGGTTATGATGCTTTGGGAAAGTTCTTCTTTTGGTTTCACAGAGGATGAGACCCTGTGGATTGCTTCTATCCCAATATGGTATTATAGACCACACCCTCTCGAAAGGTTGCTGTGAACATCCTCAAAAAATTACTTCACGCTGGGCGGTGGTGGCGCACGCCTTTAATCCCAGCACTCGGGAGGCAGAGGCAGGCGGATCTCTGTGAGTTCGAGACCAGCCTGGTCTACAAGAGCTAGTTCCAGGACAGGCTCCAAAACCACAGAGAAACCCTGTCTTGAAAAACCAAAAAAAAAAAAAATTACTTCACACAGGATACACCATAAAAGACCTGCTTAACAGCGCCCCTATACAGCAGAAGTTTGGAGAGAAATAACTACGACCATATTCCCATATATTGTTTATAAATGTTCTTTTACATTAAAAGGGGGATATGATATAGATATAATTTACATTGGTATAAATTTTGCTTTATTAGTATAAAGTTAAGGTCAATTTTGTTATATGTATATGTGTTTCTGCTCTTGATTGAGGTATTGTGATTGTGTAGTTCATTTAAAAATGTAATGTATAATTAGGAAATATAGGTTGTTTCCTATATTTGGAATATGGATAATCATCAATAATCAAGCTTGTAGTAATGTTAGTTGGATTTTCTAGATATATAGAGATATATTTCAGTTAGGTAGGCATTCTTCATATCTTTCAAAGACTACAGAATATGGCATTTTAAATGTTTTAATAACTTAGGGCTTTTCAAGACAATGAGACACGTCTGCTCCTGGCAGCACCAATCTACTTCAAGAGGAGATGGGCATCGAAGAGGCTCCTTATGGAGTTGGTTAGCCATTTGGGCAAGAAACTGCTCTTGCCTGGACTGATGCATAAACTGGACACAAAGAACCCGCAGAAAGAGGACTGCTGAACTTGCCTACAGGTGAGATGGTCTTTCGGGGTTCCTGATTCATGAAAAAGTCTGTGAGACATTCTGCAGGACACAGAAAAAAGTGACTGAACTGTCTTTGAATTTTCCTGCTTCATGGAAACGTCTGCTGGATACTATGGGCCTGTAGGCCAAAGATGGATGCCCCAACGGCACAAAAGAACTTTGGTGACTGTCCAGACAGTGAGATGTCTCTGTCATTTCTAGAGTTTTGGAAGTTGCTTACTTCTTGTTTGCTTAGGTAATATTATATCCTTCTGGAGTCTTTGATGGAGTTGAAGAATAAATAGATAGTTATAGTTTTCCTTTGTTATGATAAAAGATAAAATAGATATAAATATTGTAACTGTAATTCTTGCTTGATAACTGTTTTGTTATATGTAATTTTACTATGTTAAAGTTAAAGCCTTTCTTTTTTGTTTAAACAGAAAAACGGAAAATGATGTAGGAGGGTCTTCTATCTGTTGTTTTATTGATTAATAAAGAAATTGCCTTGGCCTTTTGATAGGGCAGAATTTAGATGGGTGGAGAAGACCGATCAGAATGCTGGGAGGAAGAAAGCAGAGTCAGGCAGTCACCATGAAGCTCCGGCCCAAGATTGAAATAGGTTAGAATCTTCCCAATAAGCCACCACCTCATGGTGTTACACACATTAATAAAAATGGGTTAATCAAGATGTGAAAGTTAGCCAGTAAGAGGCTAGAGCTAATGGGCCAGGCAGTGTTTAAATGAATACAATTTGTGTGTTATTATTTCGGGTGTAAAGCTAGCCATGCGGGATCCAGGTGGGACGAAAAGCAGGCCTGCTCACCTCATCACTACACCACCATGCCCAGCTGTACTTTAGTTTTTGAAACAGAGTCTCTCCTGAATTCAAAGGTCATTAAAATCAGTGGCCTTGTCTGGCCGGCACGGTCCAAGGACCCACCAGCTCTACAGTCCAGGACTACAGATGGCCTTGGCTGCACTCTAAGTTTGTATGTGATTGTTGGGGACCCACACTCAGGACCTCATGCTTGTGTGGCAAGTACTCTTTTGTCTGAATGAAATGGAGCTTCACTGTGTGCTCTTTATCCCAACCCAGCCATCTCAGGGCAAACTCACTGAGTGGCATCTTGTAATGTTACCTGATTGTTTCTCAAGATTCCTAAGGACGTTCAACACAAGGAAAAGTCTGAGAAACTCTGACACCTGAAGGCAATGCGGTGCTATATCCAAAACAAGAAGGGACAGTAGGTAGGTGAGGACCAGGAGGTCTGACTATATTAAGCAATTTAGCTAACAATAATGTGCCAATGTTGGCTTCTTTCTCCTTTCCTTTCTCTTTTTGGTTCTTTGAGATGAGGTTGAACTTGCTGTGTAGTCAAGGCTGCTTCTGGATCCTCTTGACTTTACCTCTCAAATACAACCACACCTAGCTTCAACTTTGGCTTCTTAAATATAACTAGGGCACATACTAATGTGAGAGATATAATCAAAGGGTGTCATAGTTAGGGCTTCTATTGCTGTGATGGAGCACCATGACCAAAAGCTAGCTGGAGAGGAAAGGGTCTATTCTGCTTACACTTCCAGATCATAGTCCATAATTGGAGGAAGTCAGGACAGGAACTCACACAGGGCAGGAACCTGGAGGCAGGAGCTGATGCAGAGGCCATGGAGGGGAGCTGCTTACTGGCTTGCTCCTCATGGTTTGCTCAGCTTGCTTTCTTAAAGAACCCAGAACTGTCAGTCTAGGGATGACCCCACCCACATGGCCTGAGCCCTCCCCCAACAATTACCAATTAAGACAATATGTCTTTACATCTGGATCGTGTGTGTGTGTGTGTGTGTGTGTGTGTGTTTGTGTGTTTAAAACACCCTTTCTATGTAGTCTTGACTGTCTTGGAACTTACTCTGTAAATCAGGCTGGCCTCAAGCTGACAAAGCTCCGCCTGGTCTTATGCCTGGACCTCATGAAGGCATTTTCTCAACTGAGGCTCCTTCCCTCCTCTCAGATGACTCCTAGCTTGTGTTGAGCTGACATAAAACTAGTCAGTACAAATTATAGTGTGTGTGTGTTTGTGTGTGTGTGCGCACACACACATGCATGTATGAATACATGTATGTGAGCCCACTGAGAACAGAAAAGGGGATCAGATTCTCTGGAACTGGAGTTATACACAGTTGTGACCATGTGGGTGCTGGGAATTGAACTGGGTCCTCTGAAGATCAGGCAGTGCTGTCAACCACAGAACCATCTGTAAGATCAACCATTGAACCATCTGCCTTCCCCCACTGATGTAAGCTCAACCACAGAACTATCCGCTTTCCCACTGATGTAAGATAAGCCACGGAACCATCTGCATGCCCACTGATATAAGAGCAACCACAGAACCATCTGTATGTCCACTGATGTAAGATAAACCACGGAACCACCTGTGTGTCCACTGATGTAAGATAAACCACAGAACCATCTGCATGTCCACTGATGTAAGACCAACCACAGAACCAAACCATTTGCCTTCCCACTGATGTAAGATAAACCACGGAACCATCTGCATGTCCACTGATGTAAGATAAACCACGGAACCATCTGCATGTCCACTGATGTAAGATAAACCACAGAACCATCTGTGTGTCCACTGATGTAAGGTCAACCACGGAACCATCTGCCTGCCCTTTGATGTAAGGGAAACTATGGAGAAGTGTACAGAACTTGTTGTTTTTTCTCCCCCTTAAAACCTAAAACTGCTCTAAAAAAATAAAGTCCATTTAAAAGTAAAGGTAATGCCGGGCAGTGGTGGTGCACATCTTTAATCCCAGCACTCAGAAGGAAGAAGCAGGCAGATCTCTGTGAGTTCGAGGCCAGCCTGGTCTACAGAGTGAGTTCCAGGACAGACTCCAAAACTACACAGAGAAACCCTATCTTAAACAAACAAACAAACAAACAAACAAAAACAAAAACATAAAACACAAAACACCCCAAACAAAACAAAAAGTAAAGGTACATGCTGGCGAGCCGGGGGTTGCATGTAGAGGTGTATTCCTTTATTTCAGCTCCTGGGAGGGCAAAGGCAGGGGATCTGGGAATCTGAGGCCAGCCTGGTCTACAGAGTCAGTTCCAGGACAAGCAGGAGTGGGGTGGGCTGTAGAGATGGCCCAGTGGTTAAGAGCACTGGCTGATCTTCCAGAGGATCCAGAATTTGATTCCCTGAGCCTACACGACAGCTTTTAACTTTCTATAAACTCCAGTTCAGGGGATCTGGTGCCCTCTTCTGGCTTCCACAGGCACTGCATGCACACAGTGCACAAATATATATCTATTGCAGGCAACACCCGTGCACATAAAAATAAGTAAATACATTTAAAGAGTAAAGGGCAGTAAGACTTTGCCCATGTGACCCAATTGTATTCCCAGAAGCCTCTTGATATTTAGATTTTGATATTAGATATTTAGATATTGATATTTGAATTTTCCTGCGTGAGTTTGAGTCCCACAAATATCTAATAGCCAGCAAGATAAAGAAATAATTATAAAACTGTATTGTTAGGCCAGATATGGTGGCACATGCCTTTTATCCCAGCACTCAGGAAACAGAGGCAGGGGAATCTCTGCAAATTTAAGGCCATCCTGGTCTACATATCAAGCTCCAAGACAGCCAGAGCTATTTAGACCTTGTCTCAAAAAAATTAACAACCAACCCAACCCACAAAACCTGTATCTTTGGGAGCTGGAGAGAGAGAGATCAGCAGCTAAAAGATCAGTTTTCACAGAGCCTGAATTTGGTTCCCATTGTCCACATCAGGCAGCTCCCAGCCACCTATATAACTCCAGGATCTGTTGCCTCTAGGCTCCATGGGCACTACACTCACATACTCACAAACAGACGTCACTAGACAAAGCTTCATCTTTCAGGGAAGCTGTACTGTTGAGATTCCAAATATGTGCTGCACAAGCCAATGATATCACAGAAAGTGCTTTTCTGTGTAAACACACCTAAGCCTCCAACCGTCCACGTGCTGAGATCACACGTGTGTGGCCCCATTCCTGGTAATATCCTGTATTTTGCTGGCATTGAATTCAGTACTACTCTAAATCCACATTGTGGTTATTTAAAATACAAAGCTCGGAGCACTGTGTGTGACACTTGCCTAAAGTTGCAGCCCTTGGGAGGTAGAGGCAGGAGGATAAGGAATTTAAGGTCATCCTCAACAACTAAGGAAATCTGAGGCCAGCCTAGATTATGTAAGAAATTGCGTCAAGAATAAAGGAAGGAGCCAGGCAGTAGTGGCACATGCCTTTAATCCCAGCATTCAGGAAGCAGAGGTAAGCAGATCTCTGTGAGTTTGAGGCCAGCCTGGTCTACAGAGTGAATTCCAGGACAGCCAGGGCTACACAGGAAAACCCTGTCTCAACCCCCCCCCCAAAAGTATGTTAACCCACTCCTGTAATTTCAGCACTCAAGAAGTTGAAGTAGGAGGATTACAAGTTTAAAACTAGCTTGTTCTACATACTTAGCTCCTACACTGAAAAAACAAACAGCAGCAATAATAAAAGTACACAGACACCCTACACACACACACTCACGCACAAAGAAACCTCAAAAATTCAGAAACTGCCAGTCAGTGGATGTACATGCCTTTAATCCCAGCACTTGGGAGGCAGAGACAGGCAGATCTCTGTGAGTTCAAGGCCAGCCTGGTCTACAGAGTGAGTTCCAGGACAGGCTCCAAAGCTACACAGAGAAACCCTGTCTCGAAAAACAAACAAGCAAACAACAACAACAAATCAGAGACTTTTAGATCTGTTTAAAAGAAAAAAAAAGTATTCTGCTGTAAATGGCATACCTTAGATTCAAAGGCCTGAATAGGTTTGAAGTGAAGTGAATGATTTTAAAATGTCAGGGAGATGTGGGGTGGGGGTAGACGAGATGGCTCAGCAAGTGAAGGCACTTGCTACTAAGCCTGAGAAAGGAGTATAATCCGGGGATTCACACCGTGGAAGGAGAGAACTGATCCCCTCAACTTACTCTCTGACCTCCATACATGGGCCCCATGAAAAATAAGTATAATTTTTAATGTGAGGGGGCTGGAGAGATGACTCGGTGATAAGCGCACTGGCTGGTTGGTCTCCCAAAGGATCCAGTTCAATTCCCAGCTCTCACATTGCAGCCCACAACCATCTCTAACTCCAGTTCCATGACATCCCATGCCCTCTTGGGCCTCCATGGGCATCAGACACGCAAGTGGTACATAGATATACTTACAGGCAAAACGCCCGTACACATACAATTGAAAAACAAATTAAAAAGGGATCATGTGACATGGCTCAGTTGGTAACAGCACTTGCCACTGATCCTAACAATCTGAGTTTGACCCCTGGGACCCACATGGTGGAACTAATCCTCCCAAATTGTCCCCGTGGTCTCCACAGCAAGCCACACACCATGGCATGAGGCAACAAAGTTGACACCCTAGCTATGGAGGAGGCTGGGCAAGAGGATCACAGATTTAAGGACAGCCTAGGTAAGATAATGAAACCTCCTCCAAATAAAAATTAACATGATTCTAGATACCATAAAAGACATTTTATACTGAAAAACAGTCGGTCAGGAAGTTATTAAAAGTGCCAACATACATGTATCTAACAAATGAGCCAGCTGGGCGGTGGTGGCGCACGCCTTTAATCCCAGCACTCGGGAGGCAGAGGCAGGTGGATCTCTGTGAGTTCGAGGCCAGCCTGGTCTACAAGAGCTAGTTCCAGGACAGGAACCAAAAGCTATGGAGAAACCCTGTCTCGAAAAATCCAAAAACAAAACAAAACAAAACAAATGAGCCTTAAATACGTGAAACAAAAAAAACAAAAACTTAACGAGTTCATGGGAAATAGACAACTCAACCCAGGCTGAGGGGGCGCATGCCTACAATCCCAGCGCAGGCAGGAGGATCTTTGGACTATACAGAATCCATTAGATAAGTCGACAGATAGATGATAGACAGGGTGTGTGCATCTCACCGAATTTGAGGGCCATTCGTATCGAAATTTACTGAAGCTTGTTTTCTGGTTTAGCCTATGGCTGACCCTGGAAAATGGCCCAGGTGTACATAAAAGGTACATGGTTATACTGTTATATGTTATACGTTATGCATGCTTACACTGGGTGGAAATGATTTACAGTTTACAAATCTGTGCATTTACTGATTTCCTGTGGAGTGTTCTATTCACTATTGAAAACGGGATACTGGACTCCAATTACAATTTTATACATGTATTTACCCGTGTGTGTGTGTGTGTGAGAGAGAGAGAGAGAGAGAGACAGAGAGAGACAGAGAGAGAGAGAGAGAGGGAGAGAGAGAGACAGAGACAGAGACAGAGACAGAGAATGTTGTGCCATTTTGTACATATGGAGGTCAGAGGACAAGCTGTGGGAATCAGTCCTCCCTATGCACTAGGAAGGTTCTGGGGAACTGACTCAGGTTATTGTTTGGTACTGCAGCAATATATTGCCCTGGAACTCCTTATGTAGACCAGGCTGGCCTCAAACTCGCAGAGATCCACCTGCCTCGGCCTCCTGTGTGGTTGGCACTAAAGGCACCACTGTGCCTGGCTTGATACAAGTTCTTAGTGCAGTACTAAAACCATGATTACCAGAAGGAAACCTGCTAAGTTAATTGGAGCATACCAAAATTAAATATATATATCAATATGAAGATATATAAATATGAAGATATATAAATATGAAGATATACCAATATGAAGATGAAAAACCTCATCTTGGGAGCAAATATTCACAAATCCCGTATCTGATAAATATATAAGCCAGATGAGCTGTCAGAGGTATATAATTCTAGCATTTGGGAATCCACGGCAGGAGGATCATAAGTTCAAGACAGCTACATAGCAAGTTCCGTTGTGAGCTACGTTGTGAGACATGCTGAGATGCTATCTCAAAATAACAACAACAACAACAACAACAAGACTTTTTTTAAGGGGCATATCCAAAAGATACCAAGTAATAAGATTTTGGTTTTGTTTTTTGTTTTTTGACACAGGGTTTCTCTGTAGCTTTGGAGCTAGGAGGCTCTGACTTTGCAAACTTCATTTTAAAGAAGGGGCTTCATCTTAAGCCACATAATGAGCTGGGGGGCGGGCGATCTCAGCCCCAGAAATGTGCTGCCACAGCAAGAATTTGAACAGATACCCTAAAAATGGCCAATTAAGAAGATAGGGAGCAAGTTATAAAATTTAACGAGGTCCGGATGCGCCTAGGAGGCATCCTGCCCTTGAAGACACCTTGTCAGTTATTAATGGCTCTTTGTTAGGTTTTTGCGTCCAAAACCTTACCAGTGATTTCAGAAACTACCTTACCCAATACCCTTCTTAGCCAATCCCAAGACGACAGGACATGAACGCCCCTGAATTCGTCATTTCCCCCTTAAAAGTTCTACCCTCCCAGGGCTCCTTGCCACACTTTCTGCACCCACCATGCTGGGGTGCTGGAAAGGAGTTGGTCCAAACTTGAGTTTGAATATAAAATCCTTCATGTAATTTGCATCATCGGAAATCCAGGTCCATGAATATCATTTGGCGACCAGAAACTTGGGCATAACAGAGCCTGTCCTGGAACTCACTCCGTAGACCAGGCTGGCCTTGAATTCCCAGAGATTCCCAGGTCTGCGCTTCCCGAGTGCTGATAATAAGACTTAGGAATGTAGCAGTACAGTCCCTGCTTTGAACATCTGAAGATGGAAACCTGTAAGGTATTGCTGAGTGGTCAGGCGCTGGTTAGGACTTGAGAGCAGATTTGGGGGCTGTGAGGCCCTCCCTTAGCTCCTTCAAAAATGCCCTGGATGACTGGCTTCAGTCACAAGGAGAGCCAACAACAGCAAAACACCCCGAGAGTAAGCAGACCCTGCCCTCGAGGAAGCCAATTCGACAGGCTCCAATGTTTACCCCGTGGTATAAAAAAGGCCCTCAGTAGAAAGGCAGCCTGGAAATTCAGATGCGGAGAGAGCGCGCAAAGCGAAACTCAGCTTCCTTAGGAGATTGCTGGTGATGTTGCAAGCCCTAATTGGGTGATGTTTCCACGGTTTGCTTTCCCTTTCTTGGGGGGTGGGAGGGAGATGAAACCAGAGCTTTCTATGTAGACCAGGGTAGTCTGGGATTACAGGTTTGGCCGCCACTCCTGGGTTTGGTTTGCTCTTCAGTCAGGCGCTCTCTCTCTGCTGGATGTGGTAAACTGATGGGATGTTTTGCTGTCTGTGACGCTTCTAGCTACCTGCTCCTACTATTTCTTCCCCTTTGCTTGCTGCTTGTCTAAGAAGCTCACTCATTAGAAACGGAAAGCACAGCTATCATAGATCATTCTCCAGACAGTACAGAACAAAATGTATAGGAATCCCGCTGGGAATAGTCTGAGGACAATTTTAAAGACAATTTAAAGTACAGTTAAAAAATAAAAGGGGAGCCGGGCGATGGTCGCGCACGCCTTTAATCCCAGCACTCGGGAGGCAGAGGCAGGCGGATCTCTGTGAGTTCGAGACCAGCCTGGTCTACAGAGCTAGTTCCAGGACAGGCTCCAAAGCCACAGAGAAACCCTGTCTCAAAAAACAAAAACAAAAACAAAAAAATAATAATAAAAGGGGCTGGAGGGAGGGCTCGGTAGTTAAGACCACTGTCTGCTCTTGTAAAGATACCAGTTTCAATTCCGGGGACCCACACAGAGCTCATCCGTAACTCCAGTTCTGGAGGGTTCTAATGCCCTCTGCTGGCCTCCTTGGGCACCAAGCATGCAGGCATGTGGTGCGCAGACACACATGTATGCAAAACATCGGTACATATAAAGATAGAATAATGCAAAGTTTATAGACAAATAAAAGATGAACTGGACGTGGTGGCATACATTTGCAGTCCTAGGACTCAGGAGGTAGAGAAGATTGAGAGTTCAAAGTCACCCTTAGCTACTTAGGAAGTTCAAGGCCAGCCCAGAACATATGAGACTCTGTCTCAAAAAATAAAAACAAAAGTCAAGGAAAAATGAAAGATGCAAAAGATCAAGTATTTAATAGATATTTTCACCAAATCAGAGTGGCTGAAAAGCACGTGTAATTTGGCCTCATTATTTATTAGGGATGTGAAGTGTAAACCTGCAGGAAATACCTCTTCGTTAATGCAGGAAATACCCCTTCGTTAATGCTACCTCTTTGCTAATAAAAGAGAGTAATGAGTGCCAAGGATGCAGCAAGGCTAGAATGCAAAACTGCGAAGCGCTTAGAAAACAGATGTTCTGTTTGTCCACAAGTACTGTACAGGCATACACACAAACATGTGCTTCACAGAAACATGTATGCTTATAGCAGTAGTATTCAGGAAAGTCAAATGAGGAAAGCATTCAAATATCCCCCAATTGGAACACATCTGACAACTACATACAAGGCTCAGCATAGAGGAGCAGATTGTCTGTGTTCCCTACGACACGGCTAAAGAAGCATTAGTTTGCCTGGAAGAAGGCAGGCAGGACAGTCCGTCCACAGCATCTAGGTATAGTAGCTCACATCTGTAATCCCCACACTTAGAAGGCTGTAACAGGAGAATCGCGAGCTCCTGGCCAGCCTGGATTGCATAGCAACACTTTGTCTCAACAAAACAATACAAAAACCTACATATGATCTGTTTATATAATCCAAATAACTTTATTGAGACAAAATTAATTAATAGTTGTTGAGGACTGTGGCCACGAATAAAGTCTGTCTACACATGAGCACAGATTTTTTTTAATGGCTTTTTGAGGCAGGGTTTCTCTTTTTTTTTTTTTTTTTGTTTTGTTTTTGGTTTTTCGAGACAGGGTTTCTCTGTAGCTTTGGAGCCTGTCCTGGAACTTGCTCTGTAGACCAGACTGGCCTCAACCTCACAGAGATCCTCCTGCCTCTGCCTCCTGAGTGCTGGGATTAAATGCATGCGCCACCACCACCTGAGCATAGATCTTTTTGGATAATGAAAATGCTTTAAAATCAGACTGTCATGGGCTGGGGGTGTGGCCAGTGATATATTAGCAAGTATGAGGCTCTGCGTTCAACCTCCAGTGTCACCACCGATCAGGAAACGGCAATGATCACACCACAACTCTGAGAGTTTAAGGAAATAATTGTGCACTTGACACAGGTGCCTTTTATGGAATGCAAATTATACCTCAATAAAGATGTATTTAAAATTTTTGATTATTATTATTTTATGTGTATGAGGTTTTTGTCTGAATATATATTTGTGTGCCATGTACATGCAGTGCCTAAGGAAGCCAAAAGAAGACTGTTCCCATGGCACCACAGCTGCCATGTTGGTGCTGGGAATGGAACCCAGGTCCTCTGGAAGAACACCTAGTGCTCTTAACCACTGAGCCATCTCTCCAGTTGCCAACAGAGCAGTGTTTTTGTAAAAGGTTAAGTCCCATTTCTAAGTATTACAAAGTACACTTACATAATTTTTTCTTTTGTCTCTTCCTGTCTTCAAAAAGCGACACAGTGATTTGACACAGAGTGTTGACATTGCTGTCAATGTTTTTCAGTGTTTCCGGCATGATTTCCATTTCTGCAGCCCAGTGGTGGTAATCCTCAATATCAATCTCGGCCACCTCAGACAGAATGAAATCTTGAAGAGAGAAAGAAAACCATCTTACAGAAGAAACAACACAGTTATATCCATAGGGGCTTCTGGCATATACAACATGGTTCCTTTGGGGAATAGAGATTTCTTGTGCTGCCCTGAAGCTTTTCTCTGTTAAGTGATTATACAGGAAGAGAACTGGAAGACCATAGAAGCCCTAATGTTAAATCAGCAAGTTAAGAGAATATCAGCCAGGTTAAAGCCCAGGGTTTGTTTCCCCCATTTGGTCCAGTCTTGCCTTCTTCATCTGGTTTAACTTCTTACTCTGTCATTAATTTCCTTCCTTCCCTTGGAAACTATTAGACACTTACTCCATTCTTCTAGCCAGGACAACAGTTTGATGAGGATCCTTTCTCTCATATCAATCATATTCATATATTCAGCTATCTTCTCTAAGAAAATCTTTCTCTTCTTTTTCTGGTTTTCTGTGAGGGAGCCCTTCCTCCCAGGGGATGAGCAGTCGATCGTGTAACGAGTCATTATCAGCTCCACTTTGTTCATTATTTGAATCAGCCGTGTAAGAATATCCTATAAAAAGGAGGAATAATACATTAGTTTGTGTGGTGGTTTGAATAAAAGGGTCCCCATAGGTCCATAGGGAGAGGCAGTGTAGAAGGTGTGGTCTTGATAGAATAGGTGTGACCTTGTTGGAGGAAGGGCATCACTAGGGGGCGGGCTTTGAGGCCTAGTATGTCTCTGTCTCTTCCTACTTCCTGTGAATTCAGAGGCAGAACTCTCAGGGGCCTCTCCAGCACCATGTCTGCCTGTGCCACCATGCTTCCTGCCATGATGACAATGGAATAAATCTCTGCACCCAACTAAACGTTTTCCTTTATAAGAGTTGCTGTGGTCATCCTGTCTCGTCACAGCAATAGAAACCCTAACAAAGACAGAAGTTGCTACCAGGTATTCTGCTATTGCTGTGATAGGCCTGGTTATACTTTTATTTAGAGGAATGTAGATGGGGCTTGGAACTAGAAAAGCAGTTGAACACTTTAAGTAGGTTTGATGGGCCATACTAGTGGGAGCATGGAAGACAGTGGTGCTGCGGGTGATTTGAACTGTGGGGGTCTAGTTCAAGAGATTTCAGAGAAGAACTTTAGTATGTTTCCTAGAGCTTGTTCTTATGATATTTTGGTGAAGAATGTGGTTGGTTTTTGCTCATATAAAATATTTAATTCACAAAAAAAAATCTCCAGTAACCTTGACTATCAAACAGTCTTGAAGATCGTTGGAGGTTGTCTCTTCAGAACAGCAGGTGTATGACAGAGCCATACAAATCAAGTCCTGCCACAAGTGAGACAAGCCAACTATAGCCTGAAACAGAGAGGTCAAGGTTGAGAATGCACAGTCAGATCAACCCAAGACTGCCTGATGGGAAAGCAATTTTTTTTTTAAAAAAAGCTTTATTTATTCATTTAAAAAATATTTATTTATTTATTATGTATATCATGTTCTGGCTGTGTGTATGCTTGCATCCACAAGAGGGTGCCAGATATCATTACAAATGATTGTGAGACTCATGTGGTTGCTGAGAATTGAACCCAGGACCTCTAGAAGCTCTTAACAGCTTAACAGTCAGTGCTCTTAACAGCTGACCCATCTCTCTAGCTCGGAAAAAGCAATTTTTAAAAAGATGATATAAGCCAGGTGGTAGTGACGCACGCCTTTAATCCCAGCACTCGGGAGGCAGAGGCAGGCGGATCTCTGTGAGTTTGAGACCAGCCTGGTCTACAAGAGCTAGTTCCAGGACAGGCTCCAAAACCACAGAGAAACCCTGTCTCGAAAAACCAATAAATAAATAAATAAATAAATAAGATGATATAAGGAAAACATGTAAATGATTCCATTGGATTCTTACCTTATAATATATAAATTTAACTCAAAATAGATTAAAAACTTAAATGTAAGGTATATATAAAGCTACAAAATAATTAGAAGAAAATATAGAGAAAAACATTTTTTTCTGGTCTTCAAGACAGGGTTTCTCTGTGTAGCCCTGGCTGTCCTGGAACTCTAATCTGTAGACCAGGCTGGCCTTGAATTTACAGATCCGTCTGCCTCTGCTGGGATTAAAGGCGTGCACCAACACGGCCTGGCCGTCCTCTGTTTCTTTTTTTTTTTTTTTTTAGTTTTTTTTTTTCGAGACAGGGTTTCTCTGTGGCTTTGGAGCCTGTCCTGGAACTAGCTCTGTAGACCAGGCTGGTCTCGAACTCACAGAGATCCGCCTGCCTCTGCCTCCCGAGTGCTGGGATTAAAGGCGTGCGCCACCATCGCCTGGCCGTCCTCTGTTTCTTGAGAGCTGGATTTATAGGTGTGTGCCACCACCATGTGATCCAGCAATTCTTCCATGAATAGAACATGGGAAACATGTGACATGCTACCGGTTATTAACGGCTTACTAACCAGGCATGGTGGCACAGCACTTTAATCCCAGTACTTGAGAGGCAGAGACAGAAAGATCTTTTTGAGTTTGACACTAACCTGCTGGTCTACAGAGTGAGACCCAGAACAGCCAAGGGTACATAAAATGGCCCCATCTCAAAACTAACTAGACAGACAGACAGTGAGGTGGTTTGAAAGAAAATGGCCCCCAAAGGGAGAGGCACTATTAGGAGGTGTGGCCTTGTTGAGGAAGTGTGCTACTGTAGGGGTGGGCTTTGAGGTCTCTTGTTCAAGCTTCCTTCAGTGTGACTTTCAGCTGATTCTTGTTACCTGCGAGATGTAGAACTCTCAAGGTAGTAGATGCAGTACCTTGTCTACCTGCATGCCACCATGCTCCCTGCCATGATGATAATGGACTGAATCTCTGAAACTGTAAGCAAGCCACACCAATTAAATGTTTTCTTTATAAGAGTTGCCATGGTCATGGTGTCTCTTCACAGCAATAAAAACCTTAAGATAGATAGGTAGATAGGTCGGTAAGCAGGCAGGCTGATAGACAGACAGACAGGCAGATGACAGACAGACACTCTCTATGAGTGGAAAGAGTAAAGTCCAAGCAAAGACTCGTGTGAAGCAGGATGAACCCAGAGATGAACATAGCAGTTCATCAACACCAAATGGCAGTTCCGTGCCCACTTCCTACAGAAGACACTGTTAAAGGTTGCTGGGCCTTGTGTCTCAGGAGCTTCCCCTTCTCAATGCCCAGGACAACTACTATGGATTTTATTTTCTCCAGTTTTAGCCGTGTAATAAACTGAAAAAAAAAATTACCTTTACCTACTTTGTCCCCATTACCCAATGGGGAAACTGAAAATTTCACTTTGCATGAAAATATTCCATGTAATTCCCTAGGATTGGAATGCAGCCTGGCAGACTGCTTACCTGGCATTTACATGAAGCTCTGGGTTCCATCCCCAGCAACACAGAAAACCAAGTGTGGTGATTCACTCCTGTAATCCCAGCACTTGGGAGATAATAGCAAAAGGATTAGAAGTGTGAGGTCATCTGTGGCTACAAAGTGAGTTAGAGGCCAGCCTGGGCTACATGAGGCCAGTGTGGGTTAACATGAGAACCTATCTCAAAACACGGGGGTGGGGGATATTCATTAATTATTTTGTATTTTGGACACGATCTAATATGACATAGGAGCCCTTCTAAGGATGATGTGGCAGGTTTCTGTAGACACACGGTGTGCAGTGAGGATGAAGCTCAAGGAGACGGGAAGACTGTGTGTTGAGACCAATAGACACCTAAGGAGTTAAGACCCCACCAGGTGGTGGTGGCCCACACCTTTAATCCCAGCACTCGAGAGGCAGAGGCTTTAAGAGACAAGCGATGCCCACTCCCTCCACCTTCTGCTGAGGCAGGCTGATCTTCTACCTGCCTTCATGATAAAGGTGCTGAAGAAACTAGGACTGGAAGGAATGTACCCTGATACAACAGCACATGTCTGAGAAACCTGTAGCCAACATTATACTAAATGGAGAAAAACATGAGGAAAGCATTTCCTGTAAAATCTAAGAGTCAGCCGGGCAGTGGTGGCGCATGCCTTTAATCCCAGCACTCGGGAGGCAGAGGCAGGCGGATCTCTGTGAGTTCGAGACCAGCCTGGTCTTCAAGAGCTAGTTCCAGGACAGGCTCCAAAACCACAGAGAAACCCTGTCTCGAAAAAACCAAAAAAAAAAAAAAAAAACCAAAAAAAAAACCCTAAGAGTCAAAGTGCTCACTGTATATGCTCTGGTCAACATATTGTGTACATTCTTAGCTGGAGCAATTAGCCAAGAGGAAGAGAAGGGATCCATGGTGGTTTGACTGAGAATGGCCCCCATAGGCTCATATATTTGAATGCTGGTTACTAGTTGGTTTTGGGGGATTAAGAGATGTGGCCTTGTTGCAGCAGGTGTATCACTGGGAATGGGCTTAGGCCCAGTCTCACTTCTGCCACAATTGCTGCCTCAACTTATGTTCTCAGCGGCTTCTCCACCACTATGCCTGCATTACTGCCGCCATGTTCCCACCTTATTGGTCATGGATTCACCTTCTGAAACTGCAAACAAGCCCCCCAACTAAATGCTTCCTTTTATAACCTGTTTTGGTCTTGGTGTCTCTTTGTAGCAACGGAAGACCCGCAAAGTTAGGATACAAATAGGAAAGGGAGAATTCCTACTATCTCTAGTCAAAGAGGCCATGGTACTGCAAGACTATACAGAATCCGCCAGAACAGGCTCCGCTGGATCTGATAAGTACTTCCAGCAAAGTTGCAGAAATCAAATTAACGTACAAAATACAAAACTCAATAGCTTTTCTACATACCAGTGTTGGGGAATATTATTTTAAGATGTGTTACATTTATTTATGAGGCAGAACATTTGTTTAATGATGCAAAGATGTGTTGCATTCTTTTATGTTGTATTTGATTAACTCTGTAAAGCTGTGTTCCTTTGCCTGCCTGAAACACCTGATTGATCTAATAAAGAGCTGAATGGCCAATAGCAAGGAAGGAGAAAGGACAGGCCGGACTGGCAGGCAGAGAGAATGAATATGAGAAATCTGGGGAGTGGAGAAGAGTGAGAAAAGAAGGAGCCAACTGCATGAAAATAGAAGCAAGTGGATCTCTGTGAGTCTGAGAGCAACCTGGTTTACAGAGTGAGTTTTAGAAAAAAAAAAAAACAAATTCTTTTGTTTGATGGAGAAAGGTCATTGGCTAATAAAGGAACCACCTTGGCCCATTTTATTGGTTAGAGGATAGGTGGGAGGAGAAAACAGGACAGAACGCTGGGAGGAAGAGGAAGTGAGATCAGAGACTCGACAGCTCTCTCGGGAGCAGACGCCTGAGAGAGATGCCATGCCCCACTCCCGGGATGAAGCTCCGACCCAGGATGGACTAGGCTAGAATCTCCCCGGTAAGCGCACCTTGGGGTGCTACACACAGATGATTAGGAATGGGCTAAATTAATATGTGAGAATTAGCATAGAAGAGAATGGGCCAGGCAGTGTTTAAATGAATACAGTTTGTGTGTTGTTATTTCGGGGCATAAGCTAGCAGAGCAGACAGCCGGGGTGCTGGGGACGCAGCCACGCCGCCCTTATTACTTCATATGGCGCCCACGTGGACAACTGCTTCCACATAAAGCCTGAGACAGCTTGGAAAGTAATTCTAGAACAAAATGAAAGCATTGTGCCTGGTTTCTTGGTAGCAGCAATTTCTCGGTTCTACTCTGCTTGCTCGAGGCAAGCAAGCGCCTCATCTAAGAGAGGCTTCCTGACTCAGCTTTAGCTGCAAAGCCTGCAGCTCATTAAGAGGTCCTGCCACGAAACACTTAAACGGTGTTGACGAAAAGCTGAACACATGCTTTTCGGTTTTCAGCCATAGCAGGAAAAAAGCTGCGCCGTTTAAAAATGCCGGCTTTCTGGGCTGTCCTGCCAGGACAAACTCTGACTCTTTTACGCAGGCGGTTTGCGCGGTTTGCAAGCAAAGGCTGCTGAAGCTCGCTTGCTGGCTACAGCCAGTACCTCAGTCACGAGGCTGGAAAGCTAAGGTATGGGCTGGATCCAGCTGGCAAAGCCACGCCTTTAATCCTACCCATATTGCTTGGTAAATTAAAGACTCCTGTGGTCAGAAAAAGAGAGATATACAGTAAAGAGAGATTCAAAGACAAAGAAAATTTCTAAATGGTTTACTGTGTGTTAAAAATATGCAGACTAAAAGTTGAAGTTCTTAAAGTAAAAAACAAAAAAAGGAAGAGAGTTGTTGTGTGTGGTAGCACACGCCTTTAATCCCAGTGCCTAGAAGGCAGAGGCAAACAGATCTCTGTGAGTTCAAGGTGTAGTAGCATACACCTTTAATCCCAATGCCTGGGAGGCAGAGACAGGTGGATCTCTGAGAGTTCAAAGACAGCCTGGTCTACAGAGTTACTTCAGGTCAAAGATACAGAGAACCTGTCTCAAAAAGCAAAGAGTTAAAAGTAAAAATAAACAAAATAGAGGTTAAAACAAAGTGCACAAAGATGGAAAATACACAGAGAATCTTGATACTGTATGCTATTATGCTCTCTTTGAATTGTTTGAATGCTGAGGAAGGACAAACAACTGCTAAAAGATATTTGTTTATAAATGCTGCTGAACTAATCCAACATAGATACTTTGAAAATGCCTTAAATTTGAAATTTGGATCTAAGGACATGATACTTTGGAAAGGAGTTTCTTATTTTGTTTTCACAGAGGATGAGACGCTGTTCATTTCTTCTATTCCGATGTGGTATGATGGACCACGTCCTCCTGAATGGTTCCTGTGCACGCCTTCAAAAAATTGCTTCGCTCAACTGCCAACTGAGATGAGACTAGCACACAGGTTATACCATGAAAGACCTAATTAACGACGCCCCCATTCAGCAGGAAGCAGTTTGGAGAGAAAAAACTGCGCCCATGTTCCCAAATATGGTTTATAAACGTTCTTTTACATTTAAAGGGGGATATGATATAGGGATGGATAATTTGCATTAGTATAGATTTTACTTTATTGATAGAGATTTAAGGTCAATTTTGTTATATGTATATGTATTTCTGATATTGATTAAGGTATTGTGATTGTGTAGTTCATTATTAAAATGTAATGTATAATTAGGAAATATAGGTTGTTAATAGATAATCATAATAGTCAAGTTTGTAGTCATGTTAGTTAAGATTTTCTAGATGTGTGTAGATATATTTTAGATAGGCATTCTTCATATTTTTCAAAGATTATAGAATATGGCATTTTAAATGTTTTAATAATTTCGGACTTTTCATGACAATGAGACACTCTGCTCCTGGCAGCACCAATCTACTTCAAGAGGAAGATGGGCATCGAAGAGGATCCTTATGGAGTTTGATAGCCATTTTGGCAAGAAACTGCTCTTGCCTGGACTATTACATAAACTGGACACAGAGAACCCACAGAGAGAGGACTACTGAACTTGCCTAAGGTGAGATGATCTTTCAGGGTTCCTGATTCATGAAAGAGTCTGCGAGACATTCTGCAGGACACAACAGATAGTGACTGAACTGACTTTGAATTTTCCTGCTTTATGGAAATGTCTGCTGGATCCCATGGGCCTGAAGGCTGAAGATGGATGCCCCAACGATACAAAAGAACTTTGGGTGACTGTCCAGGCAGCGAGATGTCTTTGTCATTTCTAGAGTTTGAAGTTTTTTAGTTCTTGTTTACTTAGGTAATAGTATATCTTTCTGGAGTCTTTGATGGAGTTAAGAATAGTTAGTAATAGTTATAGTTTTCCTTAGTTATGATAAAGATTATTGTAACTTTTACTTGATAACTGTTTTGTTATATGTAATTTTGCTATGTTAAAGTTAAAGCCTTTTTTTTGTTCTTTAAACCGAAAAAGGGGAAATGATGGAGAAAGGTCATTGGCTAATAAAGGAACCACCTTGGCCCATTTTATTGGTTAGAGGATAGGTGGGAGGAGAAAACAGGACAGAACGCTGGGAGGAAGAGGAAGTGAGATCAGAGACTCGACAGCTCTCTCGGGAGCAGACGCCTGAGAGAGATGCCATGCCCCACTCCCGGGATGAAGCTCCGACCCAGGATGGACTAGGCTAGAATCTCCCCGGTAAGCGCACCTTGGGGTGCTACACACAGATGATTAGGAATGGGCTAAATTAATATGTGAGAATTAGCCTAGAAGAGAATGGGCCAAACGGTGTTTAAAAGAATACAGTGTCCGTGTAATTATTTCGGGGCATAAGCTAGCTGGGCAGGCGGCTGGGGTGTTGGGGACGCAGCCCCGCCGCTGCCCTTATTACTTCATTTGTTTGTTTGTTGTTTATTTATTTATTTATTTTATTTTATTTGAGACAGGGTTTCTCTGTGTAGCTTTGGAGCCTGTTCTGGAACTCCCTCTGCTGGCCTCAAACTCACAGAGATCTGCCTACCTCTGTCTCTTGAGTGCAATTGGTACCTGTTTGCAAAGAAAAAATGAGTCTTCTCCAATTGGGTCTCTCTGAGTACATTAAGCACACTTCAAAGTAGACCCCACAGAGTAGATGACCAACACAAAATTAACTCAATGTAATTTTTTGTAAACTTTTTATCTCATATAGATTTTGGAGGGCAGTTTTTGTCTTATGGTTTGGTGCTTGTATATTTTGATTTCTAATTTTGTACTTCTGTGGTTATTTTTTGTGAGGTTCTTGGGTTTTCCGGTATGTGTGTGTGTGTGTGTGTGTGTGCGTATTTTATTTATTTATTGGTTTTTTTTTTCAAACAAGATTTTTATCCCAGACTGGTCTCAAACTCACAGAGATCTCCCTGCCTTTGCCTCACAGGTGCTGGAATAAAAAGCTTGCACCACCTCCCAGTTTAACACTTTCTTTTATACATTGCCTTGGCCATAGTAGTTTATCACAGCATTAAAAAAATAATAACTTCCCAGCACTCGGGAGGCAGAGGCAGGCGGATTTCTGTGAGTTCAAGACCAGTCTGGTCTACAAGAGCTAGTTCCAGGACAGGCTCCAAAGCCACAGAGAAACCCTGTCTTGAAAAACCAAAAATAAATAAATAAATAAAAATAAATAAATAAATAATAACAACTAAGAAGAAGTTGGTACCAGAAGTGGGGTGTTACTGTAGCAGGTCAGACCATGCTGGCTTTCGGAGGAATGTGCAAGACTTTGGGACATCAGATTTGGAAAGTGTCTGAATACTATAAGCGGGATTTAATGGAATATCCAAGTAGGAGCTGGGACAACAGAAGTGCTGAGAGTGATGTGGATGATGGAGGACCAACTCAAGAGCTTAGTACTTAGAACATTAGTAGCTTGGCTAGAGGCCAATCTTGTGATATTTTGGCAAAGAATGTGGCTGCCTTCTGCCTTTGTCCCAAGAATCTGCCTCAGTCTAAATTTAAAAATCATGGACTAGCCGGGCGGTGGTGGCGCATGCCTTTAATCCCAGCACTCAGGCGGATCTCTGTGAGGCAGAGGCAGGCGGATCTCTATGAGTTTGAGGCCAGCCTGGTCTACAAGAGCTAGTGCTAGCTGACAAAAACACAGCAATTTTTTAAATCAATTACAAGAGACCATGGTCCAATATACCAGGCTGGACCCAGCCTCCCCAGCGGGAGCCACAGTCCTGGCTACCTACTTTATTTCTCAGCCAGCACCAGATATTAGAAAAAAGTTTGAGCCAGGCAGTGGTGGCACACGCTTTTAATCCTAGCACTCGGGAGGCAGAGGCAGGCAGATCTCTGTGAGTTTGAGGCCAGCCTGGTCTTCAAGAGCTAGTTCCAGGACAGGCTCCAAAGCTACAAAGAAATCCTGTCTCGAAAAAAAAAAAAAAAAAAAAAAAACTAAAAAAAAAAAAGAAAGAAAGAAACCTTGTCTCAAAAAACAAAAAAAGAAGAAAAAGAAAAAAATTTAAAAAGGCTGAGGAAGGTTCCCAAACTCCCATACAGGAATTGCTTAAAATGGTCTTTAAAGTTTTTAATGCCCGAGAAGAGACAGCTGAGTCTTCCTGACAGACCAGGCTGTAGCAGGCAGCAATGCTGCAGGCCCAAGCCTTAGCAGCTGCCCTAAGGCCACTGAAAGGGGCACGAGGTAAGTCAGCCACGAGGCTCCATCCTGGCAGAGCTCAGCCTAAGTCAACCTCACTGGCAGTCTGCTTCAAATGTGGTCTAAATGACCATTTGGCACGATATTGCCCTGGGCTTCCCACGAGGCCATGCCCTATCTGCCAGCAGCCTGGACACTGGAAATCACAATGCCCCTGTACGGGCTCGTCCTCTATGCCATGCCACAGAGGTCCAGCCTCACCAACATCAGCAAGCGAGCCTGTGCCAGCCTTCAAACTTCTCAGACTTGCAGAGGATTGATGCGGCCCAGACCTGGTGACTCCCATAGCTCTTTCAGAGCCTAGGGTAACGCTGCAGGTAGCAGGTAAGTCCATTGCTTTTCTTTTGGACACAGGGGCTACCTACTCTGTTTTAACATCTCACTCGGGCCCTACGTTCCCCTCACCACTTTCAGTCATGGGAGTAGATGGGATCCGTTCCTCCCCACTTAAAACTTACCACTGCCCTGTATTCTTGCAGGGCAATTTTTTTCTCATTCTTTCCTAGTGATACCTACTTGCCCTTCACCTGTACTGAGTCAAGATATTCTCAGCTGCTTCAGGGCCACACTCACTTTGGCCCCCACACACTCTCCTGAGTCACTCTTTCTCCTCACTTTAACAGCCTCACAGGTTCCTACCCCAGACTGTTCTGTCCCTACTCTTCCTGATCCAGTAGGCCCCCAAATATGGGACACTTCTCCTTTTGTGATTGCTACTCACCACCAGCCAGTGCTAGTTTGCCATCAAGACCCTTCGTCCTTTCCTTCCAGACCCCAGTTTCCTATTTCTGAAGCCCACTGCCAAGGCCTTAAGCCTATCATTACCGTCTCCTATCTCAAGGATTTTTAATTCCTATTGACTCACCATGCTGGAACACTCCAATTTTTCCCATGCGTAAGTAGTTCTCTGGTGTTTATTGCTTGGTTCAAGACCTCTACCTCATAAATGAGGCAGTTATTCCAGTTTACCCACTGGTTAACAACCCACATAATCTCCTGTCTAACGTCCCTCCTGCCACCTCCTCCTTAGATATGGGATTCCCCTCTGTATGCTCTGGACCTATAGCAGGACAGAACTTAGATAGGCAGGGAAAACTAAACTGAATGCTGGGAGAAAGGAGGAGGGGTCAGAGAGAAGCCATGGAGCACCACCAGAGACAAATGCTGAGAACTTTACCTGGTAAGCCACTGCCACATAGCGATACACAGATTAAAGGAAATGGGTTAAATTAAGATGTAAGAGTTAGCCAATAAGAATCTAGAGCTAATGGGCCAAGCAATGATTTAATTAATATAGTTTCTGTGTGATTATTTTGGGGCTAAGCAGCCAGGAACTAACTAGTGACCTTCTTTGTAACAAATGGTGATATGGGATTCCCCTCTATATGCTATGAATACCATTGGTTAATAAAGGACTGCTTTGGCCTATAGCAGGGCAGAACTTAGATATATGGGGAAAACTAAACTGAATGCAGGGAAAAGGGAGGCGGAGTCAGGGAGAAGCCATGTAGTCCCACTAGAGAGAGACGCTCGAACTTTTCCAGGTAAGCCACTGCCTCGTAGCAGTACACTGAACACTAGAAATGAGTTAAATTAATATGCAAGAACTAGTCAATAAAAAGTTATAGCTAATGGGCCAAGCACTGATTTAATTAAAACAGTTTCTGTGTGATTATTTTGGTTCTGGGCGGCCGGGCCAAATAAGCAGCCTCCTCTCACAAGGCTCCTCTACTGTCCTGGACCTAAGAGATGCCTCCTTTACTGTCCCTTTACACCCTGACTCATAACTTCCTCTTTGCCTTCACGTAGGAGGACCCTGACTCCCGGTCCTCCAGACAGCTTACATGGACTGTTCTCCCTCAGGGTTTTCGGGACAGCCTTCATTTCTTTGGCCAAGCTCTGGCTTGAGATTGCTCAAATTTGACGCAGGCTCTAGCATGCTCCTCCAGTGTGACGACGACCTGCTTCTCTGCAGTCCTATACTGTCTCTGTCCCAGCAGGCCACCTCTGCACACGTCCCTCTTACCACTTCCTACTTTACTGTTCTGGACCTAAAAGATGCCTTCTTTATTGTCCTAAACGTCCTCAGATCCCTGGGATATTGAGTCTGACCAACTAAGGCTCAGATGTGCTCTCCTACAATGGTGTTCAACTTAGCCCAGAGTCTAAAACCCTCACCTCTGACAAGGCCCAGGCCCTGTGGGGTTACAGCCTCCAACCACAGGAGCTCAAATCCTCTCAATTTTGAGCCTGCTAGGGTTCTTTCACCATTGGATCCCTAAATTTGCTGTTATAGCCAAGCCTCTGTACCAAGCAGCCCGAGAGACTCCCACGGGGCCTCTCACCCACCTGGCCATCGTCAACCACCACTTCTCTCTGCTGTGGGATGCCCTTCTGACAGCCCCTGCTCTTGTTCTTCCAGACCACATGAAGCCTTACCATCTCTATATAGATAAGCGGTCTGGAGTGGCCACACGAGTTCTAACTCAACAGGCTGGGCCTTCGATCGGGCTTTTTCTCCAAACAGCTGGACCTCACTGTCTGTGGATGGCAACCATGCCTAAGAGTGCTGGCAGCAGCAGCTGAACTCACTCGGGAGGCTCTCAAGAGCACCTTGTCCAGGCCAATCATGGGTGGATAGAAATGTTTCTGGCCTCCAGGAAAACGGCAGATATGGTGGCCCAGGGTCATGGAGCTTGTGTCAGAAGCTCTCAACATCTCCTGGAAATTCCACATCCCTTACCATCCACAATCCTCAGGAAAGGCGGAGAGGGCCAATGGACTCACCAAACAACAGCTAACCAAGCTATCCATTGAACTCAGGTTATCTTGGCCCTTCCTTCTCCATTACCCTTACTCGCCCACATTCCCCTACGGGTCTGAGGCCTTCTGAACTGCTTTTATGGCAGGTCCTTTCTCCTCAACCATCACCTCCCAGTCCATACTCCTCCACTGGCGGGGTATCTACCCTACCTCTTTCTTCTGAGGTCCCTTCTCTGTTCACATGCTGACAGTTGTCTCCCTGCCCCCACACCAGTTGACCCTAATGCCCTTAAATCTGCCCCCCTCTCCCCAAGGATAGAGTACTCCTCAAACAGACAACTCCTAGGTCTCCTCAACCTCGATGGACAGGACTTCACAGGGTAATCCTCACCACCCCCTTGGCTGCCAAGCTTCTGGGACACTCCTGCTGGTACCATCTCTCCAGGCTCAAGCAGGCACCTATGCAGGACACTTGACACCTGCCTTCTTACCTACCTCAATAAACAGACGCCTGGTGTCTTGGGGATGATATAAACAGGATGCCTCTCCAGCCACACCTCTTGCTGTGCATAAACCCACCAACACCCAGCTCTCCCCTCCCCCAAGGTAGCCAGACTGGAGTTGACGCCCCTTTCTCCAAAGAGAGCTTAAATGTTGGTCATAAATATCAGCTCAGCTTCCTGTCACCCCTTATACAAACAGTCTGGAATGTAATCCCAGCCTCAGCCTCCATCTTTTGAGTCCCCTCCTCTGTGCCCCTTGAACCTTGACTCCTCCCCAGGAAAGGTCAAGACCACTCCCATAGGCTTTTTTTTTTTTTTTTTTTTTTTTTTGGTTTTCCGAGACAGGGTTTCTCTGTGGCTTTGGAGCCTGTCCTGGAACTAGCTCTGTAGACCAGGCTGGTCTCTAACTCACAGAGATCCGCCTGCCTCTGCCTCCGGAGTGCTGGGATTAAAGGCGTGCGCCACCATCGCCCAGCTCCCATAGGCTATTTAAACTGCTCCCCAGAAAATAAACATATGGTTTTCCCTCTTCCTCTCTGGTGGTCACATTGGTGGCTTCCCATTTTCCCTTGGGGCCACATGGGAGCGCAGGTATCTAATTAAACCTGGATATCTTTTAATTTGGTCTGATTTGGCTTGATTGAGATTATTTTGCGTTGGCGGAGTTACTCGGTTAGGAAAATATTCCTAACACCCATATCTCTAATAAAAAGCAGTCATGTCCTCTATTTATTTCCTTTTTCATTCAGTTATTAGTAATCGCTTATGTGGTTCTACAAAGGAAAAACTAAGTAGGACAAAAATACAAAATGTACAACTTGAAGCAAAAAAGTGCACCAAGAAATGTAATGTTGGAATCCAGGTTTATGCTCAGAGACAAGGAAATTAAAGAAAGGCCTGCTCTGAAAAAGATCAAAGGAAGTGTGCCCTTAGAGCAAGACCCCAACCAGCTAAACTTCTAAAGGCCTGAGGAATTTTCTACTCCTAAAAAGCAACAACAAAGAAAAGCTTGTGTCAATGTGATTCAGGGGGCCAGGCTCCATCGCAAGCAGGCAACAGGATTCGACCACAGGATTCTGACTTTTAGAGTCATGAAGGATACACTCGTACAGGGGTCATGGAACCTTCCTTCACGGTGAAGTAGAGCAACCGAAGCCAGGCTCGTGGAAGGGAATAGTCCCTTCAAGGAGGCCCAGGGATGCCATTGTGTGAAGCTCATAAAGTAGAAACTGGATTGCACTGGAGACCCTATGATGCTGGAGATGCCTGAGCTGTAGGATATCCTGCCAAGGGGAGCCACAGACAGAAAGGCACCAGCTCGAGAGGGCGGGAAGGGTGTTAATGTGGTGCAATCAGCAAAGCTGGAACGGTGGAGCCGTCTGAGGCCTCTGACATCAGACAAGGAACTACAGGATTTGGAGTCTGCTCTTTTAGCTTTCAGTCTTATGTATGCATACGTTGGTCCTGTATTTCTTTACTCTGCCCCCATTCCTCTTTTAGAATGGTAATGTATGTTGTCTGCCATTGTGTGCTATAAATATAAATATGTACTTTGCTTTTTTATTTTGATTTTACAGGGCACTACAGATTAAAAGATTGCCTTGAATCTTTGAAGAGACTTTGGAATTTTGGACTTTTAAACAGTGTTAAGATTGTAAAAGAGTATGGGGACCTTTGAAGTTGGACGACATGGGTTTTCTGTTATGATATGACCACATGCCTGTGGGAACCAAGGAGTGGAATGTAGTAGTTCAAATGAGGATGGCCCATAGGCTTCTATATCTGAATACTTTTTGTGACCTTTGAGACTTCAAAAGCCCACACCATTCCCTGTTAGCTCTCTCTCTCTCTGCCTCCAACTTGCAGATCAAGATATAAGCTTTCAGTTGCTTCTGCCATCGCGGCTTTGGTCCGCCATAATGGACTCTCACCCCTGAAGCTGTAAGCCTGACATTGAATATTTTTTTTATATATTACCTTGGTCAGGTGTTTTATCCCAGCAATAGAAAAAATAGAAAAGTAACTAAGGCGACTGATAAAGCTGGGGTTTTTGTTTGTTTGTTTGTTTGTTTGTTTGAGATTGGGTTTCTCTGTAGCTTTGGAGCCTATCCTGGAACTGGCTGTTGTAGACCAGGCTGACCCCAAACTCACAGAGATCCGCCTGCCTCTGCCTCCCAAGTGCTGGGATTAAAGGCATGCGCCACTGCCTAGCTTGCATCTGTAGAAATTTTGAGTTATGTTTTGCTACATCATTTTTTAAAGTTTATTTATTACATATACAGTGTTCTGCCTGCATGTATTCTTACAGGCCAGGAGGAGGAACCAGATTTCACTGTGGATGCTCGTGAGCCACCAGGTGGTTGGTAGGAATTGAACTCAGGACCTCTGGAAGAACAGCTAGTGCCCTTAATCTCTGAGCCATCGCTCCAGCCCCAATAAAGCTGTTAAGAGCAAACTGGTGTTGCAGTTGTGAGAAACCAGACCAGGAAGCTGTGTGGAATGTTGAAAGCATCACCGACATCTCTCTCTCCTCTTTTGGCCACACTGAAGCTGAGCCAAGAGGCTCGCTCCTGCTGGCCAAGGCTCTGTCACTGAGCTGGTGCCTCAGAGCTTTGCGGAGTTTTAAGATGAGATTTATATATTTGCTGGTAGGGAGTGTGAGCGTCACTACATGTGTGTGGAGGCCAGAGTGCGGCTGGAGAGTTGGTTCTCTTCTGAGGTGAGTCATCTGGGGATGACTTTAGGCAGTGAGGTATGGCAGAAAGTCCTAAACAGCTGAGCCATCTCCAGATTAGCCAGCTTTTGATATTTTTTTTTTGACAAGTCTTTTTTATTTTCTTTTCTTTAAATTTTTTTTTGTTGTTGTTGTTTTGAGACAGGGTTTCTCTGTGGCTTTGGAGCCTGTCCTGGAACTAGCTCTGTAGACCAGGCTGGTCTCGAACTCACAGAGATCCACCTGCCTCTGCCTCCCGAGTGCTGGGATTAAAGGCGTGCGCCACCACAGCCAGTGTAATTTTTTTTTAAATGTGAATTGGTGTTGTGCAATGGGTCTCAGGTTTCCTGGAACTGGAGTTACAGATGGTTGTGAATTGCCATGTGGGTGCTGGGAATTGAACCCCGAATCGCTGGAAACGCAGTCAGTGTTCCTAACCACTGAGCCATCTCTCCACCCCTAGGCAAGTTTTGTTCATGTTTAGCTCAACCTGGCCTCATGCTTGAACTCAAGTTCCTCCTGCCTTCATCAGTTGCCTGAGTGCTGGGATTACAGATGTGCAGCCATATTGATTGATTTACTTCTTAAATGTCTTGACTAATTCTAGCTTGAACAGATTGATACAGAATTGGAGCTTGCTATCCACAGTCTGGTTTTTAAAAAAAAGTGTCATTTAAAGAGATGGCTCAGCCGGGCGGTGGTGGTGCACGCCTTTAATCCCAGCACTCTGGCAGATCTCTGTGAGTTCGAGACAAGCCTGGTCTACAAGAGCTAGTTCCAGGACAGGTTCCAAAACCACAGAGAAACCCTGTCTCAAAAAACCAAAATAAAGAAAGAAAGAAAGAAAGAAAGAAAGAAAGGGATGGCTCAGAGGTTAAGAGCACTGGTTGTTCTTCCAGAGGACCTGAGTTCAATTCCCGGCAACCACATGGTGGCTCACAACCATCTGTAAAGAAATCTGGTGCCCTCTTCTGGCCTGTGGGCACTCATGCAGACAGAACAGTGTAAACAAAATAAATAAATAAATAAATCTTTAAAAAAAAATAAATAAAGTCAAAGTTAACTAAAAGTCAATCAGCTCTCCTGGACGTAAAGTGTTTTCTTTTCAAACAAAAAGTTCACCTGGTCATACAAGATTCTAAGTACCTGTGGTCTGTAAGTCAGTTGACTCCTTACCTCTTTGGCCCGAAGGAGCTTCGCTTGCTCAATCTTCCTGATGACTGCTTTTACTGATAAGGGGATTTCGAGGTTAGAACCCCTTGAGTTATCCAAACCGCCTTCAGACTTTCTTTTCTTGATGAAAGGGTCCTTGGCTTCATTATCTGTATCAGAGTCGCTGTTGAAATCACTTTGCCTTCTGGTGAACATTTTGAAAATCTGGGCGATTTGTTTGTATTTCTTCTATTTCTCACAGAATATAGGCAAATGCTAATAAAAGTGTTCACTGAGAAGCTGCAAGTCTACTTCAAGAGGTTGTGGCTCAGCCTGCTTGGACCAACTAGAGGCCTTCTAATGTTCAAGTCTTGATGATGCTATTAATAGGCCCATTGTGACATTATCATTGACTAGAACATTTTAGAATGTTTACTCTGTGTAAAGAACTAGACATTCTGTGGGCTGTGACAGTAGAAGGGAGAGGGGAAGGAAAGACCAGGAATCCTAAAGGAACAGAAGACATAGTCCTGCGTCGATGAGCGTAGATTCTAAGTGTTAGAACCCAAGCTCCTGTGCTCCCAATGTAACTGTTGGCTCCTCTCTTCCTGGGGCTCTGCCACAAGAGTTTTAAGTTAAGCCTGTAATGGAATGGCTACGAGCTCCTCATCTGGCCCTTAACTCTTCTAGCATTTGATAACTTAGAAGGTATTTGGAAACCACAGTTTCCCTTAGTATTGATTTTTTTGGTTTTTTGCAAAGAGCCTGACTAAGGCTTTGGGGTTTCATAGTTGACTCACAAAATCGAAGGGACCGTTAGAGGCTGCTTCTACCGGAGAAGAGGGTGACCGCAGGGGAGGTGCTGGGATTACAGGTGTGCATGACCATGCTTGGCCAGAGAACTTTAGATAAAGGAAAAAGCACTAGAAATAAAGTTGAGTTCCCCTGTGTTCTTCCCAGATGTCTGTCCCCTCCTCCATCCTGCTTCAGAGGTAACTTCACGAATGTGCTATACCCATGTATAGTCCATCCTTACATAGTTTCATTGTGTTTATGCATTCATAAACTTTGTAGTATCATTTGATAGGTACTATATATTTTTAAAAATTATAGATGGGACTGGAGAGATGGCTCAGCGGTTAAGAGCATCGCCTGCTTTTCCAAAGGTCCTGAGTTCAATTCCCAGCAACCACATGGTGGCTCACAACCATCTGTAATGAGGACTGGTGCCCTCTTCTAGCCTTCAGGCATACACAAGAAAATATTGTATATATAATAAATAAATAAATAAATATTTAAAATAAATAAATAAATAAAAATTATAGATGTAAGCCGGGCAGTAGTGGCACATGCCTTTAATCCCAGCACTCGGGAGGCAGAGGCAGGCAGATCTCTGTGAGTGTGAGGCCAGCCTGGTCTACAAGAGCTAGCTCCAGGATAGGCTCCAAAGCCACAGAGAAACCCTGTCTCGAAAAAAAAAAATTAAATTATATAATTTAAGCACTCTCTAAAATTTCCTATGTTGCGTCCTAGTGCAACATAGCAAAATTATTGAAATGGAAACATTGCAAAATTATTGCTCTGGGTTTGTTTTTTTGTTTGTTTGTTTTTGACAAAAGGGTTTCTCTGTAGCTTTGGAGCCTGTCCTGAACCTTGCTCTCTAGACCAGGCTGGCCTCAAACTCACAGAGATCCACCTACCTCTGCCTCCAGACTGTTGGGTTTAAAGGCATGCACCACCGCCAGGCCCCTCGTAAATTTTGGAGAGAATACAATTTAGGTGTTTTAGCTCATAGGGAAGAGAAGTGAACCGTGGTGTAGCTGCTCTTCTTGTCTCTCCTCCATCCCTCCACACAGCATTGCTGATGGACCGCAGTGCCACACAGGCTGCCACTGAGCTGCATACCCAGCTCCACCCTCTTCCATCCCTCCATACAGAATTGCTGATGAGCCAGGCAGTGGTGGCGCACGCCTTTAATCCCAGCACTCGGGAGGCAGAGGCAGGTGGATCTCTGTGAGTTCGAGGCCAGCCTGGTCTACAAGAGCTAGTGCCACAAAGCTACAGAGAAACCCTGTCTCGGAAAAACTAAAAAAAAAAAAAAAAAAAAAAAAAGAAGAAGAATTGCTGATGGATCGCAGTGTCTGTGTGCCACACAGGCCGCCCCTGAGCTGCATACCCAGCTCCACCCCCTTTTATTTTCATTTTTATTTTAGACAGTTCTTGCTAAATTACCCAGATTGGGCTTGAATGAACTCTGTAGCCCAGGCTGGACTTGAATTTAATTTCTATTTCTTTTCTTTTCTTTTTTTTTTTTTTTTTTTTTTTTTAGTTTTTGAGACAAGGTTTCTCTGAGTAGCCCTGGCTGTCCTGGAAGTCACTCTGTAGACCAGGCTGGCCTCAGAGATCCGCTTGCCTCTGCTTTCTGAGTGCTGGGATTAAAGGTGAGCACCACTACTGCCAGGCAAATATTACATTGATGGATTGATCAATCGATTGAGCAAGTGTGTGTGTGTGTGTGTGTGTGTGTGTGTGTGTGTCTGTATGTGCGTGTGTAACTTGTAGGAGTCAGTTTTCCCCTACCACGTGGTTCCTGAGGACTCTCCTCAGGTTACCAGGCTTAGCAGCCTTTACCTGCTGAGTCATTTCCCTGGCCAAGGTCTTCAGCTTTTGATCTTCCTACCTCAGATCCCAGGTAGCTAGGATGATAGGCCTTGCTCTTCCAGGCCCAGCTGTTGTTCTCTTTTAAAGGTAATAAACGCAGATCAAATGAAATGTTTCGCTTTAAGATGACATTGTCAGCTAGGCATGGTGGCTCATACCTGTAATTCCAGTGCTCAGGTGCTGAGGCAAGTTCAACCTTCAGAATGAGACCCTATGTTTTCTTTTTTCTTTTTCTTTTTCTCCTGTGGCTGGCCTTGTGAAGCTCCTCATACCTTTCCAGCACCACTTGCATGAAAAGGCTGCTCTCAGCGCCAGCTCTGATTTTTCTCGCTTCCCAAACAGATACAACTTTGTCTATAGCTATGCTGCTCCATAACAAGGAGACTGAGACTCTATTTCAAAAATAAAATAGAGATTGTGACTCCCTCCTCTGTCCACAAGTAACTTCCTAACTTGTCTTGTACCATGCTCAAATGCAAGTGTTGCCGGTGTGCACTAGGCGATATGCACTAGCTGCAGTGTTGCCGGTGTGCACTACGCGATATGCACTAGCTGCAGTGTTGCCGGTGTGCACTAGGCGATATGCACTAGCTGCAGTGTTGCCGGTGTGCACTAGGCGATATGCACTAGCTGCAGTGTTGCTGGTGTGCACTACGCGATATGCACTAGCTGCAGTGTTGCTGGTGTGCACTAGGCGATATGCACTAGCTGCTGTGTTGCTGGTGTGCACTAGGCGATATGCACTAGCTGCTGTGTTGCTGGTGTGCACTAGCCCGTGTGCACCAGCTGCCAGCGTCTGGCTGTGACTTTTGTTTTTCTCACATTCAGTAGGAGTCTTCACTTGCTCTTCCAGAGAAGCTGACTGGAGTGGACACCTCTCTTCACATGCATTTCCTGAGGTCTAAAATACAATGATTGTTATAATCAGTCTCACCCTGTCACCTATAGTTATTACTCCCTCTCTTTTCCCATAAATCATAACTCAGGCTAATTTACTTCAGAAATTCGGAAGGTTCAAAATTTCCTACTTTGTTGTGGTCAAATTATAAAAGCCTCAAAACCCTTTTATTTTGCAAAAGGAAAAGCATCCACAAAGCGCCTCAACTGATACTTGCCAACTGAGCTAATTCAACTTTATTTCTCTCTCACTCTGGTGTTCTTTTCATGTAGCACGGAGCTCATCAGCAACGGGAAATGAAGCCTTTTAATGGCAGTGAAAACCCTTCCCTTCTGACTGAAAAGCACTCGCTGAGATACTGTTATGCCGATGCGAGTATCCTAAACCAAGAAGACCGCACCATAGAGCTTTTGTGAAGAAACTAAAAAAGGAGAGAAAGAAAAGATAGACTGTGAGTTGCTAACAAAAGACATGAAGAAGAGAGCTGTGGCATGCAGAGTCTTCGGGAAAACTGTATGGAGAGAGATGGTTGACTGACAAACAGGAGAGACACCCTGAGTCATGGCTTCGGAGGTCAGTGCTAAAATTTCTATCCTAGTGGGAGAGAGTTTAATGACTGAGATAAAATAATGAGAATTTACTGGCAAGGAGATTAAAGCGGGACTAAAATATAAGTATCAGCAACTTTTTTTTTTTTTTAAGTTGTAGCTTTGGTGCCTGTCCTAGAACTAGCTCTGTAGACCAGGCTGGCCTCGAACTCACAGATCCACCTACCTCTGCCATTTGAGTGCTGGGATTAAAGGCGTGCACCACCACTGCCCGGCCAAGTAAAGTATCAGCAACTTAATGGTGAATAGAGTTTGGTATCAATGTGAGAAAGTGAGGTGTTTTTTTTTTTTTTTTTTTTTTTTTTGGTTTTTGTTTTTTATGTGAAGCAAACCAAAGGAGATTACATGGACTAAGAATAGAAAGCCAGAGGTATGGTGCACACCTTTCATCCCAGCACTCAGGAGGCAGAGACAGACAGGTGGATCTCTGTAAATTTGAGGCTAACCTGGTCTACAAAGCAGGTTCCAGGACAGCCAGTGCTGATGTTATACAGAAAAACCTTGTCTTGAAAAACCAAACCAGCCGGGTGGTGGTGGCGCACGCCTTTAATTCCTGCACTCGGGAATCAGAGGCAGGCGGATCTCTGTGAGTTTGAGGCCAGCCTGATCAACAAGAGCTAGTTCTAGGACAGGCTCTAAAGCTACAGAGATACCCTGTCCCAAAAAACAAAAACAAAAAACAAAAAAACAAAAAAAGAAAAAAGAAAAGAAAGAAAAAGAAAAGCCAAACCAAACAAACAAACAAAAAGGGTGGGGCTGGGTGTGGTGGTGCACACTTTTAATCCCAGCATTGGAGAGGCAGAGGCAGGATCTCTGTGAGCTAGAGGCCAGCCTCCTATACACATAGCAAGTTCCTGGACAGCCAGGACTACACAGAGAGACTTTGTTTCAGAAAAAGGGAGAGGGAGAGAGAACAGAATTGAAAGCTTGGGGCTGGAGAGATGGCACAGCGGTTAAGAGCACTTGTTACTTTTGCAGAGGACCCAGGTTCAGTTCCCAGTGCAAAGACATACATGTAGGCAAACAAACATATAGGTGGAGAATCCTGCTCCAACCACCTGCTCTCAAAGTAACTCACACAGAGGCTTAGGATGAATTATAAAAGCTCAAGCGATAGCTCAGGCTTGTGACGAGCTAACTCTTAAATTAACCCATATTTCTTATCTATGCTTTGCCATGTTACCTCATATTCTACATGTTCTGCTTCCCTGGCAGCTGGTTGGGGTCTCTTCACTCTGCCCTTCTCCTTTCCAGTACCCTCAGGTTGATTGCCCTGCCTAACTTTATCCTGCCTTGCTATAGACCTATATGCTTCTTTATTAAGCAATGAAAGTAATAATACTCACAGTGTACAGCACAATCAAAGATATGAAATGAAGATGCTCCTATCCTTTAAAAAGGTAAGAGGAAGATCCTGTGGCTAGAGAGATGGCTCAGCTAACAAGAGAGCACTGCTATTGCAGTTCCATGCACCCACATCTGGTGGTTCACGACCACCTTTGAGGGGAATCTGTGGCTTCAGGCCATCAAGGGTTCTTCTCTCATGAGCACATAGCTGAACCTCAGATCCCTAACAATACACAAAGACAGTAAAAATGAATCGTGTTTCTTTTTCTTTTTTTTTTTTTTTTTTTTGGTTTTTCGAGACAGGGTTTCTCTGTAGCTTTGGAGCCTGTCCTGGAACTAGCTCTTGTAGACCAGGCTGGCCTTGTACTCACAGAGATCCACCTGCCTCTGCCTCCCAAGTGCTGGGATTAAAGGCCACTACCGCCCGGCTTGTGTTTCTTTTTTTATTTTATTTATTTATTTATTTTGGTTTTTGGTTTTTTGAGACAGGGTTTCTCTGTGGCTTTGGAGCGTGTCCTGGCACTAGCTCTTGTAGACCAGGCTGGTCTCGAACTCACAGACATCCACCTGCCTCTGCCTCCCAAGTGCTGGGATTAAAGGCGTGCGCCACCACTTCCCGGCTGTGTTTCTTTTTTTAATGGAAGCTGGAGAGATGGCTTTGTGATTAAGAACATGGGGGCTCTCACAGATGACTTATGTTCAATTTTCAACACCTACACAGCTGTTCACGACCATCTGTAACTCCCATTTCAGGGGATCTGATGCCCTCTTCTGGCCTCCACGTACAATAGGCACACATCTGTTTCAGTCATATATATATATATATATATATATATATATTTAAAGTATTTCAGTCATATATATATAAACATATATATATTTAAAGTATTTAATAAAAATATTGGGGAAAGGGAAAGGTTTTTTATTTATTTATTTATTTATTAAAGATTTCTGCCTCTTCCCCGCCACCGCCTCCCATTTCCTTCCCCCTCTCCCAGGGAAAGGTTTTTAAGATAAACAAGCATGAGTTCATGAAAATGAAAACCTCACTTTAAGGTATATTTTTAAAATTATTATTATTATTATTAATTTTTGTTTTTTGAGACAAGGTTTCTCTGTAGCTTTGGAACCTGTGGAACCTGTCCTGGAACTCACTTCATAGACCAGGCTGGCCTTGAACTCACAGAGAGCCACCTGTTTCTGCCTCCTGAGTGCTGGGATTAAAGGCATGTGCCACCACGGCCCAGCCCACCGCCTGGTTTTTAGTTTTTTTCTTTCTTTCTTTCTTTTTTTTTTTAAATCACTGAATGAGGAAAATATGAAGGCAACTAAAAGTCCTGCCCTCAAGAGACAACGTTTCACTATAGAGCATGCGTGACACTACATCTGGCAGACAGTCAAGAGTATTTTAAAAGGTGAGGGTAGCTGGGTAGGGTGGCACACGCCGTTCATCTCAGCACTGGGGAGGCAATGTTTGGTCAACTTCTACAGAGTCCTTGTCTCAAAAAAAAAAAAAGAAAAGAAAAAAGTGTGAGGTGGGTGTGAGACACAGGCCTTTGATCCCAGAACTCCAGGGACAGTGGCAGTGGCAGAATCAGGTAGATCTCTGTGGGTGTGGCCTGGTCTGCAGGATCTAGGACTACACAACAAAAACAAAAACAAAAAACGTGTTGGGGGGAGGGTTGAAATTAAAGGATACTTGGTAAGAGAAAAATAACTCTAGCAACATAACAAAACAACATGGATTTTAAAAGCTTTCTAGTCCTTTATTTGACTAGGTAAACAGCAGTAAGAGAGATCTAGACTAATTATTAGTTAGCAGCACTTTACGCATCCCAGTGGAGCATCGTCACGTTAATGAAGCCCCATTCCAAGGGGCCTGGGGCTAAGTTCTATTAAATTTGTGTTTAAAACAATCTGAGGTGCTACAGGGCTCCTTCGACAAACCAGGGATAGTAACGATTTATTCACAGGGTCTTGAGGTGAACTCACGCAAAGTGCTTAGGAGAGTGCCAGGCACGCAGTACGCAGTTAATTTCGAGCAGCCACACGAGTCTCTGAGCTGCTACTGCAGCCTGCCCCACCCCCTTCCACGTTTCCAGCAGGGGCAGGGGCGAGGAAGTCGCACACAGCCGCCTTTTAATCAAACCTAGACTCTCAACTCCGACAACTGCGCAAACTCTAGGGGTGCGGCGGTCATGGAGCTGAGAAAAGGGAAAACCGGTGAGTGGGAGCTTTCCACAACCCGCGGCCCGGGACGGAGCGGCCTGCACAGCGTGCACCCACGCCACAAGAGCGAGCGAGACGCTTTCGCTCACGCCGCCAGAGGAGGGCGAGCCACAGCAAAGCACGCCGCGGGGAGGGGTCCTCTCCCGGAAGCAGTTTGTCTGCAGAACCGGAAACAGTTGTTTTTCAAGGAAGGCGGGACCGGGCGGGTCAGGGCGCAGCGGCTGACGGCGGGGGAGGAGCCGGTCCACTGCCGGGTGGAGGGGCAAGGCGAGTGTCCTTATCCTAGCGATTGGGGCCCGGGCCTGGGAGCCAGTTGGAGTCGCGGCAGCGTGAACGATCGGGCCGAGCGGAAGCAGACATGTTGCTCTTCGTGGAGGTGAGTGGCTTCGGTCGTCCGGCCTGGATCTGAGAGGAGCCCAAGTGTCGGGGGCGCGGGCCGGTCCCACCGCCATGTGACTTGCCAGGCCGTACACGCCGCGGAGCCCGCCGAGAGGCTGACACAGCACCTGGGCCGTGCAGGCCTGCAGCCCCACCGTGCGCGCCGCGCACTGCAGCGAGCCGTGGGGGTCGGCGCCCGTGCTGGCGGCGGCGGGGAAGGACGGTGGCGCGGCGGGGGCTCGGCTGAGGTGGCGTGAGGCGCGGAGGGCGAGGGAGCCGAGTGTCCCATATGGAGCTCCCGGCGGCAGCGAACGGGCGGGGGCGGGGGGCGGAGTCTGCGGAGAAAGGGCGATCAGGTGGGCGCGTTCGGGGGCCCGGAGGCCTCGCGCGGCGGCCGGGCAACGTGTGGGACCGCGGGAGGGACGCGGCGGCACGCGGGGGTCCTGGCTTCCGTCTGGTTAATTTGGGGAGGGGCGTGCTCTTAAAAGAGAACGGAAAGACCCCAACCCTCCAACCCCGACCCCCAAGCTTTACCTTTTAAAACTCTTGTTCGGGTTGGGCGATTGGGTCTGGAACGTTCTGTGGGTGAAAGCGACTTAGTTTGAGCGGCGAAGCCCGACAGGGGTCGGCAGCCTTGAAAGGCACCGCTCTGACCTTTTGTAAAAGTTACTCGGGCTGCGGCTGCGTGCTGCGGGTTAATCCCGCGAACCTATTAAAAGCTATTTACACGGGAAATTACAAGAGTGGAGAAAACGTAGGGAAAAGCCGAGCTTTTGTGGTGGTGTTGGATCAGTGGAATTACTTTGTTTCATTGGACCGTCTACCGTCCGCCTGTTTGAGTTTTCAAGGTAGTGATTACCTGGCTTAAATAATGAAGTGTAATTTCTCTCATTTCTGTCCTGTTGTGTTCAGTGATCATCAGCTGACTGCCTGGCAAATGCTTTGAGTAGATTCCAGATCATACTGTTCTTACATTGTGAAAACGTCAATCCAGCAAAGTGCAACTTTGCAACTTGGCATTTGTTAACTATGCCCATAAAAAGAATCTTTTCATGAGGGCAGGAATCACAGGTTGTATAATGGACTTGGAAGCTGGGGCTACTTATGGGGGAAGGGTGTTGTGAGGTGGTGGGTGAATCGTATTCCCTGGTAGTCTGGCATAAAATAAATAAGCAGTTTTATATATTTTTATTTTCATTGTGTGTATTTGTTGTACATGGTACTGTGTTACATAAGGATATTGTAACACAAGCATGAGTGTTGTATATTAGGCAAATTCCTATACGCTCCTTTTTTTTTTTTCTCTGCTATTCTACCTTTTACATTCCCTGAAAGTTTATGTAGCTGATAAGCTTGGGATCCATAAATTAAACGTTAAAGACACTTAGTGTATATTCAAGACTAGTAATATGTTTTAATTCGGATATTTGAAGCAAAACACTAACAGTTTTGACTGTTCTATTTTTTCTTTTCTTTTTTTTTTCTTTTTTTTTTTTTTTTTTTTGGTTTTTCGAGACAGGGTTTCTCTGTGGCTTTGGAGCTCGTCCTGGAACTAGCTCTGTAGACCAGGCTGGTCTCGAACTCACAGAGATCCGCCTGCCTCTGACTCCCGAGTGCTGGGATTAAAGGCGTGCGCCACCACCGCCCGGCTTTCTATTTTTTCTTTTAAATTTAAAATCCACCTTGTTTAAATTTAAAATTCTTTCAAATTTTAAAACCCACCTTGTTTTCCTTTAACAGAATAAGAAATCTGGTTTTATTGTAATCCGGGCTAGTTTGTTTTAGGAATTACTGTGCTGTGCAAATATTGCAAGGTTTTTGTTTGTTTTGTTTTGTGTTTGGTTTTTCAGGACTGTTTCTCTGTGTAGCCCTGGCTGTCCTGTCACTTGCTGTGTGACCAGGCTGACCTTGAACTCAGAGGTCTGCCTGCCTCTGCCTTCTGAGTGCTGGGATTAAAGACTTGCACCACCCAGCTGTGTTGCAGGCTTTAAGGAGAACAAGGGAGAGACAGTAAACTAGACAAGATTGTGACGTTTGTTTTGTCTATATAATTTCCAAAATAAACTGAGACTTTCAAGTTGATTTGACTTTATTAAAATGTGAACTTTACTAGTAGGTATGTTCTTTAGTGTTTTTGCCAGACCCTCTCCTGCCTCTTAAAACAACATTGCAATGTTTTTACAGTTGAGGGAACAAGTTGAGAGGTTAAAAGGAATTAGTAGCCGGGCCGTGGTGGCGCACGCCTTTAATCCCAGCACTAAGGAGGCTGAGGCAGAGGCTTGCAGATCTCTTTGAGTGTGAGGCTAGCCTGGTCTACAAGTGCTAGTTCCAGGACAGGCTCCAAAAGCTACCGAGAAACCCTGTCTCAAAACAAAAAACAGCAAGATAAAACAAAAACTTAGTAAATGCTAAGCAATAGAAATAATTTAGATCCGAGTCGAACTAACCAGCTACAATTTCCCAGTATAGACATAGTACATGCCTCTGCCTCCCAAAGTGCTGGGATTAAAGGTGTATACTTCTACACATGGTTCAGGTAATGAATATTAAGGCTGTATTATTACTGTTTTTCACTAAACAGCTATTTAAAGTTAATATACCCATTAGTCATTTCTTTGGCTCAGTTTATCTTTTTTTTCTCATGCAGTTTATTGAAAATTAGTGTTCTGAAATATTCAGGACTTAATATGTGGTCCTAAAACCAGTCAGAAACAAGACATTAGTTATTTGACATTAAAAAAAATACTGTATTTGATTTTTAGGTGATTGAGGATATACAAAACCCAAGGTCTTGAACACTACAGGAATAAGCTGTACTACTGATACCCAAGCCCTAGTATTGATTCTCATAACCTCATGATACAGAAATTCTCAACAAGGGACCAGAGCTCAGAAGTTTTCACTGGACTGCAGTTAGTAAAGAATTGAAAATTCTAAGTCATAGTTGAAGTAATGGGGTCTTTTCCTGTCTCCAAGAGAAATCACACGTCTTCATATTTTATTTCAAATTTTTCAGGTAATTCGAAGCATTTATACTCATTTCTCCTTGATATGTTAAAATTATTTAGTTTGTTAATAAAATCTATTTGTTGGCTGAGTCGTGATGGCCTACAACTATAATCACAGCACTTGAGAGGCAGAGGCAGACAGATTTCTGAATTCCAGGACAGCTAGGGCTACATGGAGAATCTCTGTCTTGAAAAACAAACCAAAAAAATCCCTTATTTTCCTACTAAATATAATACAATTTTGATATATTTAAATATACAATTTTAAGATGTTTTGATAACTACTGTTCAGTATAATGGGTTTGCTCTGTAATTTTACATAAATGTATATGTGTGTATGCACATATGTATATATTTGTTTTTTTTCTTCTTTGTTTTTGATTATTCGAGATGGTGTAGCTTTGAATCCTGTCTTGAACTCACTCTGTAGATTAGACTGGCCTCAAACTCACAGAGATCCACCTGCCTCTCCTCCCGAGTGCTGGGAATAAAGGTATGCACCACCACTGCCTGGTTATATTTGTTTTTTTGAGACAGGGTTTCTCTGTGTGTAGCCCTGGCTGTTCTGGAACTCTCTCCATGTAACAGGCTGGCCTCGAAAGCATTGATCCACCTGAAGGTGTACACCAACACCGCCCGGCTTGCTTTGTGTTCTCTCTCTCTCTCTCTCTCTCTCTCTCTCTCTCTCTTTCTTTTTTTTTAAAATGATTTAGATCAACAGTAAACTGGCCAATAGTGACACTTCTTTAATCTCAGCACTCAGGAGCCAGAGGCCAGAAATTTTGAGGCCAGCCTGGTCTACACAGAGCCTCTTCTAGGATGTTTGCTCTCCACCTGTTAACTCCTCTACCCTGAGATTGATGATTGACCGCAGGGCCCTGTGGATATCAGGCAAGTGCTCTACCACTTGGTATCCCAGTCCTTGACTTTTTTTTTTTTTTTAAAAAGACAGGCAAAACTGGGCGGTGGCGGTGCACGCCTTCAATCCCAGCACTCGGGAGGCAGAGGCAGGTGGATCTCTGATCTATCTCAAAAAAACCAAAAAGAAAAAGACAGGCAAATGTTTTAAAGATTTTACTTTATTATACAGCCCTGACTGGTCTGGAACTTACTCTGCCTCCCAGCACTGGGATTGAAGGCGTGTACCACCACCACTCCTGCTTTCAGCTCTTGGCATTTCAGTGACCACTAAAATTGAATTTAGTGGTGGCGCATGCCTTTAATCCCATCACTTGGGAGGCAGAGGCAGGCGGATCTCTGTGAGTTCGAGACCAGCCTGGTCTACAAGAGCTAGTTCCAGGACAGGCTCCAAAACCACAGAGAAACCCTGTCTCGAAAAACCAAAAAAATGAAAAATAAAATAAAATAAAAAAAATTGGATTTCTCTTTATTCAAGTTCTTCCCTGATAATATTTTAATATATCACACACACACACACATACCCTAGGTTGCTTGAATTACTCTGTTTTTAAACATTATATTGGTAAATTTATTAAAAGTTGTTTTGTGGCCTGGGCTAGAAACAGTTCCTAGACCACCAAGTACTGGGATTACAGGCATGAACATCTGCGTTCAATTTAAAGTTTTGTTTTTTTTTAATTTGTGGAACAGGGTTTTGTTTTTTGTTTGTGTGTTTAGAGTTGCTTGAGACCCGCAAATGTCACACAAACTTTTTTTGTTTTTGTTTGCTTGTATTGTGACAATACAAGGGCTCTCCTGGAACCCTCTTTGAGGACTAGGCTGGCCTCAAACTCTACAGAGATCCGCTTGCCTCTGCCTCCTCCTCGCAACCCCAGGGCCTAGGATTAAAGGCTGTAGCCACCACCGCACTAGCTGTCTGGAGTAGATTCTCTCCTTCCACTATATGGGCCCCGGGGTTCAAACTCCACTTGTCAAGCTTAACAGCAAGTGCCTTTACCCATTAAGCCATTTCGCTGGCACTTCATTGATATTTTTTAAGGACACTCACATTATAATGTCACATCACCACATCTACCTCCAGGTTTTTTTCATTAGATTTTGTGAAATTGGAACTTGGTGAGTTGGCTCATTGATTGAATGCTTGCTGCCCTTCCAGGGGACCCAGGTTCAGTTCCCAATACCCACATCTGGCAACTCACAACTCCAGCTCCAGACTTCTGTTGGTCTCTGACATCATAGAGACATACATAAGTAGTAATAAATCCTTTTTTCCTAAGGAAACTCTGAACCCATTAAACAATTTTTCACTTTACAACATTTGAAACATAAATTTTTTTCTAACTGAAGTTTAATGCTTTTAACTCGTAGATTGTAGCATTTTATTTTATTTTTGGTTTTTCGAGACAGTGTTTCTCTGCAGCTTTGGAGCCTGCCCTGGAACTTGCTCTTGTAGACCAGGCTGGCCTTGAACTCACAGAGATTCACCTGCCTCTGCCTCTGCCTCTCCGGAGTGCTGGGATTAAAGGTACGCACCACCACCACCTGACTGATTGTAGCATTTTAAATTTTATATTATTAGCATTATGCTATGATAGGGAATGCCTTTAATCACTGCATGTCAACAGGTGGATCTCTGTGACTTTGATGCCAGCATGTTCTACATAGTGAGTACCAGGACAGCCTTTTTCAAAAATGAAGTAAAATAAGGTGTGGAATAACTTTATTTTATGCTAATTAAAGCTGATCTTATGCCTTTTTGCCCCAAATACAGTTCTCAGGTTTTGTTTCTTTTTTTAAATCTTACTGGTTTTTTTTTTAAATATTTATTTATTTATTACGTATACAATTTCTACATGTATGCCTGCAGGCCAGAAGCAGGCACCAGACCTCATTACAGATGGTTGTGAGCCACCATGTGGTTGCTGGGAATTGAACTCAGGACCTTTGGAAGAGCAGGCAATGCTCTTAACCACTGAGCCATCTCTCCAGCCCATCTTACTGGTTTTTTGAGACAGAGTTTCTCTGTGTAGCTTTGGAGCCTGTCCTGGAACATGCTCTGTAGACCAGGCTGACCTCAAACTCACAGAGATCCACCTGCCTCTGCCTCCTGAGTGCTGAGATTAAGTAAATGCGTGTGCCACCACTGTCTGGCTTTGAATTTTTTAATTTATTTTTTTAGTTAGGGTTGTTAGATACCATTGAAAATCAATCTGTGTGTACATATTTGTAGATTTTTTTTTAGCCTCAGGACATGTGCAGGAAGCCAAGATGAATGTTGGATGTCTTCCTCAATTGCTTTTCACTTACTTTTTTTTTTTTTTTTTTTTTTTGGTTTTTCGAGACAGGGTTTCTCTGTGGTTTTGGAGCCTGTCCTGGAACTAGCTCTTATAGACCAGGCTGGTCTCGAACTCACAGAGATCCGCCTGCCTCTGTCTCCCGAGTGCTGGGATTAAAGGCATGCGCCACCATCACTTACTTTTTGAGACAGGTTTCTTACTGAATATGTAGCTCACCAATTTGATTATGTTGATTGTCCAGCCAGCTCCTGGTGTCTACCTGCTCCTGGTGTCTTCCCTAGAATCCTCCCCCCCCCAACATTTATCTGTGTGTTTGTATATATACATGTACTCTTTCTTTTTTGTGTCATGACACACCAGTAGAGGCTAGGGGACAGCTTGCAGGAGTCATTCCTATTTCATCATATGTGTTCTGGGAATCCCTCAAAGGTCACCATGTTTTATGGCAAACAGTTTACCTGCTAAGTCCTCTCACCAGCGCCCCTTCTTTTTCTTTTGAAATACAGTCTCATTCACTGTGATGCAGTTTTGATGGTCTAGAACTTGTGTAGACCAGAGTGAATTTGCTTCCAAAGTGCTGGATTTAGAAGCATGGACTACCATGCTATCAGATTTTGTTTGTTTGTTTATTTACTTTTGTAAGCGGGGTCTTTGTAGTCCTGGCTGTCCTGGAACACACTCTGTAGACTAGGCTGGCTTTGAACTCCACCTGCCTCAGCCTCCTGAGAGGTCTGTCTGTCTTTTTTTTTTTTTTTAAGTGTAGGTGCTAGAGATAGGTCTCAAGGTTTTTTTTTTGTTTGTTTGTTTTTTTTGTTTTTTTTTGTTTTTCGAGACAGGGTTTCTCTATGGTTTTGGAGCCTGTCCTGGAACTAGCTCTTGTAGACCAGGCTGTTCTCAAACTCACAGAGATCCGCCTGCCTCTGTCTCCCGAGTGCTGGGATTAAAGGCGTGCGCCACCACCTTTACTGCTTGGCCCAACCCTCATATTATATTTTTTAAAAAAGAATGATTTGGAGGAAGAAAGTGTATGAACAAATTTGTAAATATTTTTAGTCTTCATTTTTTTCTTGTATGGGCCATTAAACCTGAGCCTTTACAAGGTGAACAGCGTTCAAGCACTAAGCATCCCCAACCTCTTTAAATTGTGTAAACTTTACCAAGTAAAGTTATGAGTAAATGGTTTTGAACAGTTGTGGGTTTTTTTTTTTTAGTATTTATATGAAACAAATATGCATTTAGGAAATCAATACAAATATTGCTACACAGAGTGGCCTGTATTTTGGAATGCGATGTCTCGGTGGTTAAGTGCACTGACTGGTTTTTCAGAGGATCCGGGTTTGATTCCCAGTACCTACATAATACAGCCATCTATAACTCTAGTCCCAGGGGGTCCAGGGCCCTTTTCTGGCCTGTGTGTACTACATGTACATCGTGCACAGATATATGTACAGGCAAAACATCCATAGGAATAAAAGGTTAATTGGAATTTGTGTGTGTGTGTTGTCACATTTATTTATTTATTAATTAAAGATTTCTGTCTCCTCCCTGCCACCGCCTCCCATTTCCCTCTCCCTCCCCCAATCAATTCCCCCTCTCTCATAAGCCTGAAGAGCAGTCAGGGTTCCCTGACCTGTGGGGAGTACTAGACCTTCCAGGTCTAGTAAGTTCATTGGAATTTTTAAAGAAGGGTACAAAAGCTTTTTTTTTTTTGGAGCTGCAGATTCTAGTTTATAAAAAGCAAGTTTCTGAAAATACCGATACTAGTCATTTTAGATTTGCTTGGGCTGTCTGCTTCCTCCATATTTCTTCTCAGTTAATGAAAGTAATTGTTGATACTAGATGAACATTTCAAATCTGTAATTTTGGTTTTCTGCCTTGGATCTAAAACAAGATTTTGTTGTAGTTGAAATGTAGTCTAACTCTGAGTTGCCGAGGCATATGCGGTTGAGGATGTTGAGAAACTTGTTAACCCAGGTATTGTTATAAAAAAGAACTTCTTTAAATATTCTTAATGGAAAATGACTCTGCTTTGACATTTATTATACTTGTAATTCGTGATTTACTTAATTTTGTTTTCTGTAAAAATGTGAAGCATTTTCTCAATCTTGAAAGCATAAATGTTGTGTTGTGCACTGATACTTTCTATAAAGATTTGAGAATCTTTGCTTGTAATGTTAGCAGCAGATGCCGAACTCAACCTCAGTAAAACTCCCTAGCCTCAAGTTCCTATGTGTAATTTGTTCCTATTTTCTGACATGGTTATGTTTATGATGCTTCCGTATTAAATCATACACATTCTGGTAGCAGGTGGTAGCTATATATGTAGTACATATATAGCTGTACTATGGTGTGAGTTGTTGATTGATATAAGTACATAAGTAAATTGTTGATACCGAAAACACTGAAATATGTAGAGTTTAAAATATTTTTTTATATATATTTATTTGAGACAGGGTCTCATCATAGCTCAGGTTGGCCTTGAACTCCTGATCCTAGTTTTTAGTTGCTGGGATTGGCAGCTTGCATCCAGGAAACTTTTGAGTTGCTCAGGCCAGCCTTGAACTCATTTTGTAGCCCTGGCTAGCTTCATAGTGTCCTGGAAATAAAATAGATTGGTACTACCAACTGACCAAGAGTTGTAGCTCATGCTTACCTGTCCTGTATAAAGCCCTTCAGTCAACTACATTCAACTGCATTCAATCTCTGGTTGAAATTTTTTTTTCTTAGTAAAGAATATCCTTTTGTTGGGTATCTATAACTTCTAGAGCAAAAATGAAGATCATTGTGTTGTTAAAATATACATTTATATGAAAGAGTTAAAAGAATACAAAAAAAAAAACCCCTGAAGATAGCAGTCTTGGGGGCACCCAGGAGGCAGAGGCAAGTGAATCAGTTGATGTGAGGCCCTTCAATCTCCATTACTATGCAAAGAAAAGACAGGTGGTTGATACACACTAGCTACTTGAGAATGAGAGGCTTGTCTGAACCTAGGCAATCAAGAGCATCCTGGGCAACATAATGAGAGACTTTCTCAAAACAAGTAAAAACATTTAAAATTAAAGGATTATGTGAGCTCCTGCTGCCTTAGACTATGTATGAAAGATATTCTCATGTTCATTCTCATTTGAAAGTAACAAAAAGTTGGCTAACTTCACATTAGATTAAAAGTACCTTTGCTGGCTGGAGAGACTGCTCAGCAGAGAAGAGCACTGGCTGCTCTTTCAGAGATCCTGCATTCAGTTCCTGCACCCATGTGGTAACTTAAGTTCCAGGAGATCAAACATACCTTGTCCTCTTTGGGCCCTGCAATTATATATGGTACACAGGCATGCATGCAGCCAAAACATTCATACATAACTATATATATTCATCCATGAGCCTTGAAGATCTGTGTTCTAACTATTCAGAAACTCTCCAAGGTGTTAGAGGACAGTAATCCACAGACAGACACTGCCACTGTGGTGGAGTTCACAGAATAATTCCAGAATTTTAAATTACAATAAGCATTTTGTCATAGAAATTACATACTATTAGGAAAATTACTGTGACTATTATTTTCTTTGACTGAAATTCATCTGTGCCTTTTTGTTTTTTTTGAAACAAGGTTTCTCTGTAGGTTTTGGAGCTTGTCCTGGAACTAGCTAGCTCTTGTAGTCCAGGCTGGCCTCGAACTCACAGATTGGCCTGCCTCTGCCTCCTGAGTGCTGGGATTAAAGGCGTGAGCCTCCACTGCCGAGCTTCACCTTGCCTTTGGGATGGAAAAGATCTGAATTAACTTTTGCCTTGGGGACCCTGGTTCTTACCTTGTAACTATTGTCTTTATCTGGTTCTTACTGATCATTATTCATTTAGGGTTAAAACTGGGGTCAGAGGTCATTTGATTGGAGAGGAGATTTATTTTCCTAAGCAGTTTAGGCAGCATCATCCGTTTATTCGTTTAAGAGTCCACTTTCCAAGCAGTGTGGTGGTGGCACATGCCTTTAATCCCAGAATTTAGGAGGCAGAGACAGGTTGATCTATGAGTTTGAGGCCAGCCTGGTCTACAAGAGCTAATTCCAGGACAGCTAGGCTAGGGCAACAGAGAGAAACCCTGTTTCGAAAAACAAACAACAACAAAAAAGAGTGTGCTTTCCAGACTTAATTACCAAGGTCCAAATACTGGCTTTTTTTTTTTTAACTACTAGGTGTACAACCCTGGACATTGGGCAGATTAGTTTACTATAAGGTAGTTCTCTGCTGAAAATCTGTAAAATATTAATTATATTTTACTAGAGTTGTTATAAAGGTGAGTTCTTTTGTCAATATTATTAATTCTTTGAATGAATGAAGAAGCTCCACCCTTTTTTTTTGTTTTTGTTTTTTTTGAGACAGGGTTTCTCTGTGGCTTTGGAGCCTGTTCCTGGAACTAGCTCTGTAGACCAGGCTGGTCTCGAACTCACAGAGATCCGCCTGCCTCTGCCTCCCGAGTGCTGGGATTAAAGGCGTGCGCCACCATTGCCCGGCTACTCCACCCTTTTTTGAGGTAGAGTTTCATCTTGTAGTCCTAGCTGGTATGGAACTTAACTGTGTAGACCAGGCTGGCCTTGTCTTCAGAGATCTGCCAGCCTCTGCTTTAGGAATGCTAGCTTAGGGGTGTGCTAGACCAGATTCCCACTTTAATTTTTTTTTCATAAAATACGTTAAGAATCTTCTGAAAATCTGGGTGTGGTGGTGCACACCTTTAATCACAGTACTTGGGGGGCAGAAGCAGACAGATCTCTGAGTTTGAGAACAGCCAGGACTACACAGAAACCCTGTCTCAACCAAAAAAAGACTCCATAGTCAAAGTTGAGGAAGTGCCATGTGTTTTTTGAGTTTTCTTTTTCTTTTCTTTTCTTTTTTTTTCTATTCTTGGAGTTAATCGTGTTTTTATTTCAAATTTATTTTACATCTTTGAGTGTTTTGTTTGCATGTATGTGTGGGCTGTGTTCATGCCTGGTTCCTTTGGAAGTCAGAAGAGGTTATCAAGTCTCCTGGAATTGGAGTTACAGATGGTTGTGAGCTACCTTGTGGGTGCCAGGAAAAGAACCAGGGTTCTCTGCAAAAATAAGTGGCCTCAGATGCCGAGACATATCTGTAGCCTCTGGCTTTGTTTTTTGACACAGTGTCTTTTACAGCTCAGGCTGGCCCTCAGAGTCTGAAAGATTGAACTCCTGATCCTCTTCCTATGTGCTGGGATATCAGCTGTATACCCGTGTCTGGCCTTAAATTTTCTTTTTCCCATAACTACTTAAAATTTAATGGTCCTATTGATCTTGGAAGTATGAGAACTTAACCTACCTGGGGAAGGAAATATGACCCTCTTTGTTGCTGGGGTGGTAGTGGGATGAGAGAGACCTTTGAGACAGAATAAAACAAAAGAGAACCATGGATATCCTGTCTATTGTGGGGCAAATAAATTTAAACCAATTATATATTTTATTTCTTTTCTAAAATATTTACTTGTTTGATTGTGTATGTGTGTATGGAGACAGAGACAGATGGGTTTTTCTGTGTAGCCCTGGTTGTCTTATACCAGACTGGCCTGGAATTTAAGAGATCTGTCTGTTTTTGCCTCCTAAGTGATGGATTTAAAAATCACCACCTTCTGGCTGATTCCTCTCTCTCTCTCTCTTTCTCTCTCTCTCTCTCTCTCTCTCTCTCTCTCATTGGAACTCCTGTTTCTAATACAAATATGGAAGTAAAACAAAAGGTTGCATATGTTACATATTTAATGATAATTTCCCCCTAACATTTTTTACTTTTCTAAAAGAATATTTGTTTATTTATTTATTATGTATACAATATTCTGTCTGTGTGTATGCCTGCAGGCCAGAAGAGGGCACCAGATCTCATTACAGATGGTTGTGAGCCACCATGTGGTTGCTGGGAATTGAACTCAGGACCTTTGGAAGAGCAGGCAATGCTCTTTAACCTCTGAGCCATCTCTCCAGCCCCCTTTTGTTACTTTTTGCCTTAAAAGTGGTGTCTCTTAGAATAAGATACTCATTTTAAGAATTAGAAGCTTCCCCCCTTTTTTCCTTTCTCTCCAGCAAGGATTTTGCACAAAATTTTAGAAAAAATCATGGCTGTTCTTCGATTCTCTGGGAATGAGATACATTGTCTAAAAATGGTTGTGATTGGCCAGGTGGTGGTGGCACACAACTTTAATGCCAGCACTCCAGGAGGCAGAGGCAGGTGGATCTCTGTGATCTGTAAGCTTGAGGCCAGCTTGGCCTACAGAGTGAATTTCAGGACAGCCAGGGCTACAAAGAGAAACCCAGTCTCAAAAAAAAAAAAAAAGTTAATAGGGGAAATAAGAGGAATAAATTCATGTCTCAGTTTTAGGGATAGCTGGGTTTTTGTATGGTAATTACGCTGACATATCTACTGTATGTTGGCAATAGTTGGTAACAGTTTCAGTATCTACTCTGACAGGTTAGTTTGTTAATGCATTATGCAACTGTGTAGCCTCAGTGACTTCTATAGGATTTGTACTGATCTTTTGGGTTTTTGAGACAGGCTCTTTCTCTGTAGCCCAGACTGACGTGGAACTCAAAGCTGCTTTTTGGGGGGGGGGGGAGGGGTGAAATACAGTCTTTCTGTGTAGCCCAGGCTGGCCTCAAATTTCTAATCTCAATCTGCTGAGTTCTGAGAATATTTATACAAAGATTACAGGAGAACAACAGTTTAGCTGTTTGATGTTTGCCTATTCTATACAGTTATCAAGCTGTATAGGATGCAAGACTTTATTCAAGACTTTATTAAACCTTAGTTGGACTGGAGAGATGACTTGGAGGTTAAGAGCACTGACTGCACTTCCAGAGATCCTGACTTCAATTCCCATCAGCCACATGGTGGCTGACAACCATCTGTAATGAGATCTGGGGCCCTCTTCTCAGAACACTGCATACTCAATCAATCAATCGGGGGAAAAATCCTTAGGTTGAATCAAACTTGGTTATCTAGAACTTGTTTATCTATGCTTTTTCTTAGGAGGCCAAGGCAGGATTTTGGATTTGAAGATAACTTCTGCTACATATTTTGTCTCAAAAAAGAAGGGAGGTGACAACTATCCTAGTGTCATGACATATGCCCATAAATGCCAGCACTTTGAGCGGAGATAGGATAATGAGAAGTTCAGGGTCATCCTCAGTTACATAGTGAGTTTGAGGCCAGCCTGAACTTAATGAGATCTTTTCTCCAAATCATCGGCAACAACAAAGTATATATATATTAAAAACGTGTGCTTTGGGGGCTGTGATTAAGAGCACTGGCTGCTCTTCTAGAGCCCTCTGGTTCAACTCCTAGCACCCATGTGGCAGCTCACAGCTGTCTGTAACTCCAGTTCCAGGGGATCCAACACCTTCATACGGACATACAGCAGGCAAGAACTTTGTTTTTGCCAGTATCTATACATTATTTAAATGTCACATTTATATACCATAAATAAATATAATTTAAAATAAGTGAAATTTTACTTGTTAACCTAAATAATAAAAGTAACATTAAGTTTTGGAAATTGTAGAAAAGCACAAAATGAAATAAAAGGCATTATTGCCTAGGGGTAAGTGTTTGGTTATATTTGATCTCTACAAGTTTTTCTTGTACATGTGTATTGTTCTCATACAATCGAGTAATTTCCATAGAAAGAGTTGCTTTCTTTTTTTTATAAAGGTTTTTGTGAACATTTTCCTCATTCACTTAATAATTCCTCCCACTTGTGGATCTGTATAGGTGGTCTTGTGTGCTTTATGCATAGTTTCATCTGGTACTAACGCCTTGAATAAGCATGGGGTAAACAACAAATTGACTTTATTAAAGTGTATTCAGAGTTCATACGTCTGGTTTTAAGGCTCTGGGGTATTCTAATATGTATGAACTAGGGTTATTGTACGAGTAAATACGGCTAATGTTTCTAGCTCACTGTTAAAAAAACCATGATGAACATCCTTTTGTCACGTTTTTCAATACTTGTTCTTTTGTTTGCCTAGTAAGTCAAATAAGTATGATTTCTGGACCAGTGAATGTGTACATGTCTTTTTTGACCAGTATTGTCAGTTCTGTAGAGAAGTTTTGTAAATGATGGGAATGAACTACTGGATTGTTTGTAATGAATCTTTCAAATAACACGGAGACTTCTTATTAATTATGAAAGCTTGGCTTTACTTTAGGCTCGTTCCTAACTAAATTAACGAATTATCTTTGGGGGCAAGGGTTGAGACAGGGTTTTTCTGTGTAGCTTCAGAGCCTGTCCTGGAACTCACTGTGTAGACCAGACTGGCCTCAAACTCAAACCACCTGCCTCTGCTGGGGTTAAAGGTGTGCGCCACCACTGCTTGATTTTTTTTCTGCCCCCCCCTTTTTTTAGACCCATTGCCTAAATATCAGGCATGTGTACTCCGTAAACGATTATGTTTCTGATAAAATAAAGTATAGTTAACAAAACAGAACAAAGGTGCTCAAGGAATGTATAAACCATAAGCAGATTTTTATTTTATTGCATGGGTGGGTATTTAGCCTGCATGTATGTCTGTGCCTGGTGCAGACAGAAGCCAAAAGAGGGTATTCAATCTTCTGGAACTATACATAGTACAGTTTTTAGCTGCCATCTCAGTACTGGGAATTGAACCTGGGTCCTCTGGAAAAAGTCAGTGTTAACCTGAGTTGTCTCTTCAGCCCCCATAATGTGATAATAACCTGAGTTGTCTCTTCAGCCCCCATAATGTGATAAAAGTGCCTTATGATTTTAGAGATGTCAAAACCCATAATTATATGTAATTATTTAATAACAACAGTGGTTTTATTTCTACTTACTTTTCTACATACTTGCTTCTCAAATGTCAGAATTACTCTTTAATTTTAAAAGCAAAATATGTTGTATTCTTCTGGGAAAATTTAGAACTGGATTCTTTGCTGTTACAGTTTATTCTCACAGTTAATGTAGAACCATATTATCCCTGGTGTGACGTGTTGAGGTTGTGGAATGTTTATGATGTCATGAGGCTTCTCCTTCCTCAGTGACTAAGCAGTGTTGTCTTGAACAAGTGGCTCTGGTCTCTTGTGTTTGAGCGTTTCTGTCAAGAGCTGGCTGTAAAGCAAGGCTACTCAATTTACTCAGCCCTTCTTCAGAGCACTCTCTTCTGCTTCTCCATGTGATACTTAGGAGTGTTGAGTCACTAAGAAAGTAGCTGTACCAGTTCTTACCTGTAAAAGTTGATAAAACTTGGGCTACCCTTAGTATTTGATCCTTGGTGGCCTAGTAGTGCTTTGTGCTCAGAAGCAGAATACAAAGTAAATCAGAAGCAAACTGCCGATTTTATCTTGATTCGTATGGGAAAGGCCCCAGTCTCTCCCAACCCCCATGGAATATGACTAAAATTCACCACCCTATTGTTTCCCAAAGCCTTAGATTGAGAATGTAAGGTAGCTGAGCATGGCCTACACATTTAATCCTAGCAACACTTAAGAGATGGAGGGGGAGGGGGATCTTGGGAGGAGACAGACGGGGAGGGAATGAATGAATATGAATGAGAATGATAATTCAAGGTTCATGGTGCACCCGGAAAAGGAAAATTTTTCTTCATAAGAGTCCATTTAAGGCCTGGCGATGGTGGCGCACGCCTTTAATCCCAGCACTCGGGAGGCAGAGGCAGGCGGATCTCTGTGAGTTCGAGACCAGCCTGGTCTACGGAGCTAGTTCCAGGACAGGCTCCAAAGCCACAGAGAAACCCTGTCTCGAAAAAACAAAGAAAAAAGAGTCCATTTAAGCGCCAGGCGGTGGTGGCGCATACCTTTAATCTCAGCACTCTGGAGGCAGAGGCAGGTGGATCCCTGTGACTTTGAGGCCAGCCTAGTCTACAGGAGCTAGTTCCAGGATAGGCTTGATAGGCTTGATAACTACAGTGAAACCCTGTCTTGAAACACACACACACAAACACACTCCAATTTAAGCATAATTCCCAGTTTTTCCACAAATAAAATAAAATGACAAAAAGGGACTTAAGAGACTTACAACTAATTATTTGGGGAGCATCTTAGAAAAAACTTAGTGAACTGAAGGAAGATATTAAGAAATTGCTTAGAATGCAAAGCCTGGCATGGTGGTACATGCCAGTAATTTCAGAATTCAGAAAACAGATACAGGCGTATTTTTGAAGTTTTAGGTCAGTCAGGACTAAATAGTGAGGTTCATTTTCAGAGTTGGAGGAAGAAAAAGGACAGAAGTTTTAAAAAAAGTTTGATACATGGAACAGATGGTGCACAGATGAGAAAGTGTATGTATGTTGTATTGGAGTTCCAGAAAGAAGTAATAAAGCAGAGGGACAAAATGTAAAAAGATTATTTCCAAGAATTGTGTAGAATCAATGAAAGGCAACCACATTTCAGGGCTCAGTGCCAGAAGATACTGAGACAGGCAGATCTCTGAGTTCCAGGCCAGCCAGGACTATATAGAGAAGGAAAACCTTATCTTGAAACAACAAAAAGATTCCATATTTAAACAGTAATTACATCCCCCCCCATAACATTGATACCAGCAAGTTTTAAATATCGTTGAGGAGACCTAGGCTAGCACAAGTTCTTTGTAGTTCTGCTATCAAAAATTATTCTGTAACTAAACAATCACTAACCAGCGAGTAACTAATGGTAGAGTGGTGGGGAGTACTTAAGTACTTGTTCTTAAAATATGAGTGATCTTAGACACGGCACACAGTATACCTGATCCATCTCCCCTCCAGATTTAGTTTCAAAACTTAAAAAAAAAAATCAAATGTATTACTATTAATATGTGTGTGGTGTTTAAGTGTGTTCATATGCCATGGTGTGGGTGTGTGAAGGTCAAAGGGCAACTTTGTCAGTTTTCTCTTCTAGGTTCTAGGGATCACATCCAAGTTGTCAGGCGTGGCAAATCATTTACCTCCTATTCTATTTTGCTTGCTCTCATATCTCATAACTTTCAGTTGATAAAAGAAAGCAGTTAAGAAATAAAAAAAGTGTGTGGTGGTGGCACACACTTTTAATCCTAGCTTTCAGGAGGCAGAGGGCAAGTGGATCTCTTTTAATTTGAAGCCAGCCTGGTCTACATGGTGAGTTCCAGGACAGCCAGAAACCTTATCTCAGAAACCAAAGCAAAACAAACAAACAGAAAAAGAAATATATATGGCGAACAGTAGAGTGTAACAAAATAATATTTCATTGAATATTACTGGGAGAAACTCAAGTAAAAGATTGACTCTTTAGAAGAGTATGGGAGAAATTCATGACTTAATGCAGGAAAGACAGACAGGCTTCCTAGAAACACATACATATGGGGGGGGGAGATTTTTAAGTGAAGGGTTTGGTAAGACAGTTTAGAAGATAAAGGCATTTGCCACTAAGAAATCCGAGTTTGATTCCCAGGACACACACGATTGAGAGAGAACCAACTCTTGAGTATTATCCTTTGATCTCTGTGTACACACATACAGTAAATAAATAATTTTAAAATTCGAAGAGAGCTGGAGAAATTCAGCAGTTAAGAGTGCCTACTACATTGCTTTTAGAAACATTTTAGATATGTGATTACTTTTAATAAATTTTATTATCTTTTAAAATAGGTTGGGGTAAAATAGTATTTTCTCTATTTATTTATTTTGGTTTTTTTGAGACAGGGTTTCTCTGTAGCTTTGGAGCCTGTTCAGAACTACTCTTGTAGACCAGGCTGGCCTCGAACTCACAGAGACCCACCTGTCTCTACCTCCCGAGTGCTGGGATTAAAGGCGTGCGCCACCACCGCCTGGCCTCAATTTATTTATTTATTTATTTATTTTTTATTTTTTTTTTTTTCGAGACAGGGTTTCTCTGTGGTTGTGGAGCCTGTCCTGGAACTAGCTCTTGTAGACCAGGCTGGTCTCGAACTCACAGAGACCCACCTGTCTCTACCTCCCGAGTGCTGGGATTAAAGGCGTGCGCCACCACCGCCTGGCCTCAATTTATTTTAAAAATAAAATTTTGTTTGTTATTTTTTTTTCTTTTTTTTAAGAATCTTTTTATTTATTTATTCATTTATTTATTTATTTATTTATTTATTATGTATACAATGTTCTGTCTGTGTATATGCCTGCAGGCCAGAAGAGGGCACCAAATCTTATTACAGATGGTTGTGAGCCACCATGTGGTTGCTGGGAATTGAACTCAGGACCTTTGGAAGAGCAAGCAATGCTCTTAACCACTGAGCCATCTCTCCAGCCCTTGTTTGTTATTTTGAGATAGGTTCATGTAGCTCAACATGACCTCAAACTTAATAGTTGTTGTCAGCCTTGAACTTCTGATCTTCTTGCCTTTACCAAGTGTGGGAGTATAGACCTGTGCCTCCATCTGCTCAGGCAGTATTTTAAAGAGTGTTTAAAAAAGGCCGGGCATAGTAGTACATGCATTTAATGCCAAACTCAGGAGGTATGGGCAGGCAGATCTTTGTGAGTCCTAGGCCAACCTGGGCTACACAGTGCGACCCTATCTTCACAAGAAAAATATTTTGTAGAGGTGCATATTTTTTATTACATGGGTAGCCATATTTCACACCGAAATCTGAAATTCTTATCTCAGATCAATTACTTTTAAATGTTTTATTTTCACATGGATCAGAAACTAGTATTTGGCTGGGTGTTGTGGTACATACTTGTAATCCTTTTTTTTGTTGTTGTTGTTGTTGTTTTTGAGACAGGATTTCTCTGTGGCTTTGGAGCCTGTCCTGGAATTAGCTCTGTAGACCAGGCTGGCCTCGAACTCACAGAGATCTACCTGCCTCTGCCTCCCGAGTGCTGGGATTAAAGGCGTGCGCCACCACCACCCGGCCATACTTGTAATCCTGGTGCTTAGGAAGTAGACTGATGACAACTGGAGCTGTGTAGAGACCCTTGAGTAGGGAGAACACAGACCTACTAATTATGTACTGTTTGTCTGTTAGTATTGCTGTTTTTATTTTATTTTGCTTTTATTTTCAAATTTAAGTAATAAAAATGCCCTTGATCTCAATTTACACAGATCTTTTTTGATTGTTTAGCAGGTGACATCTAAAGGCACTGGTTTAAATCCTAATGCCAAAGTATGGCAAGAAATTCCTTCTGGAAATCCAGATGGCACTCCTGTAACGGAAAGCACTTGGCATGAAACTGCAGCCACATCTGGATCTCATCCTGAGGGTAAGTCTTAAGTATTTATTGGAAAATTTAAATTTTGGTTAAATGTATGATTAAATTAGCTCAAACAACTTTGAGATAGCCTTTGGTAATTTGCTGTGTTGGTTAACATTTTTGTGCTGAACAAAATATATAAGAAAAGTCAACTTTCAGGAAGAAAGTTTTTATTTTGGCTCATGAGGTTCAGTTCATAGTAACTTTGGGCATTTTGAGTCTCTTGGTGAAGCAGAGTTGCTGATCACTGGACCCACAAACAAAGAACCCGAAAGAAAAGAGCTTAGGACCTGCCACCACAAAGCTCTTATCTTCATTTAGGCTCCACCTCTTAGGGTGCCATCATTTCCTAAGAGCTGCTAAGGTCTTCAGCTCAGATTAATACAATGATGGAGTGAGTCACAGTTTATCCAAATATTGCCACACTGGGTGCCAAACTTTTATCTCAAACAGTTGGGGGCACTTTTCAGGTCCAAAGATTTGAATTTATTTGTGAATGCTTACTTAGTGTTATAGTTTGTCAATGATTTTTTTTTTTTATATTACATGACTTTAGTCACTAATGTATGTGTTTTTGGGTCAGCATCTAGCCCATTTTATAGCCCATGTCCTTTAGAAGTTCTGATAAGATTTGCTTGGGTCTGTCATCATCAGATGTGTTGACTCACGGGTGTTGGGCAGTTAACCTGGCGTGCTATTCCCCTCGTCTGCATAACAGAAAGAACAGAAAGTGATAACCCATCATAGTGTTTGATGCTTCCAGGAAAGTAAGCAAATGAATTAGCTAGATACAGTCAAAACTTGTCTGTCTTCAGAAATAACTTTTTGGGAGCCTGTCTTGGAACTCGCTCTGTAGACCAGACTGGCCTCAAACTCACAGAGATTCACCTGTCCGCCTACCAAGTGCTGAGATTAAAGGCGTGCACCACCACCACCCAGCTCAGAAATAACTCTTGCCAATGGGAAAATTTTCTCCAGCTGGTACAGTTCCTTGAAATTGTTTTTAGAGGATGACTTAGTCACTAAAGGTGGGTTTAAATAATTCCTGTTTACTTTTAATACTTTTTTTTTTTTTTTGGTTTTTCGAGACAGGGTTTCTCTGTGGTTTTGGAGCCTGTCCTGGAACTAGCTCTTGTAGACCAGGCTGGTCTCGAACTCACAGAGGTCCGCCTGCCTCTGCCTCCGGAGTGCTGGGATTAAAGGCATGCGCCACCACAACCCGGCTTAATACTGTTTCTTAAAAACAGGTAATCCAGAACTTTCAGAAGATATGTGCAAGGAGTATGAAGTCATGTATTCTCCCGCTTGTGAAACCACAGGAAATACTACAGACATCGAAGAGTCAGCTGATGGAATGATTTTAGGACCAGAAGATCTGAGTTACCAAATATACGATGTTTCTGGTAACCTTTGTTTTTTATTGCTAAAATGAGAATTTAATATCCTTAGCTCTGTTCCTATCATTGTTTTGATAAACATGATATTGATCAATTTGTTTTCTATTTTGAAAAGAAGCGTATATCAAACAACTTTTAGGTGATTATTAAAAATACTGTTGGCTAGTACCCAGACACAAAATTTGTAGAGGAAGTCTTTGCAAAGACCTGTTAAAGAAAAGCGTGAGATTAAAGATAACAGGAGAAAGTAATTAAAAGAGATCCAAATTTCAAAAGTTATGAGTTTCTCAATTTATTAGTTGATCATTGCAGTTTTATCAGTTTTTCTATCACTTTTGTCAGCATGAAATTTATTTTAAAATAAGTACTGTATTTCAGAGATTAATTTTAAGAAAAAAAGTATATATTAAGCAGTGGTGATGCTTTAATCCCAGCACATTGGAGGCAGAGGCAGATGGATCTCTGAGTTCAAGGCCAACGTAGTCTATAGAGCAAGTTCTAGAACAGCCAGGTCCACTCAGAGAAACCTTGTCAGGTAGGGGGAGGGATACATAGTTCTAGATGGCAGGGGTAGCACTCCTAATCCATGCACTTAGGAGTCAGAGGCATCTGGATTGAGAGTTTGAAGCTCACTTAGACATAATGTGGAGTCTGTCTTTAATGTCAGCAACAGACTTCTGTGATTCTGTTTGCAATGGTTTTTTATTTTCGTTTTTTTCCCATATTGATCCAACCAGCTTGGAGGTAGTAGTCAATATGATTTAAAGGGTTTCCAAAAAAATTCTTAACTGCTGACCCATCTCTCTAGCCATAAAAATGGAGGAAATTTAAAAGGAACTGAAGTGAACTATAGATTGTATTTATCTAACTTTATTTTTCTAAAGGGTCTTTTGGAAAAATTGTTGTAATAGGCATATCTCTTTCTGCTTCAAAGAACCCTATGATTTAGAACAAAATCTATAAGCAATTTTCTTCAATTATTCCTCTTTCTTTGAGGCTGTGTCATATGAAGTATGTAGCCCTGGCTGGCCTAGAATTTGTTAAGTTGTCCAATCTGGCTTCAAACTCAGATCTGCCTGCTTCCAAAATGGTACTGGTATTGAAGTGTTCAGTACCATTCCTAGCTTTAATTAACCTTTTAAATACTTAGAATTATTTGTATGTCTGGTGTGAGCTTGTGACCACTAGTGTGCCCCCTTATACTGAGGCAGCCATGCTTAACTTTTTACTTGGGTGCTTAGGATCTCAGTTCAGTTCCTCATGCTAGCTTCTACCTAGTGTACATATCCATTCCCAAGATAGATTTCTAAGTCGTTTGACTTATAAGGTGATTTCTGAGATGTAGGGTTGCTATTCCCGTATGAAAATTTAAAGTGATAAGTCCATAGCTGGAGAGATGACTAAGTGTTAAGAGCACGGGTTGCTCTACATTCTCAAACACCTATGAGGCAGCTCACTGCGGTCTGTAACTCAGTTCCAGAGGATCCAGTGTGCTCTTCTGGGTCTGCAGGGGCCGGGCATGTACATGGTGGTCCACAGACAAAACTAATTAATTATTAATAGTAAATTAACAAAAAAATGATGTCTCCTTTCACTTTATGGTCATATTATAGTTAACAGTTGGCTACTTTGAATATAGGCTTGATAAATGGTGTAGTGCAGCTAGTTTGAATGTGCTTCCTGTAAATGACATTGAAAGTTGAGTAAATTGGTTATTCACTTAGCATTTGGAGAGGTGACTTTTATATAACAGATTGCATATACAGGTGAAAACGTTTATGGAGTATCGGTGCTTTGCCACATTAAGTTCAATCCCCAGAACCCACATGTAGGTAGATGGAAAGAACCAACCCAATAAAGCTGTCCTCTGGTTGCCATATGCACGCCTACACATATTTTCTTACACACTATTACTTATTTTCTTTAATAATGTGTCTGTAAGCCGGGCGGTGGTGGCGCACGCCTTTAATCCCAGCACTCGGGAGGCAGAGGCAGGAGGATCTCTGTGAGTTCGAGGCCAGCCTGATCTACAAAGGGAGTTCCCAGACAGGCTCCAAAGCTACAGAGAAACCCTGTCTCGAAAAACCAAAAAAAAAATAATAATAATAATAATGTGTATATATTTGTGCCTGTGGGGGCCATAGGGTTGCATCTCCCTGGAGTTTGAGTTACATATGGTTGTGAGACTCAACTTGGGCGCTGGGAACCAAATTTGGGTCTTTTGCAAAAAGTAGTTAGTACTCTTTTTAACTGTTGAGTTACCTCTCCAGCCCACAATAATTTTTTCAAAAACAAGATTCCACAGGGGCTGGAGAGAGATGACTCACTTGTGTTTAATAGCACTCTTCCAGGGGACCTGGGTTTGATTCCCAACACACCCAAATGGCTACTCACAAACCATCCATAACTCCAGTTCTATGGGATCTGATGTCCTCTTTTGTCCTCCAATGGCATTGGGCACGATGTGATACAGAGGCATACATGTAGACAGAACACTCATGTACATAAAATAATAATGTAAAAAATTATTTAGATTACATATATTACTGGGGCAGTGGTGGTGTGCTCATTTAATCCCAATACTTGGGAGGCAGAGGCAGGAGGATTTCTGAGTTTAAGGCCAGCCTGGTCTACAGAGCGAGTTCCAGTACAGCCAGAGCTGTTGCACAGAGAAACGCTGTTTCAAAAGAGGAAAGAAGGAAGAAAGCAGGGAGAGAGGGAGGGATATGTATACTTAGAATGAAAAACCTTCATTACTGTTCAAATTAATTTATCACTGTATATTTTAAGTTTAGCAACTAATCATTGGGGAAATATTAGGGCCGAGGAAGTGCTCAGTGAGTGAAGTACTTGCTGGAGGACTTAAATCCCGATTCCCAGCACCCACATACAAGCTAGGCATAGTAGATTTGAGTCTAACCCCAGTACTAGTTATAGAGACAGGCGGATCCTGGGAACTTCCTAGCCAGCCACCATAGCAGGTTCATCAAGAGATCTTTAAGGTGGAGAATGATAGAGGACACCAAATATCAACTTCTGGCCTCTATGCACACATGGAAAATACATGTGTGCATAAAAAGAGAACAAACTTATCTTTTTTCATTATATATACTAATCCAAGTTTCCACTCCCTCCCCTCCTTCCATTCCCTTCACCCCCCCGTCCCCCCATCCACTCCACAGAGAGGGTGAGGCACACTGCTTTGGGAAAGATCCAAGGCCCTCTCTGCTATGTCTAGGCTGAGCAAGCTATCCATCCAAAGAGAATAGGTTCCCAAAAAGCCAGTACAAGCAGTTAGGATAAATCCTGGTGCCACTGCTAGTGGCCCCTCAATCTGCTCCAGCCACACAACTGTCAATCACATTCAGAGGGACTAGTTTGGACCTATGCTGGGTCCTTCCCTGTCCAGCTGGAGTTGCTGAGCTCCCGTTAGCTCAGGTAGACTGTTTCAGTGGGTGAACCCATCATAGTCTTGACCTTTGCTCATATTCTCTCTCCTCCCACTCTTCAACTGGGCTTTGGGAGCTCAGTCCAGAGCTTGCTTCTGTTTCCATCAGTTGCTGGATGAAGGTTCTATGGTGATATTTAAGATACTCATCAGTCCGACTACAGGGCAAAGTCAGTTCGGGCACCCTTTCCTCTATTTCTTAGGGTCTTAGCTGGGATCATCCTTGTGGATTCCTGGGAATTCCTCTAGAGCCAGGTTTCTTGCTAGCCCCATAATGGTTTCCCCAATCAAGATATCTCTAGATTATCCGTTCCCTCAAGTTCTCCTTCCCCTCCTCCATTCTCCTTTCCTTTCCCCCTTCCCCTCACACCCTTCCTTCTCCCCTCACCCCCATGCTCCCAATTTTGTCAGGCAATCTTGTCTATTTCGACTTTCCAGGTGAATCTATATATGCTTCGCTTAGGGTTCATCTTGTTACTTAACTTCTCTAGAATCATGAGAGGACATTTGCTCTTAGTCATTTTTTCTGTGTTCCTTCCTTGTGGGGAGGATTTATAGTCTGTGTTTTAAGGCCATCCTGGGCTACATAGTAAGACCTACCCTGTGCAATATAATCTCAGCACTTGTTGGTAGAGGCAGAAGGGTTAGGACTTCAAAGTCATGCTTACCCACATAGTGTGTTTGAAGTTTGTTTAAACTACCTAAGATGCTGTCTCAAAAAGTCAAAGCCAAGCAACTGAGGAAACAAGTCAAGAAATGAAAAAAGATATAAAGAGAATTATGAGTGTGACTCACAGTGGATATCATGCTAGTTACATAAACACAATCTATCCCACGTTAGTTCCTGTCTTAAATTTTAGATCACCTTTAGTTTGGGGTTTCTTGTTTTCTTTCGTGTTCCCTTGAAGAACTGAGTAGTTTTCAATTTTTTATGTTTTTGTTTTTGAAATGGTCTCTCTGTGTTGCCCTGGCTGTTCTGGAACTCACATTGTAGACCAGGCTGGTCTCAAAACTCAGAGATCTGCCTGCCTCACAATTTTACAAATGAGGTCAGGGCAATGTTTAACTTCATAGTAGTCAAATACTTTTTGTACGAATGGTCCTTCCTTATTTCTTGGAGAAGTGTGCGCGCATGTGTGCTTTTCTCCACCTTGGTCTTTGAGACAGGTCACTGGCTTTGGGCTCACTCATTAGGTTAGGCCAACTGGCTAGAGAGCCCCATGGACCTCCTGTTTTTACCTTCATGGTACTGGAAGTACAAGTATGCACTGTGATGTCATCACATTTGACATTTTTAATGTGTGTTCTGGGACTTGAACTTGGGGTTCATGCTTGTATGACAAGTACTGTACTGACTGACATGTATGAACTATGTGTGTGACAACGCATATTGAGTCCATTGCCATACACATACTAGATGAATACTCTCTGTGTTTCGGAGTTCAGCTCCAGCTCAGTAAGATGAAGCTTCAGTCAGTATGAAGTACTGCTGGAAAAAGTGTAAGTTGAAAGAAATTAGACTTGATTTAATAATACAGTTTTGTTTTACATTTTAATTTGTAGTTAATCGATGACTTCAGAATATGTGTTAAGTTTTACCTGTGACAACTTTAACAGTTTTCTCTCTTTCATTTTCTGCCATCAGGAGAAAGCAGTTCAACAATTTCTACAGAAGATTTAAAAGAATGTCTGAGAAAACAATTAGAGTTCTGTTTTTCACGGTACAGATCTTTTTAATTGATATTCTTTTTATGTTTTTAGTGAGTAGATATAAAATACCTGTGCAATAGGCAGTTATCATTCTCTTTAGTCACAGATTTTGATATCTTTCTTGAGTATATTTCTTATTTAGACTTAAGGGTAGCCTTTAGTTGTTTTTATCTTTTCTCGGCAAATGACAGTATCCATTGCATACTTTTCCTAGGCTCAGTTTTAGTCTGAGTTTTCTAAAAACCAAAGGAAAATAATTTTTAAAAACTATCAGAATAAAAGGAAGGAAAAAAATCTCAATTTTAAGTTTTTAGGAGTTGGCTCTTTTAACTTTTGAACAGAGTAATTTTAGCAAGACCCTAAAACAATAGGTCAAGAATTTTGTTTTTTTTTCTTAAACATGAAGTCCTTTTAGGCGGATGTTTCAAAATAGCTTATCTACAGGTGAGAATTACATAGAAATATTTGTTGCTTAGAAACTATAAAGTTTCAGTATGTAAAACTATTTACAACTGGGCATTATGACACACATATTAATTAATCCCAGAACTAGGGAGGCAAAAACTGGTGAGTCTCAGAGGTGAGGCTGGTCTCGTCTGCATAGAGACTTCCAGGACAGCCAGAGGCACATAGTAAGACTGTCTCAAACAAAACAAAAGCTGTTAGAAAATAATTGAAAATAGGACATACATGCAGATGTAGTGTTTTCCATTTTTTCCCCCAGTATTTGGTGAAACAGTCATTCGAACTCCTTGTAGGCTGGAAGTATTGACTTTTTGGGAGGAGGGGGTTTCAAGATAGGATTTCTCTGTTCTGTCCTGAATGGCCTCAAACTCAGAGATTGCCTGCCTTTGTCTCCTGAGTGCTGGGATTAAAGGTGTGTGCCCAGCCACACCTGGCTCAGAAGCATAGATTTTATGCTACCTTTCTCTCTTGTTTTTTGAATTTTGATTCTGTGAGCCAGGTTCTCAATTTCTTTTAAAGAGGTCTGTCTGCCTCTGCCTCCTTAGTGCTAGGATTAAAGACATGCACGACCATACCAGGCATATCACCCACCCCCTGATCTTTAACCTGGAGCCTCTCACATGCTGGACAATTAAGTGCTGTGCCACTGGGCTGTTATCTTCAGCCCTGGTTCTCATATGAATAATTTGTTTTTTTGGTGGTTGCCAAATAGCTATTTTGTGGTTTTCTAATTATTTTGCCCTCATCCACCTCTTTTTTTTAGTGGTGCTGAGGATTAAAACCAGGGCCTCATGAGTGCTAGGCAAGTGTTCAGCCTATCCCAGCACTAATTCCACCAATTTTTCTTTTCTGCATCTAGTAATTGATATATTTTTTTTAATTTATTTATTATGTATACATATTCTGTCTGCGTGTATGCCTGCAGGCCAGAAGAGGGCACCAGATATCATTACAGATGGTTGTAAGCCACCATGTGTTTGCTGGGATTTGAACTCAGGACCTTTGGAAGAGCAGGCAATGCTCTTAACCACTGAGCCATCTCTCCAGCCCTAGTAATTGATATTTTACTACAAGGAAACATACTTTATTTTTTTTTTTTTATGTTTTTCTTTTGTTTTTGAGACAGACTTAGGCAACCCAAGCAGCCCTCAAGATTCTCCTTCCTCAGCCACCCTAGGAATTTTGGAATTCTAAGCATGCAGTATCACACACTAATGTAATTAGATTTTAATTTATTTACTTTATAAGACTTTACTCTAGCCAAGGCTAACCTGGAATTCACTGTGAGCTTAGCCTGATCTTGAATTCTTAACCAGTCCTTCTTTCTCCTCATTCCTAGTGCTGGAATTAGATGTGAGCATAATTCCTTTTTTTTAAATAAAATACTTTTTTTTTTTTTTCGAGACAGGGTTTCTCTGTCCTTTTGGAGCCTGTCCTGGAACTAGCGCTCTTGTAGACCAGGCTGGTCTCGAACTCAGAGAGATCCACCTGCCTCTGCCTCCCGAGTGCTGGGATTAAAGGCGTGCGCCACCACCGCCCGGCCAAATAAAATACTTTTAATAATTATTTTAAGGTTCTTACAAACTGGATTATTTTTGGAACTGCTTCTGTCGTATTTTGTGTTATCATGCCCTACCCCACATACACACCCTCGCTTTTTGTTTTTTAGTTTTAAACAAGATTTTATTGTGTAATTCTAGCTGTGGCCAGGAACTCACTGTTTAGACCAGGTTGATTTCAAACTCATATAGATCCACCTGCCTCTGCCTTCCATGTTCTGGGATTATTAAGAATATGTTCAGCCCTTGATTCTCTTCTTTTTAATTTTATGTATGTGACTGTTTACCTATATATGTATATATGCATCACTTACATGCAGGGTCCTCAGAGGCAAGAAGAAGGCGTTGTATCTCTTCAAACTGGAGTTAGAGACAGTTGTGAGCTGCCATGTGGGTGTGGGGAACTGAACCTGGGTCTTCTACAAGAGCAGAAAGTGCTCTTAACACTAAGCCATCTTTCCTCCCCTCTATCCATTTCTTGCTGCTACATAGCCCGAGTGTGTCAACTTTCCTTGAATTTGTAATTCTCCTGATTCAACCTCCTGATGTTAGAATTACAAGAGTGTGCCCAGTGCTCAGTTAATTGATTACTTTATTGTACTTTTTATAAATGTTGGTTATATACTATGCTTTCAATCTGGTTCATAGTCTCCCATCTTCCTCCTTACAATCCTAGGAAATGTTTAAAAAATGTACTGGGTGTTAGAGATATCTGTGGTTGTTAATTAATAGTGCCAGTCATTGACTATTATACATAATACATATATATACAACTGCTCAAATCTGCTTCTCTGATTTCTCCATTGTGTGGTAAAGTTACTCTGAACCATTATACACAAATATATCCTAGAAGGAAATATTCCTGACACCTGAGTAATTTTGTCTCTTTTGGGTACCTGGAGGGACAGCCATGGGTACTGGGAACTGAACTCTTACATTTTAGTTGTGAGCCTAGTCCTTAACGGCTGAGCCATCCCTCCAGGCGGAGTAATTTTGTCCTTAAAGCTTCTATAGCTCTCTCATATTTCCAGAAATAAGATAGTGCACGCCTTTAAGCTTTGGATCTCTGTGAGTTCGAGGCCAGCCTGGTCTACATAGTTCTAGGACAGCTAAGGCTACACAAAGAAACCCTGTCTCAAAAAAACAACAGAAAAGATTTTTGTAGTTTATACAGCTTCTTTAGTTTCTGAAATAAGAGCATTTGTTTGTGATCTGCCACATCATATTAGATCTCTGACACTCTTCCAAGCCAATATGGCTAATACTGTTTTTAGCTCAGCTCCATTGCCAATAGTATACCAGGTTTACTTGTAGGTGGGAAGTCTTTGATGTACTGTCAATTTGATTTGCTTTTGAGAATTAAAGATTCTTTGGCTAAACGCTTTAATACTGACTGATAAGAATGGGGTTGATGCAACTCCAGTTTGCTCAAACTACAGCATTTTAGATGTGCAAAAACCATGTTTTTGTATGGTTTCTGATTTCAAGTTATTATTATTTTTTATTGAAAAAAAAATTTCCGCCTCCTCCCAGCCTCTCATTTCCCTTCCCCTCCTCCCACTCCTCTCCCCCTCCCCCCACTCCTCTCCCTCTCCCTCTACAGTCTGAAGAGCAGTCAGGGTGCCCTGCCCTGTGGAAAGTCCAAAGTCCTCCCCCCTCCATCCAGGTCTAGGAAGGTGAACATCCAAACTGGCTATGCTCCCACAAAGCCAGAACATGAAGTAGGATCAAAACCCAGTGCCATTGTCCTTGGCTTCTCAGCAGCCCTCATTGTCCGCCATATTCAGAGAGTCTGGTTTTATCCCCTGCTTTTTCAGTCACAGTCCAGCTGGGCTTGGTGAGCTCCCAGTAGATCAGCCCCACTGTCTCCGTGGGGATTTTCAAGTTATTAAATAATAACTTTTTTATTACATTTATTACAGTGATGTTAATTTGTCCTTTTGTATTGAAATGTGAGTTTTTGTTGTTTTTTTGAAATGGGGTTTCTCTTTATAGCTTTGGAGCCTGTTCTAGAACTTGCTCTGTAGACCAGGCTATCCTCAATTCACCTGGCATGAGTTTAATCTTACTGGTATCTTCTATTACTCTTCTTCCAACAAATAACTAACTACCTTGATAACTATCTTAGCTGGATTTTAGTTTAAAGGTCTTTGAGTTTACTCTTTGCCCATAGGAAAGATTAAAAAAAAAGATTTAATTCATTTTAATGTGTATGGGTATTTTGCCTGCCCATATTTCTACACACCATAAACATGCATTGCCTGTAGAGCCCAGAAGAGGGCATCAGACCCCTGAAACTGAAGTTAGCAGGTGTCTGTGAGCTGCTATGTATGTGGTAGGAATCAAACCTAGGTCGTATGGGAAAACATTCAGTTCTCTAAACCCCTCGACCAACTCTGCCTATAAGGCTTTAAAAGCTTTATTGGATCAAGAAGATCTTTCATGAAACCCATAATCTGCCTGGGAGACACAAAACAACAAACACAATATACAGTTAGGTGATGATTGCTATGGGTTAGAAAATGAGAACAGCATCAAAGAAAGGAGAATTTAGAGTACATGTGTTTTGTTATTGTTTTTATTTGTTTGTTTGTTTTGGGTTTAGGGGTTTTTCCAGACAGGGTTTCTCTGTAGCCCTGGCTTTGTATACCAGGCTGGACTCAAACTCAGAGATCCACCTGCCTCTACTTCCGGAATAGGGATTGACAGTGTGCACAATACAGATATTCTTTTTTTTTTTTTTTTTTTTTTTTTTTGGTTTTTTGAGACAGGGTTTCTCTGTAGCTTTGATGCCTGTCCTGGAACTAGCTCTTGTAGACCAGGCTGGCCTCGAACTCACAGAGATCCGCCTGCCTCTGCCTCCCGAGTACTGGGATTAAAGGCGTGCGCCACCACCGCCCGGCAATACAGATATTCTTATTTACTCAACCTTAATGACTGTTTGATATAAACAAAAAGACAAGATTTTAAACTGGTCTTGATAGCATACATGCACATTACATAGCTTGTAATCCCAACTATGAGCAGAGTATCTTAAATCTTTAATTTTAAATACCTTTCAGGTTCAGTAGTCAAGCATGTTTATGAAAATCACTTAAATATCTATGATTCAGTTTATGGTTAAACTACCATTTTTTCCATATGCATTGGGATTAAAAATCTATTGAAGTTGTTACTGGTATGATTCTATTGGTATATTTCAAGTTGAGCTAAGAGAACTGTTGAACTTCTCACAATTCGTCTTAGTGTTTGTGCTACTTTGATTTCTCAGGGCATAGTGATAAACATGAATATGGTACATTTTTGCTTTAGGTGCTTTTTAAGAATTATGTATGCTATATTTGCTTCTGTTTATTTTTTTTCAGAGAAAATTTATCAAAGGATCTTTACTTGATATCTCAAATGGATAGTGATCAGTTCATCCCAATATGGACAGTTGCCAACATGGAAGAAATAAAAAAACTGACCACAGATCCAGATTTAATTCTTGAAGTGTTGAGATGTATGTAAATGACTTTTTAGGTTTTTTTTTTCCCCCTCTTTTCTTCACCCCCTCTCCTCAAGATAGGGTTTCTCAGCTTTGGAACCTGTCCTGGCTCAAACTCATGGAGATCAGCCAGCCTATGCCTCCCAAGTGCTAGGACTAAAGGCGTGTGCCACCACTGCCAGGCTAGCTCTTTTATAGTTACAAAGTTAACAATTTTTATTTCTAGTTATACAGGGAATTGTTTTAAGTAGCCTTTAGTGTATGTATGTGTTAGTATGTATGTTCTTTTTAATCTTGTACACCTAGCAAGTATAGGTAAAGGTTGTTGTATAGGAATGGCCTCATTTGTTTTATTATGATTTCACAACCTACTAATGAGTTTTGACCTATGTATAGTTTGACAAATACTCCTGGAGTTATTATTTAATTTGTATCCCCAATTCATTTCCTTTGTATAAGAACAAAAATGTTGGGGTTCCTCATCACTAGGAAAAGGGGATATACATGAAAGTCATAATAAATGCTTTTTTCCCCTGGAGGATTCTTTTCAGCACATTTAATTACAGTGTTGGTGCTCCAGATACTTACATTAGCAAATAACATTTGGTAATCATCTTTGCATACAAACCTTCCCCCCCCCCCCCTTTTTTTTTCTTTTTTTAAGCATGACAGTAATTTTTGGCATTTTACCTTAGCATTTGACAATTTATTTGGTAAGAAAGTGAACTGATAATTTTTAATGACATTATTAATTTCATTACCTGTCACTTTTAAGTAAGATGTGTTGTTTTTTTTTAAATTTCAGCTTCCCCTATGGTACAAGTTGATGAGAAGGGGGAGAAGGTGAGACCCAGTCATAAGCGTTGTATTGTAATTCTCAGAGAAATTCCTGAAACTACACCAGTAGAGGTAATCATTGATAATTACTAAGACTAACTGTTTTTTAATTGTTTAAATCAGAGGAAGTAGGCAAGCAAAGTAAAAATCAATACCTTCTTATCAGACTTGTTAAATTGAAGTATTAAAATAGACTAAAGGAGGAAGAATGTATATGTCTGTGTTCTTAGGAGAATAAACCTAAGTATTGCAGTAATATTAATTTTGAATGTATTGACTGACAATTAACTAGGAGGATTCATCTAATAAGAGTCGATGAAAAAATTTTTGAAGAAGAATTGGTTGGCAAAATGTAAAAGAAAGCCACAGTCATAAGGATCTAGTGTGGTTCAGGTTTGGGAATAAAATAATATTTGAATAAAACAGCATACTTCAGAATCCTACCCTTCTAAAAATACACACATATATACTTGGTAATTCTGCCAGGAATCACTGACTAACGTTACGTCTTTTGATTTTTCAAGACGGGGTTTCTCTATAGTGCTTAGGACTCTGTACTGGAACTCTAGTTGAAGAGGCTGGCCTTGAACTGAGAGAGCTCCCAAGACCTCTGCCTGACTCTGCCTCCTGAGTGCTGGGATTAAAGGCTACCACCACCCGGCTCTAACTTTATAATTATTCAAAGCCATAGTGATGTGTTGTTTAGACAAAGTAACTGAGCCTTAAGATGATTTAAAAAATTACCCAAGTGTAAGTGAATTAGATTATTAGGCTGTAGAGGTGGCTCAGCGGTTAAGAGCACTGCCTGCTCTTCCAAAGGTCCCGAGTTCAATTCCCAGCAACCACATGGTGGTTCACAACCATCTATAATGAGATCTGGTGCTCTCTTGAGGAAGAGACCTGGCCAGTCGTCCTTATCAACTTTGACCATGAAACCCAATATGGACAAGTTCAACAGAACCACCATATATGGGCTGCCCACGCATGCTTCAGCATTGCCAGGGCATAAATTTCAAATTTTTTTCAAAGTGGGTTAGATTACATGGCAGACTAGATTGAAACTTCGTGAAATTCCAGAGCTTATGTTTAACTGCTGTGCTAAGGGCTTTGTTATAAATTGCATGTGGCATGTGGATAAATGAAAGGAATTTCATAGTTACTGACTTACTGTAATTTGTTAGAATTAAAAAAAAAAGTAGGCCCTATTTATATGATTTTATATGGTGCCTTCGTAGTTAAATCTTTGCCCACTGTCATTCACGTTATGTATCTGAAATGTTGCCTTCCTAAACCTACAAGTAGTAGATAGTAAATGGACTGAAATGATGAAAACAGATGTAGATAGCTTCAGAATAGGCTTGATTTGATTATTAAATTACTGTTTGATCTCTCTGATAGTCCTGTAAATGTTTGTTTTCTCGCTCTTTGTAAGTTCTTTTCAACCTCCCCGCCCCCCCAGACAGGGTTTCTCTGTAGCTTTGGAGCCTGTCTCGAAACTAGCCAGCTCTTGTAGACCAGGCTGGCCTCGAACTCACAGGCCTGCACTACCACTGACTGGTTTTTTTTTTTTTTTTTTAACGCCTGCCTCCCTCCCTGCCATGCTCATTGTCCCCAGGGGTTCCCCCTTGTTCATCCCTGAAGCTCCCCCCCTTCCCCCGCACAGTCCTCTGCTTCCAGATTCTGCTCAGGGAGGGCTTGGAAGGAGGAATGGGGATTCTCTGCCCAGAGGCCAAAAAGGAGAGGGTAGGCACTCAGAGCCACCCCTGAGCTGGGCTTCTAACTACAAACAGGCTCCCATCACCAAACTTTAAACTTTCTTTTCAACTATTAACTCTTGCCTTACCAATCTCAGTTTTTTTTTTTCTGGATTCATTTTTTTGGCAAGTTAGATAGTTATAGGAAAGATGTTTGTATAGAGTTCATACCTGATTCTGATACAAACAAAATATCTAAATTAGATAAGAATGTATGAGTGGTATTATGTTAGTAAAGATCATAACTTAAAAACTTTTCTCCTTGCTGGGTGGTGATAACACACACTTTTCCCCAGCACTCAGGAGGCAGAAAAAGGCATATTTCTGTGAGTTCGAGACCAGCCTGGTCTACAGAGCTAGCTCTAGGACACCCAGGGTTACACAGAGAAACCCTGTCTGAGATAAACAAACAAACTTTTCTCCCTGTTGAGGAGGAAAATGACTTGGGAGAGAGCTAAATAAGGAAACTTTAGCTTGCCATTAGAACTGAAGTATTTCTGTTTTGTTGCTCATAAGATAAAGTTAGGTGCAAGTTTTACACCATAACCGCACATGTTTTCCTTTCAAGAGTTGACTGTATTTTTCTTTTTTAGGAAGTGAAAGCTTTGTTTAAAAATGAAAACTGCCCAAAAGTCATAAGCTGTGAATTTGCACACAACAGCAATTGGTATATTACTTTCCAGTCAGACACGGATGCGCAACAGGTGAGAGGAGAGCTTCCTCCAATAAAAATCTCAGCGGAGAGTATGTGTTTGGGGTAGGGGTGTGGCCCAGTGGTAGAGTACAGGTCTAGGGTACATAAGGTCCTAGGTTCAGTTCCTAGTACCACAAGGAAAGGACCAGATAGGGTAGTTCCTTCCTATAGTCGTAGAACTTGGCAGAGAGAGGGCAAGATCAGGAGTTAAGGACCAACGTTGACTATATAAGTGTGATTGGGGCCATCTTGGGTTATATGAGATCCTGTCTCAAAACTTTAATAAAAGGAAAATGTAAATTAGACATGGTAGTGATGGTGCATGCCTGTTAACAAAGCGCTTGATACTGAAGCTGTTTAAGGCCAGCCTAGGTTGTTACAAAGTGAAACCATGGCAAAAGAAGAAAGAAAAGTTTACCAAGATTGGTCATACTTTTTTAAATTGATATTTACTTTGTTTTTTATTATCTGCATATAATTTTAACAGGTTGTTGTTGTGTGTTTGGTTTTTCAAGATAGGGTTTTACTGTGTAGCCCTGGCCATCCTGGAACTCACTCTGTAGACCAAGCTGGGCTTGAACTCAGAGATCCATGTGCTTAAGCATCCCCAGTGCTGGGATTAAAGACTGTGGAGCAGCATTCGGGTTTCAGTTTTAATTAAAAAAAAATTTTTTTTTATTTGAAAGAAAAATAGATGAACATAGACTTTAAACGTCACTATTTGAAGATTTACAATTGTATTCAGTGGTAGTTTTATGGTGGCCTAGGCTACGTGGCAGTAGTCTTTCCTCATGTCCTCCTGAATGTTGGGAACAGATGTGAGCTGTCACAATGATCTTATTCCCCATTTTTCCTCTTTCATATGTATAAATGTATTGTCAGTCTGTGTATGCCTGGTGCCCAAGAAGGCAAGAGAAGGGTGCTATATATCCCTGGAACTAAACTAAAGATGTGGAAATCAAATTCTTTTTGTTGTTGTTTTGTTTTGAGATTGGGTTGTCTAGGGTTTTTGTTGTTGATAGTTGTAGTAATGGTGTGTGGTTTGTTTGTTGCTGTTTTTTTTGTCTTGTCTGTATTTGTTTTGAGATAGGTGCTCACTATGAGCTTGTAAGGTTGGCCAGGCTGGCCCCTCGCTCTGGGCAGTGCTGTGTCAGAGCCACTATTCCCACCGGAGTCAATTAGAGGTCCTTTGTGTTGTGCCTTTTGTCACAGCTCCTTACCAACTTCCTGCATTGCCTACAAGCCCTATCAGGAATGTGTTGTTTTCTTTTTTAGTCTTCTCAAGGTTTGTTGTTTTTGCCTTGCTGTGTGCTAGGCTGGCGTAGCTCACAGCAAAGCCCTCTCCTTTGTAGCTTTCTGAGCACTGGGATTTCAAGTGTACACCACCACACAGCAAGACCTTTTTGTTTAGTTTAGGAACTGATAATAGTAAGCTGATTTAATAGAATGAAAATGGCTTTAATGAAATGTGTAAATGCTAATAGAAGTTCATTTTTGTTTAAACAGGCCTTTAAATATTTAAGAGAAGAAGTTAAAACATTTCAGGGCAAGCCAATCATGGTAAGAAACATTTGTAAATGCATTAGATACTAGTGTGAAATAAGGGGTTTTGGGTAGAAAATGATTGATAGTTTTTTGTTTCTTTTAAAAGTTAAAAATTTATGAAAGTCGTTTTATAAAAAGCTATAATAATTTTAAAGACATTTCTGATTGCGTTCTTCAGAAATTTAATTGACAGAAAACATGAAAATACTACAGAATTTTTTTTAACAGAGAATCACAAAGTTTTTATACTAGTTTACATCCTATAATTCTAGATCTCAAAATGAATAAGTATAATTTCTTTTTTTTTTCTTTTTTTATTGAAAGTATAATTTCTTAATGATGAAAACCATTTGCAGTTCTTCCAGCCCCGTGTCAGTTAACTGTGTTACCACAATTATATCCATTTAAGAGGGAATTGTCATTAATAATAAATTTATACAGTGTCCTTACATGTTAACTTTATTCTTAAATTCTATGAAATTTGTCTTCATACTTCTTTCCATCATTGCTATTGTCTATACTGGACAGTTGGTGTAGCCTCATAACCACTGATGTACTAACTCCTTGTTTTCTTATTTGTTTCAGTTAAGCACTGTACACATATTAACTCATCTTTTCAAACAAAATGAGGCAAGAAAATTGGTTGTTTGAGGCTAACTTGAGCTACATAGTGAGAGTTCAAAGCAAGACTTGTACATTTGAAAGAACACCTGATTGAGATAGGTGCTCTTGTTTTCTCCACTTTGACTACTGAAGTAAATGGCAGTAGCTAGCTAGACTAGTGTCACGTGACTGACTAGTTAGGAAAACGATTGGTGCAAGAATAGAGTTAACATGTAAGGACACTGTGTAACTTGCACCAATACCATATTGCACAAGACACTACTTATAAAAACTGACGTTTAAATCTGGTGAACTGTGTAGAGTCTGATAATACGAGTTTCCATATTACAAATGAGTTTCTTTTGCTAATTATTCCAGCTTCCTTTGTCTCTTTTTTAATCATTGTTTTCCTTTGAGGTTACAGAGATACTGTTTTATGTCTCCCAATGACTTAAAGATTTCTTATGTATATTTTGATCTTTGATAAAACTTCATTAATTTAGTATATATTGTATACTAAAACCTAATTGCATTTTTTAACATTTTAATTATTTATTTGCCTATATGTGTATGTCTATATATATATATGTGCATATGCCCGAGATTAGGGGCAACCTCTGTAGCTGGCATAAGCAGTTTAAGCTGCCTAATATGGGTGCTGGAAATTGAACTCAGGTCTTCTGTGAAAACAATACATGCTCTTTTGTTTTTGTCTTTTTCTTTTGTTTTTGCTTTTTGAGGCAGGATTTCTCAGTAGTTTTTGGAGCCTGTCCTGGAACTCACTCTGTAGACCAGGCTGGCCTCGAACTCACAGAGATCCTCCTGTTTATACCTCCCGATTGCTGGGCTTAAAGGCATATGCCACCATTGCCCCACAAGAACAATACATGTTCTCAGCCACTGAGCTATCTCTCAACCCCTCCCCCCCTTTCTTTTTCCCCTTTAATTTGGACAGTTGTCTACTTGTTGGCTGAACCTGTCACGTTTCTTTGGAAATGTCTCTTAGGGGTCTTTGATCTGTTATTATTTTCTGAATTTACTGCGTAGATTCTTATTAATCTGGTGTCAACAAAGAAACAAAGCAATATTGAAGTTAATGGAATAGCAATTTTTAAATTGAACGTTGAGTTTAAATCTACGTTAGTACTTATTTTTTTAATTTTCTGTACGTGTATGTTTCTGCATGTGAGCGTGTACATGTGAGTGCAGGTGCGTTCAGAGGCCAGAGACACTCTTTTGCTCTTAGCTGTTTCCTATAACCTAATGTATTCCAGGTTTGTTTTGGTGGTGGTGGTAATATTTCTCTTTGCAAAGCTAGAGAATCCTCTGGGGTAGTAGCAGACTCAGTCTTCACTATTGAGTCAGCTCTCGTTCTTATTTTTACCTTGTTTATTGTGGCTCTTCTCAAGTCCAGATTTTTCTATTAATTCTGATTCTAATTAATTTTGATTCTAAGCAAAAATAAATCATAATACATGTAAAAAAATAAGTTGAACATATTTGTTGTATTATACATTTCATCTTTTATTATTATGTTTTCTTCTTGCTTTTAGGCAAGGATAAAAGCCATTAATACGTTTTTTGCTAAGAATGGTTATCGATTAATGGATTCTAGTCTGTATACTCAACCCATTCAGACTCCAACCCAATATCCCTCACCAGTCTTTATGCAGCCAGTGTATAACCCTCATCAGCAGTACTCAGTGTATAGTATTGTGCCTCAGTCTTGGTCTCCAAGCCCTGCACCCTACTTTGAAACACCACTGGTAAGTAAGAACTTTCAGAAAAATAATACAATATTTAGTTCAAGCTAAAATGTAAAAAAACCATCTAAAAACCAAGTAGAGATGCATTTGCTTGTGATTGCAGCACACACAAAGCAGCATTAGAAGAATCATTGCAACTTCAAGGCCAGGCTAGTCTGCATAGAGTGTAACAGGCCAGCCATAGTTGTCAAAAAGTTACCAAAAACTCCAACAAGCTAATCCAGTTGGTTGATTTTTGTGTTGGTTACTCTGTGGGTAAACTATGATAGTTCCTTACCCAGGAATCAGTAAGCATATTACTAAGGGTTGAGCTGTTGCTTTCTACAGTTTGAATTTTTACATTTTGCTAAATGAATTGATAAAGAAACTAAGTCCTTTGATTGATTGATTGTTTTACCATGTAGCCCTGGCTGTCCTGGAACTCTGTATTTAGACCAGGCTGGCCTTGAACTCAGATTTGCCTGCCTCAAGAGTGCTGGGACTTAAGATGTGCACCACTATGCTCAGCTCTTGACATCAAAGAGTTTCTATGTAATAAATTAGTGATATGTTATTTATAATAAAATAGTGTGAGGTGGGAACATTGCAGAAATGATTAAGTACAGTTTTCTATTTTTTTTTTTAACTTATTGAAGAAACTGATGTTACTGTGGCTCACTTGGGTTTCTCAAAACCTTCTCTGGAGTATTATATTATATATCCTTACCATTAAACACTAATGTTTTTTTCTAGGCTCCTTTCCCTAATGGTAGTTTTGTGAATGGCTTTAGTTCACCAGGATCTTATAAAACAAATGCTGCTGCTGTGAACATGGGCCGACCATTCCAAAAAAATCGGTAAGATAAGAAATGATAGCTGAAATTTATTTTAAACAATTTTCGGTAGTTCCTCAGAAATTTCCATTTTCCTTTTTTTCCTTTTCTCAGTTTTTCAAGACAGGGTTTCTCTGTAGCTTTCGGGTCTATCTTGGAACTAGCTCTTTTAGACCAGGCTGGCCTTGAACTCACAGAGATTCTCCTGCCTCTGCCTTGCTAGTGCTGGATTAAAGGTGTGCACCACCACCGTCCAGCTATTTCCATGTTCTTGTTGGGAAGCTCTTAAGTATTTTTGTTTATTTTTATAAAACGTTCATGAATTACTCAGTATATAATTCTTCAAGATCAGAATGAGTAATAGATATAAAGGGGTGAGAATTTCAGTGGTTTCTGTTTTGTCTTTTATTTTGTTTTATTATACATGTGGGTGTTTTGCCCATATGTGTATCTATACCACTTTGATTTCTGTTGTCCTAGTAACCCAAAGGAAGGTGTTCTGTTCCCTGGAACTGGAGTTACAGATGGTTGTGAGCCACTGTGTCAATTCTGGGAATTGAACCTTGGCCCTGTAGAAATAAAATCTGTTATCTTAACCATTGAACCCCAGCTCTCCACCCCAAGTATATTTTATTATTTTTACTTTATCATTTCTTCCAGACAATTTCTCTGTGTAGTCCTGGCTTTCCTGGAACTCAGTGTGTATTCCAGGCTGCCCATGAACTCAGATTTACTTGGGGCCTCCCCAAGTGCTAGGATTAAAGGGGTGCACCGCTACCACTCAACTACCAGTTCGTTTTTTTATATGAATTCTGGGGATTGAACCTAGATCCTTGTGCTTGTAAAGTAAGCACGTAACTAACAGAGTTTCCTCCCCAACATACACAAGTTGTGGTTTCTTTTTCTTTTCTTTTTTTTTTTTTTAGGAAAAGTACTGATTTTTGCAAATGTTTGTCTTAAAAGTATAGGACTGGACTGGAGAGGCTGGAGAGATTGCTTAGCACCACTGGCTGTTCTTACAGCGGATGCAGGTTTAATTCCTAACACCCCCACCGTGGCTCACAACCATCTATGACTCTAGTTTGAAGGATATAACTCCCTCTGTTCTAAACTGATATACATGCAGTTAAGACATCCATACACTTAAAATAATAAATAACAAAACCAAACCAAGCCTACAGGATTGGGCGTGTCATTCAGTTGTAGTACTTTTGCCTTGCTTAATTAAGGCCCTGGATTTTAATCTCCAGCACAATAAAAGTGTGCACACAATGCATGCAACCCTGTGTGTACAGTTCTTTCTTGTATTCATGTGTGCCATGGCATGCATGTGGGCATCAGAGGACAACTTTGAGGAGTCTGTTTTTACCTTCCACTTGTTGAGTCAGGTCCCTTGTTGGTACCACTGCACATACTCAGTCTATCTGGCTCTTTAGTTTCTGGGCAGTTCTCTTGTCTGTTTCTCATTGCCTGAAAAAGAGTGTTGGGATTGCATATGCCACCACATCTGGCTTTTATATTGGTTCCCAAGGCCAGATTTTTACCTGCTAAGCTATCTCCTACAAAAAACAATAGGAATACCTTCTTATTAAAATTCTGGAATACTAGCTTTTACAACCAGCCTAATCTTTGCTTCTTTCTTGCTTCTAAGGAGCGATGGATGGTCAGGCCTTTTTCAGTTAAAGGCCCCATCCCTTCAGTTCTCTGTATGTTTTTGTTTTGATTGCAGACTGCATTTGCACTTTCCCCTGAAGAGAGAGGAACAGAAAGGGGAAAAGAAGAGGGAGAGGAGGGGTGTAGGGAGGAGGGAGAGGAAGAGAAAGAAAGTCAAAGAAAAGAGTCTTTCTTCTGTAACTCCATACATCAGGCTGGCTTCTGCCTCTAGAGTTGTGGGATTAAAGCATGCACTACCACACCCCTTTTTGGGTTGTTGGTTTGTTTTAGTGTTTTGTTTTATGTATATGTTTGGGTTTTGTTGGTATTATTTATATTTTATTTTTCCAGACATGGTTTCTAGCTTGGAAACATGTAATGTGGTCAAGAATGTCCTTAAACTCTCAATCCTCTTGCATCTCCATCTTCTTGCTTGAGTTACACACATACATTCCTTGTCTAGTACTTTTTTGCAACTTGTTTTCAACTTTTGATAGCCCAGTGATAATCAAGAATCCTAACCTAGTGAGAATGGGACTAACTTGCAAAAGTCTAGACACTTTTCTACTTTATTTTTTTTCTACTTTATTTTATTTGTAGTGCCTGGACTGTGATTGTTCAGTTCCTATCAGTATGAGAGCTGAGGGCTATTTAATAAATAAACTTGTGTCTTAGACCTGTACAATGCACAGTGGAATTTGGTGAATGACAGGTCCTTGGAAACAGTGCAGTTTACCATACCAAGATATTTTTAGAAAAAGATTTAACTATTTTTAAACTCCTATTAAAGAATATACTGTAATTTTTGTTACTTTGAAAATATAACAATTTTTTTTGTGTGTTTTTCGAGACAGGGTTTCTCTGTGTAGCCCTGACTGTCCTGGAGCTAGCTCTATATATACCAGGCTCGCTTCAAACTTACTGAAATATTTTTTGAAGCATCATTTTAGAGTTACTTTTACAAAGATTTTTAACCTTGTCTTTTCATAGTGTCTGAGGAGTAAATTAAGGCTTTGTCAGTGAGGTTTGTGGGGCAAGTTGTGAATTTTGGTTTGGTTGGAAAAGTTAATACCTGTTTATGTTCTAATTATTTGTGATGTCTCAGAAAGCCCAGAAATGACACTGTTGTTACTATGAATTTATGTCTGTAGAAAAGGCTATAAGAAGTGGCATATAAACTGCAACAGCATACCAGTTATAAATCCTGCATTTTCTTTTTCATCGGCTAGAGTGCCAAGATTCTTTTTATGTTTATTTATTTTTTATTTTATTTTTCTTATTTTACTTTTCAGGACAGGGTCTCACTATAAACTAGGCTGGCCTTGAACTCACAGAGATCCACCTTCTCAGCCTCTGGAGTGCTGGTATTAAAGGCTGCCACCACTGCTTTCTGGTTGGGTTTTGATTTTTAGTTGTTTGTAGATAAGGTCTTTCTAGTCCTGTCTCTTCTGGTATTTTCCCCTAATATTAATAAGCAGCATTTTCCTATGTGTGTGATATAAATATATAAAAACAAATACAATGTTTTTGGCCACCCAATACAAGAATAAGTTGTGGGTTTTTTGTTTGTTTGTGTGGCTCCCACCGGTGGTTTTACCTTTAGCAGAGGCCTGCTGTAGCCTTATTAGTAAACATAAAGCCTTTTGTTTTTTGTTTTGCTTGTTTGTTTTGTTGTTGTTGTTTTTGAAAAATTTTTTGAATACCAGTAAAATCCTAACTGTGGTTTTGTTGCTATTTTTTTTGAAACAGTTACTCTATTGTGGCCCTGAATATCCTGGAATTTCATATGTAGACCAGGCTGGCCTAAAGCTTACAAAGATTATCCTGCCTTTGTCTCCTTAGTGCTGGGTTAAAGGCATGCACCACTAGGCTTGCTATTGATGCTGAGGTAGAAGTAGCTTTATGTGACACTTCATTCCCCCCCCCCCCACATTACATGTGGAAATTCCTTTGCCTTTTCTTAAAAATATTACCTAAGAGGTATAACATTTTCTTGTTTTATTCTTTGTATGTTTTTTTTTTTTTATTTAGTGCGAAGCCTCATTTTAGGTCATCCAGTGGTTCAGAACACTCAGCAGAGGGCTCTGTGTCATTGGGGGATGGACCATTAAGCAAATCTAGTTCAAGGAACTTTCTCTCTGAACGGCATAACTCTACAGTAACAGGGAGTCAAGAACAAGCTTATCTTCCAAAGGAAGCTCCCATTTTACAGATGGAACAGAACGGGGACCTTGTTAGAGGCAGGTAAGGAAACTTGATTTAATCATAATATGCTGATCTTCAATGTTGAAAACTATCTGGTAATTTTTGTTCTTATTTTAATTGGTGTGTGATTATCTTAAATAAATTCATTGGTGGCTGGAGAGATGGCTCAGCATTTAAGAATACTAACTCTTCCAGAGGTCCTGAGTTCAATTCCCAGCAACCACATGGTGGCTCACAGCCATCTATAATGAAATCTGGTGCCCTCTTCCACATGCAGGCAGAATATTGTATACATAATAAATAAATAATCTTTTAAAAAATGAATTCATTGTTCTTATAAGTTAATAGGACTTGGGAAGGTTTCATTTCAGTTTGAAGGGTTTGGCACTGCTAGGCATCAAACATCTCATTTAAGTACTACCACCAAGCTACTTCTTTACATTTGAATCATTGGGGTTTTTTCTTTTGGTGTGTGTTGGGGGGGGGGTGTGTGTTGTTTTATCCCTGCCTGGCCTAGAACTTGTCATGTAGAAATTAGATTGGACACAAAACTCCCAAAGATTCACCTGCCTCTGCCTTCTAAAAGGATTGGAATTAAAGGTGTACATCTCCATGTCTGGTTCTGCCTTCTAGTTTCAATTTCTTCTTAGTTACCAGCTGTAAGAGCAGAGGGCTATTTTGACTATTCTGTCTAAATCAGACTTCAATGCTTTTGATGTGTTATAATAGAAATGGGTCCAGCTAACATTGTGGTGGTGGTAGTTAGTGAAATTTCTTGTATTAGCTCAAGATCTATTTAAAAAAAAATTTACTTAGCTTTTAAGGAATAATGGAAGAATAGCACCTATTTTGAAAAATTAAATATTTTAAGTAGATTTCTTTGTTAGAAAATAAGTGTATGTATTTGAAGAATTTTATATGCATTCTTTTGTTCAAAGGAGGGCTCTTTTCAGAGGTCGAAGGCGAAGAGATGATGACAGGGTCCCAGTAAGTACTTTTCCTTTTTATACCTTCACTATTATTATTCCTTTTGGTCTGTCTTTTCTTTCTGGTTTTATTTTGTTGGTTATTCAAACAAAAATAATTGAGCCTGATATCGATCTGGCTCAATTATTCACCCTCTAGTGTCTAGTTAGCTGTCTGGAGTTGTATTGCTAATTGTTTTGTTTTGTTTTTGGAGACAGGGTTTCTCTGTTTAACAGCCTTGGCTGTCCTGAACTCACTGTGTAGACCAGGCTGATCTTGAATTTTCAGAGATTCACTACCTCTGCCTCCCAGATGCTGAGATTAAAGGCACGTGCCACCACTGCTTGGCGTATTGCTAAGATTTTATGTCTAGCATGTTCAAGTTGCTTAAAAAGTAATTTGACCCAGGTGTGGTGCTTGCCTTTAATTTCAGCTCCCAGAAAGAGGCAGTTCTCGCCAGTCTAGTCTACATAGTAAGTTTCTAGACCAGCCAGGGATCCATTGTGAGAACCTGTATTAAAAAGAAGCAGGAGAGGTAATTAAATTTGAAGGTTTATTACATTACTGTTACTTGATGTTTGTGTTTAGGCAGTGTTTCATTGTAGAGCCCATACTGGCTTCAAACTCAGTCTTACTGCTTCAACTTCCCAGCTCCTGTCTGGTGTGAAAGAGTCCTTTAACTGGGCTGGAGAGATGGCTCAGAGGTTAAGAGCATTGTCTGCTCTTCCAGAGGTCCTGAGTTCAATTCCCAGCAACCACATGGTGGCTCACAACCATCTATAATGAGGTCTGGTGCCCTCTTCATGTCCAGCAGGCATACAAACAAACAGAACACTGTATACATAATAAATAAATAAATTAAAAAAATAAAATCATAAGTAAAAATTAAAAAAAAAAGAGTGTTTTAACTATGTAAAGATGTGTTATATTTGCTTAATTTGTCTAATTATCAGGTGCCTTAGTCAGGATGTGATGCCTTCTTCTGGCCTCCTTGGTGACCAAGCACACACAGTACACAGATATACATATAGCCAAACACCCACACCAAAATATTGCTTAAAATAATTTTTAAAAAGTAGTAGTGGTTACATGCCCTTAATCCCAGGACTCAAAAGCCAGAGGCTGGTGGAAATTCACAGTTTCAAGGTCAGTTTGCCCTACAAGTTCCAGTAAAGCATGGGGGGGGGGAGATTTGCAGTTAGCATTCAGTAATGAGGAAATGGTAAGAAATAGAATGGGAGTTTTCTTGGAGGATGGATAGGTTGAAAGGAGAGATGAACTTTCTAAGCATGATGTGTAGCAGGAGGGATATTGTTCTGTCTGGAGATTATATGAAAGGATTAAAAGTAGGGTCACAATGGTTTTATTTCTTTACTTTTGTGATGGAAGAGGGGTTTAGAAGAAAGTAGGAAGCAAAGAATTCTAGGCATTGGCTAGGAGTTAAGAGATGTGGCAGAGTTTTCAAAAGAAAGCAGAAGGGCTTTGCAGTGGTTGGTGGTGCACACCTTAAATCCCAGCACTCTGGAGGTGGATCAGGCGGATCTCCATGCATTTGAGACCAGCCAGGGCTACACAAAGAAATCTTGTCTCCAAAAACAAAAACAGAAAAAAAAAAAAAAGGAAAAAAGGGGGGAGGAGGAAACAGAAGAGGGAGCTAAGACTGAGATAAAGATCCAGGAATTTTTAAGGCGGTGTGGCTCTGTGCCCTTTAGAAGTCCTGCTTCTCTCTCTCTCTCTCTCTCTTTTTTTTTTTTTTCGAGACAGGGTTTCTCTGTGGCTTTGGAGCCTGTCCTGGAACTAGCTCTTGTAGACCAGGCTGGCCTCGAACTCACAGAGATCCACCTGCCTCTGCCTCCCCAGTGCTGGGATTAAAGGCGTGCGCCACCACCCGGCGAAGTCCTGCTTTTCTTACAGCTTTGGGAGTAGAGAAAATGTTAGGCACATGACCTGTTTAACCGTTTGTTTTATAGAGACCTCAGCCTTCAACAACTGAAGTGAAGGCTCCAACACCAAAGTTTGACTTACTAGCTACAAATTTTCCTCCCTTACCTGGAAGTTCGTCAAGAATGCCAGATGAGCTTGTTCTGGAGAATAGAATGTCTGATGTTGTTAAAGGTGTCTACAAAGAAAAGGTAAACAAACACTGAAGTGTCCCATCTGTTCTTTCACTGTCTGGGATTATATTTATATTTATCAGGGCTATTATATAAATTTGCACTTGCATTTAATTATTTGTTTTATAATTTCAGTTATTAGAATTTTCACCATATTTTGAGAGTTTTAAAAAGATGTATTATAAAACTCCAAGTAGCAAGGAAGTGTCCCTTGGTTTTTGTGTAGGTCAGCTCAGTTTGGTAGCTTATGTTAATGGAGAAAAGAAGAGTCATTTCCACAAAAGTGCCTATATTTAGCTAGCGATGTAATAAATTCTAAGATAACTTGGTAAATTCAGACTTTCTAAGTAGATGCCAACCAATTTTTGGGGGGGAGTCTTGCTGCATAGCCCAGGCATTCTCCTACCCCAGCTGTCCCAGTGCTGAGATTCTGGCATTGTAGGCATGTCCACAATGTCTGGCACTATTTTTGAGTATGGGCCTCTCTCCATATCTGGAATCACAGATCTCATAAATTTTTCTTGTCTTCTACCTTAATTTCTTAGTGTATGTGTATATAAGTCTGTGGGAGAAGGCACATATACGGGGCTCAGAGGACAACTTTCAGAAGTCAGTTCTTTCCTTCCACTGTGTGTTCCAGGGGTCAACTGAGGTCGCCAGCTTTGTGCATCGAGCAGGTTTACCCACTGAGGCCCTAGTCCTAATGTGGCTATTAGTTATAATAGTACATAGACATACTGTAGCCTAAAATGCAGAACATCAGTCTCTGAAACTACATTCTACTTGACATTTCCCCCCTCGTTAGTTCTGTATTTCTAATTCACATGCTACAGATAGGGTTGTCGTTGGTGATAAAATACACCAAGTAAAAGGGATTACCAGGTAGACTTGGTTTCTGTGGTGGTGGTGGCCTCCAGCCTAGGTTTTGAGGGTGGAGCGCACATGCTAGAGAGAGAGAGAGGGAGAGAGAACGCGTACTCACATTTGTGAGAGAGCACTAGATCATAGCTTTGTTTCTTATTCTACCTTGTTTCAAATGGTCTCTCTCGTTCACTACCTGCAGTATTCCTTCTGATCACCTCTCATCTGCACGGTGATTCATTCATGTGCACAGTACTGCAGCTATTTTTGTGTGAGTTCTGAGGAGTCAGATTTAAGGTGTCAGCCTTGCATTGTAATTTTTTACCCACTATGCCCCCCCCCCCCCAAGCCCTTTTTTGGGGTTTTAGGAAAGGTGCCTCTGTGTGCTCCTGCCTGCCTGACTAACGGAGATGGCCTGAAACTTGCTGTGTAGAACCAGCTAATCTGGCACAGTGAATCTTCTCCTTATCCTCCTGAGTGCTGGGGTTACAAGTCCTAAGTGTAAATTTCCTCCTTTTTAGATTTTAAAGTTGGCAGAGCAATACAAGGATCAGGAGGGAAGGACTAAAAGTAATTAGGAAAGGAAAGATGGAAAGAGACTATAAGAAAAATGGGGTACAAGAGAGGAAATACTAAACAGCGGTAAGAAAGGAGGAGGGTATAATGATGTTCCAAACACATAAAATAAAAAGTATTAAAAATGAATTGCCCAGGATGTTTCATTCCAGCACTATGGAGTCAGGTATCTGTGTTCAAGGACAGCCATGGTTACACACAGAGAAAGCCTATCTTGAAGAATTAAATAATTGATGAGTAGAAGAGGGAGATAATAAAGAATGGTAGGAGGGGGAGGACTGGTGAGCAGAATAGTTAGGCTCACATAGTCTAGAAAGGAAGGAGGATTATATACACATTTCCTATCTAAAAATGTTTTTCTTCTCTCATATTTGATTAGTTTTTCTCTGGGTATAGTTCTCAATCAAATCATTTCCCCTTAGAATAAAGGTATTTTGCTGTTTCCTATTACTAAAAATACTGTTTAAAATGATGCTGGAGAGATAGCTCAGTGGTTGAGTTCTACTGGTCTCACCGTGGGCTTGAGTTTGGCTCCCAGCACCCACATGGTGGCTCACAACCACTTGTAACTCCATATCCAGGGGAGTCTGATACTTCAGGCCTCTGAGGCATCTCACTCACATGCAGTACCTACACACAAATACGTAATTTTAAAAGTAATACAAATATATCTCTAAAAATATGTTGGGCCAGGGTGTGGTGCTTGCTGCACACCTAGAATCCCAGCACTCAGGAGGCAGAGGCAGGCAAATCTCTGTAAATTCCAGCACAGCCAGGGATCCATAGAGAAACCCTGAAAAAACATACATACATACCTACATACTTATGTATTTGAAAACAGTGTAATTGTTTCAGCAGTTCGGAAGTATATTCTTTTTGTACTGCACAATCTAATTAAACTGTATTAAAATTAGAACCTGTCATGGTTTCAGTGGCACATAAAGTAGCCATCTACTGCAGGCTGGCCGCCAACTCTCGTGTGCTGAGATTGCAGGTCTTTTCAACCACAACTGGCATGTATGTACATTTTGAAAGTGATGTGTGCTTCTCCCCATAATCCCATTGTACACCTGTGGGTTGGAAACACCTCGGTATTTTAGCAGCAACATGTGTATTCCCTCTTTATTTATTCTTCTTATTCTGTCTTCTTACTTAAAAGCATTATTTTGATTTTGTAGTGACAATTTTCTTGCTTCCCTTTTACCCAAGTTGACAGATTTTTTATTATTATTATTATTTTTAACTTCTTTATATTCTTTGGGATTTTCACATCATGCACCCCAATTCTGCTTGCCTCCTGGTCCTCCCATATTTTCCCCTCATCCCTGCTGCACCCCCTTCAACAGGAAATAAAGTAAGCAAGCACACAAACTAAAGCAAAAACAAAACAAAAAAATCCAAAGCGAGGCCAGAGGCCAGATGGTGGTGCCGCACGCACACCTTTAATCCCAGCACTCCGGACGCAGGAGCAGGTGTATCTCTGTGAGTTCAAGACCAGCCTGGTCTACAGAGTGAATTCTTAGTATAGCCAGGTCTGTTACACAGAGAAACCCTGTCTCCAAAAACCAACAACAGAAAAATACCTTTGCTTCTCCTTCTTTCCTGCCTCTCCAACACCTTATTCATCCTGCTGACATTGGAGGCTTCAGTATGCCATTTAGTATACCCCTTTACTCCATCAGTTTTACTGTCAAATGTTCATTGCTACGAAGTCACTGGTCTGGTTCAAGTCCTCTGGTTTCTTGTACACCATCATCACTGGATCCTCACCAGAACTAGAATATCCTGTGGCTGTGGGACCACCCACCTCAGGTGAGGAAGTAGAGTCAGCTCCCCTGCTTACATGCCCTAAGAGTCTATTCACCCTGGCCTGTAGTGAGGAGTGGGGGCCGGCTAGCCTTCGTGCAGGGGCCAGCTCTCTTACTATAATGTCCAGTGAGAGGCAAGGCCAGCAAATGGTGGTGCCAGCTCAGCATGGTCTCTGATTTCATCTGGCATGGTTCCTAGGTCTTCTGAGGTGACACAGACCCCAGATATAAATGGTCCATGCATCCAGACATGGCCCTTGGTGGCATCTTGGCATGGATGACACCCTGCCTCTGGGTGAAGGAAAGGTCACTCTGGTGGGAATTGTTCTGGTGTCTGGATTGACTGCTGGACACCACCAAGGCCTCAGATTGTGGTCCTAACCCTGGGCCTTTATGTGCAACCTTCGGTGGCAATACAGAACCCAGCCCAGACCCCAGCCACAGTAGGACCATGGAAGCAGCAGCTAGGTCTGGGTGTCACCATTGCCCCAGCAGCAGTATGACCTAGAGACATGAACATGGCCTTCTATCTCGGGGGTCTGCATGACCTTCGATGGTAACAGGTGCATCAAATATCAGCATAGACCTTAGCCACAGTAAGACCACAGACTCTGACATGGTCCTTGGCAGCATCCTGGTCTGGTTGTCACCATGATCCCAGGTGGCAGTAAAGGCCGCCCAGATCAGTATGGCCCCAGCAGCAGAGTGATTGGTGGGCCCAAACAAAAAATTTACTGTGTTAACTATTTTAATACAGTTGCGAGATGACATGGATGCCAAGGAATTTAAGCCTGTTCTCTTAACCTGCTGAAGCAACTCTCCAGCCCTTGTTTTGCTTCCTTTTTTTTTTTCTTTTTCTTTTTTTCTTTTTTTGAGGCAGGATCACCTTCTGTGGCATATACTAAGCTGGAGCTCACTGAGTAGATCAGGCTGGCCTTGTACTTGTGGTGATCCTGCCTTAGCCTCTCAGGTGTTTGGAGTGTAGAGTCAGCCCTTGTGCTCAGCTATTCCCCCCTACCCCCAGCAACAAGCCTTTTGCTTTCTGTCTTTGAGTTGACTCTTGTAGGTATCTCAGATGAAATCATACACTGCTTATTTTTCTGTGACATGGCTTATTTTGTTTAGCAGAGTGTCCTCAAGGTTCATGTTCTTTGAATCATACCTGGCTATGTTTATACATTTACCACTTGATTTGCATTGAGTGGTTTCCTTTTTTGGCTCATGTAAATGATGCTATGAAGATTATTTTCATGAAATTTCCTGTAGTCTAAGTATGGCAGAATGCCTAACTAGACCTTTTCTTATGTAAGATAAATTTCATTGTTATTTGGGCACATTTAAAAAAATGTATTTATACAATGTTCTGCTGGCATGTATTCCTGCAGGCCAGAAGAGGCCACCAGATCTCACTATAGATGGTTGTGAGCCACCATATAGTTGCTGGGAATTGAACTCAAGACCTAGGAGAATAATCAGTGTTCTTAACCTCTGAACCATCTCTCCAGCCCCATTGACACTTTATTATTATTATTTTTTTAAGATTTATTTATTTATTATGTATACAGCATTCCGCCTGCATGCATGCCCACACGCCAGAAGAGGGTGCCAGATCTCATTACAGATGGTTGTGAGCCACCATATGGTTGCTGGGAATTGAACTCAGGACCTCTGGAAGAGCAGCTGGTGCTCTTAACCACTGAGCCATCTCTCTGGTCCCTGTTATTATTATATTATTGCTTTTAGGTAGCATGAATAGAATTGGTTGAAAGGTCATATAATAACTGTTTATTTAACTGCTAGATTTTGTTTGTTTTTTTGGGACAGGGTTTCTCTGTGTAGTCCTGGCTGTCCTGGAACTCACAGAGGTGCACCTGCCTCTGCCTCCTGAGTGCTGGTATTAAAGGCGTGCGCCACCACCGCACCCGGCTCTTGAACACCTCTTTATTATAGTATAAAGCAGTCTTATTTACGGTTGAATTGTTCATACTTTCAGTACTTGCTGGACAGTTGTTTATCTTCTTTATTAAAATGTTCAAATGTGGCCGGGCGGTGGTGGCGCACGCCTTTAATCCCAGCACTTGGGAGGCAGAGGCAGGCGGATCTCTGTGAGTTCGAGACCAGCCTGGTCTACAAGAGCTAGTTCCAGGACAGGCTCCAAAACCACAGAGAAACCCTGACTCGAAAAAACCAAAAAAAAAAAAAAAAAAAAAAAAAATGTTCAAATGTGTTTTCAAACTCTTTCGACTTTTAGGACAATGAAGACTTGAGAGTTAGTTGCCCAGTTCCTGCAGAGGATGATCAGGCAGACAGTGCTTCTGCCCAGCAACTCAGCAGAAGTCCCGGTCCTTCGTGTCCAACTGAGCTTCCTGTGTTAAGGTACTTTTTTCTTTTTCACAGTAAGAGAACTTCAACATTAACTTTTTATTACTCTGGTAATGCCTAGCTGTAATCTTAGCCCTTAGGATTCAGAGAAAAGAGGATTAAAAGTTTAAGTCTAGCCTTGACTACATATGGAGACCCCTTCTCAAAGGGTTGGGGGTAGAGTTGGTAAGATTGCTCAGAAGTTAAGAGCACATACTTGTGAAAGAGCTGAGTTTGGTTTCTAAGTACCTATGTCAGGCAATGCACAGTTGTCTGTAACTCTAGCTCCAGGGAATTCAATAACCTCATTTGGATTCTGAGGGTAGCTTCACTCTTGTGTACATATAAGCACAGACAAATATCCACATACAAAAACCAAATCCAAAGCCGGGCGGTGGTGGCGCACGCCTTTAATCCCAGCACTCGGGAGGCAGAGGCAGGCGGATCTCTGTGAGTTCGAGACCAGCCTGGTCTACAAGAGCTAGTTCCAGGACAGGCTCCAAAACCACAGAGAAACCCTGTCTCAAAAAACCAAAAAAAAAAAAAAAAAAAAAAACCAAATCCACTGGGCAGTAATGGCACATGCCTTTAATTCCAACACTCGGGAAGCCAAGGCAGGTGGATCTCTTGAGTTCAAGGCCAGCCTGCTCTACAAGAGCTACTTCCAGGACATCCAGGGCTGTTACACAGAGAAACCCTGTCTCGATAAAGCAAACCAAAAAAATCCTTGGCTGGAGAATTGGATCAGCAGTTAAGAGCACTCGTTGCTCTTACAGAGGACTGGAGTTCAATTGCTAGCATACATTCATTGTTCACAACCTACTCTAGTGAGGATCTGATGCCCTCTTCTGACCTCTGGGCACCAGGCACACATGTGATACAAAACCTGAAATTTGAAATTTATGCCCTGGCAATGCTGAAGCATGCATGGACAGCCCGTATATGGTAGTTCTGATGAACTTGTTCATATTGGGTTTCACGGTCTAAATTTATGAGGACGACTGACCAGGTCTCTTCCTCAAGAGAGCACCAGGTCTCATTACAGATGGTTGTGAACCACCATGTGGTTGCTGGGAATTGAACTCAGAACTTTTAGAAGAGCAGTCATTGCTCTTAACCTCTGAGCCACCTCTCCATACAGGTTGCAAAACACATCCACATAAAAAATAAATAATAAAAGTTAAAAAATACATCTAAATAAACCAAATGTGATAGCACATACCTTTAATCCCAAAACTTGGGAGGCAGTGGCAGGTAGGTTTCTGAGTTCTAGGCTAGCCTGTCTACATAGAGAGCTCAAATATGCCCAGGGCTACTACATAGTGAGACTCCGTCAGATCAAACCAAATGTAAAAAGTAAACATTTGGATAAAACTAAAATTGGGACTTTCTTTTTCATGTATTTTGTATTTTTTTTGGGGGGGGTCTCATTTATATATTTTGATCATATCTACCCCTCTTTTTCTCTTTCCCAGCTCTTTTTTCTTTTTTTTTTTTTTTCTTTTTAATAATCCTCTGAGTCCAGTACTGCTGCTCATATGACATGAGTTTGGTAGGTCTTCTACTGGAGTTTGGATTCCCTGCCAGGGGCCACCACTCAGTTTCTTGCAAAAGGTTTTCAGCAGTAGCTCAGCTGTTCCTGTTTATTAAATTAACCCTAGTATCACTTTTTTTGTTCAGCACAACTCAGCAAGAAAAGGATCAACTGGAGGATTCTACAGTTCCAAAGGATGTTCTCAGTCAGATGACCGTACCAGTTTCTTCTCCAGCTACTATAAAGCCATCAAGGGCAGACACTGCTTCACCTTGCAATAGTAACATCAGTGCACCCACTGCTGTGAATCTACAGGTAAGTTGAATAGTTCATATGAGAAAAAAATACAATGTGGTAGACGAGAAAACTTATTTTTTCAGATCTGGCAAGGTGGCTTAGTGTGAGTAAATGTGCCTGATGCTATGCTGCCCTGAATTTAACATCTGGGACTCACTTGGTAGGAGACAACCAACTCCAGCAAGCTGTTGTTGTCCTCTGACCACCATGCACCCACCATGGCACAAGTTTTATCTGCACACACACACGATAAATAAAATGTACTTTAAAAACTTTTTAAATATCCTGGCAGTGGTGGTGCACACTTCTAATTCCAGCACTCTGTAGGTCAGAGGCAGGAGGATCTCGTGTGAGTTCAATGCTAGCCTGGTCTACAGAGTGATTTCCAGGATAGACAAGGCTATGCAGAGAAATTTAAACTGCCTTTTCACATAACACATTGGTAGAGCACAGTCATTTGGGAGTATTACAGATTAGGACTGCTGTATTGCTTTATTTTTATTGTATACTATAAAAGGGAGGTCAGGCATAATGGTGTATAACTGGAATTCATCACTCTGAAGACTGAGGCAGAAGGATCTCTCTGAAATAAAAGCTACTCATAACTACAGAGTGAATTTGATGCTAGCTTGGGCTTTAGAGTGAGATTATGTCATCGTCGTCCCCCCCCCAAAAAAAAGAGTTTGAAGTCTTTTAAAAAAAAAAAAGCCGGGCGGTGGTGGCGCACACCTTTAATCCCATCACTCGGGAGGCAGAGGCAGGCGGATCTCTGTGAGTTCGAGGCCAGCCTGGTCTACAAGAGTTAGTTCCAGGGATAGGCTTGAAAGCTACAGAGAAACCCTGTCTCGAAAAACCAAAAAAATAAAAAAATAATAATTAAAAAAAATAAAAATAAAAAAAAGATTTATTTGTTATATACAATTTTCTGTCTGCATGTGTGCCTGCAGGCCAGAAGAGGGTGCCAGATCTTATTTTACAGATGGTAGTAAGCCACCATGTGGTTGATGGGAATTGAACTTAGAACCTCTGGAAGAGCCCTCAGTGCTCTTAACCACTGAGCCATCTCTCCAGCTCCCCTAAAGGAGCTGTCTTTAATAGGTTGAGTAATCTTGTAATTCAGTAATCGTATTAGAGTAATAGTACCTATTTCTCCCAAAGTTCTTTGTGGGGAGGCAGCGATGAGACAGGTTCTCTCCATGTATCCCTAGCTGTTCTGAAACTCTGTGTAGAGCAAGCTGGCCTCAAATTCATAGAGATACGCCCCATTGCTTCACAAGTGTTGGGATTCAAGGTGTGTGCAACTATACCCAGTCTACCCAAGTTACAGTAGTTTTCTGGGTGCCAGGCTGAAGTCTTGGCTCTGTAGCTGAGCCGGAGAGAGACTTAGTACCTGTTGTTCTGTGAGTGCTGCTACAGGAAGCTGTGAGGGGAGCATGGGTGAGCTAGGAAGCTACAACTTGATAAGTGGACTGGGATGAGCAATGTAAGCTAGTGTGGCGGTTCCTTCCTGGGGCTAGAGGAGGCTATGGCCAGATTAAGTGTCCTGTCATGTCCCTTGCTGTTCTTCCAGCTCCCTGAACCCAGGAGCAGGCTTCTGAATAACACAGAAGCTTTGTGTGTTGAGAGCAGTGGAGTTGTTTAATTTCATCTTTAGGGACTGGGGAGATGGTCCAGTGACTAAAGTGCTTTTCTGAGTAAACTCAGGATCTAAGTTTAGGGTTCCCACACCCACTGAGCTGGGTGCAGTGGTACATGCTTAGAGTGTCAGTGCTGGAGGACCTTGGGCTTGCTGGCTTCTAGGTTCAGTGTAAGACACTGTCTCTAGAAATAAGGTGCAGTGCAATGGGGGATACTCTGCATTCTCTGGATTTCTCAAGCAGACATAAGCAAGTACAACACACACAGCTATATAGTTTAGCCTGTTCTTCAGTGGTAGGAATTTAACACACACACACACACACCCTCACACACCCTCTTCCCTGGCTGTCCTGGAACTAGCTCTTGTAGACCAGGCTGGTGTCAAACTCACAGAGATCCGCCTGACTACCTGAATTTGATCCTCGGAGCCCACATGGTGTCAAGAGAGAACTAAGTCATACAAATCGTCCTCTAAACTCCACGTGAACTGTTGCGTGTTGCATGACATGCACACATACACAAAAATAATGATAACTGGGCAGTGATAGTGCATGCCTTTCATCATCGCACTTGGGAGGCACAGTCAGGTAGATCTTTGATCTTTGAGTTCAAGGCCAACCTGGTCTACAAAGCTGAGTTCTAAGACAGCCAGAACTACATAGAGAGACCCTATCTCGAAAAACATCATCATCCTAATAATTTTAAGAAATCTTAGAGAAATTCTAAAGGCATTAACTATACTGTATATTAAGTATACACGAGAGTACATATTTTCCTAGACACTAACTTTTACTGTCCCTTTGGTTAAAGCTAATAATTTATGTTTCAGAGAAATATACTCCGTAATTTGTTATCTTTTTATAGGAACCTCGAAAGTTAAGTTATGCTGAGGTGTGTCAGAAGCCTCCTAAAGAGCCATGTCCAGTTCCTGTCCAGCCACTACGGGAACTGAGATCCAATGTTGCGTCTCCCACCAGAAATGAAGAGAATGGATCTCCTGAGAAGCCTGTTGAAAAAACATATGAGAAACCAGAAACAAGGGCTAGTAAGGATCATTCTGGCTTCCGCGGCAGTGCCATTCCCAGGGGAGCAGCTGGAAAAATCAGGGAACAGAGACGACAGTTTAGCCATAGGGCTATACCTCAGGGAGTGACTCGACGTAACGGGAAAGAGCAGTTTGTGCCACCCAGATCACCAAAGTAAAACACAACCGTAACAGAAGCTACTCAGAAACTTCTCTCTTCCCACTAAACTTGAGCCTATATTGAACTGTCTTGGGGGGGAAGGAAGTAGCCAGGAAAGATGGGAAGCATGTCCTTAAACATTATGGATTTTGGAATTGTAAGAGGAACCCAAAATTCATCTCGAAATGATTTTCAAATGCTGGAGGATTCCAATCAGTATAAATATATATAAATATATATATACACACACATATATATAAATATAATTTTTCTATTTTTGTTTTTGATTTTAATTTGCAGGGATTTTCTGCCTGGAATCAATTTTGAAGGTTCAGATTTAGCTTGGGAGAGAAAACAAAAAAACATTATACATCCTTCAGTATAGGAGATGAGGGAGTGAGAGAAAATATTTTTTGAAGAAACATTTCTGTAAAAATTAGAAATTACTTTTTTTAATCTATTTAAAGTTTGGCTTGAAGAATTCCGTCTCTGACAAATGGCCTTGTGTTGCAAAGCAGATCAGTGGCTGGGGATCTGTTCTGGGTGTGAGTGTGTGCAAAGTGATTGAAGCCAAATCTGTTGTCGTGTTAGTAAATGATTTAAAAACTGAATGTAATACTTGAGTAGACTTTTGTAGTTTGGAATTTAGTTTGTTTTTTGACATTACTAATATTGTATTGTATTGAGCTAGCTATTAAGCTTGATTGTGTGTGAAGCTGTGACTACCAATCAGTTTGATATTCAAGAGAAGAATAGAGATTATTCAAAAACAATAGAAAATTTCTGTTTTAGACCGGAATACTGGATAGGTCAAATAGATTTCAGAGGTTCAAACTGCCCTGTGACTTTTTTTAAAAAACTTTTCTCTTTAAAATGGGAGACAAATTTTTTTCTTACTTGTTAGTCTCTGTTCTTTGACTCTTCAACCCCAGAAGCAAAATAACCAACCATTTCCTGTGGTTTCTCACTACTTTGACCAATTTAATCAAATCATACAACTATCCTAAACATTATAATGGATTACTGAAAGATTTTATTCTTCTATTAAAGCAATTTGAATTTTAGATCCCAGGATGGTGCTGGCCTGCCATTAATTTATTTGTATTGGTGTTAAAAATGAAGCAGAATGCTTTTGGGTGTGGTGGCGTACATCTCCAATCCCAGCTTCTGAGGTCTATGCCTGCCTGGTGTACATGAGATCCTGTCTATCCAAGACTACCTAGTGAGAGACCCTCTTCCAAAGAAATTAAAAATATATAAGAAAGACAATGTAACTGATTTTTTTAAGTGGTATAAAAGAAAAAATTTCAAAATCTAATTTGGGGGACTTCTTTTTCTTTTTACAGTGTTTATCATCTTTCTTTCCCCTCCTTCCCTAAAAAATACAGTTTGGAATTCATTGACTAAAAACAGCAAGTCGAGAAACTTGAGATAAAGCAAGAAAAGTGGTTGAAGAAAATAAATGCATAATTTCTCAGTGAAAGTTGTAGCTGTCATATATTAAATAGGAAAGTTTACCTGCTGGTATTTAGAAAACAGCTCAAATATGAAAAACCATGTTGCATTAATCTGTCTTAAGTCATAGCCTTTTTATAGTTTTATGTAGGGTGGTGGTTTATTTTCTGCTTAGGGATAGTTCATAATAGTAAGAACTGTCCCTTCTATTAGTGAGTTATGTTTGTACAAATTGAAATTGTAAGTTGTGAGCACTGGAAAGCACCATTGTGACATAAACATCATAGTAATATATGTAAATGGAAGTTAAAATTGCATTACTGTGAAACTTACCTTCCAACTCTTTTATTATTAAAAAGAAATCATTTTATATTTATTCTTAAATACAATTAGTTTCTCTGATTATAACCCATAATCAGTGTCACCTACAATAGAAAAATCTCTACAGAACAACCACCCCAGGTGTGTGTGTGTGTTTGTGTGTGTCTGTGTGTCTGTCTCTGTCTCTCTGTCTCTCTCTCTCTCTCTCTCTCTCTCTCTCCATTTCTAGGGCAGTTGTACTCAGAAAAAGCAGAGCTGAATTTGTCAAATTACTGTCTGTATTTAGAGACTCTCATGGAAATAAGGGAGAGTCAGACACCAGAGTAATAAAATTAAAAGCTTTCCATGATGAAACCATCTTGTGCACTATTCTGAGCAGTCTTAGACGTTGGTCTCTCTGCAGATTCTAGCTCTGAACAACAGCAGGCGCACTTGGGAACCAATGGCTCAGTTCTCTTGCCATACGGTTGGTCATGGTGCATTTCTGGTGAGTAAGTCAGCAGGACAATCATGACCCCAGAGGTGAAGCAAAGCCATATAGATAATTACAAACACTCATGCTATGGAGTATCTTCAGAGAAAAATTCCCAGGCGGATACGAAACTGGTCAGTGGAGCTAGCAGCTTTGCAAAGCTTACCATACATTCCTGCCAGATTAGTTTCTGTGTTACTAAGAAGATCAGGAACATTTCGCAGGCGTGTCCCTTCACCACTGTCAATTCCAGACATGGTAATGGAGGATCCGGTGGAGACAGTGCACCTGCTGCTCCAGGTGCTCTAGTTGGAAGACTAAGGAGCTCTTTTCTGTGCTGAGGTTCTCTAGCATGGTCTGCTGCTGGATGAGTGTCTCTGTCTGCTGATGGAGTCGGCTTTCTAGTTCCGACTGGCTGCTGTTGCTTAAAGTTTTGTTGGTAAGCTGGTTCCTCTCAATCCTTAATCGTGCTTTACAGGGTGTTCTTTGTTCCATGCAGATCTTCTTCCGTGTAATGAAATTCCTGTTTTATCTGGTCCAGTTTTGTCTCCAGCTCTTGTTTAGAGGTTTTCTGCCTAGCTATCTGGTCTTGCAGATCGTGTAATTGTTCTCTTGCTGATTCTGCTTCACCAACCTGCTGAACCTCCATATCCTGCAACTCAGATCTCAACTGATCTGAGTATGTGGCTCATCTGCTTCTGGATCTCCTCCTTTTGCATCTCCTTCTCGTGCCGAAGTTCTAGCTTCATGTTGCCAGCAGTGCTGCTGTCTAGGCCTTCAAAACTGGAGCCTTCCTTTAAACTGTTTATCAATTTTTCTTTAGACTGGAGTATTGTGTAGCTTTCTGCTTGTGGTCAGTTAATTCCTGCTTAGAAGACTCCAAGATCCACCTGTGTAGCTTGACTTGCTGCTGGAGCTCATCAACCTCCTTCTCAGAGTACTTTCTTTCTGCCAGAGTAACCGCTTCTGCCAAATTCTGATGTTCCGCTTCCATTTTATTAAGGCGTGCAGTGAACTCACTCTGCATCTGTTTGTAGCTCTCCTGCTCTCTTCAGAGTGGCACCCACCTCATGCAGCCTCTGCTGAAGAGTTTGCAGAGCTTGGTTCTGTAGACTACTGCCTTCATTGTTTGTGACTTCACTCTGCAAGGCTTCCCGTGCTTCCGTGGTCAGCCTCTTGCTGCAGCCGCACTTTGAGCACAGCCAGCTGGAGTCCTTTGCAGCCACTGCTTCAGTAAGGTCATCAACTTGGGCTTGTCGTTCCTGAGTTATTCGATCACTTTTTGAATGGTCAACATTCCATTTTTCAACTCTTGCCCTTGCCTTATTTAATTCTTCTTGAGTTTCTTTGGATCTCTGAAGTAGTGTTAACTCTTATGTGTCAGACTTGTGTTAGTGGGTAATTCTTAAAAGCTTTGAAAACACTGCACGATTCGTGTAACCCAGAATTATTTCGTTGTAACTTATTCAGCTTGGCAAACGCTTTTGATTTGGTGGGTTGATAACATGGTGTATTTACTCAGTTGGAAACAATTATTTCTAAATACTATTTTTTTAATCATCTACCAGATGGAGCATACAATAAAACTACCTGTACTAAAAATTGGGAGATCTTTAGATCATTTTAAAAGTATTAATAATCGTTAGCTGCATCAATGATAAAAGTGTTCTGTTTACCTAGAAATTATAAACATTTAAAGTGTTAACATCCTATGAATGCAGTGGATTAATAGAATAAACATTTTGCAAAAATCACTTGGTAAAGATTATAAACTTTATTTTTGCACTTAAAATGAAAAATATTTTGTTGAAAGGTGTCACAGATGTAGTTTCCAATTTCTTGTAAGCTTGTGTGATTTACTGGTAGTCCATTAAAACACTGCAAGTTGCGTTTTTGCAGTGCTGCCCTTGAACCCAGGACCTTCCACAGGCCCCATAAGTGTTCTGCACTGACATATAACCCTAACTTCTCAAAGTTCTGAATGAAATTCAAGAAGAATTTCTTTTGAAAAAATACTGAGTGTAAAAATTTTTTAAAGCATAGGATTTTTAATTTCCCTCAGTACTTCTAAATAGCTCCCATTTGATGGGAGTGTATGTGGGATTGGGGGGCAATGAAAATTTGTAATATATATATAATATAGTCACAGTGTGTATTTGGCAGTTATTTTATTGCAGCAGATTTAGGTTTGATGATGCCTGTGAGTTGTGTGAAACTGACTTTTGCCCATCGTTACTATTAAAGCCAATTGGATTGGTGTTCATAATGTTTCAACTACTTTTGGTTCTTGAGATGGGGGAATTTGAATATCAAAGTTTTCTCTTTACCCTATGGCTTAGCATTTTCTTGCATTGTTGAAGGCCAAAAGTAGATAAAGTGTATTTTAGGGTTCTTGCATGAAAGAGCAAAATCCCACAGGTTCATCACTTTGCGCTTCATAGAGAATGTACGCAGAGGGGCATGGCTTTGCGCTTCATAGAGAATGTACGCAGAGGGGCATGGCAGAACCTTCTCGTCTTCTGTCTTGATAATGTCAAATGTCTGTCTCTAATCTAAGGAATCTCAATTTTGTCAAATATAGTCATTGGCATTTAAAATAGAGATCTATCTAAATTTTTGCCTAACTGTATTTTGGAGACAGACGAGACCTTTAAATGCTGAGGGGTTTGTTGTTGTCTTACCTGCATATTTTGCATAATGCAATGATATGCAGAGTTTTAATTTATTTTTAGTTCTTAAAGTTAAGGTAGCTTCAATATTCTACATTCCTTTTTTTTTTAAATAACTAGATTTGCTTTTCAAAGACTTGGGGATTGAATTAAGTTAGTGTCTTTCACTGAGGGTAAAGTGAACAAGAAAGTATTGAACAGTTAGGAGCACTGTGTCTAGTTTTGTTAGTTCTGTGTGGCCTTACTAATCAGTCTCTTGGCTTAAATGTTCGCTGCTTTTACTTTGACACAGTTGATGAACAGCACTGGGGTTCAGTTCCTGATGTTTGTGTTGGCAATATATTTTAACCATATTTTAAGAGTATCAATTCTGGCTTTTTATGGAAAAGATAAAAATCAAACAGTATATTCCTTTTGAGGGTTTTTTTAATACGTAAATATATATAAATATAATATATGATGGATTTTTCTAATTTTTTATATTTCCTTACAATTTGTGGGTATTAATCTAACGTTAGATTCTGGCATATACTAAGTAGCTAGTCTGGGCTTTCAAAAAACATGCATGGAAATTCCAGTTTTTATTAGCTGAATGAGGATATTTAGAAATCTCTTTTAAAAGTGACCTGATTACTAAATATCTTAATGTTTATTTTTAAACTAACAATTTGTTATGTCTTATTAGGCAGTCCTAAGGTGCAGCTCAGATGTCTGTGAGCTGTGGGCCAAGCATTCTGTTTTCAGTTCTATAGCACAGAACACTGATTAGTATTGTAAAGAGACATCCACATCATTGTTCTGGTTTTGTATTTTCAGCAGGTTCAGGTGTCCCTTGAGTGACGTATCATAAATGTGGGGGAGTGGGGTGTCAGAATCAGTTACCTGGCTTCTATTTTGTCCGTAGCTTAGATTTGTCCCTGTTGTCAAAACTATCCCCCAATGGTATAGCACATACTCATGCATAAACTGTTAAATGAACATCTTTGTATTTGTATTCGTTTTCAACATTGCCAAGGTGCTATGGGAAATTACAATTACAAAATTAGAAAAAAATAAAATTATCAAAAAACAGGACTGGTTTTCTTTTCTCCAGGTGGGGTGTATCTACTACTGCGTATTTCTCAGTAATTTCTATGCTGCGCACTCTAATCTGCCGTGCAAGCTAGAGCAGAAGCTCTCTTGTGTGGGGGGGTGGGCATTTTACTTGTAAACAATAGCAGTTCGACTTTATGATTCTGGGAATTTCCATTTCTACCTCTGTCGGCTACAAAATGATAGGGAAATGTGCAGTTTAAGGATTTTTGTCTTGGGACAGATTATATATAGCCTGCTTCGATATAGCAAATCAAGTTTAGGTTTGGGCATTATTTGTTTACTTAATTTTATTTTGCGCGAGTTGGTGTTTTGCTTACATGTATGTATGTATATGCGCCACATATGTACCTGGTGCCAGCTGAGCTCAGAAGTTACAGACGGACTACCATATGGGTGCTGGGAACCAACCCCCAGTCCTCTCCAAGAGCTGCAAGTGCTCTTAATCCTCTCTCCAGCAGTGGGGCTGTTTTAAAGTCTGTCTTTAATCCCAGCTCTTGGGAAACAGGCAGCTGAATTTGAGACCAGAAAAGGCTGCACAGTGAAACTCTGTCTCAAAACAAACATAAAAGAGGACCTCTGGGCAAGGTAGAGAAATTTAAATAAATTTAGGTCCTTTGTTTACTTCGTCCTTCCCATTGGGGGTTGTTTTGGTTTGAGACAAAAGTTTTAGCATCTGCTACCAAATTAATATGATAGGTCAGATCATCTATTAAACATGCTATAGTGCAAAAAATAAAAGAAATGGTGTTTCTGGGCAATTATGTCATAGTTATTCCTGAATTGCTTGGTTAATATAAGTTTTTAAATGTAGAAATCAAGTTTTCCTAAATGTGGTCTGATTTAAATTATATTATGTAATCTTAAATTAATTTGGTACAGTTTTATTTTAGATAGTAAACATTAAATAACTAGGTATTTGTTTTATAATCACTTAGCTCAGTAGTAACAGGGTCCTTTAGTGAAGCTGTTAGCACACTGAAGTTACCTTCTTAGTGAAGGCAAATGTCAGTGAGCAAAGGCTCTCTCAGTGACAAGTCCCTAATGGTAAATGCTGAGAAAACATTGGAAGCCTTATGTCAGTGTGTCAGTAAGTGTGCTGTCTCTGTCTCCTCACAGGGGCCGGAAAGATGGTTCAGTTTCCCCAATGGAGTTGTGAGCTAGCTGCCTGAGGGTGCTAGGGTTCAACCTGCAGTCCTCTGGAATAACAATAAGTTTTCTTAACCACAGACATCTTTCCAACCCTGTATTACTATTTTTCCTTGTTTTATTTCATTGTTTTGAGACAGTCTCATGTATCCCAGGCTGGCCTCAACCTCACTAGCCGAAGATGGTCTTGTACTTCTTATCACACTGCCTCCATTAAGTCAGTGGTTCTCAACCCCTTTGGGGTTCACACCTTATATCCTGTGTACCAGATATTTACATTATAATTCCATAACTAGCAAAATTACAGCAGCAATGGAATAATTTTATGGTTGGGGATCACCACCGTATGAACTGTATTAAAGGGAGGTTGGGAACCACTGGTGAGCTAGGATTGTGGGCATGTACCCCCATTCTTGATTTATCTCGTTCCAGGATAGGCTTTGTGCATTCCCGGCAGGCACTCTAACTAACCTGTGAGAATGTGTTCTTAGTGGGCGCAGCCAAATTAGTAACCTCATGTTTGTCATCCTGTGAAGCACTGGAGAACATTAAATACTGTGCCTCCACTTTCTTTCAATTTCTGTGTTTTTATTTGGGGATTGAGGTGCATATCTTCACGGTACATGAGGAGGTCGGAGGACAGCTTGGAGGAGTCAGATTTCTCCGACCATGTGGATTCCAAGGAGCGAATGTCATCGGCTTGGTAGCAAGCACCATTACCCACCATAAGTGATAAATGTAATTAAATGTTTTTCTTTTGGGTTTTTATTCTATGTGTGTTAGTGTTTTGCCCGTCTGTGTACCATGTGCCTCTGTAGGAAACCAGAAGAGGGTGCCATCCTTGGAACAGGTGCTAGGGGTCGGGGTGCTGGCAGTTGACACAGCCTCTCCAAGAACAGTAAGCGTTCCTAATCCGTGAGCCATTTCTCCAGTCTCTAATTTTTAAACTAAGGTTCATTTTTAGTAACTTCTGCAAGGAAGATTTCGTCACTGTTTTGGAATTGTGTTGATGTATGTTTATTTTGAAACTCTTGTTCACTGCTGCCTTGATTTGTGGTCCTCCTGCCGCAGCCTTCCAAGCATTTATAATTGATTGTAATTTATAACGTGTGTATTGTTGGGCTGTGTGAGTCTATGTGCATCGTGTGCATGCAGTGCCCACAGATGCCAGGAGGCCTTGGAAAAGGCAGTTTTGAGTCTGATGTGAATGCTGAGACCCAAACCCAAGTCCTCTGCAAGACTGATTAGAGCTCTTGCTGGGCTGTGTCTCTCTCTTCTGTTAAGGTCTCTAATTTGTTTAAGGTGCTGGAGATTAAATCTAGATCTCCGAGACTGCTCTCTGTCACACGACTACACTTGGAGTCCAACAGACAACATATTTATGTGTGCACATGCAGGTATGTGCACATGCAGGTATGCAAGTATGCTTGCATACTTGACTGTGCATGTCAAGGCCAGAGGACAGATTGCCTGTACCATATTAACTTTAAAGTAGTAAGCCTACTTGGCATACCCAGGGTAAACACTGGAGAGAGATTATATCTCTTCATACATTCCTAGATTGGATTTGCTGTATTCCTGCACATATATATGTGTGTACCATGTGTGTGCTTGGTACCTGAAGAGTTGAGAAGAGGACATATCTGATGCAAGGTATATGCTGGGCAGTGGTGGTGCACACCTTTAATCCTAACACTCCGGAGGCAGGTGGTATCCCTGTGAGTTCAAGATCAGCCTGGTCTATAGTGTGAGTTCCAGGACAGGCTCCAAAAGCTATGGAGAAACCTTGTCTTGAAAAAAAAAGAAAAAAGAATGCAGAGCCCAGTTTTCCTGCCAGAAGGCTGGAGCTGATGTGTTTTGTAGCCTGGTTACCTTTGAGTAGTTTGTAGGACCAGGGACTTTCAGACACTGAACCCTACCGCTGACCAGCATTTTGAAACTTGTTTCTCTCAGTCTATCTAGAGAACCTATCTTTAGGGAAGGTGAAGGTGTCACGTGCACTTTACAAAGAGTTTAATGTCATGTCTGATCCGTGTTTAGCTTTGTTCCTCAGAGATCTAGGTATATGGTGGTGTGCACGTGGGACTGAGATAGTCCTCACAAGAATAGTTTTCACCAGATTGCTGAGTTTAAATAAGCATAAAATAATCCACTTGGGTCAGACTCCGGATGTTTGAACCAGCACTGGCTGCTGAGTTGCGGTGGTCGGAACTGCCTTTTTGCCTCCCACGGCTTGTTACTCTGTTGCCTATGAAGTTTGCAGATGCCCCACGCCCACGAGCACCTAAAGGCCGGTTCTGTTTACCAGGAAAGTGGATCTCCTAAGGTGGGTGTCTGTTTACCAGGAACCTCCCTTAATCTCCCCAAAGGTCAGCTACCCCGCAAGGGCATCTGGTTCTTAGTCTGTCCAAACAACTGCTAGATAGAATGGTGGAAGATGGCAGCCTTGCCTTCGGGCGCCAGCAGCAGTCTGTTCGCTCATCTTTGGTCGCTCTCTCTGTTGTCCCACCACAGAAGCTCAAGGACCTCCTATCACACAAGAGCCTCTCTACGTTGTCCCCTTGTACATCCCAACTTCTCCATATCCCCTTCCTAGTAAGGATTCCTGGCATCACTTGGCTCCCGCCCTGCACTTAGCCCTCTGTACTCCTTCCCAAGGCCCCTGACCTCACCCATTCCTGCCTAGAACCTTGAAAGTCAACAACTGTTACCCCTGTCTAGTCCTGCCTAAGCTTGACTCACAAGCGGGAGCTCATTTTCAGCTTCACTGGCTCCCACTAAGCACACTGTGCCATAGTCTCTAACCTGGTTACAGAGCCTGTGCCTTTACCACCAGCCCCCTACTAAAGATAGAGCGACTGCGAGAGTAGTCAGCTAACACCCCCATCCTCCTTCCTCTATTCTCCTCCTGGCTCCTCCAAACTTAACTCGTGCCTACTGGAGTCCCAGCGACAGGCCCTATTCTCATTAGACGATTTAGTAGCCTGAGCTCCTGTTCCAGGAGCAGCAGGGTGCAGCGCATGTGCACTGAGACCATGCAGCCAGTCAAGGTACTGCCTGCTTACTGGGCATGCGTGCAGAAGGGATGCACTCTGCCAGGTTTGCACATAGATATCCCAGCTTCTCCCCAAGGAGCCTGGCCATTTCTGACTTTATTAATAACTTTGGGTCCAAAGATAGACATGTTGCATGTTGCTTGCTGTTGTTACAAATGTAAGAGCCTTAAAGGGACAGGCGGTGATGGTGCACATAATCCCAGCACTCGGGAGGCAGAGACAGGCAGAGCTCTGTAAGTTCAAAACCAGCATGAACTACAGAGGAAGTTCCAGGACAGAAAGGCTCCAAAGCTACAGAGAAACCCTGACTCGAAAAACTTAGAAAAGAAAAAGAGCCTTAAGTTACCTGAACACTTTAAGTTACCGTTTTTTAAAAAAGAAAGCTTAGAAAAGCTTAGAAAATGAGGCCTAACTTGGTTTCAAGCATAAAAGCCTGGCTTTCTTTGCCTTTTCCTGGAATTCACAGGTCAGGCTTCATGAAAAGCAGGCTCAAAACCACCATGCTGCTGCTACTTAGAAATTGCTCATTACTATTCCTTTATGCTCCAGTGATAATTCAAAAAGACCTGCCTTTCCAGTGGCTACTCTCATTATTCAAGCATCTAAGGGTTGTGGTAAACGATTGGATGTCTCCAGATAGAAAGAAAAGGTAAAAGTTAAAGATTAGGATGCCTAATGTTAACTGATGGTGGTAGCAGGCACCTTTAATCCCAGCACTCAGGAAGCAGAGGCAGGCAGATCTCTAAATTTGAGGCCAACCTGGTCTGCAAAGCAAGTTCCAGGACAGACAGAGCTTTTACACAAAGAAACCTGGTCTCAAAACAAACAAATAAAAAAGATGGCTGATGTTTCCAGAGGTCTTAAGCAAGCTGTGAATGTTATAATTTAATAACACGGCACTAGGGCTGGAGAGATGGCTCAGTGGTTAAGAGCATTGTCTGCTCTTCCAAAGGTCCTGAGTTCAATTCCCAGCAACCACATGGTGGCTCACAATCATCTGTAATAAGGTCTGATACCCTCTTCTGGCCTGCAGGCATACACATAGACAGAATGACAGAATATTGTATGCATAATAAATAAATATTTAAAAAAAAAAAAACACGGCACTAAGGAACACCATACAACAGAACTCTCACGGAAGGGGTTTATTAAGAGAGAAAGGCATACGAGCCTGCCTGCCTGCCTGCCTGCCCTCCCGCTTGTGCCAGCCCGCCCGTCTGCCTGCCTCTCAGAGGAGTGGTGGGAGAATAAGAAAGGGAAAAGAAGAGGAAGAGGAGAGAGAAAGCAGGCAGGGTTTCACTTTTTAAAAGGGTGGGGGTGCCGCCGACTAAGGTGTTGCCTGCCTGTGTACTGGGCATGCACAGGGGTGAAGCACTCTGCCAGGTCTCCCAGAAGTGGACCAGGTATGCCTAAATGCCAACATTCCTCTTCTGTTTATTTTAGAAAGTTGAGGAGTTAGGAGTGGCAGGTAAAGTTTGGTCCTGCTGATCTGGAGGCACTGGAGTCTTGGGGACCTGGGAACACTGAGGTGCTGGCCACCTCCCGAGGTAGCTTGCTGTTTCACATCATTGTCCAGGCTCTATAGAACTGTCTGGCACTGCTTGGACCTGGCAAGATGCTGATAGGGCAGAAGATAAGGTTAAGTTTAGGGGAAATTTTTTCCTTAGATCCTGGTACTTGAGGGAAGGGGTGTTCCAAGACCAGGGAAAGGTGGGAAACTTAGGCTGTTGATTTTCAGTACTTATCTGGAGTGCATTGACAGTGCATCTGACCTCTTCAAGGTGGGTTCCAAGTCAACTCCCTGGATCTCACAAGAGGTTTTTGAGTGTACAAATAGATATGTTTTAGACACATTAGCATTCCCACTCTTTGTATCTGTAACAAAATCCCTATTTGTACCATATTATAGAAAAGGTGGTATAGTCACACAGTGGTCATACCCTGCCAGTTTAATACCCTAGCAGCATTTCATCACTATGAACTTTTGGAGTCTTTTTTTGTTTGTTTGTTTGTTTGTTTTTTTCAAGACAGGCTTTTTCTGTGTAACAGACCTAGCTATCCTGGGACTTGCGCTTATGGACCAGGCTGGCCTTGAACTCACAGAGACCTGCCTGTGTCTGCCTCCTGAGTGCTGGGATTAAAGGTGTGCACCACCACTGCCTGGTGAACTTTTGGAGTCTTAATATAGCAGTAGCATAATGAGAGGGAGAAACCTGGAGCATGTTTCATTCTTTCAAATTCTTCTCATCCTCAGACCTTCATAACTTGCATTCTCACACCTTAAGTCAGTTTCTTAGACCCTCACATCTTTTTTTGGGGGGGGGTAATTTTTCGAGACAGGGTTTCTCTGTGGTTTTGGTTCCTTGCCCTGGAACTAGCTCTTGTAGACCGGGCTGGCCTCGAACTCACAGAGATCTGCCTGCCTCTGCCTCCCGAGTGTTGGGATTAAAGGCGTGCACCACCACCGCCGGCTAGACCCTCACATCTTAAGTCTTCACATGCTTTTCTCATTCCCTGCTCCTTCTGCATCCTCTCTGCTCCCCAGCTGTGCTGGGTGACTGTGTATATAAAGTCTGAAGGACACTTGGATTTGAGGGATGAGGAAGGCACTTTTGCGCCCGAAATCTGAAACCTGGATTGTTGATGGAGTGGTGGGCCACTTCCCGCTGCTGCCTGGCTCCCAGCTAGCTTTACCTGAAATAATTACACGGAAACTGTATTCTTTTAAACACTGCCTGGCCCATTAGTTCCAGCCTCTTATTGGCTAACTCTCACATCTTGATTAACCCATTTCTAATAATCTGTGTAGCACCACGAGGTGGTAGCTTACCAGGAAAGATCTTAACCTGCATCTGTCTCGGAGAGGAGAATCATGGCCACTGCCTGACTCGGCTTCTTTCTCCCAGCATTCTGTTCAGTCCAGTCTGCCGACCTAATTTTCTGTCCTATTAAAGGGCCAAGGCAGTCTCTTTATTTAACCAATGAAATCAACACAAAACAGAAGATTCTCCCACATCACTGTATCGCCATCAAGAGACCAGCCCTGATGCAAAAACAAATAGTCTTTATTTGTGAGTTAACTCAGGTCTCTCCATCCTTCGGAAGCCGCAATAGCAGCAATGACAGTGGCAGTAGCAACAGGAACAGTGCAGGAGAGACCCTGAGCAGCAAATACAAGGGGTTGAAATAACGAAAGAGCCTTGGGGGAAGTCCAAGCCCCTGGGCTTATGATTGGCTGTCCCCTGGAATTCAGACTTCCAAGCTTAGGATTGGCTGCCCACTATGATGTAAGGAGGCTTTCCAGGCCTGAGGAGAATTCCAAGCCTCTAGGGCCTCAGTGATTGGTCAGTTTTCCTTGCTCAGGGATTGGTGGTTTAGTGTCAGGGCAGAGATGGCTCCAAATCTGGGACCAAACTGTGTTTCTTTCTTTGATTCTTTTTACCTTTTTGATCCTAATTTTGGGATCAGGGCAAAATCTTTGGTATACTCTGAATCTAGTATGTTCTTTTGGTCCTGGTTTCAGGGCCAGGGACTTTTCTCTGGCTCTTGGTTTGGGAACAGAGTATTTCTTCCCCTGGCTCTGGTCCTATTTTTAGGGTTGGGGTTTGGAGTAGAGCCATTCAGGGTCTAGGTAGGGTCTATGAATCAGGAATTTTCTGAAGCCTGCGTCTCTCAGGCACAAGCCACCCAGTGAGTCATCACTCAAAGAATAGGGGCTGAGGGACTAAGCTTGAAGGACTCTTGGGTCCGAGAGACAAGAAATGAGGCCTTACTCATGGGAAACAGACAGAGAAAGGGGGCTCACGAGTCCTACCCGTGCTAGATGGAGGGGCCCAGAGTCCGTTAGTTGGAGAAGCAAAGCTGTAGCACATGGACTTGATGTCAGTGTCCTGTTGTACCTCAGTGTACTGGGGGGCAGGAGGAAACCCCAGGAGAGCCTGCCAAGATCATCGTACCAATGTTATAATTTAAAAAAACGGCAGGCAGCAGCCTTGGCAGGTTGGAGCCAAGAGGCCCCACAGCAGGTGAGAGAGACACACCGTCCAAACGGCACTCACGTAGAGGATTTTATTGGGGGAAAGGAGGGAGAGATATAGGAGGTATAGAGCTGCCTCATGGGAAGAAAGAGAACGAGAGAGAGAGAAGAGAGGGAAAAGGGAGAGAAAGCAAGTGGGATTGTGCCTTTTAAAAGAGGGGGTGCAGCACATGTACACAGAGCCCACACAGCAGGCCAGGGTACTGCCTGCATACTGGACATGCACATGGGTGACACACTCTGCCAGGTTTCTAAGGGGCAGGTCAGGTGTGCCTGACAGCGAGGATCTGACAAAATTATTTAAAGTGTGTGAATATGGGTCGCAGTCATAAACACTGGCTGCTGTAGCTCTCAGTTGTATGCTGGCTGATTGCTCATGTTCTTATCCCCAGAACCATCTTCCGATTCCTCAAACTCTTTCCCACCGTCATCTTTCCTGCCAGGAAACTTCTGTCTTACTGCTGCATATGAATTTCATGTTTCTATCTTGTTGGCAACTTTTCAGGCTTTGTTTTTGTTATGGGTTCAAGCCATGGTGTTTTCCAGCTGTCTGCAGACACTCGTGATTACAGTGAGGATTTCAGTGTCGAGTCCAAACAGTGGTTCTGTTGATACATAAAACTTGATCTCTTGTCAGCTCTCTTACCCCCAACCTCCCAGGCAGTGTGATAGGCCTAGACATCTCAAGCCTACCCCCCAAATAAAGATCCCCCGGGCTCCTTAGCTCTCTTTCGTCCCAGCAAGTTTCCACCCAGCTTGCAGATACCATCCAGGAACCAACTTCAGCCCTGTAACTACTCTAAAACCTGCTCACTTATTTTAACTTCACAGCTCCTACAAAACCTGGAAGCCCTGAAATTGCTACCCACTGAAGGGGGTGGTTCCTCTTCTTCAGTGAAGGATATTGCTGTTATCTGAGCTCGTCTGGCCAAGTGGAAGTGTGGATTACACACATTGGTTAACAAACTACAGCCTCCAGAGGCCAACCCCCAGGGGAAAATCCCTGCCAGAGTCCTCTCTAGGGCACTTGATGAAAAATATGTCAACTCGGGGGAGGGAACGCAGGTCAAATAATCCCAAGATAACTCGGAATAGAGTATTCTAAGGTTTTCCTTTATTAAAAGGGAACTCACGGATCACAGAGAAGAAATAGGAATAGTGTCTGACATCCAGGTGTGGCTCACAGAAGAGAGAGGCCGAGTAGGCGGGACCATGACTTTTTGGTACCCAAAGTCACGCCCAAACCTGGTCCAACCTCTTAAAGGCCATTGGCTGAAGGAGGTTCCCCATGAGGTACTGGCTTCCACCCCTCCTTAGTCTGCTAATCTCTATCCTTCTCGTAATAATGGTTGCTCCTTTTCCCGGAGGAGAGAGTTAGTGAAACAACACAGCAGTCAGGCTTACCACCTTGCACAGCTTTGGACTAGTGCTTCCGGCCCCTCCTCTTCTCAACCCCCCAGTCAGCAGGAAGCAGCCAAAGTACTCTTGTTCCCCCTTACCCCCTTATCAAACTCTAATGGAAAGATTAGTCAGGTGGCTCAGAAATAAAACCACAACCCTCCTGCCACCTAAATCTTTTAGTTTATTTTGCATACATACGTCTTACCTGCATATACGTATGTGCGCCATGTGCATGCCTGCTATCTGTGGTGGCCGGAAAAGGGCACTGGATCTCCTGGAGCTAGAGTTGTTGGTGGGTACCGCCGGTGACATGAGTGCTGGAAACACAGACCCAGATCCTCTGCAAGAGCAACAAACGCTCTTAACTGCTGAGCATCTCTCTAACTCTACTGATGGGGGAGAGTCTTCTGGCTTGTGTTAATTTCATTGGTTAAATAAAGAGACTGCCTTGGCCCTTTAATAGGACAGAAAATTAGGTAGGCGGAGTAAGCAGAACAGAATGCTGGGAGAAAGAAGCTGAGTCAAGGAGTTGCCATGGTTCTCCCACTCCAGAGAGACGCAGGTTAAGATCTTTCCTGGTAAGCGCACCTCGTGGAGCTACACAGATTATTAGAAATGGGTTAGATCGATATGTAAGAGCTAGCCAATAAGAGGCTGGAACTAATGGGCCAGGCAGTGTTTAAAAGAATACAGTTTCTGTGTAATTATTTCGGGTAAAGCTAGCCGTCCAGGCAGCCAGGTGCCGGGAAAGTAGCCCGCCGCAACTAATACAACACTCTACCACCTCATTTTTGACAAATTTATCAAAAACGTATATTAGAGGGAGGAGATGAAATAGCTCAGTAAGGAAAGGCATTTGCCACCAAACTGAAGGTCCTAACTCTATCCCTGGGACTCGTCTGGTGTGCACTGTGACAAAAGGTTTAGGCATACAGTCCCTGTCAATGCATTTGGGTGACCTCAGACTCACAGAGATCCACCTGCCTCTGCCTTCTGAGTGTTGGGATGTAAGGGTGTGTGCCGCACCAGACTGTCAATCCCTTCCTGTGCTGCTCACCTATTTCTTTCTTGGTGGTATGTTTGTGATGTGTAAGGCCAGGTGAATGACCCCAGCCTTGTCCTGGAACCATGGCAGTGTCAGAAGCTGGATATGAAGACAGATGATCTCCGGTGTCCGGCATGGAGGAGGCTATGGTGCAGCTTTTCTCATTCCTCCTAAATCTGAGTACATCTGATGCCCCCCGCCTCCACCATGCCACCCGTGTATGACCCCGACAAAATCGAAGTCGTGTACTAAGATGCACTGGGGGAAAGGTTGGCTCCACATCACCTTGGCCCCCAAGCTTGGTCTCCTATGTCTGTCTCCAGAAAAAGCTGATGACATTGCTAAGATAACCAGTGACTGGGCAGGTTTAAGGTATACTCACAGAACCGCACAGATGTCTTCTTTCCTCCTCACAAGTTCATCGACTGAATATTCTCACGGGACAGTGTTTCTGTTCTGTGATGGGGGTCTTACTATTTGCTCAACCTGAAATGAACCTGTGACCCCGGGGGGCTGCTTTCCTATGATGTGTGCTGCCTGACAGAGAGTTCTTACTGAAGATTTTAGAAACCTCTGTAGACACGTGTTTTTTTTTCTTTTTTTCTTTTCTTTTTTTAATATTTATTTATTATGTATACAATATTCTGTCTGTGTGTATGCCCGAAGGCCAGAAGAGGGCACCAGACCCCATTACAGATGGTTGTGAGCCACCATGTGGTTGCTGGGAATTGAACTCAGGACCTTTGGAAAAGCAGGCAATGCTCTTAACCTCTGAGCCATCTCTCTAGCCCCCTATACACGTGTTTTTAAATTTTAAAACAAAATTTTGTTGTTTTTCTAAGACAGGATCTGTCCATTCTTCGTGGTCCCCATGGGCTGGACTTATAGGCACAAACCACAATAACTTGTTGAGAATGTATTTTGACTGCATGTGAAACACTAATTCAAAGTGACCACGGGGCTGTGGAGAGGCCTACATAGGCAAAAGTACTTGCTTCCAGGCCAGGCAGATTGATCTCCATCCCTGAAGCCACAGGATGGGAGGAAAGAGTCTCCAGTTCTTCTTCTTTTTTATATTTATTTATCTAGTAGACAGTATTCTCTCTGTGTGTATGCCTGCAGGCCAGAAGAGGGCACCAGATGGTTGTGAGCCACCATGTGGTTGCTGGGAATTGAACTCAGGATCTTTAGAAAAGCAGGCAATGCTCTTAACCTCTGAGCCATCTCTCCAGCCCTCTCCAGTTCTTCTTGACTTACTTCTCCACACTTGCCATAGCCCAGGTGCATGTGCACACACATGCATGAATGCGCACACACAAGAAATATCACTGATGGAGGAAGGTCATTGGTTAAATAAAAAGAAACTGCTTGGCCCTCATTGGTTAGAAGATAGGTGGGAGGAGTAAACAGAACAGAACGCTGGGAGGAAGAGGAAGTGAGCTCAGACTCCACAGCTCTCCTCTCGGGAGCAGACACCTCAGAAGAGACGCCATGCTCCCGGCTCCTGGGCAGACACACGCGATGAAGCTCCAACCCAGGATGGACATAGGCTAGAATCTTCCCGGTAAGCGCACCTAGGGGCGCTACACAGATGATTAGAAATGGGCTAAATTAATATGTGAGAATTAGCCTAGAAGAGGCTAGATAGAAATGGGCCAAGCAGTGATTAAATGAATACAGTTTGTGTGTTGTTAATTTGGGCATAAGCTAGCCAGGCAGCCAGGGTGCTGGGGATGCAGCCCCACTGCCCTTATTACTACATATCACTAAATTTGAAAAGAATCAGTATTTTCCTCCCCATCGTATCGTCCCTGTTATTGCAGTAGTCTAGAGAAATGATACCAAGTTCATTGCTAAATCTTCCTAACTGCCCCCACTCCCCGGAACAGACACATGAGCCTTCATAATTGTCTCAGAGCACAGAAGGACGGAAAGGTCACTCAGCTGATTTTCAGAGGTAAGTAGGATCTCTCTATCAAAAGAGACCAAGGAAACTGAGACAATGATGGCTCACTGCAAATAGACCTTTAAAATACTAAATAAAATATTAGTAAGTGAAATTCACTGTTGTAGCGCCTGCTCTACAGGATGGTATGTGAACCGGAAACCAAGCTGGAGACTTAAAAACACATGCACACAGACAGACAGAGACTCGGGGACACAGGTCATCCATGATCCAAGAATGCCGAGTTTATTGTGCTCCAGGGAAGCTGATATAGGGATCCTTAACTGATAGCCACACCCTAGCTCTTGGGATCTTTCAGCTGCAGACTCACCAGAACCAGCTCCCCTACCATCAGGGTCTCGTGCTCAGAGCAGCTGCAGACTCACCAGAACCAACTCCCCTACCATCAGGGTCTCGTGCTCAGAGCAGCTGCAGACATAGGTAAAACAAGTTGTTTTGCTCAGTTCACTCCAGCAGGCAAAGAAAGTCAAGGGGCCAGGGATCTGCAGCCCCCAACCCACTTTTGAAATTTTTAAGGCCTTGCTGGGCGATGGTGGCATACACTCAGAAGGCAGAGGCAGGCTGATCTCTGAGTTCAAGGCCAGCCTGGTCTACAGAGTGATTCCAGGACAACCAGGGCTACACAGAAACCTTGCCTCACAAAATAAAAAAGAAAGAAGGAAGGAAGGAAGGAAGAAAGGAAAGGAAAGAAAGAAAGAAAGAAAGAAAAAAAGAAAGAAAGGCTCTTAACTTTTAACCTATTAGGATTTATCTCAGAATAAAAGGAAAAATAATATAATACTTGGTACCAAAAGGCCACATGCGAAATTCAACAAAAGCAAACTCAACAAAAAACTCTTAAACTAGAGCATAAAGAAATGTTATAGTTTGTAGGCCCATATTTCTGTATGGTGTAGCAGCCAGGCATAAAAGCCAAAGGCCCGGTCTGAGCTGATCAAGTAGCTCAGCAGACAAGCTGTCTCTGCCTAACAATAGCAAGGATGTACTTGTTAGAAATGTAGATCTCCTGAGGAGAGGTGTTGAAACTGGTCAGGATGTTTGGTGCTTCCTTCCTTTGTAATTTTGAGGAAGTCTTAGAGATGCTAATTCATGGCCTACATGACAACTAGCTTACAGGTAGATGCGGACATGACTAAAAAGCCCATTCACCTGGTTACCTAGAATACAAGTCTAATGTGTTTTCCCGCTCAGTTTATGTGATGATAAGGTGTTTGGGTAATAAATGAGAGGATCTTCAAGGGAGATCTCGCCCTTGAAGGATGACCATGTAAGCTGCATCTGATTATTCCTCGCTACTCTGTTCCAGTCCAGTTAGGGAATCTGTGTTGGACTCACGCGGGCTTCAACAATAGTTGTTTCAAGAATAGCATAACTGAGAACTCATAACCTAGAACATCTTCAGTAGTTCAGAAGAAAGCCTCCCACCACCCGTCAACCATCTAGCCAACTTGATGAGGCCCTGTCTGGGAACCTAGAAGGAGGCTAGGGTAGAGCACAGAGGCAGTGGCAGAGCACTTACCCAGGATGGGAGAAGCCCGGGTTCAACCCAATACTGAAATAAAGTGAAATGAAATAAAAACGGGCAAAGTCAGAGGACTTAATAGCAACGTACAAAATGACTTACTGGCTATGGAGCGCTGACGCTCCCCTGTGAGCCCAGAGCAGCCCAGCTGCACAGTGCTTACGAGGCCAGCATGGACGTCCTGAGGCTGGGGATGAAGCTCAGTGGACAGAGTGTTTTCCTGCCTCTCATGGAACTCCAGGTTTGAGCCCAGCACAGAATAAACCATGCAGGCAGATCTCTGAGTTCAAGGCCAGCCTGGTCTACGAAGCTAGTTCCAGGACAGCCAGGGCTACACAGAGAAACCCTGCCTTGGGGGGAGGGGAGAAGTGCAATCTCGCCCAAATTCACACATGAACTCACAGCAACACATACATGTGCCTTTCCACGACCACATACAAAGATAACTATTGTTTACTTATTTTAGTCCTGCTGGGAACTAAATCTAGGATTTGTGTGTGAAAGATGTGTGCTCTGCCATGAAACTATATTCCCAATCCCAAAAGCAATTAAAAAAAAATCCCACTTATAAGAACAGTAATCTCAGCCGGGCGATGGTGGCGCACGCCTTTAATCCCAGCACTCGGGAGGCAGAGGTAGGCGGATCTCTGTGAGTTCGAGACCAGCCTGGTCTAGAGAGCTAGTTCCAGGACAGGCTCCAAAGCCACAGAGAAACCCTGTCTCGGCAAAAAAAAAAAAAAAAAGAACAGTAATCTCATTAAAATATTTAAAAATAACTAAAAATACTAAGTATGCCAGTTATGATAGTGTACACTTTTAATGCCAGCACTCAAGAGCAGAGGCAAAGGCAGAGGTGAGTTTGAGGCCAGCCTGGTCTATATAGTGAGTTCCAGGATAGCCAGAGCTACATAGTGAGACCCTACCTCAAAACACAAAAATAAATAATACCTAATGACCCAAGCAAGTCTGATGCCAGAACTATCCTAAATCTCACAACACTCTGAACCCCAGCAAAGCTCTTCTCTGACCTCAGGTTTTATCATCAACAATTGGGTTTTTAGGATTGGAGAAATGGTTCAGGGGCAGCTTGCAGACAGATACAGTGCAGCCTACTTCTTGATCAGCAGTAAACAGGAAGTGGACTGAGTGACACACTGAGTAAAACTTAAGCAAAAGAGACCTCAAAGCCCGCCCCTATAGTGACACACTTCCTCTAACAAGGCCACAGCTACTTCAACAAGGCCACACCTTCTAATGTGCCACTCCCTTTGGGATGATGGAGGCCAATTACATTCAAACTACCACATTCCACTCCCTATTTCCATAAACTTGTAGCAATATCATAATGCAAAATATATTTAGTCCAACTTCAAAAGTCCCATAGTCTATCATAGTCTCAACAATGTTTATAAACTCAAAGTCTCTTCTGAGATTCATGCCATGCCCTCTAAATTCAGAATCAAAAAGCAGATCACATACTTCCAATATATAATGGCACAGGATATACATTACTGTTTGGGTGGAGCTCTGTCTGGGCTCCCCCGATCCAACTCCAAACCCTGCCAATCATTAGCCCATGAAACAGGGGCTTCTTCCCCAGAGATGCCCGGAACCACACCTACAGCCTTTTTTTTTTTTTTTTTTTTTGGTTTTTCAAGACCAGGTTTCTCTTTGCTTTTGGAGCCTGTCCTGGAACTAGCTCTTGTAGACCAGGCTGACCTCGAACTCATGGAGATCTGCCTGCCTCTGCCTCCTAAGTGCTGGGATTAAAGGAGTGCGCCACCACCGCCAGGCCCTCCAGGCTATTTAATGCCTGGTCCTCCAACTTGCCACGTGGTTCTCTTTAATGGCTTTCTCCTCCCCTCCCCAGACCACCTGGGAGTTGCTTTGCTTATTAAATCTGAATTTTTAGTTCTTAATTCGACTTAGTTTGATTGGCTGCATCAGCAGAGAGACTTAATATTGGGCGCACTTTCATTTGGTGCATTTTCCAGGAAGGAGTTGATCTCCCCCTCCCCCCGTTGGTCCTCTTCCATGTGGGTGGGAAGGCACTCTTTTCTGAACCCATCCTCTGCAGGGCTACATCAGCTTCTGGACTGGTAAATTGCCTATCCCAAGAGGTCCTCAGAGGCCTGGGACCTCTCCCGATTTTGGGGTGATCCCACCAAAGATGCAGCAACACTAGGACCACCGACCAAGAACAAAGGCTGCCTTTGTTCTGTGGGGACTCTTCCTCAGAAGACATCCTGTTTAAGGCACACCCCACACACCCTTTTCTTGACCCAAAGTTTACAGTTGTGGATGCAGTACTTTAGGCTTTGGGTCCCAACACAGACTTGTTAGATGGACAGTTGCAGTTCTAAGCCACACCCCCATCTCCTTTGGAGTGTGTTTTGCAAAATCTTTTTAAATTGGGGCTACCTGACACCATATGTCCTGTAGTAATAGGAGCGGTGGGGCTGCGTCCCCAGCACCCCGGCCACCTGGCTAGCTTATGCCCCGAAATAACAACAGACAAACTATTCTTTTAAACACTGCTTGGCAGCCGGGCGATGGTGGCGCACGCCTTTAATCCCAGCACTCGGGAGGCAGAGGCAGGCGGATCTCTGTGAGTTCGAGACCAGCCTGGTCTACAAGAGCTAGTTCCAGGACAGGCTCCAAAACCACAGAGAAACCCTGTCTCGAAAAACCAAAAAAAAAAAAAAAAACCAAAAAAAAAAAAACACTGCTTGGCCCATTAACTCTAGCCCTTACAGGCTAATTCTCACATCCTGATCAACCCATCTCTAATAATCTGAGTAGCATCAGTCTTACCGGGAAAGATTCAGCATGTCTGACCTGGCGGCTTGTTTCATTGCATCTGCCTGGGAGAGGGGAGCATGGCCTCTCTGAGCTCACTTCCTTTTCCTCCCAGCATTCTGTTCTGTTTACTCCACCCACCTATGTTCTAACCAATAAAATGGGCCAAGGCAGTTTCTTTATTTTTTAACCAATGACCTTCCTCTATCAATGTCCTGAATGCCTGATGCATTCATGTGCACTAAGGCCTGGCCACAATATGTACTTGATGTTAAAGATGGCTGCCAGAGGAAACTTTTGAATTTTCCATCCTCTGTAAACAGAAGTTTCTGTCTTGCCTGGTTCTGCAGCCATTCAGTTCCAAAGAAACACACAGAGGCTTATATTAATTATAAACTGATTGGCATATTAACTAGTAATTAAAACTTAAACTAACCCATTATTCTTGTCTATGTTAGTCACATGGCTTGGTACCTTTTATCAGTAAAGCATTCTCACCTTGCTTCCTCTGCATCTGGCTGGTGACTGCAGACTGAGCCTTTCCTCTTCCTAGAATTCTCCTACTATGGTTACCCTGCCTATACTTCCTTCCTGGCTACTGACCAATCAGCATTTTATTAAACTGATACAAGTGACAAATCTTTACAGAGTACAAGAGCATCTTCCCACAGCAATCCTCCTTGAAAATTATTGCCAATGTGGGGACAAGTGGACAGAACTGCCATATGCCCACAGTTTCTGGGCCTTCTTCTATACATTGGCCTAATCCCCCTGAATCCTCACTGGTCTCTTCTCACAGCTGGTCCTGCCAAGACTCTTGCCTTCTTCTGCCCTCTCTGAGAAACAGCTGCAGTTGATGGAACTGTTCAAGTCCATGCTCTTTTTTTCTTTTTTCTTTTTTTGAGACAAGGTTTCTCTGTAGCTTTGGAGCTTGTCCTAGAACTCCCTCTGATAGACCAGGCTGGCCTTGAACTCACAGAGATCCCCCTGCCTTTGCCTCCCTAGTTCTGGAATTAAAGGCGAGTGCAACCACTGCCCGGCTCCATGCTCCTTTCTCCCTTTAGGACCCCTCATAGATAGAAAAGTGGTTGGGTTCCTTCTCTGCTAATCCTTCTGTTGATATCAAGGAGTTCCATTACCTGTCCCAAACCAACGATCTAACATGGCATGATCTCAATATCATCCAGGCCTCCACTCTCCCTCCCGAGGAATGAGGTCAAGTTCAGGCAGCAGCAAGACAGTGTGCTGGGGCTGGAGAGATGGCTCAGAGGTTAAGAGCATTGCCTGCTCTTCCAAAGGTCCTGAGTTCAATTCCCAGCAACCACATGGTGGCTCACAACCATCTGTAATGGGGTCTGGTGCCGTCTTCTGGCCTGCAGGCATACATACAGGCAGAATATTGTATACATAATAAATTAAAAAAAAGGCAGTGTGCTGACCAGACCAGCCTAGTGCATAATATGCTTCTTGTGAGTGACAGGGTGGTGCCAGCTATAGAACCATAGTGGAGTTATCAGTCAGGTCATGATGACTGGCAGAGGTGGGATCTCATGGTACACTGCTCCTGTCAGGGTATAGAGATGTCTTGGAAAAAGTTGCTAATTTTGATAAACTCCAAAACATTACACAGTGAGCCAATGAAAATCCAGCCATTTTTCTCAGTAGGTTACAAGAGACCATGGTTCAATATATCCACCTTGACCCAGCTTCTCCAGGGGGATCCACTGTCCTGGTCATCCATTTCATTTCTCAGTCAGCACCAGACGTTAGAAAGAAATTTTAAAAGTCTGAAGAGGGTCATGAAACCCCCATACAGAAATTGGCTCAGGACCTTTTCCACCTTTATCCCTGGTCCTAGCACTCTCCTCCAATACGTAGATGACCTCCTTCTCTGCAGTCCCTCCCTGCCTCTGTCCTAATGGGCCATCTCTTCACTTCTTAACTTACTTGGCTCCCCGGGATATTGAGTTTCACCTGCTAAGGTTCAGCTATGTTCTCCCACTCTGGTGTATCTGGGTGTTTAACTCAGTCCAGGGTCTAAGACCCTCCCCACCTGTAGCAGGAGAGGTGCTTGTTTGTCCGGGCCACCCCACTAGCTTAGCTCCAAAATAAGCACACAGAAAACTATTAATTAAACCACTGCTTGGTCCATTAGCTCTAGTTAATTCTTACATCTTAATTTAACCCATTTCTATTACATCTGGTTAATTCTTACATCTTAATTTAACCCATTTCTATTAATCTGTGTATTGCCAGGTGACAGTGGCTTACTGGGTAAAATTCCCAGCATCTGACTCTGGCAGATCTATGGCATGGCATCTCTCTGACTCTGCCTCCTTTCTCCCAGCATGCCATTTAGTTTTCCTCACCTACCTATGTTCTGCCCTATCAACAGGCTCAAAGTAGTTTCTTTATTAACCAATGAAAGCAACACAAATACAGAAGGACCTCCTACACCACTCACCCCTGACAGGGTCCAGGCCCTGCGAGATTTACAGCCCTTGACCACAGCAGCTCAGATTCTCTCATTTTTGGCCTGATGGGATCTTCCACCACTGAATCCCTAACTTTGTCATTACAGACAAGCCTCTATACCAGGAAGCCAGAGAGACCCCCAGAGGGCTTCTTACCTACCTGACCACCATTGTTCGTCACTTCTCACTACTACAAAATTCCTTTCTTAACAGCCTCTGCGCCGGGCGGTGGTGGCGCACGCCTTTAATCCCAGCACCCAGGAAGCAGAGGCAGGCGGATCTCTGTGAGTTCGAGACCAGCCTGGTCTACAAGAGCTAGTTCCAAGACAGGCTCCAAAACCACAGAGAAACCCTGACTCGAAAAACCAAAAAAAAAAAAAAAAAAGAAGGGCAGATCTTAACAGCCTCTGCCCTTGCTCTTCCAGACCCCATAGGACTTTATCACCTTTATACAGATGAAAGGTTGGGAGTGGCCACTGGGGTTCTAGTTCAAATGTTTGGACTTTAGAATCAGGCTGTCGCTTTTTTTTTTTTAAATATTTATTTATTATGTATACAATCTTCTGTCTGTGTGTATGCTTGAAGGCCAGAAGAGGGCACCAGATCTCATTACAGATGGTTGTGAGCCACCATGTGGTTGCTGGGAATTGAACTCAGGACCTTTGGAAAAGCAGGCGATGCTCTTAACTGCTGAGCCATCTCTCCAGCCCAGGCTGTCGCTTTTTTGTCCAAACAACTAAACTCCACTGTCTGTGAATGACAGCTATGCTTGAGAGCCTGGGCCACAGCAGCTAAACTCACCAGGGAGGCACTCAAGATCACCCTGTTCCAGCCAATCACAGTATATCCCACCCACCACCTCTCAGACCTTCTGAGCCACTCTTCTCTCTCTTTCCTTGGGCCTTCACAAGTCCAAGTCTCTCATTTACTGTTTCTAGAAAACCCTAGAATTACCTTGAACCCCAGCCCTGTCCTGAACCCCACAACCCTCCTTTCTGTTCCTTCTTTCTCTGGTTCCTCCTCTCATTCTTGCCCAGAGACTGTAAAAGTCTTATGCTCACTCAGTCTGGTCTCCTAGACCCCCAAGTGTGCTTCTTTGTTGGTGGAAATTCTATAATAGACAGATCAGGAAATCTCCAGGCGGGGTATGCAGTGGTCACTTCCACTAAAACAGTCCAAGTGACCTGTCTGCCAATAGGGATCTCTTTCACAAAAGCCTGAATTAGTTACCCTGACTAGAGTGCTCCACACAGCCAAGAGACAATGGGCTAGCATTTATACTAACTCTAAACTCATTTTAATAGCCCAGATTCATTCTGTCCTTTGGAAGGAAAGAGGCTTCCTCAATACCAAGGGCACTCCCATAGTTAATTGACCCTGTATAGCCAAGCTCTTGGAGGCCCTCCAGTTCCCTGCAGAAGTAGCCATAGCCCACTGCCAGGGACACCAATCCTCCAAGGACTTAGTGGCCTTAGGCAATGCCAAGGCTGACTGAGTAGCCTGGGGACTGACCTCCAGCTCCATTGGATTAATGGAACATATTTTGTTTTTGACACCCTCCTATCAACCCTGCTATCAACCTGAGAAGGATGAACTACTAAAAAGGGGTCACACAGACAAAGGATGGATGTTTTATTTAAATAACCACCTCTTCCTCCCTCAGGATCAGGCACTCTCCATTATTTCAGACATCCACCAAACCTTGTATATGAGGCCCCAAAGCTTTGTTCCATTTCTTAGAGCCCCTCTTTGACCACACCCTTGTTTTACAGGCTCACTCCTGCCAGACATGTGCTAAGGGGGCCCTATAGACACAGCAGCCCCTGCACCATCTTTGAGATCAACCAACCTGGCCAGATTTCACCCACATGCCCACTCATAAGAGAGCACTGTTAACACCCTTACCTCCTAACTCTTGTCAACACTTTTACAAGATAGATAGAAGCATTTCCCACCTCCAAGAAGACAGCAGCTGTAGTGGCTCGGGTTCTCCTGGACCACATCATCTCTGGGTTTGGCGTGCCACAGACAATAAAAACAGACAACAGGATAACCTTTACTTTCAAGTTCACAGAGCTTGTGTTAGAAGCTCTCAACATTTCCTGGAAGCTCCATATCCCCTGCCATCCACAATCCTCGAGTAGATGTAGTTGGGGAATAAAATGTAACCATCTGAAAAGAGCTGTAAATGTGTGGCTATATAGGGGAGATGTATGTATGTACAGAGAGATATGTAACTAACTATAGGGGAAAGATGCATGTATGTACAGAGAGATATGTAACTCTAGGAGAGAGATGCATGTATGTACAGAGAGATATGTAACTCTAGGAGAGAGATGCATGTATGTACAGAGAGATATGTAACTCTAGGAGAGAGATGCATGTATGTACAGAGAGATATGTAACTCTAGGAGAGAGATGCATGTATGTACAGAGAGATATGTAACTCTAGGAGAGATGTATGTGTGTACAGAGAGATATGTAACTCTAGGAGAGAGATGCATGTATGTACAGAGAGATATGTAACTCTATGTAAAGTCCCTGCTGAGTCTTTCTTAGGTTGAGTTTTTAATCATAAAAACCATGTTTTGGGTTAGCATATTTCAGTTAACAAGAATAGTTAGCCAGAAGTGGACATTAACCAGAGAAGGCCTCTATAAGTTGGTGCTTGCTGCTGTCTTTTGATGTAGCCATATGCTCAGCCAGTCCACCAAACTGAAGGTGTGCTCTGTGGCCTTGGAATGTGGTTAAGATCTGTACTGCCTAGAGAGCAGCTCTTTAGTCCTAGAGGGCTGGAGAGAAGGGTCCAGTTTCTGAATCTGGGTTGTTGTCTTGATCTTGTTGTGAGGCCTTCTAATGTTAATCCCATGGACATGAGGAGAAAGACCTCTGACCCAAATCATGGCCATATTAATTAAAGCCATCTGTATATCCCTACAGGTGGAGTTCAAGAGATCAGCATTGAGCGTGGGCAAAATAAGGGTTTTTATACTTCAGGAGTAAGGGCTTTCCAAATGGGGGATTGGTCAGGCAAATAAACAGGGTTACAAAAGTAGAACATAAACATAACAAGTTAGTCATAACAATTCTTTGAAACAAAGGCATGGTTGGAAGGTGGCCATAACAAGGCAGTCATAACAAGGTAGTCGTAGCAAAGTGATCATAACAAGGTGGTCATGACAACCTTCTCAAGCAAAAACATGGTTGCAAGGTGATCATGACAAGGTGGTCATAACAACAAGTGGTTATAACAGAGTAATTATGGTGATTTAAAAGAAAATGGCCCCATAGGGAGTAGCACTGTTGGGAAGTATATACTTGTTGGAATAGATGTAGCCTTGTTGGAGGAAGTGTGTCACTGTGGGGATAGGCTTTGAGGTCTTTTATGTCCAAGATATGCCCAGTGTGGCACACAGTTCACTTCCTGTTGCCTTCAGATCAAGATGTAGAACTCTCAGCTCTTTTTCCAACACCATGTCTGGCTGCATGACACTATGCTCTGTATATTGATGATAATGGACTAAACCTTTGAAACTGTAAACCAGCCCCTTTATAAGAGTTGCCATGATCATGGTGTCTCTTCACTGTAATAGAAACCCTAACTAAGACGGTCGTTATAACAAGGTATGGTTGCAACGTGATCATAACCACATCCTAAAGCAGAGGCACAGCTGTTGTTTCCTGGAACATGCAGTTCAGAACCATTTGTAGCTAAGGCTACAGGTTGCCCATAGCCCAATCCTTGAGAAATGAATATTTAATCATAATCAGGAATGAACCAAGTTTGTCTTTACTGTAATATAGCTTTCAAACCCAATATGGAGGCAGGCTGGTTCATTAATATTCCCTGTAGCTGGAATTATTGGTGGTTGTGAGCCATCATGTGAATGCTAGTAATCGAACCCAAGTCCTCTGCAAGAGCAACAAGGGCTATTAATCATTGAGCCACCTGTTTAGGCCCCTTATTTATTTATTTATTTATTTATTTATTTTGAGACAGGGTTTCTCTGTGGTTTTGGAGCCTGTCCTGGAACTAGCTCTTGTAGACCAGGCTGGTCTCGAACTCACAGAGATCCGCCTGCCTCTGCCTCCCGAGTGCTGGGATTAAAGGCGTGCGCCACCACCGCCCTGCCTTTATTTATTTATTTTTGATACAAAGTTTTTCCCTGTAGTTCCACTGATCTGGAATTTGCTGTGTAGCCCTGGCTGGCCTTTATCTTCTAGTCCTCCCGTCCTAGCCCTCTATATGTTGGGATTTCATGCATATACCATCCTCCATACCTGCAAAGCTACGTATCTACGTGTCTATCCATGAAATACAAGGTCTGACTATTAGCCACACCTACTGACAATAATCTTGAGAGAGCAGAACTCTCTGATCTAAATCTAGGTGGGACCTTTGCTTGAGGTAGAAGCACAATAACCTTGAAGAAGTAGAGATAAGTTCCAATTCTCTGACCTTTTGTCAAAGTGGAAATAGGCTCACATTTTTGGGCCTCTACACTCTGTAGGCTAGAGAGATGGCTCAATGGTTAAGAGCATTGGCTACTCTTCCAGAGGTTCTGAATTCAGTTCCCAGCAACCACATGGTAGTATACAACAATCCATACTGAGATCTGGTGCCCTCTTCTGGCCTGCAGATATACATGCAGGCAGAACACTGTATACATAATAAATAAATAAGTCTTAAAAAAAAAGTTCCTCTAGGAAAGAGCTCCTGTGTTCCAGCCAGCATATACTGCCACCCTCTGTATGAGATACCTTACTGCTGCAGTGACCACTGGAATCTTAGCCCCACCTGCACCTAGAGGAGCAATCACTGGAACCAAAGCCCTGCCTACACCTGGAGGAGTGATCACTGGGGCTGGGGCCCCTTCTGCACTTTGAAGAGCCATCACCTGAGACTTGGCCCACCTGCACCTGGAGAAGTGATCACTGGAGGTTCTGCTCTGCCTGTACCTGAAGAAACATTCAATGGAGCTACAGTCCCCAACTACACCAATTGTAGGAAGAGGAACCCCCTGAAACACAGACTCCACCTATACCCATTGGAGAAAGAGATGGGTAGACGGCAAGGTAAGAATACACTAAACATAAAGAGCGATACATGGAAAGATGGAAAATACACAGAGAGTCTGGATTATGTTTATTATTGTATGTTCTTTGAATTTTCTGACTGTGGATGAACTAAGTACAGAGAGATATTACATTGTACGGGCTGCTAAGCTAAACCAGCATATATATTTTACAGGTATCTTGACTTCAAAATTTGGGTCTAAGGATATGTTGCTTTGGAAAAGAAGTTCTACTATTGTTTCCACAGAGGATGAGAATCTGTGGATTCCTTCCAAACTAATGTGGTTTTATTAAACAAGACCCCCTGAAACAATAGCCCAGATGGTCCAACATCCATGACAACTCCAGGAGTGCTGGCTGAGATAAACCTTCCACACAGGATGCCCCATGACAGATCTAATTAGCAGCATCTCCAATCAGCAGGAAGTAGTCTAGACAACAACACCCAAATTCCCTAAATGATTGTTTATAAATGTTTGTTTACATTTAAAGGGTGATATACTATAGACATGAATACTTTACATTGATATGGATCTTGATCTCTTGATACAAATTTTAGGTCAATTTTGTAATATGTTTATTTCTGCTCTTGATTAGGATATTGTGTTTGTGCAGCTCATTTAAAAATGTAATGTATAATGAAGAAATACAGGTTAATAGATAATCATCTATAATAGTCAAGCTTGTAGTCATGTTAGTTAGGTTTTCTAGATATATAAACATATATTTCAGTTAGATAATCTTCAAAACTTCCCAAGACCTACAGAATATGGCTTGTAAAATGTTTTAAAAACTTAAGACTTTTCATGACAATGAGACACATTTGCTCCTGGCAGCACCAATCTACTTCAAGAGGATGATGGGCATTGAAGAAGTTTCTTATGGACTTTGTTAGCCATTTGGGCAAGAAACTGCTCTTGCCTGGACTGCTTGATGTTATGCTGTATGAACTGGATATGCAGGACCCACAGAAAAATGACTGCTGAACTTGCCTAAAGATGAGACTGTCCTTCAGGGTTCTTACTTCATAAAAGAGTCAGTCAGTCTGCAGGACACAGAAGAAAGCAACTGATAAACTCTGTCAATACAAGCCATAAGAGATCTTCAAATTTCCTGCTTCATGGAAAAGTCTGCTGGATGCTATGGGCCTCAACGCTGAAGGTGGGTGGCCCAGTGTTTCAGAAGAACTTGGGTGACTGCCCAGGCAGTGAGATGTATCTGTCAATGCTAGAGTTTTGAAAGTTGCTTACAATGTACTTCCTGTTTACTTAGATAATATTATATCCTTCTGGGGTCTTTGATGGAGTTAAAGAATAGATAGTTAGGGGCTGGAGAGATGGCTCAAAGGTTAAGAGCACTGGCTGCTCTTCCAGAGGTCCTGAGTTTAATTCCCAGCAACCACATGGTAGCTTACAACCATCTGTACTGAGATCTGGCGTCCTCCTCTGGCGTGCAGGCTTACATTGAGGCAGAATGTTGTACACATAATAAATAAATCTTTTAAAAAAGAATAGATAGTTATAATTATAGTTTACCTTAGTTATGACAAAATATAAAGTAGATATAAATACTGTAACTCTAATTCTTGCTTGACATCTGTTTTGTTATATGTAGTTTTACTATGTTAAAGTTAAAACCTTACTTTTTATTTAAACAAAAAATGGGAAATAGTGTAGGCAGTCCTTTTGTGTATGTGTTGCTTTTATTGGTTAATGAATAAAGCTGTTTCGGCCAGTGGTTTAGCAGAATAGAGAAATTCCACGCAGAGATAGAGGAAAAAGTAGGCGGAGTCAGTGAGAAGTCACGTAGCCACTGCAGGAGACAGACATATCTCCACTGGAGCCCATCAGAAAACTTTTTTTTTTTTGTCTAGAATTCCTTTCCAAGCTCTATCAGGTTTCATGTGGATTTAGCTAGCCCCAAGTTGGTTGTCAATCTGCAGACAGAGGCTGTTCATTTGTCCCCAGCCACTCAGACTCAAAATAATCACACAGAAACTATATTATTTGCAATACTGTTTGGCCAATAGCTTAAGTGTATTTTTAGCTAGCTCTTATATCCTAAACCAACCTATCTTAATTAATCTGGGCATCACCATGAGGTTGTGGCTTACCGGCAATGTTTCAGCAAGCTCCAATGGAGGCATCTATCTTCTGTAAGCAACTACTCACTGACTCCACCTGCTTTTTCCTCTATCTCTGCTTGGAATTCCCACCTTACTCTATTCTGCTAAGCCACTGGCTGAAATAGCTTTATTTATTAACCAATAAAAGCAACACATATACAGAAGGAGACTTCCTACACCACAATATGGCACCACCAAAAACTAGAAGTTCTTTTTTTTTTAAAGATTTATTTATTTATTTATTAAGCATACAATGTACTGCAGGCAAGGAAGGCACCAGGTCTCATTACAGATGGTTGTGAGCCACCATGTGGTTGCTGGGAATTGAACTTGGGACCTCTGGAAGAGCAGCAAGTGCTCTTACCCTCTGAGCCATCTCTCTAGCCCCCAAACTAGAAGTTCTTTAACAGCAAGACCTGAACATCCCAATGCAGATGAAACAAAAGAAAATGGCCTTAAAATAACTTTATGAAGATGATTGAGGCACTTCAAGGGAAAAAAAATCCCTTAATAAAGTGGAGGAAAAGACAAACAACAAATTGGAAAAATCAACAAATCCCTTAAGAAGAAAACAAAAAAACCCAAAAAACAAACAAAAACAGAACAAAACAACAACAACAACAACAAAAAACCCCAACCAAACAGATAAGGAAAATGGTTCAAGATTTGAAAACTGGAAAAGAGGCAATGAAAAAAAACCCAAGAAACAAGGAATTCTGGAAATGGAAATTTTGGGTAAATGTTCAGGAGCCACAAATGTAAGCATAAACAACAGAATGCAAGAGATGGATGAGAGAATATCAGGTGTTGAGGATATGACAGAGAATATTCATCGGTCAAAGAAAATGTTCAAGCCAACAAACTCTTAACATAAAATATCCAGGAAATCTGGGACACTGTGAAATGACCAAGCTAAGAATAATAGGGATAAAAGAAGGAGAAGTACCACTCAAAGGCACAGAAAATATATTCAACAAAATCATAGAAAAAAACTTTCCCAATCCAAAAGACATTCCTATGAAGATACAAGAAGCTTACAGAACACCAAATAAACTGGACCAGAAAAATGTTCTATTGCCACATGATAATCAAAACACTAAACATACAGAATAAAGAAAGAATATTATGAGCTGCAAAGGAAAAAACCAAGATCTATCAGAATTATACCCGACTTCTCAATGGATACAATGAAAGCCAGAAGGTACTGGACAGATGTGCTGCAGATACTAAGAGACCATGGATGCCAGTCCAGATTACTATTCCCAGCAAAGCTTCAACAGACAAAACAAGATATTCCATGACAAAACCAGATTTAAACAATGCCTATTCACAAACCCAGGCCTACAGAAAGTACTAGAAGAAAACCTTCAACCCAAGAAAGTCAGCTATATTCACAAAAACACAGGCAATTTATGAACTCACAACAGCAAATTCCAAAGAAGAGAAACACACACACAATGCTGTTGCCAGAAGTTTCTGTCCAGCAGCCATTCATCCCAAAGAAATACACAGAGGTCTACATTAATTATAATAAACTTGTTGGCCTATTAGCTCAGGCTTCATATTAACTAATTCTTACATCTTAAATTAGCCTATTTTTCTTGTCTATGTTAGCCACATGGCTTGGTACTTTTATCAGTGATGCATTCTCATCTTGTTTCCTCTGTGTCTGGGTGATGACTACAGTCTGATCCTTTTCTCTTCCTAGAATTCTCCTGTTTTATTGCCCTGCCTGGTCATTCTGCTTATACTTCCTGCCTGGCTACTGGCCAATCAGCATTTTATTAAAATAATACAAGTGACAGAATACAAGACCATTGTCCCATAGCACAATGCCACCACCAACAACATAAACAAAAATAACAGGAAGTAGCAATCATGGGTCATTAACATCCCTTAATATAATAGGACTCAATTTGCTTATAAAGACAGAGGCTAACATACTGAATACGAAAGTAGAATCCATCCTTCTGCTGCACACCTAAACTACAAAGACAGACATTACCTCAAAGTAAAGGATTGGGAAAAGATTTTCCAATCAAATGGACCAAGAAAGAACTTGGTGTAGCTATCCTAATATCTAGCAAAATAAACTTCAAACTAAAGTCAATCAAGAGAGATGAAGAAGGACACTTCATACTCAGCACAGGAAAAATCCATCAAAAGGAAAAACATTACTAAAGCTTAAATCATACAGTAAGCCCCACACACTAAAAGTGAAAAACTTCAGCACCCCACTCTCACCACTGGACAGTCTACCAGACAGAAACTTAACAAAAAAGAAGGGAACTGTGCTCCAATGTCTGATCCTACTGCATGTACTGGCTTTGTGGGAGCCTAGGCAGTTTGGATGCTCAACTTACTAGACCTGGATGGAGGTGGGGGGTTCCTTGGACTTCCCACAGGACAGGGAACCCTGATTGCTTTTCGGGCTGAGGGGGGGGACTTAATTAGGGGAGGGGGAGGGAAATGGGAGGCGGTGGCTGGGAAGAGACAGAAATCTTTAATAAATAAATAAATTAAAAAAAAAGAAGGGAACTAAGAGATGTCACAAATCTACAGAACATTCTACCCAAAACACAAAAGAATATACTTTCTTCTCAGAACACATCTAAACACCTTCTCTAAAACTGACCACATACTCAGTAACAGAGCAAACCTCAACAGATACAAAAATATTGAAATTACCCTATGTACCTTATCAGGTCACCACGACTTAAAGTCAGAAATCCTACAAACACATAGAAACTGAACAATACTCAACTGAATCACTACTGTGTCAAGGAAGAAATAAAGAAAGAAATTAAAGACGTCCTAAAATTCAGTGAAAATGACCACACAACATACCCAAACTTATGGGACGCCAGTGTTGATGAAAGTTCATAGTACTAAATACCTGTATAAAGAAGCTGGAAAAATCTCACACTAGAGAATTAACAGAACACCTGAAAGTTCTAGAACAAAACAAAATTGATAGACCTTTATCCAAATTAACAAAATCAGAAATGTCCTTTATCATGAAGGCAATATACAGTAAGCCAACAGTCAACATTGAACTAAATGGAGATAAAGTGATTACACTAAAATCAGGAACAAGACAAGGTTGTCCGATTCAATATGGTACTTGAAGTTCTAGTTAGAGCAATAAAACAACAAAAGAAGATCAAGGGGATACAAATTAAAAAAATCAAACTTTCATTATTTGCTGATGATATGAGAGTATATATAAGTGACCCCCAAAATTCTACCAGGTAACTCTTTCAGCTGATAAACAGCTTCAGTAATGTGGCAGAGTACAAGATTAACTAAAAAAAAATCAGTAATGATTCTATATATATATACAGATGATAAATGGGCTGAAAAAGAAATCAGAGAAACTTCACCCTTCACAATAGCCACAAATAACATAAAATATCTTGTTTTTTATGTTTTTTTTGTTTTATTATTTTAAGTGGAAGACCTGTATGACAAGAACCTTAAACTTTTAAAGAAAGAAATTGTAGAAGACATCAGAAAATGGAAAGATCTTTCATGCTCTTTGATAGGTAGGATCGACATAATAAAAATCATCAAATTTGGCAATCTTACCAAAAGCAATATACAGATTCAATGCAATAACCATCAAAATCCCAGAAAAATTCTTCACAGACCTCAAAAGAACAGTACTCAACGTCATACGAAAAAAAAAACCAAGGCCGGGCGGTGGTGGCGCATGCCTTTAATCCCAGCACTCGGGAGGCAGAGGCAGGTGGATCTCTGTGAGTTCGAGACCAGCCTGGTCTACAAGAGCTAGTTCCAGGACAGGCTCCAAAACCACAGAGAAACCCTGTCTCAAAAAAACAAACAAAAAAAAAAAAAAAAAAAAGAAAAGAAAAGAAAAGAAAAAAATTCCAGGATAGGCAAAAAAACCTTGTACAATAAAGAAACTTCTAGAGGCACCACAATTCCTGACTTCAAACTCTACCACACAGCTACAGTACTGAAAACAGCCTGGTATTGGTATAAAAACAGACAGGCAGACCAATCAAAGACCCGGATACCTATAAACACCTGATTTTTGACAAAGAAGCTAAAAATATAAAATGGAAAAAGAGAACATCGTTAACAAATGGTGCTGGCATAACTGGATATCAACATATTGAAGAGTGCAAATAGATCCATATCTATCTCAATGCTCAAAGCTCAAGTCCAAATGGATCAAAGACCTCAACATAAATCTAGCCACACTGAACCCTGTAGCAGAAAAAGTGGGAAATACACTTAAACACATTGGCACAGGAAACCACTTTCTAAATATAATACCAGTAGCACAGACACTGAGAGCAGCAATTAATAAATAGGGCCTCCTGAAACTGAGAAGCTTCTGTTGAGCAAAGGACTTGCTCAGTGAGACAAAACGATAGCCTACAGAAAGGGAAAAGGTCTTCACCAACCCCACATCTGACAGAGGTCTGATCTCCAAAATATATAAAGAACTCAAGAAACTAGATATCGGAGGGATGGCTCAGTGGTTAAGAGCACAGATTGTTCATTCAGAGGTCTTGAGTTCAATTCCCAGCAACTACATGGTGGCTCTGTAGTGAGATCTGGTGCCCTCTTCTGGCCTGCAGGGATACAGAACACTAACCCTAACCCATAAACAAACTAATAAACATATGAATAAATACATCTTTAAAAAAGAAACTAGACAACAAAATTCCAAATAATCCAATTACAAAATGGGTACAGATCTAATATAAGAATTTCATGGCTGAAAGACACGTAGGGAAATGATCTACATCCTTAGCGGAAATGCAAGTCAAAACAACTCTGAGATGCTATCTTACCCCTATTAAAAACACTGATGTCAGCTAATGCTGGAGAGGATGTGGAGTAGGGGAACACTCCTGCATTGCTGGTGGGAGTGCAAACTGATACAGCCACTGTGGAAATCAGTATGGCGATTTCTCAGAAAATTAGGAATCAGTCAACCTTAAGACCCAGCAATACCATTTTTGGGCATATACCCAAAGGAGGCACACTCATACCACAAGGGCATGTACTCAACTATGTTCATAGCAGCATTATTCGTAATAACTAGAACCTGGAAACAACCTAGATGCCTCTCGACTGAAGAATGGATAAGGAGAATGTGGCACATTTACACAATGGAGTATTACTCAGCAGTAAAAAAAAAATGGCATCTTGAAATTTGCAGGACAAAACTAGAAAAAAAAAACCATCATGAGTGAGGTAACCCAGATCCAGAAAGACAAATATAGTATGTACTCACTCGTAAGTGGATATCAGACATAAAGCAAAGGTTAACCAGCCTTTCCACAACCCCAGAGAAACTAGAACTCTGTTCCAGAAACAGAAGCTGATGCCGAGACCCACCACTAACCACTGGGCAGAGCTCCCGGAGGACAATTGAAGGAGTGATAATATGAACAAAGGGGCGAAGACCATGATGGGGAAACCCACAGATCCAGCTGACCTGAGCTTCTGGGAGCTCACTGAGTCTGCAGTGACAACCGGACAACCTGCACAGGACTGAACTAGGCCCCCTGAGTGCAGGTCACCCTGGTGTGGTGTGGGCAGTGTGTGGAGCCACTGGCAGTGGGACCAGGATCTAATCCAAATGCATGAACTGATTTTGTGGAGCCCGTTCTCTATGGAGAGATACCTTACTCAGCCTAAGTCGTGGGTGGGGATGGTGGGGGTGGGGAAGGCCTTGATCCTGCCTCAAGAAGATGATGGGACAGACTGAGTTGATTTCCCAGGGGAGGCTTTACCCCCTCTGAGGAGTGGATGAGGGGTGGGGTGGGGGGAAGAAGGGGGAACAAGAAGAAAAGAGGGATGGGGAACTGGGATTGGTATGTAATAAATAAATAAATAATAATAAAAAAATGAAAAGTTATTTTGGCGGGTGGTGGTGCTGGCATGCTTTGAGACCCAGCACTCACTGGGAGGTAGAAGCCAGTGGATCTCTGAGTTCGAGGTCAGCCTTGTCTACAAAATGAGTTCTAGGACACGGAGAAGCTGGGTCTCGAAAAACTAAACCAACCAACCAAAGAAGCAAATAAATAGAATTTTGTTTGTATGCGAATGTGGGGGTGTCTGCAGAGGTCACAGAAGGCTTCAGGTCCTGTAGCACGGGTGCTGAGAACTGGGCTTCAGTCCTTACCAAAAGCAGTTAGCGGTTTTAAGAACAGAACCATGCCTTCACTCCCCCTCCACTGCTAACTAAGGTTTTTTGTTTTTATTTTTTATAATTCTTTATGAATCAAGACAAGATGTAGCACATTCTACTGTAATCCTTTTTTCTTGTGTTTTGAGACAGGTCTCAGGTAACCCAGGCTGGCTCCCACTGAGGAAAGAAAATGACCTTGAATTCCAGATCCTCCGGTTTCCACCTTTGGAGTGCTGGGATTACATGCACGAGACACTTAGCTTTCTCCTGTCTTAAAGCTTGTAACTGAAAAAGAAAAAAAAGGGGGGAGGGTTTGCCAGGTGGAATTCAGTAACTGGTGGACATGGCATGGCCTGTTGCAGGCCCTCTTAGAGAGGTGGCCATTAGGCAAAGTGGGGGAAAGGACAGGACAGAGGCATGCTCTAAGGGATGAAAGGGGCTGGAAGAAGTAGGGCAAAAGCCTCGGAGGAAATTCCTTGCTTTAGAGTTTGGAACGTAAGTGTTGTGTGTCTCCTGGCCGAGCCGAGACGACTCCATTCTGCGCTCCCGAAGCCAGGCGGCAGAGGGCGCCGTAGCCACGCTCGTCCTGCGCCTCCGGGGCGGGGCGTCCTCGGGGCGGGGGCGGGGCCGCGCGCTCACGTGACCCCAGCTCATGGCGGCGGCGGCGGCGGCAGCTGCGGCAGCGCCGGCGGCTCTCAGCGGCTGGAGCCGGATCCTGTAACCGGGGTGTGGGCCCGCGTCAGTCCGTCCCTCCTTCGGCCCCCTCTCGTCTTCCGGAGTGTGGCTGGCGGAGCCGCGATGGCGGAGCGAGGCCTGGAGCCGTCGCCGGCCGCGGTGGCCGCGCTGCCCCCCGAGGTGCGGGCGCAGCTGGCTGAGCTGGAGCTGGAGCTGTCGGAGGGTAGGCGCGCGGCGGCCCGGGCGGGCGGGCGGGCGGGAGGGCGGGCGGGCGGCGGCCTGCGGGGAGGTTGGGCCGGGTGCTCGCCGCTCCCCACCCGCGAAGCGTGGCTGCGCTTTCATTGTTGTCCCTGGGGGCCCCAGCAGGACTTGGAGACTGGTCAGCTCGAGACAAAGCTGCGCCCTCCGGCTGACACCTTGCCCCTCTGCCCTGCCTTTCTCCTGAAGGGCCGCACGCCTGCACCCATCTCCTGCCTTTGGAAAGAGACCCAGGGCAACGCCGCAGCTCCATCTCTTCCTGCTTCTCTAACAATGCGAGGTGCCTCACCAGTGACAGGCGTGAGAAAGGAGCGGGGAGCCATTGAGGGTCCGAGGTTAGAGGCAGTGGCGTTAACCCAGAGAGACACCCGATGCTGCTGCTTTTAGACGGCTTCTCTCATGGGGGACAGCGGGGCTTTTTCTTGGCACCTGTATTCAGGCTGGGTTTCCGCATCTGATCATCTTTTGGAGTCTTTGAAGAGGTGGCTACCGGTTACGTGCAAATCCTGGCCAGCACCCTCTTTCTTTTGACAATGGATTAGTACAGGGAGGGTTGGGTTTATTTAGATAATTTCAAACATGGACTATATCTAGACACTGTTACTAGAAAAGTCACTTGGACAACAATGAGAAGCGCAATGCCGGCTGTGGGCATGTGATCAGGGAATGCGCCTTTGCCACCAGCTCTCTGTAAAGTTCCTGTTTTTATCGCAGGCGGCCTCTGAACAAAAGCAGCATTTTCTCCGCGCTGGGTGTCAGTACTTTGCTGATGTCTCCAGAGTTACATATTGTTGAATTCCTTGCCAAAGGCCTTCACCATTATTTTTCAAGTGCATTAGAAACTGTTGATGGGGTAGGGGGGAAAGAATGTGACCAAGTTCCCAGGAGAGTTCCAGTTCTCACTTTTGTTAACTTACCATGGCTTTTTAAAGGGCTTTTCCCCTTAAAAGTCACTTACAGTGAAAAACCAGGATGAATTTGAGTGTTACAAATCTTAAGCAATTGAAGGAAATAATTAATTTTAATAACACTTTAAGGCTTTCCCAATGTATAGGGTGGTGTGTTTTCACCTGCATGTAATTACCAACATATTATTTTTCAATTAATCAGTTGGGATGTGCTTAGGAAGATAGGAATCCTTTGGGCTGGTTGCCCGGTGATACCTTTGGTCAAAATACTCACCAGGTAAAAAAAAAAATCAGTTGAAGTAGTTTCTTAAAATATGTTTCCCTTAAGATTTTCCTTTGCCTTGTCATCCTTGTGTGAAAGTGTTGTCATTAAGTCTGATTAACTCCATTCAAATCTTTTTAAACAGTTACTATTATTTTTTTTTAAATAACAAATCAGCTGTGGCTTTCCTTAGCCAGAAAGGGAGGTTTGGCTGGATGTTTGCGTGAGAGGGAGATTAAAAATAGGTTCTGATTGCTTTCATCGGGAAAGGGAAGTCCCGGGCGCTCCTCTGGATGTGATCTGCTCTGCGTGACTGTTTACAACTCAGGGTGTTTCTAGACATCTGTGGAGAGAGCTGTTCTGAGGACCTATTTCGAGGATCTGCCGCTGATTAGCTCACCCTGCTCTCGGAGAAAGGTGTGAAAGTCTTAGAAACTGGAGACAGCAGCCTTTAGACATCTGAAGGTCAAGTGAATGGGTTATTTTCCCAGGCAGAATGTTTTGATTGGCACATGGCTTAGTTTAAATTTATTTCTTAAGGGTTTGTACTGCATTAGCCTGCATTTTAGTCTTCGTGCTCCAGAAGGAGATAACAGTTGAGAAACCTTGAGCCTGCAATGTCAGCGGATTGGCCATCTGTCTGTCTTGCTTCAAGTACACAGATGGTTGGTGCTATTTGGAGTTCAAGTGAAGTTAAAATAAGCCAGGGGTCCCCAAATCTTTGGTGGTGTTTGTGACATCAGCAAGGGTCCTCAAATCTGTGGTGGTGTTTGTGACATCAGCAGTATATTTTGACCTAGCCTTTTCAAAAAAATTTTTTTCTCTGTAATTACTGTTCTGACAAAAAAACTTTGCTTTTTTTTTTTTTTTCTTTTAAAGACCTCTGTGTTTGTCACGACTTGCTGACATTGGCAGATTTGGTCTTTCCTTGTTTTTTTTTTTTTTCTTAGTTTCAGGCTGTAGTTGGTCCTAAAGGTAGGAGAATCTGAGCAAACTACTGGCAGAGAATTTTCTTTGTGCGTGTATCAGTGTGTGTCCGTGTGTGTTGTGCTGCAGGCTTTGATCACACATCGGGTGAGATGTAGGTCGGTGCCTCCTTTGGGCTGTTTGCCGCAGAGCCTGTGCAGAGCCGTGTGATGGGTCAGCTTCTCCAGCCGCTCACCAGGGACCGCTTCTGCACTAACAGCCTGGGACTGTCTGGAGAACCATTTAGAAACTGAATTTATAAGTGAGCTTGATAGATGAGTTGGATATGGCTCTTAGCATAGTTCCTATTTCTATCTTTTCTCGGGATCTGCTTGTGTCCTCCCTTGACAGTAAGCTCTGTTGGACTTCACCCCTTTGGTGGAATGGGCTTGATGAGCATTGTCTGTTTAAATCTGACCTAGTGTCTGTTGTGTGATGCTTTTCCTATGCACTGTCATCTGAACATCACTAACCTTCTCGATGGGGTAGAACAGGTATATTTACCCCCTCCTTGGTTTAACAGCAGGGAAAATTTGGACTCAGAAAGGTTAAAGGATTTTGTTTAACACTGCCCATTGAGTGGGCACCATTATCTCAAGCCGTGATATTATTATGGAATCTGGACGATTGCAGTATCTGAGTTGTGATTGCTCAGATTTCCCCCTAGGAAACACTGCATTCAGTGTTTATGCCACAGTTCTGCATAGCCTTGTCGGTTCTTAGATTCACGGTGTCTGCCTGCTGCTCAGCTGCCTTCCCTGTGCGGAGGATACAGAGGTGAACAGGATGCTGTGCCAGCCTGCTAGGGGACATCTCTAAAAAAGTCAACAAAACGTCACACAAGACCATGATAGAGCCATGCGCAGGGGCTGCCTTCTAAGAAAGAGGAAGCTTTCCCGTTGTGAAAAGCATCAGAGAGCTGTAAGTACAAGTTGTGTAGTTGGTAGCAAAGGCTGTGATTTGGCAGGCGCACAGCACTGGGTGTTAGGCCAGCGCTGGTGGTGCAGGCTGGAGGGTGAGCAAGTCTTTCCGTGTCTGAGAACAGCCCAGAGATGGTGGCGGCTGGAAAGGTATTTAAGATAAAACAACACTTACCGGAAGGGAGCCTCCCTTTTCTTGTTTGGACACTTCTGGGCATGAACAGCATCACACCCCCTGTCCCTACATGTTTCATTCCCTGTCTCTGAGTCCTGAAAGTGGCACAGAGTCCACCTTGGAGGCGGAGACATAGAGGGCACCTTCTTAGGAATTGTAGGAGGGTTGAAAAGAAAGGGGAAATATGGGCAGACTGAATTTTAATCTCAGAAATGAGCAGGTCAACTTTCATCAGCAGAAAATTTGTAAAGCCTTTCAGTTTACCTGCAGCGGGGACTCACTTCCCTCCAGATGTGTCACGAATTCATGGAGTTGTAGGCTACATACCCCACCCCCCCCAGGCAACTGAAATACCTGATGTCAAGAGTTCAAGTCTGGAGTATAGATTATTTTTATTTATATTGCTGCATGCTAAAGAAGCATTCTACCACTGATTTCTACCCTCACTCAGTCCTATAGACTTTTATTAAATTACATTAATTATTAATTACACACTATGTATGCACATGAGCTCATGTGTGTGTCTGTGTGTGCTCATGTGCGTGTTCGCACACACGTGTCATGGTGCGTGATGGAAATCAGGAGAACAGTGGGATCAGTTTTCTCCCTCCCACCATCCAGGTCTTGAATGGTGAACTAAGGTTGTTAGGTTTGTTGGCTGGTGCCTTTTTGCTGAACCATTGGGCCAGCCCCAGATCCATGTGTTTAAAATGTCTGATTTTCTTTATTGGAGTATTGAGGATTGAGTCAGGGCCTTACACATGCTAGGTGAGCGTCTACCATCACCCCCATGAGTGCTTTGCCATGGGGCTGTGTCACCATCACCCCGGTGAGCAGAGCACTCTCCTGCAAGGCTGTGTAGATTTTACTTATTTTTTCCCCTTCATTGCAAAGAGAGTCTAGGCTGGTTTAGAAGCCACTATGCCTGGCCCCCATAGATTGATTTTTTTTTTTTTTTTATAGATTGATTTGTTTTTGAGACAGGGTCTCTCTGTGTAGCTCTGGCTGCCCTGTAATTTACTGTATAGATCAGGCAGGCTGGCCTCAAACTCAGAGATCTTCTTGTCTCTGCCTGCCAAGTCCTGGGATTAAATCTGCACCACCATATCTGAATCTTTTATTTATTTAAATAATTTAAAAGAATTTTCCCCAGGGTTTGTACGGTCATTATTGTAATTCTCCATTGCTCTCTTATGCCAAAATATGGAATAATGCCCCTTCTTGCCTGTTTATATTTTGTCAGTCACATGTTTTCTGATTAATTAAACTGCTTTTCATTTAATATAAACTGTAGAAGCCAGAGTTGTAAGGAAGTTTAATATGGGCTGGTATAATATGGCATGTAGGGACAGTTAACACGTGTATGCTCAGTGACTTGACTGTTCTCGTGAACAGGGTCCTTGTGAAGTGATGCATGAGGTCACTTGGTGGAGGTTTTTTAATTTTATTTTTTTATTTTTTGAGACAGGGTTTCTCTGTAGCTTTTGGTTCCTGTCCTGGAACTAGCTCTTGTAGACCAGGCTGGCCTCGAACTCACAGAGATCCGCCTGCCTCTGCCTCCTGAGTGCTGGTATTAAAGGCGTGCGCCACCACCGCCTGGCTATTGGTGGAGGCTTTTTAAGCAAGGTTTCACTCTACCGTCATTTCTCTTGACAGCCTAGATCCTTGCTCTAACACGTTGGTTCCTGCGGAAGGCTGGAGCAGAAAAGCTTTCAGTTTGTTTTCACTCATCGTCTGCCATATGTGTGATGAGAATGTACCCGAGCCTGAAGGATCAGGCACTTGGCTTGAGCATGAGTGTGGTTCTGAGATTCAGGCCTCTGTAGCCTTGGAGGGCTGGTGTGGGTGCCTCAGCCGTCCAGCAGGATGGACCTAAGCTCCCCTTGTGCCCAGTGAGCACTTCTTTTGCTTTTTCCTCCAACTGTTTTCTGGTATCTTTTCCTTTGAATTGACCTGCAGCCAGCCTTGTTGAATTCTAGTCCAGGCCCGCTGGCCTCTCTTTAGAATGACCTTTGGTCTTTTCAGAAGCTAGAGCTTTAGTTTGAAGTCTTTGCTAAGTCCAGGGTTTCGATGTTTATTTATAAGTTTGCATTATAAGTTTGCTGAAGGAACAGATAAGCTTGCATGTTGCTTACCTTGGGGTCAGTGCTAATGCTTCTGAACACATCAGTAACTCATTTTGTTGTTGTTGATTGCTGGTGGGAAGTTTCACGTGTTGATGGTAAATTAAGTGCAGTGTAGTGTGGATGCACTTCTGTGAACTGAAGGGTTTGTTTGTTTGTTTGTTTTGAGATAGGGTCTCACTATGTAGCTCTGGCTATCCTGAAACTCGCCATTGTAGACCAGGCTGGCTTCAAACTCAAAGAGATCTACCAGCCTCTGCCTCCCAAGTGTGGACTTGTTTTTTGTTTGTTTGTTTTTGCTGTTTTGCTATTTATGTGATGCCTGCATGTATGGATGTACACCAGTGAAGTCAGAGGGCTTTGGATGCCCTGGAACTGGAGTCAGGATGGTTGTAAGCCACCGTGTGTGTGCTGGGAATTAAACCCAGGTCCTCTGCAAGAACAGACAGGGCTCTTACTCCTGAACCATCTCTTTAGTTCCTACTCTTAGTCCCTTGCCCTCATTTTCCAGAAGAAGAACCATGTCCTCCCTGTTCTGAAGTGCACACCCCTACTGTGTTCTCAGTCCCATCTATCCACCTGTCCTCCTCCTGTGGGAGCTTGGGACCTGCCTTAAGTATCTCTTCATTCCTAATCTTTTTACCTTTGTCTTTTCACTCAGCTTCTCATGTAACTTCTTGACTCTTGGTCTCTTCTCTTCAGCATTTATAGTTGTTCCAGTTTTTTTCTGGGGAAGATGGGAGAAAACACAACAAACACTTCTCAGAGTGGCTGCTTGCTGTCATGTGTCTAGAGTGGAGGAGATACCGACTGTGCCCCCCCCCCCCCCCGGGTTTCTCTGTATCTTTGGAGCCTGTCCTGGAACTAGCTTTTGTAGACCAGGCTGACCTCAAACTCACAGAGATCCGCCTGCCTCAGCCTCCCGAGTGCTGGGATTAAAGGTGTGCGCCACCACCACCTGGCCCAACTGTGTCTCTTATTTTGCCTTTGCTTACTGCTCAGTCCACCACCAAAACAGCTGTTTCCATGACTGCTAGTTGCCTCGATTCAGACTGGGTACCTCTGGGTACTGCTGTAGTGCTGGGCACAGCCCTTTGCTGTTTTATTTTTTTAACCGTTTTCAGACAGGTCTCTGTAGTCCAGGCTAACTTTGAGTTTGTGGTAATCTTTTTGCTTTGGCCTCCTGAATGCTGGAATTACAAGTGTGAACACCATACCTGGCTCTGTGGATCATGGTCTCCACAATATTTTCTCTCTTCTTAACTTGATTCCTTGTAGTTTCCAGGCTGTTCTCATGCTTTGTCCTGGCTTCTCACTCCATCTTGCTTCTGATGCAGGTGTCTTCAGTAGCTTGTCATTATTCGTCATCTTACTTACATATAACGTACAGAGCAGTCTCACGCATGCCCAGGGCGTCAGATGTCAGTGGCCCTCAGTTGACTCCCAGGTCTAGCACTGAGATCCTTTGCTGTGTGCACACCACTGGTATCCCTCTGGACCACTTAGTAAACCCAAAGCTTCTTCTTGTCCCAGCTCCTCTACAGCTAGTTCTCTGTCCAAAGATGGCCATTGTTTCAGAGTGCCTGCTTTCTGTCTGTGGTGCTCAGTTTCATTGTCAGCGCTGTCTTAGTTAGGGTCCACTGCTGGGAAGGAAAATGGCCACGGCAACTCTTATAAAGGAAAACATTTAATTGAGGTGGCGGCTTACAGTTCAGAGGTCCAGTCCATTGTCATCATGGCAGGGAGCATGGAGATGTGCAGGAGACATGGTGCTGGAACAGGAGCTGAGAGTCCTACATCTTGCAGGCAACAAGAAGTTGAACAAGTATCACACAGAGGGAAGCTTAAGCAAAAGAGACTTCAAAGCCCGCTCCCACAGTGACTATTTCCTCCAACAAGGCCACATCTATTCCAACAAGGCCACACTTGCTTCAACAAGGCCACATCTCCTAATAGTGTCACTCCCTATGAGCTTATGGGGGCCAATAATATGCAAACTACAACTTGACTGGACCAAGAAACATCAGTGAATTACTGAGATGGACCTTTGGATGTATCGTCAAAGGCTTCTCCAGAGAGGGTTAGCTGAGGGGAAAGTAGGAAGATCGCTTTTAGTGTGGGTAGCACATTACAGTCTGGAGTCCTGGACTGGATAAAAAAGGAAAGAAAGAAAACAGACACTACTAGTTCACACACCTTTCTGTGCTGTCTAGACTGCCAAGGCGTGAACCAGCGGTCGTCTGCCACCATATGCATTCCACGCCATGATGGACTGTGTACCCTAACTGTGAGCCGAATGAACCCTTCCTTTAAGGATTTAAATACCTCTGTCAGGTAGTTTGTCATAGCAACAAGACAGCAACCAATACATCATCTAAGACTTTCCGATGCTATAACAGAATTCTGTAGACTGGGTGATAGGTATATAATAGAAATTGATTGTTTACCATTTATAGTTAAGAAGCCAGAGTTCGAGGTAGCCAGCACATTCTTTCTTGTGTGGGAAATGGTGCCATTGGGGCTCAGTGGAGTTTGGGCAGGTGACTATGGAGGAAGAGACTAGTTTGTGACTCAGAATTGTGACAGCATTTGTGACTAGAGTCCAGGACCCACAGTGTGTCTCTGTATGCAGGATGGCTGAAGGCTGATGGGGTTGGGGCTGCCTTGTGGACCATGTATTCCCAGCTGGATGCAGGTGGTCATGACTTCTAATGGGGGTCTTTGTTGATGTCCTGCAGATATTCAGTTCTGTAGGATAACATGGTTCATCTTGGAATGTTGATCTAATTAAAGTTTGGTAGAATATATTACTGTTTTAATAAAGATAAAAAAGATAAGGGCTGGGGCATGGCTCAGGAGTTTAGCATCAAACATGAGAACTGGCATTTGCACCCTAGAGAGCCTGGTAAGTACTGGGTGGATGTGGCAGCCCAATCCAACCTCAGAAAGCAAAGCTGGGGATCCCCAGACCAAGTTGGCTAGGGAGACTAGCCACAACATCATTGAGCTCTGGGTTTGATTGAAAGACTCTGCCTCATTGAATAAAGGTGGAAGAGCCAACCAACTGAGGATGATTCCCAACATCAGGTGTACCCACATGCATGTGCAGCTCTACACATGTGTGCCAACATGTGCATATCACACACACACAGTTGGAAGAAGGAAAAAGAAACTCTAAGAAAATGAATTCTTAATGTTTAAAGTTTGTAATGAATCCAGTTTGCTTTAGTGGCTGGCCACTTCATGAGTCCTGTGTCAGTCAGCCCCGTGTTCCTTTCTTAGGAAAGAATTGAAAGACTAAGTGCTGTCCTCAGACAGGATGGTTTTCGGCTCCTATGTCACGTGATAAAGGGCACCATTCACGTAGGATACAGTGTGTAGTGGCCCTAACTGGTGAGGACTGAGACCAGAGAGCAAGGGCAGGAGGCTCCCCTAGAGGCTGCTAGAGCCACTTCCCCCACAGTGAGGTTAGGGCGTGGAGTGGAGACCTGTAATTAAGGAGACAGAATTGTTGACTAGAGAAGCAGTCGGGCTGCAGACAGGAGATTTAGCAGAGGAATCTAGCGGACTACTATGCTCTGGGGCTTCAAGAGAGAGCTGGCCTGGCTGGCCCTGTTCCTAACTTAGGGAGGAGCCTCGCTCTGGGGAGAGGGGAGATAGAGCCAGGTTCACTGAAGGTGAGGACACAGAGCTGAAGGTCTGTAGCAGCCGGAGTTTCTGACCTGCAGGTGCGCTCAGTGTTCCTCAGTCTGCCCCTCTGTGATGGGTGTGATGGAGGTTGTCCTAGGAGAGTTTGTGCAGCAGGAAGAAAACAGCTCTGGGAAGTACCAACATTTGGAGCTGCAGAAGAGGAACCTGGAAAAGAAGGTGGCTGCGAGAGAAAGGGCAAAGCAGTGGGGATTCCCTTAAGAGTTCGCTTGCTGAGGCCGCTTGACTGAAGTAGATTCATAAGATGCCATTGAACTTACAGGCGAAGGAGACCACTAGTGGTGGCTTTTGCCTGAGCTTCTTTTGTTGGTGGTGGTTGTGTTTCTTTTTTGGGAAGTGGTCTCACTACATAGCCCTGGTTGGACTGGTACTCCTGCTGTGATCTAAGCTGGCTCAAACTCAAGGCGGTCTTCATGCTGGAACTGCAGGCAGTTTTGGTGGCCCTGGGGACAGGGATTGTGTGTGGAGACTACAGCATGTTGCGTTACTCTCGGTGAAGCATGCAAAACCGAGAGAAGTGGAAGTGAGGCTGGCAGGAGCACAGCCTGGCTGTGAGGAGATGAAGTAGTAGGTTGCTTGTCTGTGTGTCTCTTCCTTGTCTGTCCCCACTAGAAAGAATGTTGCAGGACCCTTGTCCACCCCACAGGAACAGAAGGAGCTTCTGGTGTGGTAGGCACTGTCACGTTTCTGCTGGCCAAACAGGAGAGACTTGAGCATGTTAGATTTGGAGTAGAGGGGCTTGGGGACTTGGAACATGGTCCTCTTGAGTCAGCAAAGTGGAGTGACTGCATCAGGGAAAGAGGAAAGGGCAGATAGTTACAAGTGGTAGAGGAGGAAGTTGAGAGGCCTCTCTTTGATGGCCTTGTGATTACTCTGTCAGTCAGAAATAAAGAGCAAAGAGTGAGTATATATTTTTGAGAAAAGCTTTGTGAAGACAGAAAAAAGAAGAAAAAAAAAAGCCAGGTGGTGGTGGTGTTCACTTTTAATCCCAGCACTTGGGAGGCAGAGGTAGGCAGGTCTCTGAGTTTGAGGCCAGCCTGGTCTACAGAGCTAGTTCTAGTACAGGCACCGTAGCTACACAGAGAAACTCTGTCTTTAAAAACCAGAAAACTAAAAAAAAAAAAAAAAAAAAAAAAAAAAAAAACCCAGAAAACTACAATAACAACAAAACAACCCAGACAGCAACAAACAAACCAACTAAAATCAGAAACAAGCCAGCCCTTCTAAAATGACTTCACCAGGAGGCACGCATAGGTGATGATCTGCTTCGTAAGGGCAGCCGACGCCAGGCTGTGCCAGACAGGCTGAGTAAGAGCAGGTGAGACAAGAAGCCGTGTATAGTCTCAGACTGCAGGTCGGGTGTGGCTGAGCACGGAGGATTAGCACACCTGTGTGCATGCTGGCTCATTGTGCCACACAAGCAGTGGAGACCATCCTTGGTGTCTTGGGAAGTTGGGGGAAAGTGGAGTACAGTGGTTCGCTGTCCCTCCTTGAGAAAACCAAAAGAAACCTGAGCTCTGAGTGCAACGGCAGCGTCTTGGTCCTCATCAGGCTCTTTCCTGTGATTTGTTTCTGATTCATTCAGCAGGAAACAACTTCCCCAACTGTAGCAAACCTGTTTCTCAGATAATGTAGAAGTAAAGGTGACAGTGAGAAAGAGGATGTGTGCTGTCATGGCTAGTCACAGGAGACGTGACTGTATTGGTCTATCAGGTTTATCTAGAGGTAGGGAATAGTACACTGCTTTTGCTTACAGTGCCTTTTTCTTTTTTGAGACAGGGTTTCTCTGTGGCTTTGGAGCCTGTCCTGGAACTCACTCAGTAGACCAGGCTGACCTTGAACTCACAGAGATCCGCCTGCCTCTGCCTCCTGAGTACTGGAATTAAAGGCGTGCGCCACCACTGCCTGGCCAATGCTCTATTTCAGTTAGTCAAGTTTAAGACTGCTTATTTCTCAGGATCTTTCTGGAAGGGAAAAGAATAGGAAGGACAAAGTTACAGCGTTTTAGACTTGGGTTGGAGTGAAATAACCCAACCAAGCTGTTTGGTTTTCCTTTTGCTCTCAGTGAATAGGCTTCTGAGAGTGAGCTCTATAAGCGGGAAAGGTGGCTGAGCTGAACTCTTCTCATTTGCTAGGCCGTGTTCCCTGAGAAGGAGGGCGTCTTCCAGAAAGGACAGGCTCTGTGCGTCATTGGCTGAAGGTAGCTCCAGATTCTTCACACCATGTTTAATTCTCTGTAGGGGAAAGCACCTGCTCCTTTTCAGAGATGGAAGGACATTTCCTTCAGATAGAAGTGCAATCAGAAGTGACTAAGGCATCGTGACTGGAACTTGGCATCGTCGTAACTGGTTCTACGGGTGGTAGAAAACCATCTCCGCCTCCCTAGAATCTCAGTCTTCGCTGTTAGTTAAGCAGCACCACAGTTGACCACTCATTTTGCAGAAGAAAAATGACTTCATCACTTTGAGAAAATCTTGGGCTACAGATCATGTGTTCACTTGCCATCGGAAAGCTGAGGACCCATTTCCCATTTTACTGAGATTTATAAAAACATCTTTCAATAATTTTGAATCTGGACTGGAGAGATGGTTCAGTGGTTAAGAGTACTGGCTGCTGATCTCATTCCCAGCACCCACACAAGGGCTCACAGCCATTTTAACTCCCATTTCCAAGTGATCTGACCTTGTCTTTTAGCTTCCACAGATGCTAAGAACATAATATGGTCCACAGACACATGTGCAGACAAAGCATGCATATGCAAAAAAAAAAATGCCTTTTTTTTTCTTTTTAGAAAAAGAACTTGGAACCAGGCCTGATGATTCACACCTTTAATCCTAGTACTTGGAAGCAGAGGCAGGTGGATCTCTGTGAGTTCTATGACAGTCAAGGCTACACAGAGAGACACTGTCTTAAAAAAAAAAACAAACAAAAAATAACTTTGAATCTGTATGTGGTCATCCCTAGCTGTAGTTCCAGCTACTTAGGAGGCTGAGGATCATTTGTGCTCAGGAGTTTGAAGCCAGACTGGCAATTTAGTTTTTTTTTTTTTTTTTTTTTTTTAAGCCCTGACTGGCCTGGAATTCACTGTGTAGACCAGTTTTTTTTTTTATTTAAATAGGTTTTTTTGTTTGTTTTTGTGTCCCCCCTCCCTCCCCCGAGACAGGGTTTGGAACCTGTCCTGGAACTCATTCTGTAGACCAGGCTGGCCTCAAACTCACAGAGATCCACCTGTCTCTGCCTCCCAAGTGCTGGGATTAAAGGTGTGCACCACCACTGCCCAGTGGCCAGTTTTTTTTTTTTAAGATTTATTTATTCTTGGGCTGGAGAGATGGCTCAGAGGTTAAGAGCATTGCCTGCTCTTCTAAGGGTCCTGAGTTCAATTCCCAGCAACCACATGGTGGCTCACAACCATCTGTAAAGGGGTCTGGTGCCCTCTTCTGGCCTGCAGGCATACATACAGACAGAATATTGTATACATAATAAATAAATAAATAAATAAATATTTAAAAAAAAGATTTATTTATTCTTATTTATGTGTTTGTGTGTATATGTGTACCACAGATACAACCATGGAGCCAGAGAGTGTTGGACCCTCTGGAGCTGGAGTTGCAGACAGTTGTGAGCCGCCTGATGTGAGAGCTCTGGAAGAACAGCTTGTGCTGCTAACCACTGAGCCATCTCTCTAGCTCCTCCCCTCTGTTTTTTCCCTTTGTCTTTTTGAGGGGTCTCAGTATCCTCCCCAGCACTGGGATGCAGGTGGCCTGGGAGCCTGTCACCTCCTGCCTGTGCTGTCCTGTGTGATTGTTCTGCCATCAGAGGAAGCAATGTTCATGTTTATTTTGTTTGTTAATTAGTCCTAATGCTGCGTGTGCAAATTATGCCTAAATATTTAGACCCCACAGCTTTTGTAGCGTCATTATTAAGTAAATATTGCTTTTGGAACCTAGAACTATTGTTGGGGTCATAGGAAAAGGAGTACAATCTCTTATCATCCAGTCCTCTGCACTCAGTGATAATAGCTCTGACTCAAGGTCCGCTAACTCTTCTTACCCCACTGATGATGTTTCTTACAGCTAAATTTTCTTCTTCTTCTCCTTCTTCTTCTTCTTCGTGGAAATGATTCTGGGCAGTGACATCAAGTGTTCATCAAGCACAGCATATGGGAGGGCAGAAGCAGGCAGATCTTGGCGTTTAAGGCCATTCCAGTCTACCTAGTGAGTAGGGCCGCAGAGTGGGACTGGCTCAAGCAGCCACTGCCACTAACAGCCCCAAACTGGGAATGAAGATAACATGAAGAACATACATGCTAAACTATAAAGTCCTTACCTTTTTTTTTTTTAAGATTTATTTATTAAGCATACAATGTACTGCTGGCAAGGAAGGCACCAGATCTCATTACAGATGGTTGTGAGCCACCATGTGGTTGCTGGGAATTGAACTTGGGACCTCTGGAAGAGCAACCAGTGCTCTTACCCTCTGAGCCATCTCTCCAGCCCAAGTCCTTACCTTTTAAAAATTCTTTCTCCCCCCTCTTTAAAACAATTATTTTTATTTAATTTAAGCTTATGTGAATGAGTGTTTTGCCTGCATATTTGTGTACCACATACAGTGCTGGTGCTGAGGGAAGCCAGAAGAAGGCATTGGATTCCCTAGAACTGGGCTTACTGGTGGCTATGAGCCTTTGTGTGGGTGCTGGGAATCAAGCGTGGGTCCTTTGGAAGAGCAATAGCGACTCTCCAGCCCCATCTGCCTTCCATATGGCCTCACTATGTGTTGTAGGAGCTGTGGGCCTGCTTTTCGTCCCGCCCGGCTCCCGTATGGCTAGCTTTACACCAGAAATAACAACACACAAACTGTGTTCTTTTAAACACTGCTTGGCCCATTAACTCTAGCCCTTACAGGCTAATTCTCATATCCCGATCAACCCATCTCTAATAATCTGTGTAGCATCAGTCTTACCGGGAAAGATTCAGCATGTCTGACCTGGTGGCTTGCTTCATCGCGGGCATCTGCCCGGGAGAGGGGAGCATGGCCTCTGAGCTCACTTCCTCTTCCTCCCAGCATTCTGTTCTGTTTACTCCTCCCACCTATGTTTTAACCTATGAGGGCCAAGCAGTTTCTTTATTATAATTAACCAATGACCTTCCTCCATCAACTATGTAGCCAAGGCTGCCATCAACTCTTGATTCTCTTACTTCAGTCTCTCCAATCTTGGGGTTACAAGTGGGTGTTTATTACCGCTGGTTTCTCTCTTTAGCACTGTGTTTGCTTCATTTTACTTTATACCAGGTGGGTGACAGACTGTAGTCCTTAACAAAGTTGACAATTGACTTAGCCCAGAAAGTCTTTTTCTCTTTCTTTCTTTCTTTCTTTCTTTCTTTCTTTCTTTCTGACTGGGTTTCTTTGTGTAGTCCTGGCTGTCCTGATACTCAGTAGACCAGGCTGGCCTCGAACTCAGAAATTCATCTGCCTCTGCCTTTCTGCGTGCTGGGATTAAAGGTGTGTGTACCACTGCCTGCCTAATCAGAAAGTCTTTAATATGTCTGTTTTTAGTGCTTCTCTTGGGTTGGGAATAAAAGTTCAGTAGCTACACATGCACAGAGTCCTGGGTTTGATTCTGAGTTTTCCAAAACAAAATAAACCAGAAACCTGTTTTTTTTTTTTAAAGATTTTTTTTTATTTATTATGTATATAGGTTTCTTCCTTCATGTATCCTGCAGTACAGAAGAGGACACCAGATCTTATTACAGATGGTGGTGAGCCACCATGTGGTTGCTGGGAATTGAACTCAGGACCTCTGGAAGAGCAGCCAGTGCTCTATTCCTCTGAGCCATCTCTCCAGCCCCCCCAGAAACCTGTTTATTTTATCAATTTTTCTCCAATACAGATGTAAATTAGAAACAAAAATTGTTATAAGGACCCACACTGGAGGAGCTGAAGCAGCAGAGGTGTTTTTAGACAGGGTCTCACTGGCCCTACGATGATGGCCTTGAAGTTGTGATCCTCCTGCCTCTGTCTCCTGCAAACTGGGGTTATAGGTGTGAGCCACCATGGTTACCTCAAAGTAGCAGGTTTTTTTTGTTTTGTTTTTCTTTTTTCTTTCTTTCTTTTTTTTTATTTTACTGCATTATCATCACCAGGGTCCCTTTCTCCCACTGGTCCTGCTGTGGGGTTGAGGAAGCCCTGCTTCCCCCGTGTCCTAACCCCCTAATCTGCTCTCTTGCCTGGGAGGGGACAGCACTAGAGCAACACAGCTTTTGCCTCTGGGATTTTCTGGAGCCTGAGAGCCTTCAAGACCCAGGCCCTTGTAGTCAGGCCGCAGCAGAGGACTGGCCTCTCTCCTCAGCAAGTTTCCTGCTCCTGATTTTATCAGCATTCTTCCCAGCTTCTCTGAGCATGCCTAGTTAGAAGTTTTTAAAGATTTCTTCTAATTTCTGAAGGGCAGGGTTTTGACAGCCCATCTTGGTTTGTTGCTTCTTCACAGACCATATAAAATGTGGTTTTTCCAGGTCAGTGTGAGTGACTTCCCTGTGAACGTTTGTGGCTTGTGTGATTTTCTTCCGGAATTGAGTCGATTTTCCTAGATATTTACAGTATTATTGTGCAGTATTATATAGAACATAGATAATGTGTGTTCACAGTTTGAGAAGGTGTACACTAGACACTTCTATACATGTATTTTAGTTTTAGTATTGAAACTTTAAAATACCTTTTAGGGCCCATAGACTTGTTTTTCTCCTTACACTCTGCATAGCCATCAACCTGATTTTTTTTTTTTTTTGAGGCAAAGTATCTCTGGTTAGCCCTGTCTGTCCTTGAAATCCCTGTGTAGACCAGGCTGATCTCAGACTCACAGAGCTCTGCCTGCTTCTGCTTTCCCAGTGCTGAAATTAATGATGTGTACCACCATACCTGGCTTCTTAGAATTTATTTCTGGGTTTTCTGTTACTTTAAATATTACAACTGTGGGTTCTCTTATATATTTCCTTCACAGTTAAAAGTGTTCATCTACACTGTTAGTCTTGGATTTTCCACATGTGTTGTACATAGCAGAAAATGTGAGCAAAATTTTTGGATAGGAAATTGTAAATGATTAAAAATTATGGCATTTTTGTATTTTTCCATAGTCCCTTAAATATACTGTTTTTTATTCTCAGATTTTTAAAAAATTGCTTAGCTGGGTAGTTGTGGCTCATGCCTTTAATCCCAGCACTTGGGAGGCAGAGGCAGGTGGATCTCTGTGAGTTCAAGGCCAGCTTGGTCTACAGAGCTAGTTTCAGCATTGTCGGGACTGTTATACAGAGAAACCCTGTCTTGAAAATTCCTTAACACTTAACTCTCTTCCTTGAAGACTATAAAAAAATAAGGGACCAGAGGATTTTGAGTTAGGTACTAAAAATCATGCAGCTTTTGTTTGCTAGCTGTAATTTAGGCAAACGTGATGCTTTTGCAGAGACATTTCGGAGGTCATCTGCGTCACATGTCTGTTTCAGGTGCTTCTCTTCGAACTGGAATGGTGTGTTGCTGTGAGTTTCATAACTTTTATAATTTCTTCTTTCTATTTACCTCATCATTTTTTTTTTCGAGACAGGGTTTCTCTGTGGCTTTGGAGCCTGTCCTGGAATTAGCTCTGTAGACCAGGCTGGTCTCGAACTCACAGAGATCCGCCTGCCTCTGCCTCCTGAGTGCTGGTGTTAAAGGCGTGTGCCACCATCACCCGGCACCTCATCATTTTCTATCAGTAACTCAAGTTTTTTGTTTGCACTGTGTTGCAGGATATTTGTGTATGTGAAGATGTGTCTATGTTTTGTCTCACCTACCTAAGGCAACTGTTTTATTTAATAAAGAGCTGAATGGCCAATAGTTAGGCAGGACTTACAGGTAGAGTGGGGAATTCAGGATGAATCTAGGTGTGTGTAGTAATATTGGCGGCGGGGCTGCGTCCCCAGCACCCCGGCTGCCTGGCTAGCTTATGCCCGAAATAACAACACACAAACTGTATTCATTTAATCACTGCTTGGCCCATTTCTATCTAGCCTCTTCTAGGCTAATTCTCACATATTAATTTAGCCCATTTCTAATCATCTGTGTAGCGCCCCTAGGCGCGCTTACTGGGAAGATTCTAGCCTATGTCCATCCTGGGTCGGAGCTTCATCTCACACGTGCGTCTGCCTGGGAGCTGGGAGCATGGCGTCTCTCTGAGGCGTCTGCTCCCGAGAGGAGAGCTGTGGAGTCTGAGTTCACTTCCTCTTCCTCCCAGTGTTCTGTTCTGTTTACTCCTCCCACCTATCTTCTAACCAATGAGGGCCAAGCAGTTTCTTTTTATTTAACCAATGACCTTCCTCCATCAGGTGTGCAGGAGGCACCAGCTTGACAGGGAACAAGTCACACATACAGAATGGAAGAGAGGTTGCAAAAGCCACGTGGCAGAATGGAGATGAATAGAAACAGGCTAATGTAAGTTCTAAGAGCTAGTTGGAAAAAAGCCTGAGCTAAAGGCAAAGCTTTCATAATTAATAAGAAGTCTCCATGTCATTATTTGGGGTCTGACATCCCACAGGAAAGTTCAACTATAGTTGGCGCCCAGTGGGGGGTGCCAGATGAAGTATTTACTTATATTGTTCTGTTATTAAATAAAACTCAGAGTCAGACATCAGGGTAAGAACCTGATTGCTCAGAGAAGTGGCAGAGAAGCTACTTTCTCAATCAGAAAGGGCTTGTGAATCTTTCTAAGCCCCTTCCTACTACTTCCTCTGTCTATCTGTATTCTGGGTCCTCCAAAACCTTTATGACCAATTCTGGTCAGCTGGTCACTAACTCTGCCCTCTGATTCAAGATAAACTTTATTGACAGTCTCGGCATGTCTCTGCGAACAAATATTCCACAGCAGCACCGGAAAAACAAAAGTAAAAAACATCATAAAGCATTCAGAAGTGAAAAATTTAAATGAGAGGTGGTAGTGTGGCCCTTAAGCCTAGCTCTGGATATGGATGGGTCAGAAACATGTAGATCTCTGTGATTTCCAGGCCAACCTGGTCTCAAAAAACAAAACAAAACAAAACAAAACAGCCTTAGGAGATCTCCTGAAGAGTAGTAAAGCACCCGGATTGTAAGTGTGTTCTGTTTGAGTGCTGAACGTTTGTCTCCAGGCTGAAGCACGCTCTACCTTTTTTTTCTTCCTGTTGGTGTTTGGGATTGACCCCAGGACTTTAGATACAGTAGACAGTGCTTTGCCATTTAGTTATGGCCACCCCTTACTAGGGCTAAACTACACACTATGCTTGGGATAATAGTTTTCTTATATCGTTCTGGGTTAAAGGTAGTGGCAGAGAGAGGCGTCTGTCAACATGGCGTGGCTCAGAAAAATTGTACTCAGTTTTGATCAGTTATGACAGGGCTGATAAACTATGGCACTCAGAGAAATCCATCAGAAATACCTTTAATAAGGAGTACCATGGCTGTGCTTAAGGTGTCTGCCAACAAGCCTGCAGACCTGGGTTCCTTTTCTTCAGGACCTGTGTGGTGGAGGGAGCAAACTGATTTCTGCAAGTTGTCCTCTGACCTACACATCCCAACTATGACAGTCACACTTCTTCTCCCCCAATCACACTCTCACAATCATGAATAAAATTTTAAAAGTTAACTATTTCTAAGCTACAGGGAGCAGTTTGATTGGGTTGTCTCGAATGGTGTACACCCTCTGATAACTGTCACCTGCTGGCTTCTGGAATGTTCCTGAAACGTAATTGTAGGTGTGCATTCAATTAGACATGAGATAAGAATGGGTTGGAGATTTTCTGATGATCGCTGCAGCAGTTACATTTTGAGAGTGGAACTTGCTTCAACACGAGAGACGGTACGTAGTTTTCCACGGCTGGGCTTATGAAAGAGCCTAAGCCTTGGATTTGGAGGGATCCCAGGTGTCCTCCGCACTTGCACCGTCTCCTTGCAGCAACATGTACTGTGAAATGTGAAAATAGTCTGGCCGCGGTGCCAGGCTAGTTCAGGAAAGTCAAGTTTCAGAGTTAGGGCGGATGAAGAAAGTCTCACGGTAATAACTCAGTCCTAGAATGGCTCAAGAGATTAGAAAGTAGAGATTGAGATTGAGGTAGTGAAATTCTTAGTGCCCACAGTGATTTCTAAACTGTGAGCATTTCATTTCTGTGAAATGTTTTGTGTTTTACCAAACAAATGCCTGCTTCCGTGCCCTGCCATGGAAAAGCTTATGAGGAGCTAGATTTTAGTCCTGACAGATAGAGAAATATTTGTAAGTGTGTCATAGAGAATGTCAGCTTTCCCTCATTTGGTATGGAGTAAGAGATTAAAATGGAGACAAATTGACCAAATACCATGTCTAGTCTTTTTTTTTTTTTTTTTTTTTTTTTTTTTTGGTTTTTCGAGACAGGGTTTCTCTGTGGTTTTGGAGCCTGTCCTGGAACTAGCTCTTGTAAACCAGGCTGGTCTCGAACTCACAGAGATCAGCCTGCCTCTGCCTCCCAAGTGCTGGGATTAAAGGCGTGCGCCACCACCGCCCGGCTCCATGTCTAGTCTTTATTATTTTTAAAACTGAATTAATAAGTAAAGGGATCCTAATGTGCCTGGTTAGAATTAGAATCAAGGTCTCGTAGCAAGTGATGTAGAGGTTTTGATTCGGATTTAAATCTGCATTATTAAAATAGAAGAACTCATATCCTTAAAGTTTAAGAGAGCTTTTACCCCACAAACTGGTGATGATGGCTTATTAATTCTCCATGCTGGGGGAAGAAGTCACCAACAGCTTCTGTTTGGGGAATAGAGAACTACAAATCCAGTTTGAGAGGGTTTAACTCTGTCATGGCTTACAGTGGCATCCCTGTGGACTGGACCACCCTCAGAAATCTCTAAGTCTAAAGGGTGTGTGACTGCAGACGGTCTCACACCTTTCTAGGTCTGGGACTTTCTGGAACCTGACTCCTCCTCTTGAATTTGTGACTCACAAAAGAAAGTGTCATACATATGCAGTGAGCCCAAGCTGGAACCTCATAAGACCCTGACTAGGTGCTGTGTTTATCTTGGGATTTCTTCCTCTTTTTTTTTTTCTTTTTTCTTTTCATATTTTGAGACAGTGTTTCTCTGTAGCTTTTGGAGCCTATCCTGGAACTAGCTCTTGTAGACCAGGCTGGCCTCAAACTCACAGAGATCCGCCTGCCTCTGCCTCCTGAGGGCTGGGATTAAAGGTGTGCACCACCACTGCTCGGCTTTATCTCGGACTTGTAACATGCTCCCCAAATCTTTTTAATCTGTGTTAATGTGTATTTCGGTACTAGCTTTTCCTGTCTCCATTTTTCCTTCTAAGAGGAAAACACAATTCTTTAGTTGCTACTCTCACACCTCCCTCTGTTTTATGCAGACCTGTCTACGTATAGTGTTAGTTATGCTCGTTCCTTGTGATGTGAGGTGTGCGAGGAGGGACGCAGACAGGAGAACGGGTGACTGACTCAGATGCGCGATCCATGACACTTGGGCGGCAACCACACCTAGAAACCTTGACAATAACAGAGCCTGTGTTTGATACACCTCACTTGTTAAGTCCTGTCTGGATTTTACCTTGCTGTACATGTGTTGTTCATCAGCAGAACTGAACAGGTGCTAGGACATTCCAAAGCTTTAATCAGACCCATGACGACACTCTTCTGGCTTTGGCCTTACAAAGGAAAAGAACCACAATAGCCAGAACAAATTTTTGGTTGTTTCTTGTGGGGTGGTTGTGGTGAAATGGTTTAGGGCTCTCACCTCCATTAAGGTAGATTGTAATGGGTAAGTTAAGGTGAAGGCAGTCTCTCAGAGTCTTCCCCTCCTGTTAATGCCACCTGCTTAATGATAAAGAGGAAGAATATGCTCATCCAGGTAGTTATTAATTCCAGTTCCCAGCTGTAAACATGAATCCTGTACGTTCTTCTCCGTTACTTCTCCACTTAGGTATTTACTTAGAAACAGCAATAGAAATGGGTGAGTTCTTCTTGGCCTTGCTAGGAGCAAGTGTGAAAATGCAGTGTAGATACGAGTGGTGGTGCCTGCCTCTAATCATAGCGCTGGGCAGATTCTGCCTCAACAAGTCAACCAGCCAACAAGAACACAGCCAAACAACCAAGAAAAAAAGAGCCACACAGAAGTCAGCGTTGTTTGTTCATTATTTATTTTTTTGAGACAGGATCTTATAGCCATGACTAGACTGGAACTGGAGTTATAGCGATTATAAGCCCCTAATGTGAGTGGGACCTGAACCCAGATCCTCTGAAAGAGCAGCCAGGCCTCTTGATCACTAAGCCACCTCCCTAGTACTCAGAATAGTTTTTCAAAGTTCATAAAACCGAGCTCTATAGTTCAGTGAATTTACATGGCATTTTTACAAAAGGACTGTGCCTGTGAACCTACTGCGGTGGTCTTGAAGGAAAACATTGGCTAGGAATGTGGCTTAGTATGTAGAGTGTCTGTCTGTCCCGCAGGAAACCTAAGATCCCCAACACCCATAAAACTGCCTGTGTTAAAAAAAAAAACAAAAACAAAAACAAAAAAAAACCTGCCTGTGTTAGTGTACACCTGGGGCTGGTAACAGGAAGACCAGAAGTTCAAGGTCATCCTCTGTTACGAGTGAGTTGTAGGCCGGACTGGGTCACAAAACTAAATCCACAGCAAAAGAAGGAAAACACCTTTATTATCAAGAACTGTCCCCGGTAGCGGTAGCGTTTCCCCAGCATAGGTACAGACTTCTGGGAACACCGTCAGGTTTTGTCCCCTTTTGCATTTACTTCAGTGATATCTTAGGAATGTTTCCTTTTGTTCTGCCTTCCCTTGCAGGAGTTTGTTCTGTTTCATGTGAGTTTCAGGAGTGCTGTCTTTTTCATTGTACACAATACTAGATTTATAGCTGTGGTAATTCATTTGTTTTGTTGTTGATGGACAAGTAGATTCGTTTATAATTCTGATCGTGAATGTTCTTATCTTTCTTGGTGCCCATATGTTGGTTATAGTCAGTAGTAGAGCTGCTTGGCACAGGGTAGAATTTTTGTTGTTGTTTGATTTTGTTTTTCGAGACAGGGTTTCTCTGTGTAACAAGTTCCTTGCTGTCCTGGAACTTGCTTTGTAGACCAGGCTGACCTCTGCCTCCTGAGTGCTGGGATTAAAGGTGTGTGCCACCACTGCTTTGCTTTAATTTTATCTTTCAGTCCCTTTTTTTTTAAATTTTTGAATATTTCATTCATTCATTCATTTTTGGTTTTCGAGGCAGGGTTTCTCTGTGTAGCCCTGGCTGTCCTGGAACTTGCTTTCATTTCTCTTAGATAAGTATGTGTAGGTGGGCAGGGGTTGGTGTGATGGTTTGTAGATGAGGCTGGCCTCGAACTTAGGTAGATCCACCTGGCTCTGCAACACCAAACCTGGCCTTTAAAAAAATTTTTTTATTGATTTTTATTGAGCTCTACATTTTTCTCTGCTCCCCTCCCTTCCACTCTCCTCCCCTTCAACCCTCTCCCAAGGTCCCCATGCCCCCAATTTGCTCAGGAGATCTTGTCTTTTTCTACTTCCCATGTAGATTAGAACCTGACATGTTTGAAGTGCTTGTGTAAAATGGACATCCTAATCTAAAAATCTAAGCTCTGAAAGCTAAGACAGCTAATCTTGGTGAGTACTGACAGTGTCCACAGACGGAGAGTCCTCACCTGGCTCAGCGCAGTAGACCACACGGAGAGCATAGTGCTGCCTTCCATCTTTATGTGCAGGGCGTAGGTAAAGCAGTAATGTAAGGTTAGGTGTTTGGTGTGTCTGGTTGCACTGTGAAACTCCGAGACCATGTTAATAAAATTCACCTTGGACGGGGCATTGCCAGCGAGAAGTTGTCAGGCACACGAAGGAGTAAGGAGAATCTTAGTAATTCATGGTCTTTGGTTTGGGACTTAGATAAAAACAACAGTCACGCTTGTGTCTCAGCCTGAGACACCAGTATGCACTCGGCATCCTCAGGGTTAGACTGCAGAGCTCGGTCAGCAGTTTCCTCAGCACATGCTGGTCTTCCTTGCTGGGCTAGGGAGGACGGTCAGAAGAAACATCAGCCCAAACGCAGTGCCAGTGCTGGGAGCCTGGAACCTATCTGAGCCTCCTGGCAGCGTACACAGTGGGAAAGGGTGGCTAGGCGGCACCGGCGTTGTTGGCAGCAGAGAATTTCTTTCTAGTCTTTTGTAGTTGCTGACATGAGATGCCAGCGTAATGTAACTTATTACAGATTTTGTGACAGACACTGACCAGAAGTGAAAGCAGCAGCAGAGCTCAGCTGCCCTCTGTGACAGAGCTGGGGAAAGCACTGAAGCCTGTTCAAAGCACAGCCCTTTCACTTTGGACTTCGGAAGAAAGTGAGGTAGCTGACGTTAATGACTGGTACTTTGGTCAGTAATAGAGTTCAATTCAAATGTATATTATTTGAGTACCCATTAATAGGTCAGATGACTTGCTGGGTGTGGTCTAGCCTACAGTACAGGGATGAATTAGACGGCACCCTCACTGTCTACTTAGAAGTGTGACACAAAAGACACAATAGCGGCAGCCTGCAGTGTCTTTCTGAAGATGTCCCCAAGGAAGTGAAGGGGACAGAGGAGTTCCAGGTGAGAGCTGGAGAGGGAGAAGCTGGCCATGGTGTGAGTGTCATAAAATTTCATTTCTCTTAGATAAGTATGTGTAGGTGGGCAGGGGTTGGTGTGATGTGCAGTATTGGAGTACCCGTGTATTTGCTCCATATGTGTGGGTGGCATCTTGATTTAAGTACTAGGATGGCAAAGAAAATAAAGAGCTCACATTTTTTTTTTTGTGAGCTTATTTATGTGGCTGCTCGTGCTTGGTTAGAAGTGCGTGTGCTCCCTAATGTAGAAGAACATAGAACAGCGGAATGATCTTTTCCCCCAGATGAACTGGAGCAGTGTCTTGCTCAAGTACCAGGTTTTGTCTTTGAGAGAAAATTTTTGGTTTAATCGAGGCCTGAAGATCTTAGGGAAAGCAAAGGGAGAGTTTGACAAAGCATGGACTTCTGGCTTTAGATCTGAATTTCTGATCAGCTAGGTAGAGGGAGTGGCTGCAGGTGTACCTCAAGAGTCCTGTGTTCAGCCAGGTGGAATGGGACCCTTTAGTCCCAGCACTCAGGAGGCAGAGGCAGGCAGATATCTGTGAGTTCACGACCGGCCTGGTCTACAAGAGCTAGTTCCAGGACAGGGCTTTTATACAGAGGAACCAGGTCTGGACCCCCCCCCCCCCCCCCCCCCCCCGCCACATACACACAAAAGTTCTACAGCAGTCAGCGAGAACCATCAAGACTGTTATTATCTATTTTTCAGGATTAATTTGAACATTTGATCCTGCTGCCTCCACCTCCCAGTGCTGGGATTATAGGCATGTGCCATATGGCCAGATTTATCAAAACTTTTTCTTTGGCCATGCATGGTGGCACACGCCTTTAATCCCAGCCAACATTTGGGAGGCAGAGGCAGGTGGCTCTCTCTAAACTGGAGGCCTGTCTGATCTACAGAGTGAGTTCTAGGACAGCCAGGGATGTGTGTAGAGAGACCCCCATCTCAAAATAAATATGTAAATAATAAAAAAAAATAAAAAAACAACAAAGAATTTTTGATCAAAAATAAATAGAAACTTTTATATTTATTTTTATAAATATAAAGTGATATTAATAAGGTTTCTACTTTGTCCTAGCTGTTGGGAAGACAAGTTTTAGTCCCAGGTTCAGTTCAGACTGATTTTTTTTTTTTTTTTTGCTTTTTCGAGACAGGGTTTCTCTGATTTTTTTTTTTTTTTTTTTTTTGCTTTTTCGAGACAGGGTTTCTCTGTAGCTTTGGAGCCTGTCCTGGAACTAGCTCTTGTAGACCAGGCTGGTCTCGAACTCACAGAGATCCGCCTGCCTCTGCCTCCAGACTGATTATTTTGTGGGAAAAGAGGTGATGAGGTGACTTGTGCAGTAATCATAATAATGTACTTTTTGTTTTCTAAACCTGCCAGGATGTCCCCTGTGTGTCAGGAGTAGCCATATGTCACTAAGCCTGAGCCTCCATCCGTCTATCTATCTAGCTGTCTCTTAATTTTTTTTCTTTATGGACAAGGTCTTATTGTGTAATCTAGGCCAGCCTTAAGCTTACCTCTGTCTTTGGAGTGCTTCAAGACCAGTGATTTTAAACAATGCACACGCCAAAATCTTATTGTTTTAAAGCATGTATTCAGAGAGATGGGCCAGCAGTCAAAAGCACTGACTATGCTTCCAGAGGACCTGGGTTTGAGTCTTCACAGCTCTATGGTAGTTCACAACTATCTGTTCCAGGTTAGGCACCCTCTTACAGTCTTTTTGGGTGCCAAGCACACACATGGCACACAGCACGCAAAGCACCCATACACAGAAAGTAAAAATTGTAAGAAGTGTGTATTTCAGTGACCCTCAGTCCGTGCAGTACTGTGCGGCTGCTGTCTAGTTTCAGATCTCCCATTTGGGTCTGATCTCAGTTTTTACATGTGATAGAAGATAGCAAACCATATGTGTACTTATACACAAAGATACAGTATTTCAGTGTCTTTGTTTGATATAAACCCGCGCCTGGTTTCATTGTCTTAAGCCCTTACTGAAAATCAAGGGCAAGAAAGACAGTAGCACATAAAGGCTCTAGTCCAGACCTGATGACCCAAGTGGCCTCTGCGCTTGGGCGAGAGTCAAAGGACAACTTTGTGCAGCGTTAGGTTCTAAGGATTGAACTGAGGTTGGCAAGCAGGCATCTTCATGCAGCAAGCAGCTTCACCTGCTGGGTCTGTGAGTTCAAACCCTATTCGTTCTCAGCTGCATAGTACCGAGGGGAGGGGAGGCAGGACCAAGGCAGAGTCGGCAGTCTTGTAGAAGGGAGCAGCGGGCTGCATTTCTGCTGCCCTGCTCCTGCATGGATAGCTTATGCCCTGAAATAACCACACACAAATTGTATTCTTTTAAACACTGCTTGGCCCATTAATTTTAGCCTCTTATTGGCTAATTCTCACATCTTGTTTTAACCCATATTTAGTAATCTGTGTAGCACCATGAGGTGGTGTCTTACCGGGAAGGATCTTAACCTGTATCCATCTCGGAGAGGAGAGCTATAGTGTCTGATTGACTCAGCTTTCTTTCTCCCAGAAAGAAATTCTGTTCTGTCTACTCTGCCTACCTAATTTTTTGTCCTATCAAAAGCCAAGGCAGTTTCTTTATTAACCAATGAAAATAACACATAGACAGATGACCCTCCTCCATCACAGTCTTCACACTCTGAGCACCTGTTCGCAGTGCCTTTCCACAGAGCTAGCAAGCAGTCCCTGGAGTAAAGCAAAACCACACCACTCTGGGGACATCAGGATGATACGTGGCTAAGGGACAAGCCTGGCACTGACCTCAATCAATGAAGTTTTTAAATAGAATTTCAATTCGTTATAATGACTTGTGTTTTCAATGTTACATATACAAGTATGAGTTAAGTAGATTTCAGAATCTCTTTGTGCTTTAAAATATACCTACAGGATAGTCTTACAGATTTTTTTTTTGTTGTTTTGAGAAGGGTCTTACTACGTAGCTCAAGCTGGCCTTGAACTCTTTCCTCAGTCTCTTGAGTGCTGGGATTGTGAATTTAAGCCATTGCTCCCTGCACTTCCGTGTTTACTCCTGATAATGTGCCTCAGAGCTTACATGGAAGTGCATTTCCTGTGTAGTGCAGATACAGGGCTCCTGTGGCTGTTTGTTCTCAAACTTGAGTACTTTAAGTCTTGGAATGATTTGCATTGTGGTCTTATGTCTCAAGTTTGATATACTGGGAACTTGGAGATTGGAGACAGTGAAACAAAAGGAAATAAATGAGATGTTTCCCTGAAGTTATAGCTGGTTTATGTGTAGATAATTTAAAAACACATTGTTTAAACAGCAATTGAAAAATATGCTGTCCTTGCCAGGTGTGGAGGCTGAGGCCAAAGGATTGTGAGTTCTAGGCCAGCCTGAGCTACATAGTAGTGTGAGACCCTCTCTCAAACCAATAAGACAAAACCCACCAAAATCTATAGTATTTTATTAAATGAAAGGCTATATGACATGAGCAACAGAATTTCTTTTCTTCTCTCTCTCTCTCTCTCTCTCTCTCTCTCTTTTTCTTTCTTTCTTTTTTTCCCAGACAGGGTTTCTCTGTGTAGCCCTGGCTGTCCTGGAACTTACTCAGGAGACCAGGCTGGCTTTGACAAACACATTTATCTTAGTGCTGATTTCCTCAAGAATGAAATTAGAGGAGCAGAGTAATAAGTTCCCTTCTTACTCTATGTCCTCCCCCAAAGTGATAACTGGCGGTGATATGTATTTTGTATCTGCATTTTTGGGATTCCTTCTCAAATAGAGCAGACTCAAGGAAAAACAAACAGAGCAGGAAGGGACCTCCTTTAAAAATGCAAATGTGTCTTGTGTGTCTGAATTTATTTGCAGTTTATATAATTCCACCCTGCAGGTCAGTGCACTCACAGTAAAGCTACAGAGTACATTTTATTGGCAGGCTTTTTCTCTACCTCTGGGGCTAGCCTAGGGCTTGAACCCAAAGCCTCGGGTCTGATAGGCTCTACCCTGAACTGCAGCTTCGTTTGTATTGGCTTTCATTTTAAAATTCAAGACAAAGATAGGATTTTCTTTTCTCCCATGTCCCAGGGTGCAATCATTCGCTAAGAACTGAAGTTCTTTAAGAAACTACAGGGTTTAGCCCGTGTGAACTTTCCGTGTACGGCAGCCCGTGTGAGCTTTCTCTGGTACAGGTTGCAGCTTGTTCGTGTCTCTTAGTAAAAGTTTAAATTTCATGGTAATTAGCTAAATTGCATGATCATTGAAACTAAAAATAGAAAGTATTTCAGACCAGTGAAGCTCTGAATACAGCTGCTTCGGGTTTAGACTGTAAATTGGAATTGCCTTCATTGAACAAGTCAGGGATGAGAGTGCAGGCTGATTTAGAAAATAGTCTGCTGGGGTCTCTGAGCTTTGTGTTAACAGGGGTGTTGGCAGCCCATTGAAACTCCTTTATAACTGTCCCTTATCAATATGCAGCTCATGTCTCAGGGCTCTGAAGGATGTGTGTCTAAATACAGTGACTGTGCAGTGCTGGACACGGAACTAGGTCTCACCTATGCTAGGCAAGTGCTCTCCCTCAGGCGTACACTTCCTATACTGCAGAGTACACTTCCTGTACCACAGGGTACACCTCCTGACCACAGGGTACACCTCCTTTACCACAGGGTACACCTCCAGTACCACAGGGTACACCTCCTGTTCCCTAGGAATACACCTCCTGTATCACAGAGTACACCTCCTGTACCACAGGGTACACCTCCTGTACCACAGGCATATACCTCCTGTTCCACAGAGTACACCTCCTGTTCCACAGGGTACACCTCCTGTACCACAGTGTACACCTCCTGTACCACAGAGTACACCTCCTGACCACAGGGTACACCTCCTTTACCACAGGGTACACCTCCAGTACCACAGGGTACACCTCCTGTTCCCTAGGCATACACCTCCTGTACCACAGAGTATACCTCCAGTACCACAGGGTACACCTCCAGTACCACAGGGTACACCTCCTTTACCACAGGGTACACCTCCAGTACCACAGGGTACACCTCCTGTTCCACAGGGTACACCTCCTGTTCCACAGGGTACACCTCCTGTTCCACAGGCGTACACTTCCAGCCTTTATTTGAGTAATTTTTATATTTGATTTTAGTCAAGGCTGAGAAACATTTTGAGTAATTTTAAAGGACTGACTTGTTCCTTTTTTTAGATAGTGGTCAGTGATACAGTGTTGGATTTTCTAGAAACTTCCCAGTTTGCAAGTTACATTGGCCTTATGTCTTTCTTTCTTTAGCTGGTGGATAGCTGCCATTTTGTTTTGTATTTCTTGCTCAGTGAAACGGAATGAGGAGGGCCAGTGAAATGGATTCTAAAACTCCCTTGTGCTCTCTTGTTTTAAGTTAAGGTTTATAATAGCATGCAAACTCTAGGATGTTCTTTAATTTGCTCTGTAGCTGCTGGTCTTGACTGCTGCTGTTTCTCTGCCTCTGCCTGGATTACAGGTGTATGCCATACCTGGCTCCCAGATGATGATGATGATTTCTTCTTCTCCTCCTCCTCCTCTTCCTTCTTCTCCTTCTTCTCCTTTTCTTTTTTGAGATAGGCTGATTTCTGAACTCTGCAGCTGAGGTGGGCCTTGAACTCTGGTTCTCTTGTCTCTTGAGTGCTGGGGTTGTACAGATTAATGCTACCATGGCTGGCAAAGAAGGAGCCTGCTTTCAGTTCAGCCCTTAGTAAAGTTTATTGGGTTATTTTTGGGAATTGAAGATTCCTGCTGGTTTTTTTTTTTTTAGTTTTAATTTTTGTTTGCTTTTATTTATTTTCAAAGGACAGGGTTTCACTGTGTAGCCCTGACCATCCTGGACTCACTTTGTAGACCAGGCTGGCCTTGAACTGGGTGTTGGGATCAAAGCTACCACACCCAGCTAGTTTTATTTATTTTTACTATTTATGCAATTTATCCATCCATCTATCTGTCTATCTATCTATCTGTCTGTCTGTCTACCTATCAGCAAGGTCTCCCAATGGTCTGAAATTTGGAGAGATCCACCTGTCTCTGTCTCCTAAATGCAGGGATTAAAGGCGTGTACTACCCCGGGCATTCCTGCTGATTTCTTGAACAGTTTCCTCATTATTTTTTTTCCACTCATCTTCATGCAACTAGTACATTTTCAAGTGCATTGAAAAATTCAGCTGCTTAGAATCTAATTATGAATATTCATGAAAAACCCAACGTAAAAGAATGAAGCTGTCATTTATAGCCGTTACTTCACTAGTAGCTATATAAAAGTTTCTCCTATAATGAGGCCCCTGGAGGATCATTGGGAACCTAACAGGCTTGCTGTTGTTGTTTTGCATTTGAGACAGAATCTTATATAACCCAGCCTGACCTGGAGACCGTCCTGTTGCCAGAAGGAAACGTGAGCCCCTGACCCTCCCAAGTCCTGGGGTTATGGTGTGTGCTACCACGACTAGTCCCTGACAGGCTCTTCTGGACCTTATTGTTCATTTTTAGCTTATTGAAAATTATTAAAGCCAGGTGTCTGTGCATACCTGCAACCTTTAGAATTTGAAAGACTGAGGCAGGAGGATTATGAGGTTGAGGGCGGCTTAGGTTTATAAAGTGAGACCCTATCTCAATAAGGGAAGGAGAAAGTAGGAAGGGGTTAGGAAGTGAATAGGCCTGCTAGAGCCAACCAACTTACTGCAGCGAGAGCCCTCTGTCAGTTAGCTCATGGTCACCATTCTCCACAGACAGTGCTCTGGTGGGCTGTCCTCAAACTCAGAGATCTGCCCGCCTCTGCCTCCTGAGTACTGGGATTAAAGGTGTGCGCCACCACCACCCAGCTCTATTTCTGTTATTAATTCTCCTCTTGCTTTTTTTTAAAAAAGGTGTGGAAATAAATTCTTTAAATTCTTAGACTTTTATCAAATTTCTTTTTATTTTTTCACCTTTTAAAAGCTTGAGCTTTATTTTGGAGATGATGATTTGTGTTCTGTTAATTTCAAACTTTTCAAGTAAGTGGAGGAACGTAGTAGAGTTGGTGTGTTCACGGAGTCGTGCAGACAGCAGGAGCATCGCATGTACGGACACCCAGTCTATGAGCCATCCCTCCTGACCTCTCCCCAAGCTTCTGGCAGCACTCAGTTCCTTTTTGTTCCTATGGCTTTGCTGTGTGGCTTCTTTGTGTATATGGGGCCACACAGTGACATGCATGCCTCTGTTCAGGGGACCAAACAGTGATATGTATGCTTCTGGTCGGGGTCCTTTCGTCTTCTCCTTTCTCTTAAGCTGTCCCAGGAACTTAATCAGAACTAAGCAATCATGTAAGAACTCTCTTATTGTTGAGTAGCACAGTACTGAAGATGGAGACTTCCCAGGTGACTGGTACGGTGCATTTTAAGCACCAAATTAGAGTGATGGTTGGTGCAAGTTTTTCTGAATTACATGGCCCATCGCTCTAGTGGTCTCATAGGATTTATGATGAGTGGTGATAGCTGTGTACTCTGCTCCTGTGGAGGAATTGTGCACTAGCGGAAGACTAAACACAGGCGAGAGTAGTGTTTCTATTCACCCAGTATTGCAGGGCTTCAGGGGCTGATGGTGTCTGAGGTCAGTTCTGCTTCAAATTAGAGTCTGATTTAAAAACTTCTTCTTGTACATAGCATAACACACACAACATGTGTTCATTGTAGAAAAAGTAAGATTCGTAACTAAGTCAAAGCAAGATGACAAGCTGTCCACGTACCAAGATAGCTGTCCTTAGTGTCCCCCACTAAGGCTCACTGGCTGGCTCAAACTCACGATTAATCCTGTCTCAGCCTTCTGTCCTCCAAAGCCATCTGGTTTCTTTCCTCAGCTCTCCTGTAGCCCTTCCCACAGCCCCTGTGCTGTCGTCCGCGTTGGGCAGCATGGCACTTGTCTCCCTCCTGTGGAGACGGCACCTGACACGAGTTCCATGTCATTGTAGTTTGCTCACTGGGAGCCAAGTTCTGCCTTCTTTACTCTTGACAGCACCCAGTGCTCTCTGACTTGCTGAGCCTTCTTTCTACCCCAGCATCCTTAAGTTTGTTATGGGCTCACTTGTCTCATTCCTCTATTTATCTCTGTCTATCATATATCTACTATTCATCCACCCATCTGTCTCATAAAAAAGTAGGGCCTTTCAGCCAGGCATAGTGGAGCATTCCTTTAATTCCAGCACTGGAGGCAGACAGACAAAGGCAGGCAGATCTCTGTGAGTTTGAGGCTAGCCTGGTCTACATAGAGACTTCCAGGACAGCTAGGGCTACAAAGAGAGATCTGTCTCAAAATAAAATAAAATAGGGCCTTCCTGTTTGGCTCAGGTTGCCCTTGAACGCACACTCCTCTTAACTTTAACCCTTAAAGTGCTGGGTCCAGCTTTAGGGCACCACACAGCTTCCTGGCTTCACTCAGTCTCAGCCACTGCCTTTGATGATGCCTCTCCCTTATCTCTTCCTGGAATGTCTTTCAGTCTCGTGTGTAGGTCCTGACTCCATTCTGAGTTAATTTTTATGCGGTGCACATTCTTCATATGGATATATCTAATTTTCCCAGTACTGTTGGTCAAAGACCATCTATTAAATGATTGTGAGATTTTTCACAAGCATTTAAAAACTCATTTAAATGTGTAATTACTTGATTAAGCCTTTCTGCCCCTATAATGAAGTACTATGAGAAGGAATTGTGTTTGCTTTGCACACTCCTGTCTGCAGTCCCTCAAGCAAGGCCTGGCCCTTTGCAGCCTCTCGTCCTCATCATTTACTGCGGAAGTTCACGGCAATTCTGAATGTCACAGAGGCATTCTGTGCCTTGTCTGTCTGTCTGAGAACTGTTGCAGGTTGGTAGGCTGAACTAAAGAGTGTACTAGGTGTTTTGTTATTCCCATAACCAATATACAATGTCTCCATCAAAGAGGACTTGTGGCTCATTGCTGTATTATTTTTTTCAACTCATTGTTTTAATTAAAGTTTTATTTATTTTTCGTTTTTCGAGATAGTGTTTCTCAGTATAGCTTTGGAGCCTGTCCTAGAACTCTCTCTGTATACCAGGCTGGCCTTGAACTCACAGAGATCCACTTGTCTCTGCCTCCTGAGTGCTGGGATTAAAGGCGTGCACCACCACCGCCCGGCTTTCTAGATTTTATTTTCTGTATTGCTCGTTGATGTGGATCCAGACTTTTGCAGTTGTATGTTTCTTCCTGTGTGACCATCATACCATGGCTTTGTTCAATTTTAACTTACTTTTTCTCGATTTTTTTGAGACAAGGTTTCTATGTAGCTCTGGCTGTCCTGAAACTCACTTTGTAGACCAGGCTGACCTCAAACTCACAGGGATCTAACTGCCTCCCCAGTGCTGGGATTAAAGGCGTGTGCCACCGCCTCTACCGCCGAGCCTATCCTGGAGTCTTATATGGCTGATCACTGGGTGAATGACACAACAGAATAAATCACATTTCTCTGGTTTTCTAGAGATTTCCTCTGTGAGTTTCCTTGATTACTTCAGCTTGGTGCATCTCTGAAAGAGATCTGTGTGTGTGTTGTGTTTCTAGTATACAGTCCGCTATTCCAGAAACTTTCTGTGTGTCCTCTGGAGACCATTCTTCTCTCTTCTGCCAGAGTAGAGAGGGCAGAACCATTATTTTGACTGCATGGAGGAGAGGGGAGGATCTGAAGTCCGGCTTTTCTTAGACTGAGTCTACTACCCATTGCAGTCACATTTGCTGAGGGATCTGGCCTCCCATTCCCGTGGGTTTTTGTAGTGTGGATCACTCTTGGCCACTTTAGAATTGGCTTCCTTGGGTCGTCTGGGAGACGTTTATCTTGTAATTCCCTGCTTTGCACATTTTAGAATTGCACAGCTGCATGGTCTGAGAAAGAGCAGGCTGAGTACTTACTCTGCCTAGAAACTCCCAGCCACCCTGATCTCCACTCTTCCTCTCGAGCTGGTCTTCTGGTCACCTTTTATCCACTGTCGCCCCTGGCTTCTGACTTTTACCCTCATTTGTTCCAGCCCCAGTCCTGTTCAGTACCTGCATTTTTTCCAGCTCACTGGGCCTTTCAGTGGTTTGTCACTCTTTATCCCCACTTGTCTGGAGCCTCCTGTTCTTGTCTTGGAGTCTAGACCCATCAGATAGTCTTCTCGTTGGTGTATTGTTGGTTTGCCTGGTTGTCTATGCTTCTTTGCTTCCCCAAATACGAAGCACACTCACCGGAGGGCAGGTTCTAGCTGTGTTTGGTCAGCTGCTCAGGAGTCCTCGGAAGGAAGTGTAGGGGCTGACAGCGCTGTGACTGCTGTGACAGCTGTGCCGTGCCGCACCGCCTCACCCCCTGCCTTTACGAACTACTCTTCAGGTGACACGCCATTTTCTTCACAGGGTTTTACCACTATGGGAACGAGTATTTATTTGCTTTTTAAAAGTAAAATAAATGTTGTGAGTAGAATAGTCCTTTTATTTAGAATTAGGCTGAGGTGGGAAGGGTCTAAATGATACATGTTGTTAAGCTTTCTTAATGGCTGAGATTTGGTTCTTCGTCTGTCTCGTGGGGCCAGTAATCTCTTCCTACTTTATAGGACCGCAGAAGCAAAGGCAAGAGATTAAGGGAAAGCATTTGGGAAGCTAAGGAATTACCTGTCATCTGTGTGCCATTTGCTTCTGCAGATGTCCCGGCTGAGGTGTGGGGCTACGGTCCTGACTGACAGCAGAGTCAGCAAGATGAAAATCCCCCACCCCCTGCATATCGGATGATTTTTATTCTTGGGTAGTCACCATTCCTGCTCTGCCCCCTAGACCTGGCGTACCTGAAGCATTGACCTTGATGTTTGCATGACTGGGGCTTCCTAGATCCAGGGCATCTGCCAGGAGGGTGTGATTCATGGTTGATACCTGCTAAACTGTGGCTAGCTAGCAGGTTGCCTGAGGGAGGTAGTTCCTATAGTTCTGAGGGAATTCATGGTGGGCAAAAGTAGAGTGGAGAAAAGACTCTTAGATCCTCTCCCTTCCTTCACTTAGCCAAGAAAACATCTTTCCTCTAGGTTAGCAGGAAATTGCAGATTGATATTTTCATATTATCTTTCGTCCTTCTCCCTCCCTCTCTTCCCCACTGCTGTGATCTTGTGAGCCTCCGCCTTAGGCTCCTAAATGCTGGAATACTATGCCAGTCCAGATTTATTTATGCGTATTTATTTATTGACAAGGTCTCACTCTGTAGCCCTGGCTACTTGCTACATAGACCAGGCTGGTCTTTAACTCACAGTGATCTTCCTCCCTGTGCCTTACGCCTGCTACAGCTAGTATATTGTGTATATATGTAGTACACTGCCAGATTCAGTATTACGACTACTACTATATTTTCTTCTTTCTTAGATTATTATTTTTATTTTATTTTATGTGTATGGATGTTTTGCCTATGTATATCTGCACATCACATGTATGTAAGTAGCCATGGAGCCCAGAAGAGGGCATCAGATACCTTTGAACTGGAATTTCGGGCAACTGCCATGTGGGATGCTGGGAATCAAACTCAGGTCCTCCAGAAGAGAAGCCACTAAAGCTATCTCTTCAGCTCCAGATTTACTTTTTAGAAAGGCAGAAAAGCAGAGTGTGTCTAGAATGGGGTGTAGCAGGCTTAGGAGAGGGCATGAGTAAGTTTGGTCAAGGTCTTCAGGCCTGTATATAATTCTTCCCACTCCTAGCATTGTATGACAGGGTTGATATAGTTCACTGGACAGTAAATGGGGCGATCAGATGTCCTCCCTCACCTTTCCTCAAGGGACACATTTCATATTATTCTCCCATGAGTAAATAATCACATTCTTAAAAACTGTAATTTGGAAGTTAATCTTCATAGAAATGAATGTGATACTATTAAATTTAAAAGATTAAAGGTAATAATTTAGACTAATGATTTAGTCTTGTTTTTAGAAATCTTTTTTTTTAGGATCTAGAGAAATGACGTAATGGCCAAGAGCATGTATTATTCTCGTAGAGAACCTGAGTCCCATTCCCAGCACCACATCGGGTGGCTCACAACCACCTAATTCCTAGCACCATAGCGGGCTACTAGCGGTCTCCAATTCTAGGAGATCCAGCACCGTCTTTGAGCCTCTGTGGGTACCCGAGATGTACATGGTACATAGATATGCATGCCGGCAACACACTCATATATATACACGCATATATATGTATATATATTATTTTGCACTTCTACATAACCTCTCCAGCTTTCAGTGCAGAGGATTGACTCTAGGTGCCTTTCCTACCCCTGAGGTGCATGTATCCCAGTCCTTCCCTGTCAGGTCAGTGACAGTTTGACTATGTAGAGTCCTTCAGTGAGGTCCATGTTAGCATGTGGGGGTTCTGATGGCAGTCCTTCTCCCGCCTTTGCCGGACTTACTGGGCCGTGTCTGATGATAGTCCAGGTCTTGGCACTTTGTTGTTCTTCTTTGGCACAGTTCTGCATGTGTGAGCTTGAGGACCATGTGGAGATTGGCCTGGGTTGGTGTTCTTGTTCACATCTTGAGGTTCAGAGTCCCACGACTAACTCAGACCTAAGCCATGAGTGGAGAAATGGCAGGAAGAGTGATTACCTTGTGTTTGTGGCTTGCGTGAGTTTTTCTCAGGCTTCTGGCCGGGATGAGGTCATTTCAGCAGTTTTAGTTTGTGTCCACTGTGCTGTTTTGTGAATTGGGGCACAAGGACGAGGCCATTCTTGGGTGAAAGCCAGGAACTGAAGGAGTTTTGTTTTGTAACGCAGCAGCCGCAGGAAGTGCACAGCACTGTGAGCCCCAGTGCACACTCCTGCTTGCCTTGCTATTTTTCTTATTTCTCTAAGAAAACCTGATGGTTGTGTTTAGTTCAGAACTTTTGTGGCAGTCAGAGGCAAGAGAGATGATTATGGACCTCTTTTTGTCTTGCTTAATACCAGAAATAGATTTTTCTGTTTGTTTTGTTTTGTTTTTTGCCTATAGAACTTTGATAAAATATTAATTCTAGGGCCAACAGGATGGTTCAATGGGTAAAAGTCCTTGTTAGAAAAACCCAATGGCCTGAGTTCAATCTCTGGAACCCACTGTGGAAGGAGAGAGCTGAGTCCTCAGAGTTGTTTTGTCTACCACATACATGCCATAGTATGTATTCTTACATACATGCATATATGTACACATACACACACACAACTATATTGTGTACATAATAATTAAAAAAAGATTCCTTCTAAATATCAGGGAATTAAGCCTTGGGGAATGACCTCCACACACACTTGCTTTTTGTGTCCATTTCTCCTGTAAAAGAATTCCCATCCCTCATGTGATCAGGGCACCGCAGTGTGCAGCAGTGGGCACATGGTGCAGTGTGGTAGTGGACCCAGTAGCAGTTGGGTAGTATCACTTTGCCCTCTCAATTTGAAGAGGCCCCTCAGTTGCATAATACTGTCTCTTAAGTGTAATTTGTTAATTTTAGGGTCAATAAAGTATCATAACAGAGAAACTAGTTAATGGCCAGGTAATTAGTAGGGTTAGAAACTAGTTAATGGCTAGAGTAGTTAGTAGGGTTATAAAATTGTTAATTAATATGGGATGCCCTTCTGTATGCTGTAAATATGTCTTGGTTAATAAAGAAACTGATTTGGCCAATAGCCAGGCAGAATAGAGCCAGGCAGAAAAGCTAGGCAAAGATAAAGGGAGAAAGAAGGTGGAGTTGTGGGACACCAGCAGCCACTGGAGAAGCAAGATGTGAGGTAACAAACCACGAGCCTTGTGTAAAATATAGAATAATAGAAATGGGATAATTTAAGTTGTAAGAGCTAGTTAATAATAAGCCTGAGCTAATAGGCCAAACAGTTGTAATTAATATTAAGCCTCAGAGTGGTTATTTGGGAACTGGCAGTGGGAGAGAGACACCTCCAGTTACAGTTAATGGCTGGAAAAAGTTAGTAGGGTTAGAAACTTGTTAATGCATGAGGTAGTTAGTAAGGTTAGAAACTAGCTAATGGTTAGGGTAGTTAGTTAGTAGGTTAAAAGCTAGTTAATGACCGAGGAAGTTAGTAGGGTTAGAAACTAGTTAATGGCTGAGGTATTTAGTAGTGTTAGAAACTAGTTAATGGCTAGAGTAGTTAGTAGGATTTGAGGGTTAGGCTAGGCATGAACCTTTCTAGAGATTCTAAGGTGCTTCGCTGCAATGTGATAAGTAACTTTCTCCATGGAAAGCCAAGGCTTAGTCCTCCCCTATCAGCCTACCTGACTTTTGCGATGAAAGGGAATGTTGGTGTGAATACACTAAAGGTGGCATCCCTTCCAGTTATTTCAGGGAGTTTGGCTGGGGTGAGGCTCTATGAGAAGTTTGGAGTTTTAGCACCTTCCTATGTGGCAGTTGGAGATTGTCCAGACCTACTGTTGGCCATTAGTACCTTTTACCAAGTTGAGTGTAGCTTTTTGTTTGTTTGTTTTTTTTAAATAAAACATGCTCTATTTTAGATAAACTATTATTTTTAGGAACTATGTAAGTGTCAGATAAATCTCTGTCTCTGTCTCTCTCTGACTCTCTCTGTCTCTCTCTGATTTTCTGAGATGGGCTTTCTCTATGTAGCCTTGGCTGTCCTGGAACTCTCTCTGTAGACCAGGCTGGCCTCAAACTCACAGAGAATCTCCTGCTTCTGCCTCTTGAGTGCTGGGATTAAAGGCATGCACCATCACCACTAGGTTTAAGAGTAGCATTTTTTTGATAAAAGATTATTAGAAGTGTTGGTTTTACTTTCTCAACCAAACTTTTGTTGACTACTTAAGCTATTTAGTAGACAATGAGTTGTAGCAAAACATCCGTGACCTAGCCCCTGCCCACAAAGAAGGCATAGTCAGGAAGTGATCTGAAATGAAAAAGAAGTTCAAGTGCAGTTGTGTGTGCTGAGGTAAGTGATAATAGGGACAGGGAAAGCAAATTCAGTGACTATGTGGGGAGGGAACAGGGAAGGGCGGACTGCTGGCTCAGGCCCTACAGAGGGTTTGTTGTTGTTGGCAGCTTCTTGAACAATTGGTTGGTGGTAGGCAGGAGTCAAAACTGTGACCTTCAAAACCTAGGCCATTTCATTGTTTGTGTGGCTTTAACAGATATCTAGGATTTGGAATTGATTTAAAACTACATCTTTGTTTGTGTTTCAGCTTTTAGTTTTAGTGTTCCTGTAGGAAAACCCTTTATGGGTGTAGCTGTGAGCAGCCGTGCGGGTGCTGGTCCAGATGGTCCTGAGGGTGCAGCTCTGGTGACACCATCTCTGGGTCACTCCTTTGTCTTCAACACTGAGCAGCTTTTATTTGTTCTGCAAGTGGAAACCAAGACCCGGTTCCTGATTCGGATGTTTTGTCATCTTCATGTAGCTTCTCTTTCTCTAAGCTGAGGTGTCCATTTCATGCTGATGTAAAGAAATTGTTGGACCCAGCACTCAGGAGGCAGAGGCACGTAATCTCAGAGTTCGAGGCCAGCCTGGTCTACAGAGTGAGTTCCAGGACAGCCAGGGCTATGCAGCGAAAACGTCTTAAAAACAAAAAACAAAACAACAACAAAAAAGAAAACGAACAAAAACCCAAACAAAGACAAAAATGGCCATAGCCTTTTCTTAAACTTCACAGGATTTATACTCCTCCTTTAAAGGACAGTGTTTGAGCCGGTGACAGGGCTCACCAGGTGACAGCGCTTGCCCTGAGGCTTATCCTTGGAGCCCACAATGGAAAAGAGAGGTCTTTTGACCTCTACATAGGATCTTGCTTGCTCTTTCTCTCTCATTCTCACATTCTCTTTCTCTTACACTAATAAACAAAAATTTGAAAATTGTGTTTGTACAAAGCTGATTTTGTTTTTTTTTTTTCGTTTACATTGTGAAGTTAAAATCTGTTTCCTAGAAAAATCCTTTGCAAGAGGAACTGAAAGCATTGCCTAGGGTGGGGGTAGAAGTTGCTAATCTGTGACGCTGAACTCAGGCTGTGTGGGAACAGTTTTGTAACATTTGACTCAAGCAAACATTTCCTGAGGGCTGCGGGCAAGGGACGCCTAGTTGATGTTATGGGTCAGGTTGAGCAGGAGAAGGCTGTGTCTAGAAGACACTGACGGGGCACTGTGCTGACTCTTGTGAATCACCTCCCTTCCATCCCATCTTGGCCACTTTCCAGATAATGAGAGAGTTCTAATATGTCATTCGTGTAAGATGAAGAGCCTATTAAATTCGTTTACTTAAAATATTGCTTTCAGATTCTCCATTATGCTAATGAAATTGAGAGTAACAGCAAACATGTTGCTGTCTTGATGCTTGTTTCCATAACTGAACATTCCCAGAGTGCCCGCTTTTCATGGTGCACAGTGATCTGGCCCCTCTCCTGCTGTGAGTCTTCCCGATCAGCTCAGTGGTCCTGCCCTTGTGCTGTGAATCTTCACAAAGAGTATTAAATCAGATCCAAGCAGCTCCAGGAGACGGCTGAGAGCTTGAGAATGTGCCCAGCACAGCATCTTGGCCAGGAGGCATGTTAAACAAAGGATGCTCTTTGGCATTCAGAAACTGATAGGCATGTGCCATTCTGCATATGAGTGCTCATAAAAAATGCTGCTTAGAGTCTTGTGTGCTGTCATTCAGGCTGAATTAAATAGTTAATATCCTTGTAGGTAGTGCAAACTGTTGGCACATTACCCCAATGAAGCAGATCTCAGCCGCTCACCCAGACACTGCCACCCTCTGTCCTCTTAAGCAGGTAATTGCTGGAATGCTCATTCAGAGCTCTGTGCTGAACGGTTTAGGGAGTGAAGCGATCACTAAAAGTCAGTCCTGTCGATTGCTTTAGCCTATCACCCACAACTCAGTGTTGGGACACTCCATGTGCACTTCATGTTAGGGGATGTAGCAGAGATGTGCTGGAGGCCTAGACCAGGGGTTCTCAACCTGTGGGTCATGACCCTTTTGGGGTCAAACAACTCTTTCACAGGGGTCCCCAAAGACCATTAGAAAACACATATATTTACATTATGACTCATAATGGTAGCAAAATTACAGTTATGAAGTAGCAATGAAAATAATTTTATGGTTGGGTCACCACAGAATGAGGAACTGTATTAAAGGGTCACAGCATTAGGAAGGGTGAGAACCACTGCTCTAGACTGTGCTGCTAGAGACTGGGAGTAGCACCAGTCGCTCAAGGAGCTGTTCAGGGAAGTCTTATTTTCTCAGTGGAAACTCACACTTGTCACAGAGGAGACAGACAGAGTCAGACGGGAGATGTTTTCGAAATTTTCTTTCTCCAGAATGTGAACTTTCCCTTCCTCAGGCTAAGGATGGCAAAGTCTAATTATGGAGACAGCATGAAGGTATCTTACATGAAGGCAGAGGATTTATTCTTCCAATAAAATGGCTTCTCAAGTACTTTTAAAGCAACTAAAGATAAATATTTATGGATTATATTTCAGTAACTGGAGGGCATTTTGAAGATGTATTTTTCTTCTGACTAAATGTGTTTTTCTTTTGACTATGTTTTTCTTGTGTTTAATGATCATAAGAATTCTTGGAACTCTTTCCCCAAATCTTACAATCTGAAAGTGGAGGCAGCATGCAAAATTAATTTCAGTATGGAATCTTGACACTCCTTGCCAGTTTCATTTTATAAACAAATACGAAGGGCGACATTCTCTCTCAACATACCTTAGGAACGTTCATCTGTCAGGGAGCTCAACGTCGAGTGATACTTGTCCAAGACATTTCTCGTGGGGTTGATGAGCCCTTGGGTGTTATTGACCAAGTTCCTAAGTGCGGAATGGACCTGTGCCAGATCCTTCCCTGCTCCTCCAGCTCCTTCAGTCCTCTCTGCCTGGACTTGCCGGGGCCTGTGGTAGTGACTGTGCTCACAGGTCATAATGCCTGGCTCCTTTGCATGTTTTTTCTCCTACTCCTCTTCAATATTGTTATTACAATACTACTTCTAGTAATAATGGTCATGGTAAAGGAAGCCATTCAGTGTTACAGTTTGGCTTCCTAACTGAACAATTTGATTGGTGGAGATGTAAGCTGTTTAAATCCCCAACCTATCTCCAGCACATGGCTCACACACATGAGGTAGGAACAGCTCTTTTTTTCCCCCCATGTTGCCAGCCAGATCAGCCACTTCCCTGTCTAGGGCAAGGCCACTGACTCTTCAAAGAAATGCTGGAGACGTTACCACTTGGCAAGCCTGGATTCACAGCAGAGGGAGACTTTAGAAACCAATGAGGAATGGACGTTCTCTCTTTGAAGTGCTTCCCTTTGCTGTGCATGGTTTTTATGAGGGTGGGCTGATCCTGAGGTAGGAAACGGCAGTGTGAGTAGGCCAAGGAGTGTTTGTGAGAAGAACCTTATTTGGGCTTTTGGAAATTCATAGCAAGCATTTGTTTACGGGAATGATGGAAATGGTTAGTCCTTCAGTAGTTTTCTCTGACCTATTTCTTTCTCTTTTCTGTTTTTGGGTTTCTTTGAGACAGGGTTTCTTTGTGTAGCCCTGGCTGTCCTGCAACTCACCCTGTAGACCAGGCTGCCATCGAATTCAGAGTGCTGGGATTAAAGTCATGCTACCACCACTGCCTGGCTTCTCTGCCTTCTCAAACACGTGACTTAGTGTTTCTTTCTGAATAATGAGGCAAGGTTTATAATTGTTTTCTTCTGTCCGCTAAATTTTAAAATTACTCCCCCCCATCCTCCTTCCCTCCATTTCTGTCTTCTCTCTCTCTCTCTCTCTCTCTCTCCCCCCTCTCTTTCCCTTCCTCCCCCCCCCCCTTAAGATTTTTGAGACAGAGTTTCTCTGTGTAACTTTAGTGCCTGTCCTGGGACTAGTTCTTGTAGACCAGGTTGTCCTCGAACTCAGAGATACGCCCGCCTCTGCCTCCCGAGTGCTGGGATTAAAGGTGTGCGCCACCACTACTGCCCAGCCAACTGTCTTCTCTTCTTAAAACAGGATCTCATTATGTAGCCCAGGCTGCCTTCAAAATTACAACCTCCCAAGTGCAGGATTGCAGACATTCACCACCGTTCATGGCTGGGAAGACGGGATCTTGCTATATAGTTCAGGCTGGCTTTGAACTTGATTCTCCTGCTTCATCCTCTTTTCTCAAGTGTGAAATTACAAGTGTGTACAACCTGCCTGATTCTTCCTCTTTTTGGTTTTTCAAGGCAAGGCTTCTCTATGTAGCCCTGGCTGTCCCGTAACTTGCTTTTAGACCTGAGAACCTTTACCTAAGGAGCGCTGGGATTAAAGGTGTGTGCCACCACCAACCTTTACCTAAGGAGCGCTGGGATTAAAGGTGTGTGCCACCACCGTATGGCTTTTCCTCTTCTTTTTAAGGCTTTCTTCACAAACTCTCTTGATCCGTCCTTCCTTCATTCAATCCATCTGTCCTTCCTTCTATCTGTCTATCCTCCCTCCCTCCCTCCCTCCCTCCGTCTCTTTTTCCCTTCCTTCTTCCCTTCAATCCTTCCTCCTTCCCTCCCTCCATTCCACAGGATCTCACAAAACTGAGACTCAGCTGGCCTTGAACTCCCTATGTAGCCAAGGCTGGCCTTGAATTCCTGATTTTTCATTACTGACTTCAATGTTAGGATTATAGGCTTGTGCTACCACATACAGCTTTAATGTCTGCTTTATTTTAAGAAAAATAGCTATTTGGAAAGCACTGAATTTATTGACTTATACATATTCTCCAAATTTAGAACGTTTCTTTAAACAGTATCAAAATCATGGGGACTGGAGATAGTTGTCAGCAAAGTGCTTTCTGCGCAATGAATGAGTTCTGACTTTAGATTTAGATTGTGTGAGATGCCAGCATGGCACACTTGGGATCCAGATAGGCGGATCCTGAAGCTTCCTGACTGTTGCTTTTTGACTGGTATCAAAAGCCAAGTGGATGGCTTCAGCTCAGTCTCTGGCCCCCACACTGTTATGTAACACCTATGTACCCCAACCCCCTCCCCAACTATCAGGAGTTTGTTATGCTTAGCTTTTCAAAAATTGTGGGTTTTGCTTGAAATCACTTTGAGTTCATGGGCTACGAGGGTCACTTGGTTTATTTCGGAGAAAATAGCTTTCAGATAGGCATTTCTTCCCAGTGTTTTTTTTTTTTTTTTTTTGGTTTTTAGAGACATTCCCAGTGTTTTGAGAGTGGAGTCAGAGAAGAAAAGCAGCTGACTCAGCTCCTCACTGGACTGTACATGTGTTTGCCTTGAGCTATAACAAGTATGACAGTTGTTTCAAGTAGTCTTTGATATAGTCAGCAAGGCAAGTAATGCCTTCCTGTCTTGATTAAAGTGACCTTTACTTTGAAGACCCTCACTCAGTGCTGGGGGCTGGGTTGGCAGAGAGGTGGGCGTATCATTTTAGGGGACTGTGGAGGACTTGTTTTTCTCCTGTTTCTTCCTCTGCCCTCTGCCTTCCACTCTTTGCCTTTGCTGCTGCCCTGTAGGCTGCTGGTCGTAGTTGAATGCCACTCTGGTCAGACCCCCACTCCACTCCACTCATCAGACAGGCACCAGGCAAATGCTGGGACTATCCTAGGGCACAGAGAGAAAAACCGGTCCTGAGCCTCACCTCAGCCTTCAGGGGCTAAGGCAGCAGGGAAGGGCCACAAACCTGCTAACCGCGTTCGTTGGCTTGCCGATGTGTTCATCCAAAGAGAGCTCACATCACACAGAGGAGTCCACAGTGAGGCTTTAGCTGTGAGTCATGTGTGATCCCAAGGTGGGAGGACTCAGGCTTCCTAGGGCCTCCAGAGCTCTCGGCTACATAGGCTGTTTGCGCTCACCATCCTAGGAAAAGGCCATCGCAAGACTTCACGTCTACTTTTGTGGCTGAAGCCTGTTTCCTTTAGTCTTTTTTTTTTTTTTTTTTTTTTTTTTTTGTATTGGTGGTGTCCTGTTTTTCCTTTAGTTTTTAACACAGATGTCTAACAGTGCCCTTGTGATTTTGTTATCTCCAAAGGTAGTTTCATTTCCTGTGTCTCCTCTCCCAGTGTTGCTTACATTTGTGTTTAGCATGGTTCCTTTAGTCAGTCAGGTGTTCTGTGCTGGGCCGGTTCTTTCCCAGGAGCTACAGACATTGCTTTTATAAACTGGAAGTTTCTGGCATCTAGGGATCTTGATTTCATTTTAACAAAGTCACTGGGCTGGAGAGATGGCTCAGTGGTTAAGAGCATTGCCTGCTCTTCCAAAGGTCCTGAGTTCAATTCCCAGCAACCACATGGTGGCTCACAACCATCTGTAAAGAGGTCTGGCGCCCTCTTCTGGCCTTCAGGCATACACACAGACAGAATATTGTATACATAATAAATAAATAAATAAATATAAAAAAAAAAAAAAAAAAAAAAAAACAAAGTCACTAATTGTGTTGTTATCGTAAGATGTGAGAGGGGTAGCCTGTAGTACACAAGGTAGCTCCCATCAACAAAACTGTCATACAGGCCTAAATGCCAGCCTCAAAAAAACCAGTTTTATTTTAGTCCTCTCATAATCTGTTAGAGATTGTGTATTTATTTAGAGGCTGGGACTCATCCGTAGATCAGACTCCACCCACCTCTGCCTCCCATATGCTGGGATCCAGGTACATGTCACCACACCTTGCTGTTAGCCCTTTAAAAACATTTTTTTAAATTAAAATTTTGATTGGAGCTGGAGAAATGGCAGTTCTGAGCAGTTGCTGTTCTTCCAGAGTACCTGGGTTCAATTCCCAGCATCCGCATGGTGTCTCACAGCCATCCATAACTCAAGTTCCAGGGAGTCCCATGCCTTCTTCTGGCTTCCGTGGGCACCAGGCATATATACGGACAAATATGTACATAAAATAAAAATAACTTTAAAGGTTTTATTTTTACTTTTTTAAAAATCTATAATTGTCTTATTTTGGAGAAAGTGTTTTTAATTATGTTCAGTAGGAGTTGATTTTAGAGTGATAGGTTCCTCTTAGGAATGAAGGCTTGAATTTGTGCCTTAGGTCATCCTGGGTTATTAGTTTCTAAATCTAAGAACCACAGTATCTGATGATGTAAAAATACAGGTCCCAACTGAGTCTTAAAGTACTTCTCTAGGAATGCCTTTAAACTAGCCGGCTGCATCCCTGGAAGTGCTAGGAGTTCATGAGCTAAAAGTCGGATATGCTCTGAAGACTCATTGTGTGAGAAGAAAATGCTCTTTGTTGCACTCAGAAATAACGTACACCCCTGGGACAACCAGTCCTGCCAGTAAAACCAGTCAGACCACCTGGGCTGAACCAGCTGGACTTTGAGGGCCAATGGAACCTGGCTCTCTGGTCCCTGTGCTGTGCAGTTCTTCTGGTTAGCCACCAGCTGCAGTAGGGAGGGTAGAAGGGAGCGTGGGAGGGATGAGGACGCGGTCAGTGGATCCGTGCCTACTACCACTCTTACGCCCAGGAGGGAATTACTCAGTGCTGACTTTCCCTCCCAAGCATCTGCTGCAGCCCACACTCACCACAGATCTAAGCATCCTGCTGTAAATTCACCTGCCCAAGGCGGCAAGGCTAGGTGCTCCGTTCTTCCCGTCAAGGGCGGTCCTGTGCTGTCTGCGTTGTCTTCTGGTTGGCAGAGAGGAAGGTGAATATGGGCGAGCTGTTTTGTTGCAGGGGTTCATGAGCTGTGAAGTTGTAGAACTCTATCTAGGATGAAAAGAAAGATGGAAACCTTTTATTTGCCATTTTTCTTTATAACTGAAATGTCACCTCTCTTAATGCTAATTAGGGCAGGGCTTAGTGGAGACAGGAGAGCCTCCCCAGTTAGAAAGGAGTGCTCCCTCCTTTTAGGTCCTTTGTGACTCAGATGCTATGATTGACCAGGGTGGATCCGGAAGGAGGAAAGAAGGGTGTAGTGGCATTTCATTTTAATAAATGAAGCCTGCCTGAAGATCTGAGAGTAAAACAGCCCCACTGGTCAGCCTTGCAGACCAGGTAATGGTAACATACACCTTTAATCCCAGTGACCACAATGACATGCACCTTTAATCCCAGTAGCCACACTAGTTGCCATAGAAACTGGGCGGTGCATGCCTTTAATCACGGTGGTGCACACCTTTAGTCCCAAACCTAGAGAGGATTATAAAATGGGAGGAAACAGCTCTCAACACACAGTCAGGATCATTTCCGAGTGAGGTCGAGGTAAGAGCCAGTGGCTGGCTGCTTTGCTTTTCAGATCTTCAGGTTGAACTCTAATTTCTCTCTCTGAGTTTTTTATTAATCGTGCTTCAGAAGGGCACTCAGTTTTGAAGTGAAGTAGATTTTTTTTGGTAGCAGCTTTTCCCTTGAATTGCTGTTAAGAATGCAAGGTAGAATTTATAAAACTATAGTATCTTATAAGAAGCAGAAAGGTAAATACTGGCTCCATTTTAGCCTTCTCGATTACTATTGTCTTTCACTGTATTCTGGACATTTTCAAATATAGAGAAAGTAGAGTACCAAGACTCCATGTACCCATCGCTCAGTGGTGATAATTACAAACATACACAGGACCAATGTAGTTTTATCTATTCCGCACCCACTTACCCATGTAATGTCATCTCTAGTAATTTTAAATATTTTTAAAATTTATTTTAATTTTATATATATGTTTGGGTGCCTACATACATATGTATACATATATACATACATGAAGTGCCTATAGTGGACAGGAAAGGGCATTAGATCCCCTGGAACTAAGTTACAAGTAGTTGTGAACGGTCAGATGTGGGTGCTAGGAACCAGCCTGAGTACTCTTAATCCTTAACCATTGAATCAGTAAAACATAGGCATCTGTGTATTATTTCCCTCAGAAATAGAGAAAGTTTGTGGTTACATTTCTTCCCTCACATCCCCCTACTTAGTTTGTTGTCCGTTTTAAAGGGTGACTGATAATCAGGCAGAAGAACCTGAGGATGTGTACTCCATTTGGGAGAGGGGATGTTTACTTGATTTGATTTCCAGGGAAGGTGTTAAAAGGCATAATTACTGGACCTCGGGAGATTGTTCAGTGGACAAAGTGCTGGTGGTGCACTGTAAGGACCTTTGCTTGGATCCCCAGCACACAGATAAAAATTCAGGCACAGTAGCCCTTCTGTAACAGTGACCAGAGAGAGAGATGGGATTCCCGGGGCAAGCTCCAGGTTCAAGAGTCCCTGCCTCAGTATATAACGTGACCAAGGAAAACTCCTAGTGTCAATCTATGGCTTCATTGCACTTGTGCACACACGTACTCATACCTGTGTCCACACAGATGAATAACCATATACATGTATATACATTCTAGATGCATGAAACACACAAAAATCTAATTCTTGGTATGAATCTGTCTAATGAAACTGAAGCGAAGACTATACACAAAGTTCTTTCTAGAATTCTGTGTAGTTGTAACTAGAATCGTGCCTTTAGAGCCAGGGTGATGCCCATCTTGTGTTCTGAGAACAGTGTCATAGCTTCATGTCAGACCTGCTTCCTTCTCTTCTTCTCCCGGTAGCTAAGCCTCATGCTTATGAAAAATTAGCAGGCAGTCCCAAACATTGTTGGCTACTTCCCACCATGGTATCACGTTACCCTTGGCAGCCAGGCCACTGTCAGTCCCCCCTCATCATGGTGGCTGGTTATAGTGTAGGAGGAGTGCTTGTCTACCTACACCATGCCTCAGCTCCTCCACCTCCTTCACAGGATTCTGCTGTCTCTTTGTCCCTCTTCTGTTTCCTGTGTCTGCTGGCTCTTCCTGTCTGTGGGTGGAGTCTGTTGCTATGTTCTGGGGCACTCTTTAACTGGAAGTGACCCTTGTGCAGTCACCTCTTCCTATAGTTATGGCCCACTCCCTTCTTCTCTTCACAAGAAAACCAATCTTCCCAGAGACTGGTCTGTTCTGGTCTTGGACTGTGCTAGGCAGGAGCTTGGGTCTCCTAGCCAAGCATGGCTGGCTGGCTCTGCGGCTGAGCTGTGCCCCCGCTCGCACTTCCCTTTTCTGTTTTCTTCCATTGAGTTTAAGCGAAGACATTTGAAAGTTGATGTCTGATATTCAAGTGTTTAGAATCTTTTGTCAGCATTATGGCACTTCATGTAAATGATTCTTGATTTATCCATTGTGCTTATAATTAGAATGTGTGGACAGCACTCCAGTATTCTGATTACCAAGGGAAAAGGTTAAGAATGAGCCCCTAATGTAATACAGGCAGGTGGTGGTATGTGTAGCTTCTCACATGTGCTGCACCTTGTTATTCCAGTGGACCAGAGGGTGGGATGGCGCTGTCTGTCTGATGCATCTGAGGGAGCTTCAGGGCAGAGTATTGTGAGAGATGAACTCATAGCAGGACAACACAGCCTGCATGTGTGTGATGAGAACTGACTCTAATTTTGTCTAAACAATGAATGTTTTAATATTTGAGCTCTTTTATAATTATCTTTTAAATCTGTGTTACAGAACAATGAATTGTCGTAGGAAAATGTTGGAAACTGAATGTTAGGTCTCAGAGAAACCCATGACAATCTCATTCATACCTGTGGCTCCTCCCAGCACTCCTCACTGCTCCCCTCTCAGGGGCTGGGCTTCCCTTTCCCCAGCCTGATCCCTATAAAACTCAGCCATTTTGCCTTGGTCTCTTGGCTGGGAGATCCCCTCTTGATCCTTTGCTGTCCCTTCCTCTCTCTCCTCTTATAGTCTGCCTCCTGTTCAGCCGGGACTCTCCCTCTGCCCGTTCTCGCATCTACAGCGAGAGTCCTCCCCATACTTTAGGAGCAGTCATGTCCTCCCCTTGTATCTCGTTTTCTTGTTCACTGAACAGTAATGTCCTTTGGATAGTTTTAGCCAATGACTTAATTGTTTTTGGTATTTCAGCTTCCTTTTGTTCTGATTTGTTTTAGTTTTTGAGTCATGCTATGGCCCCATCTCAGGGAGCCCAGCCTGTTCTTGAATACACCACTCTCCTACCTTCACCTCGCTGTGATTACGGGAGTGAGCTGCAAGCTTAGTTTTTCTGCTTCTTCCCATTGGGCAGGTGTGTTCTTCTGTGTCCCAGTGGATGGCATGGAGTGAGTGTTCTTCCAGGAAATGGCTTCACTCAAGCGATTTCTCATGAGCTTTCCTTTCCCTCCTTCTCCTTCTGCCTTTCCCATTTCCCCTACCTTGAACATGCTGGATGAGCTGCTCTGCCACGGCCACTGAGCTACCTGCTCCCCAGCTTCTTCTATGTCCAGGTGTGTACATAACTATAAACCCAGAGGCTGAAGTGGAATTGTGAGTTCAAGGTCAGTCTGACTGTGGAAAGACTGCTTCAAATAACATCTACAAAAAAATCAAACAAACAGAAAACCAAACCTAAACACATATAAATATTTTAAAGATCCTTGGGCAGTACACAGTTGCTTGACCTGAGGGCACGTTCTGATTTTATTTCTTGGTCATTTCACTAGATGTCCAATAGAGTATGGGATATAACTACCTCTTTCCCTCTCAGAGGTGGAGCTGCTGGACGTATTTGTTAGTATGACAGTAATGGTCATTACCATCTCTCCATGTCTCTGTGATGCAGGAGCTTTGAGAGTACAGACTTCTGTAGTCTGTCTGTGACCACTGTCCTGGAAGGAGAGTTCACATCCATCCCTTGCTGCTTCCACTCAGCCGAGCTGAGCAGCAAAAGGAGACCCTAACTCAGATGTCTGGGAGACTGGGAAGTGCTGTTTTCATGATGGCTAGGAATGAACATTTATGCATTTAGGGTATTAGGCAAGTACATTCAGGAATCATGTATTTGAATAAATGTACCTCTGTCCCTCACTTTTATAAATAAAGTTAAAATCAGGCACCTTTTTATGTCTCAAATGATTTTCAGAACCAGCCCTTGGCTCCTTCAGTGAGTAGCAGATGAAGAGAAAATATTTTCTGCAAATTTAGTGTTTAATTATTAACATTATTGATTGACTCTAGAATTAGTTGGCTTCTAGTCTTCACAGAAATGTCATTTTTATAGTGTGTATGATTGTGGATTAAATAGCATTTTACAAATGAGAAAAACACGCTACCCTTGCCATGTAGCACTGTGGGGTTACTGTGTGGAAGCTGCAGGTTGGAACAGGCCTTACAAGAGGCGGGAGGCTGGGCTCTGCCAACCTGGCCAAGGCTAGCCTCCTCTTGCTTGGGGGTTCAGAGAACATTCTTCTCCCTCATCCAGATAACCATTTTAATTGATTAGTTCATACACAGATGACCGTTTTTAGAAATATTTTTGTGTAACGTGGGCGCTCCTATTTATCATTTGTTTATCTGAAAATTGTTTTTTAAAGACAAGAACTGTTTGGGAGCAGCTGGCATTTACCTGGCATTTCCAGATTTGATTATGTTTCTCAATTTACCGATTTGCATAGCCAATTCTTCTTTTTGAGGGTTTTGCCCAGTAAACTGTTCCCAAGATATCTGTATGGCTAATGCCTTCAGATTTTGTATCTCATTCTCAAAAGAGTTCTCATTGCTTTCTGTGCTCCAGCACGGCTCCTCCTCAGTGCTCCAGCTCTGCTTCCCCTGGCTCTAGCCTGGCTCTCTGATGCCCCACCCCCCTAGTTTTCCAGCACTCCTCACCTTCCGTTCTACACAGTTCACCTATTGCACCTCTCGTTCTTTGTCCATCTTTTCCCTGAAATGTTTCTGCAGGAATGAAGTATTTTATGATTTTTGTCATATTTTGGCCAGTTAAGTGACTGCTTCTCCCCTTTAACTTACTCTTGGTGACCTTCCCCGTGTTCATCCTCTATCTTGATGCCCCATTGCATTTATGTCTACTCTGGGCTATCTGGCTGGTGTCCCTTCTCTGAAGACCCCAGTCTGTTTGCACCCCTGTGCTCCTGCTCTAGTATGCTGTAGATGTCACTCTCTTCTGGTACAGTTCAGCTTCTGATCCTTAACCAGAGAGCAAAAGTCCTCTCTCTTGGCTGCATCACAAAGGGGAGATTGGAATTGTGGGAATTCCTGTTGTCAGCCCTGCTTGAAGTCAAGTGGTTGAACTTCCCAGCTGCTGTGTTAGTGTGCCGAGGGAGCCCTCGCAGGTTCTCCTTATGAGTCTGTTAGTGGAAAGAAGTGGGGTACAAACCTATCAGTGCTTGTGTACTCCCAACATGCACTGCAACATGATGTAGCCCTGAAGACACTGAGAACAGAGCTGGTAGAGAGGGTGGCCAAGGCTTATGGTCTAGGTTGGGTTGATCACTCTTTTTTACATGTTAACTCACTTAATCATGTGTTAGCAGTCTGTGAGACAGGGAAAGGTTTCCTTTCCAGAAACAGAAGCACAGCTCAGGGCTGGAGATATCAGCCAGTGTTAAAACATTCGCCTAGAATGCAAGGCCCCGATTCACTCGCTGGTACCACAGGGAAGGAAAAAACATTGTTAAAGTAGCTGCCAGAGATACAGCTAGTGAGTGATCTGTGAGCATCAGAACCTGGATCATCTCAGTCCTGAGCAGTGGTACCAGCCTCTTATCTACCCAGAGAGGCTGAGCAGGACTACTAGGAGTCCAAGGCCAGCTTGAGTACATGAAACCTGTCTCAGAGTTAAAAGGAGAAAACCCTAATCTCTGCATTTCGTAAAACCAGTCTTTTTGACAAGCACTCTCTGATTATAAGCCATAAACTCAGTAGGGTCTTTTTTTAAGCTTTTAAAATTTTCTGTGTTTGAGAGTTTTGTCTGTGTGCCGTTGCATGTGGTACCCAAGAAGCCCAGAAGAGGGCGCTGGGTCCCTAGAACTCAAGTTAGAAGGTTGTTAGCTCCCAGGAATCGAACCCAGGTCCTCGGCAAGAGCAGACAGGCTTTTAACCACTGAGCCACCTGTCTAGCCCTACCTTAGTAGCTTTAAGAACTTTCAGCCAAGAGCAGGGTGGTTAGTGAAAAAGTCTTGTGTTGACAGTGTGACTAAGCATAAGCCTCTACTAGCAGAGTTGATTTGGCTCAAATTTGGGGGGTTTCCTGGAATTACCAATTGTCTGGTATGGTATGACAGGCTCTTAATCTGAACATGGGAAAAGCATGGCACCTTGCTTATTTTCAGGTACACCCTCCAGCATGTAACAGATCAGAAGTTAGGAACTGTGTCACCTCTCTGTTTTTACTACAGTTTATTTTGATGATATTTTGAGGCAGGAACAGCATATCGTGTGCTTGCTGGTTTTACTTTAATAGTGAAAATAACAAATGCAGTTTAGAAAAGCCATTTTGATGGGCTGTGAGGTGGCTCAGCAGGTGCCTCGCAAGCCTGACAACCTGAGTTTGAGTCCTGGAACCCAAATAAAGGTGGAGGGAGCAAACCAACCACACAAAATTGCTTTCCCACCTCTACGTGCCTGCTGTGGCCCATGTGCTTGTCAGCCTCTCTAGAATAGCATCGGTCTGAAATTAGCAACATACTTTATTGATCCACTAACTCAAAGGCTCTTTTGAAAATCTTTACTATAGGGGGCTGGAGAGATGCCTCAGAGGTTAAGAACACTGATTGTTCTTCCAGAGGTCCTGAGTTCAAGTCCCAGCAACCACATGGTGGCTCACAACCATCTGTAATGAAATCTGGTCCCCTCTTCTGGCCTGCAGGCACACATGCAGACAGAACACTGTAAACAAAAATAAATAAATAAATAAATCTTTAAAAAAAAGAAAATCTTTACTATATACCTTATCTATCTATCTATCTATCTATCTATCTATCTATCTATCTATCGGGAGTGTGTTTGTGTTTGCATGCATGCATGTGTTGTGGGATCCTGTGGAAGGTCTCTCCACCATGTAGATTCCAAAGGTTGAATCCAGGTCAACCGCTTGGCAACAAGTCCTTTACCTTCTGACCGTTTCACTGGTCCTCGCTCAAAACTCAGAGTTAGGCGTGTGTTGTGTGTCCCCCCCTCCATGCTCTGGTTACAAGTAAGTAAACCATATTTACCTTGTGAAATTTCAGAAATTTCATGATTTCATTTCTTTTTAAGTGATTTATTTTTTATGTGTACAGTGTTCTGTCTGCACATATGTCTGCAGGCCAGAAGAGGCACCAAATCTCATTACAGATGGTTGTGTGATGTGGGATTTCCCTATGTATGCTGTGATTACCTTTTAATGAATAAAGAACTGCTTTGAGCCTATAGAAGAGGGGGTGGGGCAGAGCTAGGCAGGGAGGACCGGACTGAATGCTGAGAGAAAGAAGGGCAGAGTCAGGGAGAAGCCATGGGGCCGCCTCCAGAGTCAAACATGCTGAAACTTTGCCGGTAAGCCACTGCCATGTGGTGATACACAGATTAATAGAAATGGGTTAAATTAGTATGTGAGAGTTAGCCAATAAGAATCTGGAACTATGGGCCAAGTTGTGATTTAATTAATACAGTTTCTGTGTGATTATTTCAGGTCTAAGCTAGCCAGGCAGCCGGGAACCAACAAGCGGCCTCCCACTACAGTTGTGAACCACCATGTGGTTCTGGGAATTGAATTCAGAACCCGTGGAATAGCAGCCAGTGCACTCAGCCTCTGAGCCATTTCTCCAGCCCTCATGATTCCATTTGTATACACTGATTAGCTGTGAAGATTGTTAGAGGTGTGTCTTAAATAGTAGTTAAAATGTCTTTTAAGTGTTTTAGTAACAGTTTAAGTGTTTTAGTAACAGTTTGTGGCTCTGCTGGTGACACCCTGTGGCAACAGTTACTTGCCATTGACTGAGAATCATCTTAGTTCTAAGCAGTTACTGGATTATGGGTGTGATGCGTGTGACAGCCAACAGGCACTTAAGATAGTCTGAACTAGTGGAGTGTCCTTCATGAGGTGCCAGGTGCTAGGTCTCGACTGTCTTTTTCCTTCCCAGTCCTTGTATCTGGCTCACAACGGCAGTCCAAGGTGGCTGATCACCACGGTTCTCTTTCAGCCACCCGCAAGAAGGAGGGGGATGGAGGACACGGCCTTTCTATTTGGGCTCAGTACCTGAAAGATGGACCCTCTTTGGTGGTACTTAAATCGCCCCTCAGTAAGTAGCTGAAAGGCGTGTGGCTGCTAGCACCATGTTAAGTTCTATGATGCTGCCTTTGCTATGGTTAGGGTTGGATTTGTTCCTGATCATACATGTCCAAGCCCCAAGTATGTATAGTACAGGCATCACACCCCACTGGGAGCATTTCCTGAGTTAACTTCCTTCGCCCTTAGAATAGGAGGCTGATGGCTAGGAGTCTGTGAGGGCCTCTCCATGTATTAACTCTTTTCATAGTGTGTGGATTCTCTTAATACATCTTGCAGTTGAGAAAACTGGGTCTCAGAAAGGCTGAGACACACACAAGGCATGGAATGTGTGTACACCTGCACTCCTGTATTCTCATGTACACACGCACACACAATTCAAAATCAATCAAAATGTCCCACTTCTTTTCTTTCTTTTTTTTTTTTTTGGTTTTTCGAGACAGGGTTTCTCTGTGGCTTTGGAGCCTGTCCTGGAACTAGCTCTTGTAGACCAGGCTGGTCTCGAACTCACAGAGATCCGCCTGCCTCTGCCTCCCGAGTGCTGGGATTAAAGGCGTGCGCCACCATCGCCCGGCTTCAAAATGTCCCACTTCTTGTTCTCTCCATCTTAACGGAGTCTTAGGGTGGCTGTCAGTGTAGACCCCAAAGGCAGCCACGGCGGCTCTCTTACAGGCCATGTGCGGGTGACAGGTGATCTCCATTACCTGTGCTATTCCCCACACCTGGCCTTTGTCACTGGTTAGAGGAAGAGGTGTCATTAATGTTCCTCAGTGTTCTGCCTTTTAAAAGTCTGACAAACACAGAGAAGTACATTTGTTTCATACAGTGGGAGAAAAAGACTGTGGCTTCTCAAAGTGACCGGCCCAAGGCTGCCAGCTCCCTTAGGATATTTCCACACCAGTAAGGACTCACATATACCCCCAACACAGCAGAGGCTGGGAGGCCCTTGAACTAACCATTGAACCATCTAGTTCATTTAAGACTCTACCGAAGTCTCAGTTCTTAGCACACCTCATCCAATGTGTAATTACACGATTAATTATAGTATTTCTTGGATGTCTCTATTCTGGAAGAGAGTAAACTTTGTGAGTGTGACTAAATTCTGGGGCAATGTCCCCAGCTAAAGTAATACCCGGCACTTATGAAGTTCCTAGTGTTTGCGGCCTGCATCATCAGCCAGCATCTCCACCTCTGTATCATAGTGCTTTCCAGTTAGATATGCCCTGGTCCGTCTTTACAGACCCCCATCCCTCTTCCGGCCTGTAGACTCCTCACTCCTGTGGAGACATGCTCACCCTTCCTTCTGAGCAGCCTGCCTCTCCCTCCCCTAAACTGTTAACCGAGCCACTGGCAATTGAGCTGCCAATGGCTTTTCAGGGCTTGCTTTACATTTGTGGCTGTGGCTGTCATTCTTTCTCTTCTCCTTTCCTTCCTGTCTGTCCTGGATTCCCTGCTTCTTGGTGCCATCTTTCCCACTCTGTCTGTTCCCCAAATGTCAGTTTCTCCCAGGATTTCTTCCCTTCCTCTCTCCTCACACAGAATTCTTTGTGGGTGATATCATTCTCATCACCACTTCAGCTGCCACCTCCTACGCTGACGGTTGCCGAAGTCTGTAGCTTCACGCTGGCTCTGTCTGCTGCCCACTGGATATCCTCTTTTGCTTTTGACTTGATACGTGCTACATGCAAGCAATGCCAGACAGTGATCATGAACAGGAGCTCATGTGATCTTCCTCCCTACCAACGAGGAAACTGAGGCCAGAAAGTAGCGTAGGATCAAAGAACGAGTATATATCAAAACGAATGAAAAACTTAGACTCCTGATGCCTGGAACCCCAGACTACAAATCCCTGCCAAACACTGAGATGTGTGTCCTGTGCCATTGGCAAGCCTTCCCCACCCCGAGACAGCCCTTGTCTCAGCTCTCACTTGTGCTGACTCTGTGTGCGTGTGTGTGTGTGTGTGTGTGTGTGTGTGTGCGCACACGTACACGGTGCTCTCTCTGCTCAGTAGTGCCTTCCCTTTCTCTGCACCTTGGTCTACAGAGAGTATGAATTGGCTGCCACCAAAATTCCTCAGCTCTTTACCAAAGCTCCTCCTATTTTTCTGAACTTCCAGAGGACATGCTAGTTTCATCTAGCCTGTTGATGAAGCATGCCTGACTCATGCATTGCTTAATGTGGCTTTGTTGGTTAGTTCAGGTCTTTAAAAAATTATCCAGTGGGTGAAGAATAAAAGCGGAGCACTCGGCTACACTTGTGGGTCCCTGCTGGAAATAGTTTCCACCTTTGTGAGCAAATTAAAGATGACAGTCTGAGCGATGAAGCAGCCATAGAGAAAATGACCCTTTATCTTGACATGATGATGGCGCTGGGCATCATCCCTGCTTCTGAGCATTTAGTCCTCTGTCCATGCACGATGGCACTGTTCCCACTCGTGTGTGTGCTGACTGGTCTCCTTCACTTCCTTCTGTGAGACGCTGCTTTCCCTCTCCTGTCTGCCACATCTAAAGCTACTGGATTTTGTTGACTTTGCTGACCAGAGTTCAGCACCTCACAGAGACCCCGGTGCCCTCTTTCCTCTTCTGATGTTATGATTTTAAAGCTTTTTACTGTTGTCCTTGGGGGATGAGGTGTGCCAACAGCAGTGCTTGGTGGTCAGTTGGGGTCCGTTCTCTCCTTCCACACCGGAGTGCAGGCTTGGAGCTCAGGGTGCTTGTGCACGAGGCACTTCTGCCTGCTGAGCCATCTCACCAGCTCCTCTTCTTTTCAAAAGATGGAGCCAGAGAATTGTGCGGAACTGTAAAGCAGGTGTCTGGAAAGATCCAATCAACCTAGAACTTTCTAAATGAACCTGTTAAATATAAAGATACATTAGGACCTGTGGGTTGGGTAGGGATGGGGTGTGTCAGCTAAACCTACTTGAGTGTATGCTTAAGTGCCAGGGTTTATTTTTTATTTTTTTATTTTTTTTTTTTTTTGCTTTGGAGCCTATCCTGGAATTAGCTCTTGTAGAACAGGCTGGCCTCGAACTCACAAAGATCTGCCTGCCTCTGCCTCTCGAGTGCTGGGATTAAAGGCATGCGCCACCACCGCCTAGCCTTTTTATTCATTCTTTTGAAGTCCCACCAGAAGCATCCTGGAAGGAGGTAACCAGCTTGCTCTGTAGCTTCAGTAGCAAGAATCAGTCTAAACCAGGCTCTGCTTCTCTGTGGCTTGTGCTTTCTCCAGTGCCCACGTCTGTGGGAAACTCGCCATTTCTTGACTCCTCCTGCTCCTTTTTAACATTCAGCCATTTGTAGAACCCAGCTCTTTGCAGGCAGCTTTTCTAAGTGAACAAAGGAACATTCCCTTTGCACCAGTGAGATTAATTTGGCCAGCTGCATAATGATGGGGCCACACTTAAGAGTTCAGCTTCTTAGTGTCTTCAGTGTTTCACTTTGTTGCTTTTTATTTGTTTGAACTTGTATGATGTCTTTAGTAAAATACCGTTTGTAAGAAGTCATATATTTGACCTAGAAAGCTGAGTGGTGTAAGCAGAGCAAGCCCATGATTGGAGTTTTCAGAGTGTGCAGTCGGGGTTAAACATTCTCACACAGAAGTGGCAGTCGCTGTTCTCAGAGGCCCCTACTGAGGATGGAAAGTTGAACGTCCTAATTTCTTTCAAAAATTGCTTTGCGAAATTAACAAGGTTGATTTTTTTTTTTTAAATTAGTTACCATGAGTTGTAAGGACATCTATCAATGTTGCACAGAGAAACCCTTTCTCAACAAAACAAAACAAAAAACAAGCAAAACTCAAAAATCCCAAACTGATTTTAAAACTATCAGGTATGTGAAGATTCTCATTTTCTAACTTGTGTTGTTTTAAGACAGTGTCTCACTCTGGCTAAGGCTGGCCTGGAATTCACTATAGATTGTAGTAACTTAACAGAACTTCATTTCTTTTTTAACTATTAAAACTTTGCCTTTTCAATACAAAATTTATTTCACCTATATGTAGAAAGAAGCACAAAGAGTGTTAGAAATAAGTCATTAATTTCAAGGTTTTAAAAAAAATTTGTGTGTTTGTGTGTGTGGGCACAGCCATGCCTGGCCTGCTGAGCCACCACTGTGCTGGCCCAAAACAGTGTATTTAGTTATTGGAATCTTCGTAGACACTTAAGTTATATGTGCCAAGAAAGAGCAGGGAAAGGCTGTTGGTTTGAGGGATAAGGCCAGACTTGTTTCGTGTTCTTGTGAAGCTGTCTCAGGAAAGAGCATGTTTGAAGCCGTATGGCTGCTGTATGTAATATACTGAACATCTGTTTTCTTTTTAGGGCTAGTGAGATGGATGTGTGGTAAAGGTGACTGCCACATGCTTGAGGACCCAAGTTTGATTCCCAGAAGGAGAGAACTGTCCCCAGTCTTGATGTACTTGCCATGGTGCACACACTTCCACTTTAAGCTCTTACATGTGTGCATGTTGCATACAAGCACACACACACTAAATGCATGTAGAAAGAATTTCTTAAGTACGACGTAGCTTTTGTGCCCTTTCAGGTCAGCTTTCCAGATGGGCTCGTCGACGCTCTCAGCTGGGTGCCTTTTCCTCTCTGTGGGTCTGTGGACATTTCTGTGTCTGAGTTGTTACAGCTTTTGTTGTACTACCTTCCCTGTGACGGGTTGAATAAGTGGGTGACAGGCATCAATTTGAAGACAGTGGGGACCCTTTATAACTTTTCTTTTTTAGATTTGGCAGTAAGTAGACATGAAACTCACACAGGCTGAGTTTTGCCCCAGCTACTGAACTTGTAATAGCTGCTGCCATCTTTGCCACCACCTCTAGCAATTTTTTATTTTTATATTTTCATGGTTTATTTATTTTTATCTTGTGCGTATTTCGTGTCTTGCCTGCACATGTATCTGTGTGAGGGTGTCGACCCAACTTAAGAGCAGCGTCAGTTGCGTCTTCTCTACCATGCTGAGGCAGAATTTTGAAGGTGACTAGACAGATTCAAGTTTCACGGGTCCCACCCTGCTCCTGGCTGGCTGGTTGTTTTTATGACTATGTACTCCTTCCACAGCCAGCTGCTGCAGACCTTTGGACAGGTGTTCTCCGATAAGCATATGTGTGGGTGGAAACACATTCTCTTACTGGTAGGGAAAATCAATCCCTGTATTTAGTTCTCAAAAAACTGAACGCTGAAGAGACGGCTCAGTGAGAAAAGGTGCTTACCTCCAAGCCTGCTGGCCTGAGCTCGGTCCCTGGCGCCCACTTGAGGGTGGAGAACTGACTCCCAACCACCTTTCCCCCTCCCACTGGCGAGGGCAGGAAGAGGATTAAAAATAAAACAAATCTTTAATAAAAACCCAGATGACCAGGGGCTGGGATTGTAGGCCAATGGTAGAGTGCTTGTATAGCTTGCATGAAGTCCTTCCTTCATTTCCAGCAGCACCAGCTTCCTCCGTAAGGAAGAGACAACAGCACAGTGGGCAGTAAACAGATGGGGTCAAGTCTGGAAAGCTTTGCCCTAGTGAAGCGAAACCTGCTCACCTTGCAGGGCTGAGGATGACTTCTGAGTTCTGAGTCCTGGTGGCTGTGACGCAGACAGGGAACGGCAGACATGATGGAGCAGGGCGTGCATCTGTGTCTGCATGACTTCCTCTGGCTTTGAGGCTCTGGGGTGTGCTTCTGTTCCTTCCTCTCCAGGTCCTGCAAGTGCTCTTCTGGACACTTTTATTGTTTGGTTTTTTGAGACAAGATTTCACTTGGATGGACCAGGCTGACCTCAAACTCACAGACCTCCGCCTGCTTCTGCCTCCCTGTGCTGGGATTACAGCCATGGTCGCCATGCCCTGCCCTTTGTTCTGATCACCCTTAAGGTCTGCTGTCAAATACCAGTAACCTTCTTTAGGGTCCTTTCCCGAGGCCTGTCAGCTCCTGCTGAAGTAAAGACTTTTTTCCATTCCAGTTTTCACCCAGCTACACCTGTCTCATTGATTTACTGTTCCTTACTGCTTCCATTTTACCAATTGTCCAGTCTCCCCTTCGACAAGTGTGTATTGTACCAGGATGTGGGCGGGCCACTGAGTTGAACAAAACAGTCCCTGCCCTCAAGTGCACAGTGTAGTCAGGAGCCAGAGGTGTAAATAGATGATTAAAATACCAGTGGTGTGCTAAGTGTTCCCACTGAGTGTGCTCAGAGTTACGGGAGAGGAGCCCTAGGAGGAATGGCAAACAATGGAGAAGACACGTCTTGGAGGAGCCCATGGTAGAGAACTTTACTGTCAGAAAGAGATTTTTAGGAGCCCACATCCGAGTCCCCACATTCCTGTGGCTCTCATGTTTCTTCCTGGTCTCCTTAATGTCTGTGCTCAGTTCTGAATCTAACCCAGCTAATTGGCATGGCAGAGTTAGACTCTCTAATTGACTTTCTTGAGAACCTGAGACATACTGACAATGAGTGATGGAGACCGTGCGCACCGAAGAAAGCCCTTGAGAGGCCTTTCACTAGCAGTATTGGCCCTAGGGAGGAGTTTGTGAGTGGACAGGAGCTGAGTGCTCTGTCCTTTACAGTGGAAATCAGCTTTCTGTTTGCAGTGAAGGTTTCCTGTGCAGTAGAGTCCTCTTCCTCTGTTCATTGTGCATATTCTTGGAGATTACCCGAATTCTTGAATTGGCCTATGGGAAGAGTTTTGATTTTTACTATTTTATTAGAGAAGGGTTAGAGAAGCAGATGAATCTTGTGATTTAGTTTGTACAGTATGTAATCCAAATGAAAATTTAAAATTTCCTGAAAATAGTGGGTTTTGTAGAGTATTAGGAAACTAAACTGATGCATTAGTCGAGGCAGAGAACTAGCTATCGTGAATGAGGTCCTGGGGTCCAGCGCAGCTCTGCAAAGATGAAGAGATAAATACAGAAGAAAAAGTCACATTTTAAATGCACTGTACAAAGTGTGGTACGTCTTGTTCTTTCCCCATTATTTAATTTGGATGTCTTATGCTAGCAAATATACATGTATGATTGTTTCTTTTAGTAATGTGAGTGTGTATGTGTGGGCTCACATGTGCATGTCAGAGAGCAACTTGTGGGTGTTTGTTCTCTCCTCCCTGTGAGTAGCAGGGATTGAACTGGGGTCATCCAGTTTGGCAGCAAGTGCTTTCATCCATGGAGCCATCTCACTAGTCCTCACTCTGTCTTCAAAAATATAAATAAAGCCAGGTGGTGGTGGCGCACGCCTTTAATCCCAGCACTTGGGAGGCAGAGGCAGGCGGATCTCTGGGAGTTCGAGGCCAGCCTGGTCTACAAGTTCCAGGACAGGAACCAAAAAATAGCTACGGAGAAACCCTGTCTCTAAAATCCAATATATATAAATGCCGGGTAGTGGTGGTGCACGACTTTAATCCCAGCACTAGGGAGGCAGAGACAGGAGGAGCTCTGTGAATTTAAGGCCAGTCTGGTCTACAGAGTGAGTTCTAGGACAGACTCCAAGGATACAGAGAAACCCTGTCTTGAAAAACCAAATATATATAGACTTGTAAAAAAATTATGTTGTATGCATGTCTGTGTGATATGCACACATGTGCACACATACCCATAGAGGCCAGAAGTGTAGGATTCCCCTGGAGTTGGAGTTACATGTATGTGGGTTTTGAGAACTCTACAATTATCTACAGGAGTAGAGAACTTAACCATTGAGCCATCTTTCCAGCCTCCCTCATTCTTTCTTAATGGAAAAAAAGTTTTGTTTGTTTTTGAGATAGGAACTTAATGTGTAGCCCTTGCCAGCTTAGAACTTAGACCAGGCTGGCTTTGACCTTGCAGGAATCCTTTCCCTCTGCCTCCCAAGTGCTTAGATGATAGGTGTGCATCACTCTATCTGGCTTATTGGGAAAAATAAGATAGTATAAATCAAGCCTATTTTGTCAAAATCAAACTTGGTCAGAGTGAGTGAATGAAGTAAAGCTTTTCCTTAGGTCCACTCTGTAAGAGGAACTCACTTGGTTCCGGATCTTCTAGATTTACATGTCTCTGTGTGCAGATGTGCCTAGGTCTGTGTTTTATAAGACTAGGTCACATGTTCCTGCTGTTCTGCTATTGCTGTTTGCATGGAACAAATTTTAGACATTGTTCTTTCCCACTGTGTTTAGAATACCTATGTCTTCCCTAGATCAGGGCCTTTTAGCCTCAGCGTTGTTGCTATTTGTGCTAGATGGTCTGTGTTGTGTGGCGTCCAGTTCATTGCAGAGTACACACACACACACACACACACACACACACACACTTACACTTTGTGCTCACAACCTCTCATTCTCCATCTGAGACAAAAATGTTCCTAGACATTTGCCACACGCCCCCACTCCACTTCAGGACCTCACTGTTGCTAACTTAAAGTCACTGGTAAGCACCTGGCTTGTTTCCAGGATTCTCATCACAAGAATGGGGCATTCTTTCACTGTTTTTTTGTTTGTACACATATAAATACAGTATTGTAAATATTCTCATCACAAGAATGGGGCATTCTTTCACTGTTTTTTTTGTTTGTACACATATAAATACAATATTGTAAATATAATATTGGGTACATTCATAGAAGTGAAGTTGTTAAATCAGAATTTTTATAGAAGTTGTTAGATAATTTAGATAATGTAACTTATTTTTATCAGTATCCTGATGATTCCAAATTCATATGGTTTTGAGTTCTAGGTCTATATGCCCCCCACTGTTGATGGGGCATCTCCATGTGTTCCACAGATCCATACACAGTTCATCTCTTGTGTCTTTATCCCATCAGTAACATAGCTCATCTATTTCCCTATCAGCAGGTAGCACTATCTTTCATCTCAAGCCATGACCAGTCAAGGAGTCTAACCCAGTCTTCCTCCTCTCTCTTGGTTCATGCTCACAGTCTCTTTCGTTCATTTTTTCTTTTCCTACTTGTGTCTCTGCAGCAGGCTGGTACCTCAAGACTGCCTGTCCTTGCTGTCTGTCTTCACTGTGCTTCCTGCAGTCTGCATTTGTCTGGTATGGTAGCTGAAGCTAGCCAGCTGCAGCAGACATGTATCACCCTGGATTTCAGCTTTCTATTGTCAGATTCTCCCCTAGCTGTTGGCATATAAATAGTAAATGTTACCAACGTGAGTGCTTAGAGTCAGGTATGGTGGTGCAGTCTCAGCACTGGGGCTGAGACTGGAAGATTGTGACTTTGCAACTAACCCATGTTATATAGCAAGCTTCTGTCTCAAAATTGCACATGCAGGGGTTAGAGAGATTGCTTTGTGGTTAGGAGTACTTGCTATGCAACATGAGGACTGGGGTTCAGATCCTGGTACCCATTCCTGTGAATGCCCAGAACCTTTGGGATCCGACAGCCTCCTGGCTTCTACACACACACACACACACACACACACACACACACACACACACACACACAAAGTAAGTGAGTAAGTAAGTCTGTAAGGGAAAAAAACTGGCCAGGAGATGGTGGCATATGGGATTTTGAGACCAGCTTGGTCTACAGAGTGAGTTCCATGACAGCCAGGACTGCTACACAGAGAAACCCTGTCTTGAAAAACCAAAACCAAAATACTGGAAAATTATATGCTTAAATTATCTTTTATGCTACTTAAAACCTTTTTCTGTTTTTTTTTTATTTTTTATTTTTTTAAAATATTTATTTATTTATTATGTATACAATGTTCTGTCTGTGTGTATGCCTGCAGGCCAGAAGAGGGCACCAGACCTCATTACAGATGGTTGTGAGCCACCATGTGGTTGCTGGGAATTGAACTCAGGACCTTTGGAAGAGCAGACAATGCTCTTAACCGCTGAGCCATCTCTCCAGCCCCCTTTTTCTGTTTTTATGCATTGAGTTTTATATAAAACTTTATTTTATATAAACCTTTCTCTGCTCAAAAAATTTCATTATTTATTTATTTATTTATTTTTTAGAAAAATGCTCTTGTGCTGTGTGTATTTCACTACCTGCGTTTCTTGCCACAGCTCTGAAGCATTTTTCTTCTCTTGAAGGCCTTTTGGGCCTGTGAGGTTCCTCTTCTACTCAGCCTGCTCACTGCCCATCCACCTGCTTCTTGGCGTGCGGGCAGCTCAGTGGATTGTCTGTGTGTGCACTTCACTTTGTTGTGAGGAACAGCCGTGAATGATACAGGCGAGTGAATCAAGGAGAGGGTGTGGCAGCTCCAGCCTCAGGTTCCGACCCGGGTGTTAGCAAAAGGGCCTTGGAAAGTCGCTTTCACAGATCAGGTATCGCGTGCCATTCCATTTTTGGAGCATCTTAAATACCAAGGAGGTGAGGATGCTGAGGGATGCCAAGGAGTCTCTGTTGCTGTATGTAGCGAGTTTCTGTGCAAGGCTGATGAGGGACAAGTCTGTGGGAAACCACACTTTACAAAGTCTTGTCAAACAAACCAATTTAAATACTCTATTCTATATGTGGTACTTCTGTAACACTGTAATTATTATTTTTTTACAGTGATTAACCACAAAATAAGGATAATGCATAACCTATTTCTGTTTCTTGCTATTTTAGGGGATATCACACAGAAAGGATATGAAAAGAAGAGGTCCAAACTTCTGTCTCCTTACAGCCCACAGATCCAAGGTATGGGATGAGAAATCTTTAAGTGTTCTTACACTAAAGAAATACTGTCTTAGTAGACATGTCATTTGTTTGTCCCGCCTCCGCCTTCTCTTAAGGGAAGAGAAACAGGCAAAATAAGAGGAAAAGAGTCTCAGCTGGGCATTTTTTTAAAAATAAAAACTATTTATTTATTTATTTATTTATTTATTTATTTATTTATTTATTTATTGTGTATACGGTGTTCTGCCTGCAGGCTAGAAGAGGGCACCAGATTTCGTTATGGATGGTTGTGAGTTACCATGTGGTGGCTGGGAACCGAACTCAGAACCTCTGGAAGATCAGGCAGTGCTCTTAACCACTGAGCCATCTCTCCAGCCCCTCTGCTGGGCATTTTAAAGATACCTGAGGTCACTACATAATTTACTTAGAGCTTGGGTAGTAGTGTGTGAAAGATGGAAAATTTCAGGCTGTGGAGAACCGCATTTTATATATATGCAACTTGAGCATATGACAATTTTAGCAGTGATAGAGAGAAAGAAGGAGAGCAAGGAGGGAGAGAAGACAGATGCCTGTTATAGGGTGTGCCGATGCTGGGAGGCAGGAAGATGTAGAGTCAGGACCCCCAAATGCCTGAGAGTCAATCTACATCCTAGATACTACTACTTATGTGAAGAAATTGCCAAGTTTCTTATATGTGTGGAAGTCCAGAGTGCCCTTTGTGCTTAGCTCCAGTTGCTCTTCCCTGCCTCCGAGGTGTGGGACATACGACTGTATATGGTGGCCAGAGAACAGTTGTGGGAGTTGGTGCCCTCCGTCCTGAGGACTGAACTCGGGTTTTCAGTTTTGTCTTTTTTTTTTTTCTTAAATATTTATTTATTTATTATGTATACAATATTCTTTCTGCGTGTATGTCTGCAGGCCAGAAGAGGGCACCAGACCTCATTACAGATGGTTGTGAGCCACCATGTGGTTGCTGGGAATTGAACTCAGGACCCTTGGAAGAGCAGGCAATGCTCTTAACCACTGAGCCATCTCTCCAGCCCCGGGTTTTCAGTTTTGGTGGCAAGTACTTTTGCTTGGGGAGCCATCATACCAGCCCACTATAGGGTTATAATTTTATTTTTAAAAATGATTTACTTACATTTAGTTATTTTATGTATATGAATGTTTTCATGCCTGAGTGTATGTGTACCATCAAGTGTGCCTCGTGCCCACAGATATCAGAAGAGGACTTCAGATCCCCGAGTTACAAACCCTTGTGAACCGCCATATCGGTGCTGGAAATCAGACCCAGGTCCTCTGTAGGTGCACAAGATCAACATGATCTCTTAGCCCCAGAGCCTCCAGCCCCAAGAGGTTTTTATTTTTTTTTTAAGACAAGGTTTCATTAAGTAGCCTTGGCTGGCCTGAACTCAATGTGTAGGCCAGCAGTCTGGCCGCCTAGAGACCTGCTGTCTCTGCCTCCTAAATGCTAGGACTAAAGGTGTGTACCGCCACACCCAGCTTAAAGTCACTTGTACTCTGGCATTTCTTTTGATAGCTACGTGCCACTTTAATCATAACTTACTAAAAAACATTTTTATTTTTAGTTTCCCTTTATAATCAAAATTGGTTTCTGTAAGTTTGTTCTTTGTAAAGCTAATGGCTCAGTTATAAATGCCATGAAGTTTTGTATCTCCCATGGTTGTCAACTAAATGTAGTATATGGTTAGAGTCTGTGAATATTTGTTGAATGAATAATAAACAAGGATTTCCTTCATTGTCCCACAGTATCTGCAGGGGGCTGGCTCTAGGATCCCATTAGTTACTAAAATCTGCATATGCTAAGGTTCTCCCGGACAATGGCATATTCTGTTTGTGTTTGACTGTAATCTGTGCACATCTTGCCGTGTTTTAAATTATTTCTCGCTCACTTCTGATGCCGACCATGATGTGAATGCTGGCTAAATCGCTGCTACACTGTGTTGCTTAGACAGTGATGGCAGGAGGGAAAGTCTGCACGGACAGCCTCTTCCCCAAAATATTTGCAGTCCAAGGCTAGTTGACTTCATGGATGTGGAATGTACAGACACAGAGGCCGATGGTCCCTTCCTATAAAACTCTAGTCAATTTTAAAATACCTTATGAACAGATGGGCGTGGAAATAAATTGAGAGAAGAGAGGTGGAAATCAATCAGTGACAGCTAAGGAAAAGTCGGTGTTTGCTATGGCATCTGATGAGTGGAAGGTGGAAGTGTTACGTGACTGCTGCTTAGCCGAGAACCTCGCCTGTCCTCGGAAAGCCCAGAGACATGGAAAGAGAGGCTGAGGAACGGCTCAGTGGACAGAGTGCTTGGCGTGCAGGCTTGAGAGCAGGGGTCTAGATTCCTTCACATTTGCTGTAAACCAGCAACACAGAGGGGATCCTGAGTCACAGTGTGAAACCAGTATATGAATTCACAGTGAGAACTCTGTAGTGCCCTATGGGCAGACCTCTGTGCAGAGCCCAATCCTAAGTAGGTGATTACTTGGTGAGGTTTTTATCTGCAGTACACCGGGAGTGTGCACACATCTTTCAGAGACTTGCTCTTGCAGATGGCCCCCATTCCCTTACACCTCTGTTAGCTTCCTGACAAGAGATTTCTGTTTCCTACGTCTGGCCCACCCATTCTTAGTCCTCCATTTTGCCTAACAAGGCTATCTGTCCAGGTAGAAGGGCTGTGCTTTGGATTCCAAATATTCCTTCCTCCCTTTCTGAAGCTGGGGGAGTGTGTGTCCTTGTCACCCTGGATAAGGCATTGTGACTGGTGCACACGGAGTCCACACAGTGGGGGAGAGATGGCTCAGTAATTAAGTGGAGGCTCTTCCACAGGACTCAGGTTCAATTCCCAGCACCCACGTGACCATTAACAGTGGTCTGTGACTCCACTTCCAGGGGATCCAACACTCTTCTGGCCTCTGAATGAACATGGTATGCAAACATACAAGCAGGCCAAAGACCTCTACACACACACACACACACACACACACAAACACACACACACAAAATAATTTAAAGAAGAGACATTAAAAGGCAGTAATACCGAGGAAAATGGGCCTGCTTGCTTCTTCTGACCACCATGTGGAGCAGTTTTGACTGTCAGTAATAAAATTCTGCTCCTGCTGAGACCAGCAGCTGAGCTTCTCTTGTGCCTCTGCAGGCACCGCCCTTCCAGCCAGTCCTTGCGTGTTTCTCCCTTTGCTGTAGCCACGCCCCCTCCATCCTCTGGCTAACTGCTCAGACTATTTCTGCTCACCCCTCAGCCTACTCCAGCACCTGAAGCTGGCACCACTAGATTCGTTAGTGTTCACACTTGCCTCTCAGTCACTCTTTTTTTTGGGGGAGGGGGCAGGATTTTTCTGTGTAGTCCTGGCTGTCCTAGAATTTGCTCTGTAGACCAGGCTGGCCTCAAACTCAGAAAGATCTGCCTGCCTCTAGAGTGCTGGAATTAAAGGTGTACTCTGAGTCACTTCTGAATTCTTCTTATTGACACAGTCTAGAATCACCTGGGATTATCTAGATCAGGCTGGCCCGTGGGCAAGTCATATCTGTGGTGGATTGATTATTTAAGCATATTAATTTCTTGTTCCTCATATTGTTTTTGGTTTTGTTTGGTTTTTGTTTTGTTTTCTTTTCTCCCTTTTGAGACGAGATCTCTCTGTGTAGCTGGCTGTCCTGGAATTTGATATGTAGACTGAGCTGGCTTTAAACTCACATGATGCCTCTGCCTCCCATGTGCTGGGATTAAAGTTGTACACCATCACACCTGGGAAATGTTGGAATTTTTACAACAAGGCTCACGCTTTTTAACTTCTCACAGTCTCTTGGTTGTAGGCACATTGATTGCAGGCCCAGTCTGGATTCTGATTTACTAAGTTTAGGGTGGAACCTGAAAACGTGCATTTCTGTTAGATTTCCAGATACTACTTAGGGTGCTGGTCTGCTGACCAAATTTTCAGAACCAATGGACTGTCTCTCCAGATTATTTGAGCCAAACCTGTGGCTTTATCATTTGAATATTGGCAACTCACAAATGTGAGTCTACAAGCCAGATCCTCTCTAGAGCCCCATCCATAGATCCACTGTGTACTCTGCTCTGCTCTTTTTTGAGACTGAGTCTCACTATGTAGACCAGGCCAGCCTCAGACTCGTAGAGATCCACCTGCCTCTGCCTCCTTATATAATCCATTGAAAGTCACTTCTATTTCAACCTTTTCAAATTAATTATATTGATGACTTTCGCGTGCTGCCCTTGCTATATTTCCAATCTGACCTCTACACCACGTGTGCACACGTATACACATACACACATACACAATTCTGTTAATGTGATAGAGAGATCATCTTACATCAGGCTGGCCTGTGGGTGTGTCTGGGGATTATCTTGTTTCATTTGATGTGGGAGGAGCCAGCTCACTGTGGGTGACACCATTCTTTGGGTTTGGGTCCTGGATTATATAGAAAACTTGAGCTAAGTATTAGAGGCATTTATGCATTCATTCTCTCTATGCTCTTGACTTTGGACATTGATTAGCTATTTTAAGTTCCTGCCTTCATTTCCCCACAGTGATGACTGTACCCTGGACTTGTAAGTTTACTTAAACCTGTTTTCCTCTGAGTTTGTCAGGGTGTTATGTCACAGGACAGAAAATGAATCTAGGTCCCCCTTCCCTCAAGTCCCAGCTACAGCAGAGTTCAACAGATTACCCTTAGGAGCTTTGTCTACGGTTATCCGGATGGCCCAGGAGTAGAGGACTCGCCCTCAAGGCAGCCAGTCTGAGCCTGAGTCCTGGGCCCACGTGCTGGAGAACTGACTGGTTCTGACCATGTCCTTGGTTCTAGGTTTCTCTTTAAGCCCATTTTGGTAGACTCAATTTTTCAAGGAAACTACTTGTGTTGTAAGTTTTCTGATTTATTGCGCTATTTACTGCATTCTTGGGTGTCTCCAATTGTCTGTATTGTTGCCTCTTTGGAGACTATGCTTTACTTTCTGATTTATTGTTTTCAGGTTCTTTTTGTAATTTTTTGTTTGTGTTAAGTTGGTTCATGAACTTTTACAGAATTTCCTTGATTGTTCACCTAGATTGTCTGCCTTCTTTCCTAAGAGAAGTGGTTCTTAGTGTCACTGTGCTCAGAGAACATGCCTGTACAAAGGGAAGCTGTTAAGATGTGCCTAGCCCTTAGTTGGTCTCTGAAGCTCATCTATTAGTGTTTTGTGTGTGACGGTCCCTTGGTCAGGCTATGGCATTGTGTGCAGGGCTTTCAGCTCTCACTCATGTTGCAGGGAAGCCCTTTGCTGTCCTCCCCTCAGGCTCTGACCTTACAGTTTTAAAGGCTGTTACTGTCTTCTGAGGCTAGGAGGCCGCTCCTGTTAGAGCACTTGCCTACCTCAGCAAGACCTGACTTGGGGAGTTAAATTTATATATTTATAAATATATAATACATATTATATATATATATAAACATAATTTTTAAGTATCGGAACTTTCCTCATATAAGAACTTTAGAATACTTTAATGTTGGTTACTACCAATTTCCTTGTTACATTTTAGTATTTGCCTGCCTCTCTGTTATATGCTGCTACTGTTTTATGGACTTACTAATTATTTATTCTCCGTTCCTTTCGATACTTACTCCTCTCAAGTCGTCTTTCTTCCTATGAGCATAGTTAGTATTAGGTACTTTAATGAGGATATTGCTAGTAAATTCTCTCAATTTCTTTTGATCTTCCTTTTGTTCTTAACTCTTTCTCAGAAGGAATAGCTTGAGGGTTGGACAGACTGTATACAGTACTTTATATTCTATATCATAAGAAGACATTACCTCTTTGTGTATTATACCCCATAGAGCTGTAGATTTTGAAAACGACATTTAGCTCTATTTTTTAAAAGTGACACTAGAATGTGTCCACTTCTTCCAGACTTTTTATTGCCTTCTTTTTATTCACCCCTAGAGCGATGTTGATGCTGCTTTTCTTGTTGCTGTTAAATTTATTTTATTCTATGTTTATGTGAGTTTTGCCCGTGTTTATATGTTTGTGCATCTTGTGTGTGCAGTGTCATATATGCAGAGGGCATCACATCCCCCTCCAAGTTGAGTTACAGATGGTTGTGAGCTGCCATGTTTGTGCAGGGAATCAAACCTACCACAAATGCTTTTTGTTTTTTGTTTTTTGAGGCAGGGTTTCTCTGTGGCTTTGGAGCCTGTCCTGAAACTAGCTCTGTAGACCAGGCTGGTCTCGAACTCACAGAGATCCACCTGCCTCTGACTCCCAAGTGCTGGGATTAAAGGCATGCGCCACCATCGCCCGGCCCACAAATGCTCTTAACCGTTGAGCCATCTCCGTGCCCAGAGACTTGTTATAAAGGTGGCTGCTTCAGTACAAGTACCTTTTATAATAGGAAGTTAGCACTGCAGCATGGTATTGTTAGAACTTACGTGCCTGTGCTCACTATCTGAGTTCAGTTCCCAGGCTCTCAGCCATCCTTCTGCACACTTCACCAGCCATTGTGTGTGTGTGTGTGTGTGTGTGTGTGTGTGTGTGTGTGTGTGTGATATGTGTACATATATGTGATCTTTTCTCAAATGCTACATGATCTTTAAAATTGGAAAATTCAGCAGTCTAAATATAGCAGGTCACAGAAGACTGAAGAACATGTTTAGAAGATAAGTCATGGAAATCAAGTGCTGACAGTTTGGGTTAATATTAAGCTTGATTTTAATCTTGGGAATTAGTTTGTACAGTCACCATGTGGCAGGAAGGTGACCTGTCCAAATTATCCTGGCAAATCATTTTTGAGTCCCCAACAACACACTAACTGCTATTCCTTATAACAAACCCAACCTCTACCTGATATTTAGGTGTCATACTGTCTTCTAAGAGCCAGGTCCATCTTTATGAAGATACAGTCTCATCCAAAGCCCTGAACACGTTGACTTTGAGCAGCAGGAGAAATGTGGACATGGCCCCTGGCTCTCAGCTCCTACCTGGATGGAGCCATACGCTCTAGCCACCAGTGCCTACTCCAGTGGCCTACAGAGCACCTCGCCGTGCTCAGAGCTTCCAAAGTCCAGAGCACAGCTCCTGGGGTGCCTCGGTTAACACTTCCAGGAGGGCCAGGAGCCTAGCTCTCCTTCTGGTGTGAACTGGAGAACTGACTGTGTGTGTGTGTGTGTGTGTGTGTGTGTGTGTGTGTGTGTTCTGACTCCTGAATCATTCTCTCTTTGCCAAGAGTGACTGTCTTTGGAGTGACAAGACAATGAAAGGTTTTGTGTGGGATGCTTCACTCTGCTGACCTGTGGTCTAATCTTTGAGTTGAGGGATTTTTCCATACAAGTATCTATAGTCCAGACAGCTTTAAGAGGAGAGCATTTGTTGCAGCTACACAGGCAGTGCTGGCAAACAGCAGTGCATATTTACTGCGTAATGGCAGTGCCCTGGGTGCTGTTGGGGCCCCAAGGCGGCAGTGCTGGACAAGGCCAGCGTGCCCTCCCTGTCTTTGTGAGTCTCTTGCTGCTCTTAGAGCCCACTGGCTTGCTCTGACATAGGCTCACTCTACACAGGAGTTCTAGATAGTCTGTTGGCCTTGTCTGAATTGTATTCCTCTAGACTTAATATACTGTTACTACGTATATGAGAGTGGGTGCGTGTGCCTCGGCATACATGTAGAGGTCAGAGGACAACTTCATGGAGTTCTCATCTTCTTCCACCTTTATGTGGGTTTCAAGGCCCAAACCCAGGTCACCAGGTTAATACAGTAGATAGACACCTTTACCACAGAGCCCCGTGAACTACATTTTGAGAACATTCTCTGCACTGTGTGTCTGATTGAACTGCTGGGCTCTTAAGGTCTCTCAGAAACACTTTTGAAACTGCTTATCTCTCTCGAGTCCCTGCTTTGTAGTGTGGTACCTCGCATCCGGTCCATGTGCAGCCATCTGCAGAGCTGAACGGAAAGGGTTTCCTCAGCAGACATCTAGTTAGGTCAGAAGCAGTGGCTGGCTCTTCTGCACGCTGGAGGGATCTTTCCTCCACCTGCGTGACCTTGTCATTCAGATCTGTGGACACTGTTGAAGTCTGTTCATTCTTGCCTGAGACAAGCATTAGCGTTTCCGCTTTCAGTTTATTTTTCTATTTATTTGTTGGCTCAGGATCTTCTGTGTCCCGGGTTTGTCTCACTCACCATCCTTCTTCAGTCCTGAGTGCTGGGGTTACAGGCCTGGACGCTGCACAGGGCTTAACATCCCTCCCTCCTCTTATTTATGGTAATGCTAAGGGTGAAACCAAAGTCATGGGACATGCCATGCAGGTGCCCTCTACTGAGATACTACCCATCAAGTTTTATTTTATTTATTTTTTTAAAATATTTTTTTATTTATTATGTATACAATATTATGTCTGTGTGTATGTCTGCAGGCCAGAAGAGGGCACCAGACCCCATTTTAAATGGTTGTGAGCCACCATGTGGTTGCTGGGAATTGAACTCAGGACCTTTGGAAGAGCAGGCAATGCTCTTAACCTCTGAGCCATCTCTCCAGCCCCAAGTTTTATTTTTAAATGGAATTAATTCATATGTTTTAAATAATCGGTATTACACGCCTCCAGCAACAAAGATGCTTAGTGCCCTGCCTCTCCTTCTATAGGGACCAGTGTCTTCCAGACTTTTATTGTTTTAACAGTTACTCTGTATTCTAAATAGTATTCTTTTTTTTTAACTTTCTCTCAGCTTTAATCAGCTTGAGGATTATTTATTCATTTCCTTCTATAAAAGATTAGTTTCAGCCTGGTAATACAAACCTGGAGTCCCAGATACCTACCCAGCAGGCGGAGGCAGGAGGGCTACAAGTTCAAAGCCAGTGTGGGCAGTTTACCAAGATCCTGTTTTAAAATAGTGTTAAAAAGAAAGAAAGAGAGCTAGAGATACAGCTCAGTAACAGCAAAGCTGAGGTCAGTCCCCAGTGCTAGAGAAACAAAGATCAGTGTCTGTCACCTCTCCTCCTGACCACAGGCATATCACACCCCTCCACTCCCCTTTCCCCTCCCCTTTCCCCTTTTCCTTTCCTTCACAGTTCACACCTCCCAACTCATACCCTATGCTATGCTTAGTATTAAGGAAGGGAATGTGTGCGCGCACGTGTGTGTATGCATGTGCGTATGTCTTTCTGTTGGTTAGCGAGGTGTTTGTAATTATGGAACCAGCACAGCTAAACCATGTGGTTTACTGTGATTACATGCCCTTTCTTACACAGCTTTTGCTTTCGCTCAGGTCAGTACGTCAGTTCCGTCTGTATTTTTGTAGTCAGCTCTTGTCTGCTCTCTTTCTGTGACCTCCCTGTCCACTGAACTAAGTTGATCCCTTGTCCTCTAATAGGCATTTTGGAAGGAGGAGGCATAAATGGGAGTGGTCATTCTGTCATGTTGAGTCTGAATTCTTCATTCCAAAATTTTCTTTCTTTCTTTTTAAAAATATATTTAATTTTTATTATTTATGCGTTTTTCTGTATGTATATTGTGTGTCCAAGAGGATGTGTGTGAGAAAAAAGTATCAGAGGAGGGTGTCAGGCCCCCTAGAACTGGAGTCACAGGCAGTAGTGACACACCACTGGACATGGGTGTTGGGAACCAAACTTGGGTTAGACAGAGGTCCAGTGCAGCGCCTGTGCTCTTAACCTCTGAGCCACTCCAGCCTTTCACCCAATACTTCTGTTAGGATTGTTGTGGATTTTCACTTGTTTCTGAAGATCTCTTTGAAAGAGCTGGGCTGTTCTGGCGCATGCCAGTAATCTCGGCATGTGAGGTAGGGACAGGTGAAGCCGGAGTCTGAGGTGGTCTGAGTATGAGGTCCTTACAGCAGAAGACAGACAATGCACAAGGTCTCCTCTCTTGGCTCCTCAACTGAGCTGTTCACTACCAAGCTGACAACCTCCCTCAGCTCATTGCTGTTTAAAATTGCTCCTGAGACCAAGTCTAGTCTGGTGAAATAGTCCTGTAATTCCCTCTTGAGAACTTGAGGCAGGTGTAACCTCCCTGGTCTATAGAGTGAGTTCAAGAACAGTCTGGGCAACTTAGGCAACTTTGCCTTGAAATAAAAGGCTGCCGGGGTGTGGTCTAGTACTGGAGTGCTTTCTTCCTGTGTGGGGCTGGGCTTCAGTTCCCAGCACTGTCAAAGGCAGTGAATTAATTAGAACTGTGTTTGCAGTGTGACTGTGGTTCCCCTAGGTCCCAGACCCGTGTTTGTGCCACCACAGCTGCTTTTGATGGCTTTGTTCAAGAGGCTCCTGTCTGCTGTGTTGATGCTGGTTTGTATTTGCTTTCTCTTTACTGATTTCTTCTCCCGTCAACTCCATTTCATTGTGTCTGTGTCCCAGTCAGGATGGGAGCCCTTCCTTCCTTCCTTCCTTCCTTCCTTCCTTCCTTCCTTCCTTCCTTCCTTCCAACGTTTTACTAGATAGCCCTGGCTGTCTTAGAACTTACTATGTAGACCAGGCTGACTCACATTGTACACATTCCTTGGCCTGTAGATCACACACACACGCGCGCGCGCGCGCACACACACACACACACACACACACCCCGCCTTCTTAGGGAAAAGACATACTTGTTTGTGAATGTGGTTGTGTGGTGACCCAGGAATAAGCTACAGTGAACAGAGTTCCCTTGTCAAGCTCAGGTGGGTGCTGTTGTTTTGTCGGGGTTCAGTTGCTCCCGAACACCCCGGTCACAAGCAGCTGTACTGCAGTGCTTGCTTTACAGGCCTTTCCTCAAAGATCTTCTACATTGGGTCTTGCCTCAAGGCTGTGCAAGTGTTTATGGACTGTTATGGAGACAAAGGAGAAGTTCCAGGTTAGCCCCTACCGCCCCCGACTGCCAAGAGTCAGGAGTACTATTTTCCCCAACAGCTTCCTGTAAGAATATGAAAACAGAATCACAGTCCATTTTTCATAAAACATTTAACTTTGTGGACATTGGTAGACAGTATTGCTTTGGGGGTGTATGTGAAATACATACCCCCACACACATCTACCCTTCCCACCCACACAGATACATGTACATGCCTGTGAGTGGGTGCCTACATAAGAAGATCAAAGAACAGCCTTGGGTGTCACCTTCCACCTCCAGACAGCACCTCCCATTGTCATTTGCCACAGCTTACACTAAGCTAGTTGGCCCACAGGTTCTAAGGATTTCTTTCCCCAGAGCCTGCCACTGCCCATCTCTCTGTGGGAGTGCACTGGGGTCACAGACGGGAGCGTCACCCACTGAAGCGCCGTTATCTCCATTAAGTAGGAGTTCTAGTCATAACCTTTAATCTGTGTCCTAAGCTTTAAATTGATATCTTCATTTTTTTTCTCCCAACCACCAGCTATTGTTGGTAGATGTGAAGAGACCAGCAAATTTGTTTTAAACAAATTGTTAGGAACCTTGCTATAAAAGACCAAAGGCAGTTACTTTATGCACTGTGTGAGTTTTCTTAGTGGGTGCTAGAGAAACTCAGAGGCTGCTGGGATGCAGTCACTGCCCAGGAGCAGTGTTTTGGAGTGTGAGGAAGTAGGCTTGCGAATGCCTGAGAGGTGGGAGCTACCTGCTGTGGAATCATTCTGTCCTGTGTCTTGTTTTGACTTACAAGCCCCTTTGCAGGTAAGGCCTCCTGCATAGTGGAGATACTGCAGCTTCAGATCCCAGCCTGGGCCTGTGCTCTTTGTGAGGGCGTGGGTAGGATGGGAGTTGCCATGACTGGGCACACATCATTGTATCTGCCCCATATATCTTATCAGAAGGAAGTCTAGTCCCTTCCTCTCAGGGCTTCTTTTTCCTTCTGAATTGTCCAAGAGCCCCAGGGACTTAGGCGGCAGTAGAAGTGGTCCAGCCTCTACATCTGAAAGTGAAGAGCCTCACTGGGTGCTACTGAAAGCCAGTCTCACTGTGGCCTGTGATGCCAAGCTGCTTCTCGTCTGCCCTCTGATGCATCCTGAAGGTGGTGCCCATTCTTCTTGACTCATGGTGGAGTTCCCGGAAGTGTTCCCTTAGTCTCTGGCACAGCCACTTTCCTAGTGTCCTGTGGCCCAGAAAATCTGTGGGTCAGGATCAGTTCAGGCACTTAATTCTCGGTAGATCAGGACTGCTGACCCCCTTCCTTCCCAGAATCCACTCACTTCCTGTGCTTGGAACCCACCACTCACAGGCCTTTCTCCAGATGTGAGGCTTTCAGTAAGCGCTGGTGCCTTAGCACCTCAGCATAGGCCCTGAAGGACTTGGGCACCTTCATCCATCTTGAGCAGGGCAAGAAAGAGACCAGTGACCCTTCATAAGGGCTTGGGTGACAGCTGGTCATTCAGTAGGCAGCTCTGTGACCGACCTCCTGATTTGTTAATAGCATCTGCCAGGTGCCGTTCCTTTGGAGATAAAGTGGTGTGTGTTAAGGAGCCTGTGATGCCTGTACTTGGAAGGCTGAGGCAGGAGGATCCTGAGTTGGAGGCCTGTGTGTGATCAAGGCTAACCTGCTCTGTGTATAGCCTTTTGATCCTGTCTCATTACAGAGAAAAAGGAGGGAGTGAGAAGGAAAGAAAAGGAAGCTGAAGAGCTGCCCGCTGTCAGCCAGCCCACTGGACTTGGATGACTGAGCCCACTTTTCTTTCCCAGCGTCATCTTGTTTCCTGTGCCATGCTGGGTTTGCTCCACCAGTCTTCTTGTCTGTTTCAGGGCTCCCTCTTTGGGCTGCTGCAAACATCACACTGTGGGAATAAGGTGGCTTTCCCTTCTCTGCACCCAGCCAGGTCCTGCAACAGTGTCCCGTTTTAATTGTCATTCGTCTTTCCTGAAGCTCATAGAAGTTTAATTCCCCATTATGTGGGTCCAGAGATCTTTGTTCTTTTCCTTTTAGCACATACCACGGTGTGAAAGCTTGAGGTGGGGTTGGCAGGGGTGGGTAAGGGGAGACAGTAGCCGGAACGCATCGTGTACGTGTATGAAGTCAATAAGTGTGCCAGGTTAACCCATGCGCATTAGCTGTGGCTCCTGGATGCCAGCACCACAAGACTGGGAGCACAGTCACTCTGGCCACCTTGCAAAAGCAAGTGTTTGTCCCTTGGTTCCTCTCAGAACTGTCTGTGTCTACTCCCAGAACTGTGACTAGTTCTGAAACCATAGCAGAGCCAAAGGGTAAGAACCAAACTGGCTTTCCCAAGTTTTTCTGGGTGGGAAAGCTGTGTGCTGTTTTCTACTAGTAAATGCTGTTCCTTTCTGAGCTCTCCTTGCCACTGTGTTCAGACAGCAGACTGATAGAAGACACAGCACCTTTCTGAAAGAGTAGTACATTATATGCATGCTGATTGTCTAAAAGGAATACTTCGAAGAACTTGTTTTAAAAAACAAAACAAAAAAACACATGTAACCAAACCTACCATCACCATTTAAATTTAATGGTGACCCCTAGTGGCTACTCCGCATAACTGAAGCGTCACAGTGTTCACAGTGAAGCTACATTTTCTGTTCCAGCATTTCTATAGACTTAATGCCTTTCAAATTACTTTGATTTTTATAAATACCTTTGTTTTCTATAAACTAAACAGTGAAAGGGTAAAGAATTCTTATGTATATCATTTGTGCTTCATCCAGTATACAGGGGACTTTTAAGTCCCATCTAATTCTTAATATATAAAGTGATTTTTTTTTTGGACTGAAGGGCCTGAAGTTTTTCGTTTTAACTTATAGATTATCTGATTATGTTGCGACATGTAATGAATTCTGCCTTTGCTTTTTCTTTACCATGGCAGTAAAATTACACACTTATCCCAAACATGGAAACTTGTATCTCCCCACGTCATTTCTGAGATCTGATTCACCTTTGGTCAGCATCTTGCCTGCACATTCGAGGCTTCAGACTGTTAGATTATGCTCTCTGCCCTCCCTATGCAGTGTTAGCTTATGCTCTCTGACTTCCTGTGCAGTGTTAGCTTATGCTCTCTGTCCTCCCGTGTGCAGTGTTAGCTTATGCTCTCTGCCCTCCCGTGTGCAGTGTTAGCTTATGCTCTCTGCCCTCCCGTGTGCAGTGTTAGCTTATGCTCTCTGCCCTCCTGTGCAGTGTTAGCTTATGCTCTCTGCCCTCCCGTGTGCAGTGTTAGCTTATGCTCTCTGCCCTCCTGTGCAGTGTTAGCTTATGCTCTCTGTCCTCCCTGTGCAATGTTAGTGCAGTGTTAGTTTATGCTCTCTGTACTCCCTGTGCAGTGTTAGTGCAGTGTTAGCTTATGCTCTCTGTCCTCCCGTGTGCAGTGTTAGCTTATGCTCTCTGCCCTCCCTGTGCACAGTGTTAGCTTATGCTCTCTGCCCTCCTTGTGCAGTGTTAGCTTATGCTCTCTGCCCTCCTGTGCAGTGTTAGCTTATGCTCTCTGCCCTCCCTGTGCAGTGTTAGCTTATGCTCTCTGCCCTCCTGTGCAGTGTTAGCTTATGCTTTCTGTCCTCCCGTGTGCAGTGTTAGCTTATGCTCTCTGCCCTCCTGTGCAGTGTTAGCTTATGCTTTCTGTCCTCCCGTGTGCAGTGTTAGCTTATGCTCTCTGCCCTCCTGTGCAGTGTTAGCTTATGCTCTCTGCCCTCCCTGTGCAGTGTTAGCTTATGCTCTCTGCCCTCCCTGTGCAGTGTTAGCTTATGCTCTCTGCCCTCCCTGTGCAGTGTTAGCTTATGCTCTCTGCCCTCCTTGTGCAGTGTTAGCTTATGCTTTTTGTCCTCCCTGTGCAGTGTTAGTGCAGTGTTAGCTTATGCTCTCTGTCCTCCCTGTGCAGTGTTAGTGCAGTGTTAGCTTATGCTCTCTGCCCTCCCTGTGCAGTGTTAGCTTATGCTCTCTGCCCTCCCTGTGCACAGTGTTAGCTTATGCTCTCTGCCCTCCTGTGCAGTGTTAGCTTATGCTCTCTGCCCTCCTGTGCAGTGTTAGCTTATGCTCTCTGTCCTCCCTGTGCAGTGTTAGCTTATGCTCTCTGCCCTCCCGTGCCCTCAGACCCCTCCATCCTTGATATGGCCAGTGGCGTATAGTTCCAGTTTCATTCATAAACCAGTGCACCTGCAAGTGGCTTGCACTGACCCCCAGCATCCCTGTAACCTCCCCGGATACTGTTGTGCCCTCTCACTCCCAAGGACGCATTGATCTGTTAATTCCTATAGCAAAAGAGCAATAACTCAGCTTAGTGCTGGAGAATTTTGCTCCAAGAGTCACTTTTTATCCAGGAGCATGAAACTGAATATTGTTTGATTTTGATAGGTCATAAATTTTTGTTTTAAGAGAATCAATATAACTTTTATCTTCTTCCTTACACTTAGGTAATCCCTAAATGTTCTATAATGAACATCTGATTTTATGTTCAGCAAAAGTACTTTATCTATACATAGTTTTGTACAGCTCTCCGCAGCCAGCCTGTCTCAAAGCAGTACCTAGAAATAAAAGTTGATAAAAACAAACAAACAAACAAATAAAAGTTCATAGTGAGTGATGTTTCCATTTCATCAAGATGAGCTGCCAAACTTTTATATTCCCCTGGTGGACTTGGTGCTTCCAGGGAGTCTGCTTGGCTCTATTTTCATTTTACAATTTCTTTTTATATTTATTTGTTCGTTTGTTCATTTATTCATTCATTCATTCAGTATATGTGTATGCGCGTGTCTGTGTTCGTGTCCGTCCGCGTTCCTGAATGTCTGCACCCTAGAGTATGTGGAGGTCAGAGGACAACTTGCAGGGGTCAGTTCTCTCTCCGCCATGTGGGTCTTGGGGATTGAGCTCTAGTCATGCAGTTGTGAGGCTTGATGGCAGCACCGTTGGCCATGGAACTTTCTTGCTCGCTTTGTTTGTTGTCTTTGAGACAGTCTCACTGTGTAGCCCAGGGTGACCTCAAACTGACAGCAGTCCCCCTGCCTCAGCCTCCTGAGTGCTGAAATGATGGACTTGGGTCAACATACCTGGCTTCTGTTCCACCTTTTAATATAGCCTCTTGTCAAGTTGAAGCAGATGTGTTACACATTTGAGCCAAGTTTATTCTACCACAAATCCATTTTTCTATGGCATGATGTGTTGGGCATACTTATTGAAATTGTAAATAAAACTTTTAGCTTTATTTCTGACAAATTATAACAAAATAATTGCCATGGTTTTAGAGCCCAGAGAAAATGGGTTGGCTTAGATGAATGGTTCTTGAGGGGACAGAGACAAACGTCACAGCCCCATTACTTGATTGCTTGGTAGAGATCTGTGTGGGCTTTGTTTTCAGTGTCCATTGGGCTGTGCTCTTGGCTGTGTGTCAACTGGCCCCATTTTCATTGGAAGACTTGCTCTATATTGTGTGCCCTTGATTGACCATGATAAGCTGTAGCTCATGCTGAGTGGAAATGTGTGCTGTCTCCAGGTTCTTCCTAGATGCATGCCTGGCATTTCTCCGTGGCAGATTTATTTATTTATTTATTTATTTATTTAATTTATTTTAAAGAGGACACCAGATCTCATTATAGATGGTTGTGAGCCACCATGTGGTTGCTGCGAATTGAACTCAGAACCTTTGGAAGAACAGCCAGTGTTCTTAACCTCTGAGCTACCTCTCCTGCCCCCAGATTTTATTCTTTAGCTTACATTATCTTTCTCTATTTAATTGGCTACATTGAAAAACATAAAGCAGAGCCGGGCGGTGGTGGCACATGTCTTTAATCCCAGCATTTGGGAGTCAGAGGCAAGCAGATCTCTGTGAGTTCGAGGCCAGCCTGGTCTACAAGAGCTAGCTCCAGCGCAGGCTCCAAAGTTATAGAGAAACCTTGTCTCGAAAAACAAAAAAAAAACAAAAAAAAAAAGAAAAAGGAAAAACATAAAGCAGAAACATGTCCAAGAAAGACAGTAAAAATACTTAAATCTTTGTGCCTCCCCTTGTAAGTAAGAATTTACATTCATTCTTTTTAACATTTGAATTATTAACAATACAGTTTGGAAACACTATGTGTCTTAGAGTGATTTATGCTGTTTGTTTAATTAGTAAAATAACCAGTGGTAGATAATAACAATTGTAGTTGTATATGGCCCCTGTTACAATAAATAAATAAATAAATACATATCCTACTTCAACAAACAAACAAAAAAGTCCCTCAAACCAATAGGATCATGTTTTGAGGATCAGTGTGCCACCTCAGACCATTTTCCCTGTGCATATTTACAAAGTAGCTCATGTGTGCTAATGTGATTTCCTTCCTGCCTATATCATCTGACTGTAGAAGTAAAAATAGCTCCTTTCTATTTTTTGTTCTCTATTTAAAGTTGGTTGGACTGTATTTCAAGTACTTTCTCTAACAAGTGGCTTTTTGCAGAATCTTTTCCATGGTGGGCAGTAAGGAGTGTAGCGGTTGTGGGGTTTTTGTTGGGGCAGGAGCAGGTGTGTGTGTGGATGCTTTTCCCTGTTTACCTAGCTGCTGACTCTGAATCCCAAAGCATAGATGCTCCTAGCCTAGGTAGTTAAGCCTTCTTAAAAGTTCTGGGATGTTTTCTATAGTCTCTTTTTAGAGCCTTTTGTTTGAGAACCAGCAGCGGTAGACCAGCCAGGGTCTGTGCTCTGGCTCTACAACTTCCAGCAGCTAACCCATGTCTGCCCTCCCTGTTAAAGGGAATGGCGGGAGGACCGGCTTTGCAGGCTTACCGTGCAGAATGAAAAATAAGATGAGACTACTTCCAGGCACAAGCAAATATTTAAATGTTGGTTTAGTTATTGTAGCTTGGGTTGGTAGAGGCTTTCTATGAAGGACCAGATGGTATCTCAGGCTTTATAGACCCCGTAGTGTCTGTCATAGCTACTCAGTTCTGCTTGGACAGCATGGACATGGCCACAGACACTGTATGGGACTGCTCCTGGCTGGGTCCCAATAAGTGTATTTGTGGAAACAGACTGTCAGTCAGCATGGTGCACACTTGTAATCCTAGCACTCAGGAGGACCAGGAGTTCAAGGCCAGCTTCACCTGCATAGCAGGTTCCCACCTGGCCAGGAAGACATGATACCCTGCCTCACAAAGCAAAAGAAAAGAAAAATCATTGTACCTTGGTTTGCTGGTGCACACTTTTAATCTCAGCACTGACAAGACTGAGACAGCTTCCAGGTTCTAGGTGAGCCTGAGATACATAAAGACCCTGTTTCAAAATGAAACAAACATCCAGGAGATGGGCCATAATAGGCCAGGAACTCTAGTCTGTTGACTGTTGTTCGAGACTAATAAAAGTAACATATGAAGAAGATAATGAGAATATGAGAATCCTGTGCAGCTCTTATTTGAAGTGGGCTGTTGAGAATTTAGGTTGACTTAAACACTAGTTTACAGACTCAGACATTACAAAGGCTGTGTCTGCATGAGATGTTAAAGGGAGTGGAAAGGCAGCTGGGTGTCAGGAAGGGAGATCAAAGCGAGCCAGAGAGGGACTGCAGCCCACCTGACCCGGATTGACGGTTGTCTTGTCTTCCCTGCTCAGTGCTGTCTAATGTAGTACTCACATTGTATCCGACAGGGTAGGTTTAAGACCTCCGCCTGTGTCAGTTAATGAGCTTTGGGTGAGAATTCCAGCAACAGGAACCAGGAAAGAGCATCGCTAGATCTATGGTGCACACAGACAGAGAGCATCCTAAAACGTATCCCTCCTTGTTCTCTCAAGCACAGTCAGTGTACTAAAAGATAATCTAGACGTGGGGGTGTGGCTCAGTGGTGGAACCGTACCTGGCAGAACCACGACCTTATTGGAAGTTTGATTTCGCCATCTTAACGGGCCAGTCTCTAGGATGACTTTTACACAACATTTATTGTCTAGCTATTTCTTTCCTAGCAGACATTGATGGTTATAGCTGTGAGGGAATTTTTTAGCTTGAGGCTTTTTTTTTTTTTAAAAAAAAAAGATTTATTTATTATGTATACAGCATTCTGCCTGTAGGCCAGAAGAGAGCACCAGATTTCATCATAGATGGTTGTGAACCACCATGTGGTTGCTGGGAATTGAACTTGGGACCTCTGGAAGAGCAGACAGTGCTCTTAACCTCTGAGCCATCTCTTTAGCCCTAGCTTGAGGCTTTCATATCGAATTTATGTGCTTACCTTAACCTTTAGCCCTTTACTATGAAGGGATAACTACCTTCAGCTGTGACAGGAATGAGTGTCATGCTTAGAACACAACCACCCACCCACTGTTGCTGTTGGATAACCATCTTCCAAACTTTCTTTCTTAGAAACTGATTCAACAGGACAAAAAGACAGAAACCAGACTCCTGCTCCCACTCCGGCTCAGACTTCTGCTCCTTCCAAATATCACCGATCTCGATCTGGAGGGGCCAGAGATGAGCGATACAGATCAGGTGAGAAGGAATTGCAGACGTTTTTCTGCCTGAAGTGTGAACTGTGTTCTGAGCAGTGTGAACTGTGTGTCCCGGGAAGTGTGAGCTGTGTGTCCTAGGTAGTGTGAGCTGTGTCCTGAGCACCCCTCATGGTTGGTGTGCTGCTTTCCCTTGAGCCAGGAGGTACGTACTGAGTATCAGCTGTAGATACTCAAGTTTCTGACCAGACAGCAGCAAATAAGACCATTCTACCCTCTAGAAATTTCAGTTTCAGAAAAGGAGCAAGACAAGCACAACATCACTGTGAATAAATAAGTAAAAGGAAGGTAGGAGTTAGGTCACGTGTGAGGCGGCAGCTCCTGTGCTTGCAGAGTTGTAACTAGCCCATGGCTCACAGACCTAGACACACAGTGAACTTCCCATAGCGAGCGCATCCGTTTGGTGATGTCCTCTAACCCAGAAGGCCCTGCTGGCAAAGAGAAGGGCATCGCGCTGTACTTGGCAGTGGAACAAATCCTAGAGCAGGTCTTTCTGATACCATGTAGCATATGTGTAGCATATCCTATGATTTAAATAACAGAACTTAATAGTAATATTATTTTACTTCCTCTAGACTTTGTCCCCCTCTTACCAGCTAAAGGTACCATGACCCTTTCTCGAATTGAAAATATCCTCTCAGAAACATCATTTAAAAGGACATGGTTACAGAGCTGACCAATCCATTCTGAGTGGGTATTACTAGACACATTTTCACATACAGATGATGAAGGGTGAAAGATATTCAGTCACTGCCACAAACAGTCATGCAGCATACCAGTTTCCCCTGCAATTCACCTTGTCCTGAGGGATCAGGTAGGTAGTAGAAGCATGGCTGCCAGACAAGAATCAGTTAGGAAAATGGTACCAGATAGTAGGTCCAAAACTAGTTCATTTAGCCAGAACTTCAGGCTGAATTCAGGGCTGGCAGGGAGTGAAGACAGGCTAGGGAAGGTTAGAGGCCAAATCTTGAACATTCTCAAGTACTAAGTGTTTTAGCAGAGTGGAAATCAATTGAGATTTCCATTTGTTCTAGTAGCTCATTCCAGTGCACACTGCTCGCTGTACACTGCTGTACTCCAGTGGGCACTGCTCGCTATACACTGCTGTACTCTAGTGCACACTGCTCACTATACACTGCTGTATTCCAGTGCACACTGCTTGCTATACACTGCTGTACTCTAGTGCACACTGCTCACTGTACACTGCTGTATTCTAGTGCACACTGCTCACTGTACACTGCTGTACTCTAGTGCACACTGCTCACTGTACACTGCTGTACTCTAGTGCACACTGCTCACTGTACACTGCTGTACTCTAGTGCACACTGCTCACTATACACTGCTGTATTCCAGTGCACACTGCTTGCTATACACTGCTGTACTCTAGTGCACACTGCTCACTGTACACTGCTGTATTCTAGTGCACACTGCTCACTGTACACTGCTGTACTCTAGTGCACACTGCTCACTGTACACTGCTGTACTCCAGTGGGCACTGCTCGCTGTACACTGCTGTATTCCAGTGGGCACTGCTCACTATACACTGCTGTACTCCAGTGGGCACTGCTCGCTGTACACTGCTGTATTCCAGTGGGCACTGCTCACTATACACTGCTGTACTCCAGTGTGCACTGCTCGCTGTACACTGCTGTATTCCAGTGCACACTGCTCACTGTACACTGCTGTACTCTAGTGCACACTGCTCACTATACACTGCTGTACTCCAGTGGGCACTGCTCGCTGTACACTGCTGTATTCCAGTGCACACTGCTCACTGTACACTGCTGTACTCTAGTGCACACTGCTCACTGTACACTGCTGTACTCCAGTGGGCACTGCTCACTGTACACTGCTGTAGTCCAGTGGGCACTGCTCGCTGTACACTGCTGTATTCCAGTGGGCACTGCTCACTATACACTGCTGTACTCCAGTGGGCACTGCTCACTATACACTGCTGTATTCCAGTGCACACTGCTCACTGTACACTGCTGTACTCCAGTGGGCACTGCTCACTGTACACTGCTGTAGTCCAGTGGGCACTGCTCGCTATACACTGCTGTACTCTAGTGCACACTGCTCACTATACACTGCTGTATTCCAGTGCACACTGCTCGCTGTACACTGCTGTACTCTAGTGCACACTGCTCGCTATACACTGCTGTACTCTAGTGCACACTGCTCGCTATACACTGCTGTACTCTAGTGCACACTGCTCACTGTACACTGCTGTACTCTAGTGCACACTGCTCACTGTACACTGCTGTATTCTAGTGCACACTGCTCGCTATACACTGCTGTACTCTAGTGCACACTGCTCACTGTACACTGCTGTACTCCAGTGGGCACTGCTCGCTGTACACTGCTGTATTCCAGTGGGCACTGCTCACTATACACTGCTGTATTCCAGTGCACACTGCTCACTATACACTGCTGTATTCCAGTGCACACTGCTCACTATACACTGCTGTATTCCAGTGCACACTGTTCGCTGTACACTGCTGTATTCCAGTGCACACTGCTCGCTGTACACTGCTGTATTCCAGTGCACACTGTTCGCTGTACACTGCTGTATTCCAGTGCACACTGCTCGCTGTACATTTCTGTGTTCCAGTGCTAAAGAGGTACTTTGAGGAAACAAAGAAAGTAAAGTAGGTTTGCTTGTTTTGCTATTGGGTTGTGACCTGGGCTGCCCTTAGATGTATGAGTCCCCCTTCATCAGCTTCCCAAATGCTTAGATTACAGGTGTGCACTGCCACTCCCAGCTAAAAGCAGCTGCGGTTAAAGGTGGGTCAGAGGGAGGTAAAAGGTGGAAGCAGCAGAGCATATCCAGACTTCCTGGTTGTTGCCAAGCATCCAACCTGGTTTCCTAGGTACTGCTGTCACCTTTAGAGGCCAACTCAGTCAGCAGTGTGCTCTAAGCAGAGCAGAAGGGGTTGGGCACTTAGAATTCTCATTTCTAGACTTCTGGGAGATTTTGTTTTCTCTCCTGGTTTATCTTTCTTTCTTGACATGTTTATTAGTGGATTATGATAAAAGACCTAGTTTAAGGGACAGTGTGTCCAAAATGATTGTAGATCAAAAAGTCTTTATGAGCTCACTGGCTGATGTGAAGTTTGTGACTCTCTCTTGCAGAAACACAGTCACTATCTCCAGCCCCTGCCATTTAAAACCATTTCTTTTAGAATTCCCCAACTGATAGAAAATGTAGTCTGCGAAGCGGGTATTTGGAAAACGCAAGGGCAGTGATGAGGAGTCAGTGAGTGGTCAGGCTGGTCTTCGTCTCACTGGGGTTTTGTGAGAGAGGAAGCTAGCAGGAGATAGGCTGGGCAGGAGCAATGGGGAGGAAGGAAAGGTGGTTCCCAAACATCACTTCTGTGGCTCAGTGGCAAAGAGCACTTGCCACTCTGACAGAGAACCTAGTTTGGTTCTCAGCACTCACATCGAGTGGCTCGCAACAGCCTGTAAGTCCAGCACCAGCGGATCTGACCCATTTACTGGCCTCCAAGGGCACACACACATGTATGCAAACACACAACACATAAACACAATAAAAATAATATGTATTAATCTCTGAAGGGCTGGAGAGAAGGCTCAGTGTTTAAGAGCACTGGCTGCTCTTCCAAAGGACCCGATTTCAATCCCCAGCACCCACACGGCAGCTCACAACCATCAGTAGCTCCAGTTTCAAGGGATCCAATGCCCTCATCCGGCCTCTAATGGTGCACACATGAATGTGGTAAAGCACCCATACACATAAAATGAATAATAATAAAACTTTTTTGAAAAGTGCTTCCCTAACATTAAAAAGAAATCTCCAAAAGTATGACAAGCTGTGAGAGTTGCAGCATTGTCATATGGGGAACATAAAAAGGCAGGGAAGCATAGATTATAGACCAACATGGTAGCTTTCCGTATATTGGGACCTGTTCAGCTGAATAGCCATGGGAACTCTCAGCACACTGGAGAATGGAATGCTCTCAGAATTCTGGCATTCCTGAAACCAAAAGCAGCTGTGTCTCGTGTCATGAGGTGGGCTGTACAGCATGCCACACGCAAAATAGCTCAAGAGCTTAAGGAATGATTTGTAAAGTTTATGCTTCAGAGTGAAGAGGTGGGTGCACAGAAAGGCCTGGTAATCTAATGCTGGTGAGTGTGGCTCGAAAATGTCCTTACTTGGCACAGGTTTATTGGCACCTGTGGTATTTCAAACAGTCGTAATCAACTCTAAATAACCTTTGTGCTTAATGTTTAAGATATAATTTTAAGAGCTGTTTTCAGAGATTATTTATTTCATGTGTGTGGGTGTTTTGCCTGCATGTCTGCATGTATGTCTGTGCATTGTGTGTGGCTACTGTGCATGGAGATCAGAAGAAAGTTGGATCCCCTGAACTGGAGTTACAGACTTGTGAGTTGGCACGTGGATGCTGGGAATGGAACCTGGGTCCCCTGCAAGAGCAATGTCTCTCCAGCCCCTGCTCTCAGGAGTTTAGATCCTGTGTCCTGTTCTTGGTGTGCTTTGCCAGAGGACCGTCAACACGCTGCTGCAGCAGTGCCTCTTCCTCCTGACTACTTGTGTGGTTTATTCCTAAGTGCAGCAAACACAGTTAATGCTTACAGTGCAAAGGAAATCCATCTTAGAATGCCTTAGATGTTGATCTTTGGAGAAATTAGCCACCCCAAATAAAACAATAAAATGAGAAAGGACATTCAGGGTGTGTTAGCATCACCCTGTTAAGCTGAAAAATGATACTCAGCTTCGATGGCTTCTGGGAGAGAAATCCATAGTCAGCTTTGTCCAGGGAATGAACTACAGAAGTGATTTCCTTATAAGAGATCAAGATGAATCCTGTGCCGTTGAACCTGTCGCATTCTGTTAGGAGGGCTGCTGTGTTCTGACCAGTAGGAATCTTGGCTGGAGTAATTGGGTCTGTTCCCTTTGACACCAATGTCTGGGCCAGCATTTTCATGTAGGGACAGTTGGGTGGCCCGGTGTTCTTGGACCTGATGCTGTGACTTCTACTGTGTGGTTCTTAGTCATACAGATGGTGTGAGCCTCCCATCATCAGCGGGATGATGCCTGACTTTGGCAGCTTTGCTCTCACATTTCCTATCACAGGTAAAAATACCTAGGGAGGTAAAGAACCAAGTGAGAGCACTAGCTTTGCTACTATTCTGTCATTGAGAAATACCTTATTTCATTGTGACTGCTTACTTACTTTCCAAGGCAGTGATGAATCATATTTCTTCTAATATAAGGACCCTTTTAAAAATATTTTAATTTGGGGGCTGGAGAGTCAATGGTTAAGAGCACTGACTGCTTTTCTAGAGGTCCTGAGTTCAATTCCCAGTAACCACATGGTAGCTCACAACCATCTATAGTGAGATCTGGTGCCCTCTTCTGGCCTAAAGGTGTACATGCAGATAGAGCACTCATACATAAATAAATAAAATGTAAAAAAATACTTTAATTTGTCTCTTTTGTAAGATAGTGTGAAAATTTCAATAAGATATGGAATTCTTGATTTGAGTGGACTTAGGGAACACTAAAATAATATGAAATAAATATACATGCTACATAAAAGTATCCTATTTCAGAACCCAAAGTAAGTAAGTTGGTATTATGCTTTTAAAAGTAATAGCCCAAACTGGACTTGGTAGGTAGTATACTCCATAATCCTAGTATGGAGGAGACTGAGCATTAGTTAGTGCTCATAGGTACAGAAATTTGAGACAAAAATGTACCCTGCTATTGAGCTGGTGTTTCTTGCAACATCCTTAATTAGTGCTGTATGTGTTTAGATTGTTTTTGTAATATATGATTACTTCTTTGTTTCTTTTGGTGATTCTAGGGATTGAAGTAGGATTGGACTAGAGACCTCACACATCCCAGACAAGTGCTTGGCCATTGAGCAATTCCCTCTGCTCAGTTTTCTTATTGTTGACAAAATGACCCATAAAATCTCTGAGTGGTATAATTGTAACAGGACAGCAAGCTCGGCTGTGACAGTCATGTCTTACTATGGGTCCTCACCATCAGTGTGGCTTCTTCTGAGTTGAAATGCAGCATACCTCCCTCTTTCATCTAGAGGAGAGCTTCTCTATCTTTGTCCAAATCTGTTCTGTTTGCGTAAAGTGACTGACACAGGGGCTCCAGGTCATGTCTTTCTGTATTAATACCCCTGAGTTCAGCCAGGAGCGATGGAACTCTCCTGGCAGCACTTCCTGTGATCTGAGCACAGCATGACATCCTGGGGAAGCATAGATGGAAACACAAGAGTCCTTCACACAGTCCAGGGTACAAAGGCAGCATCTGAAAGAAGCAGGAGGTGCCTGTTGCTGAGGCAGGCTTCATGCTGATGCTGTCCAAGCCATTCTGAAGGATAAATAGCCGTTTACTCTGTGCAAAAGAAAATGACAGATAATGTAAAAAATGCAAAAGCAGATAATGTGAAATACAGGACTGAAATTCTATCTCCTGCCTCTCTTAGTACATAGAGCTGGTGTTTGCAAAGGGTTTGCAGGCCCAGAGAATTTACTTTTGAGATTTGTTTGGGAATGCAAAGAATGGCTTAGAAAACACAGAAAAATGTGAGAAATAGGTAGATATTAGCTATGTGATAATAATTATAGTAGTTTGTATGGCACACATGCCTGTTGGCAGACTATTACAATAAGACAGCAAGTTCAGCTCTCCACCATTGTGCTTCTGAGAGTCTTTTTTGTGTGCTGTGCAGCTGGTGTTGCAGCTTACCAGGACACGCAGGTTCTGTTGAAATACTGGCGTTCACACAGCTGGGAGATAGCCTGGAGCATACGCTACCTCCCACTTCACCTCTCTGGATTAGAGATTTGAACGATAGAAGGGTACACATACCAAAGGAAACCAGCCAACACTTTTATCACTTGGACTTTATATATAGAAAGACTTTCTGATGCAATAAAAGGCACATAAGTTTTTTTTGTGTGTGTGGTGGTAGGAAAGCAGTATAAATTTGCCTCTTGGCAATTTGTATCTCATATCCCTAATATATGAAAAAAAATTAGGGAAAATAAAACTGGAAGTTGGTGGGGAAGATGAACAAATGACTTGAAGGTTTATTTTACCTCAGTGGGTTAAAGGCACTTGCTGCCCACCCTGATGGCTTGAGTTCACTTCCTGAGACTCACATGGTGGAAAGAATGGACAGGTTCTGACCTCTACATGATTACTTAGAAAAGAAAACATTTGACAGGACTTGCAGTTTCGGAGGATGAGTCCCCCACCCCCATGGCGTTGGAGCAGAAGTTGAGGGCTCACATCTTGAGGTAAAACCCCAAGACAGAGAGCTAACTGGAAATGGCACGGGCTTTTGAAACATGAATAAAGCTGTGCTCAGCAGGCGTGCAGCCTGAGAACTGGCCTGAACAGATTTGATTACAGTGCTTTCTTCACGTAAACGCTCCCAGTCTAAAGACCAGACAACTAGAAACAGGTACTGAACTCAAGTTAGAAGATTTGTTACAATTGATATAACAATTTTGAAGTAGCTGTTTATGTAGCATAATATAGATTCAGTGAGTGAATAAAATATTGGGGGCATTGTTAAAAGGAAGTTACAAATGGAAAGGGGGACATTAGAAGGAATTTTTTGGGCTGAATGAAATCAGAGTATCAGGGACTCATTTTTAATGCACATATAGATAGAAATAGATATGTGCACAGATACTTGTGTTTGTGTTCCGTCGACCCTGAAAGGCCCAGTAATACCAAGAGCCGCTAGTTCAGGATCCTGGTTCCTGAAGGCTGCATATCTGCCATTGACAGGAGCTCCTGAGAGAGCTGTGCAGGACCAGGCCTGGACAGGGAAGGTACTAGGTGACACACTGTGTCAGGAAACCATAACTACCAAAATGAAAAGTATCCAAGAGCCAGGATGCCAGTAATTTGCCAACAAACGCTAACACCAGGAGAGTCCCAGAGTAGATGGGGAACCAGTGAATGTGTTGATTCCCTAAGTAATAAATATCTCACCCAGGGTCATGATGCAGTTAAGACTTATCAGTGGTCAGGCCTTAATCCCAGCACTTGCGAGGCAGAGACAGGTGGATTTTTGTTCAAGGTCAGCCTGGTCTACAGAGCAAGTAGAGTGTGTGTCGGGGAAGAAACAAACAGACAAAAACAAAGAAGACGAACCACGTGGATTAATTTAACAGACAACATTTAACTGAATATTCGAAGGTACTGTCACCAATAATAGACAGGTATATCTTGATACCATGTTTTTAGAATGGCACATTCTTTGTGGTGTCCCTGTCAGAGTATATACCTGGATCTAATAAGAACATATCAAAGCTGCAAACATTTGGGGCGTTTTATAAAAATAGGCTGTGCGACACTGTCATGACAATAAAAGACAGGAAGACTAAGACACTGTCCCAGATTATAAGAGGCTAAAGGATCAGGATATCCAAAAGGAATATGTGTCTAGATCAGGAAAAGCTGGTGAGAAACTATGGCATTATTGGGACAGCTAGGTTGTGAGTCAGACAGCAGGATGGGCGCATCAATGTTAAAGTTACAGATTTTAAAAAACAAAACAAAAAAACCAAGGTCTCACTGTGTAGCCCTGACTGACTTCTAGTTTACTTCTAATTTAAGATCCATTTGCTGCTGCCTCCTGAGTGCTGGAATTTAAAGGTTTCCTAGAGCACACCTGGCTACACTTCCAGATTTTGATAACTGAACAGTGGCTATGTAAGAGAAAAATTATTATTCTAAGGAAGTATTAATAAGAAGTGGATATTCGTTGATTTCACCCCTTTGCTTGGAGCTAATGCTAAGGAGATAATTAGATGTGTTCTAAAGTGAAATGTTGAATTATTCTTATTGTGGACAGTAGTAAGAAAAATAGAAACAACCTAATATTTGATAGTAAAGGGTTGCCGAAGTTGTAACCTGTTAACTCCGGGAAGTGCTGTGGAGCCCTTTAAAGTCAGGATGCGGAGCCGTTTATTTGTGTCAGTCAGGGCTGTTTTGGTTGCAAGAGCAGCTGCTGACTCAGGTTCCCTTAAATAGCTGGTACAGGTCACAGAAGGAAATGGCTGAGAAACCCCTAGGAAGGGAGAGAATTCTAGGGATCTGACTTGAAGTTCAGACTCCCCTTTCTGGGTCATTGTCCTTAGCTCCCATCAGCCCTGGGACCTACACTTTCTGACTCTGAGTTAGATTTCCTCAGACATGGATATGACTGGACGAGCTCATCTGAGGTCACACTTAAGAGCAGAGAAGCTGGGCAGTGGTGGTGCATGCACCCTTTAATCCCAGCACTTAAGAGTCAGAGGCAGGTAGATCTCTATGAGATCGAGGCCAGCCTGGTCTACAGGAACTGGTTCCAGGACAGGCTCCAAAGCTACAGAGAAACCCTGTCTCAAAACAACAACAAAAAATGGCAGAGAAGCCTGAGAGGATGTGTCTGGAGCCATTCCTGGGCAGGAGAAACTGTCAAGTGGGGAAACGTTGGATTTGCTCCACCTCAGCAGGATCTGTAAGAGCATCTTTATTTCCCTTCAGTCCTGTGTGTGTGAGGGGGTCGTATACATGTTTGTATACACATGTTTGTGTTGGTGTGAGTGGGTGTGTGCTTGTGTGTGTGTACGTATGCAGGCCAGAGGTCCAAGTTGAATGCCTTGTAAAGAGGCTCCTTTACAAAGCAGTGACAGAATGCATCATGCTGTGTGCAGAACAATCGGGTTTTTTTTTTGTTGTTGCTTTTTATTTATTTATATATTTACTTATTCATTTTGTAGTGGGGTGAAGAAGCCAGAATTCTGTTTGGAATATGCTAATTTTGAGGTTCCTATGACAAATGCAAGAGGCCAGAGCCATGTGCAGGCTGCAAAATGAGTAACATGTGCCCTTGTGACTTTTAGACCAGAATCATCCCTTCTGTCCCTGTGGCATAGACCTGAGGGAGTTCTTTTTGACAGCTAAGAGTACCCTAGGCTACTTTTGTTGGAAGTGCTCTAATTCAAAATTTTCCTTGCAGAACACTAATTATTTCCTTAGAATTAACTCCAGTCCACGTAGAGGCTGGGCTCCCTTTGGGCACAGGACTTGCTGGGCTCATGCCCCCCTAGGCAGCCCTTTGCTGTTTCTAACGTTGTGCGCTCAGTCTTCACTGTGCTCTATGAAATTGCCCTTGACTCCTTTTGTTTCTAGCTTTGATTTTTATCTTAATTGATCTGAATCAAAAGATAAATAAAACCACCTAAACCTCCCCCTTGGCATTTTTAACAATCTAAATAACGGTCAATAGTTCATTCCTCAGATGTTACCATCCAGCACAAGTGCAAATAAATCCATATGTTATCCTTTCAGATATCCACACAGAAGCGGTTCAGGCTGCTCTGGCAAAGCACAAAGAACAAAAAATGGCTTTGCCCATGCCCACCAAAAGGCGGTCCACATTTGTCCAGTCTCCTGCGGATGCTTGCACTCCTCCCGGTAGGTTTATCAGAACCTTTCTCTTTGACAGTTACTCTCTGGGTGTTTGGACATGTACCTTTTTCTCTCTGAGGTGGACCTGGAGCTCAGCACACATCATCCCGTGAACCTGTGCAGTGCTCTCTGTTGTCACTTTCTGCACAGCACAGCTTCCTTCTGAATCCCAGCGTTGACTGGCCTACGACGCCCACACTCATGTCACCAGCAGCACGAGCCAGGCCCTTCTGTGAGGACGATATGGCTGCTTTGTGTCACAGATATTAACCCATCCTCAGTTGATGCTTCATCTTAGTTCAACAGCCAACATAGGAGTAGACGTGGAATAGAGTTTTGTTTCACTAAATATTTAGGAGGTCATTAATACAAATTTGAAATAGATCTGAAAAAATAAATATCCTTTAATATGTTTGTATATTTAAAGTTTTCCTTTTTAACAGTGAGGTCTTTTTCCATTGTGAATTTAGGAGTTAGAACTTTAGATCCTAGGACCAACTAGACAGTTCTCAAATTTCTTTCCTGTTCAGAATGTTTCATCAAATTTATGAAAACCGCCGGGCGTTGGTGGCGCACGCCTTTAATCCCAGCACTTGGGAGGCAGAGGCAGGCGGATCTTTGTGAGTTCGAGACCAGCCTGGTCTACAAGAGCTAGTTCCAGGACAGGCTCCAAAACCACAGAGAAACCCTGTCTCGAAAAACCAAAAAAAAAAAAAAAAAAAATTTATGAAAACCTTATTTTTTTCTTAGATCAAATACCAGATAATATTCTTTAATGATTTGTTTATTTTATGTATATTAGTGTTTTGCTTACATGTATGTATGCACACTGTGTATGTGCCTTGTGCTCTTGGAGGCCAGAAGAAGGTAACAGGTACCCTAGAACCAGAGTTACAAACTGTTGCAGGTGCTGGGAACTAAACCTGGGTCCTGTAAGAGCAGCAAGTGCTCTTAGCCCTCCCCTCAACACCATGGATTTGGATAGCCTCCCTGAAGGGCTGCATTGTGTGGTTGGTTTCTCGTTCACAGCTGCCATGCTGAGCTATGCTTATGGATTCAGGCTCACATCAACAGTTTTCTCCTAGGTTTTGACTAATTTCTCAGAGCACTTGGGTTTGCTGTGGGCTCATTAGCTGTGTGTGCTTTTTTTCCCTTCACATTTGTGGTGTCAATATGTTTGAAAGAGAAATAGCTCTGTGGCTTCAAGTGTTTCTCAAAATGTAACTGTAACACAGGATACCTCTAGCAGACTAACACAATGCGGCACTTTGTGTCCATAGTGGTGCACACTTCAGACCCACGCATTCAGAATCTTGGATGGGTTCCCTTCCACATTTGTATAGTGTTCAAGTTGGGTCCTCGGGCACAAAGGGGGCTCTCAGTCTCGAAGCCATCCATGTTGGCAGATCCCTGCAGCATGGCTGAAGGTTCAGTTTCAGTAAATGGCAAAGGGTGGGGAACAACACAACATACAGTTCTTAGAAGCAGCCCTCTCCTGGCCCCCGTCAAGGCGGTGTGGGTCCAGAGTAAATGGCTACTCTCAGGGCTGTGGGTTAAAAGTGAGAGGCCCCACAGGATCAGGGAGGGCCTTTTATCAACCCTTTCTTAAGCATCACTGCCAGAGGGGAGCTCAGTGGCCCTCGAAAGAAGTCACAGCTGTCCACTGCTGAATGGAACCATAGTCCTTCACCATCGGCCCACTGCAAGCCTCTGAACTCTAAACATGCATTCTCTCTCTCTGTGGAACCTTCAAGATGAAGCATAATGTTCTTGACCACGTTACACATGTTAATAATTTCATAACAACGACATGGTTCTCTCTCCTAAGGCCCAAAATCAGCAGAGGGAGTGAATAGGCTTTTTCTCCATTTACCTTCTGTTCTAGAGGTTTCTGAGTAGGAATTGAAACACTTCCATATGCTATTAGGGACATCTATGTTTCAAGTAGGAAATTTTTCCCAAGAGGAGATGTTGAGGCTCCTCTCGAGCAGCCTCACACACCCCGGGAGGTAGACCCAGGTGTTTTCATCCAGCGATTCTGCACATACCAAGTACAAGTACTCTGCTCCAGAGAGGGCAGGCAGGAGGCCGTGTCATTAGGAATCTGCCAGCATCTTTCATGTTAGCAGTGGAGTTTGCCATTCTTGCTGGATGGTGGTAGTCCAGGCCCAGCACTTGGCGGGGGTCAGGGGCAGGTTAATCTCTGAGTTCGAGACCAGCTTGCTACAGAGAAAGTTCCAGGATGGCCAGGGTTACCAGAGAAACCCTGTCTCAAAAAACAAAACTAAAGAGCATCGGCTAATCTTGCCATGTTGCAGTTTAAGACACTGACAACGTGTCCCAGGACCTGTGACCTCTAATTCAGATATCAGTTTTATATGACTTACCTACTTTTGCTAGCCCCAAGTACCCAAGTTAAGAGGCTGTATTCTAGGAGTGAGAAGGAGGAAAAGAGATTACAGGATTGCTCATCATCACTCAGTGTTTTTGAAATTAGCTTCTGGCCAGTTATAAAAATGATCAAAAGGTGGGCAGCTGGAGAGATGGCTCCGTGGAGTTTGGATCATCCAGCCCCGTCATATCCACCCCAGCAGTGCATGGGGAGGATGCAGGTGGATACTGGAGTTCACTGACCAGCCGGTCAGCTAGCTGAAACAGCCCTGTCTGAAAAATACTGTGGAAATGTATTGAGGAAGACTTCTGGTGTCGGCCTCTGGCCTCCCAGGCTCACCCTGCAAGGGCACCACTCCACGTACACCCCACCTCATGCACACACACAAAAAACCAATTTACCCCACAGTGTGCCACATGAGCCCGTTTCACAATAGTTTAGCCTTTGCTCTTTGTACACTGAGCTGTCACTGCAAACATCAGGTTTGAAGGTTCTTCCTCTTCATGAGCTGTGTTGTGTGGCTCTCACTCTGGGACACTGACCACTCTGCTGCTTTCCCTTTGGGAGGTGTCCAGCCACCTGGATTCCCAACCTGATGAAAATTAGAGCTACCTGATCCAGAGGGCTTAAGGAGGAAACCCCAGAGATTTTTATTTCTCTTACGGCATCATTTAGTTTGGAAGCAGTGGTAAATGGTGTGGGAAATGATCTGTCTTCTTTCATGAATAGCTCCCAGTAAAGATGTCAGCCAGCATACACTAACCTGCTGTGGGTTTGAAAGTCTAAGTTCTCTAAGTGTGTCATGAGTCCTAGTTTGAATGCTGTGCCCTTCCCCATCTTTTAGGCTGCTTGAATTACTATTGCCCAGTTCTCTTATGTGCTGAAATCATTTACTGATGTCATGCAGCAATGGCCTCAGCTTTCTCTGTGGAGGTTCTTGGTGTAGCACCATTGCCCATTCATATAGGAAAGCAATGCCAGCCACAGTAATTTATTTACTCGTTCCTGCTTCTGAGCTTTTTCTGTGGCAGTGGGAGCTTATTGTTTGCTCCTGCATGAGTGGCCAGGTGACCAGATAAACTCCAGCACCGTGACCCCAGGACTGGCTCTAGTGGAGGCATGTTTTGTGTAGATGTGTGGGGTCCTGAATAGGGTCTTGCTTGGCAGTGATAATTATCTCGGGGTGGAAGACAAGGGTAATTTCCTCTCCCTAGCTCTGTTTTCAACCCTTTACACACTGTCAATCTCTTTCCCTATATGTCTATATATTGAAATGATGTCTTGGAACACATTTGGGATATTGTTAGTTTTCCATCTACCTCAAGGATGCTTTATAGAATTATTTTTTCTTATGCTGTGCCAAGAACTTTCACATGACAAAGACTGCCCTGCCTGATTTGTGTTTCTTCTAATTAAGTAGGAAGAGCAGATGTTCTGTAGCCATATGACAACCAACGTTCACAGTCGCTGAGTGACTTGCTCTTTGTAAAATAGTAGCGATCAGACTCAGTTTTGTTCCTGAGTGTCACCGGTAGGAAATCCCTTTACTTAACAGCTGCCCACGTATGCACAGTACTAGAATAGTATACATTAAATAGCCATTGCCTCTGGAGAGCTACAGACCAAAATACCTTCCAGTCAGTTAAATGTTACTTGAAAGGGAATACAGAGGCTGGGGATGAGGCACAGCATACAGGAAGTCCTGGGTTCAATCCCTAGAACCACACGACAGGTTTGGTAGCACAAACCTATAATCCCACATGCAGAAGGTGCAGGGTCCTCTTTAGTTACATTCTAAGTCTGAGGCCAGCTTGGGGTACAGAGACCCTACCCGCCCCCAAATGAAAAAGATTGGTGAAAAAGAGAAGTCTTAAAGACTACCAGCTTGCAGAATTGCCCAAGGATTATAACTAACTTAAAACCATGCAGTTAACAGTGGCTAGACTCCAGCCCAGTGCTGGGTCTGGCTTGTTTGGCAGCGTCCTTTCATTGTCCACAGGCGGTAAGCTGGAGTCACATGTGCTTGAGGAGCTCCTTCAGGAGCATTTGGTGTTCCTTAGGCCAACGTAGAATACAAAACCACCATGCCATCAGGTTACATTTGTGTTCTTCAATAGCTTTTTGTAAAATTATGATTTGCTAATGAAAGCAATCTCATACTTAGTGCTATTTATACATTTCATGTATTGTTCAGAGGGAAGTAGAGATAGAGGGCATGCGGGCACAGGACTGAACTAGGAAAATGAACTTAGGGGCTGGAGAGATGGCTCAGTAATTAAGAGCACTCATTGCTCTTCCAGGGGACCTGAATTCAAGTTCTAGCACCCGCATGGCAGCTCGCAACTGTCTAAGATCTGACATCCTCATGAGGACATAAATGTAGCAAAACACCAATGCAAATAAAATAAAAATAAATTTAAAAAAGAAAGAAAGAAAAAAGGAAAATGAACTTATCCATAGATGGTGTCAAGGTCGATTGTCTTTGGGAGCTGGTAAAGAAGAGACACTTGAGGAGACACGAGCTGACTTCATATGCAGTTTGTACAAGGTCCTGGGTTTGGTTCCTGGAGCCCTTCCCACACAGAAGAATAAAAGGAAGCAACAAGTAGGTTGAAGACGTCTAAGATCTGATTGTTGTGTCATAACTAGAGCCAAGTGCAGAACAGTTGATTAGTTCACTAGTTAGTATGGGCACACTCACGCACGTGCGTGTGTGTGTGTGTGTGCGTGTGTGTGTGTGTGCGTTCATACCTTCTACCGTGTGGGCTCGGGGTTGAATTTGAGTTGTCAGGCTTGGTGACAAGCACCCTTACCCATTAAGTCACATAGCAGTTCCCAGAGTGAACTGATTCAAAAGGTCATTCCTTAAGCTACTTAACATATTTGCCTCTTCTTCTGGATTGTTTTGTGTTGAATATATGCTTTCCTGAAAACTCAGAGCACTAAGGGTTGTTAGATATTCAATCTAGTATTCAAATGGGCAGTAACCTGGGTGTCACGATGCAGGCCTGTAATTCCAGCACTTGGGAAGTAGAGGTGTGGGGATCAGAGGAGTTCAAGGTCCTTCTGATTTACTTAGCCAGTTAAGGCCAGTCTGGCCTGCATGAGTCCCTGTCTCAAAGAACCAAAACAAAACAACATAAATGGTATCTTGTCTCCCAGGATATATATAGCATTTGTTTTCTAAGCAGACTTTCAATAGATGTGGGAAGTTCCCAGTAAAACTGTTTAATGATGTGTGTGTGTGTGTGTGTGTCTGGGAGTTCGAGGCCAGCCTGTGCTGCAACGTGAGTTCCAGGACAGTTAGGACTTCATAGAGAAACCCTGTCTTGAAAAATGAAAAAAATAAAATAAAAAAATAATAAAATTAAAAATTAAGCCAGGCGGTGGTGGCGCACGCCTTTAATCCCAGCACTTGGGAGGAAGAGGCAGGCGGATCTCTGGGAGTTCGAGGCCAGCCTGGTCTACAAGAGCTAGTTCCAGGACAGGAACCAAAGCTACAGAGAAACCCTGTCTCGAAAAACCAAAATAAATAAAATAAAAAAATTCTCTTGAGTAGTTTTCAGTCTCTCTAAGAGCTGCATAGCGAATGAATGTCCACGCTTATGGGCTTAGTGTTGGTTTAAATGGTTCAGAATTTGTAGCCTAAAATAGACTCAGCCCCTATCTTCAGAACGAACCTTTTTAAAAAAAAATAAAAATTGCATTTATTTGTTGATTTGTGTGTGGAAGGTATGTGTTGAGGTCTGAGAACAGCCTGCAGGAGCCAGTTCTCTCCTTGCTCCATGTGAGTCCAGGGAGTCAAACACTCAGCTTGTCTGGTGAGCAGCAAGCACCTTGAAACTCTGAGCTTTCTGGATGCCCAGAACTAACCAGCCTTTCCTATGCTATACACTGCCTCCTCCTAGACCCCCTTCTTTTCTGTAAAGATTTGTCTTCTCAAGTTTTAAATCTCCCCTTGCCTATGTAAAAGCCATCTCTCCTCAAAGTATTCTTGTACGTGCTGAAGTTGCCGGTCATCCAGGCAGGAGAAACGACTTTTCTGTGTGGCAGAGCCCCATCCACTTTCTCCTCCGCCAGATCAAGCCTTAACTGTTCCATTGGCAAGTTTGTTCCTCTGTTCTCGGAAGCACTTGCTCTTCCATGCCCAGTTGAGGTGACGTGTTATTCTGAGTGGTTGTAGGGTTGTGGGTGTCACCTGTAGCCTCAGGGGATTGTTGTTACTCTCTTGTCTAAGCTAGTGTCTAGACCTAAGCTTGGCATATTGCTGAATGGCAGAATGTGTTTTCCTTTGTTGTTCTTTTTTTAAAAAGATTTTTTATTTTGTGCACCTGAAGGTTTTACCTGTATGTATATGTATACACCATGTGATCTTCTGGAACTGGAGTTACAGACAGTTGTGAGCTGCCATGTGAGTGCTGGGAACTGAACCAGGGTCCTCTGGAAGAACAGTCAGTGCTCTCAACTGCCGAGCCATCTCCAGCTCTGATAGTAACTATTCTCCAGGAATTGGTCAGCTCATATTGCTGTTCCTCAGTGTGTGTCGTTGATTTTCAGGTGTCAGGTGCTTTAGGTGTCATTGTCATCCTTATAAGTCTTTTAAAATTAGTTTTTTTTAACCAGGTGGTGGTGTACACCTCTAATCTCAGCATTCAGGAAGCAGAGACAGGCAGATCTCTGTGAGTTTGAGGCCAGCCTGGTCTACAAGAGCTAGTTCCAGGACAACCAGGGCTACAGCAGAGAAACCCTGTCTCGAAAAAACAAACCAAAACCCAAAAAACCCAAATAGAGCAGTGGTTCTCAACTTTCTCAATGTTGCAACTATTTAATACAATTCTTTATGTCATGGTGACCCCCAACCATAAAATCCTCTCGTTGCTACTTCATAACTATAATTTTGCTAACTGTTATGAATCATAATTGAGTCTGATATTCACTACTGGGGTTGTGACCCCATGTGAAAACCACTGAAATAAATGATAGGCTTCTGGTGAACAGTATCAAATGGTGCTGTTTTAAATCACAGCACAAAGAGAAAGCCAGGCTTTAAAGATTGTTTTCTGGCCTGGGGGTATAATTTAGCAGTAGTGTGTTGGCCTAGCATGAATGAAGTCTTAGGTTCAGCCCCTAGAACCAAACAACAGCAACAAAACGTTTTGAGCTCTAGGTAGTGACTCATGACTGTAATCCCAGCGCTCAGGAGGCAAAATGGCTGATTGTTACGAGTTAAAGGCCAAGCTTTCCAGGACTACAAAACAAGACCCTGTCTCAAAAACCTCAGTCAAACAAAATGGTTTTAGCAGATAACCACAGTACACCAAGCCTGACGACCTGAATTCCATACCCAGGACCCATAGGGGAAGGAGAGGACTAACTCCTGCACATTGTTCTCCATGGTACACTCTCCAACAAATACATACATTTTAAAAAAACTTCCCCAACCCCCCCCCTTTTTTTTAAATCTTGCCAAAAAATTTTTTACAAATATTCCTGGTAGACATTTTTTTTACACTACAAAGTAATATATTTTTTTTTTAAGATTTATTTATTATGTACACAGTGTTCAGCCTCCATGTATGCCTGCAGGCCAGGAGAGGGCGCCAGATCTCATTACAGATGGCTGTGAGCCACCATGTGGGTTGCTGGGAATTGAACTCAGGACCTCTGGAAGAGCAGTCAGTGCTCTTAACCTCTGAGCCATCTCTCCAGCCCTACAAAATAATATTTTAAAGAGCCCTTTCTCTTCCTCTCTTTTTTGTGAAGTTGTAGGCTCAGGCAAGTGTGGAGGCCACTGCCTATGGACCCACCCCCAAGAGACAGGCTTTGGGAGACTCTCGTACAGATCCAGTTGCAGCTGCATAGCAAAGCTTGGCTCAAAAAGGAGAAAAGAAAGAAAGTGCAGCCGTCCCAGAGCAGCACTAAGCATTGCACATCCCTGGGAGTTAATTCCCCGTGAACGTGACCTGCAGCAGTCACGCCCTTGGGTGCTGTGACCCTCAGAGCAGACGGTTTTCTTTTTAGTAGAAACCAACCTTCAGGGGTCTGTTCTCTTGGCTCTCATTTATTATTTTTATTTTATGTGTGTAGGTGTTTTGTCTGCATGTATATCTATGCATTCACAGAAGCCAGAGAAGGGCACTGAAGTCCCAGAAATGGGAGTTACCAGCATTTGTGAGCTACCAGATTGGTGCTGGGATCAAACCTGGTTCCGCTGGAGGAGCTGAGAACAAGTGCTCTGGACTGCCGAGCCCTTTCTCTGTTCCCTGCTTTCATCCTAAAGGAACAGGCTGTTTAAGTTATTCTGTCTTTAAAAAGAAAAGATTTATTTTTTTACCTTGGGTATGCTGTTGTGTTGAATGCCCAGGGGTCAGATAGTGCGGTCTCCCTTGGAGTTGGAGCTGCAGGTGTTTGTAACCCACTTGACAAGGCTGCTGTGATCTGAGCTCAGGTCCTCTGACACAGAAGTAAGTGCTCTTGACTGAGCCGTGTCTTAGTGCCTCATTTAAACTGTTACTAAGGGAAAATATCAGACACTGTGGCAGAGCAGAGACAAAGACACCTTTTCATCAGTCCTCTAGGGCCTGAGAGGGCCGTGTGCTGGCCCACAGTGGCCTCAGGTAGGCATATTTCCTCTCATGTCCTTAGGCTCCCTGATTGTGCCCTCACCTCTTTCGGTTTCTTTGTGTGCTTCAGCTGGGTTCTGTTGTGTTAATTTCTTCAAATATGTCTTGTTTTCTGTACCTACTGTCCTTTCTCACTTGCTGTAACTGATGTTATTGCTGTGCCTCTCTGCCAATCCCTGCTTCCCCTGCAGGGCAAAGGAGTATGAGCTCCACAAGGCTCCAAGCCCTCCTCACCCAGCATCTCATTCTCCCTCACGGGTACAGTGCTCATGAAGCAAGATTAATAAAAACTTAGAGACAGAAATTGGGGTTCAACCTGAAGGTCAGAAAAGCAAAACAGCCAGCCACTGACTCTTACCTGATCTCAGTCCGAAATGGCAATTCTGTCTCCAGGAATCTCAGAATGAGACTGTAACTGAGAGCTGCCTCCTCCCGTTTTCTAGTGTCTTTAAAGGCATGTAGTGGCCGGTTTTTATGGCAACTAGTGTGGCTCCTGGGATTAAAGGTGTGTGTCACCACTGCCTGGTCTGTCCGGCTGACCAGTGGGGCTGCTTTACTCTCTGATCTTCAGGCAGTCTTTGTTTGTTTGTTTGTTTGTTTTTTCGAGACAAGATTTCTCTGTAGCTTTGGAGCCTGTCCTGGAACTAGCTCTTGTAGACCAGCCTGGCCTCGAACTCACACAGATTCATCTGCCTCTGCCTCCTAAGTGCTGGGATTAAAGTCGTGCGCCACTACTGCCCAGCCAGTTTCTTTATTAAAATACAAAAGAAACTCCACCACATGTTTAGGCATATTTATTTGTTGAATGGGTGAGGCTTCACAATGAATCATTTAACCTCGAGTTACAAGTAAACTTGTGAGTCCTCAGAGTTCACATGGAAGACAGACCCCAAAGCCATCCACATTTTGCCCTAGCCTAAGCTGTTCCATAGCTAATAGCCATTAAACACCCTGAGGAGGGCTGGCAGGCACAGCAGGTAATTGAATTGAAACACTACACCTAATTACATAATTGATCAAATACAGAAACATAATGCAGTCAGTTTTCTACAAATCCAATAATGAAAATATGGGTTTTACTACCAATAAAAATTGATTGATTCTGGTTTTTGACTTACACAAATTAAAATGGCACAGTAGGGGCAGCTTATAAATCCAGAGGCCTTTGTGGGATTCTGAGATGTTACTCCAAAACACTAAATTCTCATGGTGAGGGTCACAAGTCTCACTGCCTCCCTGCCCCCCACTTTCTGCTTGTTTACAGAATGTTTTCCTTTCAAGATAGAGTTGAAATTTTCAAGTATTTTCTAGAAATTATGAGGTACTGCTTTTGCTAAGCACCATTGTCCTTGTGTTTTCCTTTGACACCCTGTTATATTGTATACCTTTTCCCTGCAGGGAGCCTTCTTGCTGTATCACTGAATTCTCTGGGGTGTCCATCTGTCTGTCCCCCCATGCCTCCATCTTCTACCTTCTTATAACCTACTCCACTTAACACTGAGGCACTCAAAATCCAGTCTTCCTCCCAAAGTTCTTGATTTCTTCCATTGCTTACTGCACGTTATGTTCTTGTGTGGAGTTGTATGTTGCCAGTACCATACCGTAGGTCCTATCTCACAGGCATTCATATGTCTCAGCATCCCTAGGACCTGACATAGATTTCAGCATAGAGTACATTAAAACCATTACAGTTCTTGGACTGTGCGTCTCCTTTAATGTGAGGTAATGCATCGCTGGTAGTCTGAACAAGAAGCAAAGGTAGTGGCCATTGCTTTATTTGGGCTCTCTGGTTTATAGATTAGGTTTCTGAATTCTGGATTACCATGGTTTGGTTTGGTTTTCTTTTTCTTTTTCTTTTTTTTTTTTTTTAAGCTCAAATTCCCATTGTGGAGTGTTAGTTGTTTTTTTTTTGTTGTTGTTGTTGTTTTTTTTTCTACCCTCTTGTTTATTTCTCTGGCTCTTTGAATCACTGCATGTCCTGGACCCACTGATTCATTTGAATTAGACAAAAAATTTCTGCAGAACTGAGCGTAACACTTTTTTATTAAAAAAACAAAATAAAACAAAAATGACTGGGCAGTGGTGGTGTCTTTAATCCCAGCACTGGAGAAGCAGAGGCAGGTGGATCTCTGAGTTTGAGGTCAGCATGGTCTACAGAGTGAGAAACCTGTCTCAAACCCCCCAAAACTGAATGATACTGGGGCTCTGCTAGTTAGCTCATACAGCATGTGTGGGTTCCATTGTTAGTCCTGCAAAAACAAGAGCAAAGTGAAGGAGTCCATTCAAGCCACAGGTCACTAATTAGAGCCACCCAGTGTCATTTAGAAGTTTTCCCTGGGTCTGCACTTTGAGTTTTTTAGCAAACTGTTCTAATTTAGGCCTGCTTCCTGAAGTTAGAACCCAGCTCAGTCAAGGGAATTCTCATGGCTCTGTCATGTTTGAAAACCTCACCTAACCCTGTGAGCAGCCAGCTTGTCCAGTAGAGCAGGCAGTGCCTCCAGGCTAAGACAGTTTCTTGCCCCCACTTGAGATCTCATCACCCTGCTCTCTTCCTACTTTTCAGCAGAAGTAGTATCCATGTCTCCTATAGCCCTCTCCTTTTATTTTAATTAATTAATTAATTAATTAATTTATTTATTTATTTTGATTTTCGAGACAGGGTTTCTCTGTAGCTTTTGGTTCCTGTCCTGGAACTAGCTCATAGACCAGGCTGGCCTCGAACTCACAGAGATCCGCCTGCCACAGCCTCCCGAGTGCTGGGATTAAAGGCGTGCGCCACTAGCCCTCTCCTTTTAAGCAGAGACAGATACCCAGAAAAACCCATGTGACCACCCCTTACAAGGTCTCTAATGAGCGAGCAAACCAGAAGAATGTAAACACTGATTGATTAAATTATTAAAATTACTTAAATTATCAAATTAATTAAATTATTAATTTTTTTTAAAGTTTCCCGTGGTCTTCCGAGGTCAGCATTCTGTTTTGTGAGTTGTGTCCCCTAGATCTCTCTTCCACATCTAAGAAATGTCACCTGATCATCTAACTTGAGAATGCTGGTATTTTACTGGTGTCAACATCGGTTGTACAGTCAATGAACAAGAACTGAACAGTCTGTGCTCAAGGCAGGATCGAGACCTCTTTTTCTCTAATTCCACACAGACACGTCTTCGGCCTCTGAGGATGAGGGCTCTCTGAGACGCCAGGCTGCGCTCTCTGCTGCCCTGCAACAAAGCTTGCAGAATGCCGAGTCCTGGATCAACCGCTCAGTCCAGGGATCGTCCACCTCTTCATCCGCATCTTCTACGCTGTCCCACGGAGAGGTCAAAGGAACCAGTGGGTCTCTAGCTGATGTATTTGCCAATACCCGAATAGGTAGGAGTTGATCTACCCAAGAAGCCCACCCAATGTTTCATATGGCACCCCAGTATCCTGGAAACAGTTTATGATTGTGTTAGGTTTTCAATGTGGCCTGAAATATATGATCACAGAAAACAGTTGATGAGGCAGAGAAAGAAGCACCAGCTATATATTGTTGTAGGGGTAATAGGTATCATCAACATTATTGATACAAATATTGCTCACCTGAAGCCATATCTATTTCTGTAAGCAATACTGAAACTGCAAAATATAACCCCAGTCTTAGTACGGGTTTATGCCAGAAGAGAAATAGTCCCTATATCAAGAGCTGCTAAACCTCAGAGTTCTCAGAAATATCATCTATATTCCATAAAACATAACATATTTAATCTGAGTAAATTCACACTAAGCCATTGTTGGCAAGGCATTTTGTCTCTGGCTAAAGACTGGGTTTATGTTGCTCGCTGCGGTGATGTTGCTGCATGAGACGTGTGCAGGCTGCGGGGAGGCACACCAAGCCGCTGGCTGCGCTGGTGCTGTTGTAGGGTGTCTAGCTGTTGCTTGGCTCTGCTTTATGTATTTGTGAGTTTTGTCCCCCACCAGGTCTCTGCTCTACTTCTTGGCAGTACCAGTTGCACTTGTCATGGCCTAATGCTGCGTCTGCTGTCGTACTCCTTTTCCTGGACGACCCGTCACTTTCCGTTGTCCACTTGTCGTCTCAGTGACCGTCCTGTGTCACTTTAGATAATATTCCAATTTGATTTTTGGAAAGGCTGGAAAATTATAGATTAAGATTATACTTTTTAATGATGATAGTTACCTTGTGGATATGATTGCCACATTAAAAAGCCACACATCACTGTTGTGACCCGCCCTGCACTCCTTGCTCTCCTCTGTATCCCTGAGCCTCCCAGTGCAGCTGCACGCAGATAGGCATTTCCCCACTACCCTGCCACAGGCAGCAAGCAGCTTTGATTATTTTATGTCCTATGGTTGTGTCCTCTAATTTCTTTCTTCAGAAGATGTTGTCTAGTTTTTGTGGGGGGTTAGCTTCATTCAGTAGCTTTTTCCCAGCCCACAGCACTCCTGTTCTCACCCCAGCTCACTTTCCACAGACACTGAACCAGATCGTGTGCACCTGTAGGCCCAGCACTTGGAAAGCAGAGGCAGCGGGTCAGCTGTCCTGGCTAAGGAGACCCTGTCTCAAAAAATTCAAAAGAACTTTTCCATGAAGTATCATATGTGGGGAACCTTGCCGGATAGTGGATCCAGCTTAACTCTGGGCTGTCTCGTCAAAATTAGAAGTAGGCTATCTCGTTTTCCTTCCTTTGAGAATATGGGTCTCTGACCCACTCTCGTTTGGTAGAACTGGAAACATCCCAGATAAAACATGGCATACAGAAGTGTTCAAGGACCTAGAGAACTAGTAGAATTGGACCTTACTCACTTTGATTCCGTTTGTTTACAAACATTGAATTCCTGTTATCCACTCTGTAAGGAAATAATGTTTTTGAGAAACATTGGCTATGTGATTTGATCTAATGACCAAATCTACTCAGATCTTGAGAATTATGTTTTAGAAAGCTGATATGCTCTGGTTTACCTTCATTTTCCTCCAGTAAGTCCTAGTAGACTTTGATGGAAATGTTTGTTTTAGGCTGGTGAGATAGCTCAGCAGGCAGAAGCACTCAGGCAACTCAGGACTCGTTCATCCTTGGGACCTCCAACGGAAGGAGAGAACTAGCTCACAGTACATGATAGTAATAATAATAAGTAAATAAGAGAATAAATATTTTTTAAAGTTTGTTTTAAAAGAGCTAAAACAAAAGATTTATAGTGTTATTTTTACTGTTAATACCATATGATTCTAAATTTTGTCTTTTCCCTTCAGAGAATGTCTCAGCTCCTCCTGATGTCACTGCAACTACCTCTTCCTCTTCCTCACTTCGCCCAGCAAACATTGACCTGCCACCTTCTGGCATAGTTAAAGGCATGCACAAAGGATCCAACAGATCCAGCCTTATGGACACGGCTGATGGTATGAGTCCCTTGGTAGGGTTAGGGAGTATACGTTCAACTGGGAAAATGCAACTTGTGCCCAGCAGCTCTTCTCAGCTGCACCAGCTGCAGAGACACCTGCTGCCGCCTCACTCGTCATCACCATGCACAGTCCCTCTTGTCACTGTCCATGCTGGTGTTTGTAGAAAGCACCGTGAGTCGAGTGTGGAAGAAAAAAAAATGCTATACGAGGAACAGAAGCCTGGGGAGGCCTTTAGCTGCACACTCAGCATAGCGCTGGGTTTGTCTCCTGTTGTTAGAAAGTTTGTCAAGTGTATATTTGGTCCTTTTTGAATAGAATAAGATGGCAAAGACCAAGCAAGCATAGCTGGAAGTAAAATCTGGATCAAGCGGTGGTAGCGCACGCCTTTAATCCCAGCACTCATGAGGCAGAGGCGGGTGGATCTCTGTGAGTTTGAGGCCAGCCTGGTCAAGAGAGTGAGTTCTATGACAGCTAGGGCTACATAGAGAAACCTTGTCTTGAAGGAAAAAAAAAAGAAGATGATCTGGGAGGAAGGAGGAAAGGAAATAAGGGTAAGAAAGAGAAATCACAGTTTCAATAAATAAGGCATTTAAATCCTTAAAAGTCTCATTGGTAATAAAAAGCTTAATAGGTAAGTTTTTTAAAGAGAAGAATGAGGTAATTGAGGTAATAAAATGTATTATTGAGCTCAATGAATTTTAACTGAATTTACCATTGCTTTTCCCCTTACAGGTGTTCCTGTCAGTAGCAGAGTATCCACGAAAATCCAGCAGCTTCTCAGCACACTGAAACGACCCAAAAGACCCCCCTTAAAGGAATTTTTTGTGGACGACTCTGAAGAAATTGTGGAAGGTAGTAGTGAAAGTGCCAGAAGCACACACTCACGGCTGAACGTGGCATCGTTCTTACTGAAGGAGTTCATGCGGCTGCGGTGTTAGGTCTCGGAGAAGGGATGGGGACAAAGAGGACTGGGAGCTAAGAGCTATCCTCGTTAGTGTGGTCTTTGTACTCAGTCATTGAGTCAGAAGGCGCATGGTGTGTGTGCCTGTGAGAGAGAGCGAGCGAGCATGTGTGGAGACCAGAGCACCACTTCCGAAAGCTGCTTCTCTCCCATCATGCAGGTTCTGGGCCAGCAGGTTTGATGGCAAACACCTTTATTTGCTGAACCCTCTCACTCACCTAGAAATACATGATTTCTATAATTATTTGTAATTTGTATTTTTTGAGCGTGTCGATAACAAATCCAGCCTCAAAGGTTTGGTTTCTTTCTTGTAATACAGATGGGCCTTTTATTGACTCTGCCAGTCAGTGCACACACATTCACTTTCCAGAAGACAGAGTGGTAGATAGTAAAGACATTTAAAGACATGAAAATGCACTTCCTTCCTTCATGCTGATTGTGACGTAGACCAGTGAGTTCTAAAATGAGTCAGTGTAGAAACAGGTTAGCCAGGATGTTCATGTTAGAGAAGATGGGAGAGGTAAGAAGTTAGTCCTGTGTGTGTGGTTGTGCAATAATTAAAAACCATTCACTGGTGAAATCATGATATCCTGGATTTCATAAGAGAACTTGAGAAGGGAGAGGGTGTGAGTGTGGGTGAAGAGCAGCCATTCTGTGTGATTGAAGCTCATGGCAGACTCACAAAGAGTAGAGGGGACCAAGGAGACTGCACACAGGGAGAGAGACTGACAGACTCTCCTGCATAAAGAACTATCTGGAAGCCCTGTCAGTTTGTTTGCTTGTCCTGAGACTAGAAGTAATCTACAATCATATCAGAATAGTAATGGGATGTGGCATATTGGAGACTAGTTCTGATCTTTGCCGGCTTCTAACAGTGTTTTACTAATTATAAATAGATTTCTTTGACTAATGGTTGTTTTTGGAAAAGGAAAACACCTGTGTCTTTTGGAAGCATGAAGAAGTGTGCACGCAGCTCTAGTGGAAAACTCTACCTCCCAGATGCACAGTCTCTGTAGAGATGAAGTGGCTTATAACAGTTACTCCTTGGTATTCCTGTTAAATTTAGATTAAATCTAAGAATCTTAATGGTCTGAAAATATTATGCAAAATAAGGAGTGAAATGAGTATTTTATTAGGAGAAGAATGAATTCAGAGAAATGGATGCAAATAGGGAACATTACACTATGTAAATAAGCCAGACTCAGAAACGTGCAGACAGCATGTCTTTTCCCTGCAGAATCTAGATTTAAATGTGTGTGTGTGCAGGTCCTGAAAAGGGGGCACTGCGAAAGGGGAGAAGGGAGTCTTAGCAGAGGTGGGGCTAAGAGAGAAATGAAATTCACATGAAGTCTGCTTGGGAAGAGGGAGGCTAGCAGGAGCGGGTAGGAGAGGTGGGATGGGGATGAGCAAGAATGAAATGTAATGATACAGATGTATAAAATGCTGTTTGGAAGCCCCCTGCTTTATGTGCTAACTCTAAAAAAAGAATGAGTCAAACAAATCCATCATAATAGTGAATTACAAAGAACAGTTTTTTCTTATTATTACTTTTAGTTGTCTATACTGATTGATTTTGTATGGATGGGTGTTTTCCCTGCATGTGTGTATGTGTACTACCTTCATGCTTGCTGACCAAAGAGGCTAGAATAGGGTATCAGATCTCCTGGAGCTGGAAATACAGACAGCTATAAGTTGTCATGTGGGTGCTGGGAATTGAACCTGGGTCCTCTGGAAGGGAGACCAGTGCTCTTAACCACTGAGCCATCTCTTCAGCCCATATATAGCTGCAGTATGCACTAGAGCATGCACACAGCAAAACCAGGCTAACATGGGCAGTGGGTGACTGCACACTCGGAGTACAGGAGAGAGAACGTCACCAGCTGTTGAGTCACACTGGAGCTGAGGTATCACTGTCTGTGTGCCCCTGTGTACTCTGTAGCTGAAAGTGCAGTGTTTGTTTTCTCTAAGTGTTTTGTTGAGACAAGAGTCTTGGCAGTATTCCTTGGCAAACCTTAAATTTGATCTTGTTCTTGCTTTAGCCTCCTGAACTTTGAGACTATGGGGATGGGCTCCCATACCCAGCTTGTTCACATTTCCAGTTTACTATAGTCTGTGCACTTGGTTGGTACACAGTAATTACTTGAGTATTTAGCCTATATGTAAATTATCTTTTCTTCTATGAGAATATAGAGTTTAAGACTGAGCACAGTGGGAGATAGAGGTAGGTGGCTCTCTATGAGGTCAAGGTCAGCCTGGTCTATATATCAAGTTCAAAGCCAACCAAGCCTAGATAGGGAGACCCTGTCTTAAAAACAAAAGCAAACATCCAAAACCAACAATAAACAAAAGAAATGTAGGATTTAAATAATTATTTGAATAATACTTGTTCACTGTAGAAAAACCTACAGTGTATATTTTGAGTATAAACAGTCTCTCTGATTCCTGGTGTAGGTGTTCCTCTCTCTGCACTCAACTAACACCGTTAAGCAGCCCTTGCATTTGGGGCACTGTAAGCTGTGATGGGAGTAAGCCATCCCTTCCCTGGAAGCTGTGACTCCTTGGGAGGATGATGGAAGCCCTAAGGCCTCACTGTGAGAATGAGCCAGAGAGAGACAGAGGAAAATGTGTTCGAGTTGGAGTTAGAAACATGTGAACTTATTTCATCTTCTTGCCTGTTTGCTGCAGTACCTCGGCCAGATCCCAACCAACCAAAGCCTGAGGGCCGACAAATGATGCCAGTGAAGGGAGAGCCCCTTGGAGTCATCTGTAACTGGCCCCCTGCGCTGGAGTCTGCCCTGCAGCGCTGGGGCTCCACCCAAGCCAAGTGCCCCTGCCTGACTGGGCTGGACATGTCTGGGAAACCAGTATATACGCTCACATACGGTGGGTCCCCACTGCGCTAAGATTTCTCCAGGACTCTGGGCAGCGCTTCTTTGGGTAGTTCTCGGTTGCATGTGTCTCTGTCATTTCATTAGACCCTGTGTTCCAAGTGGAGGTATTGCCAAACATTTTCATTTGCTAAAGTGATGTGGGTAAGCAGCTAGGTTTAAGGACAGCAAAATAAGATTCGTTTTTGTTTTTACATTAGAAGATTTGTTTTTGTTTTGTTTTATGTTTCTGAGACAAAGTTCACGTAGCCCGGGATGGCCTTGGACTCTAGTTCTCTTAGTCTCCTGATTCTGAGTTGCAGGCATAAATCGTGGCACTGACTAGCCCCTCCCTCCAACGTCCATCTGACACTTATGAGTACATCCGTATGACTCCTAGAACCAGCTTCTCTTTTGATCTTAGTTCTATATAAGACAAAATTTCACTATGTAACCCAGTCTGGCCTTGAAGCAGAAGAAATCTTCCTGCCTCAGCCTCTGCAGGGTAGCATTATTGTTATGAACCCACGCTCAGCTTACTCCATTTATAGTATTTTTTTTAATCATTTGAGTTAAACCTTCCAGAAAACCCTAGGACATAGCCAACTGTCTTTTAGTCTTGTGTTGTAAAACAGACAAACAAGGGCAGTGGTGGTGGCGCACGCCTTTAATCCCAGCACTCGGGAGGTAGAGGCAAGCGGATCTCTGGGAGTTCGAGGCCAGCCTGGTCTACAAGAGCTAGTACCAGGACCGGCACCAAACCTACAGAGAAACCCTGTCTCGAAAAACCAAAAAAAAAAAAAAAAAAAAAGAAAAAGAAAAAAAGAAAAGAAAAAACAGACAAACGAAAAATGTTGTCCTCTCTTTAAAGGTATTAAGTATGCTCTTGTTACATTATTTAAAAAAAAATTGAAATGAGCCATATATCAGTGGCACTCACCTTAATCCCAGTACTTGGGAGGCAGAAGTGGACAGATGTCTGTGGGCTTGAAGCCAGCCTGGTCTATGTAGCAAGTCCCAGGATAGTAAGACCCTGTCTCAAAAAGAAAAAGAGAAAAAACAGATGACAGGAAAGAACTTGAACTCTTAAGTAAGGCAGGGTGCTTCATTTGTCCTGGGCAAGAGTGACTCTTTAGAGTGCCCGAGAGGCTGCTTGAGGGGAGACTTCTGTGTTGGGGAGGGTGGTACCAGCTCATCGCAGCCACTGGCGACTGTCAGCATGCTGAACCCAGTGCTCTCTGGCTGAAACAGGCCTATAATCTCTTCTGTCTGATTGTTTTCTTTTCTCAGGGAAGTTGTGGAGCAGAAGTTTAAAGTTGGCTTACACGCTGCTTAATAAACTGGGGACCAAAAATGAGCCTGTGTTAAAGCCTGGAGACAGGGTAACTTATTTTGTTTGTTAGAAAGGTGGTATTTGTTTCTGATACATACCCCGGGCTTTGTTGTACAATGATAAGACTTACATTATTCCTTTTTAAAATGCTTACTTGTTTTATGTGTATGGGTGTGTGGCCTGTATGTGTGTCTATGTATACCACGTGTCTGGTGCCTAAGGACATCAGATTCCTAGAACTGGAGCTGTGAAGTGGTTGTGAGCTCCCACTGTGCTGGAAAGGCCCCTGGTCCCTGTAAGACCGGCCAGTGCATTTCCATCAATCTGAGACTGTCGGCCTTGCTCAGCAAGCACTTCTTCTCACTGAGCCATCTCACTGACCCCAGCTTTCTTTTTAGTAGACTAATAAGCAGACTTTCTTAATGTAACCTTTTTAAGAAAATATTTTTTACATTTATGTGTGTGTGTCTGTGTGTGAACATGAGTGTTCTTGTGGAGGTCAGAGGACAGTTTATGGGAGCTGACTCTCTCCACCACGTAAGTCCTTGGAGGATTAAACTCAGGTCATCAGACTTGGTAGCAAGCACTCTCAGGCTATCTCATGGATCCTCAGTAACTATTTAAAAATGCTTTTACAGGAGGCTGGAGAGATAGCTCAGAGGTTAAGAGCATTGCCTGCTCTTCCAAAGGTCCTGAGTTCAATTCCCAGCAACCACATGGTGGCTCACAATCATCTGGAATGGGGCCTGGTGCCCTCTTCTGGCCTGCAGACATACACACAGACAGAATATTGTATACATAATAAATAAATAAAATATATATAAAAAAATAAATAAAAATGCTTTTACAATGTCCCAGAAATCCTTAAAGTATGGCTTTACATGTACAGACTGATACTGAGGACTTTCCGTGAGTCACTGAACCTAAGCAGGCGATGCTGTGCCTACCCAAGTGTCAAGAAGGCCATTTCGTTCTGTGGAATTATTTTTAGACCTCTAGGACAGTTTAAAGGTTTAGATTGAACTCAGCTTTGGAGTGAGTTTAAGCAGTTTGATTGCAAATTGAGAAGAAACAGGAACACAGTGATTAAGGGGCTGGGGGAGTGGCTCACGGGATGAAGGGCTTGCTGTAGAAGCCTCGCGTCTGTGTCCCATCTCTGGAACTCACAGACCTGACAGTTGTCCCCTAAGCACACACACTATGGCACACACCCGGCACCCACACGCATATTTTATCCAAACAGTAATAATAAATAAAAGAAACTTAAAAGAATCTAGTGATATGGTCAGATTTCAAACGTGAATCTGCGAATATTCCAGCCAGAGAACAAGAGCGACAGTGTAGTAAGATGAGTGGTTTTGCATCCTTGAGTAAAGTTACTCCTGTGACTTAGCAGAAGCAATCACAGGCTTGCACACTTAGGGCTTTCAGTGTTCTCCTGGCTTACCTCTTGCCAATGAGCCAACTGTACTTGCACTTGTTCATATGTTACCAGATGCCTTCATGCTGGACCACTTGCGTGTTGAGTGACTAGGGACTGGTGTGGTGAAAGGTTAAGAACAGGCCTGTGTGGTCCCAGTGTGGTGACTGAGCTGGTTAACACTTGTAGGCGCCTCCTGAGACATACACAGCTCTAAATTACATTGTTCTGTCGTGAGATGTCCACCACATTTATGCTATTAACCCTGCACTAAGGTAAATTGCGTTAAGCTTCCTAAGTAATTAACATATTAGACAAGCTGTCTGCTACTGAATCATAAATAAGATTAAACATTTTACAATAATGATAATGAATTGCATTTTTATGTCTCAAAATGTGTAAGTTTTAGGTTTTAGCTTTGCTTTTTGGTGTTCCTAGGAATGTAAATGGGGTCTTATATGAGGCAAATACTCTCTGAGGAACCTCTACCCCAGAATCTATGGTATAACCATGGGGATGATGGTGCCCCTACCAGATGTTTTTGTCCTTCAAAGTCACTTAATTTCCTTCAGAATGAGTAACTGTTAAATTGTTTGACTTATTGTGTCCATGGAAAATGTTCTATGTGTATAGAGTTAATCAGTCTGCGCTCCACTGTTGTTTAATGTCTTTGGGAATTTTAGGTTGCCTTGGTTTACCCCAACAATGATCCAGTCATGTTTATGGTGGCTTTTTATGGATGTCTTCTGGCAGAAGTGATTCCAGTACCTATAGAAGTACCACTGACCAGAAAGGTAACATCTTTGTGCTAAATGTCTTTCGCTGTGATACAGGAGGCACTGGACTGACTCAGTGACACTAGAAGCAATGTAATCGCTAGGCATAGTGGCCTCTGCCGTTAATCCCAGCACTTGAGAAGCAGAGGCAGGTGAATTTCTTGTGAGTTTGAGGCCAGCCTGGTCTATATAGTGAGTTCTAGGACAACTATACAGAGAGATACTGTCAAGAAAGAAAGAAGGAAGGAAGGAAAGAAAGAAAGTCATGGGAGGCATATATTTGAGTGTGCAGTGGTTGCCATTCATAGAGTACCATTCCTTCAGACTTACTTCATCAAGTGGAGGAGGCCAGGGAGGTGATGATGCAGTGGAGGAGGCGAGGGAGGTCATGATTCAGTGGAGGAGGCCAGGGAGGTCATGATGCAGTAGAGGAGGCGAGGGAGGTGATGATGATGCAGTGGAGGAGGCCAGGGAGGTGATGATGCGGTGGAGGAGGTGACTGCTCCACAATGGAGATTGTGTTCAGACCATGTCAGCCCTGATAGTAAAGATGACAGGGCAGATTTCCATTCTAGTTTGAATGGTTTCTCCCTGAGCTTTTCACACTGGCCATTTCATGCTGTTTATTTCTGAGAATTGATGTTAGAGACTAATATAGTAGAGAATGTTGATTCATAATAAAGAGCTTTTTAAGTAATAATAAACAGATTGGTGACATTGCTAAAGTTTTAGTTGATGGGTAGATCATAAGGCTCCCCTTAAGCTGACAGTCCTTGTGCGTTTCCCTAGTGATACTTCGAAGACGGCAGGTAAATACTTTAGACTTTGCCTTTGGTTGCTTTTGCTGCTATTTAAGGTTAAAATCTATTTCCTCTAAAGTAGAAGAATAAAGGAAGATAAGATTTGGTGTAATTGAATGGAAATATGGGCTTTGATATCCGTGTTATTTATGTTGTTCTGGCCTGGGTAGCTGCTACTCTTGATTTGGGGATAGGGCTGGGAGAAGAAAACTGTTAGAATTTGTTCCACTGGCCTCAAGAGTCACAGAAGGTTACACTGGCTTAGGGTGCATACTTTGTAATGTCAGGTTGAAACAGTGTTTGGTTGTACTTAGGGAACAACCACAGAAATTGCTTGAGCCATGTTGTCTCGAGCTGCGACATTTGAAAGCTGTCTGGGCTCCATGGCACAGTGGGTAGTGATGGGTGTCTCTGGGTGCCATTGCCAAGCGTGGTGTACTCATGCTCACTCATGCTCACACCCTCACTGTGTTCATTATTTTTTTCTCCACAGGATGCTGGAGGTCAGCAGATTGGCTTCTTGCTAGGGAGCTGTGGGATTGCCTTAGCTCTCACCAGTGAAATTTGTCTGAAGGGCCTGCCAAAAACCCAGAATGGAGAAATTGTACAGTTTAAAGGTGAGTAATATTCATGCCCAAATTACCCATTGAAAGTCAGGTCTGGGGCCTGGAGAGATGGCTCAGAGGTTAAGAGCATTGCCTACTCTTCCAAAGGTCCGGAGTTCAATTCCCAGCAACCACATGGTGGCTCACAACCATCTGTAATGGGGTCTGGTGCCCTCTTCTGGCCTGCAGGCATACAGACAAACAGAATATTGTATACATAGTAAATAAATATTAAAAAAAAAAAAAAAGAAAGTCAGGTCTGAGTCTTTTAGATTTTTGTTTGTTTTTTGCTTTTTTCAAGACAGATTTTCTCTGTGTAGCTCAAGCTGTCCTTGAACCCACAGAGATACAAGCTGCCTCTGCTGCCTGAGTCCTGGCTAGTTAGAATTTTAGTAGAGTAACAACTAAGGACTTCATGTGTATGTTTTTGTTTGTTTGTTTTTTATTCTTAGTCACAAGATCGGTATAGTAATTATCCCTATTTTTCAGGTAGGAAATTGAGAAACAGAATCCTTAAATTCCAGCTAATAAAGGCAGAGTGGTGATTTGAACCCAATCTGTCAGGTTCTGTAGTCACACTCTTAACCTGTGTACGTTAAGGCTGGGTGATGGTAGGACACACGGCTCTGCAGGCTCCCCTGACGGATGAGTCTCCCGTTGTGGAGGAGTCCAGCCCGCATTTCTCATATGGACAAATGCTCTTTTGAAAGAAGTTATAATTAACGACTTTTCACTAAACCTAGTAAAAATTAAGTATTTTATTGATGATGAAATGATCTTAATATCCTCATTTGACATTTAAGATGACTAGTTCAGTGTGAAGTCCTTCACTGGTGGCTTAAGCAGTTCAATTTTCACTCTGGGTTGACAGGTTGGCCTCGGCTCAAGTGGGTTGTAACAGATTCCAAGTACCTTTCAAAGCCTCCCAAAGACTGGCAGCCCCACATCTCACCCGCTGGTACAGAACCAGCATACATCGAGGTAAGTCTGGAGACAGTGTGTGTTTCTTGGCTTTTTTTTTTTTACGCTTTAGATGCATGTTAGTGACTGCTAAGAGGTAATTTTTTTGTAATAACAAGGATAGGTAAAACTTGAAGTAGCTTTGGCCACGAAAGAAGAGGGTGGGCATACTGCTGACGCAAAGACAGAGAGTGGGGCCTGTTTGAAGCCGTCCCCTCCTGGGAACTGCTGCTGGGGCTGGCCCTTATCATGCAGCCCTCCTCAGCACCCTGGCCTCAGGGGAAATGTCCTTGCTCTGTACTGCGAGGCCCTGCTCCTAGAACCCCTTTGTTTGAGAGCCTCACATTACCCACAGGTTCTCTACTGAGGGGAGAACTTTTAAAGGGTTGTTAGTAGGTGAGAAATAAGATTGTCCTTATTGTGTAAAAAGATTTGTTTAGGCCAGCTGGGTGCTCAGCAGGCCCGCACTCACCACTTAAGCATGACAGGTTTGACCACAAAACCTCACGTAAAGGTGGAAGGAGAGAATCAGCTCCACCGCCTCCACACATGTGCTATGGCATGTGCACCATACATGCAAATAATAATGAAGTTTTTGAAAAGATTTATCTAGATTGGCTGGGCTAGAAAGGAAACACTGGGTTTTAGGGTTGGGTTTGTTGGTTTTTTTTGTTTGTTTGGTTGGTTGGTTGGTTGGTTGGTTTTGTTTTTTTCCCCTAAATTTTATATGTATGAGTGTTTTGCCTGTGTGTCCATAAGTGGACCATGTACATGCAGTTCCCATAGAGGCCAGAAGATGGCATTAGCTTTCCTAGAACTGAAGTTCTAGACAGTTGTGAGCTGCTATGTGGGTACTGGGAACTGAACTGAGTCCTCTGAAAGAGCAGCCAGTGCTCTTAGCTTCTGATCTATCTCTCCAGCCCTAGCCTGCATTTTTTTTTTTTTTTTTGGTTTTTCGAGACAGGGTTTCTCTGTAGCTTTGGAGCCTGTCCTAGAACTAGCTCTGTAGACCAGGCTGGTCTCGAACTCACAGAGATCCGCCTGCCTCTGCCTCCCGAGTGCTGGGATTAAAGGTGTGTGCCACCATCGCCCGGCCCCTAGCCTGCATTTAAAAAAAGCTTTTGAGCTGGAGAGGTGGCACTGGCTGCTCTTCCAGAGGAAGAGTTCAATTCCCAGCATTCACATGGCAGTTTACAGTTGGAACACCAGCTCTAGGGGATCTGGCACCCTCACACAGACATACATTCAGGCAAAACACCAGTGCAAAGAAAATAAAAATAAGTATTTTTTTTTTTAAGTTACTGAAGTGAGCCAAAGCTCGTATAGATGGCTAAGAGAAGTGGATAGGGTTGAGAGACAGTAGGGAGTAGAGCCAGCCAGAGTGACTGGTCCTGAAGGGATAAAAGGCATCTGAATGGATGGCAGAATCCTTCAGTTAAATAGAAAATATAGAAAGAGTCAGGCAGTATGTGGTACCCACCTTTAATCTCAGCACTCAGGAGGAAGAGGAAAGTAGATCTCTGTGAGTTCAAGGCTAGCCTGGTCACATAGTGAGTTCCAGGACAACCTGATCTACCTAGTGAGTTCCAGAACAGCCGGGACTTCGTAGTGAGACCATGCCTCAGAAAAACAAGAAAACATGGAGAGAGTTCTCATGGGTGGAGGTGGGGATGGGACGGAAACTTGGTAGCGTGCTTTCCCGTGACAAGCGGGATCCTGTGAGTCTAGGCCTCTGAAGGAGAGGCTAGTGGACACAGAGCCAGCAGTCAAGCAAAGATACCACACCCTGATGGCATAGGGTAGGAAGGAGGGGGATTCTCAGGTGTGCCAGCATTTAAGGCATAGTCAGAGATAGAGCAATGAGAGGGAGAAACCAGGAGACACAAAAGCTAAACAAGGAACTCAGATGGGCAGAGATCTGTTGGGTAAATTGTGGAAAATATCTTTGATCTGACACAGAGGAAGGCTGCACCCTGCATGAAACACTGACGATGAATGCGAAGACGCCGCCTGCAGGAGTGGATGGCCGCTACCGGCTGAGGCCCTGCTACCAGCTGAGGCCCTGCTACCAGCTGAGGCCTGCTACCAGCTGAGGCCCTGCTACCAGCTGAGGCCCTGCTACCAGCTGAGGCCCTGCTACCAGCTGAGGCCCTGCTACCAGCTGAGGCCCTGCTGCTTCTTGCCTTTAGTGTTTCTGTGGTATTAGGGAATCAAACCAGTGTCTCACACAGCTCGGCAAGCATTCTACCATTGAGCAGCTACTGAGGAATGGCTATATTTGGCATTTTGCTTCTGTTCATACAGCTCAAATCTCTTGGCATTAGTCTTTTTGGTGACCACATCACGTCAACGAGCGACTAAACTTTGAGGTCATTTTTACATGCTCCAGTTGGGCTTCATTGTCATCCGGGCTGGGCTCTGTTTGACTAGAGTTCGGGATCCAACTGCAAATAATAAATAAAAAATGGTTTATCTGGGTTTAGGTTTGGGCTCTGAATTTTGTCATTTATAATAACCCATCTTATTGTGCTTCTTACAGTTTTGTTTTTGTTTTATTTTTCTAGTATAAAACAAGCAAAGAAGGGAGTGTAATGGGAGTCACAGTGTCCCGACTTGCAATGCTGTCCCACTGCCAAGCTCTGTCACAGGCCTGCAATTATTCTGAAGGTCAGACCTCATCCCGTGACTGCTCTCATTGTTAACTTCAGATACTTGTGGCTATGAGCGCCCACTTGGTGATTGGACTCCATTTAATGACCAAATTCAGAGGGAAACGTTCCAGGGCACATTCTTGGCTTGCTTTTGCCTTCTTTTTCTTTAAAAAAAAAAAAAAAATCCTGTAATTTAAATAAACTTCTAAACAAACCAGGTATGTAAAATCTGATTTCTAGAGTACAGAGATAGAAAACTGTATTTTTAGGCTGAGGTGGGGGGGTGGGTCTCAGGTGTCTCCATCTTCCCATGGAAAACTTCCAACTAAGTAGGAGCTATGCTGCTCCAAAGGTTCAGATTAAAACAGAAAGCACTATGAGGCAGGTACTGTGGCCCACAGCTGTAGTGCTGGCGTACTAACACAGTGAGGAGCAGGGTCAGTTTGAGGCCAGCCTGTAATACATAGCTACAATATGAGATGAGAACCTCTCTCAAAAAAATAAACAGAAACAAAAATGCACGGACACAAATTTAAATCTTTTGCTTATAGAAATATATATAGCATAATTACAGTTCAGACTGGCCTCTACCTCAAGCCCCTTTGTGCCAAAATCCCAGGTATGGCCTCCAGACCTGACTAAAGTTTTACTTCCCAGTGTTCCATTTTCTTTGCTTTCAGAGCAACATGTTTGTCTGATTTTAAATACAGGCATAGGCATGTGTGAGAACAATCATAGGATTTAATACGTGCACAGGCATGTGTGAGAACAATCATAGGATTTAATACGTGCACAGGCATGTGTGAGAACAATCATATGCTACACCTGGGTCCTGTTAAGTTCCAGGGCTTCATTCAAAGATTCTGACCTAGGGAGCTGAAACTCAAGCTCTTGAATATTAGAAACATAGAGAAATCTGTCATTGAGTGAAAACAATTAGATGCAGGCTTACGTATGCCTGTTTTATCTTGTTGATAATCTGTCTATGGATATACCTAGAAATGGGCATCTGTATACACAGGGTTTTATGTAGAATAATATTTCATGCTTTTCAAAGAAATATAATTTTTACATATATTTGTGAAAATTCCAGAGTTTCTTTTTTTTTTAAAAAAGACTTATTTATTAATTATATATACAGGATTCTTCCTACATGTTACCAGAAGAGGTAACCAGATCTCATTACTGATGGTTGTGAGCCACCATGTGGTTGCTGGGAATTGAACTCAGAACCTCTGGAAGAGCAGGCAGTGCTCTTAACCTCTGAGCCATCTCTCCAGCCCCAGAGTTTCTAAAACAAATAGATGTTCCTAATTTTACTAAGAAAAAACTTTTGAATAATACCTCTAAATACTACCCAGTTTCTACCTTAGTGTCCCTGCAGTGACCATATCCCTGTCACTCTCCTCCAGCCAATTTGTAGGGGTCTCAGTGACCAGAGACTCTGATCCCCTAGTGCTTTTCCAGAAGCACAAAATGCTTGGTAGGGGCATGCATGCGACTGTCACTTTCTGCTTACCATGACCTCTTCCTGTTTCCCTCCATCTTTTCTAGGAGAAGCCGTAGTAAATGTTTTAGACTTTAAGAAGGACGCTGGACTGTGGCATGGCATGTTTGCGGTAAGCTGTCAGAGTTGGTGCCTTTGTATAAGATATGTCTGAGGCTGGGGCTTTGTAACAAGTGTATCTTTTGGGACTTGAAACTGGAGCTCTCAAAATAACATTTTTTAGAGGACACACAAACTTGAGGACCTGAGTTTAGATCCTCAGGATCCATAGAAAGCCAGGTGCAGTAGTGCACATCTGTAATTCCAGTGTGAGATTGGAGGCAGAGACAAGAGAATCCCCTAAAGTGTGCCCAGCTACCTTGGTGTAGCAGCAATGAACTGTGAGCCATCTCTGCCTTGGGCTGCATAGATGGCTCAGTGTTAAAACTCTTACTGCTTTTGCAGAAGATCCAAGTTCAGTTTCTAGTGCCTATGTCAGGTACATTACAGCTACCTGTAATTTCAGAGAAGGAGGGGAGGACGGTAAATTAATTTAAGTAAAAGAGGCCCTGTCTTAAAGCAGGATGCAAGGACCAACACCCAAGGTTGTCATCTGACCTTTACACTCACACCATGGCACCATGGTCCACAGTCATACATGAACATTCAGGGACACACATCATGTATACATACAGTAAGAAAAAGACAAAACTACATGCTTGGAGCACAGAATAGAGTAACAAGGAAAAGAGGACTTCCTGTAGTAGGATGGGGAGCACAAGGAAGAGGACTTCCTGTAATAGGATGGGGAACACAAGCAAGAGGGGGCTTCCTGTAATAGGATGGGGAGTACAAGGAAGAGGACTTCCTGTAGTAGGATGGGGAGCACAAGGAAGAGGACTTCCTGTAATAGGATGGGGAGCACAAGCAAGAGGGGGCTTCCTGTAATAGGATGGGGAGTACAAGGAAAAGGACTTCCTGTAGTAGGATGGGGAGCACAAGGAAGAGGACTTCCTGTAGTAGGATGGGGAGCTTGCCGTGGGTGCCAGAGAAGGGTGACTTCTCACTCATCCAGTCACCTGGGAATTTCTATGAGAGATGACAGCCAAGTTGGACTTTAGAAATAACTAAGTTTATCTAGGTAGAGATTTTTGGTGGGCAGAGTTGGAAAGGGTTTGTTTCTTTGGGAAAACTATGTATAACCTGAAGTTAAATGGAAAGAAAACATATGGGATCATGAAGTTGGAAAGGCCTTTAGAGAGCTAAGCATCCAGTCCAGGATCTAGAGAGATGGCTCAGCTCTTCTAGGAGCACTTGCTGTCTTCAGGGAACCCGAATTCTATTCCCAGCACCCATAGCAGGCAGCTCATGAACACCTAGGGATCACACACACACACACACACACACATACACACATGCACACACACATGCACACTCTCCCCTCTGTCTCTCTCTGTCTTTCTCAGCAAATAAATTAATAAAGGAGAGGGCATCTAGTCCCAGCTCACCAGGGAAACCCTTCCACCCAGGACCACTCCACCCCCATTTTGGAAGAGCTGTATCTCTTGCAAATCTATTTCCTTTTTTTAAAACCAGAAGTTAATGAATGAACGCTGTGTGAGGAGGGTCTTCCAGCATGGACAGAACATTTTTCCTGAAGCTCACTTAGCACCAGCACTAGAACTTGATGGCGCGGGGATGGTACCTTGTATATAAGGCCGTGTAAATGGTGAGGAGTGTAGCCAATCTCAGGTTTAATTGGGGATTGTGGCTGATAATTAAAATTCTAGTACTTAGGAGTCTGAGGCAGAAGAATCACCATGAGTTCAAGGCTAGCTTGACACACACATGCTAGCTTGAATATCAAATTCCAAACGAGGTAGGATGATCTCTCTCTCTCTCTCTCTCTCTCTCTCTCTCTCTCTCTCTCACACACACACACACACACACACACACACACACACCAACAGAATCACCACAGGCTTGATTACTTTGCCTCACTAAGTCTCTGGGGATTGCACATCCTTGATAGGGATGGCAGAAGGGACAACAAGCTACCTGACCCTCGGTTCTCTCAGCTGTATTATCTTTACAAACACTTAACCTAGGGAACGGGAAAATGAGTCTCTTCCTTTGTAGTGCTGTCCCATTTCCATTCCTTTCCCCTCAGCCTGTAGTGTGTGGCAAGCAGGAGCACCATGGAGCACTGGGTAGGCTGGGAACAGTTTAGTAGTACCTACTGACTCTGTAAAAGCAGCAACTCAATGACTCAGCAGGGCTTCTCTTCTCTATCTACCCTAAAGAAACAGCCGTGTGCGTGCCAGGGGATGTGAGGGTGGATGCATTGCATCCACACTTGCTATGACAAAGGGGACTAGAGCCCTCTGATTCTAAGGTGCCTAGATTTATCTATGAAACAGTCAAAGTGAAAAGCAGCAAGTGGGAGGTACATGTATACTGTGATGGCTTTCATTTAAAGACTCTGTGTTTCTAAAGTCACATATATATGTATGTGCGTGGACAAAGGGCCGGAGGGATAGATATTCATTGCTGTGACGCCTGGGAGAGAGGAGCAAACCAGGGTTTGAGCAGCTCTCAGAGGTGCTGCAGTGCTCCTGCTAGAACTCCAGTATTTTTCGAAAGGGTGGGCTTGAGTAACGCCTGTCACATCGTTAGAAGAGTGTCAGCACCACTCTAAGGTGCTGAGTGCATGCTGTATTGACTGCTTTATGTTTCTTTGCTTTTCAGAATGTCATGAATAAGATGCATACAATTAGCGTACCCTACTCTGTTATGAAGACCTGTCCTCTCTCGTGGGTCCAGAGAGTCCATGCCCACAAAGGTAATCACACACATCGACATGCTAGTTATGAGCCTGGTGCGGTGTGCCCTGGAGAGAACAGTCTGGCTGTGGTGGCTTCCCACAGTCTGGAGTTATAATGTGGGTATGCTGTCTGTGTTAGCTCACTTTGCTCTTCCTTACAAACTGGACTCTGGAATTTGAGCTGTTGTTAGCTCTACTGAATGCTGTGTTGTCAGAATTCCTGTGACTATGACCTGTGAACTGAATAGGGTCACACAGGCTTTCTTAAACTCTTAAAATTGTTCTTCAAGTGAGAACTTTTACAAACTAAGTAAAAATATTGTTATTGTAATACATTGAATCTGGACCCAAATTTAGCATGTGTGTGTCATGACTCTTTCCCTTTGCATTTGTAGCCAAAGTAGCTCTTGTGAAGTGTCGAGACTTACACTGGGCCATGATGGCACACCGGGACCAAAGGGACGTAAGCCTGAATTCTCTGAGGATGCTGATTGTCACTGACGGCGCCAATCCCTGTGAGTGCGGGGTAGCGATCCCAGAACATCTGACAGCTCCCGACATCTATACTGAGGGTCACTTATGAGCCGTGCTTGTCCGTTTCAAGGGTCTGACTCGGTGTTGTGGTGTTTGTATCTGCGCATCTGTCACCATGACTCAAGTTTTAAAACACCTGTTAGCCTAAGAGAAACCACACGCTGACTCTGTCACTCTTGATCCTCTCCAGTGTCCCTCACTTCAGACTCTCATGAATTTCCTTCCTCTAGAACAAAACAAAACAAAAAACAACAACAAAGAAACTGATTTAAAAAATTTGTGTGTGTGTGTGTGTCTGTATGAGTATATGTGTGCAGGTTCCCCAAGTGCCCAGAAGAGGGTGTCCGGCCCTCTGGAACTATGAACTGCCTGGCATTGGGGCTGGCAGCAGAACTTGGGTCCTGTGGAGGAGCAGCAGGCTCTCCTCAGCTGCTCTCACTCTGCAGTGTCCCCACCCCGATTCTGTCTGTAGATTGGCCTGCTCTGCACACTTGGTGTGAAGCTGCCGTGTGTTTAGTAATAGGCTTCTCTCAGCTGGCATGTTTTGCACTTCTCTGTAGCCTTTTCGTTGGCATGTTGTAGTCCATCATAGATACATCACATTTGTTCATCCGTTCACCTCTTGATGGACTTAAAGGCTCCAGGAAACCATGCCTTGCTCATTTAAATCCTCCATGTGAGACTCTTGAATGAAAGGAGAGGTTTGGATGTAACTTAATATGTATCTTATGAACTTGGTGTGAATTCTTCCAAGCAGCAAATAGAGGGAATTTGTGAAGAAACTTCTAGAGATCTTACTGTGCTGTCTGCTTTTCTGGGTGAGCACAACAGTGCTGGTCCTCCTCTCTGGGGACTCAGTGAAGCATTGGCAGCTGTGCTCTGTTTCTTATGTGAACTTCCTCATCATCCTGCCTTAATACACACATGGAGAACTTAGGAAGGGTCAGAGACCATCACTGAGAGCAGGTGGGACTGCCATGGCCGCGCTGCCATGGCTACGGTAGATACTTCAGGGGCTGCTCGAGTCCCACCTGGCTACATATTACCTGCATTGTTGTCTCTGAGCTTGCTCTGTCTCCTTGGCAGGTGTAACCTTTCCAGATTGTAACTCTAAGTACTGTCAGGATCTTTCATGGGTCGGATGAGCACGTGTGCAGCCCTCACAAGCACAGTAAGCTGCACGGAATGACTGATGTAGAGTGGAAGTTCTGACAGACAACTATGTCACACACACCCGTTAGTTCCCACAGTGAGGAAATGCTCGTTTCAGCTTTCAAGTTGATCTGTTCCCACTCCTTAGGGTCTGTGTCGTCCTGTGATGCTTTCCTGAGTCTATTCCAAAGCCACGGACTGAAGCCTGAAGCCATCTGTCCATGTGCCACGTCTGCTGAGGCCATGACTGTAGCCATCCGCAGGTACCGCTTAGGATGCCAGATTCTCTTGATGGCTGTCACAGCCTGGATGAGATATGTGGGTTTTTTTCCCAGTGATGATAATAGAATTTTAAGTGATTATCTGCTTCATAAACCTAAAAGTTAGGGCTGGATATGGCTTAGCAGTCAAGAGTACTGGCTGCTCTTCTAGAAGACCCAGCACCCACATGGCAGCTCACAACTGTCTGTAACTCCAATTCCAGGGCTTCGGACAGACTCACACAGACTTATACAGGCAAAACACCAATGCACATAAAATAAAAAATAAATTATTTTTAAAAATGCTAAAAGTAAAATTTACTTAGTAAAGTCATTTCAGGCATCTCATTATTTTTCTTCTTGTCAGAGTATACCTTGAAACTGAAATTGAACTTTAATTATTCTTATTTTGTGAGTTATTTTTCTATGTTGCTTACACCTCAGAATCCTTTGCATCTTAAATTAGAAGTAGGCTGTTCTTTTTGTTTTCTGTTTTTCTTTTATTATATACATATGTTTATATATATATATATATATAATTTATTTTTATTTTATGTGCATTGATGTTTTGCCTGCATATATGTCTGTGTGAGGGTATCAGATACCCTGGAATTGAAGTTACAGACAAGTGTGAGCTTGTAGGTGCTGGGAATTGAACCCAGGTCCTCTGTATTTGTATAGATCTGGTTTGATGGTTTGTTTTTTGTTTTTTCACATTTTAGGCCTGGGGTTCCAGGGGCTCCCTTACCAGGAAGAGCCATTCTCTCAATGAATGGATTGAGCTATGGGGTAATACGGGTCAATACTGAAGATAAAAATTCAGCCCTGACAGTCCAGGATGTGGGACACGTGATGCCTGGAGGTGAGTTGTGAGGCTGTCATTGGGATTTCATGAGACATAGGCAGGCATGCCCAGAGCCCCGGCTTCCATCCCTAGTACCTCGTAAAGAGGGGAATGCTAGAGGAGGTGTAACATGAAGGGCCTGCTTTTTGGGGTTTATGTCTTGCCCAGTTCCCACAGCCAGTAAGTCCCAAAGAAAACACACAGAGGTTCTGCATTAGTTATAACTGATTGGCCCATTAGCTCAGGCTTCTTATTAGCTCTTGTAGCTTATATTAACCCATTATTCTTATCTATGTTAGCCACATGGCTCAGTACCTTTTTCAGCGGGGCAGATCATATCCTGCTTCTTCGGTGCTCTGGGCAGGACTGGGGAGGAAAGGGCTTCCTCCTTCTCAGCATTCTACTGTTCTTATTGCCCAACCTTGACTTCCTGTCTGGGTATCCCACCTATACTTCCTGCCTGGCCAATCAGCATTTATTTAAAACATGATTGACAGAATACAGACAATTCTCCAGCACCAGGAGGAACAGAAGACTGGTAAACCAGAGGGTTAAACTCGGACATCCAGTTTCACTGCTTAGTCACATCATTCTGTGAGCCACTCCAGTGACGAGTGGGTGTCGTCATGCTGGCCCTGTGCTTGCTGTATGAGGTCAGAATCTCAAAGGCACGTGTAATTACACTCTTTACGTGGGTGCCAGCCATTGTTTTCACTGGAGTTACCAACCCAGGAAGGCAGAGAGTGCTGCTCTCGTGGGTGCTGTCCTGACCCTGCAGAAGGCCAACACCCGCTTCATCGGGAGACTGATACAGTCCTTCCTCGGTGCACCCATGTCTAAGAGCTGTAGGTGCCAAGTAAACTTCGCAGGTTCACAGCTCTCTGTGGCACTTCTGTTGGCTGTTCTTTTGTTAGTTTTTGTTTTTGGTTTTTCAAGACAGGGTTTCTCTGTAGCTTTGGAGCCTGTCCTGGAACTCTCTCTGTAGAACACGCTGGCTCATGTTCACAGAAATCCACCTGCCTCTGCTTCCCGAGTGCTGGGGTTACAGCTGTTGGCTGTTCTTAATGCTACTTCAATAAGTGTGCAGCTCTCTGGGTTTGTAAGCGAGGTTGTTGCTTTGCAGTTTTCTAGACTGTCTTGTTGTTTTCTGTGCATTAGGCATGATGTGCATTGTGAAACCAGACGGACCTCCTCAGCTCTGCAAGACAGATGAAATCGGAGAGATCTGTGTTAGCTCCAGAACTGGAGGGATGACATACTTTGGACTTGCTGGTGTGACCAAAAATACATTTGAGGTACATGATGTTATTTCTCAGGGACATGTTGGGTGAAGTCATATGTTATATGGAGACCTATTGGCTTCACATCACAGCACAGCGTAGTGGTTGAGCTCAGGGCTTCAGGAGCCCGGTGCCTAGCATCAGATTCTACTCCTACACTCACTGGCTGCTGTGGGAGCCGCTTTGCCTTACTGAATGCCCAGTTCCTTTATCTTAAGATGTGAGTGGTAGGCAGACATGGTGGCCAGTGCTTGCAGTCACAGCACTTGGGAGCCTGGGGGCGGTGGACTACACTTGGGCTGCAAAACGGGACCTTGTCTCCAGAAACGCAAAAGCAGAACAAAAAGTGAATGGTAACAGTGCCTATCTTACCTCGTGGGCTGTTTTGAACACTATGTCAATTAATGTTTCCTCATGGACTCGGTCAGCCTCTGGCATAGGACGTGGTGTGGAATCTGTTGAATATTAAAGGAATGAGGCCTCACGAAGGTTTACTCCAGCAGATTTGCCACTGGTAGAGCTTTCTGGGTTGAAGATTTTGACTTTGAGAGCCCTGTGCTTGCTGCATTAGATCGCCGATAAAGGCGTGGGACTGGGAGATGTGCAGTGCTTGCTGTGTGAGCATGAAAGCCCGAGTTGAAATTCCCCAGAGCTAGGTGTGCATCACAGCTGCCCTGGGCCCAGGCAAACCACTCAGCCGCACTAACGGACTTGGCAGGCTCTGCATTCAGCAGACAGTGCACCTCAGTGAAGAAGACCCCAGCATCAGATTTGAGCTTCGCACATGTGCATTCTCGTGCACACACACACATGTACACGTATAAAAAGACTCAACCTGTTGTAGGGGTCAGATTGCTCCTCATGCAAGTACTCACTGACTCCTCTCTCTCTACCTGTTCTGTTCTGGGTGCTGGGGACACCTGAATCAGGGCACGTGGAGCTTCTGGTAAAGCTGTCGTTCTAGAGGAGGCCACATTTTCTAAGAAGACAATGTATGGCCTTCCTGTAGGCATTCTCCTTGCAAAGCTGAATTGTAATGAGAAGTTGCCCTGCTGAGCCTGCACATTGGAATAGGTGGTTAACTGTCTGGGTTACCTTTTAGGGGCCAGAGAAATTTTGTTGATGGATTGTGACTCCCTTACACTACTTGATGGGACTAGCAAGAATGCTGCTGACTTTCAGCGCTGTGAATTGGTTTTTCTGCAACAGCTTCACTCAGGTTTCTCAAGAAGATAGGACAGTGTAGAGTAAGTCTACAAACATCGGAAGCTACATTTCAAGCACTGTTTGGAAATGCGATTGTACAGTAGCTGTCAATGGTGACAGCATGGCTTCTGTGTGACAGTGCATCTATGTTATCTGTCATGTGCTCCCGGAAGGGGACTAAGAACAGGGATGAAGCAGCATGGTATGAACCTGTCCTGTCATCAGCACCATCGCTTCAGTGCCCTCAGTGCTGTTCCCCTTCACTGCGGGAGTGGAACATACAGGTGCCCAGGGTGTGCTCAACACCAGGCTCTCGGTTGCCACGCGGCTATGTTTCAGTCTGTGCACATTTTGTTGTCCTACGTCTGTCCCTCTGCCCATGGACAGTCAGCACAAGTCCTTGTGCACGCTAAGCATACACTCCACTACCGAGCCGCCTTCCCGGTCCTTATTTTTCCTTCTTTAAAATTTGTTTTTAGACAGTATCTCCCCTGTAGCCCAGATTAGCCCCAAATTCTTTGTAATTCTTCTGCCGCAGCCTTCTGAGTTGCTGGGATTATAGGGGTGAACCACCATACCCAGTTTCTGTTTCTAAAGAGATTTTTAAACATTTGTTTGTTTATTGTGTGTCTGTCTGTGTGGGTGCATGAGCACATGCGTGTGGAGGTCAGAGAACAGCTTGCAGGAGTTTATTCTTTTCTACCATGTTGTTTCTGGTGATTAAACTCAGGTCATTAGACGTGGTAGCAAGTGCTACAACCCCTGAATCCCTTGATGGGCCCCAACTTGTTTTTAAGTACTTGAAATATATATATCCAGTGCTTGTCATTGAGTCTTTCTTACTGAAAATAAGGTTCTCACTGTTGGAGACTGTCTCACTGAGTAGTCTGACTAGCCTCAGGTTTATCATCCTCATTCCTCAGTCTCTTGAGAAGCTGGCGTTATAGGCACACACGACTGCACCTAGCTTCAAGCGGAATTGTATTATCACGTGTGTATATGATAGGAAGGAAGAGAAATGAGTGTGAGAGAGAGGAAAGGTGGGGAAGGGGAGGGGATAAGAGATTGTTACAGCTGCAAGTATGTAGAGGTCAGAGGACAACTTGGGAATCAGTTCTCCCCTTCCACTTTGTTTTTAATTAAAAAAATTATTTATATGTATAGGCAGTTTGCCTGCATGTATGTCCATGTACCAAGTACATGCCTGGTACCCTTGGAGGCCAGACGAGAGAGTTGGAACCCCAGGATTGGAGTTAGAGATTATTGTGAGCCACCTTGTAGGTGCTGAGAATCAAACCAGGTCCTCTGGAAGATGAACCGGTGCTCTTAACCATTGAGCCATCTCTCCAGACCCTGTTCCCACTTGGTTTAGCAGGGCCTCTCTTGTTCTGCTGCAATGTGTATTTCAGGCTAGTTGGCCGTGTGGACTGTGTGGTCCCGTCTCTATTTCCTAGCAGCAGTGCTGGGAGTATAGATGTGTGAGGCTGCGTCTAGCTTGTTATCTAGGGTCCAGAGATGACTCAGGTCCTCAGGCTTGCAGAGCAAGCTCTTTCGCCTACTGAGCTATCTGCAGGCCTTCAAGCAGTATTTGCAGATAATGGCGGGAGCTGCATGCTTTTTTGGTGGTGCTTGCAGTAGTGGCCAAGCGCAGTACTGCTGAGCTGCATCCCCAGCCCACAGGAGCATTTCTGATCTCCAGTATACACAATTAGAGCAAAGTGGAATGGATCCTCACCTAAGAAAGGAGAAACAGCCAGGCAGTGGTGGCCCACGCCGTTAATCCCAGCACTTGGAAGACAGAAGCAGGAGAATCTGTGAATTTGAGGTCAGCCTGGTCTATAGAGTGAGTTCCAGGACAGCCAGGGCTGCACAGAGAAACTGTTTTGACGAAAATAAAGAGGGGGAGGAGTAACCAGGTGAGATGGCTCAGCAAATCTCTGTGAGTATGAAGTCAGCCTGGTCTACAGAGTGAGTTCTAGGACAGCCAGGGCTGCACAGAGAAGCCCGGTGGTGGTGGTGGGAGCTGAAGATGGCTTGGTGGTTAAGAACACTGCTGCATTTGCAGAGGACCTGAGGTCCAGGAGATTTTGTACTCTCTTGACTTCTGTGGTGTGGTGCACATAGTGCATGCCAGTACACAATACCTAAGACGTCAAATAAAAATAAAATTTAAATTTAATTTAAAAATTAAAAACAAAATAGCTACTCAGAGAAAAGAGGAAAAACAGCTATAAACAGCTATACAGACCCCAATAAGTGAACACATGAATAAATGATTGAAGCACGCTACCGGGGATGTAGTTAAGTGGGAGAGTATGTATGTGCCCTGGGTTTTGTGCAAGACCCTGGGCTCCATCCCCACACCATAACACCCGAGGGAAAAAGTGAACAAGAACAGCTGGAGAGAGACCTCTAGCGTGCATGGAAACAAAGTTCCCATCACTGCTCTGGGTTACCTGTTTGATTTTAAACAAACTTAAGTCTGTCCCTCACCTTCTCATCTGTAAAATGGATATAATCCCATTTTGAGGACTTGACATTATGATTAACTGTAAAGCAAATTAACTGGTTAACAAATATTAACTCCTGTTACAAATATCTTAAAAATTAAAGGAAGGAGGCTGGCAAGAAAGCTTAGCTGGTAAAGACGCTCACTGCTCAGTCAGACAATTTGCTGACCTGAGTTCAGCCTCAGGTACACATGGTACAAGAGGAGAATTGACTTCTGCATGCTGTCCTCTGGTCTCTATATGAGTACTGTGACATGCAGATAGATAGATAGATAGATAGATAGATAGATAGATAGATAGATAGATAGAGTGTAAAAATATAAAGGGAGGTAGGAATGGAGAAATGAGTTAAGTTTCAGGCTGTTCTTCCAGAGGACTCAGGTTCAGTTCCTACCACCCACATGGCAGCTCCCAACCATCTAAAACTCTGGTTCCAGGAGATCCTGTGCCCTCTTCTGGCTTCTAAATGCACCAGGTATGCATATTGTACGCAGGCATACATATAGGCAAAACACCTGTACACATAAATTTTTTTAAAAAAAAATTAAAAGTTAAAGGGAGGAAAAAAATCAAGTAGGAGTAAAGAAACTCAAGAGACACGTGTGAACCAGCTCTTTCCTATGCATGCTCATATAAATGCACACACAGGCGGACAGTAAATAGCCATCACTAATAAAGAAAAACATTCCCCCCCCCCTTTTCCCCCTTTTTTTCAAGACAATGTTTCCCTGTGTAGCTTTTAAGCCTTTCTTGGAACTTGCTCTTGTAGACCAAGTTGGCCTCAAATCTACAGAGATCCACCTGCCTCTGCCATCTGAGTGCTGGGTGCACCACCACTGCCTGGCAGGAAAAGTAGTTTTTGTTTTTTTAAAGAGAACAAACTATCTTTTTTCATTATGCATACAGGAAAAGTAGTTTTAATCATAATGGAATGTCTGCCCCCTCCATGAGATTAATTTAACATAGTGTTAGCTGTAACATGGGGAAAATGTATATTCAGTGTGACAGACGTTCTGTGTGACATTGGTGGAGTTGGTGTTGAAATAGCAGTTGTGTGGGAAACTATTACAGTTGAAGGAAGACTCATAGCTTTTACACAAATTATGTAAATATATATGATAGTATTCATCAAAGCTGTTTGACTTAGTAAGCTATCAGATCACCTGTGCAGACCACACCCTAACCAGTGTGTCCTTCACCTGTGCATGTACTGCACCCAAACCAGTATGTCCTTAAAACTGGCCCTGGGTGGGCTGGAGAGATAACTCACAGGTTAAGAACACTGGCTGCTCTTCCAAAGGTTCTAAGTTCAATTCCCAACAACCACATGGTGGCTCACAACCATCTGTAATGAAATCTGGTGCCCTCTTCTAGCCTGCAGGCATACATGCAGACAGAACACTGTATACATAGTAAATTAATAAATAAAAAGGTAAATAAATTAACAAGTAAATTTTTTTTTAAAAAAAAAGATAGTCATTAAAAAAAAAAAAAAAACTGGCCCTGGGACCTGGGCAGAGGTTGGCGTATATCTTTAATCCCAGCACTCAGGAGGCAGAGGTAGGTAGATCTTTGTGAATTTGAGGTCAGCCTGGTCTAGAGAACAAGGTCTAGGACAACCAAGGACTGTACATAGAAACCTGTCTTGCAAAATAAAAATTAATTATTAATTAAAATTAACTGGCCCTGCGTCAGGCACTGTACATGTTTCTCTAAATCTGTGTGTACTACTTTTATCTTTACACAAACTCAGAGGAGGATCTGAGAGCATTCTTTTCTAGCTGAGAAGAACGTGAGGCTCAGTGCTATCACGACTTGACCAAAGTCTACTTTACCAGTAAACTGACTCCCAAAGATTTGCTGTCTTATCCCTATGAAATGCTCTATTATACAACTGTCCTACACCATGGGCTAGATGAGTTACTACCAGATGGGAATATTTATCTCAGGTATATTGTGATAGTTCTGTTAGAAACACACACACACACACACACACGCACATATCCTTTTTATTTTTTTTTTTTTTTTTTTTTTTTTTTTTTTTTTTGGTTTTTCGAGACAGGGTTTCTCTGGAGCCTGTCCTGGAACTAGCTCTTGTAGACCAGGCTGGCCTGGCCTCGAACTCACAGCGATCCGCCTGCCTCTGCCTCCCGAGTGCTGGGATTAAAGGCGTGCGCCACCACCGCCCGGCTTCCTTTTTATTTTTTAATAGTTTTTTTTATTTGTGTATATGTTATATGGCTACTGGCCAGTCCGCGTTTTATTAAAATACAAGTAACATCTTTACAGGGTACAAGACCATTTTCCCACAGCAATTCTTTCCCTCCCTCCATTTTTTTAAACAAGAACTCTGAATCTGATCTTCCTTGTTTAACTTTCTTCCTGACCATTATCCATAACAACTTGTAACCAATACTCTAAACAAAGAAAAACATCCATAATCCAGTTTTTTTTTTGGTAATGTGGACATAATTTCTAGGCTACTTCCTACTGATCGGGGTGCTGATAATCTTATGGGCACCTAAAAATATTTAGAATTATGATCAAGTCTCGACTGGAATACTCTGTGAGGCTTTATCATCTCAGCCAGCAGTCTTGAATCTGTTCTAGATGTAGAACTCAGACATCTGGGCCATCCACTCCTACCAGAGATTTTTCAGGGGGATTCTTCCTTGATCAAACCTGATTTTTCTTAACCCACAGTCTCTTATTTCCTGTGGAAACAAAGCAAAACCTCTTCTCTAAAGTAACATATCTTTTGATTTCAGTTTTTAAGTCAAGGTATTTTCAAAGTACCTATCTTGGATTAATCCAGCAGCATTTATAATCAAATATCTTTTAGCAGCTGTTGTTTCTTCCTTAGTCATCCAACCATTCAAAAACAACACAATAACATACAGTATCCAGACTCTGTGTATTTTCCATCTTTATGTGGCTTTATTTTTATTTTATTTATTTATTTAAATTTTTTTTTTGAGGTTTCTCTGTATATCTGCCTGTCCTGGCACTCACTCTGTAGACCAGGTTGTCCTTGAACTGTTGGGATTAAAGGTGTGTGCCACACCCAACTACTCTCTTTCTTTTTTTTAAAGACTTTATCCTTTTTCTTTTTTCTTCCAAGCTTACATATATTTTTAAACACACTGTAAACCATTTAAATTTTTTTTATTTTGAATCTATCTTTACTATATATCTCTCTTTTTCTGACCACATGAGTCTTTAATTTGCTAAGCAATATGACTAAAATTAAAGCCGTGGCTTAATTCACCCCATTCCTTAGCTTTCTGAGAGTCTGGCATCATGACGGAGGTACTGGCCAGAGCCATGTTTATTGCCACAATTCTGTGGAGTTTCAGGGTCCCTGCCACCACCAAGAAGTATGCTGTTGGCTACTCATAAACACTACGTGTTTGACGGCAGGGCCTCTTAAAAGATTTGCAAGGTTTTTGCAGCTAAAGTTGAGTCAGGAAGCCTCACTTAAATGAGACATACTTGCCTATAGCAAACAGAGCCCACACTAGTAAATGCTGCTACCAAGAAGCTGTGTTTATCTCTGTTCTTTTGTGCCTAGAATTACTTCCCAAGCTCTCTCAGGTTTTAAGTGGATTCAGTTGTCCACGTTAGCGCCATTTGTTGACTGAGGTTTCTGTTCCACCAGGTCCCACAGGCGTTCAGTCCCAGAGAAACACATCATCTGCTGGTTGGCCTGTTAGCTCAGGATTTCTTATTAACTAATTCTTATATCTTACATTAACCCATAATTCTTGTCTGTGTTAGCCATGTGGCTTGGTACCTTTTATGGGTGAGGTATTCCCATCTTGCTTTCTCCTCATCTGGGTGACGACTGGAGACTCAGCCTTTTCTCTTCCCAGAATTCTCCTGTTCTCGTTGTCCCGCCTATACTTCCTGCCTAGCTACTGGCCAATCCGCGTTTTATTAAAATACAAGTAACAGATCTTTTCAGGGTACAAGATCTTTGTCCCATAGCATGTGTGTGTGTGTTCATGTGCTCTGTATATGCGTGTGCATGTGAAACAGTTCACATGGGGTGTCCTCCATTGGCCATACTTTACCTTGTTTATGTTTGTTTGTCATTTAGGTTTTAGTAGCTGCCCTGGAAACCTCTAGCTTCTGCAGTTTACACCTTCCCCCAACTTCCTCCACGGGCGTTGAGATCAGAACTGTGGTCCTCATGTTTGTACAGCATGTACTTTACCCACTGAACTGTCTCCCCAACCCTGCAGCCCCTGTTTTGACATATTTGGTTGTTATGTCAATCTGTGTATCTTGTGTGCTCGTGAGGTGACGCATTTGTTAAGGTATTTCACATACAGCCTGATGTGTTATGCCCACAGTCCACGTGGTGAAAGGAGAGACTTCACTCCCCACAGTTATCCTCTGCCACACATGTGTGCAGTGGCACGTGGGTATGAGCACAGACATAAAAAATAATAAGGTAGTAAAACATGCATGTACATGTATCTTTTTATAAGTACAGGGGAGAATAACAAACATTGAAATGGTTGAGAGTCCTGGATTTGTTGCAGAATTTGGCTTCTAATAAGCATGGTGTACACACACACACAAACACACACACTAGGCGTGTTCTTTGTTTTTAGAGATGGGGGGTCTTATTATGCAGCCTTGGCAGCCTGAAGATTGCTCACTGAGACCCATCCATCTGTCTCCAGGTGCAGGGTTACTAAAGGCGTGCACTGACCATGCCCTGCTCAGTTAGCATGTGTTACTTGCAGCTTTTCTTTTGTAAGACTTTTTTAAAAATCCGGTGAATTTTCAGAAAAACTAACCAAGCTTTTCACCCTTTCCTTTTGTCTTTTAGGTGATTCCTGTGGCCTCTTCAGGCTCTCCTGTGGGAGATGTGCCCTTCATCCGGTCGGGACTGCTCGGCTTCGTAGGACCGGTAGGTGACGGTTTCCTGTTGATTTTGCTACATACGATCTAAACATTTGAACCTTAATTCACAGAACTACACAATTCTGTGTAACTGAAGGTGCCACAGTACCTCTTATAAGCAGTCACAAGTTGTCCCTCTCCTGTCTTCAGCCGGTCTTGCTCCATGGTCCTGGCTGGCTTGCAGAGACCCTGCCTCCGCCACCACACCAGGCACTTGAGTTCTATTTAGATGATTGCTTAAGGCTGTCATAGAAACTGGACAGTGTCCACTTTTTGTCCCAGCACTCGGGAGGAGAGGCAGGAGGGTCTCTGAGCTTGAGACCAGCCTGGTCTACAGAGTGGGTTCCAGGACAGCTAGGGCTACATAGGAAACCATGTCTTGAAAAACCAGAGAGAGAGAGAGAGAGAGAGAGAGAGAGAGAGAGAGAGAGAGAGACAGAAAATAATTTGTTACTTGGTAAATGGTATTTACAGGTACTGGATCTAGAGCTGACTAGGACCCGAAGTCTTTCTCAAAGGGTACATGATGAGCCCAAGGAATTCATGAGGATGGCAGAGGGCCAGACCACGGGAAGTGATGGGTGGTCACTATCTTATAAACTCATCTGTTGTTGTCTCCCTCCTACCTGCTTTCCTGCTCTCAACTGTTCAACTCCTCTGAGAATGTGTAGAATTGACTTTTGCTTCTCTTTCCACCTGGGATTTGGGTGCCAAGAGTCGCCCTCTTAGAAACTGTATACACTGAGTGTAACCTCAGCTGTCCTGACCTCCAGCCAGCACCAGAATAGTCTCAGATGCCCAGCTCTTTAGCTTGCGACACTGTTGGGGTCTGGGACGGAGCTTCAGCCATCTCTGAAATAGACAGACTCTAGTCCTGCTCTCTAGGATGACCCCCTAAACCCTGACCTAGCTGCCAGAAAGCTGTGCCAGCTGAACAACCTCACTGGAAAAGATTTGGAGAAACAGGCATCTCTATTTTAAGATTGTTTTTATTATTTAATTGTACATGTGTGTACTTGCATAGAGGAGTTTAATGCCGTGGAGTTGGAGTTACAGAACTTGTGAGCCACATGACATGGATGCTGGAAACCACACTCAGCTCCTTCATAAGGCCAGTGTATTCCTAACCACCAGCCTAATCTCTAGCTCCTCTTCTCTGACTGACACCAGCTCTTAACACAGTTGGAAGTGACTGGCTCCCCACTGGCATTGTAGGTGGACCAAAGCTTCATATGCATAGAGATTCTGCCTTTCTGTTGTAGCCCAGTCACTCTGGGCCACTGCACTGTGCTTAGAAAGTTAATGAGTGACATCCACGTGGAGATAATACTGGCTCATTGAGTACATGTCAATAGTCCAAGTCTTCAGACTAACTAGGAGGGAGGCCATGGAATGTTCCCACAGTAATGCTGCTCTGTTGTCCTGGGAAGAAGACCTGCAGCAGTCTTGGGCCTTTTTCTCCATCTACTCCTGCTCTTGCCTGATGGAAACAGTGGCACCCTTCCATGCTCGACGCAACTTTTTACAGATTACAATTGCTTGACTTCCCTCTAATTCCAGTAGTCAGTGAACATGAACTAACCCATATACCCATGGCTAGAAAAGTAAATGACACATGGTTGTAGTTTCTTCCCTGTGAAATTCCCCTCTAAGAATATAAATGAGTTCATCACAGACTGTAAGACCTCAGTGCGTACTAACTAGTGGCTCAGCTAAACCTGATGACTTGAGTTCAATCCCTAGGATATTGACAGAAGTTTCTGTCCCTCCAGGTCCCACAGCCATTTGGTCCCATATAAACACACAGAGGTCTACATTAATCATAAACTAGTTGTCCTAGTAGCTCAGGCTTCTTATTAATTAATTCTTGCATCTTACATTAATCCATTATTCTTGTCTGTGTCAGCCACATGGCTTGGTACCTTTCATCAGCAAGGCATTCTCATCTTGCTTCCTCTGTGTCTGGGTGACAACTGCAGACTGAGCTCTCCTCTTCCCAGAGTTCTCCTGTTCTCATTGCCCGACCTCTACTTCCTGTCTGGCTACTGGCCAATCAGCATTTTATTAAACAAGTATAAGAAACATATCTTTACAGGTTAAATCCATTGTCCCACATCAAGGACACACATGGTGGAGGAGAGACCTGGCGCCTTTGAGTTGTCTTCTGACTCCATGAGCATGCCGGTGCCCACTCACACATGCACACACAAGAGAAATGGTGTGACTTTTAAACAGACTTCATTGACTCAAAAATGCCACTTCCTCACTGATTCCAGAGGGTTTCTTTTAAAAAAATCCAATTGAGGTGGATTTAATCCACATTCAATTCCACATACCTTTAATCCCATCATTCAGATGGCAGAGGTAGGCAGATCTCAGTGAGTTTGAGGCCAGCCTGATCCATCTAGTGATTTACAGGACAGCCATGACTACACAGTGAGACCCTGTCTTGGGGGAATATAAATAAATGAATAAGGATTTGCTGAAGGAGGCAGAGGTAGGAGGATCACGAGTTCAAGGCCACAGTCTGGGCTACGCATTTTATATATATCATGACATTGTTTTCTTTGATGTAAACACACAGGGTTTTTTTGTAGTGTTGGGGATTGAACTGTGTACATGCCTTACAGGTATTTTTCTTAGCCGTGTTTTTTTTTTTTTTAATGAGATTTACTTCAAAGCTGGAAATGTAAAGTGTCTTACCCATTAACCATGGAAATGAAAGTAAACAAATCATTGTTAACTTTCAGGGTAGCTTGGTGTTTGTGGTTGGGAAGATGGATGGACTGCTCATGGTTAGTGGTCGGAGACACAACGCTGACGACATTGTTGCTACGGGACTTGCTGTCGAGTCCATCAAGACCGTCTATCGAGGGAGGTAGGTGCTGCATGAGATGACGTCATCACTTTGGGGTCGTCTGCAGTGCTTTCTCTAGACGCTTCTTCCAGTTTCTTAGGTTGGCTTGGGTTCAAACGACAGAAGCCTGACTTTCAATATCTGGCCTACAGTGTTTGGCTCTTTGAGTGACTGAGAAGAATAAGATGGGTATCAGAGTCTGTTACTCTTTGAGTTCTGAAGATGGGGGAGCATTAAAGAAGAAACATTGCCCCTCCCATACTCTGTAGAAATGCAGGCCTAAGAATTCTTCCTCTCACTTCTTACCCAGTTGCTGTATTGTCCATGTGCAGATTGACATGTCAGCTTAGTGTTGAGAATCCAGATTCTGTGGACAAGGCCAGGCCTTTCCTTCTGCTTACTAATGCAAGAAGAGGTATTCCAGCAGTTCAGTCTCCTCCAGGGGTCTGGTAGGGTTATTTTTGTTTTGTTTTTGCACAAGAACATTTTGATACACATGTATGATGTGCTTGGAGCATGTGTCTCCTTATCCCTCCTTTCCTGACCTGAGTTGCATAAGAAGTAAGAAAATATGAAGATATCACAAAGAACCAGTTCCTGAATTATGTGGTTTTCTGAAACTGTGTGGCTCTTAGGAATGGAGGAGCTCCTGGGCCCTAGACCCACTGTGTGTGGTCACAGTTGTGTCCTTGGGCACAACACAGTGGCAGGCAGGTAGTTAATATCCCATAACTGCTGTGGAGGGAGGGCGGGACTCAGGCTGTCAAGCAGCATCTTTGCTCCCCTGTCCTTTCCCAGCCTTCCTGCATTCACTCAGCAAACACTCCCTGGCGGCAGCTATACGCTGCTTTTCTGGGTGCTCTGACAGGGAAGGAAACAGGTTATGTGTGTACCCTCATGTTCTCATGACAAACACAGGAGCCAGGCAAATGGCCACATAGACAGCACCGAGAGGGTCATGAGTGCTGTGGGGTGACCACCTGCAGTGGCCTGGGGACGCCTCACTAGTAAGGGGACATTTGAGCGCAGACCTCCCCTAGATCCGACTCCATCCACCCCCTCTTGGCCTCAGTCTTCCTCACTCCCTTGCCCGTGTCTGACTTCCGCTCCACTCTCTGCTTCACCACTCTGCTCCAGGCACACTGGCCTTCTTGCTGTTCCTCAAACCTGCCAAGCTCGTCCCTACCTCAGAACCTTTCCGCTTTCCGTTCCTTCTGCCCGGAATCCTCTTCCTCCAGATCTCCGCGTGGCTCGCGTCCTCACCTCATTCAGGTCTCTGCTCCAGTGTCCCCTCCCCAGGGAGGCGCTCCCCCAAGCATCCATATCCCACTCTGCTGAGCACCCCACTCCACTGGCCCTGCCCCAGGTGCTTCCTGGTGCACATCACAACATGGCTTCATTATCTGTGTGTCGATTGGTTCTGTCTGTGACACGTGAGCATCACAAAGACAGGAACTGTGTCTTCTTTACCATTCTGTGGGGCTTAATTCGTGTTGTCTTCATTTTTGTTTCAAGTGAACCATTCGATCCTGGTTTGGTGATGATGGCACCTTTCTTTCTACTGCTCATGTGTGGGTGGTATGTCGGGACGGCTCCTCTTCACTTCCAACTCAGGAAAGCAAACAGGATGGTTTTGAAGGGAGACTGATGTGTCTGATCTGTCTCTCTTAGAATTGCTGTGTTTTCTGTGTCTGTATTTTATGACGAGCGCATTGTGGTGGTGGCAGAGCAAAGGCCCGATGCGTCTGAGGAAGACAGCTTCCAGTGGATGAGCCGTGTGCTGCAGGTGAGCACTGGGTCTGTGCCGGTCACAGGTGGCTGTGACTGCCGCCTACCAGATATTCTTTCTTTCAAAATTATGTTTGAGGGCTAGAGAGATGGCTCAGTCGATAACAGTTGCTTTTCCAGAGGACCTGAGTTCAAATCCCAGCACCCATACAATGATTTACTGGGTGGTGGTGGCACACACCTTTAATCCCAGCACTGGGGAGGCTGAGGCAGGCGGATCTCTGTGAGTTTGAGGCCAGTCTTACGTACACAGTAAGTTCCAGGATAGCCAGTGCTACACAGAGAAACCCTGTCTCAAAAAAAAAAAAAAAACAGAATAAAACAAAAAGACCAAAAATAAAAGTTGTGTTTCAGACTTTGATGTGCAGGCAGTGAAATGTGTTCATACCCACTCTCCTTCCTGCCTCTCCCACTTTCTCCGTATCTCCCAAACACCTTATTTCTTTCATGCCCACGTGTTTACTACCCATGAAGCTTTTGGCTGCCCTCTGTGGCATGCATCTCTGAAAGTAATTGTTGTAAGTAGGTAATCTCAGTCTTGCTATACCATGTGTGTAGAAGGTTCAAGCACATGTAAGTGAGAGAGCTTTTTGTGGAGTTGGCGGAGGTGGGTAGATGGACCAGTGTTGTGCCTGTCTTGCGAGACTCCCTAACAAGACCACCACAGAGCTGGTATCTGAGGTAGGGGTTTACTGAATACAAGCTCAAGCCAGGACTTTCATCCCGCACTCAGAGTGGAGGAAAATGGCCCTGAGCCTCTGGGTTTGTTTTTGTTTGTTTGTTTTTTCAAGACAGGGTTTTGCAGCTTTGGAGCCTGTCCTGGAACCAGTAGACCAGGCTGACCTCAAACTCACAGAGATCCATCCACCTGTCTCTGCCTCCCTAGTGCTGGGATTAAAGGCGTGCACACCACTACCCAGCTGGGTTTGGGGGTTTTTAAAGGGAAAAACTGCAAGCAGGGTAGCCCAGCCTTGGCAGTTCAGGATTGGTAAGGGTATGCAATGAACCTTTGAGTTTATTGGCTGGGGTCTTGGGGAATTTCAAACAATGGTTATCAACAAAATCACAAGGACATCTGTAGCCTGGCGAGTGTTGTTTACCCAAATTTCTTGCTGGCTGTCTTACCCAGGTGGGGTCGCCCTGACCAGGATCCTGGCAGTTAGTAGCCTTTTTTGGAATGTTTATGCCTTTGTTGGAGCTGAGTTCTTTCCCTGGTTAGGTCCTGAGTTCTTCCTCAAAATGGAGTTTGTTCTGCTCCTTCACCTTCAGGGTAGGAAGAAGACTTGTGCTCAGTGTTGAGAACGTGTTTTTAGTGGAAACTGGCTATGAGAGTGTAAGGAGCCAAGTCTCCATCTGTCAGCACTGTGGGTGGAGGCTGGTGACTTCAGAACTCGTCTCCTGACCTGTAGAGATGGAGCAGGGTCTCTTTCAGGACGAGTGGATTGAGTGAGGTCACCAATGGAAGTGCCTGGTCTGCCCTCACTAGACAGTGGTGATCTTATTAATATAAAATGCTGATAATATTACCCACTGTGAGTCCCATGCAGGCTGAGACTTCTCTGTCTTTTTTGTTCTCCACTCAGCCCCCGGAGCTTGAGAGCGATGCTAGCATGCAGCATAGTACCATTCAAAAGTATTTGTTGGCTAAATGTACAGTCCAGAGCAAGCTGGCCTGCCCTCCCAATGAACTCTGATGTGCTGGACGTGTTTCCAGGGCTGTGACTTCTCTGCCTAGGGCCCTTAGCCTTCTGAACAGTCCCTTAATAACATAGAAATGATGCAGACACAAAATGAGAATGAGCACTGGACAATTTCAGATTTCTTTCTCTTCTCAGAATACATTATTCTGAATTATTAGCTAGTCTACAGGCAGGCTGTTTGTAGTACAGAAATGAAAAGAACTGCTGGGTACGGCGCACGCCTTTAATCTCAGCACTCAGGAAGCAGAGGCGAGCAGATCTCTGTGAGTTCAAGGCCAGCCTGGTCTACAAAGTTCCAGAACAGCCAGGGCTGTTAAAACAGGGAAACCCTGTCTCAAAAAACAGAAGACAACAAAACAGAAAGAAAGGAACTAGGTATGGTGCACATGTCTTTATCCCAGCACTTTGGAGGCAGAGACAGGTGGAGCTCTGAGAGCTGAGTTCCAGGACAGCAAGGGCTACATAAAGAGACCCTGTCTCAGAAACAAGCAAACAAATCAGAGGACATAATCTGAGTATAAACCAGGCTAAAATACTGTGAAGACTGTAGGATTGGGCTGATACCTGGTTATCTGAAAGGTGGTGGCAGACGTGCAAAGATTGATTTTAGTCAGGTGTGACAGTATGTCCTGTAACCCAGCACTTGGAAGGTGAGGTGAGAATTTAGAGTTTAAAGCCACATTAAACACTGTCACCAAGGAACAATAGTAAGGCCTAGAGAGAGGGCTTATGGGGTCTTCCAGAGGACCTGGGTTGGAGTCTGAGCCCCCAGGCTGACAACCATCTGTGACTCCGGTGTGGCCATGGGCACCATTCATACACGTGGTACACACGCATACATATAGGCAAACATTCACATACATAAAATAAAGAATTAATTAAATGAAAAAGAGTGAGAAGGGCTCTGCTGGTAAAGGCAGTTGCAGTGCAAGCCTGATGACCTCAGGTCAGTCCTGGGGACCCATTTAAAGGGGGGAAGAGAAAATGGACTCCTCTAAGCTGCCCTCTGCCCTCCTCAGAAACGCTGCGCTGCGTCATTCTCATGTGCATGCACGCACACACACCATCACAGTGGCACCACCACACCCATCCACACACCATCACAGTGGCACCACCATACCCATACACACACACACACACACACACACACACACACACACACCATCACAGTGGCACCACCACACCCATCCACACACCATCACAGTGGCACCACCATACCCATCCACACACACACACACACACACACACACACACCATCACAGTGGCACCACCATACCCATCCACACACACACACACACACACACCATCACAGTGGCACCACCATACCCACACACACACACACACACACACACCATCACAGTGGCACCACCATACCCACACACACACACACACACACACACCATCACAGTGGCACCACCACACCCATCCACACACCATCACAGTGGCACCACCATACCCATACACACACACACACACACACACACACACACCATCACAGTGGCACCACCACACCCATCCACACACCATCACAGTGGCACCACCACACCCATCCACACACCATCACAGTGGCACCACCATACCCACACACACACACACACACACACACACACACACCATCACAGTGGCACCACCATACCCATCCACACACACACACACACACACACACCATCACAGTGGCACCACCATACCCACACACACACACACACACACACACCATCACAGTGGCACCACCATACCCACACACACACACACACCATCACAGTGGCACCACCACACCCATCTACACAGGAGATTTTTTTCTAGTCCTGTAACTTTATTTGATATTCATTGAGTTAGTTCTCATCCCAGGTCACTGTAGAGGTTTTAATGTGGTCGTAGGATACAAGTTGCTGACATAAAGAGCTTGTCTGGTGAGTCCTCATCCTCATTTTGTTTTTCTGGACAAACATACGGGATACAGTGTGGACCATTTCTTATTCTTTGAGACCAGATGAGCCTGGTGTCAGCGTGCACCCCTGAAGTTCCCTTTGCTTCATCGCACATTTCTGGATTTCTTGGAGGGCCTGAGGGGCGTGCTTCTTGAAGCCCCACCGTGGGTGTGCTCATGGATGTTGATGGTGTATTCTCGGGTTCTTGCTGCCCTCCTGCCAGACCCGAGTTGGAAAGGAAGGGCTCGAAGGATGTAGGAAGGAAAACCGGGTGGCTGGTATCACTTCCAGATCACAGGGAGGTGGAGAGTGGAGGTGTAAACAGGCATATTTGGGGACTTAGTGATCTACCAGACTCCCGTCCTGGGATGGATAGAGAGGCACCCTGCCGAAAAATTATGGGCTCTGTCAGGATATATCAGATGTTCTCAAAGTAATCTCCCTGTTTTTCTTTGTGTTTTTCCAGGCAATTGATAGCATCCATCAAGTAGGCGTTTACTGCCTTGCTCTGGTGCCTGCCAACACATTACCAAAAACTCCACTAGGAGGAATCCATATATCTCAGACAAAACAGCTCTTTCTGGAGGGATCTCTGCACCCGTGTAATATCCTCATGTGTCCACATACATGTGTGACGAACTTGCCCAAACCCCGACAAAAGCAGCCAGGTAATAATCTAGCTTCTAGCTGTGACATTACGATGCAGTTTTTTTTTTTTTTTTTTTTTTTTTTTTTTTTTTTTTTTTTTAGTTTTTCGAGACAGGGTTTCTCTGTGGCTTTGGAGCCTGTCCTGGAACTAGCTCTGTAGACCAGACTGGTCTCGAACTCACAGAGATCCGCCTGCCTCTGCCTCCCGAGTGCTGGGATTAAAGGCGTGCGCCACCATCGCCCGGCTCGATGCAGCTTTTTGAAGGCAGACTCTTTCAGCACGTGGTGCGTCGGTTTAGGCTCTATGCAGAGATAACAAGAACAGCATACGCTGCCCAGCAGCCAGGAAGACGGCTGCCTGTGGGAACGCTGCCCTGGCTGAACGTTTCTCCTCTTCTGAGTTTGCCACGATGGTCAGCGTCCCCCTAGGAGAAAGGGGTAAAGCGCGTCCTCTGGTGACAAGAGCAGCTGGTTTTCCATGGGTGCTCACTAAATGCCATGCACTGGCTATGCATGTTACGTGTGTGATCCTGAGTGTGAGCCGTGTGCTCTCTCTCAGTATCATTGTATCATACTGGCCTTCTGCGGGAATCTCATGCCTAGACCTACTCCTTCTCTCATAGCTGCTGAGGTGTGGTGTGGGCCTGTCTTACCTCTGGGGAATAGGCATCTTCCGAGTTATAACCAGAACATAAACAGCATGCTTTGTGTTGGCCATTTTCAAGGTACAAACCAAAAGAATATGAATTGCCACATGGAAAAGAGAAGAAACACAAATCAGTTTCACCTTCTTGCTTGATTTCTCAGCAGACAAATGTCACGGGGCTGGGTGGAAAGCTAAGGTACTGATGTGACCCATTGATAGGCAGTCCTCTTTAAACATATGTCAAATCGAGTTGATGTCCTGTCTCAAAAAATTAAGAAGTCATGGCGTGGTGGCATACACCAAGACAGTGGGATCTCTGAGTTCAAAACCAGTCTGGTCTACATAGTAAGTTCCAGGCCATCCAGGGCTACACAGTGAGGCCTTGTCTCAATGAAAGAGATGAGGAGGGGACTTAAAACTGGCATGGCTTTGCTGGATGTGCTGACACCTTTTAGCTTCCTGTCTGCTTAGAAACATCAAAGCCCAAACCAGGCCTCTCCAGTGCCCCCTCCACCCCCGGCCCATACCCTGCATGGTGAGTAGAGGAAAAGCAGACAGTGGGAGGACTGGAAAGGAAGGTGTGGCATTTGAGTCTATTTTATGAGGTGGCTGTTACTGACAGGTGAGCAGCATGTGCGGTGATGAGGTATGGGATGCTTGCATGACCCTGCACTGCTCTAAAGTGGAGAAGTTGGTCACCGTGCTCGCTGTGGTCCACCGTCCCAAAGTCCTATCCCGCCCTCGGCCAGACCGTTAGAACTACCCTATCTTAGAGACAGTGGGCTCTGCTAGTGGAAATGAAGGGGTTATGGAGGCTAGCATTCTAGTTCTTGTGTTTGTTCATTGGTCTTATGTTGGTTGGGACTACTGTTGTAATACAAGAAAGTCTGGATCAAGAAGGTTGTGTGGTTAATTAAGAAATGTAATAGGAGCTGGAGAGATGCCTGAATGCTAAGAGTCTTTGCTGCTTCTCTAGAAGATCTGTGTTCAGATTGGAGCGTCCGTACAGGCGACTCACAACTGCCTGTAACTCCAGCCTCTAGGATTAGACACCGTCTTCTGGCCTCTATTAGGTACCCACACATATGACACATGTGTGCACTCACACACATGAAAATGAAACAACAGAAATGGAGTATCTTGACACACATTTCCTGCGTAGGCATATAGTAACCACATAAAATGTACCTCCTGCAGCAATGTGGCTTACTGGCAGAGTGTGTTCAACATGTGCAAGCTCCTGGATTCGATTCCCAGCACTGAAGAAACACAGACCTGTGCAATCCCTTCTTCATCTTAAATCTTATTGCTTTATTATGAATAGAATCCTATTTTAAGTAGCAGTATAAGATGATTTATTTATTTATTTATTTGTTTGTTTATTTATTTATTTATTTTTGAGATAGAATTTAGATGTGGTAGGGCTTAAATTCACGGTCATTATGCCTCAGCCTCCCAAGTGCTGGATTACATGTATGCTCACCCTGATAAACATATGATTTTTTAATGAAAACAATCATGTTTGAGTAGATGCTTTTAAAATGTTCTTAGAGGTACAGTAGACTTTAAATTTTTCTTTTCTTTTCTTTTTTCTTTTTGGTTTTTTTGTGTGTTTTGAGACAGGGTTTCTCTGTGTAACAGCTCTGGCTGTCCTGGAACTCATTCTGTAGACCAGGCTGGCCTCAAACTCAGAGAGATCCACCTGCCTCTGCCTCCCGAGTGCTGGGATTAAAGATGTGCACTAACACTGCCCAATCCTATAAATTTATTTTTATGTGTATTGGTATTCTGTCTGCATTTATGCCTATGCAGCATGTGAGTGCAGTGCCCAAAGCAGCCAGAAGAGGGTGTAGGATCCCCTGAAACTGGGTTACAGATGGTTGTGAGCCATCTTGTGGGTACTGGGAATTGATCACAGGTTCTCTGTAAGAGGATCCAGGTTCAATTTCCACCACTACATGACAGCTCAAATCTGTCTGTAACTCTGGTTTTAGGGGATCTGCCACCCTCTTCTGACCTCCTCAGCCAATGCATGCACATGACATACAAACAGGCAAGAAACCCATATCTAAATAAATAACTGAATTCATAAGTGTTTTTAATTCAGAAGAGCAGAGAGTTAGGAAGACAAAGATAATGAGTGTCGAGTCAGCCTCACTCAGATGCTGTTGGCTCCAGTCATGGAAAAACCAGAAGCAGAGCCAAGTCTGTTTCTCTTCAGGTGAAAGGTTCAGAGCAAGGCAAGCCTGGTGAGGATTGATCAGTCCTCAGCTGTCCTGTGCCACTTCCTCGCCTTTTTGTTGTTGTTGTTTAGTTTTTATCCCTTATTTTGGTTTTTTTGAGACAGGTTTCTCTGTGTAGCTCTAGCTGTCCTGGAACTCCCTCTGTAAACTTGGCTAGCCTCAAACTCAAAGGAATCTGCCTGCCTCTGCCTCCCAAGTGCTGGGATTAAAGCCATACACCACCACCACCCAGCTAAATACTTATTTATTTTTATTTTGTGTGTATGGGTGTTTTGCCTCCATTTATGCCTGTGTACCATGTGTGTTCAGAGGCCAGAAGAGGGCATCAGATTCCCTGGAACTGGAGTTAAATGTGGTGGTTAGTTGCTGTATAGGTACTGGGAACTGAACCTGGTCCCCTGAAGTAGCCGCCAGGTGATCTTAATGACTAAGCCATTCCTCCAGAATCTTTTTGTTCTGGTGACTTGTTACTGAACTGTTGTTATAGGTGTGCTGCATGACAGTAGCCTTTGAAAGAGCAGGCACTTGCTTTTCCCTCATGGAGTCTTCATAAGCTGCAGGTCATACTCAGAATTTGCCCATGTTCTCCTCTTTGGAATGGGCTGTGGCCTGAAGTTCCAGTAACCTTGCCTCAACCTCCTTACTACTGGATTTGCTAGTATAAGCCACATGCCCAGTATGGGCAGTACTTTCCACAGGAAACATGACTGAAACGGGATGTCCAGCCAACCCACACAAATGTGGTTAGGGTGTCTATTTCTGTCACCACCTCCTACTGTTTCTTGTCTAGAGCAAGTCAGACCATGTCCAACAAGTCAGTGTAGCCAAGTAGCGTCCAGTGTGAGTGCAGCTAAGAAAAGAAGGAAGGTTCTGACAGAAACAACTGTGGCCATGAGTCTCCTTAGCAGCCTGCCTGACCTCTAGCAGTGTTCTGCATCCTGACCAGCAGAGACGAGAAAGCTGTAGAGAGAATTCCTTCTCCAAACAGATCTCACAGAAGTCAGAAGTCAGGGGTGACCTTTTCTCCCTTGTCTCAAACTAAAGAAGATAGTCTATTTCAGGGTGTGTACAGACAATCTGGGTTATCAGCAACTCTGAGGTCAAGACCAATGTGGTCTACTGAGAGTTCTGGGTTGTCACTGTAAGAACTTGTTTAGGAAAAAGAAGCAGAAAAGAAACCTGTGTTGTGTTATGGGGGGGGGGGGGGTTGTAGGTAAAGTACGGTGTTGGCCTCAGGGAACTTTGAAAGCTTTGTGGGAAAGGTGAGGGAATGTTCCAGGTGGGGCAGTGTGCAGTGTCCTGGGAACTGCCTCCTGCTTCTCCATTTTCACTCTGACCCGTGTGCTCAAGAACTGCACCCAGAAGACCCTGTTCATGTGCTGCTGCTGTGAAGAGACACGTGACTACGGCAACTCTTATAAAGGGAAACCTTTAATTGGGCTCACTTACAGTTCAGAGGTTTAGTGCATTATCATTGTGGCAGGAAACATGGTGGCACGTGACAGACATGGTGCTGGAGAAGGAGCTGAGAGTTCTACATCTTGATCTCAGGCAACAGGAAGTGAACTGTGTACCACACTGGGTGTAGCTTGAGCAAATGAGACCTCAAACCCACCCCCACAGTGACACACCTTCTCCAACAAGGTCACACCTCCTGATAGTGACACTCCCTATGGGCTAAGCATTCAAACACTTGAGTCTGTGTGTCCAAACCTATTCATACCACCACAGTCTTATACCACAGTCTTTCAGGTGTTACTGCTTAGTGTCCACTTTTTAAATGTCACTCCTGGGGCTGGAGAGGCACTGAGAGGCTGAGGGCAGTTTGTGCTCTTACAGAGAACCCGAGTTCAAATCTCTGCGCCCACATTGGGTAGCTCACAACTACCTAGTTCCAGGGGGATCTGATCCCCTCTTCTGGCTTCTGCAAACATGTGCATACATATACATACACATAAATAATAAAATAAATCTTTAGAAACAGAAACAGCAGTTCTGTTTATTTCACACTGTAAAGTTAGTTCAGATCATTTTCACAGGTATATGCTGGGTCCTTAATATGGAAAGGACTGTTTGGAGAGTGGCATATCTCATTTATTATGCAATTTCATAAGAAAGGTTGGTGTCTCAAGATTATTTTGAACACTTTGCAGGCAAGCTGTTCTCCCATCAGAGTGTGGAAACAATCTCCCATCCTCAACATTTTTATCTTTTATGGCAAACAGTTTAAAATTGCATTTTGTGTGTGTGTGTGTGTGTGTGTGTGTGTGTGTGTATCAAAGGACAATTTGTGAATTTGTGCAAGTAAATTTTTTCTTTCATTAATCCTTAAGCTGCTGAAAAATAAATTTTTCCTTCAACCATATTGATCCTGGAGATTAAACTTAGGTCATTAGGCTTATTGAATCTTCTTGCTGGTCCCTTTTCTTTGCTTTTCTTTTCTTCTCCTCTTCTCTTCCTTCTCCTCCCCCCCTCTCCCCTCCCTTCCCTCTCTCTCTGTCTGGTTTTTTGAGACGTGGTTTCTCTGTAGCTTTGAGGCCTGTCCTGGAACTAGCTCTTGTAGACCAGGCTGGCCTCAAACTCAAAGAGATCCACCTGCCTCTGCCTCCCGAGTACTGGGATTAAAGGCGTGCGCCACCACCGCCCAGCTTTATTTTTATTTATTTATTATGTATTCAGTGTTCTGCCATTATAGATGGTTGTGACCACATGTGGTTGCTGGGAATTGAACTCAGGACCTTTGGAAGAGCAGACAAAGCTCTTAACCACTGAGCCATCTCTAGCCCCTTATTTTTTTTTTAATTCATTTTGAAGGAATTGCAGACTTATAAAAAATTGTCTACTACTATGAAGTTATGGCATATTCTTTATTCAGTTTCCCTAAATATTCACACACATATATACTTTTTTTTTGAGTTCTCACTGTATAATATACAAGTGCTGAGAATAAAAGACATTGCATATTAAGCATCATTGTTCAGAACCTAATGGCAATGATGGTTTTGTGGTTTGTTCTCCATTGACTCTAGATTGCAAACATCATGACCTTTTACCTGTACTGTTTGAACACTTTTTCCAAAGAAGCACAGAACTTTCTCTACTTGTTTTATTTAAGTAGTGTGTAAACGTAGATGAGGCTGGCTGCTTGTTTGTTTTCCAATCACTCAGACCCGAATAATCACGCAGAAATTATTATATTAATTACTACACTGTTCGGTCTGTTAGCTCAGGCTTCTTGTTAACTGACATATCTCAACCCATTTCTATTAATCTGTGTGTCGCCATGAGGCTGTGGCTTACCGGGTAAGGTTCTGTTCTGGCATCTGTCTCCTTTGGCAGCTTCATGGTGCCACTGACTCTGCCTACTCTCTCTATTTTTCCAGCCTGGCTGTATTCTGCCCTGCCATAGGCCGAAGCAGCTACTTTATTAAGCAGTGTTAATAAAAGGCACTCATAGCATACAAGGGGAATCCCACATCATGTCAAGGTTATGTGTTGCATTTGGCTGTCTTATTTTATCTTTAATACATAGACGCTTCTAGGTGTGCTGGTGCCGGTGACAGGAAGCTAAGAGATGTCTGTGAGTTTGAGGCTTGCGATTTGGATTTCCTCATTTACTTTTAATAAAAAACTTCTCATTCCCTCTTTTAAAAAATTATATATGCATGTGTGTGTATGTAGAGTATGTGCACATGCATGCATTATGGCACACATGTGGAAGTCAAAGGACATATGGTTCTAGAGATGGAACTGCTATCAGACCTGGTGGCAAACACCTTTACCCACTAAGCCATCTCACTGGTCTAGCACTACTCAGATTTCTAATGATCTCGGGCCACATCCTGATAGGTGATCAGTTTCTTGCAGACCAGATATCAGTTACTGTAAGCACTCTTTTTTAGGGTTGTGGTGGTCATAGCAAATAAAGCTGTTTGTAGGAACCGGTAGAACTGTGGACTCTGGAGTACAATTGTCCCCATAGAACCAAGCTCAGTGGCCACCTGTGCCCCTTTTTCCCTCACCCTGAGTCTCCTGCGTCTGTTCTGTTTGTCTCCAGCACTTCCCAGCTTTGTTCACAGCATCTTTTGTATACCTTTTGGTTGCCTTTGCACTGGAATACAGGCTCTTCGTCCCATGTCTGAAAGACCACATAATCCCTGACATTGCTGAATGAACTTCTGAACCAGTTTGGGCCAGTCCAGAAACGCTTGGAAGTGTGTAACTTGAGTCTTCACAGGCTTGGTGTCTGCTTCTGTTCACAGGTGTCGGCCCTGCTTCTGTGATGGTTGGGAATCTGGTTGCAGGTAAACGCATAGCACAAGCTGCAGGAAGGGACCTGGGGCAAATTGAAGAGAATGATCTTGTGAGGAAGGTAAGTTCCAGACATGCCAAGTGTCTGCCAGTGAGCTCAGGATAGAGTGCAGATCTGGGTTCATTCCATGAGTCTTTGAGACTTGCTGACCTCAAGTCCTTCTCTCTGCTTTGTGATTTTAGCACCAGTTCCTGGCAGAGATTTTGCAGTGGCGAGCTCAGGCAACTCCTGACCATGTACTCTTCATGCTGCTAAATGCCAAGGTATTGCACTTGCAGGACTGGGGAGAGTTTGCATAGCATGGACAAGGCCCTGGGTTCAGTGGTGATGCATGCCTATAATCCCAGCACTGGAGTTAAACTCATCATCCTCAAACTACGTATATAGGTTACAAGAGACACTGTCTCAATGCAAGCAAACACATGAATAGAATAATTCATGTGTACTAAGAAAGTAAGAAAACATTAAGAAAGAAAGACTCTAAATATGTTTGGTTTAAGTCAATGCTAACATACCCTAAGTACCTGGAACACTGGGAGAGAAAAAGAAATCCATACCTGTCTTTAGTTACCAGGGGAGTTTTCTCAAGAGAATCCTTGGCCTGAGGTGATGTTCCAGAGGCCAAGCCTGTGGAGTGTGATGTCCGCTTGACTGTGCTTATTTGTGCTTGTTTCTCTCTGAATGTCAGCCCACTTATCCTTCTTCTCTTGAAAGGGAACTACTGTGTGCACAGCCAGCTGCCTTCAGCTTCATAAGCGAGCTGAGAGGATTGCATCAGTACTTGGTGACAAGGGACATCTAAATGCAGGGGACAATGTGGTATTGCTCTATCCACCTGGTAAGTGTTGGACTGGTAAACTGGACTCTGCACTGTTCTGAGGTGACACATACCAGGAGAGGAGAGGATGGGAACTTGGGGCCACTATCTGCTACCACAGAGGCCTGGTGCTTTGCACCACCACAGCTCTGCGTGTGCACTTGTTAGAACTGAGCAGTGGGACGGCTCGGCTGAGAATGTCTAGTTTGCAGTCCCTCTGTTTTCATCAGTGCCTGCTTCATACAAGGTCCTCAGGCCACTTGTGGTAGCACACTGCTGTGATTCCAGGCCTAAGGCAGTAGCAGGGGAATTAGTTCCATAACAAGTTATAGACATATCTAGCCTGAGGTGATTAACAAGACTTACAAGTAGCCAACATTGTCCTAGCCCTCAGGAGGCTGAAGTAAGTAGACCTCTGTGAGTTTATATGATAAGTTCCAGGCCAGCCAGAGCTACGTGGTGAGACCTGTCTCAAAACAAACAACAAATAGCCAGGCAAGGAAGCACACACCTAATAATCCCACCCTTGGGAAGTAGAGGTGAAAGGATAAGGTTCATGGCCAGCCTCAGCTACACAGCAAGGAGAAAGCTCAGTAGGTTAAGTGATTGCTACAAAAACATAAGGGCCTGGGTTTAGAGCCCCAGCATCCATATCCAAAGCCAGGCTTGGGTCAGTGAAGGAGCTCGGTGGGTAAAAGTGCTTGTCATGCCTGATGACCTGATGTTGATCCCAGGAACTCAAGGTAGTAAGAGAGAACCAATTCCCAAAGTTGGCCTCTGACCTCCACATGTACACATACATATCACACATACACATACACTAAATAAGTAAGTTTATATTTAAAAAAAATCTGACATGGGGGTATGCACCAGCAGTCCTAACCTTGCAGAGGTAGAGACAGGTGGGTCCCTCAAGCTCCGTGACCATCTCATCTAGGCAAATTGGTGAGTTCCAGGTCCGGTGAAAGAACTTATCTCAAAATAGATGATAAAGAAGCCAGAGAGATGGATCATCAGTTGAGTTCTTGCTACTTTTCCAGGGGACCAGAGTCAGTTCCCAACTTAGTGCCTCACAACCACCTGTAATTCCAGGATCGATGCTCTGTTTTGGCTTCTACAGACATACACACATATAGGTACCTGCTTAGACACAGACACACACATGCACAGGTACATGCTTAGACACAGACACACACATGCACAGGTACATGCTTAGACACAGACACACACATGCACAGGTACATGCTTAGACATACACACACATGCACAGGTACATGCTTAGACACAGACACACACATGCACAGGTACATGCTTAGGCACAGACACACATGCACAGGTACATGCTTAGACACAGACACACACATGCACAGGTACATGCTTAGACACAGACACTCACATGCACAGGTACATGCTTAGACATACACACACATGCACAGGTACATGCTTAGACACAGACATCCACATACACAGGTACATGCTTAGACACAGACACACATACACAGGTACATGCTTAGACACAGACACACACGCACAAGCACATGCTTAGACATAGACACTCACATACACAGGCACATGCTTAGACACAGACACATATGCACAAGTACATGCTTAGACACAGACATCCACATACACAGGCACATGCTTAGACACAGACACACACGCACAAGTACATGCTTAGACACAGACATCCACATCCACAGGTACATGCTTAGACACAGACACACACAGGCACAAGTACATGCTTAGACACAGACACACATCTTGTGAATAATCATTTTGTACAATGTGAAGATGTGTCTTTTCCAAGACACCTTCTGTTTGGTTTAATAAATAGCCAAATTGTTGGATGGTAGTGGTATACTCCTTTAATCTCAGCACTCGGGAGGCAGAGGCAGGTGGATCTCTGTGAGTTCGAGGTCAGCCTGGTCTACAAGAGCTAGTTCCAGGACAGGCTCCAAAGCTACAGAGAAACCCTGTCTCAAAAAATTAAAAAAGAAAGAAGAAATAGCTGAATGGCCGATAGCTAGACAGGAGAGAATAGGCGGGACTTGTGGGCAGAGAGAGGAAGAGAAGGTGAATTGAAGTGTGGGAGAGACACGAGAACCCCGAGTGGAAAGTAAAAGTCACGAGCCACAGGGCAGCACGTAGATTAGTAGACATGGGTTAATTTAAGTTATAAGAGCTAGTTAGAAACAAGCCTAAGCTAAGGCTGAGTTTTCATAATTAATAATAAGTCTCTGGGTCATGATTTTGGGGCTGGCAGTCCAAGAAAGCCTGCTACATATGGTGCAACATGGAATGCCAGATGTTGTGATTCTTTTTATCGTTTTATTAAAAAATAAAACTTGGGGGTGAATATTAGGGACTAAACGAGATCTACGGAACAACTGAAGCACTATTTTCCTCCTCTCCGCTTCCCACTCCTATTCCTCCCCTTGTGCCCTTCTATCTCCCTCTGAGTCTTCCAGGAAACTCTTTGGTCCATCTCAGCCAGCTGAATGTGGACTCCGCTCTCTGAACCGAGGTCGGACTCTATTGGTCATCTCTGAGCATTCAACACAAACAGCTCTCCCCAACACACATGCACACACAAAAGTTTTGAAAAGGTAGAGCACAATGGAGGAGGACAGCCATCTCCAGTCTCTGACCTCTACCTGCGTGTGCACATACTAGTGTCAGCTCAGGACAGAGGTGTGCATAGCATGCGCTCTTGCCCGCTGAGCCGTCTCACTAGCCCAAATAGTCAGAATCCTAAGGGAAAAAAATTTGGGTGGGGGTGGGGTGGGGTTTGTTCACAGACTGAGGTTCTCTCTGTAGCTCTGGAGTCTCCTGGAACTGTAGACCACGCTGGCCTTGAACTCACAGAGATCCGCCTTTCTCTAACTCCTGACTGCTGAGAAAGGCTCCACCACTGCCGGGCTCTAAGTGAAATATTTGAATTGAAAGATTAACACAAGAAAAACAAAGATATTTGCATTCCCTTTCTGTGTCCCTTCTGTCCCCTCACCTAGGCTTCATCGGTACTCTGTTCCCAGTGCTCCATTTCACCGTGTCCTGGTCTTTTCTCCCTCTCCTCCACTTTTTCTGTTCTTTCTACGCTGTTCATTTGTGTGAACACTAATAAGAATGCCTAGAAGACCGTCTGCTCTAGGAGGGATGTGTCCTGTGTGTTTGCATGAAGTTCTCTTCCATCCATCTGTCCGTAATGAGGTGGCAGGTCCCCAGCACTTCCTGAGGCCCCCAGGCTGCACTCGTTGACCCACAGTGTCTAAGAAATCCAGTTTCGCCGGGCGGTGGTGGCGCACGCCTTTAATCCCAGCACTTAGGAGGCAGAGGAAGGCGGATCTCTGTGAGTTCGAGGCCAGCCTGGTCTACAAGCGGTAGTTCCAGAACAGGCTCCAAAGCTACAGAGAAACCCTGTCTCGAGAAAATAAAAAAAAAAAAAAGGCCTTCCAGTTGCTTTTCTTGCAACAGCCTTTGTGCAAGGAAAGCTTGACAGTTCCTCCCTGTCCTTATTTCCTTAGTTAAAATCCTTGATTTCTGCAACCATTTTTCCCAAGTAATAGAAAATAAACATCTTCTAAGAGCTCACGTCTCACCTTGAGGATGTACTCAGAGGCATGACACTTGCTAGCCCTGTCACAGCTCTGGGTTCCATTGCTGGACCACCCAAATATATTTGTGTATATATATATATATATATTCCTTCCTTGTTTCCTGGGCCTCTTTATATAGTTTAAATTGTTTCCTATGCTTCTTTCTTTCTTTCTTTCTTTCTTGTTGTGTTGTTGTTGTTGTTTTAAAGATGATCAGGCTGGCCTTTAACTATCACTATGTAGTCCAGGCTGATCTTGAACCCTTGGCAATATGCCTGCCTCAACCTCTCAAATACCAAGTGTGAGCCACCATGCCAGACTTTTTGGTTTTTGATAGAGTTCCTCTTGTGTATTTCCGACTGTCCTGAAACTCACTCTGTAGACCAGGCTGGCTTTGAACTCACAGAGATCTACCTGCCTCTATCTCCAGGAGTGCTGGCATTAAAGGTGTGCGCCATCGCCCAGCAATGCCGACTTACTATTTTTCTTAATTATTGGAATTTATTCTGTCAGGGTTTTGTTTGAATTGTGGTCAAATAATGCACATGAGCCAGGTATGGTGATGCTCGCCTGTAATTTCAGTGCTTGAGAGACTGTGTCAACACCAAATGAAGCTGAGTAGCGGTGGCCTTTAATCCCACTACTTGTGAGGCAGAGGCAGGCGGATCTCTGTGAATTCAAAGCCAGCCTGATCTACAGAGAGAGTTCTAGAACATTCAGGACTGTTATACAAAGAAACCCTGTCTTGAAAAAACAAAAACAAAACAAACTCAACACCAGATGAATAACTAGCTCTCACACCTGTCACATGACTGGAGACTCTGGATTCAGTTTCTTGCGGTAGCAGTGGCTAAATGATCCCCCTGACAGTGCCCTCTGTCTTGCAGGCATCGAGTTAATCGCTGCATTCTATGGCTGCCTGTACGCGGGGTGTGTACCTGTGACTGTGCGCCCCCCCCATGCTCAGAACCTCACCGCCACATTGCCCACGGTGCGCATGATCGTTGACGTAAGTTCCTTCTGTTTCTGTGTCTGCCCCATTTCATAGAGTCACATTCAGACAGCTAATAACCCCGGTAACTTCTTGCTATGTAGTGCCAAGTTGTCACGTTTTTCTCCTAAGAAGTCTCCCAGCTTGGTGTGGTGTGGTGTGGTGTGGTGTGTGTCTGTGGTCCCAGCACTCAGGAGGTAGATGTACAAATGAGAGTTGTAGGCTAACCTGGGCTTTGTAGAGAGTCTATGTCCAAAACAAAGAAATAAACAGGCAAACAAAACCAGACTAACAGCTGTTCCCTTTTCTGGCCAAAGTGGCGATGATCGTTCAGTGAATGGGAGAGCGATGGGCGAGGGTTGGGATGGGGCGAGGGTTGGGATGGTGCCTATTGGTAGAGTAGAGCAGGGCTGAGTGATTTCCCATAAAGCTCGCCCTCCTCCCTTCTCAAAACAAGGGATGATCTGGCTGACTTGTTTTTACTGCACAAGAACCAGTGTAATTTTGCATGTCAAGTCCTCCCAGTCAGGTCACTTTGGGTTAATTTTGTATATTTAGCCTTAAAAGGTATGTCGGGGGAAGGGCTCCCTGGGCTCCACCCCAGCTGAGAAGTTGAGGGCTGCCAGAGGAATGGAAGTTGCTTTTCCTTAGGAGTGTGGCCACCGATAGGTTCCCGCGTCCCAGGGGTTTTCCTTAGGAGTGTGGCCACCGATAGGTTCCCGAGTCCCAGGGGTTTTCCTTAGGAGCGTGGCCACCGATAGGTTCCCGCGTCCCAGGGGTTGACCCATGCTGTGTGCAGACGGGCAGCGCTAGCTGGACTCAGTAGCTTAGAAGGAGGTTAATCAGCCGGGCGGTGGTGGCGCACGCCTTTAATCCCAGCATTCGGGAGGCAGAGGAAGGCGGGTCTCTGTGAGATCGAGGCCAGCTACAAGAGCTAATTGCAGGACAGGCTCCAAAGCTGTAGAGAAACCCTGTCTTGGGGGGGGGGGGATAATTAATTAATGAGAAATTATAGAAAGGGCATGAAACTGGGAGGGAGATTAGATACAGGGACTTGGAGGAGATGGTGAGGTGAACATAATCAAGACAGTGCATTTGCTTATCGAGTTTCAAGAAAAAAATAAAGATGGAACTTTTAAAAAGCTGTGCAGGGCCAGGATATGGCTCAGTGGTTGAGAGCTTGTTAAGCCTTAGCAACACCAGAACAAACAAAATGCCCTGAATTTTGTCCTAGGGTTGATAGAAAGTTTTAGAATATATGAGAATTGAAATTGACTAAATCTCTTTTGTGTCGTACTCTGAGGCCTTTCACAGAAGGCGGCCTGGGCCAGCGCACTGACTGGCATTTGTTCTCCAAGAGCTGCTGCTGTGTCGGCAGCTTCAGCCACAGCATAGAGCCACGCCCGTCACAGATGATTCCATTACATTTTAATTCAGCAGAAATGTCCTTATTAGCTCATACAGAGAGGCCCGGGGAAGCGCTGGGAGTTTCTTTCTGTTGATGCACTTTGTGGGTGAAAGTAGGTCGTTTTGCTCTTCCTGCATAGCTGAACAAAGCCCGTTTGTGTGGGCACTTCAGTCTGGATCCATGGCCAGATTGGTGTGCACCGTAGGTCTAGATGGCACACACCAGTTCCGGGTGTGCCCACTATCTCCTCCCATTCCCTAAGCACCACAGAGTCCACGTCTTGGTTTATTAGGTCTTTACGAAGATTAGGATTGCAGCGTCCTTCCTGAGAGTATGGCTGGTGTAGGCAGCAGCCCCAGTTAAAAATGCCTGGGAGAATTAAGCATGCCACATTTTCAGAAATAAAAACACAAGAGGAAAAGAATGAAACAACCCTGGCTGATATGGTGAGCAAGCTACTTCTAGCAGCGGCCAGCGCTAAGCCTTCTGGTATTTACTGCTGTCCCTTTGTTTCTAGGTCAGCAAAGCAGCGTGTATTCTCACCACTCAGACTCTGATGAGGTTGCTGAAGTCTCGAGAGGCAGCCGCAGCTGTGGATGTGAAAACCTGGCCAACTATCATTGACACAGGTGAAAGGAGTGTCCCAAGCTGCTACCATTCACTACCAGAGGTTTCCTAGAATCTCACACGTTTGCACAGCTTTGATGTTGTGATACCTTCATTGTCTGCTCACGGAGCAAAGCCAGATACCCCGTGTGTACTACCAACATGGTGGACACAGTAAAGCCACGTCCAAGAACCAGCCCATCATATGCTAAGTGCTCTCCAAACAAAGTATCTTGCTGAATGTGATTGCTGTATCTATAATCTCAGGACTCTACAGACTGAGGCAGGGGGATTATTAATTCAAGCCCAGGCCTTGCCACAGCATAAGACCCTGTCTCGGGGTGGGTAGGGGGAAGGCAAATGGTGTTTCGGCATTGCATTGGCACCCTCCGAAGATATCTGTATCTGGTTATATTTTCTCGCCAGATACATGAGACGGGCTGGAGAGGTAGTTCAGTTGGTAGCTATGGAAGAGTGATGAGCTCCCTTTGATCTCCAGGAACCACATAAACAGCTGGGCACAGAGGTCTGGAGACAGGACTCTAGAGCTTGCTGGCCAGTCTAGCCTAAGTGGGAAGCCCCAGGTCATAGTGAGAGAGAGAGACCCTGTCTCAGAAAAACAAGGGAGATGACTCCTGAGAAATGACACCCAAGGTTGACCTCTGGCCTCCAGTGGCACATAGACAGACAGACAGACACACACATACACACACACACACACACACACACACACACACACACACACAAAGACAGTCTGACCCTTGACTTGTAGATGTGTTGTAATTTAAACAAGGGACTAGAAGTTAGAAGACCTGGGCTCTATCTTGAGCTTCATAAATTTCTATGTAACCCCATTCTAAAATACTGTTGCTGTACCCCAAAATATCAAATTATCCAATGTGTTATGATATGAAAACCAGAATGTTAGCGTGGCATTGGTGGCACATGCCTTTAATCCCAGCACTTGGGAGGCAGTGGCAGGCAGATCTCTGTGAGTTCAAGGCCAGCCTGGTCTACAAGAACTAGTTCCAGGACAACCAGGACTATTACACACAGAGACTTTATTTAATTGGGCAGTGGTGGCAGATGCCTTTAATCCAAGCACTTGGGAGGCGGAGACAGGAAGATTTCTGTGAGTTTGAGGCCAACAAGTGAGTTCCAGGACAGCCAGGGCTGTTATACAGAGAAACTCTGTCTTGAAAAATGGGGGAAAAAATGATTGTACATGAATTTTAGTGATATTCAATCAGATTCAGATATGGGAATAGCTGGAGGACTGGTGGAACAGGAAGAGTGGGGATTCTACACTTAGACAGGGCTTAAATACTGCTGCTGCTCTTGAGAGTCCTCTCCAGGTTGGACAATAATATAAAGTGAGGCACGTAGAGCTTGGTATAATGTCCAGCTGTAGTGTGGGGCCCTAGTGGTAACACATAACCAGAGATAGCCACCCAGTGACATGGAGATTTAAAATTCACGATGGTTTCTTAATCCAGAAACCAAAGGACCACCAAGGGGCATCGTTGAGCTAGGGACATCTTGATATTCTTGGTTTTGACTTGAAAATCTGGGATAAGGGCAAGCTATCCTACCATATCTAGTTTTCTGGAGTCCCGGAAGTGAAGCCCTGCTCGGGGCTCTGTGCATGTCAGGCAATTGTAGGTGTTTTAAATGAGTGGAAGAAAAGAATTCCAAATTCTAGAGGAGGGAGCTGTCTGACTTCTTAAGTAGCTGTGGTAAAATATTATGCAGAAACAGCGTAAGAAATGAAAGGGTGGTTCTGCTCACAGCTCAAGGTGCAGTGTGTCTTGGTGGGGAGTCCAGGCAGCAGGGGCTTGGGAGGAAGAGAGCAACAAATGATCGCCTATGCCTAGCCTTTTCCTTTTTATGTGGTTCAGGAACCAAACTCACATACGGTGTCATTCTCCAATAGGCACCATATCTGAGCTCAGTTACCCTAATCAAGATTATCCTATGCCCAGCAGTGGTGGCCACACACACCTTTAATCACAGCACTTGGGATGCAGAGACTGGCAGAACTCTGTGAGTTCGAGGCCAAGGTTAACCTGATACAAATAATGCCCCCATGTATGTGCCTAGAGGCTGTCTCCAGGTGATTCCAGCTCCTGTCAGGTTAACAGTCAACACCGTCACACCGTGCATGACTAATGTGACACACTAATCTGTGATACGCTTTAATGGGAAAAAGCATAAGAATAATGAATGCATCTTGAGTATATACACAATTGTTATTTTACTGCTTCATGTGGGAGTTAGATGGCTCAGAGGTTAGAGTACTGGCTGCTCTTGCAGAGGTCCCAGGTTCAGTTCCCAGCTGACGTGGCAGCTCACAGCCACCTGTTCCGGTGGGATCCTTGTCTCTTCTGACTTCTTCAAGAGGCTCCTGCATGCATATGTTACTCCTACATACACTTAGGGTCACACACATACACATAAAATAAATAAACATAAAATTTAAAGGCTGGAGAGATGGCTCAGTGGTTAAAAGCACTGACTGCTTTTCCTGAGTTCAATTCCCAGCAACCACTTGGTAGCTCACAACTGTCTGTAATGAGGTCTAGTGCCCTCTCCTGGCCTGCGGAAATACATGCAGGCAGAACACTGTATACATAAACAAATCTTTAAAAAAAAATTTTACGTGGTTGATGTGAGTTAAATTTCCAGTAACCATTAAAGGTAGATATTTGGAGATCTGTTTTAAAGAAAAGGAAAAAGAGATGTCAGGTAAGCCCAGGGACACAGAGCTGGTGACATAGTTGACCTCTGGGATGGAACACCAGCACTCTGCCTTTTCCAAGATGTTACCATTGGGACATCTGCAAATGAATTTGATGGCTGTGGCATTGCAGGTAACCTTTACCTAGTGGCATCATGGCTCCTGCTTGCATTTGAGGGTGACAATAGTGAGCTGCTGGGTTAGACACAGGAGGTTGAGACCTTCACACGTCTTAGAAGCAGTGAAAGAGCAATGGTTTCTGTGTTCAGGCACGTCTGCTGTACATCAGCTTTCTTCTTTGCATTGCAGATGACTTACCCAGGAAACGGTTACCTCAGCTGTATAAACCACCCACTCCTGAGATGTTGGCATATCTTGATTTTAGTGTCTCCACAACTGGCATGCTTACAGGAGTAAAGGTAAAGAAAGCGGTCTCACTCTGCTGGTGAGATGCCAGGCCACAGTGGGCTGACCTCTGCTGTGGAGGCCAGCCGGCTGCACCAGAGGCCAGTGGGTGGAGGGTCAAGTGTCCCGGCTATATTTACATCTGAGCACTGGCTCTTCCAGAGAAAGTTATCTCAAAGGATTTGCACTGTAAAGTGTTGTGGCGGAGTACATGTGCTATAGATAGTAAGAGCTCTAGGTAAAGTCTATGTGCAGTCATCGGTTCAGGTCCCGTGAGGCTGTGCCAGCTGCAGAGTAGAAACCCATCTTCTTAGTTTGTACTTAGGCTAGGCTATGAAGCAGTGGAATCCATACGTCACATGGAGAGTTTGGGGGCTAAAGCTGGTCAGGGCAGTTCCTGTGCCTGTGGGGTGCCAGCTGCATCCCGTGTGTGTCCCTTGCTTTGCAGATGTCCCACTCTGCTGTCAATGCTCTCTGTAGAGCCATCAAACTCCAGTGTGAGCTGTACTCCTCTCGGCAGATCGCCATCTGTCTTGACCCGTACTGTGGACTTGGCTTTGCACTCTGGTGTCTCTGCAGGTAGGATGGAGAAGCCCGCCTGTGGGTTTGGGGCTGTGGCCATCTCCTCCTCCCTTTCCTTTTCTCGGTTTAGTTAACTTTAGTAAAATGCTGCTGTTTCTGAAATATGAGCACCTTTTGTATTTCTGGTGTTTGTTTAGTTTTGTGTGATTGCTTGTTTATTCTCCCTACCTATTTTTCTGCCTCCTGGAACATGGCACTGTTCTGTCGCCTGCTTTCTGTCCCATCCTGTAATCCTAGTTGTAGAAGCCATGCCAGATAGAAGGATGATTTCCAGGTGACGTCTGACATTTGACAGCAGGATGTGCTCTAGGCTGGGCAGGAGAACATGGTGGGATGCAGTGACAACAGCAGGACATGCCCTAGGCTGGGCAGGAGGACATGGTGGGATGAGTGACGGCAGCAGGACGTGCCCTAGGCTGGGCAGGAGGACATGGTGGGATGCAGTGACAACAGCAGGACATGCCCTAGGCTGGGCAGGAAGAGCATAGAGGGATGCAGTGACATCATGTGGCTGGAACGCAGCAGTTTGCCTTGACCAGATTACTTCCTGAGGACTGGCAAGTCTCTGCTCTTTTCACTGCCTGCCAGAAAACCGTATCTCAGGCCTGAATTTTCACTTCCTGTAGAGATGCCAAGAATGTTTCCAAGTGCCTGTCTCTCCTGTGTCCCTGTCTTCATTGGGGTGTGGCTGTCCACGGGGCCAGAGTAGAATGTAGGTGTCATCTTCAGCTTCCTCTGCCAGTTACATGTCTTCATTGGGGTGTGGCTGTCTGCGGGGCCAGAGTAGAATGTGGGTGTCATCTTCAGCTTCCTCTGCCAGTTACATGCAATGCTCATTGGTTCAGTTGTCCTATTACCCAGCTATGCCGTAAAGTCACTGTTGGGTCTTGGAACATTTCAACAAGACCAAGAATGTCTACCTGTATTTCTAGGGGCTAAGGCAGGAGAATCATAAGGCAAGCATGGTTTATAACAAGACCACACCTCTAAAAGGAAAAGAAGTGGCTGGGGAGGATGGCTCCATGGCTAAAAGCCCTTGCTACTCTTGTAAAAGACTCTGTGGCTCCAGTTCTCAGAGAGCTGCACCACTTCTGACTCCCACAGCACACACATGATACACTTATGTACATTCAAACAAAGTACTCATGCACATAAAATAAAATAGCCAGGTAGTGGTGGCACACACCTTTAATCCTGGCACTCAGGAGGCAGATGTAGGTAGATCTCTGTGAGTTTGAGAGTAGCCTAGTCTACAAGAGCTAGTTCCAGGACAGCCAGGGCTACCCAGAGAAACTGTCCTGAAAAACTAAAATAAATAAATACAAGTCTCCTTTAAAAAGGAAAAGAAGCAAAACAACAACAGAACGAGGTATGATGGCTTGATCCTGTGAGTCTAGCAGGAGACTAAAATGGAAGGTTGACCATGAGATCAAGGTCTCTTCTTGTGGGCTAGAGGGATTATTGTATTTTTATACCCTGGCAAATTACCCATTGTACATGGAAGAAAAAGCTGATGAGGTCTTCTAGACTGGATTGATCCAGACCCCAATTCTGGTGTTGCTGGACTCTTGGTGGTACTGAGTTTAGAGGTTAGAGGTCGTGGCTGTAGATCTTCTCGGCGACTCCACATTCCTTTCGTTTTCTCTTGCTGCACTGTTGGGATTCATCTGTCGCCATCCCTTGCCCAGACTCCGCAGCCCGTCTAACTGTCTCCCAGTCTTCAGTAGCTCCAGCTCCAAAACCTATGCCATGGTGGTTTTATAGCAGCTTAAAGCTGCACTTGGTGTGAGACCTTTCACGACTGCTTCAGCCTTCCTGGCCTCATCCTGTGCGTCTGTTCCAGGAATGTTACGCACACCCTACACGCTTTTCCTCTGCCTTCCCACTTGTAGACACTCATCTGGAGTGCTCCCCACTTTCTCAGTTTGAGTGGTTGTCTTTATCCTGTGCTCTTGGATCGTCCTACCGTAGCATACTTTGTTTTTGTGGTCACATGTCTTGTAAGTCGTGCAGAAACGGGATGAATGGTCAGCCTTGTCCCTAACGTGGCCCTCTGCTGCCTCTGCCCTGCTGGTGCAGAGAGTAAGCGCAAGTCAGCTCTCCACTTATTCTTTGCAGTGTCTACTCCGGGCACCAGTCCGTCTTGATTCCTCCTCTGGAGCTGGAAAACAACCTTTTCCTCTGGCTCGCCACCGTCAACCAGTACAAGATAAGGGACACTTTCTGCTCCTACTCCGTGATGGAGCTCTGCACTAAAGGGCTGGGGAACCAAGTGGAGGTGCTAAAGGTGAGGAGCAGCCCCAGCAAGTGATGCCCTAAGAGGCTTGATGAAGGCCAGGGCTTATAATGCTGGCGCAGAGGGAGGTAGACAGACCAGCTTGTCTGCCCTTTGTCTTCTTTCTAGCCAGATGACTGGGAGGCTATTTTGTAAAGATCAGAGAGTTTAACTTTACTTTTCCTTAATTTAATGCATTCTTACAAAGCCTAATTTTATTCTTTGTGGAGGGGTGGGGATTGATTTATATAATAGTATGGGAAACTTACCTCTGATAGTTTTTTTTTCTTCCTAGTAAAATGAAAACCTCAGAATACTGAGGTTGGGTACTCCCTAAAGAAAAGGGCTTATGTGTGTTTCCAGTGACCATATGTGAGGAAGTCAAGTACTAAATTCTCTTTAACAGAGAAATAGGACCCCAAGAACTAAAACAAGAGGTAGAAAGTTAGTGTCCAAGGTCCTAATAAATGAGGAGAAACGTGAGGGAAAGTGGGCAGGACCAGAAACACACTACCACAGAAAGAAAAACTTGAGTTTGGGGTTTTGGCAATGACTAGTGCTTTTCTACCCAACCCTGGCCCTATCACAGCAGGCACAGAGCACATCAGATGTCCCGGGGGTAATTGACTGTGGAAGGTGTTTTAGCATTTCCTTTCAGAAGCTGCCTTTCTCCATTTCTGGGCTAAGAAAGTAGCTCTTGACTTTTCCTGAGCAAAAAGGAATCTTCTTAACCATGTTTCTTCCAGACCAGAGGGATCAACCTCTCCTGCATCAGGACCTGTGTGGTGGTCGCAGAGGAGCGACCACGCATCACCCTGCAGCAGTCCTTCTCCAAGCTCTTTAAAGACGTTGGTCTGTCCCCTCGAGCTGTCAGCACCACGTTCGGCTCCAGAGTCAACGTAGCAATATGTTTACAGGTAACTCCGTGAGCTCATTCTTGCTGTTAGTAAAGCAGGCCAGCAGGCTCCAGAGTGATGCTTTCTTCTGGAGTGAAGAGCTCCAGGACTTCTCCAAGTCCTGCCTGCATTTTAGTAATTAAGATACAGTATACATACAGAATACAGACTCTTTTTTTTTTTTTTTCCCGAGACAGGGTTTCTCTGTATAGCCCTGGCTGCCCTGGAACTCTCTGTGTAGGCCAGGCCAGCCTTGAACTCAGCGATCCAGTTCCACGTGTCTCTGCCTCTTGAGTGCAGATTAAAGGTGTATGCCACCAAGCCCAGCTAATACATAGCAGCCTTCTTTTTTTTCCTGTCTCCTACATGTTTTGCCTTTTAAAAATCAACCTGCATCTATTCTTTTGCCCTGTTGTTCTTGGTGGGTCTAGAGCAGTCTGATTTCATGCTGCTTGGAGGCTCCTGAGGTCGGTGAGTGCAAGGATAAGAGAGAAAGAAGGCGGCCAAGACTTGGAGCGCTCCTGTGACCATGGTCAAGTGACTTGCAGGAAGTGTCACGATACTTTGCTGTGGAATCTCATTGTGTCCCTTGCTCCCATCTCTTTTGGCATGGTGGCTTCTCTCGTCCCTACTCTGAGCCCTGCACCTGCGCAGGAAAGCCCCCTGCATTTGCTATTGTTCCATTGCTTCAGAGACATCTAAGGATGCCAGGGCCAAGATTCCCCATCTTCTGGCTTTGCCAGAGTGAAGGTTTCAGGGGCCTCCATGCTTCTGTGAGATGTGGTACAGAGCCACTCACTTAGCCTTAAATAAACATGTGCTGGTTTGTTCTTCTTTAGGGAACCTCGGGGCCTGATCCGACGACTGTGTATGTAGACCTGAAGTCGCTGAGACATGATAGGTACGGTGAGCAAAGGGCTCGGCCTCAGGGTCAGCACCCCGTCCTCTTCGTGTCTGGATTTCCAGGGCTGGTGGAGGAAGGGAAAGGATTCATGTCTATTATTAATAAATGATAGAATTTTTTCTTATAAAATGAAAGCTTCATTGGCATTTGGTGGGTTTTTGTTTTCATTTTTATTTTGTTTGTTTCCATTCAAAGGGGTAGGATAGGGTTTGAAATGCCAGTTTCTTAGGTAGCCTAAGATGGCCTCAGATTTACAGTCATCTTCCTGCCTCTCATTCTGCTAGATTTTTACAGACGTGTGGACCAGGCATGGCTTGTTGCTTTGTTCTGTAATTAAAATGTAATCTTCGTTCCTAGCTATATAAAAATACTTTTGTGGAACTGGGCATGGTGGTGCATGCCTTTAATCAGAGGCAGGCAGATCTCTGAGAGTTTCATGCCAGCCTGGTCTACATAGAGAGTTCCAGGACAGCCAGAGCTATACAGAAAGTCTCTGTCTACATTAAAAAAAAAATGTCTTTGCTCTGCAGTTTAAAAATAAAAATGAGAGCGATGATAAATGTAGCAGGACAGGGTCTCTGAAACAGCACCGCGTCTAACTCCAGGGTTGTAAAGCCAGCTCCTCTCTAGCTCAGAAGATTTTAACTCTGTCTCACAGTGCACACTGCTAAGATACTGAGTCCACTGCACTCCAGGCTGGTGGCTGGTCCCTAGTGTACCCAGGTATACATTAGGCTGCACCATGGTGATTAGGCATGTGTGTCTGTATGTCCCTGTGTCTGTATGTCTGTGCAGGCCAGAAGACAACCCCAGGTCTTGTTACTCATTTACTCAAGGAACATGCACCTTGTTTTGTGAGACAAGGCTCTCTCTCTGAGACCTGTGGCTTACCAATCCTGCTAAGCGGGCTAGCCCCATGGAGACACTGGTCTCCACTTCCCAGCACACTTGGCTTCTTACATGATGCTGAGGCTGATACTCATGTTCTCATGCTTATGCAGCATTCTTGCACTGGAGAGATTTGCCCCTCTTCTCCAAAGACTTCACCATGCCTGAAACACTTGTGTAGCAAATAGGGCCAGGATGTTGTTAACACCCTCACCAAAATCTGTCTGACATAGCATCAAGAATGCAGAGTGAGTCGGGCGGTGGTGGCGCACACCTTTAATTCTAAAACTCGGGAGGCAGGGGCAGGTGGATCTCAGTGAGTTCGAGGCCAGCCTGGTCTACAGAACTAGTTCCAGGCAGGACTGTTACACAGAGAAGCCTTGTCTCAAAAAAACAAAAAACAAAAACAAAACAACAACACCACCAAAAAAAAAAAAAAAAAAAACCAAAACCAACAACAAAAAAGTGCAGAGTGTAAGCAAGCCCTGCTCTGCTGGGAACAGATGGTACCACTTAGAGGCCTTGCAGAGGCAACCATAGTGATGAACCCAGTTTTAGAAAGACTGCATACATTAACTGCTATTTCTCTGCAGGGTCCGACTTGTGGAACGGGGTGCCCCCCAGAGCCTCCTGCTCTCCGAGTCTGGAAAGGTACTCTATTCTGCCAGCTGCTTGCGGGGGGGGGTGGGGGGTGGGGGGTGGGGGGTGGGTAGGCTGAAGCTTGAGGGAGAGCCTGAGGTTAATTCCACAGTCTCATCTAAGTGGATGGCTTCATTCAGCGTACATGGTCATGAAGACAGACGTGCTCTCATCTCCATATTGTTTAGACCCATGGCCTGCCATTCTCACTGATAAACCAGCGAAATGTGTTCGTTGTGTACAAGTGCATAGATAAGCAGCACCTAAAAAAAGTCAGTTCTATATCAACATCAAAGTTGAAAGGCAAGTCAGGAGGTGCCAACTGTGGGGGAGCAGAGCAGCTGTGCCTGTGCAGGGAACATACTTCATCACTTCATCCCTGTCCTCTCCATCCTCACCACTTCATCCCCATCCTCTCCGTCCTCATCTTCTCTGTCCTCACCACTTCATCCCCGTCCTCTCTGTCCTCACCACTTCATCCCCATCCTCTCCATCCTCATCCTCTCTGTCCTCATCACTTCATCCCTGTCCTCTCCGTCCTCATCCTCTCCATCCTCACCACTTCATCCCCATCCTCTCCATCCTCATCCTCTCTGTCCTCACCACTTTATCCCCGTCCTCTCCATCCTCACCACTTCATCCCCGTCCTCTCCATCCTCACCACTTCATCCCCATCCTCTCCGTCCTCATCACTTCATCCCCGTCCTCTCCATCCTCATCCTCTCCATCCTCACCACTTCATCCCCATCCTCTCCGTCCTCACCACTTCATCCCCATCCTCTTCATCCCCATCCTCTCCATCCTCACCACTTCATCCCCATCCTCTCCATCCCCATCCTCTCCATCCTCACCACTTCATCCCCATCCTCTCTGTCCTCACCACTTCATCCCCGTCCTCTTCATCCCCATCCTCTCCATCCTCACCACTTCATCCCATCCTCTCCGTCCTCATCACTTCATCCCCGTCCTCTCCATCCTCACCACTTCATCCCCATCCTCTCTGTCCTCACCACTTCATCCCTACCCTCAGCATCTCCACCACCCACATGTCCCTCTGCCCTACACTGTCCAGACAGAGAACAGGATTGTGATAACCTCTCAAGCTTCCTCCTAGACATTGTGAGGCACAGATAGAAGAAAAAGTCAAAGGAGATCTTACTTAATCTATCCAGCAGATGTCACCCCAGAGGAAGCCGACGTTAGTTTTTCTGCTGTGTGAACTGCTTGTGTGGACTGTGCCATTAACTGCCTCATGTCGGCAGTTGGGTGCACAGTCTTCAGGAATGTCATGTCATGAGGGCAGGCTGAGGCTCAGGGAACTGTCCTTTCATTCCCTTCCTCCCGGCTTTAGATATTTACGCCCTGGTAGCCAGTCTCAGACTTTAGAGACCCAACCCAACAATTTCAACAAGGTGAGACGGGTGACCAGAACGGCTGGCCAGCCCACCTGTCTTTTTGCCCAGCTACGTCCTTGTACATACTAAGCAAGCAGCTCACTGCTGAGCCACAGTCCTGACCCCAGATAAACCTTCTGGAAAGCCTGAGCCATTTGCTCATCAGCACTTAGTTTCTTTTCCTTCCTGAAGATAGAAGTATGACGTCTCTTGAGATGCGAGGGCATGGGGTCCTTCTCTGTGTTCTCGCTTCTGCAGCTCCCCAGCCTGTAGCCCCCATTGACTATGGTGTGGTCTCCAATTGGGCTCCCCTGCTGTTTTAACTTTGGAGAAGATTTACCCAGAAGGGTACCAGTCTCACTGTTGTGACCCTGGGCAGAAGTTTTTCATCCTCTGAAGAGATGGCAGTCTGCGTCTGCTTAAGTTGGAGAGTGGAACTTATTGGTCCTTAGGTCTCAACCAAAATGAGGAATATTGACCAGGGACAAACAGAAAAGCACATCAGGGCACCTTGAGTAATGGCGGCTCCTGCCATTTTAGTCCCAGAGGTAAAGGCTCAGGTCCTAGAGGTCATTGGTTATTTTGCGGGGCTGGTGGTTGAAGCCAGTCCTCAGGCATGCTAGATAGGCTTTTGACAGTAAGTGAAGGCACAGTCAGAGCTGGGAGCTTTGACTGAACTGAGCATTTGTCTTTCTCCTTTGATTCTTAGATCTTACCTGGAGTAAAAGTTGTTATTGTTAATCCTGAGACCAAAGGACCTGTGGGAGACTCTCACCTGGGGGAGGTAGGTGTGAATCTCATGTTCACTCTGAAGTCAGGACTCTCACCTGTGGGAGGGAGGTGTGAATCTCATGTTCACTCTGAAGTCAGGACTCTCACCTGGGGGAGGTAGGTGTGAATCTCATGTTCACTCTGAAGTCAGGACTCTCACCTGTGGGAGGGAGGTGTGAATCTCATGTTCACTCTGAAGTCAGGACTCTCACCTGTGGGAGGGAGGTGTGAATCTCATGTTCACTCTGAAGTTAGGACTCTCACCTGTGGGAGGGAGGTGTGAATCTCATGTTCACTCTGAAGTCAGGCCTCTCACCTGGGGGAGGGAGGTGTGAATCTCATGTTCACTCTGAAGTTAGGACTCTCACCTGGGGGAGGGAGGTGTGAATCTCATGTTCACTCTGAAGTCAGGACTCTCACCTGTGGGAGGGAGGTGTGAATCTCATGTTCACTCTGAAGTCAGGCCTCTCACCTGGGGGAGGGAGGTGTGAATCTCATGTTCACTCTGAAGTTAGGACTCTCACCTGTGGGAGGGAGGTGTGAATCTCATGTTCACTCTGAAGTCAGGCCTCTCACCTGGGGGAGGGAGGTGTGAATCTCATGTTCACTCTGAAGTCAGGCCTCTCACCTGTGGGAGGGAGGTGTGAATCTCATGTTCACTCTCATATCGGTAGCCAAGATTTTAAAGATTTTAGGAACCACACTACAAGCAAACAGAACTAGATTGAATGAACTCTACTCCCTCCATTGGGAATATCTATTTTTTCTGGAAGGGGCAAAAGGAAGAGGCTGATGATCAAGACTGGGTAGAAATAGTCTCAGGTTTGTTCACTACCATCCCCTTAGCTAAAAGCAAACCAGCCAAATGCTACCTGTTCCCACCTGTGAAGGGTTGGAACCAACAGGAGCCATGTTTATACATTTTTTTTATAATTTATTTATTATGTATACAATGTTTTGTCTGAAGACCAGAAGAGGGCACCAGATCTGTTACAGATGGTTGTGAGCCACCATGTGGTTGCTGGGAATTGAACTCAGGACCTCTGGAAGAGCAGTCAGTGCTCTTAACCTCTGAGCCATCACTCCAGCCCTGTATACATTTTGTTGTTGTTGTTGTTTTGTTTTTTTGAGACAGGGTTTCTCTGTAGCTTTTGCGCCTGTCCTGCAATTAGCTCTTGTAGACCAGGCTGGCCTTGAACTCACAGAGATCCACCTGCCTCAGCCTCCCAAGTGCTGGGATTAAAGGCATGTGCCACCACCGCCCAGCAACGTGTATACATTTTTAAATTCACATAAATGTTAAGAGTCCACCCCCCAGTGTCATACTTCTTCTAACAAAGCCACACCTCCTAATCCTTCTAATCCTTTTAAATGGTGCCACAGATATCTGAGCCTATGGGGGACATTCTGACTCACACCAGCACAGCCAGTGACTAGCCTGTCAAAGCTGGGCAGGCTGCTTTCTTCCCTAGACTTGTTTGCTGAGCTTTAATAATGATGACATGCACCTCACAGAAGGAATAAATGCTGTCATATTTGAACGCATTATCCCTGTATCTGCAAAGCACAGAAACAGTCTCTCAAGTTTTCAAGAAACCTAGTGGTAGCTGGTACTATCCTAGATGACAGCTGCTGGCCTGTTAACACTGTGAGCTCAAGTGCCCTGGCATCCCCAGAGCATGGTGCCATGGTTACACCACACGTGTAGTAGTTGTGCTTTAGTGTCTTTGTGGGACTCTGAGCTGGTGAGAATGAACCCAGGGGAGCAGTGCAGCCTAGTGGTTAAGAGTCCGGCCTCTGGTGCTAGCCACTGGTCTTGGGGCTCCTTTGTAGTCCTGCATCTTAGAGGAGTTTTTGTTGTTGTTTTGGGGAAGGGGAACAGTTTTAAGACAGGGTTTCTCTGTGTAGCTTTGGAACCTGTCCTGGAACTCACTTTGTAGACCAGACTGGCTTCGAACTCACAGAGATCCACCTGCCTCTGCCTCTCGAGTGCTGGGATTAAAGACATGCGCCACCACTGCTCATCTTGGTTTTTTTTTTTGGGGGGGGGGTTTGTTTTGTTTTGTTATTTCGATTACAGACGTTTTTTAGACTTTTCTTTCTCCCTGTATGGTGAGAAAGATAACGATGTGACTGTCTCAGAGCTGACAGAGTCTGGCAGGAAGTACATGCTGGCAGATATCAGCTACTTACTGTTGTGCTTGCATTGTTAATATGAAAATGAGATTTAAAAAGAAAATCTGAGGCCTGGAGAGATGGTTCAGAGGTTAAAAGCACTAACTGTTCTTCCAGAGGTCCTGAGTTCAATTCCCAGCAACCACATTGTGGCTCAAAACCATCTGTAAGGAGATCTGCCCTTCAGCATACAGGTAGACAGAACACTGTATACATAATTAATAAATAAACCTTTTTTAAAAAAAAAGCATGCTGGTTGCTGTTTCAGAGGACCCGGATTCAATTCCCAGCACCCACATGGCAGCTCACAACTGTCTATAATTCCAGTTTAGGTCCAGGGGACCTGACACCCGTGGCAAAACACCAATGCTTATAAAATAAAAAATTTAAAAAATAAGTCCCACAAGAATTGAACTGACGTCATCATCTTTCCTCTTCTTGTAGATCTGGGTGAATAGCCCCCATACAGCTAGTGGCTACTATACCATCTACGATAGTGAGACTCTTCAAGCTGACCATTTCAACACCCGCCTGAGCTTCGGTGATGCTGCGCAGACCCTCTGGGCCCGGACAGGATACCTTGGGTTTGTCCGCAGGACGGAGCTTACAGCAGCCACTGGAGGTAACTTCCACCCCTGTTCTCTTCCCAACTTCCTTGTTTGCGTAACACTGGCCAGGCTGTTCCACCCACCTGTGGAGTATAGAGTCCCCCTCTGCGCCCTGAGCACATAATGGAGTCACATAGCCCTCTGAGGACTGTCAGGAAGAGAAGCCCTCTAGACTGTGGCAGGAGCGCCCTAGAACAGGATACTGGAGCAGCTTGTAACTCCAGTCACAGCGGAACTCTCTCAGGGCTGACACCAGTGCTGAGCAAGCCTGGGATAACTAGCTCTTCCTCGTCTCTTCTCCCCTGGCACGCCATTGAGTCCTGGAGAAACAGAAACATCCTTTATCACTGAGAGCGAGTTGGTTTTGTTTTTTTTTTTTTAATGGTCTTACTACATAGCATGACTGGCCTCCAACTCACAGAGCTCCGCCTGCCTCTGCCTCTAGAGTGCTGGGATTAAAGGCGTGCATTACCCTGCTTGGCCTGGGAATTGTTTTGGAAGTGGGTCAAACCTGCTTTTTGGCAACACTCAGAGGAGTACCTAATGTCGTCCTCTGCCCACCCAATCATCCTGGCTCCTCCTCACTGGCACTGGGAGCCACTGCAGAATTCTCAACACTAGCTGTATTTGTACACTGAAAACACCATGAGCTGTAAGGCCTCAGCCAGACCACACCATTTCTCCTGATCTGAGCAGTGTGTATCGTTTCTTCGTAGTTCTTGGGGAGATGAGGGCTGTAGTCCTTGACCAGGTGACAGTGAGCGGCCACTCCACTCTAGTAAATGTCAACATGGTGTCCTCTGCCTCACGGAAATGATGTGCAATTCAGTGCTGTGTGTGGTGCATTCAGTGCTGTGTGTGGTGCATTCATTCAGTGCTGTGTGTGGTGCATTCATTCAGTGCTGTGTGTGGTGCATTCGGTGCTGTGTGTGGTGCATTCGGTGCTGTGTGTGGTGCATTCGGTGCTGTGTGTGGTGCATTCGGTGCTGTGTGTGGTGCATTCGGTGCTGTGTGTGGTGCATTCGGTGCTGTGTGTGGTGCATTCGGTGCTGTGTGTGGTGCATTCGGTGCTGTGTGTGGTGCATTCAGTGCTGTGGTGCATTCAGTGCTGTGGTGCATTCAGTGCCAGCACGGAGGGCAGATCATTCCTCAACGGGTTGCCTTGTTTCTGCTGTTATTTCATCATCAGAAATCTACTCTCATCAGGAAAGTATTGCAAACGCTACCTTCCTTCTGTGTGCTTGCTGGGTTGGACCTGGCTGGTCTCTGTGCCCTGCAGTCTAGAAACTGTGGTGCATGACCACTGCCCCTTTGTCTCAGGCCCTCTACTTCCCCTCCTCTTCCCCTCCCCTCTCTCATATCTGGCTAATTCTTGTTCATTTGTCAAAACTCAACCATGGCATCAACATTCTAGAAGCTCTCTTTAAATCCTTGATTAGATTAGGACTAATGGGTCTCCCCAGTTCCTCAGATTTTATGCCTACGCCTGCCTTTGTTGTTGTTGTTTGTTTTTCAAGACAGGGTTTCTTTATAGCTTTGGAGCCTGTCCTGAAACTCACTCTGTAGACCAGGCTGTACTCCAACTCACAGAGATCCACCTGTCTCTGCCTCCCAAGTGCTGGAATTAAAGGTGAACACCACCACCATCTGGCTATACCTCTGCCCTTCTTACCCTTAACTTGCTATAGGGATATTCCTGTTTGTATCTCCCCCAGTTAGGTCTTTTCAAAAAATATTTTTAGTTGCTAAGCTAATTATTGTATGTATATATGCTTGAGCATGAGACGGGAGGGGTGAGAGAATATGTGTGTGATTGGAGGACAGTTTGCAGGGTTGGGTATTCCTTCCCCGTGTGTATCCTGTTGACAGGTACCTCCATCTGCTGAGCCGTCTCACTGGCCCCTATTTAGGTCTTCAGAGCAAGACCCATGTTTTGTCATTTGTGTCTCCCTAGCACTTAGCACAATTGCCATCACATAATAGTATTAACAATGGCTATTTTTAGCACCTAACAATTACCACACACCATATCAACTACCTTGCAAAATCATTTAATTTTTTTTTTTAGTTTTTATACTAGTGAAATGGCTCCGCTGTTAGAGGATTTGCAGCTCTTCCAGAGGACCCAGGTTCAGTTCCCAGCACCCACATCAAGTGGTTTTCAACCACCTGTAATTCCACCTCTTCTTCTGGACTCTTAGGGCACATAAACACACAGAGACACCTATTCACACAATAGGAAACTAAAATCATGCTGGGTAGTGGTGGCACACGACTTTAATCCCAAGGGTGGCAGAGGCAGGTGGATCTCATGAGTTTGGGGCCAGCTGGATCTACAAAGCAAGTTCTAGGACAGCCGTGTCTGTTACATAGAGAAATCCTGTCTCAAAAACCAAAAAAACTTAAAAAAATTGTGTGTTCACGCATACTACCACACAGATGTGGAGGTCAGAGGCCGACTCTGTGGAGTCAGCTCTTTCCTTGCACCGCTGTGTGGAACGTGCTTACCAAGCCGACTCCATTCCAGACTAAACAGTATATCCCTTATAGCAGCTATTTAACCTCATCTCTGTCCATGGAGGCCCAGAATCATAGCCAGCTGACTGGCAACATCAACCCTGTGCTCTTAAGGCCGACACTTTATGGTATTTAGTGGGCGTCTGAAGCATGTTCTCTTCTTTCTTTCAGAGCGCCATGATGCCTTGTATGTTGTGGGTGCACTGGATGAGACACTGGAACTGAGAGGATTGCGGTACCACCCAATTGACATCGAGACCTCCGTGTCCCGAGTCCACAGGAGCATTGCTGAATGGTAATCCCACACCTTTTTCTCACTGTGACTTTAGTTAATCAGCCATTTAGTCCAGTTCTACCTAACCAGAGTAGGGAAACATGTGAACCACTTTCCATCGTGCTTCCACGTTCCACTGTGGCCACCAGAGCCTGTTCACCAGAACCCAAAAGAACATGGAGGGAAGCTGTGGGCTGAGTTTGTTTGTAAGGGTAGACTCTCATAGGTAGAAGAATTAGCAGGTCTCCTGCCTCCAGGAAGTCAGTATAATGTGGAAGGAAATAACTTTAGGCTCAAAAGACCCAGTTTAGAGACTCACCTTGAAATTGCTAGGTGGCCCAGAAGGTCAGGTGTTTAGCACTAAGTCTGGTGACTTGAGTATAGTTTCCAGAACCCCCACTAGTTGTCCTCTGACCTCTACATGTGAGCTGTAGTAAACACATATGCTTCCTCTCTCATGAATTATAATGATAAAAATGACTGATAATAAAGGCTCACCTTCCCATACTTCCTTGTTCTTCCCAATCACCAAAAGGCTCAAATCAGCCTGTGCTTTTTAAACCATCAGTGGGAAGCAGGTGAAATCGCTGGGGTTGCCATCTCAGCTGGTTTTCTCATTGCAGGAACATACCTGCATTTCCCTTATCAGGGATTAGCCGACCTCATACTGACAGAAAATTCATTAGAATTAACACTGAGTTTCACCTACTAGTTGTCATTCTGGGTTTTTGTTTATTTTTGTTTTTAACTTGGGTGTCTGTGTGAGTATATGCCACATGTACAAAGGTACCCATGAAGTCCAGAAAAGATGTTGGATGGCCTGCAGCTGGCCTCGCAGGTGATTATGAGTCACCCAAAATAGGCTCTGGAGTCAGAGCTCTCATCTTTTCAAGCAGCAGCTAGTACGCTTAGCCACTGAGCCATCTCTCTAGCATCTCATTTTTGGTTTTATTTATTTGTTTTGAAACAGGGTCTCTCTCTATAGCCCTAGATATCCTGGAATTATCTTTGTTCTCTTTGTAGACCAGGCTAGCCTCAAAATTAGGTGATCCACCTGCCTTTGCCTCCCAAGTATTATTCTGAGTTACTCTTTTTTTGGGGGAGGGTGGTTTCGAGACAAGGTTTCTTTCTCTGTGTAGTCCTGGCTGTCCTGGAACTCGCTCTGTAGACCAGGCTAACCTTGAACTCACAAAGATCCACCTGCCTCTTGCCTCCCAAGTACTGGAATTAAAGGCATGCACCACCATGGGCCGGCTTATTCTGTGTTTTTAATGTGTGGTGTTTCTTCCCTGTTTAACTCCTTTGTCCTTGTCCGGCTTGTCCCTTGTTGCGTAACCACATTTTCTATGATAGCGGCTCATACTTTCCAAATACTCCTTTGTCTAAAGATGTCCTTGCTGGGCATGCCAGCCTGTATTTGTATGCCAGCACTAAGGAGGGTGACACAGGAACATTTGGAGCTGTTCTGTGCTACCCAAGGAAGAGATCCTGCCTCAAAACAAACACACAAAAAAAGGGTCTTCATGTTGCCTGGGTCAGAATCTTTCTCTAGACCTAAACCAGACTGATCAAGGCAAGAACGTCTTTAAATGAAAGGACTTCTGTAAAACATGTAGAGAAGCTGGTGTCAGAACTGATTTTATATATTTGACTTTATTACAATTAATTATTACTTCTAGCTATCTTTACTATGGGATTGTTTAAAAAATCTGTTTAGCATTGTAAATGGAAAGCCAGCCCATCCCTTCTGACTGAGTCGTCTGCTCAGTGGGAAGTGTGTCCCTCACAGTACTTTCACACAGTGGTGACGTTGCAAGCCACAGAAACTGTGTTCAAGAAGGTTTAAGTAAACCAGGCCTTGGCAGTGCACACTTTTAATCCCAGCACTCGGGAGGCAGAGGCAGGCGGATCTCTGTGAGTTTGAGGCCAGCAAGGTCTACAAGAGCTAGTTCCAAGACAGCCAGAGCTACACAGAGAAAGTCTATCTTATGGGGCAGTAATGTCAGACATACTGGCTCACGTTCGCTAGAGAGACCCTGTCCCAAACAGAGAAACCACACTTAAGCTCAAGAGTAAATGGGAGGGACACCTGGCTCTTTTTACCTCTGTAAAGATTGCGTCGGGACAAGGGACAGGTGGACAACGAGGGACCGCTGCCTCCTCTCTCTGAAGCTGTAAGCACCTGTATTGATTCCTTCTTTCCTGAACAGCTGCTGTGACACCCTTCTACCCAGTCCCAAACTCTCAGACATGTGTGTTCTCAGTTCAGGCAGTGCTACACTTAGAAACTGCTGGAAGGCTCGGCTAGTCGGCTGTTCACATACATGGCTGCTGGCCTCTGACATTCAGGAGAAAAGATAGTTCATGGGGGATGGGCATCAATCTCCAAAGACCAGGCAGGGCTGGCTAGCGGTAAAGGCACTTGCCAAGCCCGATGACCTGAGCGGGATCCTCAGAACCCGGGAAGGAGCCAACTGAGCTCTCCACCTCCATGCGCATGTGCACTGCCCACACTGAATGCCGAAGAAGTGTTTTAAAGATGAAGAGGCTGGATTGATGGCCCATCAGTTAGGAGCACTTCTGCTCTTGCAGGGGATGTGGGTTCTCTTCTCAGCACCCGTGTGGTAGCTCACATGGAACCAGCTGGAACTCTACTTCCAGGGGATCAGACAGTCTCTTCTGACTGCCTCGGGCTCTGTATGTATGTGTATGTAGGCCAGCAGCCATACTTGTAAAATCAAGATCCTAAGGATTTTTAAAGGATGAATGTTAACTGGGTGTCATTGGATTTCAGTGCTGTGTTCACGTGGACCAACTTGCTCGTGGTGGTGGTGGAACTGTGTGGCTCTGAGCAGGAAGCACTGGACCTGGTTCCTCTGGTGACCAATGTGGTTCTAGAAGAACATTACCTCATCGTTGGAGTTGTGGTTGTGGTGGACCCTGGGGTCATCCCCATCAACTCCAGAGGAGAGAAGCAGAGGATGCACCTCCGAGACAGCTTCCTGGCTGACCAGTTAGACCCTATATATGTGGCTTATAACATGTAGCCAGCCCGTAGGGGCCGTCCTGAGTGTCAGACAGACTGAAGACCCGTGGCTGGGGGAAGGCTTGCCGCTAACATGAAGATGGCTCCAGTGTAGCCTTCATCTCATCTTGTGGGATTCTGCAGTCACAGAACACCCAGGAAAGGGGAATTCTGTGGTTGCAACGAAAACATGTTAGCAGTGCGTCAGACCTGACTCTGGCATCTGCGACAGCACGTTACTAAAGCAGTTACATGCATGTTGCATTTTCCTCAACTGGTATACATACCTGTATTTTTACCTAATGTTTTAGACTTTTATAAGGGAGTTTAATGAATTCATATGAAGGGGTAATCTGTGTGCACAGTTCCCCACTCTGTACTGTATTTTGCCATTTTCCTGTAGTCAGGTGTTCTGCGAGGTTTCTTCAATCGAAACCGCCAAGCTTGAGTCAGCCCATAGCAAATCAGACGATCACGTGAGAGCTGCTCTGTACGGCTAGTTGTCAGTCACGAGCATCTGACCCGTGTTTAAACGTGTAAATAAGAGTGTGCATAACTCGGCTAAGGAGCTGAGCAGTCGGCTCGCCTAACTGCAGCTGGTGTAGCCCGAGCTTCCACCGCCCGGTGTGGTAGGACTGCCTGGCCCAGCAGGGCAGCGCCTCCTGTCTGCACGAGAGCTACCTGCATTGGTTTTCAAAACTTGTATTCCCAGAATTAGCTTAAGCTTCTAAGGATTCTTTAACCCATTCCTCTGAGCTGAGAAAAAAAAAAATCTCATTTCGGGATTTTAGAGGTAGCTAAGATTCATCAATTCCTAACCTACTCTACGGAACCATGGTAGTTCACTCGGGCCAGTGTTGAAACTCTCCGCGTTTAGAGTGACTGTGGATAACTGTGAGTTGTGCTCTTTCCATGCTCGGTATCTGCAGATTACATGTAGAGCTTCCCCTACCCAGGAAAACTGAGGAGCGAGCTCATGGACTGTAGGCCACATGTGCACATCTTAACACTAACCAGTCTGGGCTGCCAGGATAGCCAGCCGGCTCCTCGGAAACAGGGAAGTCTGATGTATGCAAGAAACTCTTTTGAAATAACTGGTGCCTGGGCCACACTCAGTGTGGGACTGAGTTTGACCTTAGGCTCAGTTCCCTTTCTTTGGTCTGAAACTTCATGTATTTGAATATAGTTAAATTTTATTATTTTTTTCTTACAGAAATATTTTTAAAAATTAAAGAAAACTTCAAGTAAAAGAATTAACCTGTTAAGTCAGAACGGTTCTCTTTGACCCGTTCCGGTCTATTGTGTAAATATTTATTTAGACTATTTTGATAATACATGTTATTTACCCCACTGTAACATCCTGTAAACTAAATGTGTTTTTAAGCAATTTGTAAGACTTGTAATTACCCTAAAAATAAGGTTTATTAAGCAAAGACCAGATTCTTCATCAGGGCAGTACTCCTGGGTTGCCTTCAAGCTCATGACTCAGCCGCTATGGCCCCTTCTCCATATCCTCATCCTCCCGGCTCCTGCTCCACAGAAGGAGGACCTCCAGAGAGAGCTTCTACTTCAGGACCTTTGCATTCTGGGTAGGACTGGTTTGCATGTGATGAGGGAGGTTTTGGGGTGTACAGGAAAGGGGTGTCTCCTGGGAAGGGTGATGTCCCATCCAGAGACCCCTTCATCTACAAAGGAAACAGCCTGCTTAATTTAGAAGTCTTAAACTGTTTTGCTTTGTTTATTTTTTTTGAGACAGGTCTTTCTACATAGCCCAGGCTAACCCTGAACACCGTCCCCGTGCTGGGATTGCAGTCATAAGTAAACTCTTAAACCAGTTTGTGATGATTTATTAAGCAAAGCAGGGGCCTGGTCAACAGTTCTATGTCAATAATCTGCAAATTCTAAGTTATCATCTTGAATGATAACTTTTTTTTTAATTTTGATTTTTTTGAGACAGGGTTTCTATGTGTAACAGTCCTAGCTGGCCTGGAACTGGCTCTGTAGAGCAGGCTGGCCTTGAACTCATGGAGATCCACCTGTTTCCCAAGTGCTGGGTTTAAGGGTGTGAACCACCACAGGCGGCTCTTGAATGGTAACTCTTACAAATGCACATTATTAACTTGGTATCACCAGTCAGGAACACATTGCAGTAAATGTAATGTGAGCCACATCTCTAATTTCAACTTCCCTAATAACCACGCTTTAAAAAGAGCTTTCATTGTGTAACGCTAGCTGCCTCCTCCCTCTGTGGACCAGGTTGGTGACAAATTCACAAAGATCTTCCTGCCTCTGCTTCCTGAGTGCTGGGATTAAATATGTGCGCCACTGTACTACCCATCTGAACACATCTTCTAAACATTTCTTAAAGAATATGGCATTGATTTTAATATATTTACTAAAAGTACTATTTCATTGATATAAAATTATTGAATTTTTTTTAATTTTGGAAATCTTATGTGTAGTAAACATGTTTTAGTTCAGACTAGCCACTTCAGGCCTCAGTGACCAAATGTGACTAGTGGCTGTCATCATTCCTTCACACACAGGACTGTAGCCTGGTCATCTCACTGTGACCAGCTCTCAGTACTTAGGGTGATTGTCAAGTTGTCATTGCCAGGTCGTCTTTTTAAAAACGATGCTGGGGTGGAACATAGGACCCATGGTGAGCTCACCCTTCCTAGCCCAGGCTGGCCTGGAACCCCTGCTCTTCTTTCCTGTCCAGAGTGCTAAGATTGCAGCAGACCCTTTCTGACCATGACTAGTCTCCCCCGCCCTCCCTTGCTTTGGGCCCATCCCCTGAACCCAGATTGTACTAGCAGAGAACAACTGAGCGCTTCCCCTGGGAGCCTCATCACTGCTCCCTCCTCGATGGGCTCTGCTAGACCCTGCAGTAGACCTTAACAAGAGTTTCTCCTTACACAGCACTGGAAACTTCCTGGCTGAACTGACAGTGAAAGCAGCCTTGAAATGAAGTCTGTCATTAACAAATCAAAACAGCCTGCAGCCCTGCCTAACCGCTGGACATGGGGGCTAGGCTGAGCCTAGTTACACAAAGGAAAACTCTTTTTTTTTAGTTTTTATTTTGTGTTTATGTGTGTATAATAGGATTTTACTGTATAGCCCCTGCTGGCCTCAAACTTGAGGCTCTTGCCTCAGCCTTCCAGTGGCGAAATTACAGGCTTGTGCAACCGACCACACTTGGCAAGAGCAATCTTCTCATCTGGAAATCTGTGAGCTTTTGTCTGGCCCTCAGGAGAGTGACTGAGATGGAGCAGCTGCACACATGCCATCCTGTGCATCTGAGCTTTCAGAATGCCCACCATGCCCACAGAGACCCTGTTCTCCCCAGTACAAGTCCTTCAGTGTGCGGTCGTACAGATTCAGCTGCTGAGAACCAAGCCTGTCTCCTCACTGTAGTTCTTTGGCAGTGCTTGCTTAACGCTCTCCTGGAATCCCAAGGGCCTGAGGCCTTAGGCTCCTGTTAAGGTCTTTGCCCCAAGCATGGTGCTCAGTATCTTGGCCAAATAAGTTACTTTCCTTGAATATCCGAGAATTTTAAAGTAAAGCAATGGGGACTTATTCCTCTTACCCTGGAACTCCAGTATAACTAACTGCCTTAGAGTGGTCCATGTCATGTTTTCATGTGAAACCCAGAGTGTCTGGAGCCGGCGGCTGCAGTCCTCCATATGCACAGTAGGCCTTGGCTTTCACTCAACAGTTCTGACTTAGACGTGTGTAGGATGGGCAGTAAGATTTGTCCTGAGGAAGAGACTGCAAAGACATGAAGTTTTTAGTCATAAATGCTGTTTTGTTTACTTTCTGTCAAGGTGATATTTACCCCTGTCAAATTCAAACTATAGTACTGTGTAATTATGTATAAAGGTTTTTTTTTATTTATTTGAAATTAGATTAGATATACATTTTTAAATTTAACATCTGGCTGGACAGTGTTCTATTAACTCATTGAATGTGTTTCCTTTGTCTTGTGTTAATAAATATTGATGCTTGATTGTGTTTAATCCTTCACACATTTTGCTTATGTGTGTGTGGTGTGGGGACTGAACCCAGGTCTCCTGAAGGCTACACATTCGCATTCACTCTAGCGCTTAGCCACACCCCTTTGGGGGACCTACAGAAGGTGACTGCGGTGGCCCAGCAGAGAGCTCCAGAGCTGTGCCCTGAAGGCAGCTGGGGCAGGGCACAGTAGTGCTGCTTTGTAAACCAGTTGGGTTTCTTTTTCTTTCTCTCTCTCCTCTTACTTCATTTTGTCTTTCTTGGTTTTCTTAAGAAAGGGTTTCTTTGTTTAACAGTTCTGGCAGTCCTGGAACTCGCTTTGTATTCTAGGCTGGCCTCGAACTCAAAGAGATTCGCCTGCCTCTGCCTCCTGAGTGCTGGGTTCAGACGTGTGTGCCACCACTGCCCAGCTTGGGTTTTGTTCTTAAATATTATTTTACTATTTTTGATCTTTGTATAAGTGTTTTGCCTGGTTTATGTATGTGCACTGAGTGCATGCCTGGGAAGGCCAGAAGGTACTGAGTCCCATGAAACTGGAGTTAAAGATGATTGTGAGCCGCCATGTGGGTGCTGGGAACCAAACCTGAGTCCTCTCTGCAAGAGCAATAGTGCTCTTAACTGACAAGCTGTCTGTCTGCAGCCCCTTGCTTTTTTTTCCCCCTTAGGGTTATTACATTTTAACTTATTTTGTTGGGATGAGGGGAGCTCGCTGTGGTGCCTGTGTGGATAGCAGGAGTCAATTCTCTTTGTACCGTGGGATCCCAGGTACCCAACACAGGTCCTCAGGCTTGGCTGTAAACATCCTTAACCACTTGACCCAGTTCTCAGGATTTCTCAGAGTAAAATGTTTAGTTTCTGCCTTCTGAGCCTGTGGCACGTCTCGGTTGCAGGCCGTTCTTCTTCCGTTCTTCTTCCTTGAGCTGGGCTGAGTTCCGGTCTTCCTGGATGTGAGGATTCCTTTGCTCTAGCATTTCCTGGTCTCAGGAAACCTGAAGGGAGTTCTTTCAGTATGGACCAAGCTGTTTTGGCATTGAGGCCCTGCCTCCCCAGCTTGACAAACTGTTACCAAGTGATGCCCACCAAGAACAGTGTGTTTGAGAAAACACAAGGTGTGCCTTTAGGGCGATGCAGGAACCAGTCATGATGTATAGGGCAGTTAGGAGCAGTGGGTGAGAGCAGGCACACAGACAAGGAGGACAATAAGGACCAGCTGGAGGCCATCATCTGAACTGAAGTTGGATTTTTACTTTTTTTAAGTCATGATCTCTAACCTAGGCTGGCCCCAAAACCCATCATGATCCTCCTGCCTCAGCCTTGGAAGTTCTGGGATTAGAGATGAGAGTTACTCTGTCTGACCTGAACTTAAGTTTTGAAAGATGACATAGGTAAGATAAAGCAAGTAGGAAAAGCAGGCATGGTGATGCACACTTGTAATCCCAGCCTAGGGAAGCAGAGCAGGAGGAGTTCAGACTTGTTCCCAGCTACATGGGCAGTTCAAAGCCAGCCTGGACCACATGAGACTCTGTTTCAACAAGCTATGAGTCATTAGAATTGCCATGATGTAGGACTGGAGATGGCTCAGCGGTTAAGAGCACTGGCTGTTTTTCCAGAGGACCTGGGTTCAGTTCCCAGCACCCACATGGCAGCTCACAACTGTCAGTAACTCCCTCCAGGGGTCTGATACCTTCACACAGACATACATGCAGGCAAAATACCAACACACATAAATGTAGCTCAGAATTGAGAATAATTGACGTCATTTATTTAGGGGTAGATTCACAAATCAGAATCCTCTGCTGGAACAGAGAACAGAAACCAAATCCTGCAGCCGGAAAAGAGACTAGACTCATACTTTACATTGGCATAAATAGTTTAAGAGTCTACGCCCCAGTGGGCTGGTAACTTAAAGGGCTGGCTGTAGGATTTCCTTTAGTACCTCCCCCTTTGTTTAAATAAGAGTGTTCTAAGCCTAATACAAAATTATATACAATAAGAACAAGTATCTTTTATCATAACTAAGGAAAACTATAATTATAAATTCTTCAACTTCATCAAAGACTGCAGAAGGATATAATATTACCGAAGTAAACAGGAAGTGCATTGTAAGCAACTTCCAAAACTCTAGAATTGACAGAGATATCTCGCTACCTGGACAGTCACCCAAAGTTCTTCTGTATCGTTGAGGCATCTATCTTCAGCCTACAGGCCCATAGTATCTGGCAGACTTTTCCATGAAGCAGGAAATTTCAAAGACAGTTCCACCTATATTGGCAGTTTATCAGTCACTTTCTTCTGTTTCCTGCAGAATGTCTCGCAGATTCTTTTATGAAGCAGGAACCCCGAAGGACCGTCTCACCTTTAGGCAAGTTCAGCAGTCATTTCTCTGTGGGTCTGCATGTCCAGTTCAGCAGTCCAGGCAGGAACAGTTTCTTGCCCACATGGCTAGCAAACTCCATAAGGAGCCTCTTCGGTGCCTATCTTCCTTTTGAAGTAATTGGTGCTGCCAGGATTGGCATGAAAAGTCTTAAGTTATTAAAATATTTTAAATGCCATATTCTGAAGGTCTCTGAAAGATTTGAAGAATACCCATCTAACTGAAATATATTTCTATACATCTAGAAAATCTAAGCAACATGACTACAAGCTTGACTATTATAGATGATTATCTATTAACCTATATTTTTAAATTATACATTACTTTTTTTTTTTTTGGGTTTTTTCGAGACAGGGTTTCTCTGTAGCTTTGGTGCCTGTCCCGGAACTAGCTCTTGTAGACCAGGCTGGCCTCGAACTCCCAGAGATCCGCCTGCCTCTGCCTCCCGAGTGCTGGGATTAAAGGCATGTGCCACCACCGCCTGGCTATACATTACATTTTTTTTTAAAATAATTTATTTAGATTCATTTTATGTGCATCAGTGTGAAGGTGTCAGATCCCCTGGAACTGGAGTGTCAGACAGTTGTGAGCTGCCATGTGGGTGCTGGGAATTGAACCCAGGTCCTCCGGAAGAGCAGTCAGTGCTCTTAACCACTGAGCCATCTCTCCAGCCCCTATACATTACATTTTTAAATGAGCTGCCTAAACACAATAATACCTTAATCAAGAGGAGAAATATACATATAACAAAATTCACCTTAAATTTGTATAAGTAAACCAAGATCCATACCAATGCAAATCTCCATAGCATATTCCCCTTTAAATGCATGCAGGCAAAATATCAACACACATAAATGTAGCACAATTAATAAAAACCCAGAGACACATTGGGGTTCAACCTGAAGGTCAGAAAAGCAAAACAACCAACCACTGGCTCTTACCTCTACCTCAGTCCAAAATGGTAATGGTGACCCTGCCTCCAGGAATCAGAATGAGACTGTGTATACTGTGTATAAGACTGTCTCCTCCCAACTGGGTTTTATTCCCCCCCCCTCTTTCTCTCTTTCTCTCTCTCTCTCTCTCTCTCTCTCTCGACAGGGTTTTGGAGCCTGTCCTGGAACTAGCCCTTGTAGATCCCCTGTCTCGAGTGCTGGGCCACTATGGGCCACTATCACCTGGCTCCTCCCATTTTATATTCATCTCTAGTGCTGGGATTAAAGGTGTGCACCACTACTGCCCAGTTTCTATGCAACTAGTGTAGCTACTAGGATCAAAGGTGTATGTCAGCTGGGTGGTGATGGCGCACGCCTTTAGTCCCAGCATTCAGGAGGCAGAGGCAGGCAGATCTCTGTGAGTTTGAGGCCAGCCTGGTCTACAGAGTGAGTTCCAGGACAGGCTCTAAAGTTACAGAGAAACCCTGTCTCGAATGCCCCCCCCCCAAAAAAAGTGTGTATCACCACTGTCTGATCTGTTAAAGCTGATCAGTGTGGCTGTTTTACTCTCTGATCTTCAGGCAAGGTTTATTTATTAAAATACAAATGAAATATCACTGCACATAAAAATAAATCATTTTTTTTAAAAATGCTATGATGTGGAGGATATGTGAACCTTTAAATTTTATATGTTGGCTGGTTGATGCCACCAGCTACTGACCATCTCAGAACTGTCACATGGACACATGGACTCCTACTTAGAGGTTGATTTTAGTCTGTGCTATTTCTGAATGGACATCTAAACATTGAAAGTTTCCAACAATAAGTTCCAGAGGTTGTGTTCCTCCAGAAGATTTTGTTCTGGTGGAAGCTCCATACCAGCCCCTGGTATCCATGCGTCCAAAATGCCTAGAATGTTCTGGTGAAAGCTCCACCTCAATCCCCCTCCCCCGCCTCATCTCAGAAAGCCTGCCAAACATGGCTCCTCCCCCAGAGGTACTCAAGACCACTCCCACAAGATATTTAAACTGCCCCCCCCCCCAGAAAACATGTGTTTGGGGGCCTGAAAATCATCCCGGAGCATTTTATTCATTAAATCTGGGCTTTTTCCAGTTTGGTTTGATGTGGTCTGATTTAGATTGATGCATGGCCAATAGACTTATTGGGGTGCAGAAACTTTTCAGATTTATCAGGCACTTGGTAGCCAGGTGACAATGGCTCTATAATGGCCAGCGATGTGTTCTCATGTAAATCCTCACATAAACAGGCTTACCTGTTCAGGACGTGAAGCTTCTTCTGTCCTCAGAGCTTCAGTCGTTATACCTGGGAGCTTCTGTGGGCATGTGACTCAATCACAAACACAGTAACCAATAGCTGTCTCCATTCGGTGATTAGTAGTAGAGGCAGAAAGTAAGCTACTAAGATTACAGTGTGAGAAAGGATGATGGCTTGCAGTATAGAAAAGGAGTCGGAGCAATGGCTGCTCTTCCAGAGGACCCGGGTTCAATTCCCAGCATCCACATGGCAGCTCACAACTGTCTGAAGATCCAGTTCCAGGGGATCTGACACCTTCACACCAATGCACATAAAATAAAGTTAAATAGAAGAAAAAAAGAAAAGAAGGAGTCAGAGAGATGGCTCAAAGGTTAAGAGCACTGGGTATTCCAGAGGTCCTGAGTTCAATTCCCAGCAACCACATGATGGTTCACAACCATCTGTAATGAGATCTGGTGCCCTCTTCTGGCCTGCAGGCAGTCTTACAGACAGAACACTGTATACATAATAAATAAATAACTTTATTATTTATGTTATGGAGCTGAAGAGATGGCTCAGTAGTTAAGAGCCCTGATTGCTCTTTCAAAGGACCCGGGTTCAATTCCCAGCACCCACATGGAGGCTAACAACTGTCTGTAACTTAAATGATATTCACACAGACATATGCAGGCAAAACACTAATGCCCATAAAGGGAGGGTGTCACAAGCAGAAAATTTCCCCCTCTATCCCAACAGCAGAAGTAAGCTAAGGAGGCTGGGCGATGGTGGCGCACGCCTTTAATCCCAGCACTCGGGAGGCAGAGGCAGGCGGATCTCTGGGAGTTCGAGACCAGCCTGGTCTACAGAGCTAGTTCCAGGACAGGCTCCAAAGCCACAGAGAAACCCTGTCTCGAAAAACAAAAAAAAACAAACAAAAAAAAAAAAAGTAAGCTAAGGAGCTAGCTACTCCAGCTGGGCATGGTAGTACATGGCTTTTATCCTTTGTAACCTGGAAGGCTGAAGCTAGACAGGAGTTCAAGGCTAGCCCGGGGTAACGTAGTGAAACCCTATTTAATAAAAGGCTGACAGTAGTGGTGCAGTGGGGACGTACTTATCACTAGAACAGGTGAGAGCAGTGTATGAAATGTTAGGCAACCGTGTTTAAAGCAGGATCCTAGTGTGTCACAGGGTCAAACTGGCTTGTTTTTTTTTTGCGGGGGGGGGGGTGATGCGGGTTGAGACAGGGTTTCTCTGCATAACAGCCCTAGCTGTCCTGGACTAGCTCTGTTGGCCACACTGGCCTTGAACTCAGAGACCCACCTGCTTCTGCTGGGATTAAAGGCCTGCGCTACCACCGGCCAACACCGCCTACTCTAAGGCAGTGTCGTATGAGGACAACTTTAAACTTTCCGTTAGGGAACCAAACCCAGGCCTTCATCTATACGAGGTAAGTGCTCTCCTATTGATCTTCCCTAGCCCAACCTTTACTTTCTGCTCCCTCTGCCTCCACCTCCTGGGATTGGAGGTAACACCCAGCTCGTGCGATGCTATCCCGAGGCCAGACACTGAAAAAAACGAATAAAAGCCTTCCAACATCCTTTCGCCTCGCAGCGCACAGAGCGGTACCGGTCAAGGTCAGGGACCTCAACGCTGCAGAACACTTAGAGCAAATAGCTCAGCCTGGCGTCGGAGAGCAGCCTGAGCGAGAGTTAGGAAGCGAACCCCGGGACTTGCCCAAAACGCGCGCACCCGGCTAGCCGCGGTGACGGCGTGCCACGTGAGCACGCGGTGACGCAGCACGCAGGCCCCGCCCCTCACGCTCCGTGCACTGTTTGGCCCCCGTCCCAGCCCCCGGCCTGCCGTGGATCATGCCGCCAAAGACGCCCCTCGCGGTCGGGAAACGGTAGCCCCGGACGGTTGGCTCTCGAGTTACACTGGTTCTCCCCGCCCCGCCGACCCCAGGGAGGAGCGCCATCCCGCCGCGGTGTGCGGCTGGGACGTGAGCGAGCGGCGAAGTCGGCGCCGCCTGGGACGGGGGAGTGGAAGTTCCCGCCCCGGGCAGCGGCCAGGCGGCTCTGCAGGTACGTGGGGGCGGCGGGGCGGCCCGGACGGGAACGCGGCGCCGGCGACGACGCAATGGCGGCCACGCGCCGCCGACTGGGGGTCGCGCGCGGCGTGCCGGTGGGGGAGGGGCGCGGGGGTGGGACCGGCCGCGCGCTTCCGGCCGCGCGCCTCCCGGGCGAGTGCACGGGCGTTGGGCTCCGGTCCGGTGGCCCCGCGCTCCCGACGCCGCGGTCCCGCGGCCCACGGGAGTCTCCATGCGTGGAGGCGGGAATAGCCGTGACGGCTCGCCCTCAGGCTGCAGGCAACCAGTCCTCGGGCTCTCACCTGCGCGACGGGGGAGAACCCCCGCCTTACGGCGGGGTGCGGTGCTTTGCTCTTCCGGGTGTCTCCCCGCTTAAGTTCCAGTAGAAAACTCAGTGTCTCGGTAGCCGCTCTTTCTTTCTGAGGCGGGATAGAGTTTCTGCTGCAGGGCGTCTAGATGTGGTCGCCTTTAGTTTTACGGTAGCCTTTTTAGTTTTGCCTGAGACAGGGCCTCCCAGGCTGATCTTTACAGTCTAGACTGACTTTTGTTGTTTTTTGTTTGTTTGGTTTGGTTTTTCTAGACAGGATTTCTCTGTATAGCCTTGGCTGTCCTGAAACTTTGTTAGTTTTTTGATAGTCCATTGCCATGCGGTGTGGTGGTGCACGCATTTGATCCCAGCTTTTGGGAGGCAGAGGCAGGTGGATCTCTGAATTCGAGGCCAGAGCTAGTTCTAGGACAGCCAAGCTAAGAGAAACCCGTCTCGAGGGGAGAGGGAAAAAAGAACAAAAAGTTTATTTATTGCGGGACATGGTAGCACAGGCCTTTAAGCCCAGCTACTCCCTCGGGAGGCAGAAACTGGTTCTATCTCTCTCTCTCTCTCTCTCTCTCTCTCTCTGTCTCCCTCTCTCTATCCTCTCTCTTTCTCTCTGTGGTCTACACAGCGAGTTCCAGGCCAGTAGGTCCCAATAGTAAGACGTTATTGTTTTTTGTATGTACGCGCCTGCCTGCATAAAATTATGTTCACCTCCTGTGTATCTATCTGGTCTGAAGAGGCCAGTGGGTGCCATGAACTGGCCTTCGGTTCTATGGGCTCTTAACCCCTCAGCCATCTCTCTAGCCTAGTGTTAGTTTTGGGGGGTGTTTGCTTGTTTGAGAAAGGTCTCATGCTGTATTCCCAACTGACCTTAAACTCTATGTGGCTCATTTTGGCCTAGAACTCACAGCCTTGAAAAGCATCGTGCCTAAAGTCTTCAAGGGCTTCTTGACACCTGCGGTCATTTCGGCATAGGTGTGGTAGGAACCTTTGTGAAAGTGGCGTCACCTGTGTTAAGAGTTTGTATCGTATTTATGTTGGCAAAATACATTTATCCCAAGATTTTGTTGCCAGTAGATATTTTGTTTAAAATTCTAGTTGTCCCCACCCCCACTTTACAGTGACCACTTAAGGTTTTATCTCCTATATAATGACGCTAAATGGGGGTGTTTGCCTAGCGTGCTTCGCACTCACTAGGAAACAAAACAGGAAACTGGACAGTCTAAAGTGGAATGAGACATCTCTTAAATAGTGTTTGTAGTTCTTGATTGTTGATCTGCAGAACTGTGATAGTACATATCACCAGTAGATGGTACTCAGGTCAAAAAAAACATGATCTCACTGAATTTCCTTTTTTGTTTGTTTGGGTTTTTTTTGTTTGTTTTTTGTTTTTTGAGACAGGGTTTCTCTGTGTAACAGTCCTAGCTGTCCTGGAACTAGCTCTTGTAGACCAGGCTGGCCTCGAACTCACAGAGATCCCCCCGCCTCTGCCTCCCTAGTGCTGGGATTAAAGGCGTGCGCCACCACTGCCTGACTTGAATTTCCAGTTTTCACATAGGATGTTATTTCAAGTTTTCCTGTGCCTCGGTTGCCCTGTTTCTATTCCTGAGCTGGAGTGATTCTCTGAGGATATGTCTTTAGCCGTTATTTCATCAGTTCTAATTAGATCTATCTAAGTAAGCAGGTGGTTTTGTTAGTGTTAAATGTGAAGACATTGGTGCTGTGTAGGAAAAGGGACTTATATTACTATATTATATTATATTACTATGGTAGGTGCCATAAGAAAAGCCAGCCAGCATGATCTACAGGGAGAATTCCAGGACAACCAGAGCTACACAGAGAAACCCTGTCTTGAAAAACAAAAAATGAGAGAGAGAGAGAGAGAGAGAGAGAAACATAAAGGGTCCAGGGTATATGGTCAGCTTCTAAACTAGTCTTGTAGGTTTGCCTGGAAGAGGAAATCTTAGACGCCTCAGGTGGAGGAAGCGGAATAGTGTTTGTAGCGTAGGAAATAACATGTATGAGGTGAAGCAAGCCAGGCACATTTGAACATCTGGAAGAGATTCAATGTGACTCATAATTGTGGAAATGGTAAGTAAGGGGCTCCCTGACCCCAGGCTTAACACAGCTCAACGTTGTTAGAAGAGAATGCTGTATTTGGTATTTCCTGTTCACTCTGCTGTCCACTGAGCACACGTTAGGGTAGCTTAGAGCTGGGAGAGATTTGCCAGACAAGGGAGCCCCATCAAGACGGAGAGGTGGTGATGTGAGGCTGTGGTTGGCACAGGGGCATGTGAAATAAAAGAACAAGGCTTTGGGGAAGCCCTAGCTTTCAGTCTTTTGCATGGTAATGTAAGATCCACAGTAAGCACAGGTTTTGAGTGAAATAGGTAGTGTGTGACGTGCTCCTAGGAGCTGGGGGAGCTCAGTGGAGGGTGCTTGGTAAGACCCTAGCTATGGCTTCCAGCAGCAGCACAGAAACAAAACTCTTATTATGGAATTTCACTTAGGAAGCCCCTGGCTACAGAATTTGTTTAAAGCATCTTGCTTTGGGCTAGAGGGTGTAACTTAGAGAGTTATCTGCTCTGTATAGGTCCTGGGTGTGATGATAAATTCTCCATAAAGCGGCTGTGTAGGTAGGTGCATTGAGAGGTGGAGACAGGGCCATCAGAAGTTCCAGAAAGGTCATCCTCTGTTATATAGCAAGTTTGATGCTAACCTGAGCTACCGGAGATCTTGTCCTATGGGAAAGTACCTTGCCTTTACAGTGCCAGCAATGCTTAGCCTGCTGTGACTTCTCACTATCCAGAATCCTTCTAATTGGTATGTGCATGCTGTGTATTACTTTGGTTCTTTTGTTGTTTTTATTTTGGGTTTTGTTTTTCTGTTTGTTTGTTTTTCCAGACGGGGTTTTTCTGTGGCTTTGGAGCCTGTCCTGGAACCAGGCTGGCCTCGAACTCACAGAGATCTGCCTGCCTCTGCCTCCCAAGTGCTGGGATTAAAGGCGTGCGCCACCACCGCCCGGCAGTTCTTTGTTTTTAATAGTAGTAATTTTATTTTGTAGGTATTGGTGTTTTGCCTGCATGTTTATCTGTGTGAGGGGTTCAGGTCCCCTGGAATTGTTAGAGACAGTTGTGAGCAACCATGTGGGTGCTGGGAATTGAACCCACAGTTACAGCTGCTGAGCCAGTTAACTCTCCAGCTGCTCACTTTGGTTCTTATTTATTTGAAGCTGAGTTCCATAGATCCTTTGTGAGTGCCCAACTTGCTATTACCTCATGACAGATACTGCTTGGAACTTAATTTATTTTTATAAAAAATGTACATATGACATTTATTGTGTTTTTAAAAATGTTATTTTAAAAAACAGAATTTTAGCCAAGCACGGTAGGGTACACCTGTTGCCTTGCTTAGCATTTGGGAGATGGATGTCTTGTTAGCCAGCCTGGGTTTTAGGACTCTGTCTCAAAAACAAAGATAAAACAAAGCAACTACAACAACAACAAAAGCCAATCAGATTTAAAATTTTTAGGAACAGCCAAGAAAGGGTGAGCAAAGTATTGCTGGGCCTGGAGAGATGGCTCAGCAGTTAAGAACCAGGTTAAGCCCGGCACCCACATGGCAGTTCACAACCATCTGTAGTTTCAGGGAATCTGATGTCCTCATACAGGCAAAACACCAATACACATAAAATAAAAATAAATCTCTTTTTTTTTAAGAGTATATTTGCAGTTGATGATGTCAGTAAAGCAGAACAAGTGCTGTTATTGCTTACAATGAGCTAAAACTATAAACTTACTTGGGAAAAGGCTTGATTTGATTCTTTAAAAAAAATTTGTAAAATTTTATTTTTAATTTATGAGTGTGTTGCCTGCATGCATTGCTTTTGTTGTTTATTTGCTTGCTTGCTGAGACAGCGTCTTCTGTGCAGGCCTGGATGCCAACTCACTGGGTGGCCTCAAACTAAAAGAGATCCAATTGCCTCTGCATGGACCAAAGGCATATACCTCCGTGCCTGGCCTTTTTAACAACAACAGCAACAAAATATTTTTAAAATTTTATGTACATGGATGCTTTGCCTATATGTGTGCCTGTGGAGGCCAAAAGAGAGCCTCAGTCAGATCCCTTGAGACTGAAGTTTCATATGGGTGTTGGAAAGTAAATTCAGATCTCCTGAAAGAGCTGCCAGTGTTCTTAACCCACTGAGCCATCCTCTAGCCTGTGATTACGGTTTCTTAAAGTTTTTGTTTCCTTCTATATTTTCGGTGTTGGGGAAAGGGCTAGTGTCATCCGTAAGAGGAGGAGCACTTTGTATAGGAGGTGAGTTTTCAGTTTTTCAGGGACCAACGATAGTTTCCATCTGGAGAGTAAATGAATTTGTTTTCTAAGACAGGCATGGTGGTGTATTTCTGTAATTTTAGCACTCAGCATGCTGGGGACCAGACTAAAGGCAAAAAAGGGAAAAGCTGGCTAGCACAAAGATGGAGAAATGTTCAACATTATTCCTCAGTGGGGGATGAAAACCAAAACCACAGTAAGGCACCACCTTGTTCTTACTGTACCTTAAGTTGTAATGTACTGGTAGGACTGGGGGACCGCATTGCTAAACTGGGCGGAGGTGGTGCACGCCTTAAATCCCAGCTCTTGGGAGGCAGAGGCAGGTAGGTCTCTGAGTTCAAGGCCAGCCTGAACTCAGGACAGCCAGGCCTTGTCTTAAAGAAAAACAAACAAATGGTAAAATGGGCCTGGTGACACATTCCTTTAATTCCAGCACTCTGGAGGCAGAGACGGCCAATCAGTGAGTTCCTGGACAAGTAGGGCTAGATAGACCCTGTCTCAAAACTACCAGAATATGAAAAATAAAATAAATGATTTAGATGAGAAAATTTTCTCTGTATTTTATACATCTAAAGTTTTTTTTCTAAAGACTTTTTATGTATACAGTGTTCTGCCTGTATACATTCCTGCACACCAGAAAAGGGCACCAGATCTCATTATAGATGGTTGTGAGCCACCATGTGGTTGCTGAAAATTGAACTCAGGACATCTGGAAGAGCTCTTACCTCTGAGCCATCTCTCCAGCCCCACAATTAAAGTTTGTAAAGAATGGAGAGGCCGGGTGGTGGTGCACGCCTTTAATCCTAGCACTTGGGAGGCCGAGGCAGGTAGAGTCTGTGAGTTTAAGGCCACCCTGGCCTACGTAGAAACTGTCTCAATAAACAACAACAAAAAACGACTAGAGAGATGGATTGGTGCTTAAAAGCACTGACTGTTCTTTACAGGACCTGGTTTAATTCCCAGCACCCACATGATAGCTCACAACCATTTGTTACTAGGGAATCCAGTACCCTCTTCTGCCGTTCCGAGACACCAGACAAACACATGGCATACAGATATACATGCAAGCAAAGCACCCATGCTCATAAAATAAAAATTAAAAACCTGTTTAGAAAGCAGGGACAACTAGGTACCCACTTTTTAGCATCACTGACATTCAACAGAAGTTTCAGCCTCTCTCTTTCTCTGTGCATGTGTGTGTGTGTCTATCTACATTCATTCTCAAAGGAAATCTTTTCCCCCCTGCTTTTTCCCTTTCTTTTTCCCCTTCCCCTTTTTCTTTCGTTTCCTCTTTTTTTTTTAAATTTATTTATTATGTATACAATGTTCTGTCTGTAAGTCTGCCTGCAGGCCAGAAGAGGGCTCCAGATCTCATTACAGATGTTTGTGAGCCACCATATGGTTGCTGGGAATTGAACTCAGGACCTCAGGAAGAAGGAGCAGTGCTTTTAACCGCTGTGCTATCTCTCCAGCTACCCCTTTACTCTCTCTTTTTTTTTTTTTAGAAACCATTGTGCCTCTTTTTTTTTTTTAAGATTTATTTATTTTGTTTACAGTGTTTACAGTGCATGTATGCCTGCAGGGCAGAAGAGGGCACCAGATTTTATTACAGATGGTTGTGAGCCACCACGTTGGTTGCTGGGAATCGAACTCAAGGCCTCTGGAAGAACAATCAGTGCTCTTAACCTCTGAGCCATCTCTCCAGCCCTCCTTTATTTTTGAGATAGGGTCTTGACTATGTAGCCCTGGCTAACCTGGAACTCTATATAGACCTTGTTGTTCTTTCTGCGGGGTTGGAGAGAAAACACGAGACACAGGGCGGTCACACATGGGTGAACTTTAATGGGGGTGGGGTGACGACAGGTGAGGGACGGGGGTGAAGAGACGAAAGGGAAAAGGGGGAAAAGGGGCGAGTTATAGCGTTCCCCGTGTTTAAAGGGGGATCCAGGTGCGTCTGGGAGAAAATGTCCTGCACATGCATGGCTTTTTGTCGTGGGAATTGTAGTTCGGTGGGATGCTGGGAATTGTAGTCCAATTAGGATGCTGTCGCCTCTACTGCTTCATTCTGCGCATGTGCGGCCTTGTCTCCAAAAGGAACAGCAGACCTACTTAGCACCTCAAGACTATTTTCTTTCTTTTGTGTGTGTGTGTGTGTGTGTGTTTGTGTGTGTGTGTGTTTTGAGACAGGGTTTCTCTGTTGTTTGGGGGCCTGTCCTGGAACTAGCACTTGTAGACCAGGCTTGCAGAGATCCACCTGCCTCTGCCTCCCGAATGCTGGGATTAAAGGCGTGTGCCACCACTGCCCAGCAAGACTAGTTTGTTTTCGATGGTGCTAAGATTAGTGCTGAGACCTCATGCATACTAGATAAACTCACTCTCTTCCTGTATCTATCCGTAAATGCAGGTTTTTTTATGACAGTGAGACATACCCTCCTGGCAGCACCAGTCTACTTCAGAGAAGATAATGAGCATCGAAGAAACTCCACATGGAGTTTACTTTTTGGGGACAAAAGTAAACCACTGAGCTTAAAAATGTCCTTGTCTCAACTGCTGGCAGTATTCTGTCCCAATTGGACAGGCAGGACCCAAATGAAAGTGACTGTCAAACACTGTCAGGATGAGGATGGACAGCCTTTCAGAATATCCTGCTTTGCCGGGCGGTGGTGGCGCACACCTTTAATCCCAGCACTCGGGAGGCAGAGGCAGGCGGATCTCTGTGAGTTCGAGACCAGCCTGGTCTACAAGAGCTAGTTCCAGGACAGGCTTCAAAACCACAGAGAAACCCTGTCTCAAAAAACCAAAAAAAAAAAAAAAAAAAAAAAAAAGAATATCCTGCTTCATAGAAGTCTGTTGGATATGCTAGGCCTCTAGGTCAACGATAGGTGCCCCCATGTTGGAGAGGAACCTTGGGTGACTGTGGAGGCAGGTAGCTGTTTCTATCATTGCTCACATTTTTTGGAAGTCATTTGCTTACTCAGTTATTATTTCCTTCTTGTGACTCTGAGGGTTGAAAATCAGATAGTTATAGTTTTCCTTGTTTACCAGATGCAGAAAGCAAGTTATGATAGAAAGTAAATTAGGTACAAGACTTCGGACTCACCAAGATAGGACAGATATGAATTTGTCAGATGCAAATGGACTAAACATTGTTGATGTATTTATTACCTGTATATATTGTATATAGTCACTGTACTTATTTTATATAGTTTTCCTTATATTAGTTACCACCTTCTTTTTTATTTTAGACAAATAGGGAAAATATAGTGATGTTTTATTTGTATTTTAACAAGTAAAGCTTGCCCGAAGATCAGAGAGTAAAACATCTGCCCTGGTCAGCCTTTCAGACCAGGCAGTGGTGACACACCCCTTTAATCCCCATAGCCACACTAGTTTGCCACAGAAACCGGGAGGTAGTAGTGGAGGTAGTAGTGCACGCCTTTAATCCCTGCACTGGAGAGAGGAATATAAAATGAGAGGAGACAGCTCTCAGGATCAGATTTATTCTGAGGATTCCTGGAGGCAGGATCTCCTTGTTGGCTTGAGGCTGAGGTAAGAGCCAGTGGCTGGCTGTTTATTTTTCTGATTTTGAGGTTGAACCCCAATATCTGTCACTGGGTTTTTATTACTCGTACTCCACGTACAGACCTAAATCCTATCTAAATCCTCTATCAGTCTTTCTCTTCGTGGTTCTCCCTGTCACGTTCTATCACAGTTTTCATTTTTCTCAGCCTACATATCCCGTGAGTTAATATTTAGATAATCTGGTCCTTAGAATAAGAGACAGTCTCACTGTGTAGCCCGGCTGGCGCCTGAGACAATCACCTCCTGAGGTCTGGGATTACAGTTGAGCGTCATCACCTGGTGGCTCCCACCTTTAATCCTAGCACTCAGGAGGCAGAGTCAGGTGAATATCTATGTTCGAGACCAATCTGGTCTACAGAGCAAGTTCCAGAAGGGCCGGAGCTACACAGAGAAACTACATTAAAAACAAAACAAAAAAGTTGAGTACCAGCCCTGCCCTTTATTTTTGTTAACCTGTTAGTAAATTCTCTTTATGAAGCCATGCATGCAATTAGAGACTCAACCCTAGATTGGTAAAGATCTGTTGATAGGAAGACTCAAGTATCTAACATTCTGGCTTTTCCAAATTTTAAAATGTCAAAGAATACTCTCTGAACTGGTTCTCTTCTGGGTTTTTATTACTAACCAAGTGTTATGTGACTGTAGTAGTTGCTGATTCTGAAGCATTTTAACTGCCTTTTTCCCTTTCAGTTGATTATGGAAGATTCCCACAAGAGTAACTCTTCAGAGACTGCACCTCAGCCTGGTTCAGCAGTTCAGGGGACTCACATTTCTCAGATAGCTCATCCGGTAAGTCAAGAGCTAGCCAGCATGCTGAACTGGCTAGTAGTGTTCACAGATGCACCTGTTGTCGTTCTATATGCTCAGAAAACCCAGCACAGAGAGACTGGGAGATGATGCTGCAAAGTTGGGAGGGGGGGGACTGAAGCACCTTTAGAAGGAAGTCTTCCCCCTCCATTTGTTTTTTTGTGGGGGGCGACACGCAGACTGTCCTGAAACTTGCTATATAGACTAAGCTGGCCTCAAACTCACAGAGATCTGCCTGCCTCTCTCTCTGTGCTAAAAATAAAAGTGTGCATCACTATGCCTAATGTGGCCTGGAATTCTTGATCATCATCTTCTAGCCTAGTACCAGAGTACTAACATTATGGTACTGGAGTAATCGTTGTATGCCCAGCTTGGACCATTCTCATTTTAGCAAGTTCATTATGGATATATTGAAAAAAATTTTTTTTTATTTTTTTAAAAATATTTATTTATTTATTTTGTATACAGTGTTCTGTCTGCATGTATGCCTGCAGGCCAGAAGAGGGTACCAGATTTCATTACAGATGGTTGTGAGCCTCCATGTGGATGCTGGGAATTGAACTCAGGACCTCTGGAAGAACAATCAGTGCTCTTAACCTCTGAGCCATCTCTCCAGCCCCTGAAAATTTTTTTGTGATAAACATATTCATTAGAGAATTTAGCTTAATTGACTGACATGTGCTCAGACTAGAAATGTCAACTTAGGAATTGTAAATATAAATTTTAATATAATTAAAATCATGGAGCATCTTCTGGCTTTTCCCTAGGGCATAGAAAGCTGAAGACAGTCTTATTCCTACCTAACACAAGAGTAAGTTCCATAATCTAATCTACAGGCCGCTGGCTTTTGAGACTTACAGAAGTTGAAGGTGGGATGTCATATGAGGAGGGAAGGATAAGTCATCTACCTCTTTTTTTTCTATTGGTGTTTTGAGACGGGTTTCTCTGTGTAGCCGTTGCTGTCCTGGATCTACCTCTGTAGACCAGGCTGGCCTTGAACTCACAGAGATCTTCCTGCCTATGCCTCCCAAGTGGCAGACAAGTCAACTACATTTTAAGACAAGGTCTCACATAGCTCAGGCTAGCCTCAATTTCACTGTATAGTGAAAGGTGGCCTTGAACTCTGATCTTTCTACCTCTGCTTTAGCGGCACTTGCTTGGATTACAGGTGTCTGTTATTCCTAGCTATCAGCTACATTTTAAAGTTATTTATTATCATTTTGAGTGGTGGTATGCACATGCCATGACACATGATTTGGGATAGATAACATGCATAAACAGAGGGATTGCAGAAGAGGGAATTGGATGTTACATTAAGGATTACTAGAAATAAAAATAGTATAAGTTAGTAGGGTTTATTAGACTCGACACGATTGAAGAGTCAGTGAACTTGAAGATAGACAAGTCGAAATCACCCAGATGGAAAACAGAAAGGAAAGGGGGAAGAACAGAGCATCCAGGAACTACAGGGGAGGTGTCTGTTACATAGTCACGCTGCAGATGAGATTGCTGAGATGTGAATCTAGTTGGGGAAGACTTCACTGGGTGTGTCTTGGGGTTCCACTGTTCATATGGAAACATTTGGTGCTACTGATAAAGGCTGACCTGTCTTCTAAGTCCAGGAAGGCCGTGGTGTGCCTTATGGAGAATGTAGATATGTCAGGTACCAGGGTGAAGTAGAATGCTGTTTACTGCCAGTCAATGGTAATAAATTAACTAGATATCAAGTAAGGTATCTTGATACCTGTTTGTTTTTGTTTTTTTGTTTTTTTTGGTTTTTCGAGACAGGGTTTCTGCCGGGCGGTGGTGGCGCGTGCCTTTAATCCCAGCACTCGGGAGGCAGAGGCAGGCGGATCTCTGTGAGTTCGAGGCCAGCCTGGTCTACAAGAGCTAGTTCCAGGACAGGAACCAAAAAAAAGCTACGGAGAAACCCGTCTCGAAAAATCAAAAAAAAAAAAAAAAAAAGACAGGGTGTCTCTGTGGCTCAGGCTATCCTGAAACTCACTCTGTAGACCAGGCTGGCCTCAAACTCACAGAGATCCGCCCGTCTCTGCCTTTCAAGTGCTGGGATTAAAGGCGTGTGCCACCACCCAGTGGTATCTTAAATCTTAAAACCAAAATGTATATTGATGAGTGGACCACATATTTCCCTAGGACATTGATTGGTTCATGGTGTGAACACCTGCAGACAAGAACCATCTGTGTTTCTCAGCAGCTTCACAGAAGGCTTTGATAAGGACTGTTTTAGTGGATGTCAGGATAAAAAGGAAGAGGAGAAAAATGAATGGACAAATTGTAGAATGAATCAACAGCTCCCTCCAGCTTACTTTTATGTGTATGAGTGCACGCACACCTTTGTGAATTAATGTTCTCTGTGTGTGTAGGTGCCCTAGGAGACCAGAGGACATTGAATCCCTTGGAACTGTAGTTACAGGTGATTGTAAGCTACCAAGTAGGCTCTAGAAACTGAACCTACATCCTCTGCGAGAGGCGTGAGCACTTTTGATCTCTGAGCCATTTCTCTAGTCCTGAGAAGTTGCTTTGTTTCTTTTGGTTTTTCAAGAGAAGGTCACTCTGGTTGTCCTGGAACCCACCCTGTAGACCATGCTAGCCTGTAACTCACAAAATTGGAGTTTGGTTTTGTTTTTAAGGAGGAATTGGCTGGGCAGTGGTGGCGCACACCTGTAATCCCAGCACTTGGGAGGCAGAGGCAGGTGGATCTCTTTGAGTTTGAGGCCAGCCTGGTCTACAAGAGCTAGTTCCAGAATAGGCTCCAAAGCTATAGAGAAACCCTGCCAAAAAGGGGGGGGGGGGGGGGATTGGAATCTTTTATTCACAAATGCATTTTTTTTATAATTAAAATTTGTGTTTGTTTTTTGTGTGCTTTTTGTCATGACTCACTATATAGCTCTTGCTGCCCTATAATCTGGCATTTGGACAGGCTGGCCTCAGTCTGCCTCCGAGTGCTGGGTTAAAGGCAAGTACCACCATACCGAGCTCAATCTCTAGGACTGGGTTTCATTATGGCATTTTCTTACGTATGGGTCATTATATTTCGTTCTCATTTGTTCCCCCGCCACCACTCCATGCCACCCCACCTCTGTCCTTCCTTCAGTTAGTCTTCTCTCCAGCATTCTTATCTCTCTATAACTTAAGGTCTCTTGATCTCTCACGGTCCCTTCTAGACAATCCCCTGCCCCCCTTCTGTCTCTGTCTCATTTTCAGTGTGTTTGTATCTGCGTGCCTGTCTCTGTCTTTTAAATGTTGTCTCTGCGTATGAAAGAAAACACATTTATTTTTCTGAGTCTGATATTTTTGCTTAATGTATTATTTCTAGTTTCATCCATTTTCCTATAAAGGTCATGTCTTCCATTTTCTTTACAACTGAATAAAATTTTACTGTGTATATATGTACTACATTTTCTTTATTCGCTGCTGATGGGCATGGCATGTAGGCTAGTTCAACTTCCTACTTATTGTGAACAGTGCAGGCGTAAATGTGGATGTGGTATTTTGACTGAGAGTCCTTCCAGTATATAGCTAGGAATAGAATGGCTGGGTCATATGGCAGCTTTATTTTTACTTTTTTAAGAAACCTGCATACTGGCTGCACTCGTTTTTATATCGTGTATTAGATCTTCTATTTCTGTAAGGAATGTCATTGACATTGTAATGAGAATGTCACTGACTTCTAGATTGCTTTTGGTAGTATAGCATTTGCATCTTGTTCTGCTGATCCATGCGTGAAATGGTCTCTCCATCTTTTAAAATTTACATTATATTCCCTAGATTTATTTCTAGGTTTTTTTTTAAAGATTTATTTAGTTATTATGTACACAGTTCAGCCTCCATGTATGCCCGCATGCCAGAAGAGGGCACCAGATCTCATTACAGATGGTTGTGAGCCACCGTGTGGTTGCTGGGAATTGAACTCAGGACCTCTGGAAGAGGAGTCAGTGCTCTTAACCTTTGAGCCATCTCTCCAGCCCCTTATTTCTAGTTTTTTATTATCACTGGAAGGTGTTGTAAAATGGGGTTGTTAATTTCTATACTAGGGCATAGAACATAACTGATTTTTGTGTGTAGCTTTGTGTCCTGTTGCTTTGGAGACAGTGTCAGATCTAAGCATTTTCTGGTGGGGTTTTAAGGTCTTTACAAATAGGATCAGACTAACCATTTGGCTTAGCCAGTAAAAGTACTTTGATGATCTGAATTTGATGAAAAAAGGTAACAGATGTGTTGTGAGCTGCCGTGTGGGTGCTGGGAACTGAACCGAGGCTGCGCAAGGACAGTGAGTGCTCTGAACTAGTCACCACTGCCTCCCGTGACTTCTCTGCTGCTACTTCCTGAAGTATTTCATTGTGTCTGCCTGAGAGTCTGACACATCTGTACAGGTGCTTTTGGAAGTGAGATAGCAGTGGGATCCCTTAGGAGTGAAGTTGTAGGCTGCTGTGAGCTGTCCCTTGTGGGTATTGGGAACCAGCCCCGGTCCATCTCTCCAGTCTCCTTCATCAATTTAAAAAGGTAATTGTGTTGAATATAATAATCGTGGTTGGCTATTATTTACTTTGAGAGTTTGGAGTGTACTGTTTCATGGTTTTGGCTTATGTTTCTGTAGAGGCTAATGTAGGTTTTCTTTTTTTTTTAATATTTATTTATTTATTATGTACACAATATTCTGTCTGTGTGTATGCCTGCAGGCCAGAAGAGGGCGCCAGACCTCATTACAGATGGTTGTGAGCCACCATGTGGTTGCTGGGAATTGAACTCAGGACCTTTGGAAGAGCAGACAATGGTCTTAACCTCTGAGCCATCTCTCCAGCCCCCTAATGTAGGTTTTCTTATGTGAGTCAATGTTTTTTTTATTAGAGATTTTAGTTTTTTTTTCTCGAGTCTACTATTTTACTATGTGTTATTAAAAGGTCATGTGACTAACCCCCTCTTGTGCTTCATGTCCTCCGCCTGAGTTTGATAAGGTTTGTGTCATAATTTCATTGAATATGTTTTCTGTACCTTTAACTTTCACCTCAGTTCTTAGCTTTTCTCTTTTCCTCTCCTTCTCTTCCTCCTCTTTACATTTTTGAGACAAGTTTCATGTTGAGCAGAGGGCCCCTGGCAGCTTTACAGTCAGGCAGAAGTCTAGACAGGTGCCCACTGTAACAGGTCCTCACCTGAGGTATGTACATTCAGCTCTTCCAGCTGGTTTGTTGCTGTTTTAATATTTTTATTAACATAATCATCTGAGAAAGAACTGTCTTGATGTCAGTAACTGACACAACAATATTAACTGCTGGAATCCTAAGTCTCAGCTGGCAGAGCTCCAGAGTCAGGGCTCCCTTCCTCCCCTCGTCCCTGTAATTTCCTTTTAGAGCTCTTCCTTCTGGTTCCCTTTGTCCCCTCTTCCTGGGCCCTCCTTGCCCCTTAACCCCTTGCGGTTATTATTTTAAATAAGGCGATCTTTTCTTATTTTACATAACAATTCCACTCCCTCCTCTCCTCAGCTCCCCCACCTACCTCCTACCCTGCCCACCATCCCAGGGCAAGGCTTTCTGTGGGGAGTCAACAAAGTCTGGTATGTCACTCTGAGGTGGTCCCAAGGTCCTCCCCTCAATATTTAGGCCAAGCAAGGTGGCCTTCCAAAAAAGAATAGGCTCCAAAAACCCAGCTCAAGCAGTAGGGATAAATCCTGGTCCCACTGCCAGTGACCACAAAGACTTCTCCAACCACACATCTGTCAGCCACAGTCAGAGGGCCTACTTTTGTCCTATGCAGGTTCCCCGCTGTCAGTCCAGAGTCAGTGAGCTCTCACTAGCTCAGGTCAGCTGTTTCTGTGGGTGTCCCCATTATGGTCATGGCCTCTTTGCTCATATCATCGCTCCTCCCTCTCTCGAGCTGATCTCTGGAAGCTCAGTCCAGTGCTTAGCTGTGGATCTCTGCATCTGCTTCCATCAGTTGCTGGATGAAGGTTCTATGATGACAATTAAGGTAGCCATCAATCTGATTACAGGGAAAGGCCAGTTCAGGAATCCTCTCCATTACTGCTTAGCTGGGCTCATCCTTGTGGATTCCTGGGAAGTTCTCCGGTGCCAGATTTCATGCTAGCTCCATAATGGCTCCCACAATCAAGATATCTCTTTTCTTGATCTCCTCCTCTGCCCTCCCCCCCATCTCAGCTGTCCTGTTTCCTCCCCTCCTCTTCCTCTTACACCCCCTCCCCCTTGCTCCCATATTTCCCCTTCCCTGGAGGATCCATGTATGTCCCTCCTTGTTCTCCTTGTTCCCCAGCTTCTCTGGGATTGTGGACTGTAGGGTATCCCCTTCTGAGTGAGTACACACTGTGTTTGTCTTTCGTGGTCTAGGTTACTTCACTCAGGACGTTGTTTTTTCTGGTACCATCCATTTGCATGCAAAGTCTGTCTTTTTGTTCTTTAGCTCTGAGAACTCTCATCTTTTAATTCACCACTGCTTTATCGTGCCTGCAGGTGTACAGGCAGAAATTATATACATAATAAAGAAATCTTGAAAAAAAGGGCTCAGTAAAAACTATATTATAACAAATTATAATAGATACTGTATTAATTAACAAATCTCTATTCCTGAAAAGTTCTAGGTGTGTCAGGTATCAGGATAGGATTGCATTTTTCCTTCCTTTGGGGGGTACAGGGGTTGGGTTTGAGACAGGATTTCTCTATGTAGCCCTGACTGTCCTGGAACTCACTTTGTAGACCTGGTTGGCCTCAAACTCAGAGATCTACCCACCTCTGTCTCCTGAGTTCTAGGATTAAAGGCATTTGGCACCATCGCCTGGCTAGCATTGCATTTTTCAGTATATATCCAGCAGCCAGCATGTTTAAGGTTATTCCTTCAAGCTGTACGTAGTGGTGCATATCTTAATCACAGCACTTGGGAGGCAGAGGCAGGTGGACCTCTGTGAGGATTCATTTGTTTGTTTATTTATTGGTTTTCAAGACCGGGCTTCTCTGTGGCCCTGACTGTCCTGGAATTCTGTAGACCAAGGCTGGCCTTGAACTCAGAGATCAGCTTTTGCCTTCCCGAGTGCTGGAATTGAAGCTGTGTGCCACCACTGCCCGGCTAGTCTTTAATTTCTGTATCCTCATTTTGGGGTGCCATTGAAAAACACAGAACTGAGCCACGTGGTGGTGCACTCCTTTAATCCCAGCACTTGAGAGGTAGGGGCAATTGCAAGCCAGCCTGGTCCGTGGAGCAGTTCCGTGACAGCCAAGGTTACACAGAGAAACCTTGTCTCAAACAAAAAAATCAAATGAGCATCTGTTAAGTGAAGGACAGATTTTAGACTACTGCAGCATGGTAGACTAGCATCAGCTGAACCATACTCTGTTACGACAAAAGGAGAAAGAGGTGTGTGTGGGTGTAGATGTATAAGTACCACATGTGGAGTGCCCTGTGCCTTGTGAGTCATGGGGAGGCCGGATATTGACCATGGTGTCTTTCTCAGTCCTTCTACATTTTAATTGCTGAGGAGGTTTGCTCACTGGTGTGGCTGTAGTAATTGGTCAGCAAGCTCCAGGAATCCTCCGCCTCTACCATTGCAACACTGGGACCCCAGATGTGCGCTGCTGTGCCAGGAACTCAGTTCCTGTGCCCGTGCGGCAAGCATTCCAACCAGTGAACCGTTTCCCCAGAGTTGGAGCTTTGTAAGCACTGGGGTGTACTAAGAGTTCAGAGGACCTTAGTGTGTGTCGGCCACCTGTGATTGCTGAGTGGCATTTGTCACAGTTAGGCTCCTTCCACAGAGCAGGAGCCCCATTTTGAAGGGGATATACTCAGGTTTTTGAAAGACATTTCTGTGTTGTGGATGATTTATGTCTCAAGGGGCAGAAAATAATTTGTTTTCCTGAAGAGTGAAGATGGACCTAAGAGTCACACCCTAGCTAGCACAGACAGTGATTTAAATTCTTTTGGCAGAGGTGTGCTGCTGAGGCCTTTCTAAGGGGCTGAGGAAACTGGGGGTGTTCCATTGTGGAGCAAGCCTTGAAAGGTCTGGGGTGGACTTGAGTTTACCATCAGATTTCCACAGAAATTGCCGTTGTGTTGTTGAAATTTCACCCGAAATACTTGACGTTTTAGAGAAGATAGTGCTCAAAGTTGGATGTTCTGGTCCTTTGCTCTTGATTACTTGAATTGTTTTCAGTCAGGTCTTCTTAGAAGAGCATGAAACTGTGTTGGGATTTAGCCCAGTAGTGGAATGCTTGCTAGGCCCCTTGTTTGGTCCTCTGGGTGCACAGTCGGTTCCTCAACCGGGAGATCCCTTTTGTCTTTACCTTCCCACTGCCCTTCTCTGGGCTTTGGGGTGGTCCTTTAGGATTGCCTTAGGACCTCTGATCCCATGTCGTCTTTCCAGGAGGCTGTCGGGGAAGTAAAGTGCCAGTCATACTTTCTTCATGACCACACAGTGACTGGCAGGGTTGTCTGATTAGTGTTTTGTCAGTTCGAGTACAGTCTGATCTGTGTAGCGGGTTCCAGAAGAGCCAGGGGCACATAGTGAGGCCCTGGGGTGGGGGTGGGGGTGACATCTGTGACACCTCGATCAGTGAAAGCACTGTTAGTGGAGGGCCACTTGTTCCTTTTTCGTGTCAGATGCACATTAGTTGTGAACTCTGCAGAACTCTGAGGGTTTGCTTTCTTTTTTGAGACAGGGTGTCACTGTTTAGTCCTGACTGGCCTCAAAACATGGTCTTCCAGCTTCCTGAGCTCCGGGGTCACCGTAATGAGCTGCCATATCAGGCTGGAACTCATTCATTGAAGACGATGATTAAAATGTGCAGCAAGCTTTCCCACACTAGCATGGCCTCTGTGATAGTGAAGGGAAGGATTTGGATTGAGGCTAGCTGTGCAGAGGGCTGGCTTCCAGAGCCTGTTTGCATTGTTTTATGTTTGATCTTGAAAAACAAACAAACAAACAAAAAATGAAGCCAGGTATCCTAATCCAGTTTTAGGCAAATGTTTGGTTTTTAGTTCATTTGAAGAGTTAAAAATGGCTGAGCTGTGGTGGCACACCTTTAATCCAGCCCGCTTTACAGAGTGAGCTCCAGTACAACAAGAGCTACATAGAGAAACATCTCTACTTAAAGCTTGGTTTCAAAATGTTCAAGAATAGTTAATGTTTACTGTGTATCTGCCACACATATTGGTTCATTTAATCATGAGATGAGACAACGCTGATGCCGACCGCTACAGTTCTTGAAATACCTACCCCCACCATCTCTTCCTCCAAAACTGGCCGGGCCTTCGCTGGTTTCCCAGGGCAGCTCACTCCCTTGTCTGGTTTCTATCTCCTCCTACTCTTACCAGTCTACTAATGGTAAAGGATTCTTGAGTTAAGTGTGATTGCCTGTTTTAATTTTATGGCTTTAAGGACTCCAAAAAGCTTTGCCTTTCCAGTTGTAAGTATTTACTCTTACTATCTTAAATTATGTGTACTTGTGAGTACCTGCACATATGTGCAGGTGCCTGTGGAGGCCAGAGGTATCAGTCCTTCCAAGGCAGCATGGCATGGCTGCTAGGAATTGACCTCCGTCTTCTGGAAGAACAGAACAGCTCATAATCACTGAACCATCTCAATTCCCAGCCTCCCACACGCATCCATCTAGCACAGACCTTGATCCAGCAGTCTCCTTAGGACAGTTATCTACAGGCAAAGTACATGTCTAAATATGGTGCAGGGTGCGATCAGAAGTAGGTTTATTTTTAACCAGCAGAATATCATTTAAAGGTTTATTTACATATGTATTTTATTTATGAGTGCTTTGTCTACATGCTGGGAATTGAACTTCAAACCTCTAGAAGAGCAGCCAGTGTTCCTAACGGCTGAACCATCTTTCCAGTTCCCAGCTAGTATCATTTTATTTGCGACATAAGCTTTATTGTTAGCCCTGTACTGTATTGTATGTTCTGATTTCTTTTCTTTCTTGGTTTCTTAGGACAGGGTTTCTCTGTCCTAGAACTTGCTCAATGGACCCACCTGCCTGTGCCTCCTGAGTGTTGGGATTAGAGGTGGCACCTTGCCCAGTCTAAGTGTTTGTTCAGTTGCTGTCCTTCCCCTTTCCTCCTTTTAGATCTTAGGAGTGATGTGCAGTGAATTTGGGTGACGGAAGACAGATCATTTTGAAAGTAACAACTTCATTCTTTGCCCATCTGTATTCTTCAGCATATTAAAATCAGTTCTGATTTTTAGGTATCATCTTTATCAGAAAGTGAGGAGTCTCAGGACTCATCTGACAGCATAGGCTCCTCACAGAAAGCTCACGGGATCCTGGCCCGGCGACCATCGTACAGGTTGGTACTTTGTTTTCAAATGTGTTCAGATAGTTAGTTCTGTGAAATCTAAAGAGGGCAAGCATGGTTAGGCAAAGTCACGATCTTAAGAGAAGTAGGTTGGAGCCTGACGTGGTGGTGCACACCTTTAATCCCAGCACTTGGGAGGTCTGCAAGTAGTACAACCAGCTGACAGAAAGCCTTTGGGGTTAGGTGTCTGTAGTTTTATATGGATAGTAGTAGGGATATATTTCGAGTAAATGAATTTATTACAAGTTCATGGTCGAATTGACCAACAATAGAGGCTGTGTGGTAAGAGGACTCAGAGACAGTATGACAGAGTACGTAAACAGTGTAGTAAGATTTCAGGAGGTGTGAGAGAAGTATGTGAAATGTCCGATGTGAGTGAGAAGACACGAGACACAAACCCACTTAGGAGTTTATTAGAGGAGGAAGGTGCTTACAGGCCTGAGGAAACAGTGTATGGAGAGGGAGGGGGGGAGGGAGGTGCGTGCGTCCAGCTTTTAAAGGCTGCCTGGCACATGCGTACAGGGGGAAGATGTGCCTACATCACACACTGAGAATGGTGGACCCCCCCCCACGCCTTGCATGTGCACACAGAGGGTTTGCGTGAGTGTTCACACACTGGCGCAGGTGACAGGCCACCCACGCATGCGCTCAAGGGTTTAGTTGAGTCGCACGTGGGTCACACAGGCCCTTTGTTCCCAAGGGTCCACCCACACGTGCCTGCCTTTAGGACCCAAAAATGCAGCCTTATGGGTGGCTGAATAATTACAGTATGTGTAGGGTCAATCTATATAGTATAAATAGACAAGAATCCCTAAGATTGTATATCTGAAGCGCCATGCCTAATTGAGATAACCAGCTTTATTAATTCCTTAAATTAATTTCCTTACATAGAAAAGATTGATTTGGCTCAGTCTTACTGGTTTTGACTCATGATTGGCTCCATTGTTTTGGAGCCTGTCACGGTTAGAAGCACAGATAAGAACTTGATAGTGCATAGGCAGCAAAGGCAGATGGGTCCCAGCACCCTCCCTATTCGAGAACACATTCCCTGCCACTTGGCCCACTGTCTCAGCAAAGCACAAATTCATCATCAAACTTTTAACACGTGATACTTCAGAGGACACTTCCCCAAAACAAAGTGACAAATTGGGTGGTAGGGAAAATTGTTAAGAATGTAATTAAAAACTATAAAAAGCTAAAGTCATGAAATTACCAGGGATTCCATGTCTGATTTAAATCAAAAAAGACATCAAGAGGAATTAAACCCTAACACTAGAACAGGAGACTGGGAAGACCTTGAAAATAAAGAAAACTGAGAAAGATAGTCCTGCAGTCTACTGGGAAATCAAAAACAAGCATTACAGCAGTTAGGTGTGACTGAAGAATTGGGTAGTTGGAGGTAAAGGAAAGCTGAGTAGATTACCTAGGATGAGCACAGAAAGTAAATAGGAGTGAGGAGGCAGGTGATAGACTTGCAAGGCGCAACCTACGGCTATCTAACTTACTCGCAAAGAAGACAATGGGCACTTGTAGCTACTCTTAGTTGAGGATGGGTTTCTACAGCCTGGGCTATTAGCTTCAGAAAGCCAGATCCCAGAGGGGAAATGCATGCAGAGTCTTCAGGAGAGAAAATTGGAGAATACCAAATTTAAACATGATTTTGTTTCTCTAGGCTGGCAAACATGCTAGGCAAGCTATCACTGAGCTGTGTTCCCAGCCCAGATAAATGTTTGATCTTAAAAAGCTTCTAAAAAGAGAAAGATTAGAGAGGAATGACCATTAAGCTAATAAACAACAGGCATTTTGAACAGCATCATTAAACAGTAATGGGCTAATGTCTACCTTTTGGCCTAGAATTCTGTACTCGGGGATGTAGTCCAGTGGGTTGCATCTTGCTTACACGTGCCTGAGTTTGTCCTTGTGCTACCTCAAAGATGAGTGTTTCCTTACTTGTTACTGTTGGCTTCTTAGAACACTACCTGTGACTCATTTGGTAGCTTGGTAACACAATAGGGAACTGGAAATGTTTGTCAAAGGTAGATGGTCACTTACCTATATGTGCAAGGCCCTGGGTTTGGTTCCTAATACCACAGGAAGGAATTGGAAGGAGGGAAATTATGGAGACACTCCAGGCAGGAATTTTATATTGATTCCTGTCGACCAATCTCAAACTCTTAAAAGTAGTCACTAAAAGAACCAAAAGGTTGGATCTTTAAACTTGCACAGAACTTCTTGAATCAAATACTTTCTTGCACCCACTTCAGTAAGCAGAAAACCACCTGCGTAGAAGTATAAATGGTGAAACCATGAGGGGCGGTGGTAGTGCACTTTTAATCCCAGCACTAGGGAGGCAGAGGCAGAGGCAGGCAGATCTCTGTGAGTTCGAGACCAGCCTGGTCTACTGAGCTAGTTCCAGGACAGCCAGGACTGTTGAACAGAGAAACCCTGTCTTGAAGGGGGGGGGGGGACAAAAAGGTGGGGGGGACCAGATGGAGGATGGAAGCATGAAGAGCAAGTCCGGAGTACCTGACTGCCTTATGTGCTGTAGGAAGGGACTCGACTGGGTTTTGTTCACTAAGCTGAGCCCTGAAGGAGCCTAGAATCTGAGAAGCTTCCCAAGGTAAGACTTGTAGCTGTCCGTAGATTACTCAAAGATGAATACAACTGAGAATTCTAAAATATACATGGAGGTGAACTACCTGAAAAATCAGAAAAGGAACTTGTGACGGTTGTCATCCAACCTTGCACACACACATACACACACACACACACACACACACACACACACACAATAAATAAATAAATCCGTAAATGACAAAGAATCCACAGAAAAAAATACTTGGCAGAAAAACTTTATGATATTCACCACCCAAAGCCTAGAAATTGCTTCATAAGCACATGTGGACTTGGAACTGAAGGATGCACAGGAGAAGCTGTGGCTCAGATCCTAGCTGCTGTCCTCGGGATAGATCCAATCAGCACTGCAGAAGCTCTGAGAATTAAATTAATACTGGAACCACAGTAGACAGCTGGCTGATCAGAACTTGTAGCTTGGACATAACTAGATTGATAATAACCTAAAACAGTAAGAAATTCTCTTTAAGGATTCGGACAAGACTCAGAAGTTGATAAAAGAATACCGAAAATGTCGAAATCACTTAGCATATAACCTGAAAACGTCCTTCCTTGGGTTTGCAGGGGAGGGCTGTCTGCAGATTCGAATACCTAGATATGGAATACCTAGATATTAATACCTAGATGATGGAATTATGTGGTAGAAACTTAGGACTGTTAACAAAAATGTTCTAGCAAGTAAAGAGTTAGTCCTCCAGAAATAAATGGAGACAGACCCTCTGGGCAGACTTAAAGAGAAATGTAACAGAAGTAGAACTCATGTGTTCAATAGGAGAATGGGGTGAAAAGAAAAAAAATTCATCAATTTTGGAGAATAGTGAAAAGAGGCAGGAAGGTTCTCTGGTACCCATGAGATATAAGGCTACTTAGCACTGGGGGCAGAAGAAGGGTGTGGCATTGAGAAGGGAGCATACACCCTAACGTTGAAGTGTAGTGACGGCTGCACACCCCTGAGCATAGACACACTGCAAATGGACTAACTGCATGGTAGTTGAATTATCTTCAAACCTCTTATTTTAAAAGGCAAAGATGATTAGAACAGATTAATAAGAGACTCACTTCATATATAGTGCTGTACCTGGGCTAAAGTTGGATAGCTGAAGACAAAGGCAAACTCTTAATACAGAGACTGGGATGACTACATCAGTATCACAAAGGAATATCAGAAATACAGAGGTGCAACTTGAGAATATTTAGGAGGATAGAGCAATCCAGATGTGTATGAATGTTAGAGAAGAACTTCACAGTATATGTGTCAAAGCTAACAATTGAAAAGTGACTCGGAGGGCTGGAGAGATGGCTCAGAGGTTAAGAGCGTTGCCTGCTCTTCCAAAGGTCCTGAGTTCAATTCCCAGCAACCACATGGTGGCTCACAGCCATCTGTAATGAGGTCTGGTGCCCTCTTCTGGCCTTCGGGCATACACACAGACAGAATATTGTATACATAATAAATAAATATTTAAAAAAAAGTGACTCGGAAAAGCAGCTTGATATTAAAGTTAACATTAGCAACCAGCAAGATCAAATGGTTTTGGGAGACATCACCAAACAACTGTTCAAAGCACATTCATGTACCACACTGAGTGTGGTAGCTCATCCCTGTAAACCTAGGCTTGCAAAGCTGAAGCAGGAGGATTACTTCTGAATTTGAGGCCAGCCTATACTACAGAGTTTCAGGCCAACCTGATGTATAGAGTAAGACCTTGTTTCAAAGACAAAAGTGCTATGTCTGGTGACATAGGAAGGTAGAGTTCTTGACGTCATCCTGTTCTGCACAGCTACAGATCAATCAGGGTAAGGCTCTGTTTCAGAGGAAGAAAAAAGGAAATGACACATCTGGGTTACTGGCAAACCTAACTTTTTTTTTTTTTTTTTTACCTTTTAGCAGATTCAACATGTATTTATTTATTAAGGAAAAGAGTGCTTTCAAAAAAAGATTTCAAGAGAGGAGTGCCCCTAGCAGTCTAAAAGAACTGAAATCATGTATGCTCTCCTAGAATTAGACTAGAAACCAATGATAGAAATGTAATGGAAAATATCCAAATAATTGGAAATTAAACTAAGAAACCATTCATTTGCCAAGCAAAGTTTTTTTTTTTTTTTTTTTTTTTAAAGATTTATTTATTATGTATACAACATACGCCTTGATGTATGCCCGCATGCCAGAGAAGGGCGCCAGACCTCAGTACAGATGGTTGTGAGCCACCATGTGGTTGCTGGGAATTGAACTCAGGACCTCTGGAAGGGCAGCCAGTGCTCTTAACCTCTGAGCCATCTCTCCAGCCCCCAAGCAAAGTTTTTTCGGTTTTTCGAGACAGGGTTTCTCTATGTAGCCCTGTGTAGGCGGAGTTTTTCACCTAGACAACTGGCTCCCCAATAAACACACAGAGACTTCTTACTGATTATAAATGCTTGACTAATAGCCTAGACTTTTTACTCACCAGCTCTTACAACTTAAGTGAACCATTTCTACTAATTTACGTGCTACCACATGGCTTATGGCTGGTTAGCTCATTTTCTACAAGACCTGCTTCCTCTGCATCTGGCTGGCAGCTCTGCCTTTCTTCCCAGCATTCTCTCAGTCTCACTCACCTGCCTCATCTCTTCCTGCCTAGGTAGTGGCCATTGGCCCTTTATTAAACCAGTGAGAAAAACACATCTTCACAGTGTACAAAAGGATTATTCCACAGCACCCAGACTGGCCTCGTGGGTGCTAGAATAAAGGTGTGCACCAGCACTGCCTGACTACAGACAGGAAGTCTTGAAGTCAGAATTCTGTTGTTACTGTTTTTTGAGACGTGATCTCTTCGTTTAGCTCTGACTGGTCTAGAACTTGGAGCAATCCTCCTGATGGAGCCACTGGGGTGCTAAGATTAAAAGTGAGCTGGGCTACCATGCCCAGCTTGCATTTTAGTTTTCATCAATTAAAAGTACTTTTTAATGCTAAGAATATACTTCGGTTGGTAGAATGCTTGCCTGTTATACTTATTTCCCAACACTGCATAAACCACACAGTAGTCTCAGCACTTGAGAGGCAGAAGATCAGAAGGTCTTGGTCTGACTAGCATGACTCAACAGGTAAAGTGACCTGTTTCCAAGCCTGCTAACCTTAGTTCAGCCCCTCGGACCTTTGTTGTGAGAAAGGAACCCATTGCCCTCTGGCGCGCGCGCGCGCGCACACACACACACACACATATAAACTCTAATAAAAATGCTTTCTAGAGCCAGACTGCTGGCACACGTTTCTAATCTGAGCTCTTAAGAGGAGACAGGAAGATGAGGAGTTAAAGATCATCCTTAGCTAGGAAGAGAGTTCTGTACTAAACGAGATTGTCTAGGGTTTTGTCTGCAAAATACCAAATTTTGTGGGATGTAACTCAAAACATCAATTACTGGAAGATGGACAGCATTAAAGCCACCTGGCTAGGGTATATAACTTTAATCTCGGCACTTGAGAGGCAGAGGAATTCTGAGTTGGAAGGCAACCTTCCAGCTGGTGAGTTCCAGTACAGCAGGTGCTGTGTAGAAAAGACCCTGTCTCAGGATACCAAGATAAGGGAGTATTCAGCGTGTTATGATCAAAATGAAGTTCAGTCCCTTCATGACTTTCTGACCTAAGCAAGAACCACAAAGAGCATTTCAAAACACCGTTTCACATTCAGAGGAAGGTTATGTCTTCCCCTCTTTCCAAAAACCTGAGACAGAAGTACAGCGGTTAATCTGTGCCCATTCAAGAGGATGATGAAGTTCAGGTTGTCTGAGGACACTACAAAGGCCAGCAGATTGGCAAAGTCGTCCAAGTGTACAGGAAGAAATGCATCATCTATATTGATTTATTGCAGTGAGAAAAGGCTGTTGACACAAGTGTCCGTGTGGGCATCCACCCCAGCAAGGCTATCACCAGCTGGACCATGACTACAAAAAGATCCCGAAAAGTGAAGTCAAGTCTCCGCATGTAGGAGAGGAGAAGGGCAAATACAAGGAAGACATGATTGTGACAATGCAGGAGAGAGCCATCAGCCCCTGGGTCGTCCTCTGATGGCCACATGTACACCATGCAATTCAGAGTTCGTATTATTTTCAGTGTTAAACTATTAAATATTTAGAACATTAGTAAACATTAGAATATAACATAAGCCGTCTATGCACCGTATACCAGGTAACATTATAACATACTGCTTCAGGTTGGTACCTTTTCTGCAGAGTGCTCTTCCCTAAGCTAGTGTGTGCCATTCCCGTGTGTAGTCTCTTAGGTTTTTGACAGGAGTTAATATTCTTCCCAACGTAACCTTGATAACCTTGGAGAGCCCGTGGGAATGCAGTTTCTGAGTTTTTATGGTAGTAGGTCTACTCTTGTTTCTGAGTACTGTGGGCTTTTCTTCCACTACAGATGATTTGAAGTTGAAAAGGCCACTTCAACTTCCTAAGTGAAGGACACTTGAGGACAGAACCTTCTTTCCTGGAGAGAAGGAAGTAGTACAGCTATACAGAGCCTTTGCACCTAGAGAGGTGCTCTCTGTTCTTTGTTCAGTGTGTAACCAACACAGCGTAACAGACCTCGAGTACATCACTGTAATGAGAAATGCTAAGCATAAGAATTCCTTAATCCCCTAGGACCTCTTTTGTTTGTTTGTTTGGTATGGTTTTTCAAGACAAGTTTTCTCTGTAACAGCTCTGGCTGTCCTAGGACTTGCTCTGTACACCAACTGGCCTCTAACTCACAGAGATCTGCCTGCCTCTGCCTCCTTAGTGCTGAGGTGAATGATGTGTGCCACTTTTTTTTTTTTTAATGTGCATTGGTGTTCTGCCTGCATGTATGTCTGTGTGAGGATGTCAGATCCCCTGGAACTGGGGTTATAGACAGTTGTGAGCTGCTTTGTAGGTGCTGTGAATTGAACCAGGTTCTTTGGAAGATTCGCCAGTGCTCTTAACCACTGAACCACCTCCCCGCAAGACTTCTTAACACTGGCTTGGGGCTCAACTAGGGTCGTGCTGTTTATTTTTTAATTTTTGGGGGGTTAATCTTACTATGTATCTCTGACTGACCTGGGACTCACAGATCTGCCTGCCTCTGCCTTTGGGATTAAAAGTGTGTACCACTGAGCTCAACTTGATTATTGTATTTTTTAAAAATTCAACAGTTATTTATTGAGCCCAACACACCCAGCTTTATATGTGCTCATGCACTTAAAAAATGAAAAGAAAAGGAGGCTGGAGAGTGGTGGCACATGCCTTTAGCCCCAGTGCTTGGATTGCTTAGAGAGGGATCTCTTGAGTTCGAGGCCAACCTGGAACAGAGTGAGTTCCAGAACAGGCAGGGGTACACAGAATTCTCGCATAAGGAACACTGCCCTCGTCAGGCCAGTTCCTTATCTGGATGAGTAGGGAAGCTGCTTGATTTCCTTGCTTGTAAGTCACTCACTTGTAGTTTTCTAGGAGTCCCACGTGCTGTTCCTGTGTTGGGCTCTTGTTTACCAGGACAAGTCTGGGAAGGTCTCCCTTTGTTCTCTCCTTTTGGAGTGTCTGCTGGCAGCTGTCTTTGTAGATCTGGGATAAGACTAGCTTAGTAGGGTTGAATCAGACCCGCTTTTCCTTTCTCTGGGACCCTGCCCCTTGATTCCCACTTCTCTCTCAAAGCAGGCTTCTCCTGGCAGTGTCAGCTACAGCAAACTGCTTCACAACAATGAGGCACAATTCCTTTCCTGTTGAGCTTGGAAATCTGGGGGGAAGGGGGTATTGCCATGTGGACTAAGCTGAGGTGAGTGCTGGAGCAGAGGTCTGTCCCATCCAGACAGTTGAACCTTAGGTAAAACTCTAGAATTCCTGAGTCAAGGTCATAGGAAAAAGAGTTTCTGAGTTTTAGAGCCATTCTTAGCAACAGCTCTTAGAAAGACTGCATTGTGGTGACTCAGACTCCGCTCTTTTTTTTTTTTTTTTTTTTTTTTTTTTTTTTTTGGTTTTTCGAGACAGGGTTTCTCTGTGGTTTTGGAGCCTGTCCTGGAACTAGCTCTTGTAGACCAGGCTGGTCTCGAACTCACAGAGATCCGCCTGCCTCTGCCTCCCGAGTGCTGGGATTAAAGGCGTGCGCCACCACCGCCCGGCCAGACTCCGCTCTTTTGTGACTCTGGGATCTGTGTCAGCAGCTGGCTGCGTCTAAAGACTTCATGCTCTCCAGGAGCTCCCTGGAGAATTCAAATGCGGTGGTTTGATAAAGCACACTGAGCTGATTTGTGGCTGGCTTCTGCTTTTGGTTAATTTCTTTTTTGTCTTTGAGATAGGTCCATTACTATGTGGCCCTTACTCATTTTAAATTCCTGATTCAAGTAATCCTCCTGCCTCAGCCTGCCAAACTGAAACAGAGGGCATACACTACCACACCTGATTACACCTGCGCTTGTAATCTGAACAGGTGTGGTGGCTCCTCCTGTTAGGCCAGCACTTGGGAAACTGTGTCAGGTGGGAGGGTCTCAAGTTTGATGCTACGCAGTCACGAAGAAAGTGTCTTCGTAAGGCACTGTCATTAACAGAGTTCTCTTCTTTTACAGAAAAATATTGAAAGACCTTTCTTCTGAAGATACACGGGGAAGAAAAGGAGACGGAGAAAATCCAGGCATTTCTGCTGTTACTTCTATGTCTGTTCCAACCCCCGTCTATCAGACCAGCAGTGGACAGTACAGTATGTATAGGAGTCGTTCCCGTATATATGCAGGCGCAGAGGACAGTACAGTGTGTACTTAAGAGAGCAGGAACATAGTATAATTCAGTGACAATGTCTGAGGTCTAAATTATGGTCCGCAGGTGGCAGGCATTCTGATGGCTGTTTCACTCGGTAGTAAATGAATATGTTACATTCTTTACCTTCTATTGTTGCTTGGTTGATTTTGATTTTTTTTTTTTCTTAACTGTTCTGGAACTCCCTCTGTAGGCCAGGCTGCCTTGAACTCAGAGATCTGCCTCTGCCTCCTAAGTGCTGGGATTAAAGGTGTGTGCCACCAAAGACAATGTAATTTTTTTTAACGTTTTAGTTAGTGTGTGTGCATAGGATGTGCGAAAATATCAGATGAACTCAGATCCTCAGGCAAACAACCTTTACTCACTAAGCCATTTCCCTAATCTTTAAAATATAATTTTGTTTGTTTGTTTATTTGTTTGTTTTGGTTCAGTTTGGTTTTTTGAGACAGGGTTTCTTTGTGCAGCTTTGGAACCTGTCCTGGAACTGGCTCTGTAAGACCAGGCTGGCCTTGAACTCACAGAGATCCACCTGCCTCTGCCTCCCAAGTGCTGGGATTAAAGGCATGTGCCACCACTGCCAGCCAAATGTAATATTCTTAATTCTCCCATTTTTTAAAAAATACCTATGCTAGCCTGTCTGGTCTTAAACTCTTGGTTGTACCTCCTAGGTGCTAGGATTATAGGTATGTGACCATGCCCATGTTCAGATAAAGCCCTAACATGTTTGTATTTCTTTGCCTTCACCCCCAAGGGGAAAGTTAGCCATTAGAACAAGCATAGTGATATAACATATGCCTTCTTGGCTCAATAGAGTCTGAGCACAGCCTAGACTACATGAGATAAGTATTTTAAAAAAGAAATAGTCGGGCTGGAAAGATGGCTCAGAGGTTAAGGGCGCTGGTGGCTCTTTCAGAGGTCCTGAGTTCAATTCCCAGTAACCACATCATGGCTCACAACCATCTGTAATGAGATCCGGCACCCTCTTCTGTCGTGTAGGCATACCTACAGACAGAGCACTGTATACATAATAAATCTTTAAAAAAAGAAAAAAGAAATAGTCATTAGCCATTGGATCTCTCATTAATGCCTCAGAAATTTCTTTGACAACATTAGCAATTAATGTGAAATGTCCATAAATTTCAAATTTTATGATTCATTGTGTATTAGCTTGAGACTAAATCTTGGGTAGTATGTCTAAACTTTATAAAGACATTGCTATTCTCAAGAGTGGTCAGTGATTTTGCCAAGTAGAATTACACTCAAACCTATTTTTTATCTATCTATCCATCCATCCACCCATCTGTGTATGTTGGTTTTTCAAGACAGGGTTTTTCTGTTTAGCCCTGGCTATCCTGGAACTGGACCAGGCTGGCCTCAAATTCAAAAGAGATCGCCTGCATCTGCCGGGATTAAAGGCGTGTGTCACCACACCTTGCCTTCAAACTTACTTAAATGTTCCTTTTTTATGCCTTTCTTTGAATTTGTATTATATAGCCTTATAACTATTTTTTTCTCTTTGGTTTAAGTTGCCATTGCCCCAAATGGAGCCTTACAGTTGACCAGTCCAGGAGCAGATGGAGTTCAGGGACTGCAGACATTAACTATGACAAATTCCAGCAATGCTCAACAAGGTACAATCCTTCAGTATGCACAGACTTCTGATGGACAGCAAATACTTGTCCCCAGCAACCAAGTGGTTGTGCAGAGTAAGTGTGCTCCTTATCTACAGACATGTCCAGTCCTTTCTGAGGCAGTGATGAGTAACTCACCTCTTTGGCCCTGCAGCTGCATCAGGAGATATGCAGACCTATCAGATCCGTACTACACCGTCTGCTACTTCTCTGCCACAGACTGTGGTGATGACTTCTCCTGTGACCCTTACATCTCAGGCAACAAAGACAGATGACCCCCAGCTGAAAAGGGAAATACGGCTGATGAAAAACAGGTGGGAATAATGAGTTGTGCATAGCTCAGTCACACCTCACCTGGTTAGGTGATTAGAAAGGAGGTTTGGCTCGGCTTTATTTTACCATATGCTAGGAAATATCGGGTTCATTCCCAGTGCATCAGTGAGCTCATGTGTAAGTCTCTACTAAATAGCCTATCACCAGAGTTGAGTATTACTGTAGCCTCTGAAATCACATTGTTTAGTGACAGGACAGATGGTTCGGTGATTAAGAGCACTGGCTACTCTTCCAGAAAACCCAGATTCAATTCCCAGCACCCACATGTTAGCTTAAAACTCCAATTCTAGGGGACCTTAAATCTGATGTAGCCTATTTGGGCATTGCACACATGTGATATACAGACATACACACAAGCAAAGCACCTATATACATAAAATAAGAATATATTTTACAAATTGAAGAAGCATTGCTAGGCAAAGCTTTTTGAACAGCATCTCCTGTTAGGCACACCCTAGAGGTTCTGGGCACGGTCCCACAACAGGAGCACAGAAATGCCACAGTAAGCAAGCCTTGCCAGGTACAACAGTCCGTGTGTGCTGTACTTGAGCCATCGATTGCACTGAAAAGATAAGATACATATTGTAATCTGCAATGGTCACATCTTGCTAAACAGTACCAGCACCATCGGAGCTTTTATTTACTTATGTATACAATGTTCTGTCTGCGTGTATGCCTGCAGGCCAGTAGAGGGCACCAGATCTCATTACAGATGGTTGTGAGCCACCATGTGGTTGCTGGGAATTGAACTCAGGACCTTTGGAAAAGCAGGCAATGCTCTTAACTGCTGAGCCATCTCTCCAGCCCCTCATCTGAGCTTTTTTAAGGTGTAGTGGCGGCGGCAGCCCCCTCCTCCTCCTCCATGGGTTGTTAGTGGCTGCTGTTGATGGTGCTGCTGTTTGCTGAAAGCTAGTGTGGACAGCAGTGAAATTTGCCGCATGGGTGACATTTCCTTTCTCTTAAGTTCTCTGAACCATGTTATGCTGGTGGCAGCATTTTACCCAGAGCAGGGTATTTTCCAAAATACCCTCAATCTCTGCCTCCACCCTATGTAAAGCTAAATCCATGTAGTATCTCTCTTTATGGCTGTTTGATCTGGTCACACCACAAAAACTTTCCTTGTTTGTAATGAGGCTGCTTCATCTTCTGGCTCCCGGACTCCCTGGAGTCATCCTTCCCGTGCAGTTTGGCTGGCTGGGAGGCTTGCTCTGGCCTGACTTAGCTTTCATCAGCCTCTCACCGAGCTGAGTCATTTGTAGCTTTTCACTTAAACATTTGAAGGCCACTGTCGGGTTATAGAAGAGGATTGACTTCATGCACATCCTGAATACTAGAGAGCTTCGAGGAGAAAGCCATTTGAACAGTCAGAACATACACTACATTTCCCAGAACTCACCATCTTGGGTGAGCAGTTTATGACTCCAGGCCACAGTTAAAATGCTAATATCAAGGGCTGGAGAGATGGCTCTGTGGTTAAGAGCACTGACTGCTCTTCTAGGAAGATCCTAAGTTCAATTCTCAGCAACTACATGACCTGACGTGACAGAACACTGTATACATAATAAAATTTTTTTATGGTAACATGAGGATCACAGATGAAGATGATTCAGTAGGTACGGGTTCTAGTCTGGAAGCCTAGTGGCCTGAAGTCAATCCTTGGGACCCACACAAAGATGGAAGGAAAGAGTCAGCTCCATAGTTGTCCTTTGACCCGAGTGTGTGTGCATGTGCATGCACATTCAGGCACTATGGCAATGTGTCACCTTCCATACACAGTTAAATTTTTTTAAAAGGTATTTTACGTCAACAATCACCATTAAACATTTACGTCCTTCTTAAATATACATATATATATATATATATATTTTATTTTTTTCCATTGCCTTGTATAGCACTGGCCCGTAGCCAACAATGGCTTTGATTGTGATCTTGCTCCCACTTTCTGAGTACCAGGAAGATCAGATCTCCAGCAAGTAGGGTCTTGTGTAGTGCTGAGGCTCAAGTCCAGGGCTTCGTACATGCCAGATAATCGCTCCACCAATTGAGCCATACCGTCATCCCCTTAAATAGATTTTAGTTATATTCACTTTAATATATCAGGCATGAAAACTTGCTTCTTTGAGAAAATGCATATCTAATGGTACTTTATGTACTGTGTTCAAGAGGAGTAAGAAAAGGTGCCAAGAAACTTGGAATGACAACAAAAGATCACAGATGGAGGAGTTGAAAGATTACAGTATGACTGGGCTTTTCAGCTACACACACAATCATAGGATAATATTTTTTAAGCAATAAAATTAGCATAAAATAATTATGTGGGTACATACAAGTTTAATTGAAAATAAAACATCTCTTTATTAAGAGGTGACAAGGATTACTATCCTTTACCTGTTTATGTCTCTATGAATGCGTTTGTTAGACAGATAAACAGATGATTGTTCTAGATGGTTCAAGGGATGACATAAGATACTTTATGTAACTAGAAGAAAACTGAGAAGCTCTTGTACCTATATATATGAAAAAATTTAAGCCGGGCAGTGGAGGCGCAAACCTTTAATCCCAGCACTTGGGAGGCAGAGGTAGGCGGATCTCTGTGAGTTCGAGGCCAGCCTGGTCTATAAGAGCTAGTTCTAGGACAGGTTCCAAAACCACAGAGAAAACCTGTCTGGAAAAAAAAAAAATGTAAACCATGTGTGTGGAGGAACCATGAATGATAGTACTTGGAAGTACTTGCACATTCCTGACCAGCCTCAAGTACATAATGAGTCTGTCTCTGAAAATGGGGCAAGGCTGGTGAGTGACATGTGTCTGACTGCTGCAGTCAAGATGCTGAGACAGGAGGCCAGGCTCCAGAGCGAGAACTTGTCCAGAAAAAGCACTAATTGGGAGCTGACTGGATGACAGAAGAGCAGTTGTCTGGTAGAGAGCTGACCAGGAGGGTGTGGGGGCTTCTAGGACAGTATGTGTGTTTGCCAGGACAGATAGAATTCTATACTCCACATCTGTGTATTGACACCTGGAATTCCAGCAAGGCTGAGGGTGTAGGCATCTAGACCATCCTTACCTAAAGAAAAAAAATTGTCTTTTTAAATTGTTCTCTGTGCCTGTGAAAGCCAGAGGTAGCTGATAGCCCCCCACCCCCAGGGAGTTACAGCTGCCCAGCATGGGTGTTGGAACTGAGCAAGTCTTTGGAAGAGCAGCAAGTGAGTCGCCTATCTCCTCCAACTCCATAGATGATATCTTAATTTTTCAAATGGTGCAGCATTGTGAAGAGGAGGGTGAGGCAGGAGGATAACAGATTTGAGGCCAGCTTGGGCTGCACAACAAGACCGTGTCGGGAAATAGTCTGGAAAAGATGACCAGGGAAGATTCCTTAGGTGTATTTTCCACGTGAAGGGTGTGGCATTTTCCTGATGTTTCCATGCTTGTGTTTAGGGAAGCTGCGCGAGAATGCCGCAGGAAGAAGAAGGAATACGTGAAATGCCTGGAGAACCGCGTTGCTGTTCTGGAAAACCAAAATAAAACTCTAATAGAAGAGCTGAAAACTTTGAAGGATCTTTATTCTCATAAAAGTGTTTGACTCTTTAAAGAGAAAGTATTTTTATGGACTTGCTTAAAAATTAGATTTCTTTTTAGTGGAGTTTTATAAATTCAAAGGTCAAAGAAGCTACTTTGTATTAGGTTTTTACAATGCAAAGGTGACGGGGTGAGTGGAGATGACCGTAACAAAGCTGCTGGTACAACTGGAAGCTCCGGGGGAAATGTACTCAAGGAAACGGACTTTGGCAATTTAATTTTAAATAACAGCCCAACCAAAAGTGGCAGATGCATTGATAAAGCAATCAGTTCCAAGTTTGTATTTCTGTTTCCTAAGATTGCCTTTTTGTGTGTGAGTTTGTGATTCCTACCAATAAATTCTAAATGACAAATGTAAAAGAAACCATAATACGTTACTAAGTATGTAAATTATGTGGTCTGATTGCTACTTGTCACAGTGTCGGGTGTGTTAAATGAGTTTTGACAGTTGGTTTTGTTGGACTTGAGGGTTTTTGAGAAGTGTTCTAACAGGCGCAGGGCACACTATCTGAGTGTGGTGATTTGTAACATTTTTATAAGAATGGAAAGAGAACTGTCTTGAAAATTTGACATTTTTAAATAGCTTATTTTTTGCTTCCGGTAAGGGCAATTTTTCACAAGGATATAATAATTTTTTTGATTCTCTAATCCTGTATGCAGTTGAAGAGCATTACTCTTTGTGCTTTAACAGAATGAAGTGTTTACAGAAGCCCTTAAAATATTTTAAATAACCTAAAGTTGCACGCCAAAGCTTCCCGAAAGTTTGTAATCATCTTCCGTAGGTTTGTCAGGTTCTAAAATAGTTATTGAGGCAATTCTACGTTGACCTATTTTGTAATGTAGCCAATGGTACCTTTATAAGAGAGTGACTGCCGATATATTTTTATAGTGAATCTTTATAAATTCTAATGTTGAGTTTTTAATGATTATTTTAAATGTTTATATAGTTTTAGTAAAAAAATTTGTATCTCAAATTATCATTTTTATATTATGAGAAGAGTAAAGTTTTCAATTGGCTGATATTTGAATTGTACTTTTTCTATGAAGTTTATCTAAAGTTGAAGCTGTGGTCAGGACACCAGTGTTTAACCTCTGTATTCTAATCTGTATACACTTTGAAACTGTTGTGTGCCTATATGGTATGTTTCATATTGTCTATGGAATTAAAAAAAACATTTGATAAAATTAAGTTTGCGGAATACAAAATACAGTGTTCAACATAACAAGTGCCAAGCCCACTGCCAGCCACTGTGCATGGCACTCGTGTGATGGACTTGTAGCCTAAGGTCCCAGTAGCTCTGCAGTCTGGTCTAGAGGTGCTTTGATTCAGCCAGAACCAGCTATGATAAGCTCAGGAAAGCTGTCTGCGGGTACATTAATCAACCGCCACTTCCTGTTGATCCTCCAAAGGGATTGTTCATTAGTAGAACTTGGCCACAAAGGCTATTTATTCCTTACTTTTTTTCCTTTCTTCAGCCTAAAGAACATGGGGTTTGTCAGGGTGGTCTAGCAGGGAGTAGTGTTTAGTTGGCAGGTTACTATCATTTCACACATGTGCTGGTGGAAATAATCGCTGCCTGCAGCTCCAGCTAAGCCCTGTCAGATTCTTTTAGACTGTACAAGCATCCTACCAATGAGGGAGAGTCCCAGCCCAGCAGGTCATTGTGTGGTGACTTCTGGGTTTCCTCTGGTGGCTGGAGCTAGAGGTGCGGCATGACTTAGAATTGGCCGTCAGTAGTGATGACGGCAGTAGCATGCGTTCCCGGGAAAAGTGTGCCTAAGCTCCGTCTGCAAGAGGCTTGATGGATAAAGAATGCCTTGTTAGTCAAGAGGGCACAGTCTTCAAAGGCATATCCAATCTAATCAGTAATACTGATTTGTTTGGTTTTGTTTTCTCAAGACAGGGTTTCTCTGTGTAGACCAGACTGGCCTTGAACTCCCAGAGGTCCCCCTGCCTCTACCTCCCAAGTGCTGGGATTAAAGGTGTGCATCATCACATCAGATCAGTAATACTGTTACAGATTTCTTTGTTTTTGGTTTTTGGTTTTGGTTTTTGAGACAGGGTTTCTCTGTGGGTTTGATTCCTGTCCTAGAACTAGCTCTTGTAGACCAGGCTGGTCTCGAACTCACAGAGATCCTCCTGCCTGAGTGCTGGGATTAAAGGCGTGCACCAACACCGCCCGGCTTGTTAAAGATTTCTTGTCTTTTTCACTATAAGTCACAGGGAAAGGCCAGTCTAGATTGCCCCTGTCCCCAGATCTTAGGGACTGGTATAGGAGAGGTTTAGGGCACATTATCCATTGTCCCTTTTCTCATTCTTAGAGGTAGACTGCCCTTTGACTAGTATAGTTTGTTGCAGTCATAATTATTAGAAATTAAATCTTTCCTGCCATTTCATGATTGAGGTCCTTTTTCTCCAAGTTGTTGGCATTTTATGTAATCATTTGCTGTCTTCAACTTAGCTTGTACCATATATAACATGTCATATAGAACATGTCATAGAACATGTAGCAACCTAAACAAGTCAGGGTGACTACATACATGTGTTCTCAAGAGTATTCCGTGTAGATGTATAGCACTCGACTAGTGAGGTCATGGTATGCCTTTTATATACAGTGGGCAGAAGACACCAGGAAAGTCCCCTTTCCACCCCTGTGGAACTCAAGCCCTTGAGGTTCTTGTTTGCTAGGTCACATCAGTGTAAGTGGCTGGGATTCAGACTTCTAAACCCGATGTGGTGCACACCTGTAATCTCAGCAGAAACCACGGGGCTGGAGCAGGAGCATCAAGAACACCTTTAACCCCAGTACTGGGGGTTGGGGGAAGGCAGAGGCAAGGTGATCTCTGGGAGTTTAAGGCCACCCCAGTCTACAGAGTAAATTCTGGGGCAGAGAAACCCTGCCTTTGGAGTGAGGGAGTTTGGGGCCAGCCTGTTTGAGGCAATGTCTCAAATAGATCAGTTTTACTTCCCACTCAGTAAACCCATGAACTCCATCAGTGTCAAAGGAGAAAACTAACTCCAAAAGTTGTCCAGTGACCGCCTGGGCGATATGGCATTCACTTGTATCCACACATCTTTTACACAGGTAGTAATACATTTATTAAAAAAAAATAGCAATCTGGAAACACTGTCTTGTAGCTCCATCATGAGGGTGCCTCATACAAAATATTTGATGAATTGAGTTCAAGCAGGCACAGAAAAATTTGATATTCTGCCCAGAATCACACAGTAAATAAGAAAATTAATGTTAAATTTTAGGTCTAGTCAACACTAAAATGTATGGTATTGGTCATGAGAATGTGTCCCTTATGGATTTTTTTTTTTTTTTTTTTTTTTGAGGCAAAGAAGTTTTCCCCCTCCTTTGGCTTAAAAATAGTTTAAAGCCCTGTTTAAACTGTCCACTAGAGGGCAACCTCCTTTAAACACAAGTTTGTAGAAAAGTCTGGCAAAGGGCTAACAAGATAACTCAGCTGGTGAAGGCACTTGCTGCCAGGCCTGATGCTCAGTCCCCATGTAGTGAAAGAAGAAAACGGCTTCACAATGCACTGTGGCATGCATGTACACACAGGAACACACATGGAAATGTCATAAAACAGCAAACTTTTGTACAACATCCAGGACAAATAACTTGGTTGTCTTGAGATCTGAAGGGAGAATGCACACGGGCCCCCCCCCACGATTCCTGTCCACTCCTGGTTTCCCTACAGGGAGGCAGCTGCTTGAATTCAGTGTGTGGTCACTACATGGATTCATAGGTATTCAGGCTGAGACGAGAGTCCTGTGGGTTCAGTAAGAACAAGGTCCTGTCTGAAAAACATACAGGAGGTTGAGAATGAAGGCAGGTGGTGGTTACTCATGCCTTTAATCCCAACCTGGTCTACAAAGTGAGTTCCAGGATAGCCAGAAAACCCAGTCTTGGGGGGGGAAAGGCTGAAAATGAAGCTCAGCTATGCTGGTCTAGGAGGTACAGTGCTCGGGGTTCAATTGCCAGCACCAATGAGCCAAGATGGTGGCTTTGTACAAGTTTGTACCCACATTCAGCTCCTAACTCCAGGGGAGCTCACACCTGGCCCTCTGAAGGCACCTATACTCAAGTGCACACACACATCTTTAAAAGTAAACATCTTTATTTTTAAAGAAAATCTTTAAAAGTAAACATCTTTATTTTTAAAGAAAATCTTTAAAAGTAAACATTGAAAAACAAAAAGCATGATTTAGTGGATTTTTTAGTTCATAAATGTTTTTCAACATTCTACCAGTCTAAAAATAAAAAGACAAATATGACAAAGTGCAGTGGAAGCCAGGAGCCGAGCCCCAGCTAGAGCACTTGCCCAGCATGCACAAGGCCTAGGGTGCGGTTCGCAGCACTAAAACTAAAGCAGTGCAATTCGTGTTTTGGACTAAAATTGAACATCAGGCTTGCAAACGATTCAGTGGGCAGAAGTGCTTGACCCAATAACCAGTTCCCACAATCCTCCTGGCGCATACACAGCTCCCCGCACTTACATCACGCACACGTGACTGTTTCTGAATTGAAATCAGGCTGCAGAGTAGGCTCAGTAGTTGACAGCATTTGCGCTTGCAAAGGACCCTTCTTCCGTTCTAGGCGCCCACATGGCAGTTCATAACATCCCCAGAACTCTAAACTCCATGACCAACGGGCCTAGGTGTGCTGCACAGACACAAACAGGAGAAACAGGTGGAGGAGTGCACGCCTTTAATCCCAGCGCTTGGAGGCAGAGACAGACAGACCTGTGACTTTAAAGCTAGGCTGGTCTGTGGTGGCATTTCATTTGTATTTTAATAAATAAAGATTGCCTGAAGATCAGAGAGTAAAGCAGCCCCACTGGTCAGCCTTTCAGACCAGGCAGTGGTAACACACACCTTTAATCCCAGCCTTAGGATTATAAAACAGGAGACAGCTCTCAGACACAGTCTCATTCTGAGATTCCTGGAGGCAGGATCGCCATTTCAGACTGAGGTAGAGGTAAGAGCCAGTGGCTGGCTGGCTTGCTTTTCTGACCTTCAGGTTGAACCCCAATTTCTCTCAGTTTTATTAATCACACATCACTGGTCTACATAACAAGTTCCAGGACAATTATGGCTACCTTTAAAAAAAATTAAAAACATAGACCGGACCAAATCATAAAGACTATCAGGTTGAAGTGGGAAGCAAAATTCTACTACATGTTTATAAATGCTAAATTTAAAATGTAAGGAAACGGCAAGACTGAGATGGAGCATTCCAAAAGCCAGTCAAATTCCAGCCCCAGAAAGCTGGAGTGGCTGTATATGTGTGTTGAAGAAAATAGACTGGACATCATCCTTGGTTCACAACTGCACTCTTGCTGCCGTGATGAATCATAATGAAGACATCTGTGTTTTCTGATGCTCAGCTGACTCCCGTGAAAGGGTTATTCGCCTCCCAAAGGGGTCGCAACCACAGCGTGAGAACTGCTAGTCTAGATCAAATACGGTTAATGCTTTTTCTCACCTTCCCGCCTTCTTGAGGACGGGGTAGCTCGTGCTACCACGCTCGGCCCACCTCTGACCTTGAGTTCACTAGAACAGGGTGAGGATACTAAAACGAAGAAATGTGATAAGAAAAAAAGGAAAAATTCTAGAGACAAAAGCAGGAAAATAGCAAAACAGATTTGAAGAATTAACAATCCCAGTTGATGCAGAACACAGCCCTTTGTGGGCAACACCATTTCCTGGGCAGGTAGGTATAGTCTAATAACAAAGCTAGCAAGGCCTAGGTCTGCAAGTGAGCCAGCAGCAAGCAGCATTCTTGCACGGTTTCTGCTGCCCTCTGTGCTGAGAGGTAGCGTCAAATAGACCAGCAGACTGGCCTTTGACTTCCTGCCCTGATGCCTCAGTGATGGACTGTAAACTACTGAGATGAGATAAGCCTTTTCCTTTAAATGGGTTGTGGTCGTGGTATTTGTACAGCAGCAGAATGGAGCTAGAATGGGCAACCTCATCTTACATCCGAAAAAGAAAAGCCAGGGTGAAGTTAGCATGCCAGGCAAACAGGATGTGTGCCAGCCTCAGACACCAACTGCGATTCAATGCAGAACACACAACACACAGCTCCTGCGCATGGGGTAATGAAGTCAGGCTCAACACGTTTTGAGAACTGATTCAGAAGGACTGTTTCTTTGGCCTATGTGCATCTACCCTCTCATCAGGACTCGAGCGCTCGCTGGCCACTGCTCTAGAAGACTAGAGAACAACACACTAGAACAGGAGTTTAGAAACTGCTTTCTGGTAAGAAGCACAGACTGATGGAAGTCTGGACTCCGCCCCCCTTTGCTTTGGATCAACTCCCTGCTTTGCTCTGCCCAGAAGCATGCTAATTTCTTAGGGTCCTCCAAAGCCTGAGGGTCGGGCCTGACCTGCCTCACACCCCTTCAGGCCTGACATGAAGATGAGAGCCAACTAAGGCATTCTCCACCCTGCCCCAGACCCCTAAAAGTCTCCAGTTATTTCCCCAAAAGCTCAGTCACCTCGAAGTCCAGAACAGTGAACTGTACGACACAGAGTACCCCATGATGAAACCACCTCCACATGGGGGCAGTGACCCCATGAGAAATCGGAGCCTGTCTTCAAGGAGAGCAGTCATAGGAACCAGCTGTGGACTGACATTCCAGAATCAGATTGTAAATCAACCCCTCCTGCAAAGTGCTAAGGTTTCAACTGGGATTGTTTTAAATCTCTGGGTAGGTGAGCTGCAGAAGCCACACACCTCAGCAATGGTGACTTTTCCAGCCCATGAGTGCAGTAGATTTGTCCATCCAGTCCGGGGCGTACAGATGGCACCAGCTGCCTTCTTTCCTACTGTTAGTAAGGCACAGGCCATCTAACTGCCACCTTCTGTTTTTCTTAGACACTTTACTTATTTTACTGAAGTCGGGTGGTGGTGTTGGCGGCATACACCTTTAATTCCTTGAAGAAAAAAAAAGGCTTTTTAATTCTCCTTCAGTTCCAGCCTCCTGCAAGTGGTCACATGCCAGGAGCAGACACTGCCCAGTGCCAAGATTTCCAAAGGACTCAGAGATCAGACCCTCAGGTTCTGCTCTGCCGGGTTCCTGTGGCTTCAGGAAGGAAGACTAGTCATCTTCCTGGGTTGGTTGAATGGATTAATCTCATTTCCCTCATACTCCTAAGATGAGTAGCCAAACAGACCCAATGGTTGGGGTCCCAGGGTCAGCCTCTAGCTAGCACAGGCAGGCAGGCTTGTGTCACAGGTCACAGCAAACTTGGCCAGTTAACAGATAAAGTCATGGGGGTTATCATATTAAATGTGGTCACATTAGGAAGAGGAACCGGCTAAGCAGCCTTGGTTGTCGTGTGTCCCTGATGTGAGGGTAAGCAGCCCTGGCTTATTATCCCCACTGAATCAGGACAAAGACAACCTGGGTGTCAAGGGTCTCTCCTGCCGTGGATCTGACAGGTTGGAATCATGTGAAATCCCTTCTTGGGAGACAAGCTCCCTCCTGACTGAACCAGGCCTCACTCAGCTTTCTTCTTCCCCAGCTGTGACTCCTGAGAAAATTCAGATTTCCTGGAGAACAGTTTAAAGGTCTAGTAGCCAAAGAAAAGGACACAAGTATCTTTAGATCCTCCTGCCAGGATGGACAGAGCAGTGATGTTTGCTTACATTTCAGCTCTGCCTGCTCCTTATTGGTGAGTGTGCGGCACTGTGTCCTGTGACCACGCCAAGTCACTCAGTAGCCCCGTGAATGCTTGCTGGGGATTTTGCTAAGGAGATTATATAACACTAGCAACACTGACAGCTCTACCGCTGTGCCTGGCTGTCCTTGCCCTTCCTGTCCTGACCACGAGACCACGACCTCACTATGGTGTTAAATAGGATTGTTGAGAATAGAATTTCATAGTTATCCTAGTCACACAGTCTTTTACCAGTGAGTATACAGTTCGCTGTAGTTAGTTTCCCTTAGCTCTTCGGCAGTCTGGAGGAGGTGCCTTCTAGTCCTGTTTTAATTGTTTTTGATGTGTATGGTGTTTTGCTCACATGTATGTTTTAATTGTTTTCTCACATGTATGTTTTAATTGTTTTGATGTGTATGGGTGTTTTGCTCACGTGTCTGTATCATATGTGTACCTGGTACTCACAGAGTCAGAAGAGCGTGTCAGATCCCCTAGAACTGCAGTTAGAGACAGGTCTGAGCTGCCACGTGGGTGCTGGAGACTGAACATGAGTTCAGGGCCCAGCACCAGGACAGACAGCATGTGGGGGAGGGCTGAAGAAGGGCATCGGGTCTATGTGGTGGCGGAAGTGGGGTCTGCTCTTAACAGCTCTGGAAAGGGAGGGTTGCGTAGCACAAACTGCAGTAGGGCTCTCTGATTTCTGGGCAGGAGGCAGGGACGCAGTGGGAAGCCGGGACATGTGGCCGCCAGTACCCGCTTTGATATCAACTCCCATGCCCAAGTGAGAGACCTCGCACCTGGAAATCATGGTACTCACAGGGGATATGCTTAGCACAACACCGGTTAGGACCCGTCAGGGAGCGGGGTAGGCTGCTGCAGGGACTGCGGCCTCAGCAGCAGCCAGTCTAGATTCTAGCATTACAGTCTTACAAAAAGGTCTTTTGTTTTTCGAATAAATACTACACTGTTTCCAGATTAAAGTTAGACACTGTCGGAACTTTTACAAGTGCTATCTGTGGGGGAATTTTCAGAAGAGGGCGTCTGAGTCGGTCCTACTCCAGTCCTGCAGGAAGGCCTCAGCCAGTCTGGCGAGGGGGAGAACAAGAGTCCTGAAGAGAACTCCCCCTTCCAGCCACCTCCACTGTGCAGATGCTGGAATGTCACAGGTTCAGGGCCTGATGACACTTGTGCTCTTTTGCCATCCCATGGCCACCTCTGTCTGAGCTAACACCCTGTGACCAACAGGGAGAGCCTTTGTGATGCATGCATTGTTATATTAATTAGCTTCTACCTAATTAATGGAAAGCAATGGGCAGAGTCTGAGATCCATAGCAGAGATTTCTCCTCACTGGAACCCGCTTGCCTAATGTTTCCACCAATATATTTTTAAAGTGCCTTAATTTAGGCCTTTCTTTATTCTGTACTACACGTGCCTTAGGGTTTCTGTTGCTGTGATAAGACACTCGGCGAGGAAAGGGTGATTTCAGTTCACAAGTCTCGGGTCACAGAAAGTCAGGACAGGAGACACACAGACCATGGATGAATGCTGCCTGCTGGCTTGCTCTCCAGGGCTTGCTCTCCAGGGCTTGCTCAGGACCATCCAGGACCACTTGCCTAGGAGTGGCACCAACCACAGTGGGCAGGGTCCTCTCACGTCAGTCATTAATCAAAAAAATGCTCCACATGTCTGTCCGCTGGCCAGTCTGGTGGGGGCATTTTCTCAGTTTGGGTTACCTCTTCCCCAAACGACTCTACCTTGTGTCAGGCTGATAAAGAAAACTAACCTAGACACCAACTTTGAATGCATTATCAATCCTCCTGCCTCAGTCTTCCAAATCCTGGGCTTATAGCATAAACCACTGACTAGTCCTGAAAGTCTTTGTACTAAAGCCATGGATTGGGTTTTACCATAATGGCAAGGTGGAATTCACAGAGATCCACCTGTCTCTGCTTCTCCAGTGCTGGGAGTGCTGGAACTAAGGGCACGTGCCACCACGAGCCCCTGAGAAGTTCTGAAGTAGCCTTCCTGCCAACGTGACTGGACACAGAATCCATGTGATGCCATACCCCTCGAGGGTTTCAACTAACCGAAAGTAAACAAGTAAAAGAGGCTGCTGAGGCGGCTCAACAGGTGTAGGCGTTTGCATGCTGGCCTGAGACCTGAGTTCAGTTCCCAAACAAGGTGCCAGGAGAGAGCTGACTCCTAGAGTTGTTCTCTCATCTACACACACACACACACACACACACACACACACACACACACAGTACTAAGCAGGAGTCCATATTCACACCTTCATACTCTCTCACACATAGTAAGTAAACATTTAAGTTGGGGTTTCAGGACATGCCAGACCCTACAAAGGGTAATGCCCAGGGTCTGGGCAAGCTGATGTTACTCAGCTGTAGTAGGTACGGAACCAGGTCATTACATCTTGTCAAGAGAAACCTTGAGAGGGTGCCTTGCACTTAGAGCGTATCTTAATGCTCAAACATTTCTAAACTGTTTCTGTTCCCAGGCAAAATGAGAGTGTGAATGAACTGTTTTTTATTTGAGACAAGGTCTCACTCTGTAGCCCTGGATGGCCTGGAACTTCCAGAGATCCGCCTGTCTCTGCCTCAAAAGTGCTGGAATCAAAGGCTTGTGCCACCAGGGCATGGTTTTAAGAAGTGAAGAAAGGATAAACAGAACTGAAAGTACCAGCCCTGATGCATAGTCCTCTTCTAACCCAGATAACACAAGCATGCATTTTGTGATGCTGAGGTATTGCTGCTACCAGGATGGTGAGATTTTCACACAGCATTGGCTCAGGGTTAGCAGATAATAAATTCTGTTTTACCAGACTTGCTGATCATAGCAGACAATGAGGACTACTGAGAACTCAAGAACAATGGCAATGGGTTTTTGATCCTCCTGCACGTACTGGCTTTGTGGGAGCCTAGGCAGTTTGGATGCTCACCTTACTAGACCTGGATGGAGTGGGGAGGTCCTTGGACTCCCCACAGGGCAGGGAACCCTGATTGCTCTTCAGGCTGACAACGGAGGGGGATTTGATCGGGGGGAGGGGGAGGGAAATGGGAGGCGGTGGCGGGGAAGAGGCAGAAATCTTTAATAAATAAATAAATAAAATAAAATAAAATAAAATTCTGTTTTATTCAGTGCATGAAATTAGGTATTGGAATGTGTGTGCGAAGATATGGCAGTCAAACCAGTATTGCTCTCAAAAAGACAACACTGGGTTTAGGGTAAGTTCACATCCTGTGGTATGTGACATAGCCATCAGCTAAGAACATTTCCTAGTGCTGTATCGGTCTCTGACAAATGCGGTACCATGGGAACACCACCTTTAATCCCAGCACTCAGGAGGCACAGCGGTGTTTTGTCATCAAGATATGTTACAAGAAGCGTAGAAAAAATATCTTACACGAAAAGATTCATACGTAATTGGGTGGATACAATAAAATATACTTATATTGTTTTCTAGTGCTTTATATTCAAATGAATTTTTAAAAATAAAATATTGGTCTACTTCAAGTAAAGTTTTTTAAAAGGCTAACTTTAAAGATTTTACTTTAGATTATGTATATAAAGGGCCCCATATGCACGAGTTTGCACATGACAATGCCACCAGAAGCCACAAGAGGGCAGCAGATCCCAAGGAGCTGGAATTAAGTTGGCGTGAGCCCTGACAGGAGTCCTAGGAACCAAACTGAGCCCTCTGCAAGAGCAGTACACGCTCTTAACTGCTGAGCCATCGCTCATGAGTAAATAGTCTTAGTTTTCTATTGCTGCAATGAAACACCATGACAGTAAGTTAAATAAATAAATAAATACAGTAAGTTAAATAAATAAATAAATACAGTAAGTTAAATAAATAAATAAAAACAGTAAGTTAAATAAACAAATCTGGGGGTTGGGGTTGTGGCTCAGTTGGCATAGTGTTTGCTTGGTTGTTCTAGCCCTGTGCTCCATGCCCAGTACAGAATAGACTTGGTGGGCCGGGTGGTGGTGGCACACGCCTTTAATCCCAGCACTTGGGAGGCAGAGGCAGGCGGATCTCTGTGAGTTCGAGACCAGCCTGGTCTACAGAGCTAGTTTCAGGACAGGCTCCAAAGCCACAGAGAAACCCTGTCTCGAAAAACCAAAAAAAAAGAATAGATTTGGTGGCACACATCTGCAATCCTAGCACATGGGATATGGAGGCAGGAGGATCAGAAGTTCAAGATCATCCGCATTTACTTCACAGTTTTCAAGAGTAACCTGGGCTACATAAGACCCTGTCTCACAACAGCAGGGAAGGGCTGAAGAGATGGCTCAGTGGTTAAGAACACATACAGCTTCTGCAGAGGATCCAAGTTCAGCTCCTAGCATTCACATTGGGTGACTCCGGACTGCCTCTAGCTCCAGTTCCAGGGGATTCAATGCCTCTGGCCCCCAGAACACCACACTTAAGTGCACACACTCGAATGCAGGCACATACGCCTACGTATGCCCATGCATACTCTACATTAAAAATAACGAAAATAAATTTTTAAAGGTGAGGTTGGATCTCTTGACATTTTGTTACAGACCTTTTTTTCAATTAAGAAGTCTGTTGTTTAACAGGCACCACAGGGGCTAAACTTAATGCTGACCTTCAGAGAAAGAAAAGAGAAAAAGCTTCCACCACCCTACAACCTGTCAAAGAAAAGGAGCAAGTGGATCCAGGACAAAGGATTCCTACCAAATTCAGAGATCAAAGGAACTCTCTCCTCCTGAGACTTTAAGTGTTAGAATCTAAGGCTCCAGCCCATCTTCCCTCTACCCCTCTCAGTTGCTCACAGTTGGCCTCGGTCTCCCTTTCTGCCTGTCCCTCCCAGCACAAAGTAAGATCCCTGATTGGGTCAGACCAACTAGAAAAAGCCACATTCCAGCAATGGGGGACAGTTAACAACTGCCACAAGAGACATGCATGGTGATGCATGCCTTTAATCCCAACAACTGAGGCAGAAGCAGGTGTATTTCTGGCCAGCTTGGGCGACATAGCAAGTTCCAGAGCTAGACCCTGAGACCCTGTCTCAGAAACCCAAACAAACCAACTGGTATAAGATGAGTTATCAGCACTGACAGCGTGAGTACCTGCCAAAGACAAGTAGATCTCCACACTTCAGCCACTGGACCCTGACTGCACAGCGCTGAGTCTAGGGGCTGTGGTATCTTTTTATCCTGTTTACTGTGTACGTAGAAGTCAGAGGACGACTCTGAATCGAGGTGGTTCCCTCCTGCCTTTTCTGGGGTTCAGAAGCTCCTTCAGCTGCCGAGCCACACTGGTGTAACCTGACACAGGCACTGGAGCCGCGCTCAGAACCACTTGCTGAGCCTGAGCCCCGGTGGCCACAGCAAAGCACGAGTGCTTGGCGCAGTGAGCAGCCTGCTGTCCCACACAGGTGGCACATGGAGTAGACCAGACCACTTCCCCTTAACTGTTTCCAAGGAAGCCCAGCCCTCCTAGGACACAATTGTCTCTTCCTTTGAGATTATGTTTGATGACTCTCTCAACAGTGCGTTTTCTCTCTATTATGTATATAGGGGAATGTTTGTGTAGGTGGACACGTGTGTAGATGCACATGTATGCACACGCATGTGGGGCCAGGAGTCAATCTAGTGGCTGTCCTGTCCTCTGAGTCAGGGTGTCTCACTGACCCGGAGCCCTAGGCTTGCCTCCTTAAGACTGGGCTTACAGGATGGGCCACCACCTGGCTGAGTGTGCGTCTCTGTAGCCCCAGCACATCTTACGTCCTCTTTGTGCTAGTCTGTGTAAAATTCTGAAATTCTTTCCTTTAGCTTGTTGCAGCAGAGCCCTCATGTCAGGCTGTGTGACTCTTTTCAGACACAGATGCAGGAATTTTCACAAGTCCGCACATCACTGGAGAGCCCTCAAGACTGAGGTAAAACCGAAGAGCGCTCCAAGGCGGCTCTGGGGAGGGGGGAGACCTCTGGAGAAGCAGTGGGGCTTCCCCCTCTGGCTAGCAGGCCCCTGACAGATTTGGGGAACCACGGATACATAAATAATTTTGTAGTCTGGGAACTACAAATGAGAGAAAACATGATATTTTTCTGAGAACAGCTCAATTCATTTAATATGATTATTTCCAGTTACACTCATTTTCCTGCCAACAACATAACTTCATTATTTTTTATGGATGAAAAAAATTGCTACTCAAGGGGACCAGGTTCACACTCCGCCATGACAGGGAAATCAAGCTGGCAGGGACCTGAAGCAGGGTCACATACAGGGTCACAATGAGGACGCAGAGAGATGGATGGATGCTGATGCCCAGCTCTATAGGTGGGTGGGGAAACTAAACTGAATGCAGGGAGAAGAAGGAGGAGTCAGAGAGATGCTATGTTGATGTAGGAAATTCTTCAGCCAGTAGCCTTTAAGTTACTCGCCCGTGTGGGCATGGCCTTAGACTATAAATGCTGATGTACGCGCTCTCTCTTCTGGCTGTGGGATTCAGTTGCTGTTCCCCATATGAGCAGAGGACTGGGATCTGTGAGTCTAACCCTAAATAAACCTTTATTATACTCAATTCTGAGCTAGTGTGGGATTTCCTTTTGGTGTATATCTTCATCTGGCACCCAACATGGGGCCCAACTCCACACCTACCAGGTAGACCGGTCTAAAAGCCCCAAACGGTCCACAACCCAGAAGGTCTCCCACCCCTGCCCACCTGGCTTGCTTTCACCTACTGGTTTTTGGGTTTTTTTGGTAAACCCCTGCCACAGCGGAGCTAAGTTGCGGCAACTTGGAAATATCTCAAGCTTGTGCACATTTTCCCAATCCCCATGGCATCCAACGTGGGGCCATGGTGTCATGATGCTGATAGCACTACTATAAGACCTGTTTTGGGTACCAGCTGCTCAAGACGGTTCCAACTTGGTTAGCTGAAATGGTGGTGCACCTTTTTACAAGCTTCTGGACAAACTCCAAATAGGAACCTCAGAAAAACCCTACTGAATACTCAGATACTATTTGCAATACTAGACAGCAATCATGAAACTTAACCATCATTTTACTTTTACAGGATCCCACAGAAAGAATATTGCCCCCATGACAGCTGGAAGTAATTCTAGAAGACAATGTCCACTCTGCCAACAAAGTTTGTCCTCAGAGTTGATTATAATTGGTGTAGAGCTGGGGGAAATTATGTAAGCTAAGGGATCTCTTTGGGAAAAAAAGGGGGGAAATTGGATGGGATAATAGATTAGTGTGAGCTTACTCACACTAATAATAATAGTTAGTAATGGGGGCTGGAGAAATGGCTCAGTGATTAAGAGCACTGCCTGCTCTTCCAGAGGTCCTGAGTTCAATTCCCAGCAACCACACGGTGGCTCACAACCATCTGTAATGAGATCTGGCACCCTCTTCTGGCGTACAGGCATATGCAGAGGCAGAATGTTGTATATTAAAAAAAAAAAAAAAGACTGGTGTTCTCTAAGTACCAAGGAGAGGATTTGGGATTTCCTGCAAAGTTAAAAAAGCTCATTAAAAAAAAAAAAGTGAGTAATGGAGTGAATACTTGTGAGCTATTATTTATAGGCAATTTACATTGGTATATGTTCTTTTATAGTGATACAAACTTAAATTATATTGAATATGCTCCTATTTTTGTCTACAATGTTTGTATACCTAGGCAAAGTTATTTTGTCATATTGTATGCATGCATGCTTCTACCTCTGCTTAAGACATTTTGTATACTGATACAATTTTAGGATATATTTATCATATTGCAATATACATTTCTACCTCTGATCAAGATACTTGTACACTGTTTACATTCTGAGGTCAGTGTCTACAGACCACTTGTGTCGTACCACCTGTCTACCACATAACAGGTTGCGAGTTGGGCAAGGGGCTGGAGAGATGGCTCAGTGGTTAAGAGCACCGGCAGCTCTTCCAGAGGTCCTGAGTTCAATTCCCAGCAACTACATGGTGGCTCACAACCATCTGTAATGAGATTTGGCGCCCTTTTCTGGCATGTGGGCATATTTGGAGGCAGAATGTTGTATACATAATAAATAAACAAACTCTTTTTTTTAAAAAAAAAAAAAGGAAAACAAGTTGTTTACTCTGGCAGGCAAGGAGTCACAGAAAATTCAGGGTCTGAGGGTCTGCAGTCCCCAACAATTGCCCTCGTTTGTTGCACAGTTGTTTAAAGATTGTTGAATATTGTTTAATATTCTAATATGAAGTCTTAGTCTTTAAGTTATATAGGTATTAAGAATTATAGGTCAATAGTCATCCAAGTTTGTCATACTTATAGCTAGACTAATCAGGTTCTTTAGATATATAGAGATTGTATTCTGCATAAATAGGCAATCTTCAACTACTTCAAAGAGCTGTAGAATATGGCATTTAAATAATTTAGGGTTCTGTTGACATGAGACACGATTGCTCCTGGCAGCATGGATCTATTTCTGAAAGAATGTTGAGCACAGAAGACACTCCACTTGGAGCTTGTTTTATTCTTGGTAAAACTGGCCTTTGGGCAAGGAACTGCCCATGCATTGACCACTGACAAAATGCATGATGTCCAGACAGGACAAGCAGGATACAAGAAAAAAGACTGTCAAACCTTGCCAAGGCAGGGTAAGATGGTTTTGAAAAATTCCCTGCCTCTGAAAATGGTCTGTCAGTTACTCGAGGCCTTAGCCAAAGTTGGTTGTTTCAATGTTGCAAATGAGACTTTGGGTGACTGCTGAGGTAGCCAGTTGTCTCTGTCATTTGTTGCACATTTTGGAAGTTGTTTGATTGTACTTCCTGCTTACTCATGTAATATTATTTTCCCTTCTTGGGTCATTGATGGGTTGAAGACTAGATAGTCATAGTTACTTTCCTCTCATGACTTGGCCAAGTTATTTATAATACAAGACCTTAGACTCCTTAGGATAGAATAATTATTGAAACAATTATCACATGTTTCTTGCTTGATATTGTTTATGTTGGTTGTACTTTTTTTTTTTTTTTTGAGTTAGGATTTCTCTGTAGCTTTGGAGCCTGTCCTGGAACTAGCTCTTTTGACCAGGTTGGCCTTGAACTCACAGAGATCTGTCTGCCTCTGCCTTCCAAGTGCTGGGATTAAAGACGTGCGCCACCACCACCGCCCGGCTGTTTGGGGAATTTTAACAGACAGGCCTAAGAGATAATTTTATCTGGGTGTTCATTTGGTTTTGGCCAGGCATCCTCCCACACAGTTAATGCACTTGGCATCTGAGTTCCTTCACTGGCATGTACTATTCACACACACCCCTCTCCAAACGGAGCATCTAGCAACCTCGGAACCTCTAACCCCCCCCTTCACCTGCAAACAATGGTCCGTTTCCCTGCTCCTGGTAACAGCTGCACAAGACATTTTCTGTTCAATGTAAACCAATGTATCCTGATATGAAGACTACAAGGCCAATCCTGTATGAACTTGTTCTGCATACATATGCAGTAAGACAAAATTGTGTCCTGTGTAGCTTTGGAGCCTGTCCTGAAACTCACTCTGTAGACCAGGCTGGCCTCGAACTCACAGAGATCCCACCTGCCTCTGCCTCCCTAGTGCTGGGATTAAAAGCGTGCACCTGGCCCTCTGGTTTTTTGAAACTGGACACCATCTTAGCCTATGTGAAATTGGACATGATATAATTAAGATCAGACATGTTACGGGAAGAGGGAGGAGCAGCAGGAAAGCGCATGTGTGATCTAATCTATCCATGAAAATAGTAATCAGCCCTTCCTCCTCCTGAACTCCAGGAAAGAAGCCCAGCATTGGCGTGCTGCCATTCATGTGGCCCCTGTCTGAACAGCGGGGCCTCCCCAGCCTGCACTACCCTTTCAGTTGAACAAAGCTATCCTGCAAATCTGTGTGAGCTGTGGGATCCAGAAACACCCGAAAGACCATGGCTAACAGTAGGCTAGCTCTGGACAAACAAGGTGATGACCCAAGTCCTGCTCTGGTCCCTAAAAACAAACAAAGCAGACGAAAACCCTTAAAGAACACACAGGATTGAAAGTAAGGAATTTGAGATGGAAAAGTGGCTCCCAGTGCAGAGCCACCTGCCACCACCCCAAGTCCCTGTGCTTGGCCCCCGGTGTCAGGTACAATTGCTGTTCTGCTTCTAACCCCACTCACCCAGTGTTCCCTTGTTTTTTAGAAGCCTCTCCAAAAGGTCACAGGGCAGCTCACACCGTGGAAGCCAGCTGATGTCGGAGGAACAGCTGTGGGCAATGCCCCAAACAGAAGTCACAATCTCTTACAACTTTAATCTCACAGTGCTGACCTCCTGCACTAATCCACCGTGCTACAACACAATACCAGATAGAAGGCACTTTGTAAAGAAGAGATTTACAAGCTCTGACTTAGCTGAATCTGGCACACGCCTACATTTGGCTACATAGGGAGATCTGGACAGCCTGATCAACCTGAGACCTTGTCTCCAGACAATAAAACAAACTCAGTCTCGGTCTAAAGGTTCAGAATCTGATGTCCCCCAAGCCCAACTTAGGCCCTCCTTTAATTTCCCACACATCCGTGTCATCCACTAGAGGCCAAGCCTCCAGTCCATGAGCCTTTGGAGGACACATTCAAACCTCGGCGTCTAGAACTCAGAGGAGCACCCTGCCAGAAAGAAGATGCTGTAGCATCAGTGTCTGTCTGTGGATGAGTGTGGTCCCACGGAGAAGGGATAATGCAGATAGGAAGGAAGGGCAGAGGGAAGCCAGACACTCACCAGCCCCCTATTGTGCTGTTTCTTAGCTTGAAAGCATGCCCCCACTTTTGAACCCTTATTCTCTGTCATAGCTAGACTCCTTATTTTGCCCTGATTCCAAAACCATATCCAATTCAATTGTACACAGACCTCCCACAGAAACATGCCTGTCCCAGCTGTTTCTCTTCCACCTTTCTGATGATGCTGAGTGAGGAGGGACTGCCCCTTGCCACTGTCAAGGCAGGAACCACTTGGATTGCTTATACAAGTGCCTACTTCCCACTCACTGACTCAAGCTTAGCACCTAACCCAAAGGATTTGCTCCCTTTATCCGCTGCGCCACCCATCTCTGCCTGGATAGGATGCTTCCTTGCACTGGCCCCTCCCATCTCTCTGCCAAAAGGCCACGCCCTCAGACTATCACCGCCCACAGCACTCCTTTATTCCTGACCCCACGGGGCGAACATGGCAGGGCTCAGCATAGTTCAAGACAGGAATGACAAAATCCTGGAAAACTGAATGTCAGACACCGATGGTTAAAACGCTGGGAACTAGTCAGCGATGTTTACTAAGGCGGGGCAAGGCTGTCTTCACGCAAGACTGTTTTTTTTTTAACTGATTTTTTTTTTTTTGTTTTTATTGAGCTATATATTTTTCTCCACTCCCCTCTCCCCTCCTATGCTCTCCTGTAACTCCCATTTTGCTCAGGAGATCTTGTCTTTTTCTCCTTCCTAGGTAGATCTATGTGTGTCCCTCTTAGGGTCATCATTGTTCTCTAGGTTCTCTGGGGCTGTGAACTGTAGGCTGGTTTTTCTTTGCTTTATGTCTAAAAACCACTTATGAGTGAGTACATATGATATTTGTCTTTCTGGTCTCGGTTACTTCACTTTTTTTTTTTCCTAGAACCATCCATTTGCCCGCAAATTAAACCAATCTTTTAAAAAACTTCAACTCTGTTTTATGTGCACTAGTGTGTCTGTGTCAGATTCCCTAGAACTGGAGTTACAGACAGTAGTGAGCTGCCATGTGGGTGCTGGGAATTGAACCCAAGTCCTCTGAAAGAGCAGCCAGTGTTCTTAACCACTGAATTATCTCCTCAGCCCCCACTCAAGTTAAGTTAGGAGCATGAGAGGCTGGAGAGGTAGCTCAGCAGTTAAGAGCAATGACAGCACTTCCAGAGGACCTGGGTTCGATTCCCAGCACTTAAATGGTAGCTTACAACTGTCTATTCCCCGTTCCATGGGATCTGACGCCCTCTTCTGGCCTCCATGGGCCATAGACATGAAAGCAGTACATAGATACACATGCAGGCAAAATATCTGTGCACATGGAAATAAAACAAAAATTTAAGAACTAAGCTAGGTGCATGAGTCCTGGGGCTGTGACTCAGTTGGCATAGCACTGGCTTCCCTTGTATGTGCAAAGCCCTCGGCTGCATCACCAGCACAGATAGGCATAGTAGCTCTCATGCCTGAAATTGGTGGAGGAACTCAAAGCCAGCCTGGTGGGCACATGAGACTCCGTTTTAACAAAAAAGGAAGGAAGAGAAAGAAAGAGGAAAGGAAGGAAAAGAAAAGAAAGCCCGCTTATATTGATAAGGTAGTACTAACTTGTTGAGTGGGTTAGCCAGGGCTATTTAAAGGCCTTCCCTAAGGTGACTGGAATGTCGAGGAATGTGTCCAAAGCCTCTCAGAGAGGCTTGTGGGGAGAGAGGCCCTTAACCGTGATTCTATCAGTTCAGCCTTCTCACCAGCAACACAGCAGGAGACAAAGACTCAGTACAAGTGGGCCAGCTGAGGTCCCTATCCTTCAGGGGACACAGCCCAGCATGCAGCTGGCCGACTGAGATCACCATCCTTCAGGGGCCTCTACTAACAGAAAGCTGCTTCCTTGAATTTGCCCCAGGCAAGAACTTTGAGCTCAGCCAGTATCAAGGAGGCCTGGAATTTATTAAAAAGAGATTTCTGCTGGGTACAATGGTGCACTTGGGAAGCAGGTGCATCAAGGCCATCCTGATCTACACGCCAAGTTCAAGGCCAACCTTAAGACATAGTGAGACTGTGTCTCAATAAAATCAAGTAAAAATAGATTTCTAACATAAATTTAAGCATGAGAGAGATGGTTCAGTGATTAAGAGCACTTCTCTTAATCCAGAGAGTCTGGCACCTTCTTAAGGCTTCTATGGTCACTACATGAACCTGGCACACACACACAGACAAGCACATCACATATACATATATAAATAAACTGCCAGGTATGGTGGTGCACGCCATTAATCCCAGCACTTGGGAGGCAGCAGCAGACAGATCTCTATGAGTTCAAGACCAGCCTGGTCTACAGAGCGAGTTCCAGGACAGTTAGGACTACACAGAGAAACCATGTCTTGAAAAAAAGAAAAAGCAAAATTAAGCCACAGGAGGTAGGAGACACTGGGGGAAGAGGTGCTCTTCAAAGAGAGCCCTGTCAGCACCACGGCAGTGGGTAATTCCACTCTCACCACATCTCAAAGGGTCGCCAAGAGTGAAGTTAGAGCGTGGCTCCAAAGGTACCTTGGTTAGGATGTAATCTGATAAAACTGTGGCTGGGTGTAGCAGGCTTTCTAGAACTCCCAGCCCCCAAATCACGACACAGAACTTCATATTAGTTATAGATGCTCAGCCTTATCTTATACTTGTCTCACTAGCTCTTATAACTTAAATTAACTTGTTTCTCTTCATGTTTTGGCTTGAGGCTTTTTACTTTTCTTTCTTTCAGTATGACCTACTTTTTCCTGCTTCTTCCAAGTCTGGCTAGTGGTTTGGCCGGTTGGTTTCAAGTGTCTCCCTTTCTTTCGCCCTCTTTCTCTTCTCTCTTATTTATTCTCTCTGTCTGCCAGCCCCACCCATCTACTGCCTAGCTACTGGCGGTTCAGCTTTTTATTAGACCCATCAGGTGCCTTAGGCAGGCCAGGTGAAACAGCAGCGCATCTTTACATAAATGCAGCATAAACAAATGTAACACGTATTTGCCTAGTCAAAGTAATATTCCACAACAGCTGGGTCCCCAGCATGGTTCAGTGAGAGAAGGCACTTGGTACCAGGCCTGACTGAGTTTAGTCTCCAGGACCCATATGGCGGAGAGAGCCACTCCCTGACAGCTATCCTCTGGCCTTCACACGTGTACAGAGACATGCACGTGTTCACTCATGCACACACAAAATAAAATGTAATTTCTTTCTTTTTTTAAAGATAAGCATGGGGCTGCAGAGATGGCTCAGATCACTGACTGCTCTCTGGAAGATCTAGGTTCAGTTCCCAGCACCCACATGGTGGCTCATGGCCATCCATAAGTCCAGTTCTACTTATATATACACACAAAATGAAAATGAAACCATAGACCACAAGGGCTGCACAACGGGGTTAAGACATGTCTTTCACTGTAAATGGGTTTCTTTTGAGATTCCTAGGAACTTCTAGGTTTGTAGTTGAGAAACACAAAAAGGCTTAGGCCATAAGCATGATTCACGGCCATTTTAATGTTTTTATTTTAAATACTCCCACTTAAAAGGAATATTATTTTTTTTTGTTTGTTTTTGTTTTTCGAGACAGGGTTTCTCTGTGGCTTTGGAGCCTGTCCTGGAACTAGCTCTGTAGACCAGGCTGGTCTCGAACTCACAGAGATCCGCCTGCCTCTGCCTCCCGAGTGCTGGGATTAAAAGCGTATTAATATTAATTATTAATATTATTTATTAAATATACGTAGGCAACCTTCACATCTAAGTTTTTTTTGTTTTTTTTTTATTATTATTTTTGGTTTTTCGAGACAGGGTTTCTCTGTGGTTTTGGAGCCTGTCCTGGAACTAGCTCTTGTAGACCAGGCTGGTCTAAGTTTTTTAATATTAAATTTCGACTTATTGTGGGCATCTGTGGCTGTATGAAGCGTGTGACCATGTGTAGGTGTGCTCCAGGCCCCATGGAGTGGGAGTACTCCAAGGCGTGAGTGGGAGTGCTCTGGCCGTGAGTGGGCATGGTGCGTGAGAGTGCTTTGGCCGTGAGTGGGCGTGGTGTGTGAGAGTGCTCTGGCCGTGAGTGGGCGTGGTGCGTGAGAGTGCTCCAGTCGTGAGTGGGAGTGGATTGGCTGTGCTGAGGAAGTCGGCTTGTCTGCCTTCAGGAATGGTGGACCGGCCAGGGCCTTCGGCCTCCCAGCCACAGCTGTGGTCTCCGCCGCGGCCGAGGGACTTCACCGTGGGGAGCCCTCCCTTCCTCCCGCGCCCCTGCCGGTCTCTCCTGAGGTGCTGGCGGCAAACTGCTTCAAAGCCGCGATGACTGCGAACCCGCCCCGGGCTTTACCGTCTCCGAGTCAACCCCACGTGCTCTGCTCGGCTGCTCCTTCGCCAGCTTCCTTCAGGCGCCCCCCGTGGCCTCCCGAGCCCGCAGCTCTCCGGAAGTCCACGACGGCCTCCGGTTGGCGGCAGGGCCCGGGCGGCCTTGCCTGCGTGGGGCGATGACCGGCAGGCACCGCGCGCGCGGGCGTCGGGCGCCGCCGCCATCTTGGGGCCTGCGGGCGCCATGGGTCCGTGGGCGCTGAGGGCCGCGCTGCTGTGCCTGGGTAGCGCCCTCGTGTTCTCCGAGCTCCACACGCCCCACAGGGATGGCCCCACCCCGGCGCAGGAAGAGGCCAGCAAGCCAGGGCCGGAGGCCGCCCCGGAAGAGGAAGAGCCCTTCACGAAGGGCAGTATCTGGTCACGGGCGGAGGCTCGCCCGCGGTCCTCACCGCCTCACCCCAGAGCCAGAACTCAGCTGCTCCCAGACCCTCGGCAGCGTTGCCGGCGCCGAAAACGTTCGGCGCTTAATTGATAAACAAATGTCTGCGTGTTCGTGGCCCAAAGGGCTGTTAGGTGGCCTGTTGAGAATGCAGCTGAGAATTGTTCAACCGGTTAAGTGGCAAGAAATGCATAGCTGTGTCTCTTAATCACAACTTTTGTTTTATGTCAGAGATTGAGCCAGGGGCGTATTTATAAACGTGCTCCCTACACACGCTTACCACTGAGCTACACATCCCCAGCCACTAAGCCTGAAGCTTCACGTACACACACACACACACACACACACACACACACACTCACTCACTCTTGAGACAGGTTTCTTACTGTCTGATCCTGTTGAACGGGATCACAAGCGTGTACCACCACTGCTCTACAAGGTTCCAAGTCCGCCAGGGCTACACGGAGAAACCAAGGCAACGCTGCAGTCCTGCGGGGTCTGAGGCGCTCTCTCCATCACTGCCCCACAAAGGAAAGAGCTGGGCCAGAGAAACTTGTTTCTATGTTACTAAAGTAGTCAAGTATGGCTTGTTTGTCTTAATGCATTTGCCACTGAAAAGTTTAGCTTGCCTCGGATTTGGCTTGCTTTATCAGTGTCTAAAGAGAAAAGGGATTGTGTTAATGTATTCACGTTAGGGAATAACACAAAATGTGGGTGTTTACTCCAAATAATGTATTGCTTTGTTTTTAGGTTGTGGAATAGCACCACTAAGGGGTGCACTGGAAGGGTCTCGGATCATAGGAGGTACCCGAGCTGCTGCTGGCGCCTGGCCGTGGCTAGTCAGCCTGCAGGTTCAGGACGGCGATTTTCTTGTGCATATATGTGGTGGTGCCTTGGTGAGAGAAAGGTGGGTCCTCACTGCAGCCCACTGCACTAAAGAGGCTAGGTATGTATCCCGAGCGCCGCTCCTGTTCTCTCCTAGGGACAGTCTGAAATGGCGGACTAGCATATCTACCCGTCGTTACATAGAATTGTGTAGATGATGCATTTGTTGAGATGAATTCTTTTCGTTGCTGCTGTTTGTTTTTTGCGTTTCGAGACAGGGTTTCTCTGTGTAGCTTTGGAGCCTTTCTGGCTCTGTAGACCAGGCTGGCCTCGAACTCATAAGAAATGACTAAGTCACACATTGGCAACTTTTTCCATGGATACCTCATAGGGTTTGCAGGCCATATAGTTTGTTACATTACTTAGCATGAAAGTAAGCATAGGTAAGTGGAAAATGCATAATTAATGACTGTGGCTGTGGTCCTGTAAAACCATACATATATATGTGTATCTGTAAAACATACTCTGTTCATGTCTTGCATAAAAACAAGTCAGGTCAGACTTAATCTTTTATTATTTGAACTCTGGAAGAGATTCTTGGGCCTCATTTGCACCAAGTCATAAAATTCTGTTTTCCTATGATTTCTGTGACCCAAACATAGTTTAAAGGCTAATTCCATGCCAAACCCAGTGGCCCTATGGAATAGGACAATTATGACAGACTTTCCGTGAAAGTGCCTCTTTTCTTTTCCTAAAACTATTTTTATGCCTATGAATGTTTTGTGTATATGTACTTTTTTGTAGTGTGTGTCCCTGGTGCCCAAAGAGGCCAGAGAGGGCATCAGTTCCCCTGAAACTGGAATTATAGATGGTTGTGAGCCAGCATGAGGATGATGCTCTTAGCCCCTGAGCCATCTCCCTAGCTCAGCAGCATCTCTTCCAAGACACCAGTGAGCTGGCGGGTGTGTGTGTGTGTGTGTGTGTACAACAGTGCTGCTGTTTTATTTTATTTTTTTTGCCCTTTTCCTCTTTCTGCTAAATTCCTCATAACACCAGCTTTCCATGATCCTTTAGAGCCCTTCATTCTACGTACTAATCTTTCAGTTTTAGCTCCTATTGCTAGGTAGCTTTCTTATCAACTTGTATAATGAATTATCTGATTAGCACTGCCTAGCTCTTCGTTTTAGATGAAGCAATACTCCCCAGTGTTGCAGAATGTTATTTGAAGGTGTGCTACTTTTGTTTATTCTCTGGAACATTTGTTTAATGATGCAAAGATGAGTTGATTAAATAAAATTTATCTGCAGTCCAGAGGCTGAGTCAGCAACTAGCTGACAGGAAGTTGTAGAGAGGAACCAGGTGGAGAAGGGTTTATAAGGAGGGATAAGAACTTGGGAGAGGCAAGGACACCGTGAGCTAGGTCAGCTGCTTGCTCTTCAGCCTCTTTGGGAAGCAGGATTCTACCTCAACCTTTGAATCTTGAGTTCTTTAGAAGGACAGAGATTTAGATAAATTCTATGAGCAGCTTTGAAAGAGTCGGTGCCTGTGGGAACAGAATTTATTTCCTCGGGCTGCGGCTTTGGTGGCCTAGCCTCTGCTGGCGGTGGGGTTGCAGTTGCTGTACAGAAGGAGGCCAGCACTCGGGTTTATTAATGAGCTGTCCTTTGTCAGACAGAACTGTGGATAAGGGGTTTGGGTCATGCATTGGATCAGGACCCCTGGAGGACAAAGTGGGTAAATCACGTTTCCTTGTACAAGCAAATAGATGGGCACTTCTAGCAGAAGGCAGAGGGTCGCTGTTTTCTGATACTGGGGGCCGAATCTAAGGCTTACACATGCCAGGTGAGTGTTCCAGTTCTGAGCCACAGTCTCCAGCCATGTGTGGTTGGATGGTTTTGGTGTCTGTCACAGGGCAGAACCACAGCTTTTCCCGTGATACCAGCTTTCACCCTGGCAGAAATGACCTTTGTAGGCAGAGTTTTCTTGTGCTGCAGCTGTTTCTCAAATAACCAACATGGTGACTCAATATTAATTACAATGCTCAGCCAATAACTCAGATTTGTTACTAGCTATTCTTAAATCAACCCATATTTCTTATCTATGCTTTATCATGTGACTTGGTACCTTTTTCCAGTGTGACATGCCCATCTTGCTCTGTCTGCATCTCCCAGCGGCGACTCTCTCTCTCCACCCCTCTTCATTCCAGTACCCTCAGGTTGATTGTCCTGCCTAACTTTATCCTGCCTTGCTATAGGACAATTAGCTTCTTTATTAACTAATGAGAATAATGTATATTTACAGTGTACAGAGACCATTAGGATTTAGTTTTCTTTTCTCTCATTTCTCATTTTTCTAATTATTTTCTTTTATACTTAGCCTCTGGGCATGCGTGTCAGAAATTATCCACAATAGATTAGTTTAGGTGGTACCCTCCGTAACTGAAGGAGGCACCATTCCTTTCTTAGACTGAATCAAAAGGAGAATAGGAGCTAGGTACCAGTGTTTATCGCCCTCTGCTTCCTGATACAGTGTGTGGCCACCCGAAGCCCCGCCTCCCTGCCGTCCTACCATGATGGACTGTGTCCTAGGACTGTGAGCAGGGGCAAGCCTTCTCCACTCTGCTGCTTTTATTGGAGTATTTTATCCCTGCAGTGAGACAAGTAACTAATATACAAAACCTTTCTTATGGCAGTGCTGTGTATTCACCTGTTTTCTTTTTGGTTTAATTTTCTCAATTCTAATGCTAAAATCCAAGTGCTTTATTCTAGTATTAGTATATTTTTAAAAATTAGGGGTTCAAGAAATGGCTCGGTGGTTAAAATCACTGTCTGCTCTTCCAGAGGACCTGGATTTGATTCCTAGCGCCCACCCGGCCCCTAACAACAATACAACCTACAACCACCTCTAATTCCCCATTCAGGGAATCTTATTTCCTTTTTTGGCTTTTTTTTTTTTTTGATTTTTCGAGACAGGGTTTCTCCGTAGCTTTTGGTTCCTGTCCTGGAACTAGCTCTTGTAGACCAGGCTGGCCTCGAACTCACAGAGATCCGCCTGCCTCTGCCTCCCAAGTGCTGGGATTAAAGGCGTGCGCCACCACCGCCCGGCGGCTTTTTTTTTTTTTTTGAGACAGGGTTTTCCTGTGTAGCCCTGGCTGTCCTGGAACTCATTCTGTAGACCATGCTGGCCTTGAACTCAGAGATCTGCCTGCCTCTGCCTCCCAAGGGCTGGGATTGAAGGCTTGTGCAGCCTCTGCCCAGCTTCTTCTGGCATTCTTGGGCATTGGGCACATATGTGGTGCACAAACATATATACAGGCAAAACACCCATAACACATAAAATAAAAATAAATCTTTAAGAAAGTATAAAAGCAGAGGAAATGTTTTTTCCATGTGCTTATCACACAGTTCAAGTTTTTTTTAAAAGATTTATTTATTTATTAAGCATACAATGTACTGCTGGCAAGGAAGGCACCAGGTGAGCCACCATGTGGTTGCTGGGAATTGAACTCGGGACCTCTGGAAGAGCAACCAGTGCTCTTAACCTCTGAGCCATCTCACCAGCTCCCACAGTTCAAGTTTTAAACTTACCTTTTTAATGATTTTTATTGGCATGTATTAATTATACATAACTTAATGATGACATTCTCATACATGTATATCATGTATTCACTTCTGTGCCCTCTCGTGCCCCTCCCACCTGTACCTTATGTGTACTGAGCCTGAACTCTGCAGAGCAGAGCTCGCCTTGCTGTACGGTTATTTGAAGGCAAATCCCAGCTCTGCCACCTGCCTGTCTCTTGAAGACAGCAACTCTTGATTTAATAGAGTTTTAAGTTTTTAATCCATTTGGAGTTGATTTTGGTGGTTTGTGCTGTTTCAGGGATTTCGTTTTCTTTCCAAACGGCTTACTGTCTCAAAACGGTATGTTGAATAATCCAGGCATCTGTCTGCTAGTAAGAGACTCTGTTCTGGTCAGCCACGGAGTTCTTGTGTTCTGATCCCACTTAGCTTTCTCCCCTGTGTTGCATCGTGACATTTGTGCTTTTATCTTATACTTAAGTCACGTGGAAAAACACTTAAAACTTAGTTATCAGGCCAATATAAAGAACCCCAATCTAGTGGAAAATCAAGGGAAAGAGTTGCAGTGAGCCTGTCTGTAATAAGGACATCTGCTTTCTTTCAGCGACCCTCTCAAGTGGAGAGCAGTGATCGGAACCAATGACCTCTCCCGGCGCCGCTCCCACATCAAGAATATTCAAGTAGTAGCAATCATCACCCGACCAGACTTCATTCTGGAAACGTTCGTAAATGATATTGCACTGTTCCGTCTAAGGAAAGCTGTGAGGTATAATGACTATATTCAGCCTATTTGCCTACCTTTTGGTGTTTTCCAAAAACTGGACCAAAACACAGAGTGTTTTATAAGTGGCTGGGGAAGAACCAAAGAAGAAGGTAATTATAGTCTGAACTCAGTTGATACATACACACCTTCCTGGTTATTGGCAGAGGGAGGGAATCCGCTTACGTATTAATGTCCTTGTGTATATTTCTTTCAGGTGATTGAGTAGTTGACTGATTGTGCTAGGGATCAAATTTAGTGCTTTACATGCACTTAGGAAGCAGTCCAGCATTAAGTTTTATTCTTGCCCCATTTTATGTGTTTATTTCTTTATTTTTACCTTTTTACCCAAAAAGCTAAAAAACTGAGTTTTAAAATCCATGAAAAAGAAAATTTTTACTTTTTTATTCCTTATGGAGAGAGAAATTTCCTGCATAAGCAGAAATATAGAGGAGCCTGGTCATAAATACCAAAGATACTTGAACTAATTGCAGACATTAGGGTGACAGTCAGCGTTTCTGCAGCCCAGGACTCAGAGTTGATGAGAGATCTGTGACAGAAATGCCCCCCTTGAATTCGAAGTTGGGACTCCCTGGGACTGATAGTTCCCTTTTCACTTAATGCCCTGTGCAGGATTAAGCAGGAGGCTGCTTGGGGTCGTCTCACCCATGGAGTCACCAACTGTTCTCCCTGGCGGAAAACAGGAAAGTCCTGTCTTTGTGAGAGCAGCATGCTTGCGGAGACACAGCATGTGTGTGTGTCAGGCTCCTGCCCCCTCATATCCCGCTGCCGCCATTCTGTTTGACAGGCCAGTAGTTTAAGGTTGTCCTAGTTCAGTTTCTGATGCTGTGCTAAGCCCCACGATCAAAGCAGTGTGGGAGGAGGAAGGGCTTATTTGGCTTACATAGCCCCATCACAGTCTGCTGTGAGCTGAAATCAGGCAGGCGGCAACCATGAAGGAAGGCTGCACGCTGACTTGTGTCCATGGCTTCCCAAACCTGCTTTCTTGTTTGCTTGATTTTTTTTCTTTGTTTGTTTGGGGCAGAGTCTTTCTACAGAGCTCTGGCTGTCCTGGAGCTCTCTATGTAGGTCAGGCTGGCTTTGAACTCACAGAAATCCACCTGCATCAGCCTCCTAAGTGCTGAGATTAGAGGTGTGGACCACCATATCTACTTCAGTTTGCTTTCTTATTCCACTCAGGGCCAGTGCCAAAAGGTGGCACCATCCACAGTGGGCAGGCCCTCCCACATCAATCACTAATCAGGAAAACATCCAGTCTTGCCACAGGCCAGCCTGCTACAGGGAGCTCTTTAACTGGGAGTTCTTCCCAGGTGGGTCAGGTGTGTGTCACATTGATAAACCCAGCACAGAGAGCACAGATGTCAAGAACTGAGACTTCATGGAAACAGTGGCCCACACGTGTGATCCCAGAGTCCATGTGATTGGAGGCAAGAGGATCAGAAGTTCCAGGTCATCCTCAACTATATAAGATTGAACTTGGGCTGTAGAGATGGCTCAGCAGTTAAGACCATTGCCTGCTCTTCCAAAGGTCCTGAGTTCAATTCCCAGCAACCACATGGTGGCTCACAACCATCTGTAATGAGGTCTGGTGCCCTCTTCTGGCCTGCAGGCATACACACAGACAAAATATTGTATGTATAATAAATAAATTTTTTTTAAAAAAAGTATGAGCTCAAGGCTTGCCTAGGCTATGTGAACTCCTGTCTCAATACCTTCCTGCCCCCATTCTCCCCTACCACTTCATTCATGCTCCTTTATCAAGCAGTAGCTAGGACTCAAATTTGTCTTTGTGATTCTTGGGCCTTATTCTGCCTTTAACTAGCAAACAACCTGTTCTTGAGAGCATTAAAGACCAGTTTGGAGCATATGAGATCAAGCACTGAGATTTGTTTTCCATTGCATGTGAGCCCAGCAAGTGTGGATTTTATCTTTTATTTTTTTAAAGACAGGGACTCAAATAGTGCAGACTGGCCTTGAACTTACCCTGCTGTCAAAGATAGCTTTGAGGCTGGGCAGTGGTGGCAAATGTCTTTAATCCCCGCAGCTAGAAGGTAGGGGCAAGTGGATCTCTGGGAGTTCAAGACCACCCTGGACTATGTAGTGAGTTCCAGAACAGCCATGTCCTTCGTGAGACTGTCTCTCAAAAACAGTCACCGAAATAAGATGACCCAGACCTGTAAAGATGTGCACCACCGTTTTTATTTGTGATTATTTAGACAGTAAAGAGATGGTTTTGGGAAAGACTTTGTAAATTACTGTTTTTCTTGAGCACTTTTGAAGGAAGCTAAGGAAAGTAATGTAGTATAGGAAAAAAACATGCACAATAGAGTCGTAGTCTTAAATTCCAGCCTTACCGTGTTCCAACTCACAGAGCATGGGCATTGACCTGATAGCATACATTTTTAATCCCAGCACTTGAGAGACAGAAGCATGGAGATCTCTGTGAGTTCAGGGCTAGACTGGTCTACTTAGCAAATGCCAGGTTAGCCAGGACTATATAGAGAACCCTTTCTCGAAAATAAACGAACAAAACTAACCAAAAAAGAACATGATCATCCAAATGAATTTTTAACAGTTATTATAAAATAACAATATAAGAGTAGTTCCCATTCATTCATGACTAGGTGCTTAATAAAATACTCAACACTTGCCAGGCAGTGATGGCATGCGCCTTTAATCCCAGCACTTGGGAGGCAGAGGCAGGGGGATCTCTGTGAGTTCTAGGCCAGCGTGGTCTACAAAGTGAGTTCCAGGACAGCCATACTCTGAAATGCACCATAACACGAACGAATATGGTGAAGATTAAGGAGCTTACATTCACACCCGAGTTACACAGCTAACTACTACAGGCAGTCAGCCAAGCACATGCCATTTGGCTTCAAGTCAGCGTCAGTCTTACCTTGTCTCCTCTCTATTGTGTGACCCATCACAGGGCCACATAGCTTCATGATCTTCAAGGTGAGAGCAGTGACACCATCAGACAGTTCAGATAAAGCTGGTGGTCCAACATGGAAACCACAAACACACCTGAGCCTTCCCACCCAGCAGGAAGGACACATAGGGCAGGAATGGCGCATACGGGACAGGCAAGATAGCTCCAGTGGGTGAAGGGACTTTTCAGGCAAGACTGACAGGCCGAGTTTCGGGAGAGAACCGACTGCATAAAGCTGACCTCTGCCCTGGACACCTGCACCATGGTGTGCACATACCCAGCCCACAATAACAAGAAATCTTAAATGGATGGAGCCCAGTGGAGATAGGAACTTGGGAGGGAAACTGGAGCACAGAGGTAATGCTAAGATTCAGAGTGTTTGCCAAGCCGAATGGAGCACTGATTCTATGGTTTTATGGACTCCAGGGAAAGCAAAGAGCCGACCTGATCGGGGAGAGATGCCCATAAAGCTGGAGCCCCATGACTCATAATGGCATGGAGTTTCCACAGCCACAGCACAGTTCAGATATGACAGGGAGACTGGAAGCATCGTTACACTCGGTTCATGTTACATGGTGTTCTTTGGGCTGCTTTGCTACACATGCAGTCCACCATGTTGCAGAAACGTATCCTCAGAGAAACTCTGTAATGAACAGCACTCTATCTTATAGCCCCAGAAACTATATAGCTATGTGAGAGACAGTGGGGGAGATTCAAGACGATAGTAACCTAAAAAATCTGGGACCCAGGGAGATAGCCTAGTAGTTAAGAGCACTGGCTGGTTTTTCAGAGGACCCAGGCTCAAGTCCCACCACCCACATGGCAGCTCACAACTGTCTGTAACTCCAGTTTCTCGGGAATCTGATGCCCTCTCTAGCCTCCATGAGAACTTTATGCACATAGTATACAAACATATATGCAGGCAAAACACCCATACGTGTAAAATAGTAATAAAAATAAAATCTAGAATGGAAAAGCAGGCAGGAATGGTTTCATTAATATTATAAATTAGACCAGGTCAAATAAAACGATCAGAATGCTGAGGAATAATTTTGAGGAATATTTTATAATAATAAAAGGTTCAATCCACTAGAAGAGGTAGTAACTGTAAATACACAGGACCAAATAGGGAAGGTCTCGATACTGTGACAGGTCTCACTATGAAGCCCAAGCCAGCCAGTACTCCATCCTCCTAGCCCAGCCCCTCCTTGCTGAGGTCACAACTTGTGCAGCAGAGCACAACCCTGTCCTGTAAACAAAATGAGCTGGGTAGTGCTGGCACATGGCTTTAAACCCAGTCAAAATGTAGCATCATTAAGGAGGTCCACGAGAGCCTGTAATAAAGGATACCAAACGTTTATTGGAGAGCACTCAGTAAGAAAGCTGCTGCCTTCTCTGCTCTGTGGGTACTGGCAACTACAAACTGAACTCTGACCAACCAAGTGAGAGGGAAAAGGACTAGTGTACTTCCTGTCTGTGCTTATAGTACATCAGACCACACCATCATGGACTGGTATCCAGAAGGCCATTGGCTGGATGAATTTTTACAACACCTCTCCCTTTTGTCTAAATAAGAGGATTCTAAACCTACAGCAAAACTATATACTATAAGAACAAATATCAAGTATTGTTCAAGAGAAAGAAAAGGCAGAAGCATATAAAAACAGAATTATAACCAACATGAACAACATCAAGCAAGAAACACATACTAAATGTCCAGTCTAAGCTAATTAGCAAATAACAGAGATTATTTCAATAGTTGTACTATCCTGAGGAGTCTTGTAGTAAAATATCTTGGCTCAGTTATGAGAGGAAAGTAGCTATGACTGTCTAGTCTTCAACCCCATCAAAGACTTGAGAAGGAAAATAATGTTACCTGAGTAAGCAGGAAGTGCAAACAAACAATTTCCAAAAGGGGTAAGAAATGACAGAGATAGCTGGCTACCTGGGCAATCACCCAAAATCTCATTTGTAAGGTTGGGACAACTAACTTTGTCTTAGAGTATCTGACAGACCATTTTCAGAGGCAGGAAAATTCAAAAGACTGTTCTACCCTGTCTTGGCAAGGTTTGACTGTCATTTTTGCTTGTATCCTGCTTGTCCAGTTTGGACAGTAATCAAGGCAAGGGCAGTTCTTTTGCCCAAAGGCCAGTTTCATCAAGAAGAAAACAAGTTCCAAGTGGAGTGTCTTCGGTGTTCAACATTCTCTGGGGAATAGATCAGTGCTGCTAGGAGCAATCATGTCTCATGTCAGTAGAATCCTGAGTTACTTAAATGCCATATTCTACAGTTCTTTGAAGTGTTTGAAGATAACCTATCTATGTGGAATACAATCTCTGTGCATCTAGAAAACCTGAATACTTTAACTTATATAGTCTAACTATAAGTATGACAAACATGGGTGACTACTGACCTATAATTCTTAATACCTATATATCTCAAAAGCTAAGGCTTTCCATTATAAAAATAAACAATCTTTAAACAGATGTACATCAAAAGAGGACAATGACCACAAAATGTAAACAATATATATAAGTATATTGATCAGAGATAGAAATATATAGTGCACTATGATAAACATATCCTAAAATTGCATCAATATACAAAATATTTTAAGCAGAGGTAGAAACATGCATGCATACAATATGGCAAAATAATTTTGAATAGGTGCACAAATATTGTAGACAGAAATAGGAGCATATTCAATATAACAAATATAATTTGAATTTCTATCAATATACAAATTATCTTAGGAGTACAAAGATATTTTACATATGTATCTGGGCAGAAGCAGGTGGATCTCTGTGAGACCAGGCTAGCCTGGTCTAAAGAGCGAGGTCCAGACAGAAACCATGTCTTAAAAACAAACAAACAAAAAAAAAGCAAAAACAAGAACCAAAAAAAGAGAGAAATGAAGAAAGACACAAATACCCACAGTGTTATACTCAAAGGGGTTCAGTAAAGTTTTGGTTTCTTTGGGGGGTTTTTGGTTTTTTTGAGACAGAGTTTCTCTGTAGCTTTTGAGCCTGTCCTGGAGCTAGCTCTTGTAGACAAGGCTGGCCTCGAACTCACAGAGATCTGCCTGCCTCTACCTCCCAAGTGCTGGCATGCACCACCACTGCCCTGTTGAGGTTCAATAAAGTTTTATTTGCCGGGCGGTGGTGGCGCACGCCTTTAATCCCAGCACTCGGGAGGCAGAGGCAGGCGGATCTCTGTGAGTTCGAGGCCAGCCTGGTCTACAAGAGCTAGTTCCAGGACAGGAACCAAAAGCTACGGAGAAACCCTGTCTCGAAAAATCAAAAAAAAAAAAAAAGGATTAAAGTTTTATTTATGGGGTCAGTAAGATGGTTTAGTGGGAAAGGGTGCTTGCCCTCACGCCTGATGGTCTGAGTTTGGTCTTTGGGATCCACTCGGTGGTGGAGAAGACTGACTCCATATGTAAGCACATGTGCACATACACACACAGCGACAGTTCTGATGTTGTGTTTTAGTTGCATGTAATCAGCTTTGAATGCTTGAGATAGAATTGAAGAAGTAGGAAAGAAAACTGAGTCATTTACTAAAGTTATACAGGGCCCAAAAGAAACCTTGACTGATTTCTTACAAAGATTGACTTCAACAGTAAATAGAATGATACCAAACTCAGAAGCTAGATAGACAAATAATTGAATTTCCGGCTTTTGAAAATGCTAATTCTCAATGAAAAAGGGTAATTAGGCCATTAAAAGCAAGATTAGCACTCTTGGAGGAATGAGCCTGAGATGCAGTCAATATTGAATCTCATGACTGTGGTGATACTTGGATAGGACAGGTGATTTCCAGAGGTTTGAAGAAAAACTGAAATATCAGGTGTTTCAATTGTAGTAAACAAAGTCACCTAAAAAGGGATTGTAAACAGGGTGTTCCTAGAAACAGTGTTTTTTTTCTAAGCATAATCCAAATAGAACACCTCCCTTCTGGAGTATGCAGAAGGTGTGGCAAGGGTAGGCATTGGACTAGTGAATGTAGATCAACAAGGGACAGTCAAGGTAACCCTTTGTCATTGGGAAACAACTGGGGGGGGGGCTCTCACAGGCCCTCACGCCAAATTTGGTTCAGTCATTTCCTGTCATCATGGAGGAAACTCCTTCTCAGAGCAATTAAAGGACTTAATGCCTATTCTAAGAAACCATACTGCTCTGGATAATAGAACAGTTTAGAAGATGGAACAAAAATTTCAGGAGAGGGGCTGGAGAGATGGCTCAGTGGTTAAGAGCATTGCCTGCTCTTCCAAAGGTTCTGAGTTCAATTCCCGGCAACCACATGGTGACTCACAACCATCTGTAATGAGGTCTGGTGCCCTCTTCTGGCCTGCAGACATACACACAGACAGAATATTGTATACATAATAAATAAATAAATAAATATTAAAAAAAAATTTCAGGAGAAACCAGAACAAAAGAGACCTCTTGATTAGAAGAGGTGAGTTCATTAACCAGTGTCACCAATCTAAACTAATTTATAAGACTAATAAATGTTTTTCATTTGATTAAATATAACTTACCAAAAAGGAAACTCCCCAAAGTCAGAGTTGGGGAGGGTTTTGTTTTTGTCTTTCAAGAAAAATAAAAACAGCCATCTTGAGGAATTTTAAGACTTTTAGACAAATAAGCATTCAAAGAAGAAAGGAAAAAAATTACCAAGGAAAAGGATAATCTGACCTAATAATCTTTCAAGACTCAAAAAGATGATGAGATTACACAATGACGATTCCACTGGGACTTTGATAACACCATTTAGCTGAAAACCACCATCTAAAGACCGACTTTGGACTAAAAACTGCTCAGGAGCTTTTGAAGGTGACTAGCTGAGATGATCCAGCCTCACACACTACTCAAGCCAGGATTTGAGACGAGCCCTGCACCTCCCCATTATTCAGAGACTGAACAACAAACGATATGCCTACCTCTCCCAGGACTTGTCAGTTGACCCTAAAGATGCCATCACCAGACATCAGGAAGTAAATTTAAGAACACAACCCTGACATTCCCAAGTGAGGTGGGTGGCTTGTGGTCATTCCATGGTTATGGATATTTGTCATCCTTTAGAGTGGTTGGTTACAAGTTGTTATTGGTAATGGTCAGAAAAAAAAGTTAAAAGGAGATTAGATTTAGAGTTCTTGTTTTGAAAAGAAAATATATTAGGATGTAGGATGTAAGGGTAGATTATTGAATCTACTCTGAAAAGAAAAAGGGGGAATATAGAGATAAGGTAAAAGGTAAGTTATTGAATCTACTTTTAAACCAAAAGAGCAACTAATCATCTTAAATATTTTACATTGGTATAGATTTTGGTATATTGATACAAATTTAAGATTATTTTTGTTGGAACATACTGTATATACATTTCTAAACTTGTTAAGGTATTGTACCTATGCAGCTCATTTAACAATATAAAGCAAGTTTCTAATGCTTGAAAGTTATTATTACCAACTATTTAGGATAAGAAGGAAATGCAAGTTAGTAATTATTATATCTATTACATATATAATAGATATATTAATATATAACCTATTACAATTGAACTTGTAGTCATATTAGGTATGTTTTCAAGGTCAAAAAGATATAGATATAGGTGGTCTTCAAACACTTGGCATTTAAGATATTTTAATAACATAAGTTCTTGGTCGGGTGGTGGTGGTGCATGCCTTTAAAATCCCAGCACTTAGCCGGGCGGTAGTGGTGCACGCCTTTAATCCCAGCACTCGGGAGGCAGAGGCAGGCGGATCTCTGGGAGTTCGAGGCCAGCCTGGTCTACAAGAGCTAGTTCCAGGACAGGAACCAAAAGCTACGGAGAAACCCTGTCTCAAAAAATCAAAAAAAAATAAATAAATAAATAAAATCCCAGCACTTGTAAGGCTGATCTCTGTGAGTTTGAGGCCAGCCTGGTCTACAAGAGCTAGTTCCAGGACGGGTTTCATAGCTTCAGAGAAGCCCTGCCTTGAAAAACAAAACCAAAAAAAACAAACAAAAAAAAATAACATAAGGTTTTTTATTTTGTTTTGTTTTGTTTTTTTGTGAATATGAGACATGTCTGTTCCTGGAAGCATCATCAGAGAAGATGATGGGCATCGAAGAAATTCCACATGGAATTTACTTTTTTTGTGGCAGAAGTAAAATACTGGGGCTGGAGAGATGGCTCAGTGGTTAAGAGCTTTGCCTGCTCTTCCAGAGGTCGAGTTCAATTCCCGGCAACCACATGTGCTCACAACCATCTGTAATGAGATTTGATGCCTTCTTCTGGCCTGCAGGGATACATGCAGGCAGAACACTGAATACATAATAAAGAAATCAAAAAAAAAAAAGAAGTAAGCTACTGGGCAAGAAAGTGCTCTTGCCTTGACTGCTGACAGTATGCTGTCCAAATTGGACAAGCAGGACACAGGAGAAAGTGACCGCCAAACATTGTCAAGACAAGGAGAGACAGCCATTCAGAATATCCTGCTTCACAGAAAAGTATGTCAGATATGCTAAGCCTGTAGGCTGAAGATAGATGCCCCAACGTTGCAGAGGAACTTGGGGTAACTGTCCAGACTGACAGCTGTTTCTGTCATTTCTCGCATTTTTTGGAAGTCACTTGCTTGCACTCCTGCTTAGTTAATATTATTTCCTTCTCAGGTCTCTGATGGAGTTAAAGACTAGATAGTTTCCTTGTTACCAGATTCAGAAAAGAAATTCACTAAAGAGGTTAAAGTGTATAGAGTTGAGAGACATTGAAAGATTTTGTAATGCAAATTAGAATAGAAAGTGAATTAGGGGCTGGGAAGTGGTGGCGCATGCCTTTAATTCCAGCTCTTGGGAGGCAGATCTCAGTGAGTTCAAGGCCAGCCTGGTCTACAGAATGAGTTACAGGACAGCCAGGACTACACAGAGAAATTCTGTCTTGAAAAACAAAACAAAAAAAACAAAGTGAATTAGGTACAACCTTTTGGACTCACCAAAATAGGGTAGATAATAGAGTATTTTCTCTGAATTTGTCACATATTTATGGGCTTGACATTGTTGAAGTTTTTATTGCTTGTATATATTATACATAGTTATTGTACTTATTGTATATAGTTTTTCTTATATTAGTTATAACATTTTTTATTTTAGACAAAAAGGGGGAAATGTAGTGATATTTTATTTGTGCTCTAACAAATAAAGCTTGCCTGAAGATCAGTGGATGGAGCTAGCCACTAGTTAACCATAGAGGCCAGGCAGTGGCACACACCTTTATTCCCAGCACTAGGAAGGTGGAGACAGGATCTTATCCCTTCCATCTGAAGATTCAGTAGAGGTAAAGAAGTCTCTGTTGGGTCTGGCTTCTTCTCTGATCTTTTAGCTTTTGCCCCAATATCTGACTCCAGATTTTTATTATTAAGATCAACTAGAATCTGCGCTATAACTGCCTGTGTATATAATATTCAACATGCTGTGGCTATAATTAGCCACAAAACTATTGGGAAATGAGTTGAATATAACCAAAGAATTATCTATTTGTATTCCAAGCCCTGAAATAGTTAGAAAACCTGCCAAATGGGATGAGGAGGGGGACATTTCTTCAAAAATGTGTAATGACGACAATCACTATCCTGGATTTGCAATCTGAACCATATCAAGTCTACCAAGACCTAGATTCCAGCTGAGAATTTAAACAGCATGGCGCTGTCTATCCCTAGGCAGCAGATCAAGTACAAGTCATATTTATAAAACTCCAGTTCTATCTAAGACTTCGAAGGATTGCTTCATAGAGGTTAATGACAATGAATGGATCACTGTTTTGTTTTGTTTTAAATCATTAAAACTTAGGGAAATCAGGTGCCATGAGTAAGAGACATAAGAAAAAGACCTTAAAGCATTCAGATACCACAGTCTTCAGGAAACATTCAAGAGATGAGAAAGGAACCCTGGAGGACACAATACCAGAGCTGAGGGAGGAAGAAACTTCTTCAGTGGTGTAGCCACTGGTCAGGTGCCCACGTAAGCAACCCTAACAAACTCATTAGGTCACAAAAGAAAGGGACATAAGAGTGAATGTGGGGGATAATTGGGAAGGGGATGGGGAGAAGGAGACAAAACAAGGTGATGGGGTGAGCATGATCAAAATAGATCATATACATGTATGACATGTCACAATTCATTTTTTTTAAAATACGGAATGCTTCATGAATTTGCATGTCATCCTTGCGCAGGGGCCATGCTAATCTCTGTATCATTCCAATTTTAGTATATGTGCTGCTGAAGCAAGTACCCACTATTGATTTTAATACATGAAATTAACTCTTAATTAACTAGGCTGGTCAGATGGCTTCTAGTAAAGTGTTTACCATGACCTGACTCCACAGCTGGCCTCTCACTCTGATCCACACATGCACACATAAATAATTGGAATAAAAATGTCATACGAAATAATAATTTTCATGCCTCCCTTCCAAAAAAAGAAAAAGAAAAGAAAAAAGGAGCAAGGGATATAGCTCAGTGGCAGGGTGCTAGCGTGCACAGTCCTTCAGTGTGAGCCACGGTGCTGTAAGGAAGGAGAGGATGGGCAGGCACACAGATCACCAGGTACATAAATAATCACTTCATAATGAAACCAACAAATAGCAAATAATAGATTACATCTTCATGAACTTCATATATTATTGTTTACATATAGAATATCAAGTAAACATTTTAGTTCTTTGAAGGAATAAAAAACAGTTGTAATTTAATAGATGATTAAATTGACAAGGCTTGTTTCAAAGGCAGCCAAATAAAATCTTTAAAAATGAAAACTATAACTACTCTATTTGGCACTCACTGGATGAGTACAGTGTCAGCACAGCTGAAGAAGGAAGGTTTGATGCAGAAGATCTGACTGAAGGACCTGCCAGGGCATCAGCAGGAGGAATATGGAACAGGCTGCAGGGGAAGACGACTAGGATGCAAACAGGGCATAACCCCATGTCTGCCATCCCAGCACTCAGAGGTGAGGGCAGGAAGGTAAGAAAAGAGAACAAGGCTGGTCTCAGTTACACAGTTTGTGAATGAGTTCTTGTCTTTAAAATGGGTGGTGGTAGAATGTAAATGAATAAAAGCACTTAGAAAAAAATCTAGGGCTGAGAAAATGACTCTGTGTAAGAGCACTTGCTGTACAGCAAGCACCCATGTGACAACCTAACAGCCTGGGAGAGCTCCACGGAAGGGGATATCTACGGCCCCTCCCTGCTTTAAAAAGCCTCTGAATCTAATGGTTTGATTCCTCTATATCTGTCTCTCCTGTGCATGCGTGCGTACGCACACACACACAGATATACACACACACACGTCCGATGCCTGTAACCCCAGTGCTGTGTGAGTCTCAAAGGAGTAAGGTAGAGAGCAATAGAGCAGGACACCCAATGTCCTACTCTGCCACAGCACACAGATGAGCATGTGCACTGCCCCCGTCTTAACTCTGGCTTGGTTTTTTATGATTTTGGTGTTTTTTTTTTTTTAGAGTAAATGTGATATATAAATTTGTCAAAATTTAGCCGGGCGGTGGTGGCGCACGCCTTTAATCCCAGCACTCGGGAGGCAGAGGCAGGCGGATCTCTGTGAGTTCGAGGCCAGCCTGGTCTACAAGAGCTAGTTCCAGGACAGGAACCAAAAGCTACGGAGAAACCCTGTCTCGAAAAATCAAAAAAAAAAAATTGTCAAAATTTAAAATGTGTGCTCTTAGATGACTCAGAGATAAGAGTATTTGTTGCTCTTGCAGAGGACCTGGTTCAATTTCTGGAACACACATGTTGGATCACAACTTCGTTCCAGAGGATCCATTGTCCTCATCAGGCACACATGTAGGGCACATTCATACATACATACAGGCAAACATCTATACATGTAAAAATAAGTCCTTAAAATACATGTTCTTCCAAAGACACATCTAAGAGAATGGAAAAGATCAGCTTTCAACTAAGAGAGAAAAACATCTGATAGAAAAATCCTGAGAGCTATGAAGAACTTGTGTAACTGAGCTGGGCAGTGGTGGTGCACACCTTTAATCCCAGCACTCAGGAGACAGAGGCAGGCAGATCTCTGAGTTCAAGGCCGGCCTGATCTACAGAGTGAGTTCCAGGACAGCCAGGATTACACAAAACAAAACAACAAAAGCCAAAACTGATAATAACTGAGTTGTGAATTTACTGATAATTTGTCAGGGTCTGGTGGCAGCCGGGACCATAAATTATTTCTCTGGGCCGGCGTGGAGGCGCGGGAATAAAGACACAACTCACATGGCTTTATCCAGAGGGAGATTCTCAGTGGTCCCTCATGAAATCCTGAGTTTACATCCTAAAAATTCCCCTCATTTATTCTCCAAACAGCCTTTATACCCAAATGTAAACTGAGGGGGAGATACATTAGCATTCTGTTTCCTAGGTAACCAGGTGAATGTCTCTTGTCACATCTACCTCTTTGACCACACCTTTCTATGCCCATTTTGTCATGTCTCCCTGGTCTTCCTGCTCAGTATGCTAGCTCTGTCACGTAGGCTGAATTAGCACCTCTTTTCAGGCATCCTCCAAATTACAAAGAGAGCAAAACAACATCCTGATCCTTTGTTAGGGTAGCAACAGCCAGTCTGGAAGGCTACGTGACCACCTCAAGTGTGGCCTATGGCTTGAGAGCCTGGCTGCCATACCATAAGAAATATGGGCCTACAATAATATGAAAATATGCCTTATCAAAGTAGGCATGAAGATGGCCAGGGCTAGGAGAAGATATCAACATAACTGCTACCACAATGAGAAGTCACCACCCATCTGCTAAAATGATCTCAACCACGTCTTAGCACAGATCTGGAGAAACTGGGCCAGCCGCACATTGCTAAGCCACGGTGGCAGGGGGGTGTAAAAAGGTGGAAAGATGTAAGCAGTGAAATAAGAGTCTCCCAGGCTAGAGTGACACTTGCTATGTAGACCAAACTGGCTTCAAATTCACCATGATCCCCCTGCCCCAGCTTCTCGAGTACTGGGATTACAAATTCACCATGATCCCCCTGCCCCAGCTTCTCAAGTACTGAGATTACAGAAGTGTACTATCACATCAAGTTTCGGCAGTTTCTTCCAAATCTGAACATGTGCCTATCATGTTGAGCACATTACTGTATGAGCCATTCTTGGGCATCTCTCAGAGGAGAAACTGCCACAGGAATCAATTCTCATCACAGCATCAGCAAACCACAATGGAAACAGTGCAAACACCAGCAAGGAGCTGCTATATATATATCCAAAAATATGTTTCAGTACTAGCAAAAATGAAGAGAATTCAATTTTAAAACTTGGGAGCTGGGCATGTATCCCAGTGAGAGGGCCTGTCCTTAGCATAAGTCAGGCCTGGCCTAGCTCCCTAGCGCTACAAAAAACAAATGTAAGCAAAAGTGAATTCAAAGACACACATGGATTGATAGCAAAATGTTGGAAAATAAACACCAGAGAGGAACAGAAGCAATCGGAGTCCTGCTGCATTGCCGCTGGGACTAGAAAATGGGGAGGTTGCTTTGGAATACAGTTTGGGAGTTCCTCAAAAAGTGATCCAACTTCAAGATGTACCCTAAAAATGAATGTGTATGCCCACACAAGAACCTGTCGGTAGCCGGGTGATGGTGGCACACACCTTTAATCCCAGCACTCGGGAGGCAGAGGCAGGCGGATCTCTGTGAGTTCGAGACCAACCTGGTCTACAGAGCTAGTTCCAGGACAGGCTCCAAAGCCACAGAGAAACCCTGTCTCGAAAAACCAAAAAAAAAAAATAATAATAATAATAATAATAAAATAAAAAGAACCTGTCAGTAAACATAGTGATTTCAGAATAGCAGGAAGATGGGAGACACCACAGAGGCTCACCAGCTCATGACTGAGTAAACCAAACACAGGACAGTCATTGATTTTATTTTGTTTTTGAGATAGTCTCACAATATAGTCTGTAAATCAGGCTGGCCTTGAACTCAGATCTGCCTGCCTCTGCCTCCCAAATGCTGGGATTAAAGTATGGTATTTACTTTTTTTAAACGGCATGCACCACCATGCCCAACTTTTGGTTATTTTTATTTTGTTTGGAGACTATGTCTCTCTACATAGCCCTAGCGTTCTGGAACCTACCATGCAGACCAGGTTGGCTTGGAACTTACAGAGGTCTGCCTTCTGAGTACCAGGATTAAAGTATGTACCACTGTGCCCAGCATTTATTTGTTTTATTATTTTAATAATGTGTGTGTGGGGGTGTGCATGTGTTAGCACTGTCCCAGGAGTACAAAAGAAAGTCTCAAATCCCCTGGGGCTGGCGTTACAGGAGATTGGGAGCCACCTAATATGGGTGTGGGAATCAAACTTGGGGCCTCTGCCAGAGCAGTAAGTGCTCTTAACCCTGAGCCATCTCTCTAAACTTCTTATTTTTTTAGTAATGTAAAGTTATTAAACTACACAAAGGGATAGAATCCTGGCACATAAATCAACATTATCCTAAATGAAATAAGCCAGACAGAAAATGCAGTGTAGTCTACAGCTCTACTTATATAGTGAAAGGCTTCAAATGGGCAAACCATAAACAAAGCAGACGAGTGAGCGATTATGAGCGCCCGGGGCATGAGGGAAAACAGACTTTGATTCGATAATGCAAAGATAACATTTAATGTGGCCGTTCAATCCGTTCCTTTATAAGGAGACCAGTGAGGCCTCATTAAACACTCGTAATTCAATTTTTCCCACGTCTTGTTTTTTAAGACAAATTCTCCTGTAGCCCAGGCGAGCCTAAAACTCACTAGCTGAGGATGGCCTTGAACTTAGGATCCTGCTTCTCCCTCCTTTGTGCTGGAATCGCAGGCCTGTATCACCACCACTCATGGCTTATGCAGTGCTGGGGACCAAACCCAGGGCTCTGTGCGGGCTTGGCAAGCTCTCAACCGAGTGAGCTACACACCACTGGCCGCTGTTCATACTTAGTTTTTGAGTCTGAGTCTCCCTCTGTGGCCCAGGCTAACCTTGACCCAGTAGCAATCTTCCTGCCTCCGTCTACACGTGTGAGTCACCACCCTTGGACTACACATGGACATCTGAATCACTGTAAAAGTGCCTGCAATTATTAAGACATAAAGAGTTCTGCTCATTCTTCTGCTGGCAGGCAATGGTACAAGCATCCTACAAGAAGCGAAAGTGCACTTCATTTCTCGAGAGGTCTGTAATTCTGAGAGGAGCTATGGAGGAGTGATCCCTAGCACCTCGTTCTGTGCAGGTCACGAGAATGGGACCTTTGACACATGCAGGGTAAGACCAGATACCCTCTGAGGGCTCTTCTAAAGCCAGGGGGACCTGAACAGAGCTCTTAACTATTAGGCTAATGGAAAAATTCCTCTCTTTTCTCCTTCCTCCAACAATCCAAACCTTGGATGGGATTTACTGGTTCTTATTCCTATCAGACTCAAGTGCAGGCCACACCCCCTTGACTCCACCCTCCTCCTGCTCCTCTTCTCCCTGGTTTAAACTCTTGTCTTATTTTATGTGTTTCAGTGCCTTGCCTGAAGTTTTCTGTTTGTGTTTGTAGTGCCTAGTGCCTGAAGAGGCCAGAAGATAGCATCAGATTCCCTGGAACTGGAGTTACAGACAGTTGTGAGCTGCCATAGGGGTGCTGGGAATTGAACCCTGCTCCTCTGTAAGAGCAGCCAGTGCTCTTAACCACTGAGCCTCCTCTCCCAGCCTTCTTTTTCTTGCTTTTTTATTGTCACCCAGAAGCACCCACACGCCCATTTACATTATATAAGTGAGTGGGTTTTTAGAGGTGAGCATCCCCTCAGGTCCAGCTCTAGGACTGAAGAAACCTTCCCCATTAAGAACCTTGTGTCAGGGCCGGGCGGTGGTGGCGCACACCTTTAATCCCAGCACTCGGGAGGCAGAGGCAGGCGGATCTCTGTGAGTTCGAGCCCAGCCTGGTCTACAAGAGCTAGTTCCAAGACAGGCTCCAAAGCAACAGAGAAACCCTGTCTCGGAAAAAAAAAAAAAAAAAAAAAAAAAAAAAAGAACTTTGTGTCAGGGCTGGAGACACAGCTCAGCAAAGTGCTTGCTGTGAAAAAAATAGCCGGACATGTTACAGGCGTGTAAACCCAATGCTCCTTCAAGGAGATGGGAAACAGACAAGGGAGTCCCCAGAAGCCTGCAGGCCTTGTAGACAGTAGTACAACAAGAGACCCTGCCTCAGGCCAGGGGGAGGGAAGACTGAGCTGAGGTTGCCCTCTGACATCTACACACTTGCAATGATATTTGAAGAACACACCTGACATTGACCTCTGACCTCCATACACATGTCTGGTCATTGTTATTTTACACTGGGGATGTTAGACCCTGTTCTACCCCTGATCTATATTTCTCGTTTGTTGTTACTGTCTTGATTTTTTAAAGGAGGATCCCACTGTGTAGCTTTGGCTGGCCTAGAACTCATACAGATCTGTCTGCTTCTGCCTTCTGAGTGCTGGGATTAGAGGCGTGCAGCCCCTACACCCCGCTATTTGTCTGTGTTTGTGAAGGATATTATTTGAAGCATAAGTTTCCAATTTTTACGAAATCTGATTTCCTTCTCACCTTTTCTTTCCCAACCTTTTTTCTTTTCGTCTTGGAAACTGAACCTCTCAAGTGCTGAGGGCCCGCTGTGCCCTGAGAGGCATGTGGTTGGCTTCTTATGCTCGTTACTGCTGCCAGAGGCACCAGCCCTGGACATGCACAGCGATGTTCTGCTCTCACATGCTCTTATCCAGTCCTAATTCAGTCATCTCAGCTTCGTGTTTCCTCTGTTCTTTTCCTAAAAAATCTCTGTGAATGAAACAATGAAACATTTGGTTTAAATGAATTGCATTCCCTAACAAATCATCAAAAACAATGATTTCAATAATCATTCAATGCCTGCCAATATAAAGAACTGTCAACACTCAAAACCAGGCCTTCCCCTGTAGGCGCTGGAATACTGACCTCCGCATCCTCCCTGCTTTGAGGACTAGCAATTACCACAGGCACTTTTGGGTCCTCTGGTGGTTTTGTCTAAACACTGAAGGTCTGGTTGGTCACAGCAGCACTGACTCCCATCTTGCAGTAGCCGATCTCAGCTCTTGAGGACATGCCGTCCCTGTGGACAACAGTGTGTGCTTCCTAGGTAGCTAACGGCACACACGTGTCTCACTTTTGAAAAGGGGCCTTTCCCACACAATGGTAAAGAAAGCAAAAATTCTAAAAACTCTTTTTTTTCAGTCTTTTGTATACTTTCTAAATTATATTTCTCCTGAGAACTATGCTTTAAAATCCAAACAATTTCATCCTAACCATGCGGATGACTTGATCTCCAGTGAGGCACCCCTCTCGTGTAAGTTGAACATTAGACTGAGAGAGTCCCGGTTCCCTGGAGCATTGTGTTAATATGTGAGGGCACCTTAGAAATGTGTGTGGTTGGGGCTGTCTCAGCAAAGCACCGGCTCCCTGCCCTTCATTCTTGTGTGAAGTGTAGCGAGCTGCTGCCAGAAAGAGAACCAGAAACCCAGAAACCCCATGCTATCCTGGAGTGTAACGAGCAGGATATTCACAGAAACAGGTGTGGTGTAACTGAGTTGTCTCAGCATAAGAAATGACAAAACCACCTTGGATTTCTACAGGGCGACAGCGGTGGCCCACTCATGTGCTATTTACCGGAATACAGGAGATACTTTGTGATGGGCATCACCAGTTACGGCCATGGCTGTGGCCGGAGACGTTTCCCCGGTGTCTACAGTGGCCCTGCCTTCTTCCAGCCGTGGCTCACAGAGCATTTCTCACGGGGCAGTACTATGCGAGTGTTCCATGCAGACGTGGGGCTGGGCCAGATCCTCGTGGCTTTAGGCCCTGTCATCCTTCTAGGAGTGACATAAAGAGACACTGCAGACTGTCAGTCTGTCCCTGCTGTGTTCTACACAAGGAGATTGTTCTTCCGAGCTCACTGTAGTGTTCTCACGTCAGCATTGTTTCTTGAACAATGTCACAAAGGACTGTGACAGATACACAGTTGTGACTTTTGGCACCAAATCACGTGCCTCCTTAGAGCCTGATTGTTTTGTTGTTTAATCGTAATTTTGTATTTGGAATACTCTCTTAGAGTTTGTATAAATTGTTCGGTTCACTCTGTACTTTATGTGTATAAATGCCAATAAACAGTTCATAACACAGCTGAAAAATCTTTTGTTAAACTCATCAAAACACATTTTAAGTTAAATTTTATTTGACTTCCTTTTCAGTTTGGGTGTGGTGGCAGAGAGTTCATGGCGGTCACTTGGCTCTGCTGTTTCTGGGCCTGGGCTGAGGCAGTGATGGTGGGAGACAGGTTAAGCCAAGTAGCTCGCTCATGACAGCCAGAAGCAGACGGGCTAAGGCTATGTAGTCACGAAGCGCAGGCATCTTAAAATCATTTCTGTATGTATTTTGAGATGAGGCTTCACTATGTAGCCCAGGCTAGCCTCAAGTTTGAGATTCTCCTGCCTCAGCCTCCTGAGTACAAGGATTATAGGTGTGAGCCACTGTGTGTAGCTAAGTATTTGTAAAGTACATAACAATAGAAAGAAAAACTTCTATAGTCCTAAGATGCCTACCACGAAATCCTATCTTTTCATTTAATTTTTTATGCCAGCTATTCTGAAAGCTTCCATATATACAATAGGTATAAAAATAGTACCACAATTATCCATCCATACTTTATTCCCTCATTCTAACATCATGTTCTTAGACTCTCCTTCTACATGCACATGCGCCCATATGCGCACACACACACACACACACACACACACCTGTAAATAAGCTATTAAATAAATAACTAAGCACTTCCCAAACTTGGGAAGAAAAATGGCTGCCAAGTTCATGAAGCCCATAGGTCCCCAAAAAGTTGAACCCAAAGGACACCAAGACATATTATAATTTGTCTAAAGTCAAAGAAAAAGTTCCAAGAACTACAAGGGGAAAAAGTCTCTGTTCAACTATCAGCATGTTCCTCAGCAGCCATCTTGAAGGGAAGGAAAGAATGGAGCGTTTTAAAAATCTTGAAAAAAGAAAACTAAGCCATAACAGCAGCAGAAACGCAAGATCCCTAGACCCTGCAAAGCTGAGCTTCAGAACAACAGGGCTGGAGAGCAGGTCAGTGGAACTGCTTACTCAGCATGTGTGGCCCTGGAAGGGGGAGAAGAGAGGGAAGGTGGGGTAGGGGGAGAGAACCCAAGAGGAGCAGGGGAGGGGAGAGGAAAGATGGGGTAGGGGGAGAGAACCCAAGAGGAGGAGGGGAAGGGAGAGGGAAGGTGGAGGGGGGAGAACCCAAGAGGAGGAGGAGAGGGGAGAGGGAAGGTGGGGAGGAAGAGCCTAAGAGGAGGAGAGGGGAGAGGGAATGTGGAGGGGGGAGAACCCAAGAGGAGGAGGAGAGGGGAGAAGGAAGGTGGGGGGGAGAGCCCAAGAGGAGGAGAGGGGAGAGGGAATGTGGAGGGGGGAGAGCCCAAGAGGAGGAGGAGAGGGGAGAGGGAAGGTGGGAGGGAGAGAACCCAAGAGGAGGAGGGGAAGGGAGAGGGAAGGTGGGGGGGGGAAGAGAACCCAAAAGGAGGAGAAGGAGAGGGGAGAGGGAAGGTGGTGGAGAAGAAAAAAAAAAAGAAACCAAGACACAATGTGGACCTTTCTGAATGAACACAAGCTGAGTTCACGGCTGTCCTTGCCTTAGAGACATGCTCTAAGGGATCAAGCTTAGGAAGGAGTGACTGTTATACAAATTACATGGATGATAAACTTGCCGGGCTCCAGCCTTGGCTTGGGTTCAGGTACTGAGGCAGGGCGCAAGGAAAACTCAAGTGACCCCAAATAGCCCCGGGCATCTTTATTTATACTTAAACAGAATTTTGTTTTGTTTTTTAACCAGGGTAACAAGAACAGCTTTACTATTGGCTTCTATTTTTGATTTTAGGGGATACATCGTAATTTAAGGAATACACCCTGATCATTATGAAAAGCCCCATTGTTCCCCTTTCTGCTTCCTCAAATACACCTTCCCACCCCTGCATAGCCTTATTCTAGACATGGAGTTCAGCATTTTTTCAGGCTTAACTAAATATCAAGCTGGACACATCCTGCTCCAGCAACACTTTATGTCAGCTGGCAGCTACTTGTGGTTACGAAGCTAAAAAAGTAATAGACATGGTCGCAATGCTTTAAGGATAGCAATATTCAAACGCAGACAGTTCTTTCATGTCTGCAAGTTATGCTCTTATATGGCTCCCTTTTCTACAAGAGGGTCCCATGTCTGCATCTCTCTGTAAGGCATGCTTTCCCCACCCCACACTGCACGCTCCTGTGTGGGGTAAAGATGGGCCTACGCAGTGGCTTTTCATCTGGAGCATTCCAGATCCTACCAACAATTCTATGTTGGGTGCCCAGGGAACTTTCTCTCTACAGTTGGCACTGTGGATTCCTGAGGCCTTTCCCCTCTCTGTGTCTGCGTGCCTTGCTCTCCTTTGCAGACCTATGGGACAAGGCCAGTGTTCCAAGTGTTGTTTTCTCACGGCTCCTGACGATCTCCACTGAGTCAGAAAAGTTCCCAGGATTGGGAGTTGTAGTTAGTGATTCCAGATAAGAGATTTGAGAAACATTAGCACACTGTTGAATCTTATGGTGAAAATTTTCAAGAAAGAACAGAACATCCAGAGAAAATTACAGCTGTTGCATGTGTGACTGACAAAGTAAAACTAAAAACTGTCCAAAGAATCACCAGTACAATGAGAGAGAAAAGAGCCTGCAAGCTGCATGAATTTTGGTCCTTGCTAAGAGAGACTCCGATCCCATGGGGGCCCATGGAAGGCCATTGCTGATCCAAGACTAGGCTGCACGGCTCCCAACATAAACCCACTGGAAAAGGTAAGTACATAGACACATTCAGGATCATGTAATTTCACAGCGGTCACATATGAACCAATTTCAATTGCTATAAAATTACTGCAGTTGGCCATGGCGGCCCATGTCTATAATCCCAGCACTTGAGAGGCTGAGGCAGGAGGATTGGGATATAAGACAAATCTATCTCAGAAATAAGCAAACAACTAGGGCTAATTACCTACAATAATGCATTGCAATGTGTTGTCATTGTTGAGACAGGGCCTTATATAGCCCAGGCTGGCCTTGAACTGATCCTCCAGCTCAGCCTTCCGACTGCTGGGATCACTGGGCATGAGCCACTACACCAGACATTTCTTTTCTTTTCTTTTTTTTTTTTTTATTTTCGAGACAGGGTTTCTCTGTAGCTTTTTGGTTCCTGTCCTGGAACTAGCTCTTGTAGACCAGGCTGGCCTCGAACTCACAGAGATCCACCTGTCTCTGCCTCCCGAGTGCTGGGATTAAAGGCGTGAGCCACCACCGCCTGGCCACCAGGCATTTCTTTTTTTTTAAATTTATTTATTTATTAAGGATTTCTGCCTCCTCCCCGCAACCGCTTCCCATTTCCCTCCCCCTCCCCCCGATCAAGTCCCCCTCCCTCATCTGCTCGAAGAGCAATCAGGGTTCCCTGACCTGTGGGAAGCCCAAGGACCGCCCACCTCTATCCAGGTCTAGTAAGGTGAGCATCCAAACTGCCTAGGCTCCCCCAAAGCCAGTACGTGCAGTAGGATCAAAAACCAACTGCGATTGTTCTTGAGTTCTCAGTATTCCTCATTGTCCGCTATGTTCAGCTAGTCCGGATTTATCCCATGCTTTTTCAGACCTAGGCCAGCTGGCCTCAGGCATTTCTTAAAGATATAAATCATCATATTAATGCCCTAACATATGAGTAGAGGCCAGGATTAAAAATATAGTGATTTTTGTATACAAAAGTGTTAAGTTACAAGTTATAGCTATAAAATGCTTCATGAACACACCATAGGGTTCTTGTTTGTTTGGCAGTGGCTTACTGGGTAAAGTTCCACTGTCTGTCTTCAGTGGGGCTACATGGCTTCTCCTGACTCTGCTTCCTTTCTCCCAGCATTCAGTTTAGTTTTTCCCACCTACCTAAGTTCTGCCCTATCAACAGGTCAAGGCAGTTTATTTAATAACCAATGGTAATCACAGCATACAAAGGGGAATCCCACATCACTTCACCCAAAAGCAAAGAAGAGTTAAATGGGTAAAAAATGAAAGTCAACTGGCTGGGCAGTGGTGGCACACACCTTTAATCCCAGTACTTTGGAAGCAGAGGCAACCTGGTTTACAGAAGAAATTCCAGGACAGCCAGAGCTACACAAAGAAACCCTGCCTTGAAAGGGGAGAAAAGAAAAGAAAAGAAAAGAAAAGAAAGCCAACTATGTACCTGAGCTTTAACATGTCAGGTAAATTTAACCAAAAGTGAGTGTGTGGAATTACATTTTACATACTTTAAGTAAAAACACAGTCCTTATTTAATGATAAAGAAATATAAGCATTTATGCTCCTAGAATCGACTAGCCAAAGCACATGCCAACAGCTGGAAGGCGAGGGGTTGTTTCTGCTGTTATTACTCTTGTGAGCAGTGCTAAAGACCCAGGCGAGTGCCCTGTCACTACACCTCCCTAGAATAAGGACTTAAATATCTCAGTCTTAACAATGAATATGGCACAGCTCAAAGGTGAGCAGGGAACCTGAAGAGCACCACAAAGTAAAAGGAAGTGATATACATATAACAGACACACAGGTTTCTTTTTTTTCAACTCCATAGGGCTCCTACTACATGGTATATCACACACAAATCTACAGCATTGTGAAGATGAATGTCAAGCAGATTTCCTACAATGACTGAACCAGAACACAGCACTGGGAAGAAACCCAGACACTTCCCCCATATCTGGAGATTAAGTGACATATTCGTGAGCCAACTGTGGCTTGAAAGAAGATTGCTCCCATGTGGACTGACTGTCACTATTAGGAGGTGTGGCTTTGTTGGAGGGTGTGTATCACTGTGGGGGTGGCTTTGAGGTCTCGTATATGCTCAAGATACACCCAATGTGAGGCAGAGTTCACTTCCTACTACCTGTGGATATAAATGTAGAGGTCTCTGCTCCTTCTCCAGCCCCATGTCTGCCTGCAGCACACCGCCGTGAAGATAGTGGACTAAGCCTCTGAACTGTAAACCAGCCCCAGCTAAATGTGTTCCTTTGTAAAAGTTGCCATGGTCATGGTGTCTCTTCACAGCAATAGAAACCCTGACTACGATCTTGAAGAGCAGGAGAGATGGCTCAGCCCTCAAGAGAGTGTAGTTTAATCCAAGCACCTACACCAGGCAGCTCACAGTTGCCTGCAACTCCAATCCTAGAGACCCAACACTTCCTTCTGTCTCCATGGGCATGCACATACACAAATTAAAAAAAAAAATCTTCAAAACAAGAACTTAAAAAAAAAGTATTGAGAGGGGCTATGGAGACAGCTCAGTTGATGGAGGATCTCTCGCCCCTCTGACCTCCTTGGGGTCATGCAAACACATGGAGGATCTAACGCCCCCTCTGGTCTCTCTGGAAACATGTACACATGTAGGATCTAGCGCCCCCTCTGGCCTCCCTGGGGTTAAGTGTGAAGGATCTAATGCCCCCTCTGGCCTCCCTGGGAACTTAAGAGAAAGCTATCTTGAGACAGGGGCTAGCAAGATAGCTCAGATGGGAAGGTGCTTGCCTTGACACAGGAGGACCTGAGTTTAATCCCCCAAAACCACATTAAAAGAAGAAAACTGGCTATAGATATACTTGCAAACTCCAACACTCAAGAGGTGGACACAGACAGGTCCTTGGTCTTCACCAGCCGCAATCCTGGCCTATATGGCCAAGGCTAGTGAGAACCCCTGTCTCAGAAAGTAAGGTGGGAGCCGGGTAATGGTAACGCACACCTTTAATCCCAGCACTTGGGAGGCAGAGGTAGGTGGATCTCTGTGAGTTCAAGTCCATCCTGGTATACAGAGCAAGTTCCAGGGCAGCCAAGGCTATACAGAAACCCTGTCTTGAAAAATAAAAATAAAAAAAAAAGTGAGATGGGAGCTGGTGGGAGGTCAGTACTTGCTGGACAAGCTGGACAACCCCGTCCAGTCCCCTTTCCCACAGTGGAAGGAGAGTGCCAACTTCCACATTAGATGGCTCACAGCCACCTGTAATTCCAGCCTGGGATGATCTGATACCCTCTTCTGAATTCCTTGGGCACCCACATATGCATTATATAACAGTCACACAAATACATACATAGAGATAAAAATGTAAATTAAAAGAATAGTATAACATAGCAACGAATCATGCTAATGTTCTGAGCATAGATGGCGTTTCCCTATTTCCCCAGCTATCAAACTGCAATTGTTAGGGCTCTCACAGGAAAATTTATTTTCAGAAAGAAAAAAAAAAAGAAAGAAAAAAAACCAGCCTTTGCCTTAAGCCCTTTGTACAGCCCTTGTGACTCATGGTTTTATTTACTCATTGGCTTTTTAAGATTTAGCTACCAGCCAGTCGTGGTGGCGCACACCTTTAATCCCAGCAATGGGAGGCAGTGGTGGATCTCTGTGAGTCTGAGGCCAGCCTGCTCTACCAAGTGAGTTCCAGGACAGCCAGGGGGCTACATCGTTAGACTTCTTTCTCACCCCACCTCTCAAAAACAAACAAACATGCAAAAACAAACCAACATCTCTAGCTCCTCCTGTGGTTTTCTGAGACAGGGTTTCTCTGTGTAGCCTTGTAGACCAGGCTGGCCTTGAACACACAGAGATCTGCCCGCCTCCCAAGTACTGAGATTAGAGGTGTGTCTCTGCACCACCCAGTTTCCCCTGTGGTTTTACTTATCAGTTTCCATGGTTAGAATGGAATGGAATGGCCTCCAGAGACTCCTGTGTTTGAGTGCTTGGTCCTCAGCTGCTGGAACGGTTTGCAAAGGACTAGGAGATGTGACCTTGTTGGAGGAGCGGATGGGCTTTGGGGTTTCAAAATTCCACACCATTACCAGTTAGCTGGTGCTCTCTCTCTCTCTCTCTCTCTCTCTCTCTCTCTCTCTCTCTCCTACCCTTTGTGTTTGTGGACTGGACCCAGTTCTCAGCTGCTTCTCCAGTGTCATTCCATGATAACGAACTTACCCTCTAGAACTGTAAATTCTTTCTGGTCCTGGTGTCTTACCACAGTACTAAAAAGTGAGTAAGATAAATTGCAATCCTTTCCATGATACTTCCGGAGCCAACTACAAAAGAGAGGAAAAGGAAGGAAAACAACAACCAAGTTTCTTAGCAAACTTTGAGAGGTGTGTTCAGTCTACCCCAATCACATAAAAGGCAACCACTAAGGCGCTTAAATTTGGCTCTCCTTGGACTTGTCTTGTTCTTTTCCTGAGCCTTTTTCTGCAAATCAACTCCCCTCCACATCCACTCCCTTGCTAAAGTCTATCTAAAAATCTTTAGCTCACCACTGTCGTCTGGTTACAGAGTGCAAACCCGGCACTCAGGGGGTGGGGACAGGAGGGGGTCCAAGCTCATCCTTAGCTCCATAATGAGGCTTGAGATCAGCTAGGCTACATGAGACCCTGTCTCAAAACCAAAACATAACTGGGGATGGGACAGCAAGATGGATTAGCAGGGAAGGCATTGCTGCCAGTCCTGAGAGCCAGAGACCTAACTCCCAAAAGTTGTCCCCTGCCCTTCACACGTCTTGGGTATTTGAATACTTGGTCCCCATTGGTTGTCTGTTTAGGGAGGGTTAGAAGGTGTGGCCTTATACCTTTAATCCCAGCACTCAGGAGAAAGAAGTAGGCAGGTCTCAGCAAGTTCCAGGACAGCCTGATCTAAATTTCAGGACAGTCAGGGCTACATAGTGAGACCATACTGGGGGGAGAGGTGTGGTCTCACTGAAGGAAGTGTGTCACTGGGGTGGGCCCTGAGGTTTCAAAACAGGCACGTCATTTAAGGGTCTTTCTGTCTCCTGCTCACAGTTTGAGATGTGAGTTCTCGGCTATTCGTGCCACCATGACAGCTTCATTCTCACCAGGCTGCTATTCAGCCATCAAGGACTCCACCCCTCTGGAACTCTAAACCAATTAAACGCTTTCTTCATGCTGGGTGGTGGTGGCGGCGGCTAAGCCCAGCACTCAGGAGGCAGAGGCAGGCGGATCTCTGTGAGTTCGAGGCCAGCCTGGTCTACAAGAGCTAGTTCCAGGACAGGAACCAAAAAAAACAAAACAAAACAAAACAAAACAAAAAAAACCAACAACAACAAAAAAAAAACTACGGAGGAACCCTGTCTAGAAAAAAAAACCAAACAAACAAACAAACAAACAAAAACCAAACTGCTTTCTTCATAAGTTGCTTTGCTCATGGTGTTTATCACAACAATAGAAACTAACACAGTTGTGGTATGTGTTGGTGTGCACTCAAAAGCAAGCGCATGTACCGTCCGTACTAGTACGTGTACTACATGTACTATGCCTGTAGCGCGGGCACCTGCACTATAAGACTGCTCGTGAGCCGGGCAAGGACCTGGAGATTTAAACACACAAAGACACACAGACAGAGTCACGGGTCATCCTTGAAACAAGAATGCCCCTTTTATTGTGTACCAGAGCCGCTTATATCTGGATCCTTAACTGATAGCCACGCCCCAGCCAAACCTGTTGTAATTAGGAGCGGTGGGCTGCGTCCCCAGCACCCGGCCGCCCCCACGGCTAGCTTTACCCGAAATAATTACACGGAAACTGTATTCTTTTAAACACTGCCTGACCCATTAGTTTCAGTTTCTTATTGGCTAGCTTTTACATATTGATCTAACCCATTTCTATTAATCTGTGTAGCCCAAGAGCTGGCTTACCAGGAATGATCTTAACCTGCGTCTGTCTGGAGTGGGAGAACCATGGTGACTCCCTGATTCAGCTTCTTTCTCCCAGCATTACGTTCTGTTTACTCCGCCTACCTAAGGGTTGGCCTATCAAATGGGTCTAGGCAGTTTCTTTATTAATAAGAAATCACTCCCACATCATTTCCCCTTTTTCTGTTTAAACAAAAAAGAAAGGCTTTAACTTTAACATAGTAAAATTACATATAGCAAAACAGTTATCAAGCAAGAATTACAGTTACAATATTTATATCTATTTTATCTTTTATCATAACTAAGGAAAACTATAACTATCTATTTATTCTTTAACTCCATCAAAGACTCCAGAAGGATATAATACTACCTAAGTAAACAAGAAATAAGAAAACTCTAGAAATGACAGAGACATCTTGCTGCCTGGACAGTCACCCAAAGTTCTTTTGTATGGTTGGGGCATCCATCTTCAGCCTTCAGGCCCATAGTATCCAGCAGACATTTTCATGAAGCAGGAAATTTCAAAGACAGTTCAGTCACTATCTGCTGTGTCCTGCAGAATGTCTCACAGACTCTTTCATGAGTCATGAACCCCAAAAGACCGTCTCACCTTTAGGCAAGTTCAGCAGTCCTCTCTCTGCGGGTTCTCTGTGTCCATTTTATGCAACAGTCCAGGCAAGAGCAGTTTCTTGCCCAAATGGCCATCCAACTCCATAAGGATCCTCTTCGATGCCCATCTTCCTCTCGAAGTAGATTGGTGCCACCAGGAACAGATATGTCTCATTGTCATGAAAAGTCCTAAGTTATTAAAATATTTTAAATGCCATATTCTGTAGCCTTTGAGAGATATGAAGAATGCCTATCTGAAATATATCTCTATATATCTAGAAAATCTAAGTAACATGACTACAAACTTTACTATCATCGATGATTATCCATTAGCAACCTATATTTCCTATTATACATTACATTTTAAAAGAACTACACAATCACAATACCTTAATCAATATCAGAAATACATATACATATAACAAAATTGACCTTAAAATCCACACCAATTCAAATTATTCATACCTATATCATTTCCCCCTTTAAATGTAAAAGAACATTTATAAACAATATTTTGGGAACATGGGCGCAGTTTTTTCTCTCCAAACTGCTTCCTGCTGAATGGGGGCGTCGTTAATGAGGTCTTTCATGGTATAACCTGTGTGCTAGTTTCATCTCAGTTGGCAGTTGAGCGAAGTAAATTTTTGAGGGTGTTACAGCAACCTTTCAGGAGGGCGTGGTCTATCATACCATATCAGGATAGATGCAATCCACAGGGTCTGGTCCTCTGTGAAAACAAAAGAAGACCCTTTCCAAAGCATCATATCCTTAGACCCAAATTTTGAAATTGTAATACCCTTATATCCATTTTGGTTTAGCTTGGCAGCCCATGTAATGAAATGTCTCTCTGTACTTAGCTCCTTCACAGTCAAAAATTTTAAAGAAAACACAATGTACATAATCCAGACTCTCTGTGAATTTTCCATTTTTACGTGGCTTATTTTTCATTTCTCTTAATCTATAACTATCTGTATTCTGTCTCTTTAAAGACTTTACCCTTTTTTTTTAACCATTAATTTTATTCTCTATATTCTTTATCTTCTCTCTCTCAAGCCTACGTACATTCATCCAACAGTGTGGTCTTTTGTGTCTGAATCTGTTTTATTGTGAATCTGTAACATTTTTTTTTTTTACTATCCAGGAGCATTTCTTAAAATGTTAAACACTTCTTAAAAACTTAAGTTGCACCATGTACAGGTAATACGGTACTGCCTGTTTCCTGCCCAGTCGAAACCTTAACTGCGCTATTTTTATGGTAATTATGGTAGTTCCTGCCTGAGACCAGCACAGTTCATCATGTCGGAGCCTAGCCGCTCCTGCCTCAGAGCCATTTGGTGCCCCTGAGCCACATACAGTTCCAGGCACACAGCAGTCCACATTGCCATCAACCAAGCCGTAGCACATTATTCCAAATGCTCCATTTAAAACCTCTGTCTCCCGCAGGATCCAGACAGAGATCGCAATGGCGGCACAGCCCAGAAAACCGGCATTTTAAAACAGCCAGTTTTTTCCTGCTGCTGAGTCAGGACAATTTCTTTGCGGCACGCAACCCACAAACAGCAAAAAGCTGTCTTAAATTCTCTCTCTCTCCTTTTTAAGCCCTCTCAGGTTTTACGCGGAGTTCATTAGCACGTTGGGTGCCACTCTGTTGAAATAAGAGCAGTGGGCTGTGTCCCGCCACCCGGCTAGCTTTACCCGAAATAATTACACGGAAACTGTATTCTTTTAAACACTGCCTGACCCATTAGTTTCAGTTTCTTATTGGCTAGCTTTTACATATTGATCTAACCCATTTCTATTAATCTGTGTAGCCCAAGAGCTGGCTTACCAGGAATGATCTTAACCTGCGTCTGTCTGGAGTGGGAGAATCATGGCAACTCCCTGACTCAGCTTCTTTCTCCCAGCATTCCAGTTCTGTTTACTCCGCCTACCTAAGGGTTGGCCTATCAAATGGGTCTAGGCAGTTTCTTTATTAATAAGAAATCACTCCCACATCACAAACCCACCAGAAACCACTCTCCTGCCATCAGGAACTCCTGAGGGTCTTGTGCCCGGAGCAGCTGAAAACACAGGGAAACAAGTTGTTTTGCTCAGAGCAGTTGCTAGCATAACTAGTTGTTTACAGGAAGTTCAGGGTCTGGGTCCGCATCCCCCAACAAATGTGCACACACACAAACATACACACGCAATGGTAGAAAAGGGCTCTCCCACTGTGTTTCCTTGACTGGCATGAAGCTCACTGTGTAGAACAGACTGGCCATCCCCCTGCCTCTGCCTCTGCTGGGATTAAAGGCAGCACCACCAGGTCCAGCCTGATAATAGCTTAATTTTCCATAGTTCCAAACTGGAAACAATCCAGTCATATGCCAACAAGTGATGAGATAAACAGATGTAGGGTGTGACTGGAAAGCAAGAAAATGGCCCTGAATCCATCGCCCGCTTTCAGAAACAAAAACAAAAATGGGGCTGGAGAGATGATGGCTCAGTGGTTAAGAGCACCGGCTGCTTTTCCATAGGTCTTGAGTTCAGTTACCAACAACCACATGGCTCACAACTATCTATAGTTTTTTTAAAAAGTGCAAAAAAAGTGTGCCTGGCCAGCTCATAAAAGCACTAGCAGTACACCCAGTGACCAGGTAAATGGGTGCTGTACACCCACAATTCCAGCACTCCTACAGTGGCCCGGAAGCAATGACAGAATTACTAGAAGCCAGTAGGCCCTGGCCTGGGGTGCTCAGCACAGCTGTAGAGACGAGGGGCCCTCCCTCGGCAAGGTGGAGGGGAATCCGCTGTTGACACTTGTCCTTCTACATGGGTGACTGACAAGTGCACACACGTGAACACGCAATTAAAATAAAAATCTGGGCAGTGGGGGTGGCACATGCCTTTAATCCCAGCACTTTTGGGGGACGGGGAGCAGAGGCAGGAGGATCTCTGAATTCCGGGCCAGTCTGGTCTATAGAGTAAATTCCAAGACAGAAAGAGCTACACAGAGAAACCCTGTCTTGAAAAACCAAATAAATAAATAAATAAATAAATAAAATTTTTAAAATGAAAAAAAAAACTGCATATGCTCTAGCACACACATGTGCTCACACACACTCATGGATTGGTTGTTAGGATACTTTTGTTTGATTCTTTTTTGTTTTTGAGACAGGCCTCTCTATTCTACAGTTGGGATGGGGGAGTTTCCTGTGTCACTGTGTAAGTCAGCCTGGTCTCACAGACTTCACACACCTCTGCTTGCCTTTGCTTCCTCAGTGCTGGGATTAAGGTGTGTGCCATCAGGTCCTGCTGTTGTAATTGCATAAGTGTAGGGTATATAAGTGTGAGTGGACTTTAAATCATCCCTACACACCCCTTCCAGGGTTAGGATCAGTGATCCGGTAGTTGCCTGTCATGCGTGAGGCCCTGGGCTCAGTCCTTTGTACCATCCACCTCCACCATCAAATAAAAGGAAGATCCAAAAGAGAACACGGCTCCGCCGGTCCCCCGCACTCTTGTGGTTGTTCCCTCCTCTGATGCCGACACTGCCCTGCCAGTTGTCAGAGGCTAGAGCTGTCTCACTCCATTTCACCTGGAAACCGGTGGAATGACTTCTTGATCAGACTTGCAGAGCTGCGTGAATATATTAGAGTCTCAATTCTTCCAGCTGTGCCTATGATTCTATTGCCATTCACACATCAAAAGCTCCGTGCTTCACTTAGAATCGCTTTGATAGTTCACTTAGTTCCATGAAGACCTGTTCGAGCACTCAGAAGAAACAGAAGCAAATGATTTAATAAATAATCCAAGAAGTCCGTGCAGCATGGCCTTTGTGACAGAGGTCTGTGATCTCAAAACTTGAGAGGTCAAAGCAGGATCAAGAATTCAAGGCCAGCTTGGTCTAAGGAGTGAGACCCTGCCTTTGGCAAAAAAACCCAGAACACTCCCATCAAGACAGATTCTTGCAGCTATAAACTGGGGGACTTATAGATGTGACTGTCCTGAGCACTAGTTTACCCCATAGGCTGTTACACAATAGCCAAGTGTAATGAAGGTGAAGAATGACGACTGCACTTTAAACCATAGGCGGGTCAAACAGTGACTTAGCAGAAATCCCTCGGATTAATTATTAACCTATGAAAGCCTCTGTTGAGAAAGGAACTTGGGAAACTGTTGACTGAGGCTAGGCGGAGAGCCCTTTCACTTCTTTATTTAAAAGAAAAAGAAAAAAAAAAGGACCTGGGTGGGGTGCCCTGGGGAGAGGAGAAAGGAGGGGACTAAATTATGAGAGAGGGGTCTCAGTCAAACATCCCGTGGGGGCTCTAATCCACGCGGGGACTCTCCTCAGGACGGACTTGCCGACTGGCTGGGTGGGTGAGGTGAAAGGGCCTTGCTTATAACAAACCGCAGCAGAACCTTGCCGCTGCCTCCAGACCCAAACAAGGCCAGGCAGGACCAGATCGCAGTTCTGGCTGCAACTCTCCTGAGGAACCACGAGGGACAGCCCTGGGCCGCTGCGCACGCAGCTGTGCCAACTTCGGCCTCATCTCCTGGGTGGGGTGGGGAGGGAATCTTGGGTTTTGTTTTTCTGCTCAGCGGCGCCACCTCCTTCCTGGTTGGCTCTGGAACGCGGCCCGGAGCCTGCGCCCTGCTCCTCCTCCAGAGGACTGCTCCGGGCTGTGGCCCTTTCTCCTCCAGTCGCCGCGATGTCGCTCGCCATCCTGGTCCTCCGGCTGGTTGTCGGCATCCTGGCGTTTCCCATGTATCTGCTGAACCTTTTAGGCATGTGGAACTGGATATGCAAAAAGTGGTTTCCCTACTTTCTGTCGCGGTTCACGGTGACGTACAACGAGCAGATGGCGAGCAAAAAGAAGGAGCTTTTCAGCAACCTGCAGGAGTTCGCGGGCCCCTCGGGGAAGCTGTCGCTGCTGGAGGTGGGCTGCGGCACCGGGGCCAACTTTAAGTTCTATCCCCCCGGGTGCAGGGTGACCTGTGTCGACCCTAATCCTAGCTTCGAGAAGTTCCTGTTCAAGAGCGTCTCAGAGAACCGGCAGCTGCAGTTCGAGAGCTTCGTGGTGGCGGCCGGGGAGAACATGAGCCAGGTAGCTGATGGCTCCATGGACGTGGTGGTCTGCACCCTCGTGCTGTGCTCGGTGAAGAACCAGGAGAAGATTCTGCGCGAGGTGTGCCGAGTGCTGAGGCCGGTGAGTGATAGATGAGTACTAACCCTGACCCTAACCCCAAGGGTGGTCCTGTCAATTTCAGGTGTATTCTAATCTAAAAGGTACACTTTAAAAAAAAAATCAGGGAAGGATTTTTTTTTTTTAAAGAGTGGCGGAGAACGGCAAAGGTAAGTACTGACAAATCAAAATTTAAAAAGTTCTAAATAGCTGCAGAGGCAAGGGCCTGCAGGACAGCTCAAATGTCGGACTTGCTAACAGCAGCTCCCAGAACAGCTGAAGGGTTCATGCCCCCCACCCCCGAGTTAAAAAACATTACAAGTGCCAACACTGAGGAGGCAGAGGCAGGCTGATGTCTATGAGTTTGAGGCCAGCCAAGGCTACACACTGAAACCCGGTCTCAAAAAACAAACCAAACAACAATTGGCAAGCCACTAAGGACAACGGGTTTCTTAAAACTGGTCAGAGTTAAAAACAAAACAAAACAAAACAAACAAGATGAGCAACTGGGCAAGATCAGGAACACAAATTAAAGTAGTCATTGTATGAGAAAAACCTAGAGGCCGTTTTTAACCGTGACACTGTCTGAGGCATAGTCTAGGTACTGGGGTGGATCTGGGAAGGGGCCCTCATACAGCAACTTTATCTACTAGAAATTTATCTACAGCTACTCATGTGCGAAACCTTGTCCATCACAAGGATAGTCATTAACGGAGCATTGGCATTAGTGGAAACGGGAGAAAACCTGTCTGCGGATGGAGATTGTCACATAGTCAGGAACACACATAAACCTGGCAAAAGTCAGTGTCTGGGAGGCTGAGGGCTCAGCATAGTCTCTCTGGCACAAGGACAGGTGCGCAGCGATCAAACTAGCAGGTAGCCACACCTGACACACACCAGACATGGCCTCGGTTGTCTTCCTTAGCGTCTGTGGTTGCTTAATCGAGCCCAGATCATCATGACAGCCTCAGTTTACCCTGACCATAACCCTCTGAGGCAGGTTCTTATGCTGATCCTTTCAGAAAAGAGGTTTAAGGAGTACACCCACGTTATATAGCAATGCTTGTGAATCCAGGTCTCGTTCTCACTGAATTGTGCTAGGCTGGCCTGAAACTCTGTAAGTAGACCAGGCTGGCCTGAAACTCTGTAAGTAGACCAGGCTGGCCTGAAACTCTAAGTAGACCAGGCTGGCCTGAAACTCTGTAGTTAGACCAGGCTAGCCTGAAACTCTGTAAGTAGACCAGGCTGGCTGTGAACTCACAGAGCTCTGCCTCCCACGTACTGGATTAAAGACATGCACCACTACACCCTGCCCAGGTCCAGCTCTTCAGTGAGAATATCACTGTCATCTTCTGGATTTCGGCATTTCTGCCCCTTTGCTGTCCCTCAGCTGAAGCTCTCCCTCAGCTCTCCTTCCACATATATACCCTCCCCAACAGTCTCACGTGTCCCGAGTGTTTTCAGCTACATGCCTGCTCAGATTTCCGAATCTCAACACCCGTGCAGAGTTTGCTCCACCCCGCCCCGCCCTGCCCTGCTAAGCTCCAGGACAATCATTCACAGACACAGCAAAGCCCATCTCTGCTTTGCCTTCCTGTCTCCTGCCCTAGCCTGAGGAAATGACATATTTGGTTTTTCGTTTTTACTAGGAAATTCGGTTTTCTTTTCTTTTTTTTTTTTTGATTTTTTCGAGACAGGGTTTCTCCGTAGCTTTTGGTTCCTGTCCTAAAACTAGCTCTTGTAGACCAGGCTGGCCTCGAACTCACAGAGATGGAAATTCGGTTTTCTATTCTTAAACATATGCTTTTTTTTCTTGTCTGTATAATTTGGGATAACTACATCTCTAAACTGAAATCTATCTGGAACTCTGCCTTTGGGTGTCCAGGACCAGAGTAGCTTAACAAAGGCCAGCAAAAGGGAGATGTGTTTCTTTCCCCTCTTGGAAACGCACAGGACTGCTTAGGTAGCATGTCCATGCCCTACGTGGGCTGCAGGGCTGCTTAGGTAGCATGTCCATGCCCTACGTGGGCTGCAGGTGAAAAATCAAAGTACAGTTTCTCCCCTAAAGGCAATATCACTTACTATCCCTGGCTGAGTAAAACCGAAGGATGGAATGCCACCCTGGCTGTCATTTGCATTATGAATGAAATAACACAGTCTAGTCTACACAGCACCTGTAAGTAGGTTCCTGCTCTCCTTCGACAGCTCCTGTGTTTCCAGCACTTACAGTCAGTGCCTTGGAACACTTTGCTAATGAATTGAAAGATTTTTTGTTTTGTTTTTAAGTAGAAGTCAGATGTGGTGGAACACACCTGCAATGCCAGCTTGAGGCAGGAGGACTGGGAGTTCAAGACCAGCTAGTGCCAGGATGAGTTTGCTGTGTAGTGAGCTCGAGACCAACCTGGGTGAAGTGAGACTGTTTCGAAAGTTAAGGAACAACAACAACAAAAAGACAGAAAGGGGGAGGCGGCCAGTAAGAGAGCGCAGCCGGCAAAGGCACTGCGGTCAAGTCTGCTGCCCTGAGGTCCACGTGGTGGGAGCAGAGAACACGTGTGCACACACTTACACACGCACTTGTGCTTTTACACTCAGACTAATAATGTAATAAAAATTTTAAACAAAAAGAGGGACTCGGTGTTAATGCATTCATGAAGCATTTGTGTAGCAAACATGAGAGAGAGTCAGAACCCTGAGCACCAAAGCACAACAGTAAAAAGCAAGATTGTGAAGGAGCAGCGACAGATATAAAAATAAGAGAACCCTGGCAAGTTTCCTTGCGTAGACTCTCCTTTTGAGAAAGCTGCCTGAGTTTAACGGCTGTTGTTGTCCACACACGTGTGTGTGTGCACATTCACGCGCCCACACACCAATTCTAGAATAGGGGAGTCAGAAACCGGCAGCTCTCTGAGGCCAAGTCAAGGTGGTGAAATCCAGCCAGTGAGATGCTGGGTCAAAAGTGGGGACTGCCCCTGAGAAGCCATATACCGGAAGTTGTCCTCTGACCTCCACACAAAGCCCTACACATGGGCACTCACACATGAACACTCAGGTAAAAATACACTTATCTTTAGGGTTCTTAGTAGGTAGAAAAATCTTTTTACTAGAAAGCTTGTGTACTTGGGTTCCTTTTAAGTCTGCCTGTTGATATCCATCCTTGCTTGCTCATGGAAACAACTGCTTTTTTCTCTTAAGGAGCCGTCACTCTATTACAGTGCGATTATATTAGCTAGATGCCTGACTCACACCTACAGCCCCAGCCCCAGGGCCTGCAGAGGCAGGAGGATCAAGGTTGGCCAGTACAAAGGGTCTTTAGGTGCTGCAGGAGGAGGCGCCTCCTGTGTGCAGTGCCAGGCTTAGAGGGAGAGGGGGGGAAGCAGGCAGGGCTCTCTTTGTAGCCGTGGAAACACTAAGGCACACCCTTCATGGGCATGCTAGCTCCAGGGTAAAGGTGAGTGAATTTTCCCAAAGGGCAATTTGAAAACTACCAAGGTGTTTTAAAAGGCACCCACCACGGACTCAGCCCCCACTTGTAAACAATGTAGCTGTTTGGAAATTACAAGTGCTCTCAAGATTGGTAGACATTAATGCTGGTTATAGTGAAAAACTGGGAAAAACCTAACAGATAAGAAGTAAAATAAAGATTATAAACAACGTGTGGTCCAGATGTAATGTTGGGAAAAATTGCCTGTTCCAGGCCTGAAGATGTGGTCCCACTGTGATCATCCCGCCTCAGCCTCTCTTGTGTGGAGACTCCAGGCATGGACTATCTTGCCCAGATAGTGCTGTATAAAATGTGACCGAAATTCAAACTACATTACCCATTACCTAACTCCATTATAATTTACCGGTGAATTCTCAAAGTTGGCCTCAGGCACTGAAATTTTATGCTTCACGCATCTTTTAAAGCTGTTTTCCCAGAACCAGTATCTTTAAAATGTGTGTGTGTGTGTGTGTGTGTGTGTGTGTGTGTTCTTTCTTAGGGAGGCGCTTTCTACTTCATGGAGCACGTGGCAGATGAGCGGTCCACCTGGAATTACTTCTGGCAGCAGGTTCTGGATCCTACCTGGTTCCTTCTGTTTGACGGATGTAACCTAACGAGAGAGAGCTGGAAGACTCTGGAGCAGGCCAGCTTCTCGAAGCTCAAGCTGCAGCACATCCAGGCTCCGCTGTCCTGGGTTTTGGTGCGACCCCACATCTACGGGTACGCTGTAAAATAGTGGGAGGGGCACAAGGCCGAATTCCTGCCAGAGCTCAAGGCTTCAGTTTAGATGCAAACTTCCACCTGGGGGAGGCGAAGTCCACTTCATTCTGTTTAACCCTTTCTACATTCTCTCTCAAAACCAAATCAAAGTGGCTTTGAACCTCCTTCAAAGCGACCAATGGTCTCTAAGCCTTTGATAATAAGGCAACCAATAGCTGGCAAACCGAACAAATCAACTCCAGCTAACTGAAAATCCACGTCTGACTAACAGAAAATGAAATCTGAACCCACTTGCTGCTCTGGTGTCTCTGCTCCGGCTTTCGCTGCCCTGTGTGCTCAGGCCAGCAGCTTTCTGTCTTTTGGTTCAGTGTTTCACCAAATCCTGCTGCACCACACGGTTTGTATGCGTGCACCGCACCGATGCTCCGGCGTCACCGCAGGACTGCACCCGGCCACTGGCATTCTGGGGTCAATTATCCGGCACATGCTTTGTTGAACATAAGAGACTCTAGGCAGCGAAAGGGCGGCCCCTGCATTGGGGAAAATGGGCACACCGTGCGGGGGACTCTAAGTGCAACCCGTAAATGTAGTGGGCAGGGCCTGGGGGATTCTTCTGACCAAATTCCCCTGGCACTGAACTGGGCGAGGTGGTGCACGCCTTTAATCCCAGCACCTAAGAGGCAGATTTCAGTAGATCTCTGATCTCTGGGCCAGCCTGGTCTACAGAGTGAGTTCTAGAACAGCCAGAGAGACACAAGAAAATCTTGGGGGAGGCGGTGGAGGAAAAAGCCCACTGGTCCTGGAAGGAAAGCACGGATATCATTGTGTATGCACTAAGAACGAGTCTGGGTGGGCCACTCGAGGGTCTCAGCTACAGTTTGTATGTATGTAAACAAATATATTTTCTGAGATGCAGAAGTCCTATTTTGAACATCAAATCAATAAATTCATATTCCTTTAAGAAATGGAAATAGTCTATCCTTGGCTGGCTTGTCTTCATTTGTGTCTTAGCGTCTGAGAAGGAAACATCACCTTAGACAGGGAAGGCATTTGAACGCACAGATGTGTTTTTCTGCATCCAGGTATGATGCACAACATACAAGGGATGGGCCTTGATGCTGGGGCCAGATCAGCCCAGAGGTGACTGAGGGGCGAGGGGGAGGCATCTTGGCAGGAGCATAGGCAGCTTTTTCACATTGTATCACAGTCAGGAACCTGAGAGTGGAGAGAACTAGGACCAGACCGTAAAAATTCAAGTGATTCATTTTCTTCAGCAAGACAACTAAAGGTTTCACAGTCTTCCAAAGCAGCCCACTGACTGGGGACCAAGTGCTCAGGCCCAAAAGCCTGTGGGGACATTTAGCATTCAAATGACCACACACAGCTAGCCTTCAGCCATTTTGGTGTGGGCATGTGGTTGCTTGTTTTTGGTTGTGGTGTTGTAGTAGGGACTGAACCAAGGGCTGTGGGCATGCTAGACAAGGCTATACCATTGAACCAGGTCCCTGTCCTAGAATAAGAATTGTGTGTTGGGGGTTTTAATACAGGGTCTCACTATGGATCATTGGCCAGCCTCAGACTCAAGGATCCACCTGCCTCTGCTGCCTGAGTGCCAATCAAAGCCACGTGCCTCCACAGCCACTCTGAATGAGTTTTGAAAAGCTTCAGTGCAGGGATCCCGTTTGTGAAAGCAGAGCGTGAAGAAAGGCAGCTCATGGTTCCACCTCTGTTGTCAGGACCTGGATAGCTCCCTCTTCAGTTCTGGGAGGTTTGCAAGGGCACACGTATACATCAGCGCATTGGAAGGTGTGGCAGGGTTTCCAGGGCTGTGAAGAGACGTGGTGACCATGGCAACTCTTAGAAGGAAAACATTTAATGGAGGGTGGTTTGCTTAGTTTCAGAGGTTCAGTCCATTATCATCATGACAGGGATCATGGCAGCGTGCAGCAGACATGGTGCTGGAGAAGGAGCTGAGAGTCCTATATCTTGCAGGCAACAGGAAGTCAACTGATATACTGGGCAGTATCCTAAGCATAGCAAACCTCAAAGCCTCAAAGTGGCACACTTCTTCCAACAAGGCCATACCCACTTCAACAAAGTCACACCTAATAGTGTCACTCCTTATTAGAGTATGAGGGGCAATTACATTTAAACTACCACATTCCCCTTGAAGTCCACACCCCACAGTGACCCGCTTCCTCCAACAAGGCCATACCCATTCCAATAAAGCCACACCTAATAGTGCCACCCCCTATGAGATTATGGGGGCCAATTATATTCAAACTACCACAGAAGGTAACAGCCCAGTGCAGAGGACTAGCTAAGTCCTTGTCTGAATGGCATGGCCAACAGCCCCACTCCTGTTATAGAAGCTAGGGCTAGAGAAATTAACACAGAAGTTTATTACAGCTGCCACCCATGACAGAGGTGGTTCCAGAAGCCCTCAGACTGCACAATCCTGTCTGCATATTACAGATTGTCTCCTTCATCAAAGAAAACACATTTAAAGCCACTATGAACAGGGCTGGAGAGATGGGTCAGCAGTTAAGAGCACTGGCTGCTCTAACAGAGGACCTGCATTTAGGTCCCAGAACTCATATGGGGTGACTCACAACCACATAGAACTCAGGCTGCAAGTCTCTGATGCTTCCATGCTTCCGCTCCGCCACAGTCCCGTGGCTAACATGTGCCCACAGCCATGCCTGATGCATTACACGGATGCTAGAAGTGAAAACTTGGCTCCCCACTCTTGCACACTGAGCCATCTCTAGCCCTGGTCAACATATATGTAGGCTCCTTCCATTTCAAATAAAGCCTGAATTATACTTTTCTATGTCACTTCAGTTTAATTCTGCACCTCCTCTGGGATGGTAGGATGATGAAGGTAGAATTTTCAACCCCTATTATAGGTGTAAGTAAGGAAGTCACAATAGACTGGAATAAAGGATAAATATTTATTTTGGAACACTCACACAATAAAGGTAGAGAGCAGGTGTGATCTTCTACCCTAGGGATACAGGAAGCTGTGGTCAAATCTCCAACTACCACACGAGAGAGTGAGCATGCTTCCTGTCTGGGCTTATCAGTCCATATGTAGTACCTCAGGCAACACCCTAATGGGCCAGCACCCCAAAACATATTAGTGGAATGAATTCCCCAAACACCTCCCCCTTTTGTCTAAATAAGAGGGCTCTAAACCTAATACAAAACTATATCCAATAAGAACAAAGATCAAGTATTATTCAGGAAAAAGAAAAGGCAAAAATATACACAAAAATAGAGCTACAACCATCATAAACATCAGGCAAGAAACACATGCTAAATGTCCAATCTAAGGTAATTAGCAAATAACAGATTTCAATAGTTGTCCTATCCTGGAGTCTTGTACCTAAAATGCCTTAGCTATGTTATGAGAGGATATTAGCCATGACTGTCTAGTTTTCAACCCCATCAAAGACTTGAAGAGGAAAATAATGTTACCTGAGTAAGCAATCAAATTCCAAAAGGCACAGAAAAAAATGATAGAAACAACTGGCTGGCTACCTGGGCAGTCATCCAAAGTCTCATTTGCAGTGTTGGGGCAACCAGCTTTCACTGAGGCCTAGAGTATCAGACAGACCATTTTTAAAAGCAGCAAGATTTGAAAGACTGTCCTACCCTGTCTTGGCAAAGTTCAGCAGTCGCTTTTGCTTGTATTGGTGTAGGAGGGTCTTCTGTCTAGGTGTTACTTTCATTAGTTAAATAAAGAGACTGCCTTGGCCTAGTTGGTAGGGTGAACTCAGGTAGGCGGGGAAGACAGAACAGAATTCTGGGAGGAAGAAGGCAGTGTGGCAAATGCCATGGCTCTCCTCTCCGAGATGGATGCTGGTTAGACTCATGCTGGTAAGCCACAGTCAAGTGGCGATACACATTAATGGAGATGGGTTAAACTAATATGTGAGAGTTAGCCAATAAGAGATTAGAACTAATGGGCTAGGCAGTGTTTAAATGAACAGTTTCTGTGTAATTATTTCAGGTATAAGCTAGCCATGTGGCTGGGAGCTAAGTGGGAAGTGGCCCACCACTTCTTTTACAACATTGTATCCTGTTTTTTTCCAGTTTGAACAGTGCACATATTGTCAGCAGTTGAGACAAGAGCAGTTCTTTGCCCAAAGGCCAGTTTTGCAAATAAGTGGCATAGAAAACAAGCTCCAAGTGGAGTGTCTTTGGTGTTCAACATTCTCAAGAATAAATCTGTGCTGCCAGGAGCAACCATGTCTCATTAACACAATCCTGAGTTATTTAAGTGCCATGTTCTACAGGTCTTTGAAGTGTTTGAAGATTACCTGTCTATGCAGAGTACATCTCTACACATCAAGACCCTAACAGTACTAGTATAACAAACATGGGTGACTATTAACCTGTAAAGCTGAAAGACTAAAGCTTCATATAACAGTCTTTAAGCAGATGTGAGCAAAAGGCCAATGACCTCAAAATTGTATCAATATAAAAATATCTTTATCAGATGTAGAAATGTATAGTGCAATATGATAAAAATATCCTAAATCACACCAATATGCAAAAATATCTTAAGCACACACCCTTGCTATTTCTTGTGGTGCTGGTGTTGAACCCAGGCCTAGTGAATGAGGCCAACACTTTTGATTGAGCTATACTCCTGGCTTATTTCTTACTTAACTGAGTAAGAATACTGAGTACTTACTGTGTGTTCTACTCTTGAATAAGCTGTGGACCTCTAAGCTACCTCTAAGACAATACACAGATGCCAGAGAATGCTATTCCATCTCCTCAGAGGTAGGAACACACAGTATAACAAAATAACTTTACAATATGTACACAAATGTAAATATAAATAACATACAATATTACAAATATAATTTAATTTATTACAAGTGTAAATAATTTATATAATATACAAATTGTCTGAGACAGGAATACAAAGATAATTTTACATATGTATCAATATACAAAGAATCTATACCAATGTAAATTGTCTATAATGAATAATTCACAAGTAGATACATTAATCTACCTATTATCCCATACCACCCATTCCCCCTTTTTCCCCCAAAAAGATTCCTGAGCCTAAACTTTATATTCTACCCCAACCCTATACAACTTATAACCCCTTACAGATGGAAAGTAAGTGGGGCCACTGGCAGTAGAACCAGGATCTAACCCTAATGCATGAACTGACGTTGTGGATATCATTTTCTATGGAGGAATACCTTGCTCAGCCTGGGCACTGTGAGAGACAGGGGGAAAACATTGATCCTGCCTCAAAAAGGTGATGGGACAGATTTGACTTCCCATGGGAGACCTTACCATCTCTGAAGAGCAGATGTGAGGTGGGTGGCAGGTGGGGAGATCAGGAGGAGAGAAGGGAAGGTGAACTGGAATGGATGGATGGATAGATAGATAGATAGATAGATAGATAGATAGATAGACAGACAGACAGACAAGAAAGCAAGCAGGCTGAACAAGGTATAGGGAGCAAGTCATTAGCAACACTCTTCCATGGTTCCTGACTCTTGGTTCCTGCCCTGCTTAAATTCCTGTCCTGACCTCCTCCAGTGAAAAACTAGAATCTGGAAGAGATGACCGTATCACCTTTTGTCAGTCAGAAAGATTGACGCACTGAAATGATTAGAAACAACACTGCTCAAGGGAAGTCATCTCAGAGGAAAACAGACAAGGTAAGTGAATGGACAAGGCCTTCAGCTTCATATATAAGATTGTAGATTGTGTGAATGTTAACCACAACCACTTGCCCTTAGCTCAAAATGCCATGAACTCATAGCCTAGTTAAAGATTTATATAGAAACTAATGTCAATCCATGTCTAGCATAACCAACTGCAGACTCACACCGGGGACATATGTCTGATGCAAATCTGTTCTCATGTATCTGATATGATTCTAGGAATAATCTGTACCACATGAAAAAAAACACATGCTATTAAGCATCTTTTCTGTATAAAGGATGAGTCTCATGCCTAATAAAGATATATTCAGATGCAATTCCTTTGAGTCTTGTGTCTGGCATTCGGCGACTCCTTACTCACCTATCCCTGAGACCCTGTCCTGTTGGTCCCAGTGCTCCAGCTGAGCTGGTCCGTAGCAACACAATCTGGCCCCAAACAAACTTCTGAAAAGAAAATTGGACTGCAGTTTCTCTTACATCAACCACCTAAGAATTGCTCTGTAAGAAGCAACACTTCCTCCTCGCCTCTACCATCTTCCAGGAAGCCGCGAAAAGCAGCAACCATGCATCTCCTTCCACATTGGCCAGGCTGGTGTCCAGATCAGCAATGCCTGCTGGGAATTCTAGAACATGGCATTCAGCCCGGCAGTCAGTACCAAGTGATAAGACCATTGGGGGAAGAGATGACTCCTTCAATACCATCTTCAGGTAGACACCTTCTCTGCAGGCACTCTTCCTTGAAGCTTGTGAGAGACCATGCAGACTCCACAGGTGGCTTGACGTGGTGTTGCTTGAAGAAGAGTCCTACTATCAATTCGTTTTGGTACTGACATTTTCTGGAGCGACACCGCATGTATGTTATCAAGGTGTCTCCCTTCCAGTGGCATCCTGTCATCTATGAAGTGTTCGTAGACCTGGAACCCACAGTTATTGATGAAGTTCGCACTGGTTCCTACCGCCAGCTCTTCCACCCTGAGCAGCTCATCACAGGCAAGGAAGATGCTGCAATAACTATGCCCGTGGCCACTACACCATTGGCAAGGAATTGCCTTGCCTTGGACAGCATTTGCAAATGGGCTGACCAGTGCACAGGTCTTCAGGGCTTCTTGGTCTTCCACAGCTTTGGCGGGGGAACTGGCTCTGGGTTCACCTCCCTGCTGATGGAGAGACTCTCTGTTGATTACGGAAAGAATCCAAGCTGGAGTTCTCCATCTACCCAGTCCCCCAGGTTTCCACTGCTGTGGTTGAGCCCTACAACTCCATCCTCACCACCCACACCACCCTGGAGCACTCTGATTGTGCCTTCATGGTGGACAACGAGGCCATCTATGACATCTGTCGTAGGAACCTCGACATTGAGCGCCCCACCTACACCAACCTTAACCGCTTCATTAGCCAGATTGTGTCCTCCATCATTGCTTCCCTCAGATTTGATGGAGCCCTGAATGTTGACCTGACATGTTGATAAAGTAATATTTTCAGATACCTTGAAAGCAGGTCCAGCACAGCGGAAGATACTTCATGTCCTGGAGAACAAGATTCAGGTGCCACCACGTGGAGACCAGACAGCAAGATCAGGGCAGACATCTCCTTTGGTGATGTCCTCATTGTCTTGTCTCTTCCGGACCCTGGAGATGTCTGTATCTTCTCTCCTCAGAGCCCTGGAGACATCCTCATGGTCCTCTCTCTTCAGAGTCCTGGTGTGACCTCATTGTCCCCTCTCCTCAGAGTCCTGGAGACGTCCTCGTCGTCCCCTCTCCTCAGAACACCAGGAAAGTTTTTAACTTAAAAAAAATTTCAAACATTTTTTCTTCATGTCATTAATTCTGACACATTCTTAAATTGTTGGAAAATTTGAAAATATGCTTCAGCGCTCACTTCTATTTTGTCTATTTATATTGTATTTACCTAATGTTTTAATGTTCAGTGCTCCTCAGCACATCTGTGGAGACCCTGTCAGAACTGCAGGCTATGCAAAATATTAACATGAAGCCAATATTAAAAAAGAACGAAAGAGCCGGGCGGTGATGGCGCACGCCTTTAATCCCAGCACTCGGGAGGCAGAGGCAGGCGGATCTCTGTGAGTTCGAGACCAGCCTGGTCTACAAGAGTTCCAGGACAGGCTCCAAAACCACAGAGAAACCCTGTCTCAAAAAAAAAAAAAAACCCAAAAAAAACAATATTAAAAAAGAACGAAAGAATGAAAGAACTCGGGAGGGAAGTGGGAGGAGAGGACGAAGTGGGAATTTTGATTGATATTATTTATAAAGTAATAAAAAATGAAAAAAAAAGAATGATGCCAGGAGGTGGTGGCACACGCCTTTAATCCCAGCACTCAGGAGGCAGAGGCAGGCGGATCTCTGTGAGTTCGAGGTCAGCCTCGTCTGTAAGAGCTAGTTCCAGGACAGGCTCCAAAGCTACAGAGAAACCCTGTCTCAAAAAAAAAAAAGAAAGAAAGAAAGAAAGAAAGAGAACAAAAAGACCAAGGAAAGGCCAGGTGGGTGGTTGGTGCACACATTTAATCCCAGTGCTTGGGAAGCAGATCTCTGTATTTGAGGCCAGCCGAGTCTACATTAAGTTTTCCTTTCTCGAAAGAAAAACAAAAACAAAACAATGAAGTAATGATACGTTTCATACATGCTGAGGTCTTGTTTGAGACAGGGTCTTACTATGTAGTACAGGCTGGCCTGAAACTCTTGATCTTCTTGTTGTAACCATCTGGGTGTGAGATCCCTGGTCTGCCTCATCCTTCCCAGCACTCACGCACATGCACACACCCCTTATTATTTCTTGTGGTGATGGTGTTGAACCCTAAGCCTAGTGAATGAGCCAAACACTCTTGATTGAGCTATACTCCTGGCTTATTTCTTACTTAACTGAGTAAGAATACTGAGTACCTACTGTGTGCTCTACTCTTGAATAAGCTATGGACCTCTAAGCCATCTCTAAGACAACACACAGATGCCAGAGAATGCTACCCCATCACCCCAGGGGTGAGCAAGGATTCTTTAGCCGAATTCCAGAGAACAGGGGCATGTGCAGCATGGGCCACAGTTGAACGAAAAAAGAAACTCTTGCTTAAGAAAGTGAAGGTAAACTAGGCAAGGAGTCCGAGTGGGCAAAGGTACTTGCTGCCGAGCCCAACAAGAGTCGGTCCCCTTCGCCCATAGTGGAAGGAAAGAGCCAACTCCCAGAAATTGTCCTCTGACCTCTACACAACAGATGCATGCCCACACATAGGGAACTAAGAAAGCGAGGTCATCTCGGTATAGTGGCACCACCTGTAATCCCGGCACTCAGGGGCAGAAGCAATACCGTCAGCCAGGGCTACATAGTGAGGCTCAAAACAAAACAGTGGAGCTGGGCAAGGTGCCAGAGCCTGAAGGGTGGGCAGTTTTGGATTCACAGCCCTGCAAACATTCAAATGTCTGATATTTATTCCCAGGTTCTCGAATGTTCTGTGTCCTCCGAGTTAAAAGGGGGAACAAATATTGCATAACTGTTCCTTTTGTATTCTTGGCCCCAGATCCAGCCCTTCCTCATAGTGTGGCTTTGAAAAGCACAGTACTTAACTGAAATTAAACTCCTGTTTGTCAGTTTGAGCAACGGACAGCACAGTGTGTCGTGGACGCTAATATCAACAGCAAGAGAGGCCTATTCACTTCCGCTCAGCCCTTAAAACCCTGCTCAGGCTGCACTGAAGAATCATAGGAATTCCCTAATGAACTGTGGAGCACTCTTTCCACCCTGTGCCAGAGAACAGGCAGAGGTCGTGGTGACCAAGAGCCAAGACTGAGGCAGGTCACTGCACCCATTCCTCAATCAGTTTAAAAATAACAACAGTGACTAAGCAAAATAGTATTTTTCTTCTAAAGGAAAATATTTGAGAACCTGGAGAATTATACTGGGATGTGCATATAAACTCCAAAGATTACTAGTCAAAAATGTAGCATTCCTAGAAGCAAAGTAAACAACAAAACAACCCAGTTAGGTGGCACAGTCCTGAGATGGTAGAATTCGGGAGGCCGAGGAGCGACGGCGAGTCTGAGGCCAGTTCAGGCTGCAGCAGACATTTAAAGCTAGGCTGGATGGGGAGCAAGACTCTGCCTAAAAACAAACAAAAGCCCCACAAGTCTGTAAGGCTGCACCTTCCCAGTCCTCAAGCATGCGGCACTGCTGTCTGTCCCCTCTGTGGACAGACCCCTTCATCCCATGCCTCTAACAGTCAACAATAGAGATTTCCATCTTAAGGTGCCTTCAGGCCAGGCTTGGGAGCGTGCTTATAACCACAGCAGTGCTCGAGAAGCAGAGGCAGAAGAATGGCCGCTTTGAAGCTTGTCTGGGATACATACATATCAATACTCTTTTCTTCCTGAGAACTGAAAAGCCCTTTTCTGTATACCACACAGCGACTTCAACAGTTTCATGATTTCCCTGACCTGAAGGCAGACATAAATATCTGTCCCACTCTGTCCCTTTAGATACCTGGATACTATCTTACAGGTCAAGGAAAAAACCTGCCCACATGGCCACCCAGACCAGGTTCCCTACATCGTTACCTGGGAAAGCTAGATAGATAGATTTTTATACTGTGGTGCCTGAAAATGTAAAACTACTGGGGATGCTTATCGAAAACCTAGTTCTTCTTGGGACTAAAATTATACTTCCAAAGCAAAGCTCCATGTGGAGCACAGGAACCTGTGACATCTCCCACACTTGTCTCCCAGGGGCAAGCAGCAGGACTGTCTCCATGGGTGTCAGGAAGGACTTGGGGCATGCGATGGTATTTCCCAAACAGGATACAGCAGCAAGATTTAGGTGCCACCTTCACAATTATGCTAAGGTAGAGAACCAAGTACTATCTGACCAGAGCCTGCTGCTGCCGGCTGGACTAAGCTACTCTCCCTGCTTCTCTGCTGGCACCTCCCACCACCAGCCAAGAACTATTCAACCTTGTGCAGGGAGCCTTTTTCTTGCTAAATAGTACTGACCCCAGCTTGACACAATCTTGCTGGCTATGCCTGTCAGCAGGATCTCCCTATTATGAGAAAATAGCCTCATCTGGCAGTTTCAACACTCATACGTCCTGTAGATGGGGGCAACAGAAAAAGTTAACCTTAACAAAAGTATGTTTGGGGACTCCAACCCCTCAATATCGGTACCTGTGTAACCTAACTCTCCCAAATCCCAAGAGGACAGGAAACTGGTACCTGGTGCCCTCTATTGATCTATGATGAGCCTACAACATTGGTTTAACCCCTGTATCTCTGATGATACTGCTAATTTCTGTGTACTGATCCAATTAGTCCCCCAAATTTACTAATATCCCAGGATTGGGATATTAGGCCAAATAAGAGGAGGAAATGTAGAACTTTAAGAAAAATCTGAAGCCATTTCTGACGACTCTCTGTACTTCCCCTCCTCCCCTGGGAACCAAGGACATAACAGCTATGCATGCACATACTGAGATGTTGGGAACTTTCCATCCCTGAATAGGGGCAAGATAGCCCTTAGGTGTTGACTCAGTTACTGATGTTATGACTTAGTCCCTGGGAAGAGGCAAAGTGACCCTCAGAAGTTTTCCTTTACCTCATCTGATCTGACATCCACTCTCCAGATAATTATTGGTAATAGCCTTTTTGAATAAGCCAATCATAATAGTTAAAGAACAACCCCCTGCCATACGGAGCAGTAACTGCCAGACAGGTTTGCAAAAAGGAACTAGCCTCAAAAAAACTACGGCTTCAAGACAGTAAAAGGAAGGTAAATATGCTTCTTTTCCATTTTAAAATTTTGCTTCTTGGTAAAAAATCTTTAGTTGTAGGCATATAAATTTTTACCCAAGGTAGGTTAATTTCAATACTATGGTTCTATGGGAAAGTTTTAAAATCAAAGATTGTAATACATTCAGAGAATTTTAAAAATTGTTTAGGCTATCCTGAGTTCTTGTCTTTTCCTTATAAAGTTGAGGATTGTTCTTTCGAGTTCTATGAGAAATGTTGCTATAATTTTTAATGGACATTTACCATGAATCTGTAGATTGCTTTCAGTGAGATTGTCATTTTTGCTTTGTTTCTTCTATTTTCCCAAGAAAATAGGAGATCTTTTTATTTTCTAATGTCTTAAATTTTTTCTTCTTAAAAGAGTTAAAGTTCTTATCATACAAGTTTTTCCATTTGTATGGTCTGCTCCTGTGTGGGAGTCGAGTTGTCTCAGCTTAAACTCCTTTCCTGCTGCCAGGTGTTGCTTCAGGGTGGATTGCTGAGACTCAGACCTCTTACTAAATTTATCAAGGGCCAGAGTTATACTCTAACAAGGGATAATAGTTAAAAATAAAAAACAGTTCCCCCTTCATAAGCAAAGATGATAGGACCCAAACTTTTGTCCTGCTTGCTTAGAGTTACTCCAAGATATTTTGTGGTATTCATGGCTGTTTAAAAGGAGGATGTCTCTTTTATCCTAGGTGTAAAAGAGACACATTTGGGTTGTTTTCAGAATCTGGCTATGATAAAGTTATTCTGCTATAAGCATAGCTGAGCACAGGTCCTTATGGTATGGTTAAACAACTTTTGTATTTAGGCCCAAAAGGGGTATTGCTGAGTTTTAAGGTAGATATTTGCCTAATTTTAAAAAATGACCATATTATGATCCAAAAGTGGCTGTGCCAGTTTGCACTTGCAGCAATGAAGTTTTTTCCCTTACCCACATTTTTTTAAGCATAAGTTGTTAATAGTAATTTTTAATCTTGGTCATTTTTACAAGGATAAGATAAAACCTCAGAGTTTTGATTTGCATTTCTCTGATGGCTAAAGGATGTTATGTTTGAACATTTAAAAATGTCTCTCAGTCATTTTTGAGTTTGTCTGATAAGAGTTTTCAGTTTATGTCTGTAACAAATATTTTTATTAGATTAATTTTTTGATACTAATTTCCTGAGTTCTTCATATGTTTTTAAAATGGGTTTATGATAAAGATTTTTTCCCACTCTATAGTCTTGTTATACAAAAGTTTCTCAGTTTAGGAGATCTAATTGTTTCTCCCAATGTTTGTGCCACTGAGGCTATGTTTGAGATGTGGCAAAGTGTACTTCTAATTTTTTATCTGTGAGGTTCAATGTAATTTTTATATGCTGAGGCCTTTGACTTATTTAAACTTGAGTTTTGTACATGGAGATGGATGTGGATCTATTTTTATTCTTCTACGTGTTGATGTCTAATGTGGTCTAAATCATTAGTTAAAATGCTTCCTTTCCCCATTTTTCTATCTGCAAGGCAGACTTGGAACTTAAGAGGAGGATAGTTTATAAACTTTTAATTAAATATACAATGGTTAAAGCCCTAGTTATAATATTCTTATGGGAGACTTGGGCCACTAGGTAAAATTCTTACAAAAAACAATGAGCCAATTTCCAATAGAGAGCTTAAAAAAGCTGCTTAACAGGTACTCAAGCAGGTAAAGTATAAATCACAGGTAAAGTATACAATAATCAACAAGTATAATAGATTAATTATGATTCAACTATGGCAAATGTATATATTAAATGTAAAACTTATTCTACAACAGTTTTATGAAAAAGCAAAATGCTGTTTATGGCTAAACCTTCCCAGTTTCGCCAATTAAGATTTTAAACTCTTGGGAGCTGGAGAGATGATGGCTCAGCGGTTAAGAGCACTGACTGCTCTTCCAGAGGACCCAGGTTCGATTCCCAGCACCCACATGGCAGCTCACAACTGTCTGAAAATGTAGTTCCACGAGATCTGACACCTTCACACCAACGAACATAATAAAGTTAAATAAATAAATAAATAAAAGTTTAAAAAAATTTTTTAAGCTCTTAATTTAAAACAGTAGCCTGTCTGGTACAAAAGGGCAGGATAAAATCTGGGAGATGGTTTAACAAAATATTGATTATGATCAATGTTTCTTATACTAAACAATAAATTCATTGATAATTTTAGGATTGATTCCTGGACAATTGTGTTTGCTCAATTCAAAGGCCAAAACAATAATCTTTTCCCAGATGATCAGTGCTACAATTCACACAACTGTATTTTGCTAATGTTGTAGCTAAAAATCCCTTAAAGGATTTTATGCTAAATTTTACAAATGGCTCTTCCAATGGAAGAACTGCATATATGGTTAATAATAATAATTTAAAAAATATATTTGTGGAGCGTACCAAGGCTCCTTTAAAGCAACTTATAAAAGTTACAAACAGACCCTGATGCAAACAGATCTGACATGATGACACCAAGCTTTACTAAGACAAGGTAAAAAAGCCCTTGCAATGCATTAATGAAAAGACCGACCTATATATATTTGGGGTCGAGGATATGTTTGTGCTTTTTTCTTTCACAGAAGGAAAATAAAAGCTAAACCTGAATGATGTCATAGCTGCAAACACCCCATAAAGGAGTTCCAGAAACGAGTTGGGGAGGAGTCCTTGATCCATCTTCCCTGTCCCCGCAGAGAGAAATGCCTGTTGGCGGGGCCTGCTACACCGCTCTGAGGGTGTCCTTCAGCCTCCAAAGAGTCCAAAGAGACCCTGCTGGGATGGTTGCCAAGAAGTGCTTCCGGTGGCTGGGTTCGGCTTGCCTCGCCCAGGAGTCCCACCTGCCCTGAGGCACTCTGGAGCTAAGATGCAGACTAAACATTTGACTGTTTTAATCTTTGGGACACAAAACTCATTTTGATTAAAATATTAACCCCTCTTCACTTAAGAAGGGGGAAAATTGGGGTTTTAACTGTTGCTCAGAGACTGGAACTGGTGATGTTTGATAACAACAATGTCTGTCATTGTACTCTTATTGGAATTGACCTAATGATATTTGGGTTTTTTTTGTTTTTGTTTTTGTTTTAAAGATCTATTTATTTATTATATACACAGTGTTCAGCCTCCATGTATGCCTGCAGGCCAGAAGAGGGCGCCAGATCTCATTATAGATGGCTGTGAACCACCATGTGGGTTGCTGGGAATTGAGCTCAGGACCTCTGGAAGAGCAGTCAGTGCTCTTAACCTCTGAGCCATCTCTCCAGCCCCGACCTAATGATATTTGTAACTGCTTATAGATGTTGGAAAAAGTTTGACACACCCTGTAAAGTGTTTGGGTTTAATGCATATGTTAAAAATTTTAGATTTTGACCCCTTCTCTAACCTTACTAACCCACTTCCTCAACCCTGGAACCCTTGGAGCAGGATCTTTGGTAGAAAAAAATAGGTTAAAACATGTCTCATGACTCTCTGGCCCTCCCTCCTAAAAGAGCTCCTCGCAGTTTTTTCATTGATGATTCACGCAGAGGCCCAATGACGGGAATATTGTGGAGCCCTCCCCTGAACAGCACATCATACAGAGGCCGTACAGGCCGGCTCAACATGGCATGATGTCAGGTGAACAAGGATTGCCCTCCACATATCCTAAGCCAGGGACCCTGTGGTCTAAAGTCAAAAACCTGCTTACCTTGGTCTTGCTGAGAAGTTACAAAAAAAAAAAAGGAGCATATGTCAGGACCCATTTCAGGCTTCCCCTTTCTCACATCTCACAGGGCCTTGAAGTAAAAATCTTGAGACAAGAAAACTTAAAGTTAGCGAAAACATTACGTGCTGATCGTGCTGACTGTGGAGACTCAAGCTCTGGAAAGCACCACAGAGCATCTTCAAGGCTTGCTGCTTATCACTAACAGCAGGTGTTCTAGCCACTGACCTTGCAACTGCCCTGCTTAGCTTTCAAACTGCCCCACTTAGGAGCCTAGCTACCGAGCCCCTCCTTCCCTTTCCCCCTTCCCCCTTCCTCAGTTCCCCCTGCCCTGAGCTCCTCACTGAGGAGTATATAAGACATAAAACTTGCTTCAATAAACGAGATGCCTTGACAAGGAATACTGCTTGGCGTCCGTTTCTCCCCCCAGCCATGTCTTTCAGATAGTGCCTCTTCAAGACCCTGGAGTAACTTAGGACCTGCTGGGCGGGTCACTTGACCCCCCCCAAACATAAATGTAAAAGCATTTATATAAATTGGGGCTGGAGAGGTGGCTCAGAGGATAAGAACACTGACTGCTCTTCCAGAGGTCCTGAGTTCGATTCCCAGCAACCACATGGTGGCTCACAGCCATCTGTAATGAGATCTAGTGTTTTCTACTGGCCTATAGGATATATGTAGGCAGAATACTGTATACATAATAAATAAATAAATCTTTTAAAAATTATATAAATTAATTAAAGTAAAAAACAGGCCCAATTTTATGTTTGATTGACACATAATAATTACACATATTTATGGGGCATATTTGGTGCTTTTTTATGAGTATAAACTGTGTGGCAATTTAATTAATTAGCATATCCATTAAATATTCATTTGGAATAAGACCATTCAAAATCTTGTAACCATTTTGAAATATGTGTATATATATATATAAAGATTTATTTATGCCGGGCGGTGGTGGCGCACGCCTTTAATCCCAGCACTCGGGAGGCAGAGGCAGGCGGATCTCTGTGAGTTCGAGACCAGCCTGGTCTACAAGAGCTAGTTCCAGGACAGGCTCCAAAACCACAGAGAAACCCTGTCTCGAAAAAACAAAAAAAAAAAAAAAGATTTATTTATTATGTATACAACATTCTGCCTACATGTATGCCTGCAGGCCCGAAGAGGATGACAGATCTCATTACAGATGGTTGAGAGCCACCATATGGTTGCTGGGAATTGAACTCAGGACCTCTGGAAGAGCAGCCGGTGCTCTTATCCTCTGAGCTATCTCTCCAGCACCCCCCCACACCTTTTTTTTTAAATGAGGTCTCACTTCGTAGCTCTGGCTGGCCTGAAACCCACAGACATCTGTCTGTTTATTCTTCCAGAGTGCTGATGTTCAGGGTGTACTACACATGTCCTAACATATTCCATGCTTTATGGTGCTAGAGAGGTGGTTCAGCACTTAAGAGTACTTTTTGCTTTTGTGGGAGGACCTAGCAGTCATGATGACTCACAACCACCTGTAAGTCAGGTTCCAGGGGCTCTGATGTCCTCTGCTCATCTCCCAGGCACCCGGCATGTAGGTAGTGTATAATTATGCATGCAAATAAAAAATAAAGAAGCCATTAAAAGTTTCTAAAGAGTGCTTAGCGGGGCACACCTTGAGCCCCACCAGCACTGTGGAGGCACCAGCAGATCTCTGTGCGTTCCAGGCCAGCCAGATCTACATAGCAGACTTTGTCTCGAGAACAGCAAAAAGAAATATTTTGTTAACTATACTCACTAAAATGTGTTCTTCTTCTCTGACAGTAACATTGCCACCAATATTTTTACTTGATTTTGTTGGGTTTTTTTTCTCATGTTATTATTTTTAGGGGGAGGGTTTCAAGGTTGGGTTTCTCTGTTGTAGCCTTGGCTGTCCTAGAACTCACTTGATAGACCAGGCTGGCCTGGATCTCAGAGATCTATCTGCCTGTCTCTGCCTTCCAAGTGCTGGGATTAAAGGCTTGTGCCACCACCACCCGGATTTTTTCTTATATTGTTATGTAGAATTGCTGATCTTATTAGCATTAAAAACAAACACCAAGGCTGGGATCTTGGGAGCTCAGTCCATAAAGTGCTTCCCTTACAAGCACAGGGATCTGGGGCTGGAGAGATGGCTCAGAGGTTAAGAGCACGGGCTACTCTTCCAGAGGTCCTGAGTTCAACTCACAGCAACCATATGGTGGCTCACAACCATCTGTAATTCAATCAGGATCCCTCTTCTAGCATGCAGACTGAATACTGTATACATAATAAATAAACAAATAAATAAATATTTTTAAAAAAAGAGAGAGCAATCATTAAAAAAAAAACAAAAACAAAAAACCCCACAGGGATCTGAGTACAATTCAGGGAACCCGGTGTTCAGAAAGCTGGTCATGGTGGCACGTTTATAATCCCATGCTGGAGAAGTGGAGATAACAGACCCCTGGCATTTGGTGGCAACCCACCCACCCCTGGTGACCAGGCCAGTGAGAAGTCCTGTCTCTAAACAAATCATGTCTCATGGTCCCAGAGACAGGACACCTGAGCTGTCTTATGTTTTGTTTTGTTTTTTTTGAGACAAGGTTTCCCATCCAGTCCTTGCTGCAGCCCAGCCAGCCCTCAACCTCTTTCATTCAGTTTTCACCAGACTTTTTTAGCATTGCCCTTCTAAAAAAAGGACCCAGAGCCGGGTGATGGTGGCGCACGCCTTTAATCCCAGCACTCCGGAGGCAGAGGCAGGAGGCTCTCTGAGTTCAAGGCCAGCCTGGTCTACAAGAGCTAGTTCCAGGACTGGCTCCAAAGCTACAGAGAAACCCTGTCTCAAAAAACCAAAAAAAAAAAAAAAGAAAGAAAGAAAGAAAGAGTTAGTTTAAGGCTAGCCTGGGATACATACTAAGGTTTTGTTTGTTTTAAGTTGAAAAGAAGCAGAGAGGTTTGAGAAAACCCAACAGGGTCCTCTGGAGTCATGAGTGCCAAGAAAATGAGTCAGAGAAGAAAGGACCCCAGACAAACACAATAAGAAGTTTCTCTCTCGGTAGCAATTTTATTTGGTTTCGAGACTCGCTGGCCCACCTCACTGGCCATGGGATCATTCTCAAACAGATCTATTGTCGTGGGATTCTTCTTCTGCCTCTTACAAGGACAAGAAAGCTATGGATCACATCATGTGTGTCAGGGCAGGGAGAACCCAGACACTGTGTCAGGCTGCAGTTTGGCTAGGAGGGAAACATGCCACATGCAGAGAGGGGCTGGATAAGGACCAGTTCTGGGGCTTGAGCTTAAGAGTAGACTTAGGTCAGGGTCAGCGCTCTGGATAAGGGCTCAGTAGCTGTGAACAGAAGACTTATCCAGTTCACTATGCTGTTCCTTCTGGGACTCTGTCACCACCTGCTGGGGGCAAAGCATGCAAGGGGGAAATTCAGCAGCACCTTCCTTGGGATCAGCTTGCTGAGGTTACAGTTTATCTCCTCCTCCTCCTCCTCCTCTTCCTCTTCTTGACTTTTCCAGACAGGGTTTCTGTGTGTCCCTGGCTGTCCTAAAACTCACTCTGTAGAGCAAGCTGCCCTTGAACTCAGAGATCTGCTTACCTCCCCTCTGCCTCCCAAGGGTTGGGACCAAATGTGTGTGCCACCACCACCACCTGGGTATCTACTCATCTTCTGTCTGGTGTCCCTCCCTGACTCAGCAGATAGAGGAACTTGGCATGAAAACCTTACCACCTGAGTTTGATCCCTAAATCTCACAGTAAAGGGAGAGAACTAACTCCTGAAAACACCGTCTGATCTCCACATGAGCATATGACACAGGTGTGCCTGCACACACACACCCAGACACGCACACACGCACACCTTCTATCTCCTGTCCCTCACAAGAACCATGTACTCTCAGCATCCTAAGATCTGTAGCCCATCCAGATCAGGGCTCAGAAACATTAAAAATGTGGGGTTCCGGATCAAGGGTTTTAACTCACCTCCCCATCCCGGGTCTCAATAGTCCTAATCAGAACCATCTTATGGCTGTGGCTGTCCTGGGGAGCCTCCACCTCAGGCACTGGAGAAAGCAGGAGAGAGGACATGGTTAGGATTCTCCCCTTTCAGGCTCCCACTCCCACCCCTGATGGCCAGAAATCTCACTGCATGAGGAATAGGAGTCAGTCTAGGATGAGCGTGGCCAGGGTAATCAGGGCAGAAGGTAGAGAGAAGTTGCAGGCTGGAAGCCAGACGTGGAGGACTCACCAGTGGTCTTTAAACTTAGGGAAGCAAAGGAATGAACTGGCACTGAGATCCTGTGGGCAAGGCACACAGCCTGATTATTCCCTTCGCTGGGCCCAATGCCCTACCCTACCATCCCTGCCCTATCCCAATAGTCTCTCCATTCACCGGCTCTCCTCCCCTTCCAGCAGCTTCCTGTAGGTTGCGATCTCGATATCCAGGGCCATCTTGACATTGAGGAGCTCCTGGTATTCTCGCAGATGCCGCGCCATCTCTTCCTTCAGTTGTCGGAGTTCTTCCTCCAGACGCGCTGCGCCAGCTTGGTAGCCTCCAGCCTCCAGGGCGAACTGCTCCTCCAGCTCCCGCAGCTGTCTGAGCAGCGCCTCGTTCTGGAGTAGGAGAGGAAGAAAGGGATAGTCGGGAAGCCCTTCAGCATTCGCCCACCGGCCCAGGCAGCAGCGGAGTACTCACCGTGCCACGCAACCCGTCCACCTCACATGTCAGACTCTGGATTTGACGTCGGGACTCGTTCATCTCCTGCTTGGCCTGGCGTAGGGCCTCGTGGTTGCGGTTGGCGGCGTCGGACAGGTCAGCATACTGCTGATTGGCAGACGGGTCCAGCTGGGATGCGAGCCATTCCCAGAGCCTCCCACCCCAGGAGCCCCCAGAGTCCTCCCCCACTCTCGCACTTTGGACTTATACCACTCCTCTGCCTCCTGCAGATTCTTCGCTGCGATGTTCTCATACTGCATACGGATGTCCCTCAGCGCCGCAGTCAGCTCTGGCTTCACTGTCGCCTCCACCTCCACCTGCTGAACCTGCTGGCTCTCCATGCTCACCTGCAGATCCCGAAGTTCCTACAGGCCAGGAAAGAAGAAGGTTGTGAATAGAAAAGAATGCCTAGCTTGTAATCCCAGCTTTTGAGAGGTTGAGACAGAAAACTCACTAGTTCAAGACCTGTCTGGGCTTTGAAACCCTGTCTCTAAAGAGAGAGAGAGAGAGAGAGAGAGAGAGAGAGAGAGAGAGAGAGAGAGGAAAGAAAGAGAAAGAAAGAGGGAGAGGGAGAGGGAGAGGGAGGGAGGGAGGGAGGGAGGGAGGGAGGGAGGGAGAAGGTGGGAGGCACTAGACACTTGCATGAACAGAAGGGGCGCTAGGGAGTGCACGCGCACCGGATTCTGAGATCTGAGCCTAGGATGCTCTTAGGCCGCTTGTCAGGTTCAGGGTGTAGATACCTCGACCGCCAACAGGTGGCGCATGGGTGGGAGTCAAGCCACCTGTAGCCCGGGTAAAGGGTGGGGTTGTCATCACGCAGCATCCCTGTCGTCTCCGCAGCTTCAGCGAGGCCTTCTCCCAAGCCTTCCCAGACACCCCGACCACTCACCTCTTCGTGTAGCTTCTTGAGGAACTCAATTTCATCCATCAGAGACTCAATCTTGCGCTCTAGTTCTAGGCGGGACAGGGTGGCGTCGTCCACATCCTTTGTGAACGGGAATGGGTGTGCAAGAGAAAGGAGAGCTCTTCAGGCAGAGGAAGGGCCAGGCCTTCCCTTTCAGCCTCTGAGCTATGAAGTTGCCTCCCCTAACCCACCGATGCCACCCTGAAGACGCTGCTAGGGGTGCAGACGGGCTGGTGGGACTCGACGTGGCCCCCACTCACCTTACGGAAGAGCACCAGGTTGTGCTCCGCATCCTCCCGCTTGCGGGATTCTTCTTCTAACCTAACAGGCAGAGTGGGGAGACACTGAGCTGCCCAGTCACCTCCCAGCCCTCCCGCCACATCTAGCACCCCGCCCCCATCTGCTCTTGCATCTGTCCTGGGTCCAAAGCGAGGAATTCAGCCTGCCCGTCTAACGGGCTGGAAACAGAGCGGGGTGTGGGGGGGGAGTCCCCTTAATAATCTGCCAGTTCCACTAGGTGCTCGAGGCATAGTGCTGGGAGGGGGCCGACCAGGATGTTACAGGTACCGGCTGGGGTTGACCAGCGGAGCCACGCCCTAGGGCTGTTGGATCCGAGGGGAAGAAAGGGAGAAGCGGAGGGAGCAACTGGCAGGCCCTCTGACCTCTGCTTGAGCGCCGCCAGGTCCTCCGCCAGCGCGTTGCGCTCCACCTGCACCTGGTCGCGCTCCCGGCCCAGCAGCTCCAGTTCGCGCCGCAGCTCCCGCAGCTCCTGCTGGCACAGCTGGTCGGCGCGCGCCGGCTCCTGGCCCCGGGCCTGGCTCAGCTCTCCGCGCAGGGCTGCGTTCTGCTGCTCCAGGAAGCGCACCTTCTCGATGAAGTTGGCGAAGCGGTCGTTGAGCTCCTGTAGCTCTTGCTTCTCGTTGCTCCTTGTAGCCAGGAACTCCTGGTTGAGGGCTTCGGCCATGGAGAAGTCGAGGCGCTCCGAGGGCAAGCGCAGGGCCCCCGCTCGAGGGGCACGGAAGCTACCCAGTCGCGCAGACGAGCTCGGGGACGCCGAGCCCAGCAGGCGGCTGCTGGAGAAGCGAGAGCTGGAAGAGTAGGAATAGGCCCCGGGGGACAGCGAGGGCGGTGGTCCGAAGGTACGGCGGTACGAGGTGGAGCTGATGCCGGACCGGAGGCCCGACGAGTGATGGCTCATGGTGGCGGAAGATGGCATTCAGCGCTTGGCAGAGCTAGGCCGGGCGGGAAGGAGCTGCAGACCGATGCGGGGCAGCTTTATAGTCCTGCGGTCTCAGGGGTGTCGGGGGTAGGGGGGCACGACAGCTCCTCCCACTGGCCTGACTACAGACGGGCTGTGTGGGGAGGGGGATGCCCCACCCTGCAGAGCGAGGACACCACCCCTTCCCTCTCCCGGTTCCTGGCACCCTGCCTACCTGCTTCCCCCTTGTTGCTGACAGAGATCAGGGATGCGACAGCGGGATGGAGATAGGCTAGGGGTCAGAGCTTCTGAGCATGACTCCAACGCCGGAGCCTAGGGTGGGAGGACATGATTTGCCCCGGGATGCCCCCTCAGAAGAGGAGGTAAGAATTAGGGAATAGGAGGGAACTGAGGTTAAAGGGCAAACTTTTGACTATGAGAAGGGAGGTAGGTGGAGGGAGAGCTAACTTGGCCTAAACCGGGGAGTTTGCGCCTCCCCCTGCCTCCTGAAGCTAGGGTTCTTTTTTCACCTGTTGTCAGCTGCCCCCACTACAACCAAGAGAAATAGGGGACAGAAGGGCTGGGGCCGAGGGGGCTGGGGCAGGGCTTATCTCCTGCTCCCCAGGGCACGGTAAAGGGCTAGTGGTTGGCGCCAGCTCTGCGGCTAATGGACTGACTGACCAGCTCCCCTCCCCCTGCTCTTGTCGGGCAGAAGTTGCCTGCTGATGTTTCCACCTTAAAGACACAGCCCCCAAATTTGGATTTAACACTTTCAGCAAGGTGGGCACTTCACAGGGGGTTGAAGGTGTCAGACTCCAAGGTGTATGCCATGGCCTGTAGTGTACTGTCTGGCCTTTACTGGATTCTCTCCCCCTCCACACTGACTGCTGCTCAGTCACCAGCCGTACGGGAACTAGAAGAATTTCTTGAAGTAGGAAGGGGAGGGGGCTGAAGGGTAGCAGCTGCCAGGGCTGAAAGACAGACAGACTGGCAGGAACCAATCTCCAGGGCTGAGGAGGTGCAGGTGCCCAGAAGGGAGAAATGATGGAAAAGCTACCCACCCAACTCCTAGGGCAGGTCCACAGACAGATGCCTTTTCCCCACTGAGCCATCTTGTAGATCCTTCCAACATGTATTGTGTAGCCTGCTCCAGATACCTGTGTGCACAGACTTTACACAAACACACAACTACACCCCTTAACACACACACACACACACACACACACACACACACACACACACACCAGGTAGCAGGAATCTAACTGGCCTTTGTGTGTAACCCAGCTTGCAGAGTGCAGACACAGGCTGTCCAGGAGTGGACAGCGGCAGTCTGGGTGCTCTGCAGGAGAAAGGATGCTGAAGTCTCTCGGGTTTATTTGGAGCCCTGTGTCTGCTGGGGACTCAGGGATTCTGGACTCTCAAGCAGGACAGGTCCACCTCCGATGCCCTGAGAACGAAACAGGTGTGAGGTGGAAGAAGCAGGTTTGGGACTCAAGGCTAGATGCCGGGCTGGGATAAGGAGGGCGGCTCCTTGCTGGCCAGCTCCTTCATACTGCAGGGCAGAGAACTCCCCCACCCTCTGTGTGTCCTCTGAGATGAGCCAGAGCCAACACCCAGTCTGAGCGCTGGCTTACATCCCTAGCCATCCTCTTCTCTCCAGGCCCCTCCTTCCTTCCGGGCTATTAGTCTCTCTCCGCTCAGCTGCCAGGCCCTGCTCCCTGATGGATCTAGTTTGGTTGCTAAGGAAATGAGAAAAAGGATGTCGGGAAAGATGAGCAGGGTGAATAAACCAGGGCCTGCCCACCCCAGTTCCTGGGGTGGAGAGAGGTAAGGTCCCGTCTGGGCTAGGGTAAAAGGGTTGGCAGGTCAGAGATGAAGTTGTGGGAACCTGGTGCCTTGGCATTTTCTATTGCAGTCCTGGGCTCTGAGCAATTGCTGCCATTGGTGCGGAGCTCCATCCGACCCAGACTCCAATAGCAAATGATGAGTCCTGGAGACACAGAGAGGTCAAGCCAGGCCACTGGAGGACCAGAACTGCCCTGTCTGCATTGGGAGCCCATGGTAGGCCTGTGCCTTTGAGACTAGAGTTCCTGAAGTAGAGGCTGAGCAAAGCAGAGGCAGGCTGGGCAGAGGCTGGGCCCAGGGAGCTGCAGATGGAGTTTTGTTCAGCTCTGCCCCTCCCTTGCGTACATCTCCAGCTCACTACTCAGAGGAGAGGGACCAGAAAACCTCCCAGAAGGGCTGTGCTACGGTAGGGTGCGGAATGCCCGGCCCATGTGGGGGACACAGTAAAGAAAAGGCAGAGAAGGATTCATGCCTAGTGGCAAGCAGCCAGGCCTGGGCGCTCTTGGAAGAGAAAGACTGAGGATAAAAAGCCACAGGTACGATTACTCTAGCTGCCATCCTTCCCACCCCTACCGTAGAAAGTCAGCCCCCTCGCGGACCTTCCTTTGCTCTCAGTAAAACGGGAAATACAGCCTCAAAGCGCTGGAGGACTAAATCAGTGGTTCTCAACCGTCCTAACGCTGCGACCCTTTGATAGGACTCCTCGTGTTGTGGTGACCCCAACCATAAAATGATTTTGTGGCCACTTCATAACTGTAATTTTTGGGGTTTTGTTTTGGTTTTTTGTTTGTTTTTGTTTTTCGAGACAGGGTTTCTCTGTAGCTTTGGAGCCTACCCTGGAACTAGCTCTTGTAGATCAGGCTGGCCTCAAACTCACAGAGATCCACCTGCCTTTGCCTCCCGAGTGCTGGGATTAAGGGTGTGCACCACCACCGCCAGGCTAATTGTAATTTTGTTACTGTTATAAATTGGAACATAAATATCTGATACACAACCACTGGACTAAATGAATAAATAAATATACGTACACACTTAACACGTACACTGTAAAAGCTGAGAAAGTAAGTTGGTTTTACTGTTTTTGTTGCTACTCTCCTGTTGTCAGCCTCCAGGGTCAGAAGGATCTGGGCTGCCTTTGGATTGCCCTTACTGGTGGCTAAGAGCAGTGCTGGACCCCAAAAGAAGGAGCCAAGTACCCCTTAACCGATGGATGGAGGGGAAGGTGAACACGTCCTTCCTTAGTGTGTTGGGGCTCAGTATATGGCTGTTCAATCTAACGTGCAGTCTGCTTTGGGGTTTCTTGAAGGGTTCACCCCATTTTCTTTATTCCACAAATAGGAATGCTAATAATAGCAGCTAATTCATATCATTGGGTGGATTCGGTGAGCTATAAAATGCGAAGCACTTAGTGCTTGGCCCGTGTCTTTATTACCTTCTCTGCTGCTGTGGCTGACCTGCCGGTTTATAGAGAAATGGCTGGATGCACACACAGAATCACACAAAAGGTGAGTATCGACGCGTACGTACCCACGAGAGTATCAGCCAGCTCTGTGCTGTGGACCCTGTCCTGGGTTAGGGGAGGAGTGTGAGGCAAGTGAAGGTGGAAAGTAGATGATGGGAGAGTCTGCTGCTGGACCCTGGCGAGACCAGGCGGTAGGTGGCGCACCAAGGAATTGCCGAGGCTAAGGTGGGGTTAAGGGAGTGGTCCTGCAGAAGAGTTCAGGCCACCAGCATGGACATCGACCAGCTGCCATGCTCTCCTCTGGAGGACAGAGCTGGTGACAGTCTCTGGTGGCACCAGAGCAGGTGTTCAACAATGTTGCTCACATTCCTCGGCCACAGGGCAGATGAACAGAAACACAGGAGCAATGGCATATGTCTAATTCCTAGTAACCAAGTATTAGCTGGAGGCCTTTCCGGCGCAGATCCAGGGCTGGGGCACATCTTCATTCCATGTCCCCAAGACAGGCCAGGGTCCTTAGTGAGCCTCTGCTAGTCAGGTTCCTTGGCTCACATCTAAGGTCCCAGCAGCAGTTGAAGAGGGCGGAACAGTTGATCTTAGAGATTCAAAGTCAACTTGGAAAAGCAGGTTGTGTGATATTTTGCTCGTGTTCTGACAAATAAAGCTTGCCTGGAGATCAGAGGGCATAGCTAGTCACTAGGCAACCATAGAGGCCAGGCAGTGGTGGCACATACCTTTAACCCTAGCATTTGGGAAGAGGAAGCAGGAAGATCATGAGTTCAGGATGATTTTTTTCCTAGTTCCATTCATTTGCATGCAAATTTTAAGATGTCATTTTTTTTTTTGTCACCGAGTAGTACTCCATTGTGTAAATGTACCACATTTCCTTTGTCCATTCTTTGGTTGAGGGGCATCTAGGTTGTTTCTAGGTTGAAGAATGGGAAGAGTGAGAACATGATCAAAAAGGTCAAGACCCACTGAAACAGCTTACCTGAGCTAATGGGAGCTCACCAACTCCTGCTGGGCAGGGAAGGAACCATCACACGACAAAGCTAGACCCTCTGTGGGTGACAGTTGTATGGCTGGGGCAGACTGCAGGGTCCCTGGCAGTGGCACTAGGATTTGTCCCCGCTGTTTGTACTAGCTTTTTGGAACCCATTCTCTTTGGAGGGATACCTTGCTCAGCCTTACCCTCTCTGAGGAGTGGATGGCGGTGGGGTGGGAGGGAAGGTGGAAGGAATGGGAGGAGGGGAAGGAGTGGGAACTGGGATTGGTATGTAAAATGGAAAAGGATAGTTTGTTTTCTTTCTTTTTTTTTTTTAGATTTATTTATTTATTATATATACAACATTCCTTCTGTGTGTGCCTGCAGGCCAGAAGAGGGCACCAGATCTCATTATAGATGGCTGTGAGCCACCATGTGGTTGCTGGGAATTGAACTCAGGACCTCTGGAAGAGCAGCCAGTGCTCTTAACCACTGAGCCATCTCTCCAGCCCGTTTTCTTTTAAAAAAAAAATTTTTTAAATCTTTAACAAGTTTTTTAAAAAAAGCCTAATTAGGGTCAGGCTACACATGTGGGTACCCCGCCTTCACGCTTCCTCTCCTCAAGTCCCCAAGTGCCTGCTTCCCTTACTATTCAGGTCACATGACTCCAAAGGCGTCCTTTCCTCATGGCTTAGGTAGGACCTGAAGCTCAGCCGGACCAAGAATCTGCAGATGTAGTAGGAGCCATGTCTGTGTGTGGGCGGGCACAGGCAGGACTTACAAGGTCCTGCTGGTGCTCTGGGCTCTGGCATCTGGGACCAAAGAGACCTCAAATAGAAATGGGATCCATGATCCCACTTTCCAGGGGAGTCTCCGCCAGTCAGACTACAGGGTTCCAAACTGGGCGGTGGTGGCACACGCCTGTAATCCCATCACTCGGGAGGCAGAGGCAGGCGAATCTCTGTGAGTTCGAGGCCAGCCTGGTCTACAGAGCTAGTGAGCTAGTTCCAGGACAGGCTCCAAAGCTACAGAGAAACCCTGTCTCGAAAAAAAAAAAAAAAAAAAAAAAACAGACTACAGGGTTCCCATCTACACAGTTCCCCCAAGACTGAACTCTTCCCTCTGTATCTCTGCTCCAGGGCTCCACCCCTCCAGCTAGGGAATATCCCAAGTCATCCTCCCACCCACCCCCACCCCCGCTACTTCTCTCTGCATGCTTTATTAGCACTAACATCTGGTCTTTGACAAGCATTTGACACATTCCATCCCATCCTATCATCACAATATCCTACCGGATAGCTGTAGTTATTGTTCTCAGGTTACAAAATAAAATGTGTGTAGGGGGCTGGAGAGATGGCTCAGAGGTTAAGAGCACTGGCTGCTCGTCCTGAGTTCAATTCCCAGCACCCACATGGTGGCTCCCAGCCATCTGTAATGAAGTCTGAATCTCTCTCTGGTCTGCAGGCAGAACCCTGCATACATAATAAATAAATCTTTAAAAGATTAAATGAATAAAATGTGGGTGGGGCTGATGAGAAGGCTCAGCAGTTAAGAGCGCTGGCTGCTCTTCAGGAAGACCTGTTCTCTTCCCAGCACCCATACAGTGGCTCACATCTAACTCAAGAGAATCCAATGCCCTCTTCTGGTGTCTGTGGTCACTGCATGCATGTGGTCCACAGACATAACATGCGGGCAAAACACTAGCACATAAAGTAAAAAATGAATAAAATTTCAAAAAATTAAATAACATGAAGATAAACAGATAAAGCGACTTGCTCATGCCACGCAGCTACAAAACTCGTGTATTTTAGGTCTGACTCCCTCATGCCGAGATCCATCCTGAGAGCATATGTCAGACTTTCCTTTGTGTTTGGGTTGTCTAGCTTCGGACCTATAGGTCAACAGAATGCCTATAAGGTTCTTGAGATTCTCTCCTTCCCCTCTTTCCTTTCCTCTCCTCTCGGCCCAATTGTTTGGTTGTTCTGAAAAATTAAGGTGTTGCTGCCACCATCTGGTCAGAAGTCAGAATGGCATGTCTACAGTCTGAGTTTGTTAATCCTTTGGGATTGTGGGATTGAGGTTACTTCAAAAGCTCCTTTCACAGAAGAATTGCCCAGGGAAGTATAAAACGGAGTCATAACAGTATTAGATTTAGGAGCTTTTAGCCCTGGCTCCATTCTTCCCTGGGTTCTGGCCACTACTTATTCTTAAGAAGCAAAGGGCAGGGTAGATGCAGTGAGAGCTTTAATCTCAGCACTTGGGAGGTATATCTATAGCAATGAGTTCAAGACAAGTCTGCTCTACATAGAAAGCTTCAGAATTCTGGGACAGCCAGAGCTACATAGTGAAACCCTTTTCTTTCTTTCTTCTTTTCTTTCTTTTTTCTTTTTTTTTTTTTTTGGTTTTTTTTTTTTGGTTTTTTTGAGACAGGGTTTCTCTGTGGTTTTGGAGCCTGTCCTGGAACTAGCTTTGTAGACCAGGCTGGTCTCAAATGAAGAGTCCAAAAATAAGAATATAGAAATGTAGATTCCAGAAATAAAAATGAAGAAATAAAGAAATATAAAGTTGTAAGCCTAGGAGAATGAGAGCAGGCTGTCAGCAGCTTAAGGGTTAACTATTAACAGTGGGTTACTCTGCTTTACAACCCAGAGCTCTGTTTGGAGGCTGAAGCTGCCCTCTGCAAACTTAGGGTCACTCTGCAAACAGAGGATCAGCTTTTAGACAACCCCCTGGCCACTCATGACCAGCAACTGATGTGAGCTGAGGTAACTTTAAACGATGGGATGGGCATGACTTTTGACTTTTTTGTTTTATATTTTCCCATACCCTTGCCTGCTATATGAAGCTGGCAGTGTCAGGGGAGGTGCAGAGCCTTGGTAAACTCTATCAAGAAATGCCAGGGGAAAACAATGGGCTAAATGCAAACACTAAATAAAAACAACTAAATACAAACACTAGTTTAACTAGAAAACTCTGTTAATGGAAGTTGCAAAAGAAAGGGCAATTTGTATCTGAGTTTTACCTTGAGATTATAGAAATTTTGGAGGGGGCTGAAAAGATGGCTCAGAGGATAAGAGCACTAGCTGCTCTTCCAGAGGTCATGAGTTCAATTCCCAGCAACCACATGGTGGCTCACAACCATCTGTAATGAGATCTGGTGCCCTCTTCTGGCCTGCAGGCATACATGGAGGTAGAATGGTGCATAAATAAATAAATAAGGCGGGCGGTGGTGGCGCACGCCTTTAATCCCAGCACTCGGGAGGCAGAGGCAGGCGGATCTCTGTGAGTTCGAGACCAGCCTGGTCTACAGAGCTAGTTCCAGGACAGGCTCCAAAGCCACAGAGAAACCCTGTCTCGAAAAACTAAATAAATAAATAAATAAATGAGCATGTAAAGTAAATAAATATATAAATAAAGTAAACCACAGACAATCCTATGGAAGAAAATAAAATAAAAATTCTTTTGTTATTGCCTAACGCTTGCTATAAAAGGAGGAGCTGGGAAACTGGCCTTTGCAGCCTTGCAAGGCAACTCTGGCTGTGGTTTCAGCTAGCTGATAAGCTTTTTGTGTCCCATGGAGATTTATTTTCTTAATTTTTTTCATGGAATAATGTTTTCTTCTGGTTTACTAGACTTTGGTGGTTTATCTCCATCTTTGCGCGACCCCCTTGAACCCCAGAAAACTCACAGAGATCCGCCTGTTTCTGCCTCCTGAGTGCTTGGGATTCAAGGCGTGTGCCACCACCGCCCGGCTCTGCCCCACACTCTTAACTCTCAAGAGTCGAGTAGGACTGTCGAGAAGTGCAGGCTGTGTGTCCACTGGCAGTCTCCCTCCCTTCCTCACACAGCTCCGCTGAGCTCTTCTGCCTAGAACTCCAGGCTAAAATGGGAGGGGACTCGGAACTCACCCAGGCCTGTTTCCTGAAGTTTGGTGTTACACCCTCGGTACAGTTCGCGCGCCACTGTACCGAACGCGAGTCGGGCAAGGGCCTGGAGATTGAAAAGAAGACACAGAGAGACCAGGGTCATTCGAAAGGAGATCAGCTGAATGCCACTTTATTCAGCATTGGGGGAGTCCTTATCTACCTGACTGCAGCACAAGGATCTCCGCCCAGGCAGGTGGGAAATTACCATATTAACAATGGAGTAAATGCCCTGCAGCTAACCACCAGGTGGGGCAGGCATAGCACAGAAACACACAGGAAGCTTAGTTAGTTGATCATAAACTGTCCCCATGAATGCACCACAGGAATAAGGGAGACCAGGGCCCTACAGGTCCCCCTTTTGTATAAATTATGACTAGGCCTGTCTTGGGTGGCATTGGACGTCAGGCAATACCCCTTACCCATCATGGGAAAGTATCCAGGTCAAAACACATTTCCTGTCTTAGGTTGAGGCAGCCCCCCAAAAGCCTTTCCCGTCTTTGGCTCACTAGTCATCCATCACCGAGTTCAGCCAGATTTGTGCTGAGATTCTCTGGGGCAATAGCTAAGAGGACTTGCCACGTGGCAATATTGACCTGAGCTTGCCTTTGGCTCTGGCATCATAACCATGAAGATGATGCTCCAGCACATGTAAGCATCCCTTAAGGAGACTGTGCTTGCTCAATCCTTAATAATTCTGCCCAAAATGGAGCCCTATAAGTAAGGTCTCAGCGCTGGTGAAAATAACCCTGGCAAAGCTAACTAGAATAATTTAAAGAGCCAATTTGTAAATTGTACAGCTCAGGGTCTGTGAATAACAGCAATAAGCTTATCACTGTAACATCTAGCAGTGGTCTTTAACCACAACCAAGAGCAAAATTAACTGCAATATTCATTTGTAAATTTAGCTCAATTTGAATGGCTACGGCATTTGCAACCTGTCCTGAGAAGGTATCCTTTGTGCTAGCAGGAAGCAACTGACTGACTAATGAAAAATCCAGCAGCTTAGCTGCTGTGGCAGCAACAGCTGTGGCTGCCGATATCATGGGATGGGTAGATGGGTAGACAGGCGAGGAATAATCCTTGGCACTTGGACCACCGCAGCCAGCTCCTCAGGAATCCCGCAACTCTTCAGTTGACAAGCCAGAATCTCTTTGATCTCTCGGCTCTGTCCTGTCTTCAGGCTTCTGGACAGGAAAATCCACAGCACGCACCAGCCGCTCAGGTACCCATATTGGATTGTAAGCATCCTGCGGGAAACACAAACAGCCCCTCTTCCCCACACCAGTACAGGATCTGGACCATGCCAGGTGCCATCTGATAGATTCTTCCATTTGACATGAGGCATCCCGGAAGAATCTGGCCGCCAATGTCTGTCAGCGGCAGTATGAAATTGAGCATCAACAGTCAAAAAATTTAAAATGTATAAAATAAAAGATAAATGATCTCTGGGGGTGGAACCATATTCCCCCTTTTTAGTTTTATGCAAATAGGCTTTGAGCGTACGATGAGCTCGTTCCACTATAGCTTGTCCTTGAGGATTATAAGGTATACCCGTTTTGTGAGAAATTGAAAACTCAGAACAAAATTTAGCAAAGCCAGTGCTAGTATAGGCTGGTCCATTATCAGTTTTTACAGTTTTAGGAACTCCCATGTAGGCAAAAGCCTGGAGACAATGACTTTTAACATCTCGTAATCTTTCTCCTGTGTGAGCTGAGGCAAAAATGAGATGAGAATATGTATCCACGGTTACGTGAACATATTGCATGCGCCCAAAAGAAGGAATATGGGTGACATCCATTTGCCATAAATGATTAGGGGCAAGCCCACGAGGATTAACTCCCAAATGGGGAACAGTTAAAAGTTCTGTACACAGAGAGCACTTTTTAACAATCTTAGTGGCTTGCTCTTGAGATATCTTAAAATGAAATCTTAAAGATCCAGCATTGAGATGAAAACGATTATGAGCTTTTTCTGCAGCTTCATAAGATTCCTGACTAACTACATAAATTTGACGAGTAAGCTGATCAGCCAAAGCATTTCCCTCACTCAAAGGACCAGGGAGGTCAGTATGAGCCCGCAAATGCCCTACGTAAATGGGTACAGATCGGGCCCAAAGCAAAGTTTGAATAGCCAATAACTGCATCTGGACTCGAGATACAGAGGCAATATAAGCTGCAGTTTCCAACGGTGCAAGAATTTTGCTTATATACTGACTGTCAGTAAAAAGGTTAAATGGAATATCAGCATATTTCTCTAGGGCCATCTGGACAGCAACCAATTCAGCCACCTGAGCAGAGTTAGTATTAACAGACTGAATATCAAAATCAGGAGGGGAGGCTACTACAGCTCTCCCGGTGGAAGATCCATCAGTAAACACATTTCGTGCCCCTGCCAGGGGCTGCAAACAAATAATTTTAGGGAAACATATCGGATGATTTTTAAAGAAGGTGACTAACTTATCAGAAGGATAATGATTGTCTAACTTGCAGGGATTAGTGCATAAAAATAAAGTCCAATCTTCAGCAAAATTTTGTAACCAAGTTATTTCTGCCTGAGTATAAGGTGTAATAACCTCATCAGGTAACATTCCAAAAGTTTGTAAACTAAGCTTATATCCTTTCTGAATAACACGTAGCACAGCTGATGGATATGAGATAACAATTTTTACAGGTGACACATGTTCATGTACCCACAGGATGGGTCCTTGCTGCCAAAAAAACTCCAGTAGGACTATGCTTGGAGGGGAAAATTATTTTTTTATTTTTTTTATTTTTTGGTTTTTCGAGACAGGGTTTCTCTGTGGTTTTGGAGCCTGTCCTGGAACTAGCTTTTGTAGACCAGGCTGGTCTCGAACTCACAGAGATCCACCTGCCTCTGCCTCCCAAGTGCTGGGATTAAAGGCGTGCGCCACCACCGCCCGGCTTGGAGGGGAAAATTATTAACAGCAGTGGCTGACTATAGTCAATATAATTAATATGAGCAGAGGCAAGCTTTTCTTCAATTAAAGTAATACATTGCCTTGCTTGAGGTGTTAACTCACGAAAGGAGGTTGGGTCTGGATTCCCCTGCAGAATGTCAAAAAGTGGTTTTAAGTCTCCAGTAGGAATTCCCAGACTTGGCCGGACCCAATTTAGGTCTCCAAGCAACTTTTGAAAATCATTTAAAGTTTGTAGTTTATCTAGGCGAAGAGTAACTTTCTGCGGTTTTACTCCTGTCTGCAACAGCTGATGCCCCAAGTATTGATATGGAAACTGTTGTTGTACTTTTTCAGAAGCAATAACTAACCCAGCATGTGCTAGGCATTCTTGCAAGTCAGCAAAAGCCTCAAGGACTATTTCTGGGTCCTGTCCAGCTAATAGGATGTCATCCAAATAATGACTTATATACAGTTGAGAATATTTATACCTAATAGGGGCAATGACCCGTGCCACAAACATTTGGCAAATTACAGAACTATTGGCCATACCCTGGGGCAATGTTACCCATTGGTAGCGCTTGTATGGTTCTGTGAAATTTACAGACGGTACACTGAAAGCAAATTTATCAGAGTCTTTTGGATGCAAGGGAATGGTGAAAAAACAATCCTTCAGGTCAATAATTAAAAGATGATATCTTGCAGGAATACCTACAGGCTGAGGCAACTCAGGTTGAGTTGTCCCCATAATTTCCATGCAATCATTTACAGCTCTAATAACCTCCATTTACCAGACTTTTTCTTAATAACAAAGATAGGGGTATTCCAGGGAGAAGTGGATGGCACTATGTGTCCTGCTTCTAGCTGTTTCTGGACTAGAGTACGAGCAGCCTGTAATTTCTCTTTACTCAGGGGCCACTGCTCTATCCAAACAGGTTTTTCAGTTTTTCATTTTATAGGAATGTATTCTGGCTGCTCTGCAATGGCCCCTAGGAAAAATTTCCTAACCCTGCACGCTGTCCAGGTGACTGTTGTATAATTTTCTTGTCTGCTAAAATCTGCACATCCCCCTGCAGATTTTTGCCCAAACCCTGACCAGGGACAAAGCCCTGCCTCGATAGCATACGCTGCACAGGTTCAGTGGTCAGAACTGCTCCCATAGCTTGCAAAACGTCTCTTCCCCACAAATTAAGAGGAAGGTGTTCCAGGACAAATGGTTTAAAAATGCCCTTATGGCCTTCTTCGTCCTCCCAATTTAAATATTGAGTACTGCACTCTGGAGAACTGGCCGTTCCTACTCCCTGCAAGGTTGTAGAGGCTGGCTGTAGAGGCCAGGCTACAGGCCAGTGCCTTTTAGCAATCACTGAAGAATCAGCCCCTGTATCAGGAAGGCCTTGGAACCTTTTCCCATTGACTGTTAAAGTAAGGGTGGGGCGATTCTCTAAACTAGAAACCCAAAAAGCTCCAGGGGATCCTGTGGAGCCAAATCCCTTGACTCCTCGTTCTTGTTTAAAGAAAGGATTAGTAGAGCGAAACATGGGCAAAAGCACTAATTGAGCTATTCTTGCTCCTTGAGGGATGACAAGGACTCCCATACCAGCTTCAATCATAATTTTAATTTCTCCAGTAAAATTACAGTCTATAATTCCTGGTAAAATTTTGATTCCCTTGAGCGCAGAACTACTTCTACCCAAAACTATACCTACTGAACCCTCTGGGATAGGTCCAAATACTCCAGTCCCCAAGGCTTGCAAACCCATTTGTGGGGTCAATACTACTCGGGCGGAGGTACAGAGATCTAGTCCTGCACTTCCTGAGGTGCCTCGTACAAGGTCGTTGATAGTGAGGCATTTCTCTGAGGAATGAATCTGATGGGAGCTGCTGCTCTGCTCATGGCCCCGTACACTTGTGTTTTGGGGGCCCGGGGCAGGCCCCTCCCCCCGTTTTTTGACCTGGGGATAAGATTTCCTTTACTGTCCCTCTTAGAGTGACAGTCGTTGGCCCAGTGAACTCCCTTTTGGCATTTTGGGCAAATGCCTGGATTTCCTCTAGGCTGATTAATAGCTCCTTTACCAGCAGGGCAGTTCCTTTTGAGGTGTCCTGACCTTCCGCATTGAAAACAATTCCTAGGCCTAGCTCCACCTTGGCCTTCCTTGAGGGCAGAAACAATGACCTGGCCCATCACGTGGGTGCCATCAATGTCTCTGCATAATCAGATAAAGTCATTCAAATCTCCATCTCTATGGGGGCATAAAACTTGCTGACAGAACTTGTTTGCATTTTCAAAGGCCAAATGTTTGACGACTGGCATAGCTGAATCCACATCCCCAAAAATGCGGCTTCCCACCTGTAGAAGGCGGTCAATGAACTCAGAAGGTTCTGAAGATCCTTGAAGGATCTTAGAAAGCTGTTCTCGTGATCCTTTGTTAGGTAAAGTTTTCCAAGCTTTAACGGCTGCTGCAGCTATCTGAGCATAAATTGCAGGATCATAAGCAATCTGTGCTTCTAAGCTAGCATATTGTCCTTCACCAGTTAACATGTCGAGGTTATTCTGGGGGAAACCTGCTTCAGCATTTTTGCCTGCAGTCTTTTTGCAATTTTCCTGCATTTCACCTCTGCATAACAAATAATCTCCCCCTGAAAGACAAGCCCTGCAAAGCTGCATCCAGTCATTGGGTATAAGGTTGAGTTCTGCAAAAGATTCCAATAAAGCTACAGTGAAAGGAGCATGAGCTCCATAGTCTACAACTGCTTCTTTTAACTGCTTGATATCCTTAAAGGCCAGAGGGTTATGTTGCCTGGCCCTCTGTCCCTGTTGATCAATCTTTTCCACAACAGGATAAATCTGCTTCTCTCCAACTAAATTATTTAATCTGTCCCGGATCTCTCGGATCTCTGCCTCTAAGTCCATAGGGGCAGAAGCAGTAGTGCAAGGATTATGCGGAGGAGGTCTCATGGAGACATCTCCGTTTGCTTCCTTCCTTTCCTCTTTTTCTAACTTCTTTCTTATCAGTGCGATCTCCTTTTCTAAAATTTCTTCTTCTATATCCTTTCTATTACTTCCTGTTCCTAAAACTTCCTGTTCCTCAAAACTCTTAATAGAACTCACAGATTCTACTTCCTGAATCTCCTCAAGGGTTTTGTTTAAACTCTCTAATTGCTCCTTCACTTTAACATCATCACTGAGAAGAGCATCTCTGACCAAGCGCCATAGTGAAAATATCGCCATGGGGAATTCTTGTGGCCCTCGCTCTTTCAGTGCATTTTGAAGATCAGCCTTTACCTGCTCCCAATCAGTAATATTAAAACCCCCTGCATGTAGGAACCAGGGACTAAACTCTAAAACTGTCTTAATGATCTCTTGTGCTGTCTCAACTTTAATACCGGTGCCTTTATTTTCCAAAAGACCTAACAACTGGCCTGTTAACCGGCCCTTTAACACAGGAACAGAATAACTTGCACCCATAACCAATTCACCCTCGCCGCACAATTTCTTACCTGCTGGCCAGCCTTCCCGAGGGCGACCTCTCAGGGATCCCTACTTCCCGATCTCGCAGATGGGTCTAGTTGCCGATGATCATCTCGCTGGGGCCTCCAATTGTAACACCCGATTTGGTGTTACACCCTCGGTACAGTTCGCGCGCCACTGTACCGAACGCGAGTCGGGCAAGGGCCTGGAGATTGAAAAGAAGACACAGAGAGACCAGGGTCATTCGAAAGGAGATCAGCTGAATGCCACTTTATTCAGCATTGGGGGAGTCCTTATCTACCTGACTGCAGCACAAGGATCTCCGCCCAGGCAGGTGGGAAATTACCATATTAACAATGGAGTAAATGCCCTGCAGCTAACCACCAGGTGGGGCAGGCATAGCACAGAAACACACAGGAAGCTTAGTTAGTTGATCATAAACTGTCCCCATGAATGCACCACAGGAATAAGGGAGACCAGGGCCCTACAGGGGACGTTGAAATGGAAGCCCTGCACTGGCCCTGCCTGAGAATAGGCAGGGCAGGAGTTCGTGCCCCCCAGCCCAGTCCCCCCACCCTGCCCTTTGCCAGCGGCAGAGCCTGCCGACAGCTGGAGGCCATTTCAGGAATCTTGACATCTCCCAGGTAGAGGGGTCTGATTGTCAGTGTGTTCAAGTTTGGATCAAGACCGTCCTCCAGAGTCTCCTGTGTTGAACTCTTAGCCTCTAGCTGGAGGCAAGAGGAACTTTAGGAGGCAAGGCCTAGGGCCTAGAGAGAGATGGCTCAGTGGTTAATAGCTCGTGCTGATATTGAACATTTGAGTTTGATGCCCAGCACCCATGTTGAGGAGCTTGCAGCTGTCTGTAAATGTAGCTCCAGAGACCCAACACCTCTGGTCTCCAAGGACACCGCACTCTTGTTGCACATCCCCCCCCCCACACACACACACACACATTTGTATTTTACTCTTTAAGAGGGAGGAGGGAGTGGAGGGTCTCCAGGAAGTAGGTCACTTGAAGACCTATCTGAGGGAAGATCTTGCTCCCAGGCTTCTCTCTATTGTTTGACTTCCAGAAGCCTAAGAGGAGGATGGGGAAGAGAGGGGAGAGAGAAATGGAATGGGAGGAGGTGAAGTTGGTAAAGACAGACTACAGGAAACAGATGTGCCAAGTGAGATGACACCAGCCTGTCCCTCTCAAGAGCCCACAGTCCCCAAATGAAGGTACACCCCACTGAGGATTCTTTTTTTTTTAAATTTATTTATTTATTAAAGATTTCTGGCCGGGCAATGGTGGCGCACGCCTTTAATCCCAGCACTCGGGAGGCAGAGCCAGGTGGATCTCTGTGAGTTCGAGACCAGCCTGGTCTACAGAGTTCCAGGACAGGCTCCAAAGCTACAGAGAAACCCTGTCTCAAAAAAGCAAAAAAAAAAAAAAAAAAAGATTTCTGCCTCTTCCCCGCCACCACCTCCCATTTCCCTCCCTCTCCCCCAATCAAGTTTTCCTCCCTCTTCAGGCCAAAGAGGGATCAGGGTTCCCTGCCCTGTGGGAAGTCCAAGGACCACCCACCTCCATCCAGGTCTAGTAAGGTGAGCATCCAAACTGCCTAGGCTCCCACAAAGCCAGTATGTGCAGTAGGATCAAAAACCCATTGCCATTGATCTTGAGTTCTCAGTAGTCCTCATTGTTTGCTATGTTCAGCGAGTCCAGTTTTATCCCAGGCTTTTTCAGACCCAGACCAGCTGGCCTGGGTGAGTTCCCGATAGAACATCCCCATTCTCTCAGTGTGTGGGTGCACCCCTCACGGTCCTGAGTTCCTTGCTCGTGCTCTCTCTCCTTCTGCTTCTGATTTGGACCTTGAGATTTCTGTCCGGTGCTTCAATGTGGGTCTCTGTCTCTGTCTCCTTTCATCGCCTGATGAAGGTTAATATTCAGGAGGATGCCTATATGTTTTTCTTTGGGTTCTCCTTATTTAGCTTCTCTAGGATCACTAATTATAGGCTCAATGTCTTTTGTTTATGGCTAGAAACCAAATATGAGTGAGTACATCCCATGTTCCACTTTTTGGGTCTGGCTTACCTCACTCAGGATAGTGTTTTCTTTTTTTTTTTTTTTTAATATTTATTTATTATGTATACAATATTCTGTCTGTGTGTATGTCTGCAGGCCAGCCAGAAGAGGGCACCAGACCTCATTACAGATGGTTGTGAGCCACCATGTGGTTGCTGGGAATTGAACTCAGGACCTTTGGAAGAGCAGGCAATGCTCTTAACCACTGAGCCATCTCTCCAGCCCCAGGATAGTGTTTTCTATTTCCATCCATTTGCATGCAAAATTCAAGAAGTTCTTGTTTTTTACTGCTGAGTAGTACTCTAATATGTGTATATATTCCATACTTTCTTCATCCATTCTTCCATTGAAGGGCATCTAGGTTGTTTCCAGGTTCTGGCTATTACAAACAATGCTGCTATAAACATAGTAGAGCATATACTTTTGTTGTACGATAAGGCCTCTCTTGGGTATATTCCCAAGAGTGGTATTGCTGGGTCCAGGGGTAGGTTGATCCTGAATTTCCTGAGAAACCGCCACACTGCTTTCCAAAGTGGTTGCACAAGTTTGCATTCCCACCAGCAATGGATGAGTGTACCCCTTTCTCCACAACCTCTCCAGCAAAGGCTATCATTGGTGTTTTTTATTTTAGCCATTCTGACAGGTGTAAGATGGTATCTTAAAGTTGTCTTGATTTGCATTTCCCTGATCGCTAAGGAAGTTGAGCATGACCTTAAGTGTCTTTTGGCCATTTGAACTTCTTCTGTTGAGAATTCTCTGTTCAGCTCAGTGCCCTCCCACTGAGGATTCTTATCCCAGGCTCTCAGCTCCTGGCCTGTAAGTCCCCCTGCATCACCTCTAGTCTAAAGGAGAACTCAGCGGAGTCTGAGAGCTGAGAAAATGGGACGCTCAGCTCAGGAAGATTTGGGACCACCCTGGGCTCAAGCTCACTTTGGTAAGAGGAAGCAGTTCCTTTGGACCAGGCCTTCTTGGTTTACTATGCACCTTGGTCTTAGAGCTGGGCTATGTACTTTGGTATCAGGGAAGAGGAAGAAGGTAGCACATTCCAGATGTTCTCTGTGTTCTTTGATTTATAGTTTGAGTTGGACCAAGACTCACAGGAAGACTGGAAGGAACAGGTCAGTCTGTCTTACCAGAAACCATAGTTGAAGGCACCTAAAACGAGAGGAAGGGAAGCTGACAACGGGATCATGTTAGAAGCAAGACGGGTTTGTGTTTGCAAGGGCCTCTAGCCCCTGGAGTGGAGGGTAGGGTGTGGTTGGTACATGCCCCAGCACCAGTCTCACAAAACACACACACACACACACAACTGGGCAGATAACTTGACCTGAGTTCAATCTCTGAGACCCATTTGGTGGAGGAAAACCAACTCCCACAAGTTGACCTCTCTCTGACCTTCATACCAACTCACACATAAATAAGTATTTAAAAAAAGGTAAAAATTTCTATGAATGGTCATATAGGATTTTTATGTGGGAATACCTTTGGCCAGAAAGAGAATCTCCTTCAACAAGAAATCAGAGGCAAAGTGTTACAGGACCCGGGGAGTCAGGGGTTCGAAATACTACCAGGAATCAATTACCTTTTTATTTTTCTGCTGTGTCATGGTTAAGATGTTAGCTTCCGTTTGTTCCCTTTTGGTCACAAGATAGTTGCAGCAGCAGCAAGCAGTTTGCACAAGTATCGTACACCCAGGCACTGTCCAAAGGTGCGCGCAAGAGAACCCTTCCCCTGGCTCCTTTCCAAGAACAAGATTCCCCCGCCCCTCCCCCACACCAGTAGACATTACCTCATCTCTCATTTCCATAATGATGTCTCTTGCTGGTTCCTTAACCAATCCCTGGCAACGGGACTAAAATTACCTTGATTGGTTTAAACAAATAGAACCTTAACAGAACCAGTTGTGTTAGTAAGAGCAATGCCCTGGAGCCGGGCCAGTTAGCCCAGGTCTATAATCCAGGCACTCCAGAGACTGAGGCAGAAGGATTGCTGTGAATTCAAGGCCAGCCTAGTCTAGTGTGATACTCTATCTAAACCTAAAACCAAACTGTGTGTGTGCACACTCAAGTGTGTGTTCTCACACTTCTGTAGTGGATTCCGCTACACAGTGTGTAATGTTTGGGGCTTTGTCATTGCTTTTCGAGACAGGATTTCTCTGTGTAGTCCTGGATGTCCTGGAACTTCCTCTGTAGACCAGGCTGGCCTCGAACTCACCAAGATCCGCCTGCCTCTGCCTCCCAAGTGCTGGGATCAAAGCTGTGAGCCACCCGGCCTGGCTGCCCTCGACTTTCTATGTACAACAGTCCAGTGCCCTGTTTCCAGAGGGCTTGGGCTGCAGGCATATGGCACCACTTCTTTTTTGAACTTTTTAAAATTAATTTTACGGCCGGGCGGGCGATGGTGGGGCACGCCTTTAATCCCAGCACTGGGGAGGCAGAGGCAGGCGGATCTCTGTGAGTTCGAGACCAGCCTGGTCTACAGAGCTAGTTCCAGGACAGGCTCAAAAGCCACAGAGAAACCCTGTCTCGAAAAAATAAATAAATAAAAATAAATAAATAAAATAAAATTAATTTTACTTATTTGTGCTTTTTTTTTTTTAGGTATGAGTGCACTGTCTGCAAAATGCCAGAAGAGGGCATCAGATCCCATTATAGGTTATTGTGAGCTGTCATGTGGTCGCTGGGAATTGAACTCAGGACCTCTGGAAGAGCAGCCAGTGCTCTTAACTGCGGAGTCACCTCCCCAGCCCCCATGGCACCACTTCTGGCCCTCAAGTTTATTTAATTTCTTATAAGATAGAATGTTATTCTAGTCCAGGCTGGCCTGAAGTTCACAGCAATCCTCCTGCTTCAGTCTTCCAAGTGTGTGAGCCACCTTGCTTGCTGTCTGTCCCAGTTTTAAGAAGAAATCTTCTGGAGGCATGTGAGGTGGCTCCCAGGAACCAGTTGTCCTGACTGCCACATATTTGCCATCGGCACAGGTGCCCACACACTTACATCATGCAACCATACACATAATTAAAAGAAACAGCCGGGCTAGGGGTATGGTTAGTACTAAAATGATTGTCTAGTTGTGTGTGTGAGACCTGGAGTTCTACATCCAGCACTATAAAAACAAGAAAAAAGGGGGAGAGGAGGGCAGTGGGGATGGGGAGGAAGGAAGGAAAGAAACTGGTAGTGGAATAAGTCTCTCGAAGTACTTTCCGTCTGTCTTAATGAGATGTGTCCAAGGGCCAGAGAGATGGCTCAGTGATTGACTCATTCGAGATTTCCTAGAGCATCCGAGTTCGGTTCCCAGCACCCACACAGGGTGGTCCACAACCACTTGTTACTCCAGCACCAGGAGACCATCCGCCCTTTTCTGGCCCCCATGGGCATACACAGAAACTCCCCCCCCCACACACACACACACGCATACACATAAATAATTCTTTAAAGAGATGCTGTAAGATGGTAGATTCCCTGCCTCACCAAAAAGAGACTTGTCCAGTTCTGCTTGTGACACTTCTCTCCAGCTGCAGATTTCCAGAGCACGGGAGGAGGAATGAACCATTTTCCCCAAACCTGCACAGGATTGACCAACTCTGAACACAAGTTCCCGAAATGAACGGGGTGGTGACAGATTGAGATGCCAGCAAAAGGGACCAACCTTCTCCACTTGCTGCCCACAAGCAAACAAGGTCTTCAGCTTCCGCTGCCAGGTCTCCTGGACGTGCCCCATCTGGTGACCCCGGTTAGGGCGATATTCCAGACCTGAGTGTCACCTCAGGGTGTCTGCCGCTATTTCAGCAGCAGGCGTTCAGGTGGGTGTCAGAATCCTCTCTCGAGAACACCATCTCTCCCCGAGATCTGAGAATTTACAAAGATTCAGAGACTAAGAAAACAAGGCAGAGGTCTGAAGACTAGACTCTTCAGGCTGAATTTTTAATTTGAATTTTGCTTGTATGAGTGTTTGTGTGTCTGGAGCCCACGGTGGCCAGGAGCCACCTCTGGAACTGGACTTAGAAATGATTGTGAGCTGCCATGACTGTGCAGGGAACCAAACCCTGGTCCTCTTCAGGAACAGGAAGTGTCTTTAACAGATTTGCATTGGTGTACAGACGTTAGCTAGCAGCTTCCCGCACACTTGAGTGCACAAGTGCACAGGCAGGCTCTCCCCACCCTTCCTCTGCTTCTTCTCACAGAGTTTTGTCTCGGCCCACTTGCCCCTTGGAGCCATCATGAAAACCCTGGTCCAGACAGTGAGGATGTGAGCACAGCCCACCTCAGAAGCCATTCATCTGTCCATTTATCCCATCAGACCTCCAATGCTGAGACCAGACTTTCTATTTGTGCTCAAGGGCAGATCATGTGACAGTTCGCCACAAAGCAGTGTGGCAGACCTTGGGGTATATTTGTTCTTGCTGCAGGCTAACTTCTGGGCACTTTCCCACCAGCACAGGGGGGGAAATTATCATTACAAGGACAGAATCCTCCCCAACCACAGCACTTTGCTCTTCAATTCCCCAGGCCCTCCTCTGAGACATTTTTTCCTCAGCAAAGCTATCTTTCCCTCACCTTTCTTCACCCCACGGCCTCTGGCAGCTGAAAAGTTTCCCAGGTCCTTACATCTTGGCTCATGTATAAAACTCATCCAAAGGCTTACTGAGGGAACTAGCAAAGGCTGCTTCTGGCTAGGGGTCACTGCTGGGGGTGAGGGTGGGGGCTTCAGGCTCCACCAGGTCCTTCCTAATGCTGAGGGGACCACAGAAGGGCCTTTCAGAATTTCCTCCAGGCACTTTTAATGGGAAAGGCAGACTTGGATAATGAACCTTTTAGGTAGGCTGGGGCTACCCTAAAATTGATTTATCTGCTCCTCTTACTGACTCTCCCATTCTCTCCAGTACAAACAACTGGCTGTCATCGTAGCTAGCTCACTCACCTGTGCCCCAAGTTTCAGTCTGATAGGTGATGCTCAGCTCAGCAGCAGGCACACAAACCACAGATGCTGCTCATAGGGTCATTGCAAAAATAGCTCAGGCAAGCCGGGCGGTGGTGGCGCACGCCTTTAATCCCAGCACTTGGGAGGCAGAGGCAGGCGGATCTCTGTGAGTTCGAAACCAGCCTGGTCTACAAGAGCTAGTTCCAGGACAGGCTCCAAAAACCACAGAGAAACCCTGTCTCGAAAAAAACAAACAAACAAAAAAACAAAAAAAATAGCTCAGGCAGGGCTAGAGAGATGGCTCAGAGGTAAAGAGCATTGCCTGTTCTTCAAAGGTCTTGAGTTCAATTCCCAGCAACCACATGGTGGCTCATAACATCTGTAATGGGGTCTGGTGCCCTCTCTGGCCTGCAGGCATACACACAGACAGAATATCGTATACATAATAAGAGCTTTAAAAAAACAAACAAACAAGGAATTTGACAATTGCTTAATTCAAAACATACCAACATGACTGGTCCCTGAATTATAACCAGGTCATAGGACCCATACCCTCTTCATGCTGGGCATGTGTTTCTAGACTATCAGACTTTTCAAACAACGAACCCCAAAGAATTAAATTCCTGCCATACTATGAAAAGGGCTAATCTGATGCCCTGATGCATTTCTCACAACTTATAGGACCACCTTGATAGCAGATGAGAGCTGGAACAATGTTGACCAGTCAATAATGGGTCAATCAGTTATTGGCAGGGCGGTGGTGGCACACACTTTTAATCCCAGCACTCTGGAGGCAGAGGCAGGTGGATCTTTGAGTTTGAAGCTAGCCTGGTCTACAAGAGCTAGTTCCAGGACAGGCTCCAAAGCTACAGAGAAACCCTGTCTCGAAAAACACCATAATTATTATGATGGGTAAACCAGTTAGTAATGCCTTCTATTTAAGCCTAACCCCAGGGGCTCAGCCATCACTGAGCTCCTCTTCCCAATGTCAGCACATTGAATGTTTTGACTAGTCATCTTCTAAGGCAAGATCTCCTGCATCTAAGCTGGCTTCGAATGACCTTGAACTTATTGCCCGGCCTCCACCTCCACAGTGCTGGGTTACAGGCCGACCTGGGGCTCTGCATACTGTCTGACCCCAACCATATTAACTGGTATAGCAGGACTTCCAGCTGAGCCTACATTGTCTGGGTCCAGGGTGTGGTTTCTAGCAACCACCTTTCCAAGACAGGGTTCCTGTAGTCCTGGAGTCCAGAACACTACCTCTGCCTGTTGGGTGCTAGAATTAAAGGCACGTGCCACCATCTGACCTCTACTAACATTTTTCTTCTTGCTACAGGGGCTTGAGTTAGAGAGTTTAAATTATAACTCTTCACAAACATTCCCGATGCCCTTCAAACATCCACAATCTATTATGAAGGTCAAGCACCACACCCCACCAACCCCTAAAGATCTCAGCCAAGCCTACTTCCCCCAGCCAGCAATTATACTCAGTACATTTGTACTCCTGGGTTCTGGCACATGGAATAAAAACCTGTCAAAAAAAAAAAATGGATCGTGGTGGCGCAAGCCTTTAATCTTAGCACTTGTGAAGCAAAGGCAGCAGGCTCTATCTAAAGAGAGAAATCCTGTCTTGAACTCCCAAAACCAAACAAACTAGTAAAACATAGCCCCACTCCAGAGCCAGTCATTCTGCACATTAATATCTGTGATACTATAGCTGCCCTTGAGTTCAAGTGGCAGAGACTCTGACCTTCTACCTAAAATCAGATTTATGTTAAGCACAGAACACTAGGTAAATATAAAAACAATCGGCGAATTGCTAACCTCAAATGGACCCACTAAAGGTGTCACTCGTGGAGGCAGAGAAGCAAGCCAACTTGGACTATCTAGCAAGATGCTATCAAGGGGGAGGGAGAAGAAACTGAAGCAAAAGCCAGTTTCCCACTTTCACTGCAAACATTTTTATTGACAATTTAGGACAGTTACACACAGACAACAACAAAGAAAAGACAATGAAGGGTAGACAATGCACCACGGGGCTAATATTCTTCACCCTCATCATCTCCTTCAGCACTATCGGCCCCAACTTCTTCATAATCCTTCTCCAGGGCAGCCATGTCTTCACGGGCCTCAGAGAACTCCCCCTCCTCCATGCCCTCACCCACATACCAGTGCACAAAGGCACGCTTGGCATACATCAGATCAAACTTGTGATCTAGGCGAGCCCAGGCCTCAGCGATGGCTGTGGTGTTGCTCAGCATGCACACAGCTCTCTGGACCTTGGCCAGGTCTCCACCAGGTACCACAGTGGGAGGCTGGTAATTAATGCCAACCTTGAAGCCAGTGGGGCACCAGTCCACAAACTGGATGGTACGCTTGGTCTTGATGGTGGCAATGGCAGCATTGACATCTTTGGGAACCACATCACCACGGTACAGCAGGCAGCAAGCCATGTATTTACCGTGGCGAGGGTCACATTTCACCATCTGGTTGGCTGGCTCGAAGCAGGCATTGGTGATCTCTGCTACAGAAAGCTGCTCATGGTAGGCTTTCTCAGCAGAGATGACAGGGGCATATGTGGCCAGAGGGAAGTGGATGCGAGGGTAGGGCACCAGGTTGGTCTGGAATTCTGTCAGGTCAACATTCAGGGCTCCATCAAATCTGAGGGAAGCAGTGATGGAGGACACAATCTGGCTAATGAGGCGGTTAAGGTTAGTGTAGGTGGGGCGCTCAATGTCGAGGTTCCTACGACAGATGTCATAGATGGCCTCGTTGTCCACCATGAAGGCACAATCAGAGTGCTCCAGGGTGGTGTGGGTGGTGAGGATGGAGTTGTAGGGCTCAACCACAGCAGTGGAAACCTGGGGGGCGGGGTAGATGGAGAACTCCAGCTTGGACTTCTTTCCGTAATCAACAGAGAGCCTCTCCATCAGCAGGGAGGTGAACCCAGAGCCAGTTCCCCCGCCAAAGCTGTGGAAGACCAAGAAGCCCTGAAGACCTGTGCACTGGTCGGCCTGTAAGAAAGAGAAAAGTTCATTTAATGTTGAGAGACAGCTTGTGAAAGTTGCGATGGGTGTTTAAGAGTCTGTGACTAACTACTGATAAAGTTCTGGAATCAAGAGTAGCCGGCCAGAGCAGTAAGGAACTGCTCAGTGACTCAGAGGGACTTCTGGGGGCTGAGGACATTTCCTAACTGATTTTAAAATCAACTACTTCCATCTTCATTAGGACATCAGATCTTAACACACAGCCGACTTTAGTTGCTGGGAAACCAGGCTCTGGTGACCAAGCTGTGGGTCAGACCACAAGGGCACCTTGAAATCAGCTGGAATTTCCAGAGGGCTGGATTCAGACCTCTCAAGTGTTGCCAAATCTGTGAGTGAAACATCTAAGCTGAAGCACAGGACGGCCAAGTTTCACTACCCAGGGTAGTGTCAGGCCATAGGTGGGTGGGTCCCACCTCACGTGGGACAAATTAATTTCTCTATCTCACTTATTAAAATAGTGACCTAGCTCAGGTTGCAAATTAAATGAGTACCTGGACTAATGCTTGGCACAGTAGACACTCAGTATGTCGGGGTGTCTATTCATTCCGGGCAAGGTGAGTCCCTTTCTATCAGCACTCCACTAGATACCTCAGGTCACCAGGGCTCCCCGCTCCACTCAACTGGTCTACCTACTAGCAAATCGTTACACAAGAGCAGGCCAAATCTGACCTCCGCGTGCTTTTTTCTGGTCGTGGAGACAGAACCTGGTACATACTAGACAAGTATTCTGGTGCTTGGCTCCCTCCCTGTGACCTTGCAGATAGAGCAGGCCACTGAAACTCTAAGTTTGCAGACTTTACTGATCCAGAGTTCACGCATCCTATGGTCTAACATCATGCCCATCCTGCAGACAGAGGCACCAAGGTCAAAGGCAATGCTAGTAGTGATCATCTCAGCAGGGTAGTAGCTTAGTAGGTTTCTGTGCCCCTGAACAGTCAGTGTAGCTCAAACTTCATTTGCATTAGAACAATTAACCCAATCCCAAAGGGAAGTCAAGAAAAGCGTGAAGTTTATGAGGCAAGCCCTGGCTTTAGGAGACCAGCTGTGGTTGGACTTAGCATGTGATTTTCCCAGTAAACAGCTTACTGGCCTATGGGCCTGCATGTTAATCACTGACAAGCCTGGCAAAGGGTGGTCATCTGATTCGGTGGCTCAATAAAACACATTTACCAGCTTTCCCGATAGGACCAGAGTTGCTTGGGTCCTTTCAGCCGGAGCCAGTTGGCTGCCCTGAATGCTAGGCAATTACTTCTCTGGGATTTCTGATCTTGGACCTTCAAGTTCCAACAATTACCTGCTTCCCCAATAAGGAATCTCTTGACTCCACCTCGAGCTTTGTTGGAAGACTCTTCTGCAAGCTCTAATTTTACTTCATGTGTGTGGTACCCACAGAGACAAGAGCGCACCGGACTCGAGTTAGACAACTGTGAGCCACTATGTGGGTGCTGGGAATCAAACCTAGATCCTCTGGACAAGCAAGCTAGTGCTTTTTGCTTAACTGTTACGCCATCTCTCCAGCTGTTTCTAAGTGGCTCACGTGGGCTTCTTGGACCTGAAACCTTGTTCCTTTTGTGATGAGGACTGAAACCAGGGCCCTGTAAATGCTGGGTGACCACACTATGAAAGAGCCGCAGCCACGGCTGAGCCTTCACTGCTAGCTAACATGAGAGCCTACAGATTTCCAAATGAGCTTTATCAATTAGTCACATGAAGTATCAGCCACCTACTCACTGTGACTAAGAGGATCAAAAGAGGGGTGTGAACGTCTGAGCTGGAAACAGAAGCTTAACATAGTCTTCACTGTCGGGGGGATGAGAAACTTGCTGGTTTTCACCTGGACAGCTGAGTGTCCTCGTTGAATTACCATAATGCCCAAAATTTTGGTAAAACCATCCATAGAACTTCTTCCCCATAACACTGCACTTACCAGCTTGCGAACTCTGTCCAAGACGAGGTCGATGATCTCCTTGCCAATGGTGTAGTGGCCACGGGCATAGTTATTGGCAGCATCTTCCTTGCCTGTGATGAGCTGCTCAGGGTGGAAGAGCTGGCGGTAGGTACCAGTGCGAACTTCATCTGGAAAAGAAGGACAAGTCAGCCACCCACCACCAACACTGGCTCACTCATCCTTCAGCGTCTGAAGAGAGGTCTGAGGATGTGACCCCAGCAGAATGCCTCAGGGAAGCCCCTGGTCCACTCACCAATAACCGTGGGCTCCAGGTCTACGAACACTGCCCGGGGCACGTGCTTGCCAGCGCCTGTCTCACTGAAGAAGGTGTTGAAGGAGTCGTCTCCTCCCCCAATGGTCTTGTCACTTGGCATCTGGCCGTCAGGCTGGATGCCATGTTCCAGGCAGTAGAGTTCCCAGCAGGCATTGCCGATCTGGACACCAGCCTGGCCAACGTGGATGGAGATGCACTCACGCTGTGGAAAGGGGAAAGAAAATGTCAGAACAGGACAAGTGAGGAATTAGGAATGGCTCACATCTAAATGACAAACCTTCAAAGACATCATCGCCCCTGTATAGAACATTTCACAATCAAAAGATCTAACTCAGGGGAAAATGCTTTCAGGTAGGCATTAATGCTATTGACCTACTAAGCAAGGCCAGGCCCGTCCACCGACTGGATCCCTAATAGTTCAGGCTCAGTTCCCGCTACTGTAAAATGGCACACAAGATGATGCTAGAATCCCCAGCTCCTGAAGCAGGCTGCTGAGTCCTTAACCTAGACAAAATCCTCCCTTCCAGGGCTGAGTCACTTGACTAGTCACTCTGAGCTCATTGTGGTTCCTCTTTAATCCAGTTCTTTAGGAGACAAAACTTCCTCTCCCCTGTAAAACCAGCCTAAGCCAGCCCCATGACTCAGAGAAAATGCTAGGTAAGTAGTTGACTCTAGTGTGGCCAGAGGCAGCCTTTCCAACAGTGAAGACTCTAATCTGTAAGGAAAGCATTTTCCCTCCACTGTCAACCCATCTGCTGGGAGGAAAGGATGTTGTAAGGGCCAGACGGCTCCCGAAACTTCACCACACTAAGAAATGAGGCTGGAGAGTGGGGAAAGGAGAAATTAGTCGTTCCCCAGGAGATGATATTGTACGTTTCTGGCACTATGAAAAATTGAGAGTATTTAACAGTGGGGGAATATCTTTCATTTTTTTATTTTTATTTTTTTGGTTTTTCGAGACAGGGTTTCTCTGTGGTTTTGGAGCCTGTCCTGGAACTAGCTCTTGTAGACCAGGCTGGTCTCGAACTCACAGAGTTCACTCTTGCCTCCCGAGTGCTGGGATTAAAGGCGTGCGCCACCACCGCCTGGCTTGGGGGAATATTTTTCATTCCTTCCTGATCACAGTAATTCTGAAGCTACCAAACCCATGTTCGATTTAGTGAAGCAGCCCTGAGAAGGAGGAACCCATGTTCATAATTCCCAACAGAGGAGACTTAGAATCTGGCAGAAAGCCTCATCGTTCCTACTTTCGTGCTTGCATTTATTTATCTTGGTTCTTTAGAGACAGGGCTTGTGTAGCTTTTCCTGTCCTGGAACTTGTTCTGTAGGCCAGGCTGCCCTTGAACTCAGATCCGTGGGACTCTGCCCCCGGATGCTGGGATTATTTAAAGGTGTGCACCACCACTGCCAGGCCTCTCCGGAAGGCCACCCTGGGTGGGTAGCCCTGTTCTAAGAGCTAAATTCCAAATTAAATAAAAAAAACATGCAAAGCACCTGTGTCAGCTCCCGGGCAGGAAACGATAAGTTTCACAGCCCAGGATAGTGAAATAAGACAGGACCAACAACCTTTGACCTGGCCTTTCCTTCTGTGCTTCCCATAAAATAATCAAGGGTTCTGACCACAGTGAGTTCAGTGTCTCCTGCCCTGAGGACTGTGGAGGAGGTGCAACTCTTGTTCAAATGACCTTCACCTGGACTTTTGGAACCTCCAACAGTCCCGGAAGCCAGAGAACTGCCTACAGGTCCAGGAAGCTAGAGAAACTGCCTACAGGTCCAGGAAGCCACCTCGTTCCTATAATGCAGGAGTCTTTTGGTCCCCAAGTCAGTCTGTACTGCCTCTTTCGGCTGCCAGGATGACTTGGAGGAGTTTAACTGCCAATCTGAGTTCAATCTCTGGGACCTACTTAGTAGTGGAACAAGGGAACCAGCTTTCCCATGTGGTCCATCAACTCCACAGGCAAGCTGTGGCACACATACATCCACAGATAAATGCAAAAAATCTTTAGAAAACAGCCAGACAGTGGGTGGTGGCACATGCCTTTAATTCCAGCACTGGGGAGGCAGAGGCAGGAGGATCTCTGCGAGTTTGAGACCAGCTTGGTCTACAAGAGGTAGTTCCAGCCGGGCGGTGGTGGCGCACGCCTTTAATCCCAGCACTCGGGAGGCAGAGGCAGGCGGATCTCTGTGAGTTCGAGACCAGCCTGGTCTACAAGAGCTAGTTCCAGGACAGGCTCCAAAACCACAGAGAAACCCTGTCTCGAAAAACCAAAAAAAAAAAAAAAAAAAAAAAAAAAAAAAAAAGAGGTAGTTCCAGGACAGGCTCCAAAGCTACAGAGAAATTGTCTGGAAAAAAATTTAAAAAAAAAAAATCTTTAGAAAACAAACCTGTCTCCTTGAAGCTAAAAAGGCAACGTCACCGGCCACTTGGACTAGGAAGTCAGATGAGTCACTTGGTCTAGTCCAGCCTCAACTGGATGAGCAGCTAGCTCGCCTTTCAGTGCTTGCCCAACAGGTGAGCCCCAGGCTTTTCCGAGTTGCATCTTTTGGACTAGCTTGGTCAGAAGCATTCAAGCCAGGCGTTACATACTTTTGTGACTACAGCACCCAGTTACTTCCTGAATCCCCCTTTCAGGATACAATTTTTAAAGATTCTTCGGATGTGAAGAGGAGCTGGCTCATTTGGTAAAGGGTGTTTACAACGGAACCTCAACCCCAGGGAAAGCCGCCCACTCCTGGCCCAAAAGCTTACGGAGGATTCTGAAATCAGAGCCACACAAGCGAGTTAAGTGAAACAAACCACAAGTTTTTGGGCTTGGGATTTAACGCAGTTGGAAGAGGTCTTGCCTCTGTTGTTCCAGCTCTGCAAAACCTAGACTGCCATGGTGGCACAAGCCTGTAATTCCAGCCCTAGGGTGATCTCTCCCTCCCACCAAAAACTTCCATAGACCTTCAAAAACCACTTCTATAATTTTTATTATCCCTGGAATGCTTGCAGGGTGGTGGTGGCACACCTTTAATCTCGGCACTCAAGTGGCAGAGACAGACAGACCTGAGTTCAAGGCCAGCCTTGTTTGCAAGAACAAGTTCCAGGACATGCTCCAAAGCTACACAGGAAACCCTAACTCGAAAAAACAAACAAAAAGAAAACAAGAGAACCTGATGCCCCTGATGGAGTGGTGGGGCCCTTGACATTTTGTTTGTTTTTTCGAGACAGGGTTTTTCCATAGCTTTTGGAGCCTGTCCTTGGATTAAAGGCATTGTGCCACCATCGCACGGCCTTGGACAGGTTTGTTTCAACAGGATTTGTCCTGCAAATGAAGTAGACCAGAGATCTGCCTCCCTCTGCCTCCTGAATGCTGGGGTTAAAGGCATGTGCCACCATTTTTGACCTTAACCAGCTTTGAGAAACGTGGGAAGGAGCTAGGACAAAAAGTGGTTAATGGAGTTGTCATCATGAATATTATGAAACTGCGCCCTTCAAAAGCAGTACCGGTATGGAGTTTTACATCGTTCCCTTCTCTTCTGAGGTACTGAATATGAACTCGGCGGCTTCCAGGCTAGGCAAATGCTCTCCTAAAATACTTAAACTTACCTAGCAGGAAGGTTCCCTTTTCCAAGATTAGTTACTGCAGCCCACACTAGCCTGGGACTACTTAGGGAGCCTGAGAAGCCCCAAACTGAACAATCCCCCTGCCTCAGCTCCCCAAGTGTTAACAGAAACTACCCACCCAGGGTCTCACTGGCTGACCTAAACTTAATTAATACCCACCTGCCCCTACCTCCAGAGCCCAGAGATTAAAGGTTACCAGTCCCCCATCCTGAGTTCCTGTTTCTTTAAAACTGAACACGGCCCATGGGTGGTTTGATAATTGTTTAGCCAAAACTGGTCTTGAATTCAGCATCTTCCTGCCTCAACTCTTAAGTTTAGAAATCAAAAACTATTTGTTGAGCAGGGCGGTGGTGGCACACGCCTTTAACCCAGTACTCAGGAGGCAGAGGCAGGCAGGTCTCTATGAGTTCGGGGCCAACCTGGTCTACAAGAGCTAGTTCCAGCCAGACGGTGGTGGCGCATGCCTTTAATCTCAGCACTCGAGAGGCAGAAGCAGGCGGATCTGAGTTCGAGGCCAACCTAAACTACAAGAGCTACTTCCAGGACAGGCTCCAAAACTACAAAGAAACCCTGTCTCGAAAAACCAAACAAATAAATACTTTGCTCTATCTTTATAAAAAAAAAACTAATTTAGCTTAATATACCCCTGAGCTAGAAATAGGCTGGATTAGGGGATATTGGACGGCTGATTGGTCCCTTTCACGGAGGAGCTCGCCTTCCCAGGTGCACAGCTGCAGCTGGTAGGTCCCGGGATTGGCCACAGGTGACTCAGCAGCGAGTCACAGGGCGTGGGGACGGTGCCCGGAAGTGTTTGCTCAGTCCGTCCGGAGCGCACGAGGTCCTCCGGGGTACCCCAGCTGGGAAAGGGACATCATTTGAGAAAAAAAGAGACCCTTTAGTCTCTCCACTCTCATGGTCAATGTGAAAGCTCCCTGCCTTTCCAGGGGCGGCCAGCGTAACAGACGGGATGTTCTCCTCCCAGTGCCGTCAAGAGGGAAGTACGCGATTCCAGACCAAAGCGATTCAGTCTGGTGGACTAGGCTTTCCCACCCCGGTCGTCAGAAACCAGCCGAACTGGAGGCGGCCGTCGGGGGGCTGTCGCAGGCACAGATCCCCGGGCAGCCCGCAGTTCCTGCGGTCCCTTTAGACGTTCCCATCCCGGCCCCACAGCGACACTCACCATATTTAGTCCTTGAAGTGATCCGCGAAAACAGAGTCGGAGAGGGTGATTAGGACCTCCCACTAGCCGACTACCAAGGAGTCCGGGGGAGCAGCAGTGAGAGGTCCGCCTCCGGGAGAGGTCTTATATACCCTGGCCCAGATCCGGCGTCGAGAGGGCGGACACCAGACCCCGCCCCGGGCCGCACCGAGGGCGATGATTGGCGAGTTCGAAAGTTCAAACCAAACTCTGTAGACGGAGTTGGAAAGGAGGAGAAGGGGTGGAGACGTGTAGGGTCGCTCCAGGGGCCAGGTGGGGCGGCGTAGGGAAGGCGATTGGACGTTGAAGGACAGGGAGATCTTTGTGCAGGTAGAGGGGGTGGCCAGGACCGCAGCCGGTCGCTCCACCCAGCCCTGCGGAGTCCGGAAGAGTGAGCCGGCGAGCCGACCCGGACTACAGCGGCCGCGGGCAGGGTGGTGACTGCGACAGCCTTGGGGGCCCAGGATGGAAACGCCCAGTTTATTTGACGGCACAGTGGGAGGGGCGGAGCTGACGTTAGCGGCCGCCGTAGCCGCCTTACAGCTGCACGGGTGCGGCACCTGAAGACGATCTTGTTTCCTAATCTTGCCGCCACTGGGTCCTAAATACTTCACTCATCCTCCCTCCCTTCTCCCACCTCCAAGTACTGGATTTCTGCCCGCGCAACCCCGGCGCTCTTTCCACAGGTTTTATTTTTGAAGGCCGAGTCTCTTCAGCTCTAGTCCTCTTTAAGTGAACCTTCCGAGTCTTGAGAGCCTTAGCCTCGTAGGTATTAAAGAATTATTCGGTCCACTATAAGAGTGACTGCTGAACCGAGCACAAATCCCAGTACTCTGGAGGCAGAGGCACGTGGATCTCTGTGAATTCGAAGCTAGCCTGGTCTCCAGCATGAGTTCCAGGACAACCAGAGAAACCTGCCTCAAAAAACAAAAACAAATAAACAAAAAACAGAGAGATTTATGGGGCCTGAGGAGATGGCTCAGCTGTTAAAAGTACTGGATGCTCTTCCAGAGGACCCAGGTTCAACTCCCAGCCACCACGTGGTAGCTGACAACCATCTATAGTGGGATCTGTCATGAAGGCATACGTAAAAATAGAGCCCTCACTCTCTTGAAGGATGGGTTTCCGGCTGTGGTGCTCAAGCTGGTCTCAGGTGACCCAGACTAATTACTCTGATTCTGTGGGATGCAGAATTGACTGTTTACTCCGCATCACCCCATTTGATCTGGTCCAAGAACCCGGAGGAAGCTGTCCCCGTTTTACACATGAGAGCTCAAGGAACCACGTGGAATTAGCAGCGCTTTCCTCCAGCACTAAGCAGACTTCTTTTTTTTTTTTTTTAATATTTGTTTATTCTGTATACAAACAGTCTGTGTGTATGCCTGAAGGCCAGAAGAGGCCACCAGACCTCATTACAGATGGTTGTGAGCCACCATGTGGTTGCCGGGAATTGAACTCAGAACCTTTGGAAGAGCAGGCAATGCTCTTAACCGCTGAGCCATCTCTCCAGCCCACTAAGCAGACTTCTGAACGATTCTGCAAAGCGGATTCTCAGACGTACCATCTAGCTGGACCGAGGAGAAGTGTGAGATCCCTGGCCACTGCAGTGGGGCCTACCTGTAGCCCTCACACTGAGGAGTGACAGGAAGACCCTGCAGCTCAGAGGCCAGCTGGTCTTGCAGTATCAGAGGACTCCAAGTTCAGTGAAGAACCTTGTTCAAAAAATAAGGGTGAAGCCGGGCGGTGGTGGCGCATGCCTTTAATCCCAGCACTTGGGAGGCAGAGGCAGGCGGATCTCTGTGAGTTCGAGACCAGCCTGGTCTACAAGAGCTAGTTCCAGGACAGGCTCCAAAACCACAGAGAAACCCTGTCTCAAAAAAAAAAAAAAATAATAAGGGTGAAGATTCATAAGGAAGACAGCACAGATTGACCTCTGGCCTTTGCATACACCTGTGCACACACACACACACACACACACACACAAGAATTTGGTACACTCACACACATATGTATCACAAAGTTAAAAACCAGTCTTTATTTGGGTGTGGTGATACATACCTGTATTTGGGCACTCAAGACCAAATGGAAAATTCCATCGAGGTCAATGAACCCTATAGGCTATTCTGTCTCATGCATGCAGGCAAAACACCAATGCACATAAAAATATTTTTTTTTTCAAAAATGTCCTCGGGTGAGCTCAATTGCTCCTTGGTCGCCCATGTTACTACTGTTCGCTGCCAAGTGTGATGATCTAAATTCAAACCCAGTACCCACATGGTAGAAGGACAGGCCATCTCCTGCAGCCTTTCCTCTGACCTCCACACCCACTCTGTGGCCTGTGGGTTTCCAAACACATACATGATAAGGGAAATTTTTTAAACATAATCTTGCTTGTAATCCTAGTATTCTGGATGTGGAAACAGAAGGCTTTCTGAATGTTCACAGTTATCCTGGTCTAGATAGTGAGTTCTAGGTCAACCAGTGGTACGCAGGAAACCCTGTCTGCCCCTCTCCAATACATATACAAAACTACTCTTCGGCTGTGAAATGATTGTATGATTGAGATATAGGTTTAAATTTGCTGCCCCCTGCTGGAGATTTTTGGATATTGGCTGGTAGAGTTTTTGCTTAGCATTTCTCAAGGCTCCTGCTCTTCCGCTTGGCCTTTTTCAGCTTCCCTAGGAGCTCCTCTCAGGCCCAGATATCCAAAGGAGCAACCTGGGGGCACTGAACAGCATCCTCCCTGAGAATTCTTCCAGCCTTGGCATTCTGGCAATCCTGCTGTTCTCATGGACAAGGTTGGGGACTGTTCTCATGGACAAGGTTGGGGACAGGCGTCATCCAGTCTTTCAAGAATCCCATTCCTCGGGGGCTGGAGAGATGGCTCAGTGGTTAAGAGCATTGCCTGCTCTTCCAAAGGTCCTGAGTTCAATTCCCAGCAACCACATGGTGGCTCACAACTATCTGTAATGAGGTCTGGTGCCCTCTTCTGGCCTGCAGGCATACAAGTAGACAGAATACTGTATACTAAATAAATAAATAAATATTAAAAAAAAAAAGAATCCCATTCCTCAATGACTGCCTGACTATCTGAGAGTAAAACAATCCCACTGGTCCCACTGGTCAGCCTTACAGACCAGATTATAGTAACACATGTCTTTAATCTCAGTAGCCATAATGACACACACCTTTAATCCCAGAAGACACACTAGTTGCCATAGAAACTAGGCGGTGAGTGCCTTTAATGATGGAGGTGCAGGATTTTAATCCTAGCCCTAGAGAGGACTATAAATCTCAGACGTGTCATTCTGAGATTCCTGGAGGCAGAAAAAAAAAATCACATTCCTTGCTGGGCCATAGTGGCCCATTAATCCCAGCACTCGGGAGGCAGAGGCAGGCGGATCTCTGGGAGTTTGAGATCAGCCTGGTCTACAAGAGCTAGTTCCAGGACAGGCACCAAAGCTACAGAGAAAAGATTAATTATGTGTACTGTTCTGCCTGCAGGCCAGAAGAGGGCACCAGATCTCATTACAGACGGTAGGTCATGAACCACCATGCTGCTGCTAGGAATTGAACTCAGGTCCTCTGGAAGAGCCCCCAGTGCTGCTGAGCCATCTCTCCAGCCCTCACATAGATGAAGAACTATGATTCCATCTTTAGGCAGCCAGTGGCTGGTCACCATCTTTGCTAGGGTTGGAGAAGATGGATGTCATGTGACTTCACTGCCATCTTAAAGGTGGACCTACCAAGAAGGCAGCAACAGGTCTCCAAGATATTTTTAACTAGGATAGATTTTTAAAAACGATATATATATATATATCGTTTTTATATATATAAATATATATATATAAATATACATAAATATACATAGATATATATCGTTTTTATATATATAAATATATATAAATACATAAATATACATAAATATATATAAATATATATATATATATTTTTTTTTTTTGGTTTTTCGAGACAGGGTTTCTCTGTGGCTTTGGAGCCTGTCCTGGAACTAGCTCTGTAGACCAGGCTGGTCTCGAACTCACAGAGATCCGCCTGCCTCTGCCTCCCGAGTGCTGGGATTAAAGGCGTGTGCCACCATCACCCGGCTGGCAAGATACATTCTTGCATATGAATGCCTGCAGGTGTAGCTTTAAGACCTTGCTACACGTACGTACATTGTTTTAAATCCTATCTTTCATAAACCTTGTTTGCAATAATAAAAGAATGTATCTTGCCCTGGCTGTTGAACTTTGAAACATTAGGAGTCCTCCAGGTGAGATTGGTTTGAAGACAAGAAGACAGCACAGGAAACAACTGAGGTCTGTTAGTGCAGGCAGGGTTAGAGTTCCTAAAGAGACAAGTTACAAAGAAGCTCCTAGCAGCTTTGAAGATATTGCTATATGATTGTCATTAGAACGCAAGCCACACTTAAATGGAGCAGGCTGAGATCTAGAAGGCAGGCTGGAAACGCTGCCAAGGCTAGGGCCAGAGGTGACCTGAGCCCCTTGGGAAAGACTGTTTCCACTGTTGGAGCTTGGTTTTGCCTAGTGTGGATTGTGGTTATGCCCTAAGTTTTCCTATTGAAGTAAAAAAAAAAAAAAGGGTACTTTATTTTTGAGAGATTTTAAACCGAGACAGTGTTTCTCTGTGTAGCTCTGGGTGTCCTAGAACTCACTCTGTAGACCAGGCTGCCTTAAACTCACAGAGATCTGCCTGCCTCTGCCACGCGAGTGCTGGGATTAAAGGCGTGCGCCACTACCGCCCGGCCCTGAGAATGTTTTGAGGTGTGTAGTTACAACTTGTGAAGGCATAAAAACATGGCTTAAGGTACACGAAAAATGGTTCAGGTTGTTTCCTCACTATGCTATTGTTATATTGGGACTTCAAACCTGGTAGATCAAGAAAGCAACTGAGGAAAGACTAGCTGACCTCTCTTTACCTGCCCAGAACAAAAAGACAGAGAATCCCTCCAGGCCCCTCCCTATCTCAGTCTTTCAAAAGCTCTGTGACCAGTTCCAGTCAGCTAGTCAAGGACTCCACCCCTCAATTCAAAGTTGAACTTTATTGACAGTCTGGGTGTGTCACAGTACAGTCTGATCTCCCCAGCAGCCTTCTCTGCTCTGAGCTGTAGTTCGGAACTTGCCCCCACCATTAGGAATTTGCATAGACCATACTAGCTCTGCACTCTGTAGACAGGCAGGTCTTGAACTTGAGATGTTCTCGTCTAGGCCTCCCTAGTAGCTGTCCCACCAAGCCTGACTTTGCTAGCTCCATTCTGGAAGATAGCTACAGAAAAACAGTTTTCATATCTGAGGAAACAATGTCTTCTATTTCCGTGTTCTAACACAACAGACAAGCTTTCTTACTCAAGACTTCTAGTTAGCATATAAGGAGACCTTAGGTTTAATCCTGAGAACTACAAACCACCACCACCAATGGAAATCCCTTTGACCCCTCATCCCTTTAGGCTGCGTAGTTAAAATTCTTTTGCGGAAAGTTAAAAATACCTGCTCACATTTCTCAGTTAATCTGCATTATTATTCCAGTAAGTGTACTGTACCCTGGGGTCTGGAAACTTCCCTATTTATAGCAATGTTTATTTAATAATTGTATTTATTCCCATAAGTAGAGAGTACTCAGGCAGCCCAAAGTGGAATGTCCCTGAGGGTTTTTGTTTCTTGTGTAACTGATCAACACCAACAGAAACGGGACTGGTTTTGAGGGTCCTTAACTCTCAGGATAGTTTTCCCCCTCTGTAGACATGGGAGTGGCTCAAAAGCTGTGCTGTGGCCAAAGGCAGTTTATTTCTGTGAACGTTAGTGCCCAGCCCAGAAGACACAGACTACTCTCAGCGTCTAGGAGCCACTTCTTAAGGAAAGTGGGTGTCTGACACTTGGCCCGGACAGAGCAGCCCAGGGTGGGAATTTCCAGGAGGCCCTGTTTCGCAGACAACCTGGGCTAACTGCATGTCTTTCCCATGGCCTGAAGCCTCTGCTGCCCTCTTCACCCCCTTCCCAGGGTCCTTCTTTTGGTTCCACCATCGTTAGTTCAGCCCAATTGTTGCTCTCTGGATTTCATGCTTTGTTTACGGCCTTCGTACTTACTCACAAGCATGAATAAAGTGTATGACCAACCCACCCCCATCTGTTAATCCATGTATTGTCAGTTAGCCTCATAGCTTAAATTCTAGAACTTTCTTCAGGGAAAAGTTAAATGAAAAAAATCCTTAGCGAGCGTATCACTCTGCCCCTACTTCTACCCTTGACCAAGTTAGGTTATTTTATTTTTAGTTCTTTTACAGTTTGCATCAGTGGTCTTTTTTGTTTCAAAACCTGGTTCATTTCACTGGCTTCAGGTTGAATCCCATTTTCACAGCCGACTAAAGCTGGAAGCCCAGGTTGCTTCCTCCTGAAGCGGCTTCGCTCTTCTTTCTCCTAATCAGCTCCTTCAGGAGTGTGTTTTGATTTTGGTGCTGGGCATTGAACCCAGGGTCTCCACATTCTAAGCATGCATTGCTCTGTCTCTTTGCTGTATCCCCAGCCCTCTTTCCCCCGCAAATCTTACACTGCTCCCCCTTCACCCCAGCCCTCCACAGTAGTGCTAACATCACTCACTGGGCCTCCATGCTCCGATTGTTTATTCTCCTTATATTTATTTTGGTTGTTTTACATGTTTGTTGACAGGGTCTTGCGTAGACCAGAGGCTTGAGTTTCTCAGTAGCCCACGATGACCCTGAACCCTGCTGCTTCCACCTTCTAAATGATGAGATTACAGGACTATGGCACCTGACAAAGATTTTTTCTTTTTTCTTTCGTTGGTTTTTCGAGACAGGGTTTCTCTGTGGCTTTGGAGCCTGTCCTGGAACTAGCTCTTGTAGACCAGGCTGGTTTCGAACTCACAGAAATCTGCGTGCTTCTGCCTCCTGAGTGCTGGGATTAAAGGTGTGCGCCACCACGGCCCGGCTTCTTTTTTGTTTTTTAAGATTTGTTTATTTATTATATACACAATATTCTGTCTGCATGTATCCCTGTGGGCCAGAAGAGGGTGCCAAATCTCATTACAGATGGTTATGAGCCACCATGTGGTTGCTGGGAATTGAACACAGGACCTCTGAAAGAGCAGCCAGTGCTCTTATCATCTGAGCCATCTCGCCAGCCCCGATTCTTTTTCTTTTTTAAAATGATTCATTTATTTTTATTTTATGTGTATTGGTGTTTTGCTTGCGTGTATATCCTGTGTGAGGATGTGAGCCTGGAACTGGAGTTACAGACAGTTGGGAGCTGTCATGTAGCCAGTGCTCTTGATTGCTGAACCATCTCTCTAGCTACACCCCTTTTTTCTGTTTCTTTGTTTTCTTCCTCTATGCTTTACCTTTGCGGGGGCAGGTCTTATGACCTTGAACTCTAGATCCTCCTGCCCCTAACTCTCAAGTTCTAGATTATCTATGATTGTGGGTCGCCACCACCATGTTGTTTTTTATTTGGGGGGGGGGGCAGTTGCTCATTGACCTTGAACTCACTATACAGACCATGCTGGCATTGAATTTGTGGTGATCCTCCTGCCTCTGCATCTTGAGAGCTGGAATTCCATACATGTGCCACAGTGCCTGGCTGAGACCAGGTTTTCCTATGCAACCCTGGCAGTCCTTCTACCTGAGCCTGTGAGCTTCAAGGAGTAAGCTAATACCCAGTGTGGGTAATGTCAGAAACGTAAGTGCAGGCAGGTCTAATAAATGTGCTATAACCACATCCATTTCCCCAATCATCCAAACCTAGAACGGTCCAGCCCCTCACAAGGTAAGGTGAATGAAGGAGCCTTTACTTTGAAAGCTCTTGGCTGTTTTATCCTGTACAGCAGTCCGTGTACTTTTTCCTTCCCCTTCAGCAAATTTTGTTCCAACCGAGTCTGGAATATAAGCTATTTAGAAACACTGAGAGGTCTCATGTTTCTGGTTGATCCAGATTTCCTCATTTCCAATGCCATAGCTCTCTGTTTTGGTAAAGCCGTGGTCCCTGCTGACCTGTAAGTGGTTGATGTGGAACAGCTTGGAACTACGAAAATCAACTTACGCGGGTCCCTCTGCAGCTCCGCAGATTTGTGTGGAGCCCAAGGGACAGAGCCTGGCTCACAGACTGTGGAGGGGGAAATTTTCTTTATGTTCAAAACAAAGAAACAAGCTTAAAATTCAGGTTGCTTGGCCATCTCGCGCCTTGTCCTGACAAGCTCTGAAACCCTGCTTTCTTGGCGTTCGTTTGTTCCTTTGTTCGGGGTCTTGACGGTCTTTTGGCCCACTGGCCCAACTCCAAGCGCATTGTTAGGGAATCATAAAAAGAGAAGTAAGGTTGATGGGGAAGGCTGCTTTTTCACTGGACTCTGCTGTCCCTGAAGACAAGGCAGGGACAAGCACTGTGGGGCAGAGAGAAAGAGGAGGACAGAAGCCAGAGGCCAGGGGAGGTGGCTACAGTGAACACTTTCCTAGCAAGCAGGAGGTCCTGGGCTCCAGCCAGACACAGTGGCACACACCTGAAATTCCAACAAAGAGGCAGAAGCAGGCAGATTTGAAGTTCAAGGTCATCTTCAACTATATAGTGTATTCCAGACCATCACACACACATACACACAACACACACACACACACACACACACACACACACGGTGAAGAAAAAGATGGCTGAGCAGTATGTGAGAGAGAAAGGAAGATGAGACCAATGGGGCCACGATTATGCAGATTCTGTGAGATTGGGGCATTTTCTGTCCTAAGACAGAAATCTAGCTGGGCGGTGGTGCACACCTTTAATTCCTGCACTAGTGAGGCAGAGGTAGGTGGATCTCTATGAGTTCAAGGCCAGTCTGGCCTACCATGCCAGTCCCAGGATAGACTCCAAAGCTACCTAGAAACCCTGTCTCAAAAAACAAATAAATGAACAAAAAGATAGGAATCTAGTGGAGGGTTCTGAGAAAACACAAAAGCTATTGTTTCAGCAAATTCACACTCATCTCTGCAGATGTTCAAAGCACCCTAAAACACCAGCACCCAGAAATCTGACGCCTCTGGCTTCCGAGGTTCCTATGCTGACACGCACATTCTCATACTCATACACATGACCAAAAACAAAAACAATGTTGTAACAGATGCTCTATCACCCAGGAAATTCTGAGCAGTTTAGGAGTTCAGTACCAGGAACGTGGCAGAGAGATTAAGTATATGTTTTATTTTCTTTTTCTTTTCTTTCTTTCTTTTCTTTTTTTCTTTCTTTCTTTTTTTTTTTGTTTTCAAGACAGGGTTTCTCTGTGTAGTCATGATTGTTGTGGAACTCAGGCTGGCCTCAAACTCACAGAGATCCCCCTGCCTCTGCCTCCTGAGTGCTGGGATTAAAGGCGTGCGCCACCACCGCCCCGTTCTTTTTACTGTGTTTTTTTTGTTGTTGTTGTTTTTACTTTTAAAATATTTCCTTATTTATTTGTTTGGGTGTGCATGCATAATTTAAGTATGAATGTCATAGGGCATTCATGTAGGAATCAATTCTCTCCTTCCACCAGGTGGATTTTAGCAATCAAACTCAGGTTTTTGCTTGGTGTCAAGTAAGTGCCTTTCTTTTCTTCTTTTTCTTTTTTTCCTTCATCTTTTTATTTTTTTTTATTATTATTTTTTTGGGGGGGGTTTCGAGACAGGGTTTCTCTGTGGTTTTGGAGCCTGTCCTGGAACTAGCTCTTGTAGACCAGGCTGGCCTCGAACTCACAGAGATCCGCCTGCCTCTGCCTCCCGAGTGCTGGGATTAAAGGTGTGCGCCACCACTGCCCGGCTCCTTCATCTTTTTAGACAGGGTCTAATGGTCTCCTTTTAGATCTGACTGGTCTTGAACTCTCAGAGATCTGCCTGCCTCTGTCTTCCAAGTGCTGGACTGAAGACATGGAGCCAACTCTTTTTTTTTTTCACTTTTTGTTTGAAACAGGTTCTCATCAACCATTCCTAACTAGATACTGATATACCAGGCAGGCCTTGAACCTGTGAACCTCTTGCCTCAGAAGCCCAAGTAGGCATAGTTATATACAACACCAGGCTCAGGATTTTTTTTCTTTTCTTGGTTTTTCGAGACAGGGTTTCTCTGTGGTTTTGGAGCCTGTCCTGGAACTAGCTCTTGTAGACCAGGCTGGTCTCGAACTCACAAAGATCCGCCTGCCTCTGCCTCCCAAGTGCTGGGATTCAAGGCGTGCGCCACCACCACCCAGCCTCAGAGTCAGCTTTTAATTGAAATGGAATAGCAGAAAACGCTCTAATGCCACTCATTCCTAAAAGACACCCGAATCCAGTAAGCTAAGACCAAAGAAGGCTTAAAGATAGGAGATTTTAAGCCGGGCGGTGATGGCACACTCAGGAGGCTGAGGCCGGTGGATCTCTGTGAGTTTGAGGCCAGCCTGGTCTACAAGAGCTAGTTCCAGGACAGGCTCCAAAGCTACAGAGAGACCCTGTCTCGAAAAACCACACACACACACACACATACACACACACACACACAAAATGGAGATTATGTTTTGTTTTGTTTTCTTTTTTCGAGACAGGGTTTCTCTGTGGTTTTGGAGCCTGTCCTGAAACTAGCTCTTGTAGACCAGGCTGGTCTCGAACTCACAGAGATCTGCCTGCCTCTGCCTCCAGAGTGCTGGGATTAAAGGCATGTGCCACCACCGCCAGGCCCCAAAATGGAGATTTTTGAGCCCTGCACACAGACACTGCCGGAGGGAGCTGAGAGATGCACCAGCCAGAGAGCTGTGTCGTGAATGTCACATACACTGGTCTCCCCTTCTGGGTCCAGCTTCCAGCCTCCACTTTGCAACAAGCTTACAGAACCATCAATGATAACTTAATAAAAGATAGGTGTGTTGGGGAGGGGAGACGTGGAACGGGAAAGATCAGATAAAAAACAAACTGGGCAACTAAAAAAGGGAAAAAAAAAAGCAAACTGGGTGGGGCAGTGGTGGTGCACACCTTCAATCCCAGCACTCCGGAGGCAGAGGCAGGCAGATCTCTGTGAGTTCAAGGCCAACCTGGTCTAGAAGAGCTAGTTCCAGGACAGGCTCCAAAGCTACAGAGAAACCCTGTCTGGGGGGTGGGGGGGATAACCCTGGGCTTGAAGTGGAGAAAAGAGAAAACTTGAACATAGAGAATGGGAATCTCTCTCCTTTTCCCCAATCACTCACTGTATCCACAAAGGTGCCACTAGGCGACCATTTGGATGGATTATCTAAGGGTGCAGTGTGAAGAGGCTGGAGATTTCCTCAGCACCATCCCAAGGGGAAATGAGAGGGTATGGAAGACACGTCCCATGGATGACAGAGGGACAGGAAAACGTGACTGCAGCATGTACTCGTGGATGTCCCCAGGACCCAGAGAGGACCAAATGATGACTAGGCCATTCAGTGGGTCAGGGCCTTACCTGGCTCAGCACCTGGTATCAGGGCTTTTGTAGAGATCAGAAGGCATATACAAAAACCGAGCTCTATGAAGGAGGGGTGATCTCATCCACAGAAAAGGGTCAGGCATGAGGTGGCAGAAGCCACAAGGGCCTGGAAAAGCTGTAGGATTGTGGGCAGCTCCGGGAGAAAGATGGGAGAAGAGGGCAGGAGGGGGCACAATAGCCCAGTTGGGCCCAAGGAAACTGCAGGATTGCTGCTCCAAGGGTGGGGGACGGGTCAGGTGACTAGGGCCAGTGGTGCCTTAAAGACTGTGACTGGGGGTACCTCAGTACCAGAGGGGTGCCCTCCCTATACTCAGTGGTCACTTCCTTGGACTCAGGGACACATTTACACTGACCAAAGGAGAAACTTACCCAATTGGTGAACTGGGTGCTAAACGATCAATGAGCAAGAAGGTGAGCCTGTTGCCGGTGAACTGGGGATGAGGGACAGGGTCCCAGAGCAGCTCAGACCACGGTGGGGAGCACAGGCACCAGGAGAGCCTATCAGACTCGTGACACCAAGGGTGAGGACTGCAGCTCGGATGGAAAGGTATCCCAGCAGTCGGGAGCCAAGGAACACCACAGAGTCACTGTAAGCACAGCGGCTTATTATAGCCCTGCTCCAGGGAAGGGTTTCTCTGAGATTAAGCCAGCCTGGTCTACAAAGCAAGTTCCAGGACAGCCAGGGCTACACACAAAAAAATACCCATCTCAAAAATAAACAAACAAACAAATAACTAAATAAATAAGGTAAAGAACAAGACGTGAAACTGGGTGATGGTGGTGCATACCTTTAATCTCACCACGTGGAAGGCAGGTAAGTTCTGCAAGTTCTGTAAGTTCAAGACCAGCCTGGTCTACAGAGTGAGTTTCAGGGCAGCCAGGGCTACACAGAAAAACCCTGTCTCCAAAAAACTAAGTGTAAATACATTAAAAGAACAGGAGGGGAGCACATTTCCCTGCACATACATAAGGATGTCATGTACACACATATACCACACACATACACACACAATTTTTTTTTTCCTTTTGAGACATAGTTTCTCTGTGTAGCCCTGGCTGTCCTGGAACTCACTCTGTAGACCAGGCTGGCCTCAAACTCATAGAGATCTGCCTGCCTCTACCTCCTGAGTGCCCTCCTGAGTGCTGGGTTTAAATTATTTATTTTTTTATTATGTATATAATATTCTGTCTGTGTGTATGTCTACAGGCCAGAAGAGGGCACCAGACCTCATTACAGATGGTTGTGAGCCACCATGTGATCTCTGGGAATTGAACTCAGGACCTTTGGAAGAGCAGTCAGTGCTCCCAACCGCTGAGCCATCTCTCTAGCCCCTGAGTGCTGGGCTTAAAGACGTGTGCTGCCACCACCCAGCCACACACAAATTTATTTATTTAGGTTTTTCAAGACAGGGTTTCTCCGTAGCTTTTGGTTCCTGTCCTGGAACTAGCTTTTGTAGACCAGGCTGGCCTCGAACTCACAGAGATCCGCCTGCCTCTGCCTCCTAAATGCTGGGATTAAAGGCATGAGCCACCACTGCCTGGCTCCATACACAAATTTTTAACTGTAGCTTATTTCTGTCTACGACTCTCAGGAGACAAGAATGGTAAATTCCAGGCCAGTCTGGGTTTGGCTACCGTGTTATAAAAAGAAAAGTGAATAGAGAGAGAAGTCAGTGGGCAAGAGCTGCAACAGAACAGGCTTCATTTGCTGTGAAGTTGGAGGTACAAATAACAACTTGAAGGTCATGGCAGGGGGAAGAGACAACGTGGTAGAAGAATAGACTCAGAAATCCCCAGTCACAAGGAAGCCTCTGGAGAGATGGCTCAGCGGTTAAGAGCACTGACTCTTCTTCCAGAACCACATGGTGGCTCACAACCATCTGTAATGAGGTCTGGTGCCCTCTTCTGGGGTGCAGGTACACATGCAGGCAGAACACTGTATACATAATAAATAAATAATAAAAAAACAAAAACAAACAAACAAAAAAAAAAACAAGGATGCCTCTACTTGTTCGTAGGTATAAAACAAGCTGCCCGGAAAAGATGAGCAGGCAGAAGCCGGACCTGGTGGAGCCTGTCCTTTAACACAGCTGCCGGGACCTGGTGGAGCCTGCCTTTAATACAGCTGCTCAAAGCCTGATCACTGTGTGTTGTTGACATGAGCGTGGCCACATCAAGGCTGCCAACACCTTAGACCAGTGCCCATGGCAAAGCCTTCCCCTGGCTGGTGTGTGTACAGATGCATTAGCTGCAACTTCTTTCTCCCAGGTGTTTGCATGCCTCGTTTGCAGGCAGCTGCTGGTGGTTTTAGGTCTCCAGCAGAGAGCATGGCCCATTTCTTTTGTCTATATGTCTTTCTTCATTCCCTCGTCTCCCGAGTCAGGTTCCCAGGACCCATCTGGATAGGCCCAGACATTTAAAGAGATCCACTTGTGTGTGTGTTTGTGTGTGTGTATGCTATATGTCTTAGTTACTTGTCTATTGCTGTGAGGAGACACCACAACCAAAGCAGCTTCAAAGGAAGGCAGTTAATTTGGGGTCTGCTTACAGCTCAGAAAGTTCATGATATCATGGCAGGGAGCATGGCAGCAAGCAGGCAGGCATGGCACTGGGCAATAGCTGAGAGCTTACATCTGGTCTGCAAGATGATGGAAGGAGAGAGAGAGAGAGAGAGAGAGAGAGAGAGAGAGAGAGAGAGAGGCCTAGTTAGTATAGGCTTTTGAACCCCCTCCCCAAGCCCATTAACAGTGACACACCTCCTCCAACAAGGCCGCACCTCCTAATCTTCCTAAACAGTCCACCAACTGGGAGCCAAGTATTCAAAGTCTGAGCCTATGGGAGTTATTCTAATTCAAACCACCACATCCCACTCCCTGGCACCTATAGGCTTGGAGCTAAATCATAATCCAAAAATGCTCTCAATCCAACTCCAAAAGTCCCCATAATCCTTCACAGTCTCTGTTTCAAAGTCCAAAGTCTCTCCTGAGACTCAAAGCAATCAGTTAACTGTAACCCCGGTCAATTTGAAAAGTAAATTCCATTCTGCCAACATACAATGGCACAGTGAGGAACTCCTGGGACCAAACCCAGCAGGGCACACTCCTGTATGGCTTCTGTTGCTGAACAAGCTGTTCTGTCCTCAGCAGGACAGTTGTGCCCCATCCAGACTACAGTCGTGCACTCTCCTGGGCACCACCTCCAGCTGCAGGGGATGTGTACAGGAAACGGAAGGTTCACTGAAGCTACACAGCTTTTGGGAGGTGACTCAATGGGTGGTATCGTGACCTCAAAGTTCACCTCCAAAGTGACACCCTTCCTCCAAAACGCCACACCTCCGAATAGTGCCACTCCCTTTAAGGGTTATTTTCTTCCAAACCAGAGACAGCCCTTCCTCTGCTTCCCAAGTGCTGGGGTCACAGGAGTGTGCCACTGTACCCCTTTCCCCAACCATCATTTCCTCTCTTCCCTTCTCTTCCCCCCCCCCCCCATTTCCTTTCCTATGTGAGATCAGATCGTAGGGCAGCTTCTGGGGAGCCTTGGACAAGATTATAGGTCGATAAGATGAAACATAGGCCTAGTCGTGCGGAAATTCTTCTTTTTTTTTAATATTTATTTATTATGTATACAATATTCTGTCTGTGTGTATGCCTGCAGGCCAGAAGAGGGGTTACAGATGGTTGTGAGCCACCATGTGGTTGCTGGAATTGAACTCAGGACCTTTGGACGAGCAGGCAATGCTCTTAACCTCTGAGCCATCTCTCCAGCCCCCGGAAATTCTTCTTTTAAGATTTAATCTGGGGTTGGAGAGATTTCTCGGTAGCTAAGAACACTAGCTGCTCTTGCAGAGGACCCAGAGAATGAATCCCAGTTCTCATATGGTGGCTCCCAGCCATCCCTAATTCTAGTTCCATGGAATCCAGCCCCTCCTCTGACCACTGTAGCAACCAGGCACACACACGCTGCACATACATGCATGCCGGCAAAACACTCGTAACAAGACAGGGGAAAAGACTTTCGACCAATGGTTTTCAACCTATGGGCCTTGACCCCTTTGGTGATTGAACGACTTTGGGGGGTGGGCAGGTACTTACATTACAATTCATAACAGTAGCAAAATTACAGTTGTGAAGTAGCAACGAAAATAATGTTATGGTTGGGGTCACCACGACATGAGGAACTGGATTAAAGGGTCACAGCATTAGGAAGGGTGAGAACCACCAGTCTGGACAAAAACTGAAAAAGAAGGATCACAGCAAGTTCCAGGTTACCCTGGGCTGCACAGAGTTTGAGGTGTACAGTGTGAACACACAAAACGAGTTTCCTCCAGCCGAGCTCCTGCCTGGGTGGCCTACTAGAGAGTCTGGGAACACCTTGGAAGACAAGGCCCAGGCCAAACAGAAAGGGATTATGGCCAAAACCCAGAAGTGTCTTTCAGAGAATTTCATCAAAACAAGTTCAAGCCACTTTCTTCTAAGCACCTGGGGACCACACGCTAGCACAGTCTCCCTGTGCTGCTGAAGATCCCTCCCCACTCCACAGAGGGAACAGAGCAAAAATAAACCAGATCTCTGCTGTCTGCAATCTAGCTCCTGAGGATGAGTGTCCCGAGCTGCGACACTGTTGACAGAGAGCTGTGCTCATGTACAAGTTACCTGTCACAAGCAAGGAAGGACAGGGACACCTGCAGAGTCACATGGGCAGATATTCGTTTTCTCTTTTACTTATATGGTAGTTTGAATGTAATTGGCCCCCAAAAGCTCATAGGAAGTAGCACTATTAGGAAGTGCAACCTTGCTGGAGGAAGTGTGTTAGTGTAGAGGTGGGTTTTGAGGTCTCATATGCTCAAGCCTTGTCCGGTGTCTCAGTTCACTTCCTGTTGCCTGCAGGATCAAGATGTAACTCCTCCATTCAGCTCCTTTTCTAGCACCATGTCTGCCTGTATGCCTCCATGTCCTGCCATAGTAATGGACTAAAGCTCTGAAACTGTAAGCCACTCAATTAAAGGCTTCCCATGATTTGCCATGGTCATCCTGTCTCTTGACAGCAATAGAAACCCTAACTAAGATACTTTATTTCATATGAAAATGTGTAACAGCCATGTGGTGGCTGTGCACACCTTTAATCCCAGCACTCACGAGGCAGCAGTAGGCATATTTCCGTGAGTTCAAGGCCCAACTGGTCTAAAAACATGTAAGAAAAAAATTTAAGATATATTTTAAATTAAAAAGAAATTCTGTGTGTGAGTGTGTGTTTGTGGGTGGGCACTTGTGCATGCAGCACCTGCAGGGGCCAGAAGAGGGCATTGGACCCCATGGGACTAAAGTTACAGGGTGTGTGAGCTGCCCTCATGAGTACTAGGAACCGAGCTCTGGTCCTCTGGGGAGCAGCTGTTCACCTCTGAGTCATCTCTCCAGCCCCAGATTTATTTTATTTTTAATTTATGTACCTGTGTGTGGGCATGTAGTCATGGGTACAGGGGTCCTCAGAGGGCAAAGGCATCAGAGCCCCTGGATCTGGAGGTAGAGGTGGTCGTGAGCCATCTGATATGGGTGCTGGGAATGGAGTTTGAGTTTTTACAAGAGCAGCAATTGCTCTTAACTGCTGAACCATCTCTCCATCCAAATACAACCAAATATATTCTATTCTTTTTTTAAAATATTTATTTATTTATTATGTATACAATATTCTGTCTGTGTGTATGCTTGCAGGCCAGAAGAGGGCACCAGACCTCATTACAGATGGTTGTGAGCCACCATGTGGTTCCTGGGAATTGAACTCAGGACCTTTGGAAGAGCAGGCAATGCTCTTAACCTCTGAGCCATCTCTCCAGCCCTATTCTATTCTAATAGTATATCCTGATGTTTTTTTTTGTTTGTTTGTTTGGTTGGTTGGTTGATTGGTTTTTCGAGACAGGGTTTCTATGTAGCTTTTCAGCCTGTCCTGGAACTAGCTCTTGTAGCCCAGGTTGTCCTCGAACTCACAGAGATCTGCCCACCTCTGCCTCCTGAGTGCCAGGATTAAAGGCACGTGCCACCACCTTGATTTTTTTTATTGTTTGTTTGTTTTTGATAAACCCTCCTATATCAGAGTGGAAGATGACCTCTGACTCCTGACCCCGCTGGCTGTCCCCTAGCACCACAGCTGTGCACACATTTCCACACCTGATTTATTTAGTGCTAAGGATCTAACTCTGGACCGACCGGGTGCCTGCTTGGCAGGTATTCAAATGCTGAGCCACACCCTAGCTTTCCTGCTAGAGGGTTAGCATGCATGTGAGTGTTTTGCTTGCCTGTGGGTCAGCACCATTTGCAATCGCTGTTAGAGGAGACCAAAACAAAGTGCTGGGTCCCTTGAAACTGGGGTCATGGACAGTTATGGAGTCATGTGGGTGCGGGGAACAGAACTTAAGACCTCTGCAAGAGCAGCAAGTTCTCTTAACCACTTGCCATCTCTCCAACCCCCATGACAGAGTTGCTTGTTAGTAGCCTTGCCTGTCCTGGAACTCGCTTTGTAGATCAGGCTGACCTCAAACTCATGGAGATCAGTGTTGGAATTAAACGTATGCACTTCTGCTGCCTTCCTAACTGTGACCCTTTAATACAGTTCCTCATGTTGTGGTGACTCCCAACCAGAAAATTATTATTTTTTTGGGGGGGGGGGCAGGTGTTTATTAGAGGGTTTTGAGGTTTTGTTTTGTTTTTGTTTTTTTGGTTTTTTTTTTTTTTTTTTTTTTTTTTTGGTTTTTCGAGACAGGTTTTCTCTGTGGTTTTGGAGCCTGTCCTGGAACTAGCTCTTGTAGACCAGGCTGGTCTCGAACTCACAGAGATCAGCCTGCCTCTGCCTCCCAAGTGTTGGGATTAAAGGCGTGCGCCACCACCGCCCCAGAAAATTATTTTTATTGTTTCTTCATGACTGCAGTTTTTGGTACTGTTATGAATCATAATGTAAATACCTGATATGCAGAATTCTTACTCACAACCTTCAAAGGGGTCACAACCCACAGGTTGAGAACCTCTGCTCTAAGCTGGGTGGTGGTGGCGCATGCCTTCAATCCCAGCACTAGGGAGGCAGAGGCAGGCGGATCTCTGTGAGTTCGAGACCAGCCTGGTCTACAAGAGCTAGTTCCAGGACAGGCTCCAAAACCACAGAGAAACCCTGTCTCAACCCCCCCCCCCAAAAAAAGAGAACCTCTGCTCTAAAGAAACCAGGGATGTGAAATACAAAGTGGTATCTCTCCCCCCCCCCCCCCCCCCCCCCCCCCCCCCCCCCCCCCCCCGTTTCGAGACAGGGTTTCTCTGTACAGCCCTGTCCTAAAATTCACTCCGTAGACCAGGGTGACCTTGAACTCAGATCCACCTGCCTCAGCCTCTCGAGTACTGGGATTAAAGGCCTGCACCACCACTGCCCAGCTAGGATTGTCTCTTCAAAAAAAAGAGATTTATAAACTGTTTTCAGCCCAGAAGGCCGAAATGTTAACAAGGTGACCTCTGCTCTATCTTTATGACTGACATCACACCAGATCCTCCCCAGCCTGTAAGATATCCACGGAACACATCCTTACAGTGACATGTACCTGAAGAGTTTTATTATGCACACAGGATTGTGTTACATGAGGAAACTTTTTTCTAAATTGTACTGCACACAAACATGCCTGAAATAAACTGCCCTGGGTCAGACCCTGGAAGTTTGAATCCTGTTAAAGCAGACTTTCTTTTTGCCTCCCAGGGACAGTGTTTGCAGAGATCCTCCCCCCCACACACACAACAATCCATCATGTCCCAGAAGTCCAGATCGCAGGAGCTTGAACCAGGGACATTGCATGCACAGTCAGGAAAAAGCAACGAACGCAGGCTGCTGCTTAGTTCCTTTTCTCCACTTACACAGTCCAGGATCCAGCCAGGGACCACACACCACACACACACACACACACACACACACAGTAGGTTGGCCTTCCTACATCAAAGCAACCAAGATAACCCTCCAGAGGCGTACCAGCGGACCTATCTGCTAGGTGACTATAGATTCTACCTAGTTGACATTTAGCATTAACCATCACAATGACATTTGTATATTTATTTATTGTGGTACAAAGGATGTGTTTTATCAAAACCACAGCAAATAAGTGGGCTTTTGTCCATTTTTCTTATTTTTCTATTTGAGGCATGGTCTCACTCTATAGACCAGGCTAGACTTGAATTCACTGTGTAGCCAAGGACGGCCTTAAACTCCTTTGCCTTACTCCAACTGTGTGCCAATATCCGTGGCTTGTGTGATGTTTGGGCTCAAACCCACACCTTCTTGCATGCCAGGCAAACTCTCTACCAACTGAGCCCACATCCAGTCCACCCAGTACAGTCCTTAAAAGTTGCCTTCTATAGCGGAGCAGCATTTGTTAGGAATTTGCATAGACTGCACTAGCTCTGGTCTCTGTGGCCAGACAGGTCTTGAACTTGAGATCTCCTGCTGTAACAGGGCCCCAGACCTCAACACAATTGATTCCATGATGGAAGAACCATGCAGGCCATAAAACTCAGTGTATAGACAGCACCACCTGCCAAAACAAAAACAAAGACCTAATCCATCAAAGTCCATACGTAGTTCTAGGAAAGTATCTAAATGTATAAACCTTGCCTTTTGGCTTCTGTGGTTCTGTTTCTGGCTAACTGTTCTTGCTAAATGAAGTATGTCAACCCAGGACAAGGTTTTTGTGCTCAACCGCTCACCCTGAGAAAGGCTTGGCGCTACACTGAGATCCCAAACATCCAGTATGAGCCGGACGGTGGTGATGCATGCATTTAATCCCAGCACTCAGGAGGCAGAGGCCAGCCTGGTCTACAAGAGCTAGTTAGTTCTAGGTCAGGCTCCAAAGCTACAGAGAAACCCTGTCTCGAAAAACAAAAGCAAACATTCAGTATAGTAGCCAGGTTACTAATAAAGATTTTCTATTGGCTCAAATCAATGTCTGAGCAGTGTTCTCTGGTGGATACCCTACAACGCTGCCTCAGCCTCCCTGGTAGCTGGGACTAGAAGCCTGTCCTACCAGGCTTGGCTTCGCTAGCTCCATTTTGGAAAATAACCAGCCACATAATCAATCACCTTTCATCTCTGAAATCGCATGAGATGTCATTTGACTTAGTTCTGATCAGCCCTGTATGTTCCCCAAATTCGATGCGTTTGGTTTCAGTCTTTTTCCTCAAAGCTGCTACCTTCCCTGGAATCAAGAAGCACTTCTGAAGAAGCCGGGCGATGGTGGCACACGCCTTTAATCCCAGCACTCGGGAGGCAGAGACAGGCGGATCTCTGTGAGTTCGAGACCAGCCTGGTCGACAGAGCTAGTTCCAGGACAGGAACCAAAACCACAGAGAAACCCTGTCTCGAAAAACCAAAAAAAAAAAAAAAAAAAAAGGGGGGGGGGGAGTGTGAGGAGGGAGGGGAAACTGTAGCCAGTATGTAAAATAAATGAAAAAAATGTTATTTAAATTTTAAAAAATCGGGGCTGGAGAGATGGCTCGGTGGTTAAGAGCACTGCCTGCTCTTCCAAAGGTCCTGAGTTCAATTCCCAGCAACCACATGGTGGCTCACAACCATCTGTAGTGAGGTCTGGTGCCCTCTTCTGGCCTGCAGACATACACACAGACAGAATATTGTATACATAATAAATAAAAATAAATAAATAAATAAATAAATTTTAAAAAATCGACAAGGGGCGGAGATATGGCTCAGAGGTTCAGAGCACTGGCTGTTTTTCATCTATAGTGAGAAGTGCGCCCTCACTTGGTGTGCAGGCAGAACACTGTATACACACTAAATAAATACTACAAAAAATCGACAAAACCATGCTCCATTTTCTGACACAGTCCATCCAGGACTTGCTATAGGGAACTTTCATTTCTTTGTTTCCTTGGTTGCTGTAGTATCTTCTCCAAGCACTCTGGAGACGGCTACCTCTTCTAGCAGTAGGACCAGACAGTCTCTCCCTGGAGGGCTTAGTTATTGAAGAAATGTAGGAGGCCCTTAGAACACACTGAATATGGAAGTCACCTGACATCGACCCCAAGGCTTTTGTAATCAGCCAGGCTCCGGTAGGCCACATGGTTGATCAAGCCATTTTATCTCTTTCAGGAAAAACACTGAAAGCTCATTCCAGAATACAAAAACTAGTTTTGTTAATAGCTCCGTGGGGTCAGAGCTATGTTTTGTTAATGTGTTTCCATTACTAAGGCTTCTGCCGTGGAACCCGATTTTCCCAGGTGGGTGGGCCAGTCGGACCCTGGTCTTCATTCTGCTGTTGGCCAGTTCCCCCAAGAGACTTCAGAGTGCAGTGCGGGTTATAGCAGCGTTTGCAGCAATGCTGAATGGACTATTTCAATAACCGCTTCAAACAAACAATGTTTCTTTGAAAGCACATATATAAATGTGTTTGCAAATGGGGTTAGTCCCTCGTGTGAAAAGGGTCTGCAGCTGCTAAATAGAAAAATCTTCAAGTGAATCAGAAGTGACTCTAGAGGTTGGAAAACGGTGGCAGGGTTTCGCGATCTCGTATGAAACCCCGCCAGGGCTACATCTGAGCACCTTCCAACCCCCAGATCGATTTTTGTTTCTGTCACCTTTCACCTTTCAAATCATTTCCATTCAGCAAAAGCAGTCCACTCAGGAGAACAAGGGCAATGTGACTTCTGTCCCCGAAACCCCCTGTGTGCAGCGATGGAAAACAACGTTTTAGTTTTTAGTGAGTGCCCAGCATGGATGTAGGTAATGAAGAGGATTCTGCCTTTCCATAGCAGCCCTGGGCTTTCTGTGTGGCCATCAACCCCAGTTCGTTCAGATCCAAGTGCTTCTCAACACGGAGACTCCTTTCTAGCAAAGGGTCTGTTAGTGTTTTTTTCGTTTGTTTGTTTGTTTGTTTTTGGATGAGCAGACGGAATGTATCCTTGATTTGGCACTAGTTCCTGGGCAAAAAGCTAGGTCTTCACTGACAACCCTTTGTTCTATCTACGGGTTCCTGCAGTGTCTCCGAACGTCCAGCAGATGGCGGCGCAGCTGAATTTTCTCGAGATCTTGTGCCTGCCACGCTGGCAGAAGGCCGGGGAGCTGGGGGGGAAAACAACAAAACAGGAAGGAGACTTTAAAAAAGAAATTCTAATGTTCGACATATATTGCTTTTTGTTGCTGTTGTGTCCGTCTCTTTTTATTAGAATTAGTGGAATTAAAGCTGAAGTCTTTAAAAAAAGTTGACTCTTTAAAAAAAAAAAGTTGACTACAACTCAATATATGTATGTGTAGGACCCAGCCATGATGAGCTCAGTAGAGGCCCCCTATTGGTAGTTTTTTTTGGGGGGAGGAGGGGGTTCGAGACAGGGTCTCTCTGTAGCTTTGGAGCCTGTCCTGGAACTAGCTCTTGTATTGTAGACCAGGCTGGCCTCTAGCTCACAGAGATGCGCCTGCCTCTGCCTTCCGAATGCTGAGATTAAAGGCCTGTGCCACCACTACCAGGCTCCCTCTCAGTAGTTTACCATGAGGCGATACTGGTTCCAAGAAACGTCACAAACTGAGACCACCCAAGCACCACCCAGGAACAGACCATCCAAGGAAATTCCTAACATTTCAACTTTTATAGCTAGGATCACCTGCCAGCACACACCCATGGCTTTCAACAGGACGGCCCAAGACAAATGTCAGCCAATCAGGGGTCCTGAACCTTAGCAATCCCTCCCCCCAACCTTTGCTATTATAAACACCCCACCCCACCCCACCCTCCCGACTGAGCCCAGGGCTCTCAGAGCACGCCAATAGGATGGATATGCAGAGTCCACCTTCGAACTTGAATAAGAGCAAAGCTTCTTGGCTTTCACTTACAGGACTCCTAGTTAGTTTTGGGGGGACACTGTGATCTGAGCATAACAATATGCAGGCTAGTTTTGGTTTGTTTTTGCTTTTAGAAATATTTGCTCTTTGTTCGTTATGTTTTGCACTTTTTAAAAAAAGGATCTATTGCCGGGCGGTGGTGGCACACGCCTTTAATCCCAGCACTCGGGAGGCAGAGGCAGGCGGATCTCTGTGAGTTCGAGGCCAGCCTGGTCTACAAGAGCTAGTTCCAGGACAGGAACCAAAAACTACGGAGAAACCATGCCTCGAAAAATCCAAATAAATAAATAAATAAGGATCTATTCAAAGCAATGCCCAGCAAAATTTTTCAAAGACCTCCAAAGAACAGTACTCAACTTCATTTGGAAAAGCAAAAAACTCAGGATAGCCAAAACAATCCTGTGTAATCAAAGAACTTCTGGAGGCATCACAATCACTGACTTCAAACTCTACTACAGAGCTACAGTACTGAAAACAGCCTGGTATTGGCATAAGAACAGACAGGAGGACCAATGGAACCGAATAGAAGACCCAGATACCAATCCACACATCTTCAAACACCTGATCTTTGATAAAGAAGCCAAAAAAAAAAAAATCACATGGAAAAAAGAAAGCATATTTGACAAGTGGTGCTGGCATAACTGGATATCAACATGTAGAAAAATGAAAATAGACCCATATCTATCACCATGCACAAAACTCAAATCCAAATGGATCAAAGACCTCAACATAAAGCCAGCCACACTGAACCTTATAGAAGAGAAAGTGGGAAGTACACTTTGAATGCACTGGCACAGGAGACCACTTCCTAAATAGAACCCCAGCAGCACAGACACTGAGAGAAACAATTAATAAATGGGACCTCCTGAAACTGAAAAGCTTCTGTAAAGCAAAGGACATGGTCAACAAGACAAAATGATAGCCTACAGAATGGGAAAAGATCTTCACTAACCCCACATCAGACAGAGGGATGATCTCCAAAATATACAAAGAACTCAAGAAATTGGACACCAAAAGATCACATAATCCAATAAAAAAAAAATGGAGTACAGACCTAAACAGAGAACTCTCAACAGAGGAATCTAAAATGGCTGAAAGACACTTAAGGAAATGTTCAACATCCTTAGTCATCAGAGAAATGAAAATCAAAACAACTCTGAGATTCTATCTTACACCTGTAAGAATGGCCAAGATCAAAAATACTGATGACAACTTATGCTGGAGAGGTTGTGGGGAAAAGGGAACACTCCTGCATTGCTGGTGGGAGTGCAAGCTGGTACAACCCCCCTTTGGATGTCAGTATGGCGATTTCTCAGAAAATTAGGAAACAACCTTCTTCAAGGCCCAGTAATACTTGACAGAGAAACCCTGTCTCAAAAACAAAAACAACAACAACAAAAAAAAGACCCAGTAACACCACTTTTGGGTATATATCCAAAGGATGCTCAACCGTGCCACAAGGACATGTGCTCAGCTATGTTCATAGCAGCTTTGTTTGTCATAGCCAGAACCTGGAAACAACCTAAATGCTCCTCGGCCAAAGAAGGATAAGAAAAATGTGGTACATTTACACAACGGAGTACTACACAGCAAAAAAAATAAAAAAATAACGACAGCTTGAATTTTGCAGGAAAATGGATGGAACTAGAAAGCATTATTTTGAGTGAGGTAACCCAGACACAGAAAGACAATTATCACATGTTCTCACTCATAGGTGGTTTTTAAACATAAAGTAAAGAAAGCCAGCCTACAAACCACAATCCCAGAGAACTTAGACAACAATGCAGACACTAAGAGAGACTTACATAGATCTAATCTACATGGGAAGTAGAAAGTAGAAAAAGACAAGATCTGAGTAAATTGGGAGCATGGGGACTTTGGGGGAGGATTGAAGAGGGAAGAGTCATGGAGGGGAGCAGAGGAAAATGTAGAGCTCAATAAATATCAATAAAATAATAATAATAATAAAAGGATCTAGCCGGGCCGGGCGGTGGTGGCGCAAGCCTTTAATCCCAGCACTCGGGAGGCAGAGGCAGGCGGATCTCTGTGAGTTCGAGACCAGCCTGGTCTACAAGAGCTAGTTCCAGGACAGGCTCCAAAACCACAGAGAAACCCTGTCTCAAAAAACCAAAAAAAAAAAAAAAAAAAAAAAAAAAAAAAAAAAAGGATCTAGCCGGGAGTGGTGCTGCACGCCTTTAATCCCAGCACTCAGGAGGCAGAGGCAGGTGGATATCTGTGAGTTTGAGGCCAGCCTGGTCTACAGAGTGAGTTCCAGGGCAGGTTCCAAAGCTACACAAAGAAACCCTGTCTCGAGAAAGCACTTTTTAAAAATTATTTATTTATTATTTTTATTATGTGTTCATAACTCTGTGAGTTTATGTGTACCACCTGCATACAGTGCTTACAGAGGCCAGAGGCATCTGAAATCTTAGAAATGGAGTTACAGGCAGTTGTGAACCACGTGAATGTCGGAGCAGGAATCAAACTTGGTCCTCTGAAAGATCAGTAAGGACTCTATACTGCTGAGTTTTCGCTTCAGTCCTAAGTTTCTCTCTTTTTGAAAAGTACCAACAGGCAAGTTTTATTTGTTTTTTTTTTTTTTTGTTTTTTTTTTTTTTGTTTTTTCGAGACAGGGTTTCTCTGTGGTTTTTGGAGCCTGTCCTAGAACTAGCTCTTGTAGACCAGGCTGGTCTCGAACTCACAGAGATCCGCCTGCCTCTGCCTCCCGAGTGCTGGGATTAAAGGCGTGCGCCACCACCGCCCGGCTAACAGGCAAGTTTTAAATCTGTCTGTCTGTCTTATTTGGGTGGGAGTACTGTGGAGGGTAATGTACCGTTGGTACTTGCAATATCAGTAATCTCTTTCCAAGTGTATTCGAGGAATCAGTCTCAATCAGCAGGCTTGAGCTGTTAAGTACTTCTATCCCCTGAACCATTTGGCCTGGCCATGTTTTCAAATAGCAATCGTCATGAAAGCACAATGGGACTGGAGATACAGGTCAGTGGTACAATCCTTGGCTATGGTGCACAAGGCTCAGGGCTCAGGCGCTGCAAAACCCACAGAGAAGTAAATAAAATGTAAGGGAGATAATGGTGGATAGATACAATGAATACATGTTGTATAAATATATGAAACGTTAAAAGAATAAAATGTAACATTTTTAAAAGACAGGATGCTTCGGAACTAAAGAAAACGGGATAGCGACTCCAAAGGCGTGATGGCGGCGGGCTCACCCGCTGCGACAGAAATGGCCTGGTGGACACCGGGCAGTGGCCGCAGCGTCCGGACAGCGCCGCCTGCTGGTCAAAGCGGTAAAGAGCACCGCGCTGGGCAGCTGCCTGCAGGGCGTGGACCCTGCGCATTGCAGAGAGCCCATTCTTCACTAAGCAAGAACGTAAAAAGCTGAGGACATAGCCAGAGAGGTCCTTCTGCCGGGAAGAGAAAACTGATGCCTGCTATAGTTTGGGAAAGCAATGTCCCTGAGGGCTTTAGCGGCTTTAATGCTTCCAACAGTTAAAAAGGATGGGTTTGATTTTTATGATAACATTGCCATTTTAGACAACTCTAGTGGAGAATGGAAAAACGGAACCTGATAGGGGTCTGCTTTAATTTTATTTTACCTTGTATTAATGGGACTTACTAACTATTAAAAGAGGTTATAAGGCAGACTTGAAATATGAACAGGGCATGGCATTCTAAACGTGGAAGTGCTAGTCATTTCTTCCTGTCATTTTTATTCTAGGAACGGTGCGGTGAGATCTCTGGAGTCCCGCCTCCTCTCCCCACTTCCGTTTTCTCCTCACTCATTTGACAGGAGCCTCTGCACTCATCTCCTTAGAACACGTCATCACCATCCACTGGAAGAGTGGATTGTGGTACCACCTTTTCCCCCTATGGCTGAAGCCAGCAGGAAGATGACGGGCTGCTATCTGCTCTTGAGCCGGCCTGGTTGTCGGGAACTCTGCGGATGAAGCCAGATGAGCTCCTCCTTCTGTTGGCGTCATTGTGCAGGTGCCTTTTCAAGCACAGCTTTCGCCTGGTCCAACGATTAAGTCTTCCTTAGAGACTTCCACTACGAGTTTTGAGTTTTAAGAATCTTACACAATTTCGTTTTAGTTCCAGCAAGAGAATGCAGACCCACAGATGGGCGCTTCCATTGGACACTAGAACCTGCAATCGCGCAGTAGGCCAGGGCTGCCAGCAATATACCAGGGATCGGGGAGGCCCTTGAGGCCGTACTTCCCCTCTGAACTCTGACCACGAATGCAGCCTGGAAGAGAGGCAGCATTAGCTGTATACCCACCCAGTCCACCGTGTTCCAATGAAAAGTAGCAAACGGTTTAGGTCACAAAGGCACCGCTGGTTAACCCAGTGGGCCACAAAACAGACCAATAGACAAAGGTGTGGGAAAGGGAGGGATTCTAGATGAACACCAGGAGTCCTTTGTTTGGAGGACGAAAGCTGATATTTAGTAACTTTTAGTGAATAAGGCAGATAAACTTTTGTTTATCTGCAGAGAGGAAGAAGGGAATGCCTCCCTGTAACTCTATTGAAAGCGTCCTTCAGGGAGAAGGTACGAGAACAGAGCAGCTAAAAACTAGGAGACGATGCAGGCACACTTCTCCTGATTTGACCCTGGACTACTGAACCAAAGGTCACTAAACTAAGGCAGGACGGGGCTTGAGCCTCCCTGGAGGAGTCCCCAGAGGAAGTCTGGCTCACACAAAGCCAAGCCCTTCTTCACTGAAGGGGGGAGGGGAGCCGCTTTTTCTTTGTTGTTGAAGGTCTCTTCCAGGACACCCTGGTCTACAGAGCGAACTCAAGGACAGCCAGGGCTATATACAGAGAAACCCTGTCTGTCTCGGAAAAACAAAAAACAGGAAAAAGAAAGAAAAAGAAGAGTTCTCTCTTCTCTGTCTCTCTTCCTCCTCCCTTCCCCCTCTCTCTCACCTCCTCCTCCTCCAGCACCACCAGCTGCTCCCAAGAAGGAAGGCAAAATAAATTCCTCACTGATACCGCTCTGAGCCTCGAATCTTCCAGAGCCCTGAACTCTGACAAGCAAGGTCTAACCATATTAAGAATTCTAACCTGCTGTGCGTTCTGCTTTTCTCCTTCAGGAGTGCAAAACCCAAGGCCTTGTGCTCACTGCAGCAATTTTAATCCCCCACCCTTGGCGATTTTAATCTCAACTTCCAGACAAATTTTTCTGTGTCCTTCTCCTTAAAATGAAGTAAAATACAAAGCTCACCTTTAGAAGAGGCAATTCAGCCTTGATTGGAACTCGAAGCCTCACCAGGAGAGAAAGACTCCAGCCATCACACGCATTCCTTTCTCCATGTGCAAAATTAGTGTGTTGAGGAGTGCAGGGGCCTAAGCGAACCTCAGAGAAAAAACCTGTTACACAAGGAAGAGCTCTGACAGATGCAGAATGGGTGGGGACCCCATACCACACAATTATTATTTTTTTGGAAACAGGGTCTCTTTAAATTTTTTTTTGAATTTTGTTTATTGTTATTGTTTGTGTATGATGTGGGTGTCAAGAGTAAAAAAGAAAAAAAAGTTAAACCTCCAAAATCCCAGTTAGGGTTAGTCAGGTCATTTAGCCAAAGACCACCTCTTGGCTCCACCTTAGCTATGATAAAAAGACAGGAATCATAATTTAGTGAGAATTCATGTCCCTAGTGCAGCAGCTGGCAGGGCTGGGCCACCACAGCCACGTATTCTGAATTATTCTTGAAAAGCTGCTGGGCAATGTTGGTGCACACCTTTAATCTCAATATTTGGGAGGCAGAGGCAGGTGGATGGATCTCTGTGAAGTTGAGGCCAGAGTGAGTTCCAGGGCAGCTAGGAACCCTGTCACAAAAACAAATAAATAAAATAAAAAAATGCCCAGTGAACCATCTTCACAATCCTGGAGGAACTGGCAGCCCCTTTTGGGGCTCTTAGGTCTCCTTAATAAGATAACTTCAGAATGGACTCAAATGTAAGCTCGGGAACAATTTTATTAGCAGTTACAACCAAAGCAAGGCCAGGCAGACAAGCTGTAAATCTCCTGCCCAGAGGAGAATGGAAAAGGGAAAAACACACACAAAAAAAAATCCATTTGAGTTAAGCTGACACGGAGGTCAGAAACTACAGCAGCGAGGCAGACACTTTGAGCAAGAGAGAGGAGAAAAACTACCTTTCCTAAGTTCAGAGAAGCAGGTAGGCTTTGAAAGGAAACCTGGCAGCTCAGGACCCCAAGACCAAGTTCTCAGCACAAAGGAGATTGCCCCAGAGGGACAGAGGGGAGGGGTGAGGGATGGACGGGAGATAGAGGGTGGGGGACAAGGGAGAAGGGGCACTGGGGAAGGGGTATTTGTCCGGGGGGGGGGGGGGGACGACAAAGACTGCCTCTGGATAGAGAGGAAACTGGCTTACAGGAAAATGACCCTTGTAAAAGGTAGGAGGGGAAGCCCTGCCTTGGGATGAGGTGTTTAATTTTAATTGGGCATGTTAATTTAAGTGAGCCGAAGGGGGCTTCTGATTGCTGGATTTCAATACTTTGATAGCTGGACCTTGGTAGTCAGCCTCAGGAGGAGGGATTGGCCAAATAAGGGAACAGACCCTGTGGCTAGCTTCAGGAAGGTAATCAATGCAGCGGGAACTGGGGGAAAGTGCAGGCCTGCCAGAGCCACTGCTCCTGTGGGATAGTGAGTGTCTCTTCTGGTTTATGAAACTGGCCAGGTGTAGCCCTGCAACTACCCTGCTGAGGTAGAAATTCTGGGAAGGAAAGGCATTATCTCATTAAGGTATATTTAGTCCATCTTCTCTTTAGAATGGCGTCTGGTGACCTGCTTCCTAGAGGTGGTCCTGGAGCCAGGTCATTGGCCCACCCAACAAAAAAGTCAGGTCTCCAGTCAGGCCAGAGCTTTCAGCCTCTTTAGTCCTTTCTTATTGCTGTGTCACTGCCTCAAAATGGAGGATCTTTGTAGCCCCACATCCTTGATCCAGACTTAAATTCAAAATTGTCTCCCAGTTGGGCGGTGGTGGCGCATGCCTTTAATCCCAGCACTTGGGAGGCAGAGGCAGGTGGATCTCTGTGAGTTCGAGGCCAGCCTGGTCTACAAGAGCTAGTTCCAGGACAGGCTCCAAAGCTACAGAGAAACTCTATCTTGGAAAAAAATAAAACAAAGCAAACAAAGTAATTCAAACTGGGCATAACGGGGCACACCTGTACCCAGCACTCTGGGGGCCAAGGCAGGAGGACCTCAAGCCAACCTGGCTGCAAAGTGAAACTCTGTCAACAAGAAAAGAATGGAGAATGCTTGGTGGGTAGGACCGAGCTCAATCTCTAATGCTTCAAATAAATAACACACAAAACCAAAAGACAAGACAAAAAGAAAAATGTAGCACTGCCCCTTTAAAAGAAAAGCATTCCACATTGTTTCTCTCTGAGCTAAGCCTGGAATTAAGGCGAACCGGCTGGCTCAGGCCTCAGAGTCACCCAGCCCAAGCTCTCTGCCCATCTGCTGCCGACTGGTTTTCAGGCCGAAATTCACAAGTGGCTTCCAACAGCTGAAATGATCTTTTTTTATCGAATTGGAATTTCAGTTTGGGGCTGGGATGAGTTGAGTCGCTTGCACACACCCTAAAAACAGGTTCTGTAGATTAGAGAAAGAGTTCTCTGAGTGGAGAGGGCTAAGCAGCCAGTTCTGAAACCACACAGGTTTGTTTCCTGAACATTACCCACAAATCAGGCTCTTTGCGTGAATAGCACAGCTAAAATAGTTCTTCCTGGATTTCACCAGCCAGCTAAATATCCGCTTGTGTTGTGCTCAAAACAATGGGATATCTGCATACCGCGGGCGAGCTGAGGGCGGGGACGGGGCAGCTGCTGGGCAGCTGCCTCAGCCTCAGGCAGCCCCTACGACCTGCTGGTTAGCCCTGGAGAGACCCTCCCAAAGGCTCCCTTTCACAGGTGAGGTCCAGCTAGAACAAACGGGCAGATGTCATGGGTTTATATTTACCTTTGTAGTCAAAGGAAAATTTAAACAGATATTGAGCATGAATGTTCATAATTCTGCCTGTGTTGGCTGAAGTCAGTTACCTCTACAGTGGGTCTCTAGCAGAGTTTTCAACTGTGGGGCTCAAAATTCTCAAAATATATTACCTCATATTTAAAAATCAAAATGATAATTTTATGGACAAAAATCTCTGTTTTAAACTTTTTCTTTTCTTTTTTTTTTTTTTTTTTTTTGGTTTTTTAAGACAGGGTTTCTCTGTAGCTTTGAAGCCTGTCCTAGAACTAGTTGTTGTAGACCAGGCTGGCCTCGAACTCACAGAGATCCATCCACCTGCCTCTGCCTCCCGAGTTTGGGGATTAAAGGCGTGTGCGTAGATATAGATAGAGATAGAGATAGATATAGATATATCCAGCCTGTGCTTTATATTTTCCACATATACAGCAAGGCATTAGACATGCAGCAGGCACCCCAAGAAGTTATGTTTTGTAAAAACACATTAGCCAGGTGCAATGGCACACACATGTATTCCCAGCATTCAAGAGACAGAAGTAGGAGGATCAGGAATTCAAAGACAGCCTCAGCTACTTGAGACCACGTCAAAAGAAACAGAGCAACTCACAAAAGCATTAAAGGGACCGTGAATGCTCTATCCGGAGTTTAGACCACACGTCTGCACAGCCTAGCAGCACACACATCATTACACCCAAACTGTGCTAAGTACTTTCCGTTCCTGTGTCCTCTCTTCCAGAATTGCAGGCCATAGAGGGCAGCTGTGAGGGCTGAATGAGGTGGGGCTTGGAAAAGGCCACACGTTCCTGTTACCCTTATTTTATATGAGACAAACATCACCCCAGCCACAGCTAATCCGCATCACTGAGCAGCCAGTCTCTCCTTCCTTTAGTATAGTTTTCGTCTGTTGCTGTTGTTCTCGCTGCGTGCTGTGTGGCGTTTTTGCTTTGTTTTGTGTTAGACAAAGCTGGCTTCTTCAGTCTCCCGAGGGCTTGGATTACAGGTGCGCAGCACTATGTCACCTTTCCAGGGCATCCAGGTCACACCCATAGCTCCGTTTGAAAGGAAAGGCCGTCTCAAGAGAAGTGCAAAGCCGGGCGATGGTGGCGCACGCCTTTAATCCCAGCACTCGGGAGGCAGAGGCAGGCGGATCTCTGTGAGTTCGAGACCAGCCTGGTCTACAAGAGCTAGTTCCAGGACAGGCTCCAAAGCCACAGAGAAACCCTGTCTCGAAAAACCAAAAAAAAAAAAAAGAGAAGTGCAAGCACAATTCAGTACCCAGGCTTGCTGGTCTTTCTGTGTGCTACTTCACATCAGAGTCTCAGCACCACCCTTGGGAGTCCGTTACTAACGTCTCAGACACAGGAACAAATGACTGGGCAGTGGTGGGTTAACAATCGGGAGGCAGGGGTATAACAAATGCACAGGCCTGGGGCTCAGGGTGCCGAGATGGGTTCCTTCCTCCATTCCTGTCTGTTGCTAGTAACGCTCTGATCAGCCATAAAGCCTGTTCCAACCTGCCCCGGGGGAACACAAACCCAGTTAGGTGTTGACTTACGCCATGAAGTCATTTCTAGAGCGCAGGCACGAGGGTGAGTAAAACCAAGCGAGGGTGGCCACTGACACCCTGTGCTGCAGCCAGAAGGAATGAGATGCAAACAACCCATGAAAGGAGCTCCAACGGAGCAGACAAAAAACAAGTCAAACAGAAAGTACAGCATGGAACCATTTCTGTTTCTAAGGGTCACACAAAACAGTGAGGGCACGGCACGAATGCACGGACATCCTTGACTACTGAAGCCTGGACAGGCTTGAGTTTATTAACGTAATGGGTGTGCAGAAGAAAAGGAACAAAGGATGGGGGTGGGGGAGCAGACACTGTCAGAAAATAAAAGATCAAAATACATAAATTCTAATAAACTTTTTTTTAAAGAAAATAAAAGATCACCCACACGCAGGAAAGGAAGTGGTGTGAACACACCAGGCTAACAGCCTTGGCCTCATCCGTATCCATGGAGACCGAGAGACCAGAAGACAGACGTCGGGTTAACACCTTATTATGAATTCAGTGGTTTTGAGTATTTAGTGTTTCCTATCTCAACCGGAGGAGTTCTGACATTCTGGGCTCTTGGCTGCATCTCTTTGTGTTGCTGGACTAATCCCCTTCACCACTGAGTGAAGAGAATAGAAATGCGGGCCACTGAAATGCCATGACAACAGGGACAGGCAAGTTCCACTCTGCTGCTTACCCTTCCCTGCTAGCTCTTCCTCTTTTACCTTTAGGACACCTGTATGCCCCACACTACGCTGTACTTTGCTCACTACTAAATTCCCACACCAGAGATGGCCGCATTAAATTAATAAAGCATCGGAATTTGGTATATTAGCTTAACAGATAGGCCTTGCTTATTTGAAATATTAGATTGTGCAAATGTATATTTTTAAGCATCAATTGTGTAATTCATTTTTAATTTAAGAAACACACTCAACAGGATTTTAAAAAATAGATCTCTCTTCCCCCCACGAAACCCAGTTTTGATACAAGAAATAAATCACCCTGATGAGAGAGGCCATTTAAAGTACAAATCAAAACTACAATTAAATACATTTGCATCTTACAATGTGTTTACTCTTGACTAATAAAATTTCAGATGGCTCTAAAGTTTCAGCAGCTGAATGGTAAGCTCGTATTACAGGACTTCAAAGAGAGAAATGCTAAAGTCACTGGGATACCTCATACAAAGAAGAACCTAGCACACATCGCCACGTCCAAGCCACTCACGATGTAACCAAATCCTGCGTCAGCCTCACCTCAGAAACAGACCCAAGCTCTCTTCTGCCATTGCTGGACGCCCACGAATTTAAAAAGCCAAGAGATCTGGAGATTTCTGGTGAGGTAAATGAGAATCCGGTTAGACATGTCTTACACGTTGAGTTGAAGAAAGAATTGATCGGAAGGACCCACTTTCAAGCACAGGAAACACACATCCCACCTGACTCCTCCACCTCGTTAAATGGACTGTCAGTTAGGAGCTGGGTACCACTGTTCACTGTCTTCTCCTCTAACTAGATCTGACAGATTGCTCTTTCTGGCATGACCCCGCCGTAATGCCTTTGGGATCAGAACCCCTCATCCTAGTCAACAGATGACAGAAATATCCCCATGGGCTTCCAATCTGTTCCCTGCTTTCTTTGGCTCTTTTTGTAAAAGCTCCTGGCAGTCCGAGTTTCCTTATCCTCAATATTGTGAAACCGAGCGCCTGAACAGGCAGGCTATGGGACTATTGTTTCGTGATACTTTATGTTGTTCATAGTTAACACTGTGACTTTTGTTTTTTTCTGCAAGCCTCCGAGGGAGTAGGTGGGCACACTCCCCTCTTCTCTTCTTTCTGTCTTCCCTTTCTTTGTTTCAGCAGGGTCTCTTGTACCTCAGCTTCCCTCTTCAGCACTGCGGCTGAGGACGACCTTGAACTTGGAGTGTGTGCGCCACAGCCAGTTTTATTCAGGTGAGGATCTAACCTAGGGATTGTACATGCTAGACAAGCACTAACCTAGTCTCAAACCTGCAAGATGGCTCAGTGGGTAAGGTCACTGCCTAAAGATGCGAGTTCCATGCGCAGACCCCACATGACGGAAGGGAAGACTACTGTCCCGCACACTGACTACACACACACACACACACACACACACACTGACTACACACACACACACTGACTACACACACACTGACTACACACACACTGACTACACACACACTGACTACACACACACATTGACTACACACACACTGACTACACACACACACTGACTACACACATACTGACTACACACACACACTGACTACATACACACTGACTACACACACAAACTGACTACACACACACTGACTACACACACACACACTGACTACACACACACTGACTACACACACACACACTGACTACACACACACACACTGACTACACACACACTGACTACACACACACACACTGACTACACACACAGACTACACACACTGACTACACACACACACTGACTACACACACACACACACTGACTACACACACATACACATACTGACTACACACACACACACTGACTACACACACACACTGACTACACACACACACACTGACTACACACACACACTGACTACACACACACTGACTACACACACACTGACTACACACACACACTGACTACACACACACACTGACTACACACACACACTGACTACACACACATACACACACTGACTACACACACACACACACTGACTACACACACACACTGACTACACACACACACTGACTACACACACACACACACACGGTGGCATACACAGAAAATAAATAACTGAGTAAAAACATTATTTTGAGAGCTGGGCAGAGGGGGCGCACACCTTTAATCCCGGCACTCAGGAGGCAGAAACAGGCAGATCTCTGTGAGTTTGAGGCCAGCCTGGTCTACAGAGGGAGTTCCAGAATAGGCTCCAAAGCTACAGAGACAGCCTGTCTCGGAAAAAGACAAAACAAACAAACAAAAAAACCCAAACCAAACTAAACAAACAAACAAATATTATTTTGAGATAAGGTTTCACTATGTAACTCTGGCTGACCTGGAATAATCTATGTAAACCAGGCTGGCCTAGAACTCAGAGAGTCACCTGCCTCTGCCCTCCAAGTGCTGGAAGTGTGTAACACCCAACATCATGACCCTACCAAACACAGAGATGTATACACACATATATAATCGCATATGCATATATATACACATATACATGAATATATATGAATGAGATCATCTAATCTAACAGCTTCATGGGGGGTGGGGTAAGCAAATGTGGGGTGGAACTGACAAGCCAGAGGCAGTTAAATTAGCAGCCACTAAACCCTGACACTGAACAAGAGCCTGCTGATTCCTGAGTCCTAGCCTGGCTTCCTTTGGTGTAGCCCCATCCCACACTGGTCAAGAAAATCCTTCTTTCACCGAGGAAGAAATTCTCAGGCGAGGACAGTATTTTCTGAACTACTTTCCTTGCAGAGAGCTCTTACAATAGAGGCTGAGTCACCAAATAGCGCTGGACTCTTGGGGACAACAGGCTCAGGAGTGGCCCTGGATGGCTGTGACCTTGGTTTGAGGAACTATAAGCAAGAGTCACTATTAGAGCCTGAATCTCAGCACTCTGGAAGCAGAGGCAGGGGGATCTCTGGGCAACCAGGGCATCAGAGACACACTGTCTCAAACAAACAAACGAACAAAACAAAACAAAAGTGGGAAGAGAAAAAGAAAGAAAAGAAAGAGGAAGAAGAAAAGAAAAAGAAAAACAAAGTAAAAACCTCAGAAAAAGGAGATTGGTGAAAATATGAAAAGTGGGGAGGATGGCACACGCCTTTAATCCCAGCACTCAGGAGGCAGAGGCAGGCGGATCTCTGTGAGTTCGAGACCAGCCTGGTCTACAGAGCTAGTTCCAGGACAGGCTCCAAAGCCACAGAGAAACCCTGACTCGAAAAACCAAAAAAAAAAAAAAAAAAAAAAAAGAGGGGAGGAGTCTCATTGGGGCCTCATAGGAAGCAAGGACGTATGTGATCCAAACTGGTTGTTTGGTTGTTTTTCTTTCTTATTTATTTTGGGGGTTTGTTTTGTTTTGAATGTCCTGGAACTCACTCTGTAGACCAGGCTGGCCTCGAACTCACAGAGATCCCTGCCTCTGCCTTCTGAGAGAAGGGATTAAAGGATTGTGACACTACACCCAACTATAGTTGTTTTTTTTTTTTTTACTTTTTTTCCTATTTTATTCTATGTGAATAAACATTTTGTCTTCATGTATGTATGTGTACCATATGTATGTCCAGTTCCTTGGGAGGCCAGAAGGCTCATCAGATCCTTGCGACAGCAGTTAGTAGCATGGGTGCTGGGAACCAAGCCAGGCTCTTCTGTGAGAGCCAATTCTCTTAACCATGGGATCATCTCTTCAATCCCTTAAACTGCATTTTTTTTTAAAATTTTTTTTATTTATTTACTTAACTTTATTATGTTTGTTGGTGTGAAGGTGTCAGATCTCATGGAACTGCATTTTCAGACAGTTGTGAGCTGCCATGTGGGTGCTGGGAATCGAACCCGGGTCCTCTGGAAGAGCAGTCAGTGCTCTTAACCGCTGAGCCATCTCTCCAGCCCCCTTAAACTGCATTTTTAAAAGTGTGCATTTGTTTATTATTTTAATTTTAGTTTATGTGTATATGTATGTGTGCATGTGTTTATTATTTTAATTTTAGTTTATGTGTATATGTATGTGTGCATGTGTTTATGTGCACCACACACATCTGGGAAGCCTTGGAGGTCAGAAGAGGTGTTGGGGGATGGGAGAGATGGTTTAGCAGGTAAGAACTGGTTTTCCCAGAGGGCCTGAGGTTCATTTCCCAGTACCAACATAGCAACTCCAGTTCTGAAGGATCTGAAGCCCGGTTGTGGCCTCCACAGGCACTACATACATATGGTGCACACACATACATGCAGGCAAAACAGCCATACACATAAAAACAAACTTTTTTTTTTTTTTTTGGCTTTTCAAGACAGGGTTTCTCTGTAGCTTTGGAGCCTGTCCTGGAACTAGCTCTTGTAGATCAGGCTGGCCTCAAACTCACAGAGATCTGCCTGCCTCTGCCTCCCGAGTGCTGGGATTAAAGGCATGTGCCACCATCGCCCGGCTTTTTTTTTTTTTTTTTTTTTTTTTTTGCATGAAGAAGAGCCATTTAATCCTCCAGGACTGGAGTTAGACAGTCTTGGAAACCAAACCCAGGTCTTCTGCAAGAGCCTTCCCCGCAGGCCCTGAAGATCACACCTGTTTTTCTGTATGTGCGTGCACAGCATATGCCACAGTACATGGAGGTCACAGAACTCCCTGAGGAAGTCTGTTCTCTCCTCTAAACATGTGGGTCCCAGAGAATGAACTCATGTCATCAGGTTCAGGTTTGGTAACAAGAGCTTTTATGTGCTGAGCCATCTCACTGTCCCACCAAATTGCATTTTAGAACATTCTGGTGCTAAGGCAGGCCATGGCTTAGGAGCCTGGCCAGAAAGGGACTAGCCACAAGAAAAAGACTGAAAGAGAACAATGCCAAGATAACTTTTCTCTTCTATTTTCTTTTCTTCCTTCCTTCCTTTCTTTTTTTAGACGAGAGTCTTACTGTGTTGTTCATGGAATTCTTGAATGCCTGGGCTCAAATAACCTTTCCCTTCTCTCTGTCTGCCAAGCAACATGGACACCAGCAATGCCATGTGCTCAGCTTTGATACCGACATTTCTGTTTTATCTATTGAGACAGGAGTCAATCTGTGTATCCCTGGCCTGGAACCTGATATGTAGACCAGGCTGGCCTCACACTCACTATGTTCCTGTTGCCTCTGCCTTCAGATCACAGGCCTGTGCCATCGTGCCTGGCTCTGACTGAGGAGTGGGAGACTTGAGAGTGGTTCAGGTGGTAAAATAGTTACATAGCATGTACAATCTCCTGTTGCAGAATATTCTTTTACACTGTGTGAAGATGTGTCATTGTGATTGGTTGAATAAAGGACAGAATGGTCAACAGCTCAGCAGGAAGACAGAAAGGACTCTGGGAAGAAGAAAGGTGGAGTCACTAGCCTGGTGCAGAGGAAGCAGGGCATGCAGGAGGAGAGGTGAAAGGCAGGAGCCACATGGCAGTACACAGATGAATAGAAATGGGTTCATTTAAGTTATAAGAGCCAGTGGGACAAGCCTAAGCTATAGGCTAAGCTTTCATAGTTAAAGATAAGTCTCCATATCATTTTTTTTTTGTGAGCTGTTGGTCCCCAAAAAAATCCATCTACGAGCCCGGCGGTGGTGGCACATGCCTTTAATCCCAGCACTCAGGAGGCAGAGGCAGGCAGATCTCTGTGAGTTCGAGGCCAGTCTGGTCTACAAGAGCTAGTTCCAGGACAGGCTCCAAAATCACAGAGAAACCCTGTCTCGATAAAACAAAACAAAACAAACAAACTAAAAAATCCATCTACAATCCTAGTACCACATGAAGGTGTGACAGTCAATTGTAACCCAGAATGAATAATTACACTGGGTCCAGAAGACTCAAGATATAGTTGTCCTATGACCTCTGCATATGCACTGTGGTATACACATGCTTGCACAACACACACACACACACACACATACACACACACACACACACACACACACACATTGTAATATTAAATACTGTTCTGGGGCTGGAGAGATGGCTCAGAGGTTAAGAGCACTAGCTGTTCAGAGGTCCTGAGTTCAATTCCCAGCAACCACATGGTGGCTCACAACCATCTGAAATGAGATCTGGTGCCCTCTTCTGGCCTTCAGGGATACATGTAGGCAGAACACTGGATACATAATAAATTTTAAAACATTAAATTATTTTCTGGCTGAGGTCTTCTACCTAAACTCAATTATTTGTATTTAGGTTTCTTTCTCCCTCTTCCTGTGCCCTCAGCAACAGGTTGATCTTTTTGAGCTCAGCCTGGCATGCAGGATTCTCTCTAACACCAGACCCAGTGCCTTTACTTTGCCAAGATGACGACTTCCACTAAGAAAGCCAATTGTGTCAGAGATCAGCTCGTGTGTCACCTCTCCGGACCTTTCCTTTTCCCCTACTCTGTGGTTTTGGGCTGGCCTCGGTTGCAGCAATCCTCTTGGGTCAGCGTCCTAAGTGCTGGGTTACAGATCTGAGTCGCCAAAGCTAGCAAACAAACACATGCTCTTTGAACACCCTTCTGTTGCATTGCTCCATTGATCCAGGTCTCTAGTGACGGTTTTCTTGTCAGTGCTGTAAGCTTAAACTCTGCCTTACAGGCCTTCGAAGCTGGAGCAGCCAGTCCCACCGGCTTCCCCTAGCAGGGCAGGATGACAGGACGGCTGCTTCATCCTCTAGGGCAAGGTCCTGTTCACCCCTCTTCTACCACTTTCTTCAAGCACATCTCAGAGGTCATTCAAAGCCAGCTTCAAGGTCATTCCTCCCTAAGATCTTGCTTTCCCAGTCCACGTTCTCCTGAAGCCCTCAGTCGAAAGTATCTAACTTAGCACTTAATTATATATGCTTATGTTACATAATTCACTGGGCTTCTGATGATGTGGCTTAGTCATGTTTCCCTCAACTAGATTATACATGTATTGAGAGTAGGAACATAATTAAGTCATCTTTAAGTCATAAGTTCTGGGACTCAGCTACACTCCAGTCCCAGCTATCTCTCCGTCATCGAGCAAATGGCTCATCTCTCTTGTCCATGTCTTAACGCCCAAAATTAACATAGAAATAAAATTTCAAGCCTTCCTGGGTTATAGGGTGAGGCTCTATCTCAAAAAGAAAAACTAGCAGAAACATAGAAAACATGTAACGTGCCTACTTCTTGTGAATGGCATGTAGAGCTTCAGAGAGGCAAGAGGTCCCAGGACAGTTCCAGGCCAGCCTGGGCTACAGTGTGAGATTCTGCTTCAAAAGGCAAAATATAATTTTAAAAGTAATAACAGCTGAGTATACAGCTCAGCGGTAGAAAGCTTGCTTAATATTCTTGAGGCCCTAGGTTCAGTCCCTAGGATGACACAACACACATACACACACACACACACACACACACACACACACACACACAATAATACTAATAAAAATGACAGGTTCTTTTCAAATACATAAGAGATTTGGAAACTTGGCTTGAAGCAAGTTAGTGTATCTGGGGGCTGAGGATCTAGATGGCTTAGCTGTTAAGGGCACTTACTACTTCAGAGGGCCTGAGTTTGGTTCCCAGCACCGCAACAGGAGACTTACACCTGCCTGTAACTCCTGCTGGGGGCTGGTAATTCAGATCTCACTTCTGGCCTCTTTGGGGACAAAAGCACACACTCACACACAAAAATAATAAAATCTTAAACAAACAAACAAAACCCTAATGTGCTTACATAGATAATTATTATAAAATATTTACTGGGAACATTAGACTTCCCAACATTTGAGAAGCATCCTAGCACTTCCTGTGGAGGCCAGGTGAGGAACCAGGAGGGTTCCTTTGACAGTGTAGGTCTCCAGAAACAAGCACTGACGATTAAACAGAACAGAGATGCCTACTCTGTGTGCTGCTACCAGTAACTTACCAAGAACCAATAGGAGAAAGTCCCCGAGGCTCAACGGCCAGGTGCACTGGCTGCTCTTTCAGAGGTCCCAGGTTCAATCCCCGGCACCCGTGTGGTGGCTCACCATTGTAACTACAGTTTCAGGAGACCTGATGTCATCTTCCGACTTCCTCAGCTACCTCGCATACACATGAAGCACACACGTACAGCAGGCTAAACACTCAGGCACAGGAAATAAAAAGTTCATAAACCTTTCCATAAAAAGTTGCAATTTGTGTGGTTTTTCTTTTGAATGCATGTTCTCAAAGGACAAACAAAATTCCTGCACCCAAAGCTCCGTAGCTGAGGCGACAGTGTGTCTAAGACAATAATAAAGGTGAAGAGAGAGTAATTAAAGACCCAAGGCCAAGCTCCAGACACCCTGTTATTACATTTTACATTAAGTCAGTTACCATGGCCCTCTCCTTATTACTTTAAGCTGCGTCGACCAGCTTGTTTTGAAGGGCAGAAGTCTTTGTGTCTCATGTGGTTCCTGGACTGCATCCTATGAAAATCTCCGGGGGGGGGGTTGCTATAGAGAAGAGGAATTACTGCTGTCCCCAGGAATATGTGACTGCGGTAGCTGACAGTGCCTAGAAGGCCATCAGGCTGTGCAGGACCCACACCACCATCATAAGATAAGCATACTTGCTTATCTGTGAGATGATAACCCACCCCCATGCCTACTCTCTAGTATGCTTAAATATCATATTTCCAAAGGAAAGATTAAAAATTAAGAGCTGATTGGAAAACAGAATGGATGTGTGGTTTTAGGATGGGCAAGACACCGCACTGAGTTCCAGCTCTCCTGCTCTGTGCTTTCCTTTGTCCAGACCTATAACGTGCTGTAGCGAGTCAGTTTCAGCTGAGGGGTGAACATGCCTGGCTTCCAGCCTCTCTCTGTCACCACCAGATTCTGCTTCTTTGGACTCTGCTTTTCTGACCTAAGATTTCTCATCAGTAAGATGACCACTGAGGATTAGTTAGGAAAGCATCTTGAATTCTTTCTTCCTTTGCCCTGTGTGCCCACCGACCCTTGCCTCTGACTTTCAGTTCTGGCTATACAAAAACAATGGTTTTCTTTTGGGTGGTGGTGCTGGTTTTTAAGACAGGGCTTTCTGTGTATCCATGGCTGTCCTGGAACTCCCTCTGCAGACAAGCTTACCTTGAACTCAGTCTACGCTTCCGGAGTATTGGGATTAAAGGCGTACACCACCACCGCCTAGAAAAAGCATTGTTAAACCTAAATTTGCCAGCTAAAACGATGTGCTCTTTATGTCTTTCCCCACCCCCATGAAGTATCTAGGAAGCATTTGGGGATGTTTGGATCCAAATCGGTCATTTCAAAGGCACAGGTAGAATGGTGACACCGAATGTCTGGCCGTGTGGAGCTGTCTCAAGAAATGTCCCACCCAAGCCAAACAGTCCTTCCACGGAGAGCTGATGGATACACCATCTCTCTTTCCCTTCTATTTTCTCAGAATTCAGATTGCTCTGGAGTTGCCATGATAGCTTTTAAGCATACTGGGCCTTTCAGTGCAGCCCTCTGCTAGACTTTGGGAGCCAGCAGTCAGCGGTGAGAAAAGGCTAGGTCAGCTCTCTGTGTGTCGGTTGCTAGGCAGCACCATTCCCCTGGGATGTCTCCTGGCACCCACCCAGCCTGGCTCTCAACATCAAGCTGCTCTCTGTGCTTCCAGTAAGTTATGCGTAATCTTCTCCCTTGCGCCTCTTCTCTGGGAGACCTTCGCCCATGCCTCTCAAGCCAGGATGAAAAGGAAACATACCCGAAGCTTTAGGAAAACAAATTTTAAATGCCCACCAAATAATCGTCCCTTTTCATGGTTCCCAGCTCACACCATTTAAAGCATAATTTGAATTATGGCCCCTTCAGTTTGTGAGGCTTCCTTACATTATGTTAATTGCCTTTTTAAAGCGGTCCAGCCGTAAGCAACTGGCCTCTGTGGAGAACATTCAGTTGAGGAACAAAGGGGAAGGTATGCCATTCCCGGGGCAATGCCACATGAAGGACTGGCAGTGACTTGTATGGCTGTGGCTGCAGAAACTCAAACAATGTTCCCCAAAGGTAAAAGGACCAGACTGTCCGAGAGCGCCAGGCACCAAGTCAGCACTAAAACAGAGCAAAACAGAGTTCCTATTTAACCAAACAAGACAATAGTTAACCTGAATAGCAGTCCAAACAGACACGGTATTGCTGACAGGAAAACCTCTGAAATGCCGGGCCTCTAGTTACAGTCTGAGGGAACACAATCCCACTTCCCAGAAATACACAGAATGAGGTCAAGCATGGTGTTCTCTATGGCAGTCACCATTCCAGTCATAGGCATCTGCTGAATTCTGCACAGTGGGCCATTCCAGTTGCTTCGTCACCGAGTTCATGCAAGCCGCATGTGTCCTAGGGCTTTAAAATTAAGGCAGGGATTTCCCCTCTCATATTCTACTGGTGGGGAAAAAGACCCAGAAGGGCCAGAAGTGAGTACAACCAGAAAGTCTCAAGCTTTGACTTCAGTCCCTGTCAAGCAAGAGCGGTTCCTCTTTGGTGATAAATGCCTGTAATATCAGAACTGGAAGCCCAGGTATTCAAAGCTAGCACCTGCTTTATATGAAATTAGAACCAACAAGAGCTACATTACATAAGATCCTTACTAAAGACAACAACAAAACAAGGCCGGGTGGACGGTTCACCTGGTAACCGCGTGTGTTACAGAGCTTGACGATCTGAGCTCTGCGCCCAGAACTGACATGGTGGAGAGAACCAGTCCCCAAAATATGTGTATTTGAGATGAGGGCTCATTAAATTGCCAAAGGCTTGTCTCAAAATGCCCGTCTTCCTGCTGCAGACCTCCAGGTACAGCGGATTGTACCACCCTGGGCCTGGCGGTTCTCACACACAGTGGCAGGCAAAGCAAAGGACACGGTCAACAAGACAAAACGACAGCCTACAGAATGGGAAAAGATCTTCACCAACCCCACATCAGACAGAGGGCTGATCTCCAAAATATACAAAGAACTCAAGAAATTGGACACTAAACACAACACACAACAACAGCAACAATAACATAAATAAATGTAGTGGGGGAAAAGGACTCTGAACTTGTGTGTGGTGGGGATGTGTACTTCCATGCCCAGCACAGTAATAAGCGTTTCCTTTTTATTTTGTTTTATTTATTTATTTTGGTTTTTCGAGACAAGGTTTCTCTGTAGCTTTTGGAACCTTTCCTGGAACTAGCTCTTGTAGACCAGGCTGGCCTCGAACTCACAGAGATTCACTTGCCTCTGCCTCCCGAGTGCTGGGATTAAAGGCGTGCGCCACCACTGCCCAGCAACATTTCTTTTTTAAATTGTATTTTACTTTATTTTATGTGTATAGGTGTTTTGCCTGCTGTATGCCTATGTACCACATGTGTGCCTGGCCCTGAATAGGCCAAAAGAGGAGGTGGGACCCTTTGGAATGGAATTACAGATGGTTGTGATCAACCTGTGGGCACTAGGAACTGAACTCAGGTCCTCTGGAAGAGTAGCCCATGCTCTTAACCACTGAGCCATTTCTCTACCCAGACAGATGTTAATAAACATATTTTAAGTAATTGCTATGTACCAGACTCTGTACCAGGCATTTTGCTCTGTAGCCCAGGCAGTCCTTAGATTTATGACCTTTTTGGGCTGGAGAGATGGCTCAGAGGTTAAGAGCAGTGACTGCTCTTCCGGAGGTCCTGAGTTCAATTCTCAGCAACCACATGGTGGCTCACAACCATCTGTAATGAGATCTGGTGTCCTCTTCTGGTCTGCAGGCATACATGGAGGCTGATCACTGTGTACTTAATAAATAATTCTTTAAAAAAAAAAAAAAGATTTATGACCTTTTTACCTCAGTTATACAGGATTGTGTCAAGGGGCCTAGCATGTTTTGTAGTTTTTGTTTTGTTTGTGTGTTTAAGACAGTCTTGCTGTGTAGACCAGGTTGGCCTGGAACTGGCTACTGTTTACTCCAGTTTGTTCACTTTGAGATCCACCTGCCTTTGCCTCCTGCATGCTGGAATTAAAGGCACATGCCACAGCAGTAGGACCTCTTCCCCCCGCAAGATGTTTTCTTAAAGCAGCGCTCACCAAGGTAAGCCTAGGCGACCTTATTCAGTCTTCATGTGCGCTACCCTATTCTTGTTAGTTCTCAGAATTTGATACTATCTATAATCACCCCTGTTTGAAGATGACAAAATTGAGGCATAAAGGTTTAGATATTTCGCCAAAAGTCACCAAGTAAATAACAGAGGCAGAGTTCAAGCCCGCACAGTGGAATTCTAACTGCCATAGGCTTTCTGCTCTGAGTTTTCATTCCTTCATTTAAACAGGTTTTTTTTAATGTGTATGAGTGTTTGCCTGCACATATGTCTGTACATCCTGTGTGTGCCTGGTACCACAGAAAGACAGAAGAAAACAGATCCCCTGAAACAGGAGCTAGATAAGATTGTGGGCTGCCCTGTGGGTGCTGGGAATACAATACGGGTCCACCACAAGAGCTATCTTTCCAGCCCCAGCTGCCTTTTAGAAACTGCCTTTAGAATTTACATTTTATTTATATATTTATATTTTTTCCATGATATTTATAGAGCTCTACATTTTTCTCTGCTCCCCTCCCTGCCTTTCCTCTCTCTCCTTTAATCCTCCCCCAAGGTTCCCATGCTCCCAATTTACTCAGGAGATCTTGTCTTTTTCTACTTTCTACTTCCTATGTAGATTAGATCTATGTAAGTCTCTCTTAGTGTCCGCATTGTTGTCTAAGTTCTCTGGGATTGTGGTTTGTAGGCTGGCTTTCTTTACTTTATGTTTAAAAACCACCTATGAGTGAGTACATGTGATAATTGTCTTTCTGTGTCTGGGTTACCTCACTCAAAAGAATGTTTTCTTTTTTTTTTTTTTTTTTTTTTTGGTTTTTTCGAGACAAGGTTTCTCTGTGGTTTTGGAGCCTGTCCTGGAACTAGCTCTTGTAGACCAGGCTGGTCTCGAACTCACAGAGATCTGCCTGCCTCTGCCTCCCGAGTGCTGGGATTACAGGCGTGTGCCACCACGGCCCGGCAAAAGAATGTTTTCTAGTTTCATCCATTTTCCTGCAAAATTCAAGCTGTTGTTATTTTTTTTCTGCTATGTAGTACTCCACTGTGTAAATGTAACACATTTTCTTTATCCATTCTTTGATCGAGGGGCATTTAGGTTGTTTCCAGGTTCTGGCTATGACAAACAATGCTGCTATGAACACAGTTGAGCACATGTCCTTGTGGTACGATTGAGCATCCTTTGGATATATACCCCAAAGTGGTATTACTGGGTCTTGAGGAAGGTTTTTTCCTAATTTTCTGAGAAATCGCCACACTGACATCCAAAGGGGGGTTGAACCAGCTTGCATTCCCACCAGCAATGCAAAAGCGTTCCCTTTTCCCCACAACCTCTCTAGCATAAGTTGTCATCAGTGTTTTTGATTTTGGCCATTCTGACAGGTGTAAGATGGAATCTCAGAGTTGTTTTGATTTTCATTTCTCTGATGACTAAGGATGTTGAACATTTCCTTAAATGTCTTTCAGCCATTTTAGATTCCTCTGTTGAGAGTTCTCTGTTTAGGTCTGTACTCCATTTTTTTTTTATTGGATTATGTGATCTTTTAGTGTGTGTTTATATGGTTACACTGGTGCTCACATAAGCACACATATGGCACAGCTTGCTTCTGGAGATCAGAGAACAAATTTTGTGCTGTGGTTTCCAGGGATCTAACTCAGTTCATCGGTGTCGGCAGCAAGCATTTTTATACCCCCTACCCAAGTCGGTTGTTCAGACTCTTTCTTATGCTTTCGGTTAAAGCCGGCAGCAGCAGAACATGTATAATATCTTAATCAATCTCCTTCCCAACATCTTCCCATTGCTCTCCAGTGAGGACGTATCGCTGAGCCATTTATGTGAGGCCACCATTTTACACAGATTGTCAATGAACACAAAATTGATGGCCCGCATAAAGCCACTGGGGATAACAGAAGTTGGATGTTTTGCAGTGATTTTTATCTCTGGTGCTTCTGACACTGGCTCTGGGTTTAGGCAAACAGAGGCTCTGAAGGACCTTGCAACAGTATCCCAGAGCTTCCTGATTGCTAGCAACAGTAACAACATAGAGCCCCAGAGAGTCAGTCTTTTACAGGGCACTAGGAAGCCTGGAGCTGGGTTTCTTATTTCAGACACAACTGAGGGAGAGGGCAACAGCTGCTTCCTTCCTGTTTTCTTGGCACCCATTTATTTACCTACTCATTTATTTAATTATTTAATCATAGGTGTGGAGGTTGAAGGACAACTTTGGTGAGTTGATCTTCTTGTTCCACCATGTGGATCACTGAATTGAGCACAGGCTCGGCAGCAGGTGACTTTCCCACTGAGTCTCATCTCGATTTCCCCTACCCTTCTTTTTAATTTTAAATAGTTTTTTGCATATGATATATTTTGATCATGTTTTCCCTTCCCCCAATTCTTCCCAGATCATCCCCACCTACCTAACTTTATGTTATTTCTCTCTTTCCAAAACAAACAAAAACAATAAAACAAAAATGCCAAAACAAAACTAAATTATTTTATTTATAAACTTTATTATATTTATATACTTTATTATATTTATAAAGTGTCCCCCCACAAAAACAAATAGGGAGTCCATTTTGTGTTGGCTATTTTTGGGCACCCTGGAGTGTGGTTGATATACCCAATGACAGGCCATTGGAAAAAATTGATTTTCCCTTTGCCAGCTATTGGTCTTTGCAAATAGCTTCTTAGTTAGGGATGCGATCCAGTGTCCACATCCCCCCTCTCTGTGCTAGAACCCTGTTTGACTTGAAGCTATGCAGGCCCTGGGCATGGATAGTCACATGTTTCCCAGGAAGGTCTCAAACTCAATTTGTATCTGCACCCCAGCTACCTACCTCCCCTTCTCCCTGCTGCCTCCCCCTCTCCTTGCTACCTCCTCCCTCCCTGCTGCCTCCCTCTCCTGGGTGTGCCCTTAGTCTGGTCTAAATGGTGTTGCGGACTGAGCTAGTCAGGCAGTCCATGAGCCAGGCTGCAGCCTCTAGACTTGCCTTGGGCTTTTTAAAGCACCGCAAACAGCTTTGTAATTGTCAGTCTTCTATGAGCACGGCTATTGCTCTACTCTCCTGTATACATTTAGGAATGGGAACTGGAAGATTTCTCCCAATTTCTTCCTAATTTGTTTTTCAGATAAGGCAGAAGTATGCAGAAGATGAAATTCAGAGTGGCAGTTTAAGGTTTTTCCATGACTCATGCAAGGAAATTGCATTGGAACTTCTCCTTGCAGCCCACACTCTCCCTTCCAATCCTTCCTAGCTGCTGCTTTCATTCCTGGACCACTGGGCTCCTGGCTCTCCCTAACCTTTTTATCTGACATGAACTGTTTTCTCTTTTGCCTGAAGCTGTCAAGTCAGGTGACAAGAAAGGTATGGTTAAATTGAGAATTACCCCCAACCTTGCTAGCTCATCTCCTAGCAACTGTATGGTTTGTTGCTTAGCAACATGAGAGGTGAGAGAGCAACTGCTCTTACAAATCTAAAAATACAGAGAAAACAGTTTTTAAAAAGAAGCAGTGGGCTTCTTTACTAAAATATCCTGAATACAGAGACAACCTTAGAAGCTTGCCTGGGGAGAAACCCTGCACCTCTGACGATGTTCACCCTGGAACAATCTGCTGTTCACAGAAGCAGGGGACAAACATGCAGCCATTTAAAGTCTCTCTGTTCAGTGTGTCCATAACCAGGGCTTATGAACCTGGGAGGGGAGAGCTGCTGAGATGGCTCCCGAGATAAAGGCGCTTGCCACTAGACCAGATGATCCATGGAACCCACAGCTATTCCCGGATCTCTGTGTGGGTGCTATGGACACACATGAAACCCTCACACATTAATTAAATAAATGTATTTTTTTGTTTTGTTTTGTTTTTCAAGACAGGGTTTCTCTGTAGCTTTGGAGCCTGTTCTGTAGACCAGGCTGTCTTGTAGACCAGGCTGGCCTCACACTCACAGAGATCTGCCTGCCTCTGCCTCCCGAATGCTGGGATTAAAGGCCTATGTCACCACCAACCGGCTTTTGTTTTGTTTTTAATTCAAGTTCGGGGGCTGTAGAGATGGCTCAGTAATTAAGGTCACTGGCTGCTCTTGAACCTGAATTCAATTCTTTTATTTTGGTTTTTATCCTCCCAGCCACCCACTTGAGACAGGGTTTCTCTGTGTAGTCCTGGCTGTTCTGAAACTCATTCTGTAAACCATGCTGGTCTCCAATGTAGGGGCCAGCCATGATAAACTAAATAGAAACAGACCACCCAAAGAAAGTTCTTACTTCCAACTATTATCACCTGCCAGTGTAGGACTCAGCCAACCTGAGTCTCAGTAGTTTACCCTGAAGCAGTACCTCGTTGCAAGAAGAACCACAGACTGAGATTACCGGAGCGCCACCCAAGAACAGACCATCCAAAGGAAATTCTTAAGGTTCCAACCGGTGTAGATAGGATCACCTGCCAGCACACTCACCAGGACACCCCTAGAAAAAATGTCACCCAGTCACGGGTCCTGAACCTTAGAAATCCCTCACCCCCACCTTTACTACCATAAAAACCCAACTCTGCGCTCGGGGCTCTCCGATTACTCCAATACATTGGACATATGGAGGGACAGAGTTTGCAGACTTGCATAAAACAAAGGCTCTTTGCTTTTACATATGGGACTCAGTCTCCTTGTTGGTTTTTCGGGGACTCCAACTCACTGAGATTCTCCTGCCTCTGCCCCCTGAGTGCTGGGATTAAAGGTATGCACTACCACCACCCAGTCCCAGCTCCATTCTTTTTTTTAAAAAAATATTTATTTATTGATTATGTATACAATATTCTGTCTGTGTGTGTTTGCAGACCAGAAGAGAGCACCAGACCCCATTACAGATGATTGTGAGCCACAATGTGGTTGCTGGGAATTGAACTCAGGACCTTTGGAAGAGCAGGCAATGCTCTTAACCACTGAGCCATCTCTCCAGCCCCCCCCCCCAGCTCCATTCTTAATCTATTTTTAAATCTAAAAGAAGATGGAGAGGGGGCTGGAGAGATGGCTCGGAGGTTAAGAGCATTGCCTGCTCTTCCAAAGGTCCTGAGTTCAATTCCCAACAACCACATGGTGGCTCACAACCATCTGTAATGGGGTCTAGTGCCCTCCTCTGGCCTGCAGGCATACACACAGACAGAATATTGTATACACAATAAATAAGTAAATAAATAAATATTTTTAAAAAAAGACGATGGAGAAATATTTTTTTATTTATTTATTTATTATGTATACAGTGTTCTATATGCCTGCAGGCTGGAAGAAGGCACTATATCTCATCTTGGATGGTAGTGAGCCACCATGTGGTTGCTGGGAGTTGAACTCAGGACCTTTGGAAGAGCAGCCAGCCCTCTTAACCTCTGAGCCATCTCTCCAGCCCGAGAAATATTTTTTTTTTTTTTTTGTAGTTTTTCGAGACAGGGTTTCTCTGTAGCTTTGGAGCCTGTCCTGGAACTAGCTCTTGTAGACCAGGCTGGTCTCGAACTCACAGAGATCCGCCTGCCTCTGCCTCCCGAGTGCTGGGATTAAAGGCGTGCGCCACCACCGCCCGGCTCCGAGAAATATTTTTCTTAAACATCCCCTTAAACTGATGCAGTGACTCATGTCTATAATCCTAGCATTTGGGATGTAGAGGCAGGAAGGAAAGTGATTCAAGACCAGCCTGGACTACATGAAACCATGTCTCAAAACAAAACAGGACCTGGGATGTGGTTTAACAGGTAAAGGAACTGTCTATCAAGCCTCAAAACCTGACTTTGAGGTCCGGGACCCTGACAGTTGAAAGAACTGACTCCTTAAGTTATCCTTTGACTTTTGGGGAGCTCCATGGCATGTGCATCCACATGTAAACACACAACAAGTGGATGAATGTAAAACAAACAAGCCCCTAAGGCCAGCATCACTGGGAGTTGTAGATTTTGGGATTATTATCATAAAGGGGGCTGTAATGGTCTGTTCTGTCCCTTTAAGAGACAAGCCACGCCCACTCCCTCCCAGTCCACCAAGGTAAGCTGATCTTCAGCTTCTAGTCCCTTCCTTTTCAGTCTCTCTCCCAGAGAGGTAGCTGCTTCTGTGGCTCCCCACCACCCCCGTTACTCTCTTTCTCTCTCTCTCTCTGTCTCTTTCTCTGCTCTTCTCCCTTTCTCCCCTTTCCCCTCCATAATCCACTAAATAAATATCCAACCTCACTCTGAATGGTGTGCCCATTGGTCTGTCTCTCACCCGCCACATGGCTCCCTGCCTGGGATCAGCCGCCTTTGGAGACCTATGGCGTGGTCTTGTGGCATGCCCATCTGTCTGTCTCTCCTTGTGAGGAAGAACTGGCACTCTGGACCACTCGGACACCATTCAGAAGCATGGCCACTGTTTGAATTTTCATATTGGTGAAGGTTGGAATGATAACCAAAAGCCTCGGGTACTTGAACTCTGGTCCCCAGTGTTTGGCTTTGGCGCTGTTTGGGGAGGTTATGAAAACTTTACAAGTATGGCCTTGCTAGAAGTCCCTGGGCTTTGAGCCTTGCCCCACTTCCAATGGGCTCTGCTTCAAGTTTGAGGTTGAAAGTGTGACTTCTCAGCTTTGGTGTCTGCTGCTATGCCTTCTGGCCATTGGGGCTCTTCCTCTGCAGCTAAACCAAAATAAACCCTTTCTTTTATGTGTTACTTTAGGTCCTGGTGTTTTTCACAGTACCACAAAAGAAAACTAACACAATGTTTAAAGATGGACCCCAAACCAAACATTCTGCCACATTGTGTCTTCCACTGGGCCCTCTGACTAACAAACTCGGCAAGCTTCACAAGTTCCTCATTTGCTCTGCCTGCATTTTTTTTTTTGATATTTTTGGGTTTTTTTTTTTTTTTTTTGGAGACAGGGTTTCTCTGTGTAGCCCTGGCTGTCCTGGCACTCGCTCTGTAGACCAGGTTGGTCTCACACTCACAGAGATCTGCCTGCCTCTGCCTCCCAAGTGCTTGGATTAAAGTTGGGTATGCCCCACCATCACCCAGCTCCGCAAGTGTTCTTTTTTTTTTTTTTTTTTTTTTGGTTTTTTGAGACAGGGTTTCTCTGTGGTTTTGGAGCCTGTCCTGGAACTAGCTCTTGTAGACCAGGCTGGTCTTGAACTCACAGAGATCTGCCTGCCTCTGCCTCTGCCTCTGCCTCCCAAGTGCTGGGATTAAAGGCGTGCGCCACCACCGCCTGGCCGCAAGTGTTCTTAAGGTGATCTTTAGATATAGCTGACAGAACTTAATATTGGTTGGGATCAATTTAAGCAAATATAATGACATATTTTCCATAGTGCAAGGAAGGGGCTGGGGGACGACTCAGACAGTAATGTGCTTGCCACACAAGCACGAACACCTAGACCATAAAGCCAGGTCCAGTGGCACATGCCTGTAATCTCAGCACTGGGGAAATAGACACGGTACGAGAAGAGCTTTGGGGATCATTGACCAGGCAAAGTTTGGGGAGGAATGTGAGAAACCAGTGCTGGGTGTGGGGGAGGGGAGTCTGGCCTTGCCTTTGATTACAGTTAAATCCCTGTAGCCAGAGCACCGTGGAAACCTTCCCAGTCTGCCACCTAATTTCCATCTGCTTTGCAGAACAAAGGGAGCCGGACAAAGGTGGCTCAAGAGTGTGCATAATTTAAGTCAATGAAGTGCGACTAAACTATAAATTGTGATTTACAAACTGGGATTCCAGCTGGCTGGGGAAACGGCTCAGCTCGCGAGGTCCTTGCCTCTGCTGCAGGAATCTCTGAATTTGATTCCCCAGCACCAAGTAAAACTGGGTGTGGTAGTACAAGTCTGTAACCGTGGCACTCAGGAGCGCAGACGGGAGGTTCAGAGTTGTCCAAGATTATCCTTGAGGCTAGCTTGAGGTACCGGAGACTCGCAAGAAGATAAGAAGAGGGAGGATGGAGAGAATGGAGAGAGAGAGGAGGAGGGAGAGGAGGAGGAGTGGTTTAGTTTATAAACTAAAGGAGAACAGGGAACAGTTTAAAAGAATAGAGTGGTTGCCGGCAGTAGTAGTGCATGCCTTTAATCCCAGCCCTCGGAGGCAGAGGCAGGTGGATCTTAAGTTCGAGGCCAGCTTGGTCTACAGAGCGAGTTCCAGGACAGCCAGGGCTACACAGAGAAACCTTAAGGGGTGAGGGTGGGGATTAGAGTGTAGTTTAGCACTGACTGCACCTCAGTGAGTGACTTTAAGAGTCTTTTTAATTTTTATTTACTCATTTGTTTGTTTGTTTTGGTGAAAATAGCTATTCCAGCACTAGTATGATTCATAGATGACAGTTTTATTTTTTGCTGGGAATGGAACCCAGGGCATTGTCATGGAATATTAGCTGTTTAAAAAAAAAATGAAATCATGAAATTCAAACGTAAATGAATGGAACTAGAAAAAAAAGTCATTCTGAGTGAGGTCTAGCAAACCCAGAAAGACAAATATGGTATGTATTCACTTATATGTGGATATCAGCCATTAGGTCAATGATATTCAAGCTACAATCCAATCCATAGAACCACAGAGGTTAGGTACAGAGTAAAGGACTAGGAGATGAGTACAGACACATCTCATTAGGAAAGGGAAATAGAATAGTTGCCATGCGGATGGTGGCACACACCTTTATCAACACTTGGGAGGCAAAGGCAGGTGAATCTATGTGAGTTTGAGGCCAGCCTGAACTACAGAATGAGTTCCAAGACTGTCAGGACTGTTACATAGAAAAATTCTGCCTTGAAGAACAAAGAACAAAAACAAATAAAAGGGATAGTTATGGATGGATGGAGGACAGAACAGGAGGGTAAAAAGGGAGGAGGAGGGGTTAAGGGAGAATAATATGGGGAGAGGTAGTAAAATTAAGGGTCATTTGAAGAGTAGTACGGATACCTAATACAGTAGAAACTTCCTAAAATATATACCTATATGAAGACAAGCTAAATGAAATCGCAAAAAAAAAAAAAAAAAAAAAAAAGGGAGCCGACCCCCTACCTGATATCTTTTGTCACAAATGAATCTTCCTGTACCAGGACTGGGTTACATCTAATTGAGTTGTTGGTCAAAGGGGTACCATGGGAATCCCCTTACTATGTGACTAAGACTGACGACCAGATCCCATTGCTGAAGACAACACCTACACAACTCATTGAACATGGAGAAGTCAAGCTGGTGCCTCCATAGAGTCTTCATCCCTATGTTCTAGCATCTTTGATACACTCTCAAAAGAGACATGAAAACACCACCTAGTGCCACAAACTACAACGTTGTCCTGCCTGCAAGATGTACTAGACAGTGGTTCTCAACCTTTCTAATGCTTCGACCCTTTAATACCGTTCCTCATGTGTGGACCCCCAACACAGAATTATTTCTGTTGATACTTCATAACTAATTAGCAACTGTTATGAATCATAATGTAAACATCTGTGTTTCCCAATGGTCTTAGGTGATCCCTGTGCAAGGATCATTTGACCCATGGGTTTAGAACCACTGTGCTAGGGCAATAGTGCCACAAAGCTTGTGGAAGTATCCAACCAGTATCTGACTTTACTTAAGGTCTACTTCATGAGGTGGAATCCATACCAGACATTGTTTAAGAAATCAAGAACCGCCGGGCGGTGGTGGCGCACACCTTTAATCCCAGCTCTCCGGAGGCAGAGGCAGGCGGATCTTTGTGAGTTCGAGACCAGCCTGGTCTACAGAGCTAGTTCCAGGACAGGCTCCAAAACCACAGAGAAACCCTGTCTCGAAAAACCAAAAAAAAAAAAAAAAGAAAAAGAAATCAAGAACCTGGGATTAGATAATCCAAGGATCCAAGGACCTAGGGTAAAACCAAATACCACTGGTCTTCAACAAAACAAAGCCAATTGCAATAAAATGACAGCTAATTTTGTCATTTGTTGGTGCAAGCCTGGACTCCCAGCACTTAGGAGGCAGAGGCAGGTGGATCTCAGTGAGCTCGAGGCCAGCCTGGTCTACCAGAGCGAGTTCCAGTACAGCTAGGACTATCACAGAAAAAAAAAGACTCCTAATGATATTTTGCTATATTCATACTCAGTGCCTTGCTCAGCCATCATCAGAAAAGCTTCCTCCTGCGGCTGATGGGAACAAAGACAGCCAGACATTATGTGAATTGAGAGACCTAGAACACTGAGCCAACAGTACATCTCCATGAACTCTGTCCCCTCAGGGCTCAGGGAACCCCATGGAAGAGGAAGCAGAGAGTGTAAGAGCCCAGAGGGGATGGAGGACACCAAGAAAACAAGGACCTTTAAATCAACATGACCAAAGCACACTGGAATTCACACAGAACTGCACAAAAGCTGCTAACTGGCTTGCTCCTTCTGGCTTACCTTTCTCTTGCCTAGGAATGGGGCCACCCACAATAGGCACTAGCAATTAACAAAATGCCTCACAGATATAGATAACCACTGACCAATCTGATTAAAGCAATCTTTCAGTTGACATTTCCTCCTCCCGTGTGACTCTAAGTCTGTATAAGTTGACAGTTGAAGATAACTATGACATTCCACCCCACTCCCATTCCAGTCAACCTTGACACATAAACACGGCACTTCAAACCATAACCTTTCAACACTCTAAAAGTCTAAGATCTCAAAAAGAGAAGAAAATAAAATTAAATTTAAAAAGCCCAAAATCTTTTAAAAATTCTAATGTCGGGGGCTGGAGAGATGGCTCAGTGGTTAAGAGCACTGACTGCTCTTCCAGAGGTCGAGAGTTCAATTCCCAGCAACCACATGGTGGCTCACAACCATCTGTAATGAGATCTGGCGCCCTCTTCTGGCATGTGGGCATGCATGGAGGCAGAATGTTGTATACATAATAAATAAATAAATCTTTAAAAAAAAAAAAAAAAAAAAAAAAAAAAATTCTAATGTCTTATGCTCAGCGGTGGAGGCGCAAGCCTTTAATCCCAGCACTCAGGAGGCAGAGACAGGCGGATCTCTGTGAGTTCGAGGCCAGCCTGGTCTACAGAGTGAGTTCAGAGACAACCAGGGCTGTTACACAGAGAAACCCTGTCTTGAAACCACACCCCTCCCCCGCCGCAAATTCTTACGTCTCTCAACTGTGGACTCCTGTAAAATCAAAAAGAACAAAACAAAACAAAACAACAACAAAAAAAATCAAGCCTCCTAACTCACGTCTTTAATCCAAGAATTTGGGAAGCAGAGGCAGGTAGAACTTTGTGAATTCAAGGCCAGCCATGGTCTACAGTGAATTCCAAGATAGTTAATGCTACACAGTGAGACCTTGTCTCAAAAAAATATACTTTCTTATTCTAACAGGAAAAAACAAGAGCAAATTATAATTAGATCAACATAAAACCAAACCCCAACTATATAAAAAGCTCAGTGTACAGGATCTGGGGCTCACTTAGGAACTTCTGGGCTCCAAAGGGCTTGGGCAGTCTCTCTGCTCTGATTCTGCCATCCACAGCACACTTTGTCTTATTCAGGCTGGATCCATTCTGCAGTTGCCTGCCACTGTCCTTGGTGGACGCCCATGGGCCCAGCATCTACAATGTCTTGGAGTCTCCACTGCAACTGAGGCTGCTCCTTCACCAGTGCCTATTCTGGCCTCGCACAGGGCCAAGTCTCAGGTCCTTTCCATAGCTCCTTCAATCCCCCGTCCTCCACTGCACCTACCATTTTCCACACCGATTTCTAGAACATTTATTTAAAATTGAATGTAATTTAAACTCAGGTGTGCAGCTAGGGATGCAGCTCTGTTGGTAGAGTGCTTGATCGGCATTCATGCAGCCCTGGGTTTAAGTCTCTAGCACCGCATAAAAGCAGGCCTGGTGAGCAGGGCAGTGGTGGTGGTGCTGTATGCCTTTAAAACCAGCGCTCGGGAGTTCGAGGCCAGCCTGGTCTACAAGAGTGAGTTCCAAGACAGGCTCCAAAGCTACACACTACACAGAGAAACCCTGTCTCAAAAAACAAAAACAAAAAACAAAACAAAACAAAAAAACAGGCCTGGTGTTAAAGGCCTATTGTCTCAGCACTTGGGAGCAGGAGGATCACAAGTTGAAGGCTGAAGGTCATTCTCAGCTGTATTGAAAGTCTGAGGCCAGACTAGAATCGATGAGACTTTGGGGAGATGGCTCAGTGGGTAAGATACTTGCCATGAAAGTGTGAAGACCCAAGTCTGGGTCTCTAGAAGCCACAAAAACCTGAGAGGTTAATAGTAAAGAAGACAGAGATCCTGTGCTAAAGGTGGAAGGTGAGGGTTCACACTTCAGGCTACCCTCTGACCTCTGCATGAGTATATGCTTTTAAGGGTCATTCTTATTCAAACTACCAGTGTGTGTGTGTGTGTGTGTGTGTGTGTGTGTGTGTGTGTCTGTGTCTGTGTCTCTGTGTCTGTGTGTCTGTGTGTGTTTGGTAATTTCATACATGAATACATTCCAACTCTGGAGAAATTGGAATTTCTTCTTACAAGTTCACACACATACATGCACACACAAAGAAATATGTGTAATAAATGCAGTAATTTTTAATTGTGACAATATTTTCAATAAAGTATTTATCATGTCCTATCTTCTCTATGCCATTTTTTAAATGAAGCAGAGTTGGGTTTATTAAGGGGCTTTAAAACAGATTTTAAACATGAGAGTAAGGAGAGAAGCAGAAGCAGTCAGAAAAATACCCAAGAGCATGGGTGTGGCCTTCTTAAGAGAGAGAGCAGCCTGTGAGCTGTGGGCTGCTCTAAGAGAGAGCAGGGGTGGGGGCTTACTAAGACAGAGCAGGGAGGGGTGCAGGCTTCTCTAAGACAGAGCTGCTGTCATTTAATTCTTATCTTTGCTGAATGTACTTACAGAGTAGAAGCAGTTAAATCATCTTTGCTCCGGTTTCTTTATTAAATTCCCCTTTTATTTCCTAAAATGATGGACAGGGTAGGGATTGTTTCTCCTATGAAATATGCAAGAAGTAAACAAATGATTCGTGTGTGGGTTTTATTGATATGGAGATTTCCACAAGACATTCAAACAAGAAAAGCAGAGCTGTGCATGGCAGGCTGGAAGAATTCGCAGCCACCATTGTTACCTCACAACCTGCAGCTGCTCGCTTCCCAAGGCTCTCCCTCCCACCCCTGCTCCTTGCCAGCCCAGCGGGAATGAATGGGCTCCATAGAGCAGTGGAAATAGTGCTGCTGACAACCAAGGCTCCGCTATGAAAACTAAAAGGGAAGTCATCTGTCAAAATCCAAGTTTTAGCTTGGCGCCCAAACAAATATCTCTTTACCTCTGAATTTTTATCCAGCAAATGTTCAGTGATCTGCAGCTCAGAGCCTTTCTCTAGATGATCCTCGCTGATAATGGAGGCTTTCTAAATAGCAGAAGAATGGCACTGTAATCCATTTCCTAGGGGTGACAGCAAGGCATTTTTGTCCCAAGAGGTGACTGAGCAACAACCACAGTCGCCAGCTGAATAGCAGTGGTGTGAGCAGTTACTGTTCCCACAGTTGGGTTTCCACCCAACTGCAGAAGCGGCTATTTACGGAATTTAGGGAACTACGGAAAACGAACTGCAGTCGGGCTGACATTGCACAGTTGTCTGGGGATGGAAACCACGTTACAAAATGGTTTCCTTTTATATTATATAATTCTCCTCTTTTAATTTGGTGTCTCGGTTATTTTTTTCTTGATATCACCCTTCCAGCAAAAAGAGCATTGCAGAAATAAAAGCCCACTTGAAGAAAGAGCTGGTTTTTAAACTCAATTCTTTCTCCTTATGCTTTCTGAATCTTGTGTTAGAAAGAATGGCTCATTTCTAGGGATAAGACATCACAGGCTGGGGTGGGGGATGGGGTGGTGGGAGTGGGCATGGAAGAGTGATGGAATATTATCAGTAAAGAAAGTTCTCTAGTAAACTATTAAATTCTGTTTTTATGTTATTTCTGTTTTGTTCTCTTTTGCTTCTTGAGACATGATCTAACACTATAATCCAGGCTGGCCTCAAACTAGCTGCAATCCTCCAGCCTCAGCTTTCTCAAGGTTGGGATTTATATGTTTGAGCCACTAAAGCCTTGAATTGCAGATCTTCCTGCCTCTGACTCCCACGTGCTGTTGGAGTTACAAGGGTGACCTATTCATCCTGGGCTTCTGAATCTTGTTCCGATAACAGCAATAATTGTAAAAATCAGCATTTACCAGGCCATTTTGAGCATCGTTCCCATCTTCTCTGCTATTTTTTAAAAAGCAATTAAAGATATTGGATCCTGATAGAATGTAGTCAAATTTAGTGTACTATGAATGAAAAACTGGAATTTTCCATTAAAAAAATCTCAATATAAATTCTGTGATTAAGTGTTGGGGAAAACCTTAGATTATTTTAACTATAGTTTAAGGTTTAAACCATGTATAATCATCCAGCCCCTATTTTCTTTCTTCCCTTTCCTCCCCTCCCCAACCCCACCCCATAATGGATGCTCGGCTAGTTGCCTTTGCTCAGCCTTTGTCTGAAGGATGCAAAGTCTACGGATGCTAGGGGGAAGGGGTGGGGGAGAGATTACCTCATACCATGTCGCTTGCACCAATCACCACTCTCCTGTCACGGCTTCTCTGGGCAGACAGAGGGGTCTGGACCAACAGGAAAAGGCCAAGGCCCATCCCCATGGTGACTGAGCTGTATATAAGGAGCTGCATCCGCCCATGTGCCGCAGGTTCTCTTACATCGACCGCCTAAGAGTCGCGCTGTAAGAAGCAACACCTCCTCCTCGTCTCCGCCATCCTCCGGGAAGCAGGGAAGCAGCAACCATGGTGAGCCACCTTCCTAAGCACTCGGTAGCGGGAGGGAGTCAGTCCCCCGAGATCTACAAGTCACCCCTGAGGGGAAGGTGGTCTCCATGCCTGTTAAATTGAGCTTGGCACGGAGTCCGTAAGTCCCGCCGCCGCACTGCGGATTAGGGAAACGCCCAGACCCGGGGAAGAACAAAGGCGCCGGCGAGTGCTGGTTCGCACTGCCTGGGGTCGCCGGGGCCGGAGCTCAAGCGCGGGATGGGGGGGTATGCTGCGGCGGGCAAGTGGGCAGGGCGGCGGCCGAGCCCGCACTCCAGAAACGCCGCCCCACTTCTGGGAAAATGGTTAGTTTGCGTCGGAACCATGGCAGCCGGTGTCAGGGAGGCGCAGGGGTGGGGTTGTTTGTCTCCTGCTTCCGTGGCGTTTTGGGAGGGGTTCGCCCTCTTTAAACTTCCCTTGGAAGCGGATTTGTATTTTACGTTTTAAAAAATTGTTGTGGAACTGTAGTCTAACAAGAGGTTTTGTTTGCTTGAGTATCAGAAGTACGATTTACTTAATAACGGGGACGTCTCTCTTGGGGGAGGGGTCTGGATGATTGGTGGAAGGACAAAGCCCACTTTGTGAAGGCTGGAGTACCTCGATTGTCAAAACCCGGGGAAACGCCCTTCCCCGCCCGCCCCCCCCCCGCAGACAATGAAAGCAGTAGCTATAAAGGCGATAGAATAATATCTCTACAGACTGCAATAATAGTAATATATTATGTGGTATGTAAAGACTTACCGAATAAAAATACCATTTTCTAGTTTTAAATGTTATCTTTATCGTTAGTGCTTGTTTCTATCTTAGCTTTAAGGATATTTCTGTTCTACATAGTAGAAAAGAATCTGGGAAGCCTTCAGAAAATGATGAAACTGCTGCAAAGAAAAAAATTATAGCTTGTATCCGACTGTCTTTTGTTCTAACACATTTTCAGTAATTCATTAATTCAGGCAACTGGCCCAGACAGGGTCAGGAGGGCTAGGAGACTGAAAGCAGCAAAGAGATCGTATAGACAGCTGCTGGAAATAGAGCTTTCTCTGTTAAATAATGAAACAAAGGGCGCAGACCAGCACCAGGCACAGAAAACGCAGCAATGCAGAAGTCACACTTTGTCTAGCTTCTAACCTCCGAGTACTGATGGGTTCTGAAGATACTCTGCAGAAGGGTGTGGCTCTGGCCTCAGCCACAATACAGATTCCATGCTGAAACACCATATCCTATAAGACGAAACATTCATGTTTACTCATCAGGAAAAGAAGCAACTAAAGTAATGCCAGACAATTATCTTATTTTACAGAATCTGTACTTTTAATATTTTTAAGCTATTCAAGTATGGCTGTGGGAACAATGGGTTTGCAGTATTAAGGTGACATTGCTCAGACCACACCCATTTGCAGTGTTTGTAGCAGGTACTCTTATTGTTTCTGTTATATTGGGGATATGACTCCAAACATATTTCAACACTGTTTGTACTATTAGAAACACTTTAGAAATCTATTAAAATCTAAAATAGAAATACAGTTTAATTTGTTTTTTTTTCCACAGCGTGAGTGCATCTCCATCCACGTCGGCCAGGCTGGTGTCCAGATCGGCAATGCCTGCTGGGAACTCTACTGCCTGGAACATGGCATCCAGCCTGATGGCCAGATGCCAAGTGACAAGACCATTGGGGGAGGAGACGACTCCTTCAACACCTTCTTCAGTGAGACAGGCGCTGGCAAGCACGTGCCCCGGGCAGTGTTCGTAGACCTGGAGCCCACGGTTATTGGTGAGTGGACCAGGGGCTTCCCTGAGGCATTCTGCCGGGGTCACATCCTCAGACCTCTCTTCAGACGCTGAAGGATGAGTGAGCCAGTGTTGGTGGCGGGTGGCTGACTTGTCCTCCTTTTCCAGATGAGGTTCGCACTGGTACCTACCGCCAGCTCTTCCACCCTGAGCAGCTCATCACAGGCAAGGAAGATGCTGCCAATAACTATGCCCGTGGCCACTACACCATTGGCAAGGAGATCATCGACCTCGTCTTGGACAGAATTCGCAAGCTGGTAAATACCATAGATGGGTACATTTAAGGTGCAGTGAGAGGGTTGTGGTGTTGAGTGTGCCAGCCAATTCAATCTTTTTTTTTTTAATTTTATTTATTTATTTATTTATTATGTATACAATATTCTGTCTGTGTCTATGCTCGAAGGCCAGAAGAGGGCACCAGACCCCATTACAGATGGTTCTGAGCCACCATGTGGTTGCTGGGAATTGAACTCAGGACCTTTGGAAGAGCAGGCAATGCTCTTAACCTCTGAGCCATCTCTCCAGCCCCAGCCAATTCAATCTTTCCTTTTGTCTTACAGGCTGACCAGTGCACAGGTCTTCAGGGCTTCTTGGTCTTCCACAGCTTTGGCGGGGGAACTGGCTCTGGGTTCACCTCCCTGCTGATGGAGAGGCTCTCTGTTGATTACGGAAAGAAGTCCAAGCTGGAGTTCTCCATCTACCCCGCCCCCCAGGTTTCCACTGCTGTGGTTGAGCCCTACAACTCCATCCTCACCACCCACACCACCCTGGAGCACTCTGATTGTGCCTTCATGGTGGACAACGAGGCCATCTATGACATCTGTCGTAGGAACCTCGACATTGAGCGCCCTACCTACACTAACCTAAATAGGTTGATAGGTCAAATTGTGTCCTCCATCACTGCTTCCCTCAGATTTGATGGAGCCCTGAATGTTGACCTGACAGAATTCCAGACCAACCTGGTGCCCTACCCTCGCATCCACTTCCCTCTGGCCACATATGCCCCTGTCATCTCTGCTGAGAAAGCCTACCATGAGCAGCTTTCTGTAGCAGAGATCACCAATGCCTGCTTCGAGCCAGCCAACCAGATGGTGAAATGTGACCCTCGCCACGGTAAATACATGGCTTGCTGCCTGCTGTACCGTGGTGATGTGGTTCCCAAAGATGTCAATGCTGCCATTGCCACCATCAAGACCAAGCGTACCATCCAGTTTGTGGACTGGTGCCCCACTGGCTTCAAGGTTGGCATTAATTACCAGCCTCCCACTGTGGTACCTGGTGGAGACCTGGCCAAGGTCCAGAGAGCTGTGTGCATGCTGAGCAACACCACAGCCATCGCTGAGGCCTGGGCTCGCCTAGATCACAAGTTTGATCTGATGTATGCCAAGCGTGCCTTTGTGCACTGGTATGTGGGTGAGGGCATGGAGGAGGGGGAGTTCTCTGAGGCCCGTGAAGACATGGCTGCCCTGGAGAAGGATTATGAGGAGGTTGGTGTGGATTCTGTTGAAGGAGAGGGTGAGGAAGAAGGAGAGGAATACTAAATTAAATGTCACAAAGGTGCTGCTTTTACAGGGAAGTTTATTGTGTTCCAACATAAAAAATGTGGTCTGATCAGCTAATCTGTATGTGGCAATGTGTGCTTTCATACAGTTACTGACTTATGCTTTAAAATGAAGGATTTGTCATAGACCCAAGCCGTCCATTTCACTGATGAATTTTAAATAAAATACTCCCTGTCTTAAAAGTTGTCTTGTGTTTTACATTTGGGTGTGTCCTAGTTTTCATTCTTTTGCTGAGATAAACATCTTGATTGAAAGCAACTTGGGGAGGAAAGGGTTTATTGTATCATACTGACCCTTAAGAGAAGTTGAGGCAGGATCTGAAGCTCGAGCAATAAAGGAGTGCAGTGCTGCTTACTGGTTTGCACACCATTACTCTGTTGCTGGTTTAGTCAACCCAAGACCCCTGCTGGGGTGGCACAGCCTTCAGGGCCGGTAATCAAGAAGATGCCCTCAGATGACCTCTTGTGGAGGCATCTTTTCCCCTCCCGTGACTCGACATTGTGTGAAGTTGACAGACAACCACCACAGGGTATGAAAATTCAGGATTTTGAGAAGACAAAATAATGAACAATATAAAGATTTGGTATACCTTGCTCATCCTAGATAGAGGGGAGAGGAGGGCCTTGGTCTTGCCTGAAGTGAAGTGTCAGGCTTTGTTGACTCCCCATGGGATGGAAGCTTCACCCTTTCTAAGGAGTGGATGAGGTGAGGGCAAGGTAGGGGGAAGCGAGAGGAGGGGAGGGAGTGGGAATGGGGATATTATGTCAAATGAGAAGAGATTATATTAAAAAATTAAAAGATTTGGTGTATGCCTGTAGTAGCAACACTTGGGCGGCAGAGGCAGGAGGACTAAATGGTGACCTGTATAACAAGTTGCAGGCCAGCTTGAGCTACATGAAACCTCAAAAATAACTTTGGAAAATAAATATAAAATACAAATAAGCAGACATGTTGTACACCTTTAATCTTAACACGTAGGCAGAAACAGATGGATCTCTGAGGCCTGTCCACTCTACCTAGCAGGTTCTAGGCCATCCAAGGCTGCAAATGAGACCTGACTTTTAAATATAAATGATAGAATTGCTGCTGGTATCTTACGTAAATGCTACAGTTAATTTTAAGTTATCTTAATATAAGATATATATGTAGTGATTATCACTAGAAGGGAAAGAAAAAGAAAGAGCTAATTGGGAACATAGGGCAGTGAGAATAAAGTATGGCACATGAGGATGGCAATGCCATCCACAGGCACACATGATGAGTTCAAGGTCAGCCTGGTCTACAAAGCAATTATCAGGACAGCCAGGTTGTTATGCAAAGAAATCCTGCCTCAGCAAAAAAGAAAAAAGAAAGACAGAAGGAAGGAAGAAACGAAAAATTAAAAAGATTACGATAAAAAATAAAACATTGTTTTCACTATTTACATTTTCACCTCATTAAAGTTACATAAACTGGTAGGTGGTTTGGTTTCTTCTCCCCGGCCATTCTAGGCAGCACAACTGTCCTTCAACTGTAGGTCTGGACTCCTCAGGCTCCTTGAGCGCACTATTGAGCAGTAACTTTCTGAGTTGAAAGTTGCTAATTCACAGTCAAGGTATTGGTTAACTGCTGACCTTATGCCACTAACAGATGAAATGGTGACTTTTGCAAATGTGTCCTGGGTTTTATAAGCTACTTTCCACACTCCCAGGATTCCTCAGCATGTGCCTCGTGCCACATGTTTCTGCTGCTCACATTTCCCAGAAGACGCCTGTTCTCCAAGCAAGCGCCTCTTCATTTGACCTAAGTCTTTAATCTTTTTTTCCCAAACCCATCTCTAGCTGACTATCATGTTGAAAACCTAATGAATCTATTCAATCTAATGTTAATTAAATCTGAATAACTCTCTAAGGATGTTCTTTTTGCAATACAGGCCAATAAATTCAAAGAAGAAAAGCAGTGTGAAACGTCAGGCGTCAGCATCACCGTTCCCAACAGCTGCGTCGGAAAATGACATTTTATTTATTTGTGTGCATGGGGCCGTGATGTTCATGTCGCAGCAACATGGTTCCAGGGAGTGAGCGCAGGTTGTTGGGCTTGGTGACAGACATCTTCATCTGCTGAGCCATCACACAATCCTAGAAACAGTTTTAGAGTACGGATTTCTCCAAAAATTGAGCCCTACTGTCTGTCCAACTGGGCAGAAGAGCATGCTATCCCTAATACTGTTACATTTCTTTCTGCCCTGAGAAAGTGTATTTTTGTATCAATTGCCTTTTGAATGTACTTTTATCTTGACTCTACCAACTACGAGGGTATAATTGGTAACAGTTACTCAAATTCTCAGCTGTGTATTCATTGGTGAGCCCTTAGAGCTCCAGTAGGTAGCTGGATTTTGTTTGTTTGCTTGCTTGTTTTTATTTTCTCAGACAGGACTATCTTGAACCTCACTATGTAGACCAGGTTGGGCCCAAACTCACAGTTATCTGTCTACCTCTACTTCCTGAGTACTGGGATTAAAGGTTTGTGCTCCCATGTCCAGCCCAAAGGCTAGTTCTGAACCAACATTTATACAAATGGCCTTGGTTAAGTTCAGTGGGACACAAAACACAATACACAGACATGAATGTGAGGGCCAGAGAGGTGGCTCAGTAGGTTAAGGTTTTTATCACAAGTCTGGTGGCCTATGTTCTTTTCTCAAGACCCATGTGGTGGAAGGAAAGAACTGGCTCCTGAAGATTGCCCTCTGACTTCCACACCTGCCCACATACACACAAAATAATTAAAGTGCAGAGAGGTTGGACATGGTGGTGCACACCTTTAATCCCAGCACTCAGAAAGCAGAGGCAGGTGGTTTTCTGTGAGTTTGAGGCCAACCAGGACTACATAGTGACTTCCAGGACAGCCAGGACTTTATAGAGACCCTATCTCAATAAAACAAAACAAAACAAAAAAATTAAGAACAATGAAAACAGGTTTGCTAAATGAATGTAGGAAAGGGATTTATACAAAGAAAAGGGGATTGACAGGGTAGGAGGGAGGTATACAAGGGAAGAGGGTAAAGTAATTAGAATGCATTATATACAATATGATATTGTCAAATGACAAATTTATTGACATGCTTCTGAGAAGCCCACACTCTTGGGTGTGCCTCACTTTCTCTCGGAGCACCCTGTACTAGAATCTATTTTAAGAAAAAACCTCCTAACTTACATAGATCTAATCTACATGGGAAGTAGAAAGTATAAAAAGACAAGATCTCCTGAGTAAATTAGAAGCATGGGGATCTTGGGGGAATGGGGAGTAGGAGGGGAGCAGAGGAAAATGTAGAGCTCAATAAATATCAACAAAAATTTTATTTAGGGGCTGGAGAGATGGCTCAGTGATTAAGAGCATTGCCTGCACTTCCAACGGTCCTGAGTTCAATTCCCAGCAACCACATGGTGGCTCACAACCATCTGTAATGAGGTCTGGTGCCCTCTTCTGGCCTGCAGACATACACACAGACAGAATATTGTATCCATAATAAATAAATAAATATTTTTAAAAATTATCTATTATTTAAAAAAAGAAAAAATCTCCTATTAATAAATTTCAGTTCTGTTTTAACAAAAAGAATGAGAATTTTAATGTTGTTTGTTTTTTTGCTTTGTTGTGCTTTTTTTTTTTTTTTTTTTTTTTTTTGGTTTTTCGAGACAGGGTTTCTCTGTGGTTTTGGAGCCTGTCCTGGAACTAGCTCTTGTAGACCAGGCTGGTCTCGAACTCACAGAGATCCGCCTGCCTCTGCCTCCCAAGTGCTGGGATTAAAGGTGTGCGCCACCACCGCCCGGCTGCTTTGTTGTTCTTGCTTTTTTGAGACAGAATCCTACTAGGAAGCTCTGGCTGGCCTAGAACTTGGACCCTGGCTTGGACCTTACTGTCTTGAACTCACAGAGATCCACCTGCCTCTGCCTCCTGAGTGCTGGAATTAAAGGTGTGTGTCATCACGCCTGGTAAGAGCAATTTTAATTAACAACAAACAAAAAGGGTTTGTTTGTTTAAGCTGGGAATGGTGACACACTCTTTAATCCCAGCACTTGTGAGGCAGGGGCAAGATATCTGTGAGTTCAAGATCAGTGTGGTAAACAAAAACAATATCAACAACAAAAATGTAACATTATTGAATTTTAAATTTAATCTGTCAATATAAATATTGTAGTAGCCAGGTGTGGTGGTGCACACCTATAGTCCCAGCACTTGGGAGATAGAGGCAGGCAGATCTCTGAGTTAAAGGCCAGTCTACAGAGTGAGTTCCAGGACAGCCAGGACTGCACAGAGAAACCCTGTCTTGAAAAACAAAGCAAACATAAAGTAATGCATTCTAAGAAGTAGGCTGAAGTGAAGGGAGATAGTGCATGTAACTGTGTGTGCCTGGTACCAAGGAGAGCAGAACTGGAGTTAGGGATGTTTGTGAGCCACCATATAGGTACTGGGAACTGAACTCAGGTCCTCTATGAGAACAACAAGTGCTCTTTCACCTTCGAGACATCATTATAGCTCATTCAAAAAAAAAAATCATCTTATTCTATGTGTGTGTGCCTGGTAACTGTATACTACATGCATTCAAAAGCCTGGAGAGAGCTGGGTGGTGGTGGCACATGTCTTTAATCCCAGCACCTGGGAGGCAGGGGCAGGCGGATCTGTGTGAGTTCAAGGCCAGCCTGGTCTACAGAGCTAGTTTCAGGACAGGCCCCAAAGCTACAGAGAAACCCTGTCTCGAGAAACCCTGTCTCAAAAAACCAAAAAACTAAAATGCAGAAGCCTGGGGAGGTCAGAAGAACGTACTGGATCCCCTGGGATGGACCGTTTGTGAGCCATCATGTGTGTAAAGGGAACCACACACCTCTTAGAGCGGTAAATTCTGAACTGCTGAGCCAGCTCTCTAGGCCCTTTTAAAATTTAACTTTGGTTTGTTTTGAGATTGGTTTCATTCCTTTAGGTCAGGTTAACCTGGAACTCACAATATAATTCAGGCTAGACTCTAACTGGAAGCAATCCTCTTACCCCCAACATCCTGAAATTAGCAAGCTAAACATTTTAATAGCTATATGATAATTGTACATGCTTATTCAGTACAGTGTGATAGTAAAAGTCAAAAGTGGGCACGACGCTGGTAGTACAGGCCTTTAATCCCAACATTTAGGAGGCAGAGGCAGGTGGATCTCTGTGAGTTCAAAATCAGTCTGGTCTACAGAGTGAGTTTCAGGACAGCCAGGGCTACATGGTGGTGGGGGGACAAAACCTGTCTCAAAAAAATCAAAAACAAAAATAAACCAATAAATAAATAAAAGTCGAATGTGGGACTAAGAAGATGTAGATAACATGCTTGTATAAATATGAGGACTGGGGGGCTGGAGAGATGGCTCAGTGATTAAGAGCATTGCCTGCACTTCCAACGGTCCTGAGTTCAATTCCCAGCAACCACATGGTGGCTCACAACCATCTGTAATGAGGTCTGGTGCCCTCTTCTGGCCTGCAGACATACACACAGACAGAATATTGTATCCATAATAAATAAATAAATATTTAAAAAAAAGAAAAAAATATGAGGACTGAATTCAGATCCCTAGAACCCTGAGTCTTGCCTGATGGCTAGTCAGTACAGTGGAACCAAAGAACTCCTGGTTCAGCAAGAAGCCCTGTCTCAAAAGCTAAGGTAAGAAATGCTAGTCATGGTTGTTTGGGGGATATGTGTACATTGTGTGAAGATGTGTTGCTGTAATTGGTGTAATCAAAAACTGAATGGCCAATAGCAAGGCAGGAGATACAGGTGGGACTTCCAGACAGAGTGAGAACTCTGGAAAGAAGAAAGGGGCCACCAGCTGAACATAGAGAAGAAACAGAAGATGCGAGAGAGGTAAGGCCCCACCACAGAATGTGGATTAATACAAATGGGTTAATTTAGGCAAGAAGAGCTAGTTGGGACAAACCTAAGCTAAGGCCACATTTTCATAATTAATAATAAGTTCTGCTGCACGTGGTGGTGAGGGCCTTTAATTCCACCACTCTGGACTCAGAGACTGGGGGATTTTTGTGAGTTCCAGGCCAATCTGGGCTACAGAGTGAGATACTGTCTTTTATTTTTATTTTGTGTGTGTGTGTGTGTGTGTGTGAGAGAGAGAGAGAGAGACAGAGAGAGACAGAGAGAGAGAGAGAAAGAGAGAACCTGAGTATGTATTTGTGTATGTGTGCATATATGTGTATATGTATGTATGTATGGGCATATGAAAGCCTACAGAAGGCAGATTCCCTGGGATTGCAGTTACAGGCAGCTGTGAGTCACCTTCTGGGCTATGGGAACCAAACCCAGGTCCTCAGCAAGAATAATAAATTCTCTTGATCACCAAGCCATCTTTCTGGCCCCATGAGAGCCTGTCTTAAACACGCACACACCTGGATACACATAGGCAATGAACACACACCTAACAAACTGAAAAGAAATGAGAAAAAGGGAGGACCACGGTGTAAAAAACTTCAGGATGTAACTTGGGTTTTTTTTTGTTGTTTTTGTTTTTTGAGACAGGGTTTCTCGGTGGCTTTGGAGCCTGTCCTGGAACTAGCTCTTGTAGACCAGGCTGGTCTCGAACTCACAGAGATCCGCCTGCCTCTGCCTCCCAAGTGCTGGGATTAAAGGTGTGCGCCACCACTGCCCGGCTTCAGGATGTAACTTGCTTTGCTGGCCACTCCCACGTTTTGACTGTGGTTCCAGGATTCGAGGGGTGCTGTGGGTTGTTTTATCCTTTTGGCTTTTTGCGGGGCCTGCCACCCAACTCCCAAGTAAACACACACAGAGGCTTATAAACTCCCAGCCTTAGCTTGGCTTGTTTCTAGTAAGCTTTCCTTAAATTATCCTGACTACCTGTTGCCTCTGGACTTTTTTTCTTCCTCTGCTTCTGTATACCTTTCTTCACTTCTTACTCTGTGGCTTGCTGTGTAGCTGAGTGACTCGGCCCTGATGTCCTCCTCTCCTTGTTCTCTTTCTCTTCTTCTTCCTCAGTTCTTCTATTTATCCTCTCTGCCTGCAACCCCGCCTACCCTTGCTCCTGCTTTACTATTGGCTGTTCAGCTGTTTATTAGCATCAGGTGTTGAAGACAGGCAACAAATCACGGTTCACAAGTCAAACAAATGAAGCATAAACAAAAACAACACACCTTAAAATGATATTCCCCAACAGTAGTTAACGTAGTTTTTTATTTGTTTGTTTTTTCAAGACATCTTTCCCTGTGTAACAGCCCTGGCTGTCCTGGAAATCACTTTGTTTTCTTTTTTTTTTTTAATGTTTATTTATTATGTATACAATATTCTGCTTCCATGTGTGCCTGCAGGCCAGAAGAGGGCGCCAGATCTCATTACAGATGGTTGTGAGCCACCATGTGGTTGCTGGGAATTGAACTCAGGACCTTTGGAAGAGCAGGCAATGCTCTTAACCGCTGAGCCATCTCTCCAGCCCCTGGAACTCACTTTGTAGACCAGGCTGGCCTCAAACTCACTGATATCCACTGGCCATCTGTCCCCCAATTGCTGGGATTAAAGGTGTGCACCACCACTGCCTGACTTGGATGCTGTTGTTTTGATCTGGAATGTCCCAAAAAGGTCTTGTGTCCTCAGTCCACAGTACAGGGAAGTAGTACAAACATAACAGGTCGGGCTGGAGAGATGGCTCAGAGGTTAAGAGCATTGCCTGCTCTTCCAAAGGTCCTGAGTTCAATTCCCAGCAACCACATGGTGGCTCACAACCATCTGTAATGAGGTCTGGTGCCCTCTTCTGGCCTGCAGACATACACACAGACAGAACATTGTATACATAATAAATAAATAAATATTTAAAAAAAAAACAAAAAAAAACATAACAGGTCAAGATGTATCAGAGGGGTTTTTGTTCTGTTTTTTTTGTTTTGTTTTGAGATAGGGTTTTTTTGTTTTGTTTTGTTTTTTCGAGACAGGGTTTCTCTGTAGCTTTGGAGCCTCTCCTGGAACTAGCCCTTGTAGACGAGACTGGCCTCGAACTCACAAAGATCCACCTGCCTCTGCCTCCCAAGTGCTGGGATTAAAGGCGTGCGCCACCACCACCCGGCTGAGATAGGGTTTTTCTGTGTGGTCCTGGCATTAAAGATGTGTACCACCACCACCTGGCTTCTTGTTGGTGTTGTTTTAATACAAAACATTAGTGCGTATGTGTTTGTGCACATGAGTGCAGTATCCATGAATGCCAGAAGAAGGTGTCATATCCTCTAGATCTGGAGTTACAGATGGTTGTGAGCTGCTTGGGGGTGCTAGGAATCAAACCCATGTCCTCTGAAAGAACTGCAGCTGCTCTTAACCAGTGGGCCATCTCTCTAGTTCCCTCTCCCCAAATAAGAGGTTTTATTAGTTGCTTTTCTTTGATGAAATATTTAACACAAGCACTTTGAGGGAAGAAGGATCTATTCTGGTTCACTGTTAACAGAAAAGTCTCTGATGTTGGGGAGACACTGAAGTAAATGCAGCTTATGGCTGAGCAGCAGAGTGTGAGGCATTTGGTTAATTCACATGGATAATCAGGAAGCAGACATTGGGCTAGAATCACAACCAGTTTGTATCTGCCAGTTCCCACACCAACAGCTCCATGTCTGCTGGGCAAATGGACCCTGCATCCAAAAGATTCCACAGTCTCCCATGCGGTGCCACCAGGTGGTGACCAAGTGCTCAAACATATGAGGCTGTGGGGAACGTTTTAATCCAAACTATAAGAGAGGTGGCTGCGGCTGTGCCTTTGAAGGGAGTAATGAGACCTAATCCCTGTTTTCTTTTACTTCCTAGCCATGAAGTGGAAAGCTTTGCTCTGTCTCAAAATCACCAGCCATATGCTGGTGTGCCTCACTACAGGCACAAAAGCAATGGGACAAGTTAAGGATGGCCTGAAGTCTTAAAAACTTTGAACTAAGGAAGTTACCCCTACAGAGTTCAGTTTCAGACAAAGGAACTGGAGAGATGGCTTGGTGCATAAACTACTTGCTGTTCAAGCATGAGGACGTAGGTTGGGTTCCCAAGCACCCATCTGAGAGTCACAGATAGGAGGGCTTGGAGGAATTCTCCAGCTAACAAATCACAGAAATGGCAAGCTCCAGGTTCAATGAAAAACCTTGTCTCAAAAAAACATAGTTGGGGGGGGGGCTGGAGAAATGGTTCAGCAGTTAAGAGCATTGTCTGCTCTTCCAAAGGTCCTGAGTTCAATTCCCAGCAACCACATGGTGGCTCACAGCCATCTGTAATGAGGTCTGGTGCCCTCTTCTGGCCTGCAGGCATACACACAGATAGAATATTGTATCCATAATAAATAAATAAATATTTTTAAAAAACCAAGTTGGAGCCGGGCGGTGGTGGTGCACACCTTTAATCCCAGCACTTGGGAGGCAGAGGCAGGCGGATCTCTGTGAGTTCGAGACCAGCCTGGTCTACAGAGCGAGTTCCAGGACAGGCTCCAAAGCTACAGAGAAACCCTGTCTCCAAAAACCAAAAACCAAAAAAAAAAAAAAAAAAAAAAAAAACCAAGTTGGTTTTGGCTCATATATTTGAATGCTTGGTCATTAGGGATTGGCACTATTTAAGAAGGATTAGGAGGTGTGGCCTACTTGAAGGAAGTGTGCTTTGTGGTTTTAGAAGCCCAAGCCAAGCCTAGTGTCTCTCTCTTTCTGTTCCCTTGCAGATCTAGAGCTCTTAGCTCCTTCTCTGTCTCTTTGTTGTTGCCATGCTTTGCATCATGCTGATAATAAATTAAACCTCTGAACTGTAAGCTGGCCCCAATTACATGTTTTTCTTTATAAGAGTTGCTGTGGTCATGGTGTCTCTTCACAGCAACAGAACACTGACAAAAGACATTTTTTTCACCAAGATGGTGCTAAAAGAGGGAGACTTGTGTTGCCCCACTGCTCCCAGCCAAAGCTAAGCAGAAATGAAGACAATGAAGGCAAAAGAGACAGTGCAGAAAGGCACCCACAGTCACAAAAGATCCCACCTTCTGGTGACTCACGTCCTGTGACTTAAGAGACAGCCCAAGTACCCTCACAAGACCTCACAAGAGTATTCCAGAAAGACAGGACTGACTGCTATGTCATCACCAAGTTCCCCTGACCACTCAGCCATAGAGAAGAGAGAAGGCAGCATGCTTGTGTTTATTGTGGATGTAAGGCCAGCAAACACCAGATCAAAGAAACTGTGCAGAAAATCTGTGACACAGATGTGACCAGAGCCTACACCCTGCTCAGCCCTATGGCCCCTGACTATGATGCTTTGGATGTTGCCAACAATACTGTGATAATCTAAACCATAAACTAATAATAATAAAAAAATACAAAATTAAAAAAGCCTTTAATCCCAGCATTTGGAAGGCAGAGGTGGCTCTCTATGACCCAAGTCTGGTTTACATAGTGAGATGGTCTCAAAAACAAACAAATAAACAAAGGCTGGAGAGATGGCTCATCTGTTAAGAGTACTTGTTGCTCCTGTAGAGAAACCAGGTTTGATTACCCACATGATGGTTTATCTGTCTGTAACTCCTGTTCTAAGGGGGTCTGATCCCTTCTCCTGACCTCCTTGAGGACCAAGCACATACACTGCCCACATACATACATGCAGTCAAAACACTCATGCATATAAGATAAAAATAAATCTTTCATAACAAAGCAAGGTTGATGCAGGAGGTTGGCATGATGTCTCTGCAGGTAAAGGCCCTTACCTGCAAGTCTGATGACCTGAGTTCAATCCCTGGAACCCATGCAAAGGTGGAAGGAGAGAACCAGATTCACAAATTATCCTCTGACCACATGTTCTCACACACATACAGCATGTACACACACACACAATTAAATTAAAAAAATAAAAATAAATAACTGAATAGAAAAAGAAAACAAGCAAACTAGAAATCAGAATCTATTCATCTCTCTTTGAATCCAGACCACTTTGGAACATGGTGGCACAGGCCTTTACTTCCAGCACTCTGGAGGCAGAGGCAAGAGAATCTTTGTGAGTTGAGGCTAGCCTGATATAGATAGTAAGTTCTAGGCCAGTAAAAGTTACATATTGAGACACTGTGTCAAAATAAAGTAAAATCCCCCTGCCTTTATGGTTGCTCCTTTGTTTGTAGTTTCAGGGGCGGAGTCTTGGCTTCAGCAGCACCAACAAGCACAGCTCCCCTACCTGTCCCAATATGCCAACCAAAGTGGCAAATAATGTGAAAGTCAGAGAAGAGACTTAATGGATGCATTGGGAAGAAGGAACAAACTTTTGGTTCAAATAGAGGAAGAACTGTTGGGCTATAAGCAAAAAGTATGATAATTAAGCTGTCTTGATGAAGATGTGGCCCCATCTGTATCACCTTAGCTCCAGTCCAGGAGGGTGGTGGATAAACTATTAATCCGCATCACTGTTTTTCACAAGATGATTATTTCCGCTCTGAAGTGCAGCTTACCCTTATAAGTAATTGCTCTCATCTGTGTAGAAGGCGGGGGTGGGAGGACTGTTATAATTCCCCTTGTGTTACAACAGTTCTCAATCTCGAGGGAGCTGGGATAGCTGCTAACCTGGCTCTCTAGGTTCCTTAGAGTAAGCAGAGACTGCTCATTTGTTTCCAGGTTGCCCAGACCCAAATAACCACACAGAAAGTATATTAATTACAGCACTTATTCGGCCAATGACTCAGGAATATTTCTAGCTAACTCTTACATCTTGAATTAACCCATTTCTGTTAATCCGTTTATCACCATGAGGCTGTAGTTTACCAGGTAAAGTTTTGGCGTCTGTCTCCTTCAGCAGCTAAATGGTGTCTCTTTGACTCTGCCTACTCTCTCTCTATATACCTCTGTTTGGATTTCCTGCCTGGCTTTACTCTGCTAAGCCATTGGCTGAAATAGCTTTATTCATTATCCAATAAAAGCAACACATATACAGAAGGACATCCCACATCACCTTTGACTAGTGATAAACTAGGCCACAGAGGCTGGAGCATACAAGCAAATAAAAAAGTACTAATTACAGGAAGTAGAAACATAAAAAGATTTATTGTTGAATTTTCTATGTTAAAAGTTTAGATTCAAGCTTGCCTGAGCCTAAGACATCAATTGCTTGAACTAGGTATGGCAGAGCCAGAGAAATGACACTCAAGTCCCTTTGGAGCCCAGAGGACTGTGAGTGGGTGCCAGACACGAGGAAGGGACTTTACACGGCTCCTGCCCTGACTTCCCTGGATGACAGACCACAAGCGGTAGCCTTTGGTACCAGCGTTTTGTCACAGAAACAGAAACGAAACAGGAACACTTGTGAAAGCTTGTAGAGACAGGTTCCGTTTCTTGCTCCCAGAAGACTGTGGGGCCATGAATGTCACAGCACCCACCACAGAGCAAATGGCGAAACTAGGAACAAGATGGCAGACGTCACCATCACCCATAAACAATGGCTTTCAGGTTTTTCACAAGGAAGAAGTTTTTGAAATGAAAAAATTTTAAAAAAATTAGATTCAGGCCAGGTGTGGTGGTGCTGATACCCACCCTTTAATTCTAGCACTCAGGAAGCAGAAATCACTTTTAATCCCAGCACTCAGGAGGCAGAGGCAGGAGAATCTCTGAGTTTGAGACCCACGCCCCACCAAAAAAAAGAAAGAGAGAGAGAGACCTAGCTGCTTTAGATAGAGAGCATAAGAGTCTAGTTTTATATCAGTGTCTTCCAACACACACACAAAACAAAATAAAAACAGAGCTTCCACCTCAAAGTGAACCAGAGTTTATTCTGAAGCCAAATATGATCTATTATTGCACAGGAATATGGATTTAGGTTACTCCCAATACCATGTTTCAATATGGTAACAGTATTGCCAAAGTTTTACAATAACACAACCAAGAAAGCCATAAATGGAAATTCTTCCAGTCAGGTGGTGATGGTGCACACCTTTAATACCAGAACTTGGGAGGTAGAGGCAGGTGGATCTCTGAGATGGATGCCGGCAGAGTGAGTTCCAGAACAACCAAGGTTACACCAAGACTCCCTGTCTGGAGAACAAAAAAGTAGGGAAAAGAGAAGGAAGAAGAAGTCCCTATAACAAAAGTAATCTCTGCCTGGCCTGCCGCGTGCGTGCATCTTATGTAAGGCCGCCCATTCCTTTTCGTCGTGCCGAGCCTGCTGAAGAGCCATGAACAAGCCCCCCCTCCCGGAACTGAAGAATGGAGTTAAATGGTGGCAGACATGTACAAGGAATACTTCACGGCTTTGATCCCTTTATGAATCTTGTGATTGATGGGTGTGTGGAGATGGCAACTAGTGGACTCTAGCGTCCAAACACCGAGGAGGAGTCATCCCCAGGACCACCTCACACACCACAGCCGATGCAAAAGCATGAGGATTTTATTAATTCTGTCATGACAGGGTTCCTCAGCATTCGGGAAGCCGAGAGACCTCGAATAGCTGGCATAGGCTACTTTTAAAGGAGAAGGCCACAGAAGCAAGGGGGGTTGTGATTGGCTTATTCAAAAGGGCTATTATCAATAATTGACTGGAGAGCTGTTGCCAGATCAGATGAGGTAAGAGGTCATTTTGACCCCGTTTCCCAGGGGACCAAATCAAAACATAAGCATATGGGTAATTGTTCAGGAACTGAGTACGTGCATGTGTGGCTGTTAGGTCCTTGGTTCCCAGAGGAGGAGGGGAAGCACTATGGCATGGAGGTTGAGAGGATTCAGAATTGTCAGAAATGGCTTCAGAATTGTCTTAAAGTCTTAGAGCAACTAGTGGACAGCAGAATGACGTGGGCTTGGTGGTCACACGAGGAAAAGCGTCATCACGGTAGAGCCTTGGAAAGAGCCTAAACAAAGGCTGCTCAGCAGTTCACATCTTCCCCAAAGGACTGTGCTTGGGTGTAGAATTGGGTCATGTACATTTTTTTTTTAAAAAGAAACTTTTTGCTAAATAAAATTTTGTTTATTTATAAATAAAACAAAAGTGATCCCTACATCTATATGGACCCATTCAATCTTTCCCGGGCATTTAGGACTACTTGTTACTAATGGCTTCACTGCAAGGTGTGTGACTCACCTAAGCTGTAAGTGGAGTTTTAGAGCAGAGGCCTCAGCTCCAGCAGCTCTAACAAGCCAGGCGTGGTCACTCATCCCAAAGTAACAATTAAGGCAGTGAACAAGGGTGTAAAGCAGGGAAGAAAGATTTTATCACTCTTAGAGAAAGGAACCACATAAAGGGGGCCATGGCTCCAAGTTCATCTTCAGGGTGCTATAAAAGCTTTGCTTTAAACAGAGATACATGCAGAACTAAGAGACCTGGTCAGGAGTGGCCCTTGTCCCCCACTGTCTCAGCTCCAGTACTACAAGGCAGTTGGTAAACTGCTAACCTGATCTTTTGTTGTTGTTAACCTGTGAATCACGGATTTCTATGAAAGCATTGCCCTCATCTGATCTGGTGGAGGGGGCTCATCTTCAACAGCTTGGTTCTTCCTGGAGGTGTAGGGCAATGACCTATCCCTGTGCTCTCAGCCTTGAGTCTAACCCTAGCCAAGCAGCTTCCAAGCGCTTGCCGCGCTTGCCTTAGATGGCAGCAGAAGAACATGTGTGCCAGATCCAGGTCAAGCCCCAAAGTCGCCTGGTGGCTTTGTTTTCATAAGCAAGCCACCCTACAAAGAAGCTCCAGCTAGATTAACAATGGGTAAAAGAACATGTGGAGACAAAGAAAGGTCATGTGGAAGAGAAGCACCGCATCTCACCCAACAGAAAACAAAGCCCAAGCTGTCTGTCATCCTAGACCTCCCAGCTGGGTGCGGCTGCTGAGGCCAGAGGACACCACACGGAACCGAGAGAAATCAAACACTTTTTCTTGTTATAAATCAGTGTTTGAAGTTGTAAGTTTTCAGGTGGTTGGTTACATACACAGACTAGGTAACTGAAAAGGGCTTACACGCATGTGAAGAGACAATAAACACACTGATACCATGGGTTCTCCAAAAATTATTTCCACTAACCTAGATGGAAATTATTTAGAAAAGAACTCTTAAAAATGAAGCTCTGTCTCGAAAAACCAAAAAAAAAAATGTTGTAGTATGAATAATAAAACCCAGAGATAGATATTGGGGTTCAACCTGAAGGTCAGAAAAGCAAAACAGTCAGTCTCTGGCTCTTGCCTCTACCTCAGCTTGAAATGGTGATCCTGCCTCCAGGAATCTCTGTCCTGGACTAACTCTGTAGACCAGGCTGGCCTGGAACTCACAGAGATCTGCCTAACTCTCTGTCTTGAGTGCTGAGATTAAAGGCATGCACCACCACTGCCTGGCTCCCCTCCCATTTTATAATCCTCTCCAGGGCTGGGATTTTCTTTTCTTTCTTTCTTTCTTTCTTTCTTTTTATTTATTAATTTTTTTTTTTTTTGGTTTTTCAAGGCAGAGTTTCTCTGTAGCTTTGCAACCTGTCCTGGAACTAGTTCTTGTAGACCAGGCTGGCCTTGAACTCACAGAGATTCACCTGCCTCTGCCTCCCAAGTGCTGGGATTAAAAGCATACGCCACCATCACCCAGCCAGGGCTGGGATTAAAGGTGTACAGTTTGGTTGCTATGGTGAAACACCTGCACCTGAGTTTCTTTCAGTACAGTTTACTAGCCGGGCCAGGGCCTGGAGATTTAAAGAACACACAAGAGACCTGGGTCATACGAAAGGAGATCAGCCAAATGCTGTTTATTCAGATTTAGGGAAAACCTTAAATACCTAGCTGCTGCACAACTGAATACCCCTCCAGGCAGTTGGGAAATTACAATGCCCTATAGCTAATCACCAGGCAGGACAGAGGGAGCACAGGAACAAACAGGATGTTTTAGCTGGCTGATCAGAAACTGTCCTCAAGATGAACCCCAGGAGCAGGGGTAGACCCATGGACACTAAACTAAGGCAAACTAGTGTGGCTACTGGCCAGGCATCACTGCCTGGTCTGCAAGGCTGACCAGTGGGGCTGTTTTACTCTCTAATCTTCAGGCAAGCTTTATTTGTTAAAATACAAATAAAATATAACTATACTATGTAGTTTTGGGTGGCTAAGAATTATGTGACCAACCTGGCTTTGAACTAATATCTATTCTCCTACTTCTGCTTTCTCTGTGCTGACATGACAGGAATGAGCCACAGTGGACTACATACTGATGGATTTCAATTAACTACAAATAACAGAAACATATCCTCTCTCTGTGTGTCTCTCTGTCTCTGTCTCTGTCACACACACACACACACACACACACGTAGGTAGTCTGGCAATGCAATGTTATAAAAATATCTTTTACAGTATAAGACTGAAACTTGGGTTGGACCTTACAACTAGAGTTAGTAACACACTTTGAGGTGACTGAAAACTTAAGCCTGACACCCTGCTGTGGACTCAGCCTGTTGTTTAATCTGCCTTTAAGGAACAATGTTACAGTCAAGCTTTCTTGCCTTGGAGTTTCCATATGATCATTTTTTCACAACCTAAATTTTAAATTATATACTCTTCCATGCTACTGATCCATGGATAATGCACGTGTGTGTGTGTGTTATAGTAATAAATGCTGAAGACAGAAAATAGGCAGATGTTGCAGAAAATTTGTTTACACTGTAAAGATGTGTCTCTGTGATTGTGATTGACTTAATAAAGAGCTGAATGACCAATAGCTAGGCAGAAGAGAATAGGTGGGACCTGTGGGGAGAGAAACTGGAGGAGAAATCTAGGCACACAGAGGACACCAGGGAAACTCGATACACACTGGACGTGCAGAATAGAAAAACGGTAAAAAGCCATGTGGCAAAACATAGATTAATATAAGCAGATTAGGTTATAAGAGCTAATTGGGAACAAGCCTAAGCTAAAGGCCAGCTTTCATAATTAATTATAAGTCTCTATGTCATTATTTGCGGGCTGGTGTCCAAAGACAGACTGACTACAAGCAGAAAGCAACTTTATTTATTGTTTTTGTTCCCACACAGGGTTTCTCTGTGTAGCTCTGGCTGTCCTTGAACATGCTCTGTAGACCAGGCTGACCTCACATTCAGGGATCCACATGTCTCTGCCTCCTGAGTACTGAGATAAAGGTGTGCAACCCCCCAACCTCCCAACCCTGGCTAGAAAGCAAACTTTACTAAACAAATATTCTCCATAAATGCTGAAGCAGCATATGAGTACTGCTTGATAGCATTTAATATCTGGGTCAGTGATTTAATTCCTGTAACACTCTTTTTTTTTTTTTTTTTTTTTTTTTTTGGTTTTTCGAGACAGGGTTTCTCTGTGGTTTTGGAGCCTGTCCTGGAACTAGCTCTTGTAGACCAGGCTGGTCTCGAACTCACAGAGATCCGCCTGCCTCTGCCTCCCGAGTGCTGGGATTAAAGGCGTGCGCCACCACCGCCCGGCCTCCTGTAACACTCTTAAAGGCTTCTGTGAAGAGTCCTTCATTCCTTTCCCATGTGATGTGGTGTTGTTTGAGCTGGCCAATAAAAGAGGGAGTAAGGTCCTTTGTTAGGAACAAACACACATGGGCACACAGACACAGGGGCAGATCCCTGAGTTAGCATTTCGGCAAGCACAGATTCAGTTTCATATGACAGATAAGGTGTTTTTGTTTGTTTGTTTGTTTTGGTGGTTTTATTTTGTTTTGTTAATTAATTTATTTATTTGGTTTTTCAAGACAGGGTTTCTCTGTATACCCTTGGCTGTTCTGAAACTCACTCTGTAGGCTGGTCTCAAACTTCCACAGATCCGTCTGCCTCTGGCTCCCGAGTGCTGGGATTAAAGGTGTGGGTCACCACCGGCCAGCTGCAATATGGTATTTTGTCATCATGGCTCTCATTGCTCCACATTCTAGGCAAGAAACAAAGAAAGATATGTGTTAGAAACTTTTTCCTTTTTGTTGTTTGTTTTTGAGACAGGATCTTAACAGAATCCTAGTTGTCTTGGAACTTGCTGTTGTCTTGAAACCAGACTATCTTGGAACTTACAGAAATGTATCTGCCTCTGCCTCCCTCTTAAGTGCTGGCACCCTACTTGGCTCTCAAATTTTTCTTTCTTTCTTTCTTTCTTCCTTTTTTCTTCTTTCAGAGACAGGGTTTTTCTATGTAATAGTTCTGACTGTCCGGGTACTCGATTTGTAGCTGAGGCTGGCCTTGAACTCAGAGATTCACCTGTCTCTGCCTCCTGAGCGATGGGATTTAAGGTGTGCACCACCACAGCCATCCTCTCCCTTTCTTTTTCCTTACTTTTGATTTTTCAGTTCTGTGTATGCATGTGTCTCTGTGTAGGTCTAGACACATGAGTACAGGTGCCTTGGAGGCCAGAGGCATTGAACCACATGGAGCTAGAGTTTTGGGCAGTTGTGAGCCACCCCATAGAGGTGTGGGGCACTGAACTCAGGTTTTCTTAACCACTGAGCCATCATCTCCCCAGCCCTATCATTACTGTTTTAGGCAAGGTCTCTCATTGAACCTAGAGTTCGTAGATTCAGCTAGTATGGCTACTAAGAGAGCACCAGAGAAACTTCTCCCCCAGTTCCTGCTCCCCACTGGGGCTTTCAGATGCATACTACCAGGTCCGCTTCCAGATGGGACTCTTAGAGCCTACACACACACACACACACACACACACACACACACACAATTTAATATATATATTTTTTAAATTTAATTTTATTTTATGTGCATTGGTGTGAAGGTGTTAGATCCCCTGGAACTGGGGTTACAGACAGTTGTGAGCTGCCATGTGGGTGCTGGGAATTAAACCTGGGTCCTCTGGAAAAGCAGCCAGTGCTCTTGACCACCGAGCCATCTCTCCAGTCCCTGAAATATATATATTTTTAAACATTTATTTAGACTGTGTGTGCAAAGTGTGCAAGGGAACTTCAGGGAGCAGTTTTTGTGGGACTTCTATACTGGGGTGGGTGGGTGTGCAAATGCTTCAGTCATCAGTGTTTGGAGCTAGCAGAAGTAGCTCAAGGCAGTCAGGAAGTGAAAGACAGAAAGCCCATGTCCTACTATCCAGTTCACAGACATGCCCCCACTGACTGAGATTTCCCTCCGTGGGCTTCTACCTCCTGAAAGTTCCACTACCAACCCATGCTGCACTGTTGGGGATCACACCTGCAGCACAGGTGTCTGGGGGACATTCAAGGTCTAAACAACTGCAAGCGTCTACGATGACCTTCTTCCCATTCTTTCCAGCTGAGACACAGATACTCAGTGCTCATTCCCAGGGGTAAATTTAAAGCAGACCCTTTCTCTCCCAGCACTTGCCTTTCTAGCCCCCTTCAGAATTGAACCTGGCTTTGACCAATGGAATATAAAAGCAAGTCATGGGGGTGGGGTTTCTGATGTTTCCCCTCCCTGATGGGGACTGCTCCTGTAAAGAACCCATTTCACCATTCCCCCCATTGATTTTGGTCACTATAATGCTTAGGCCAGTTTCAAACTTATTATCTTTCTGCTGTAGTCTTTTAGGAAACTGAGAATAAAAGTGTGTAGCTGGCTCTCTCACTTGCCTCAAGAGGGTACCCACTCGGCCAGAAATGACTGGGCCTGATGTAAGGGAGGTAGTGGTGGTGCTGCTCTCTGGTTTGTTTTATCTCTCCTGTTTCACCAGTGGGTCATGATGCTGTGCTTAGCGATTTTGGTAGCATAACAAGGAGGACATGCTTCCTCTTCTGTCAAAGAGAAGGGTTTTAGAGGGGAGAAGTCTGACTAAAAAAATAATCCCAGGTAGAGGCAGGCAGATCTCTGTGAGTTCAAGGCCAGCCTGGTCTACAAGAGCTAGTTCCAGGACAGGAACCAAAAGCTACAGAGAAACCATGTCTCAAAAATTTTTTTTAAAAAAGCAGCTTCCATGTATTTGTTTATTCATTTGTGTGTTTTGTCTTTTGTATGCATATTTGTTTGTGTACCATGTGCATGCCTGATACTCCTGGAGGTCAGAGGGCACCAGATCCCCTGGAACTAGAGTTGCAGGTGGTGATGAACCACTATGTGAATGCTGAAAACTGAACCAGGATCCTTTGCAAGAGCAACAAGTGCTTTTGTTGTTTTTTTGTTTTTTGTTTTTCCAGGCAGGGTTTCTCTGTGTAGGTTTGGAGGCTGTTCTGAAACTCGCTCTGTATGAGAGAAAGAGGAAGAAGAGAAGTGAAAGGAAGCAAAGGAGTCAGGGTGTTGGGTCATCCTTGTAACCCCAGCTCTGGGACACATCCTTACAAAATGTACAGACCAGCAGGGCGGAGGTGGCGCACGTCTTTAATACCAGCATTTGGGAGGCAGAGGCAGGTGGATCTCTGTGAGTTCGAGACCAGCCTGGTCTACAGAGCTAGTTCCAGGACAGGTTGCAAAGCCACAGAGAAACTCTGCCTCGAAAAACCAAAAAAACAAAACAAAACAAAATGCACACACGTATCAACAGTGTAAGCTTGTTGTTTATATGAAGCAATGGGTGAAGACTTCACCAAATCTGAATAAAGTAACAACTTAATATGAACTAGAATTCTTACTGTTATATTTACCTTTTTGTTATTTTAATACCACCACTTTTTTTTTTTTAAAAAAAAGATTTACTTATTATGTACACAGTGTTCAGCCTCCACGCCTGCAGAAGAGGGCACCATATCTCGTTACAGATGGTTGTCAGCCACCGTGTGGTTGCTGGGAATTGAACTCAGGACCTCCTGTACTGGGGAGGTCAGGAGTGCTCTTAACCTCTGAGCCATCTCTCCAGCCCCTATACCACCACTTTTGAGGAAGGAGAAAAGACAGGAAAAGGTTAAAGGGACATAGAAAAGAATCCTTCACTCTTTCCAACATGGACTTAAAGTTTCTGTATAACTAACTGGAGACTGCCCTATACAGAAACTTTTCTCACTCTTTTTTTTTTGTGTGTGTGTGTGTCTTTTTTTTTTTAATTTCTTTTTATGGTGTTTTGTGTGCATGCATGTCTATGTGAAGGTGTTGAATCCCCTGGAACTAGAGTTACAGACAGTTTTGAATTGCCATGTGGATGCTGGGAATTGAACCTGGATCCTCTAGATCCGCCAGTGCTCTTAACTGCAGAGTTGTCTCTCCAGTCTCTCTACATAGCAACTTTACACAGAAATCATATTCCCTTCCTAAAAACATACTGAACAACACTATTAAGATAGACAAAAAAAGGGGGGCTGGATAGATGGCTCGGAGGTTAAGAACACTGGCTGCTCTTCTGGAGGTCCTGAGTTCAAATCCCGACCACCACATGGTGGTTCACAACCATCCATAATGAGATCTGGTGCCCTCTTCTGGCCTGCAGGCACACACACAGAACACTGTATACATAATAAATAAATAAACCTTTAAAAAAAAGATAGACAAAAAATCATGCTTGTGCTCAGGGTTACATCCATACAGGAGTACAGAAAATGGACGTCAAGAATTGCAGAGCCTCGGATCCATGGAACAATGGCAGAGCCTTCACCCTGGAGCAAGGTCCAGAGGCAAAGCAGTCTTCCTCAGGGAACCCAGTCTGCAGAAAATGTCCAACACAGCTCCCTCCAGATACTGCTCCTATGAGATTAGCTAAGCTTGTCTCCTTGATCCAGCTGTACAGCAAAGACCCTGCCCCTTGTCACCTGTACTTAACTCAAATTCTCTGTTCATCTCCAGAGTGCTGCGGTTTCTCTAGCTAAGAGCCTACACCATCCACTCACAGCTTTCTATGTGTGTCTTTTTTTTTCATTCCCTCTCTGCCCCAGTCAGGTCTGTTCCCTGGAGCCATGCTGGATGTGGCACAGCGGGATGTTCAGCCATCTGCCAAACCTAACAGCACCTACTGCCAGTCCTAACTTGAGCTGGAGCCCTGGGCACTACAAGGTAGAAGAGATGGTAGATTCCTGCAAATCATCCTATGAATCTCCACAGTTCTGCGGCACACACCACACATACAAATAAATATAATAAAAAGTTGTTTAAAAAGCTTGCCTTAGCGGGATGGTGGTGGTGCACGCCTTTAATCTCAGCATTAGAGAGGTAGAGGCAGGTGGCAGATCTCTGTGAGTTCGAGGCCAGCCTGGTCTATAAGAGCTAGTTCCAGGTCAGCCAGGGCTGTTACACAGAGAAACTCTGTCTTTATAAAAAAACAAAAACAAAAACTTGCCTTTGAGCCGGGTGGCAGTGTATGCCTTTAATCCCAGTACTTGTGAGTTCAAGGCCAGATAGGGCTACAGAGAGAAACACAATCTCTAAAAAAAGAACAAAACAACAAAAAGTTTGTCTTGGTTAAGATAGTTCAGAGGGTCAAACATAAACCTGAGGATCTGAATTTGCTTCCTGGGACACACAGAAACCTGGGAAGAGAGAACTGTTTCCCAAAAGTTGTCCTCCATCCTCCACACATGCACTGTGATATCTGCACATGCCCTACCTGTTGTAGAATATGACTTCAACTATGTGAAGGTGTGTTACATTTCCGTTACAGAATATGACTTCACCTATGTGAAGGTGTGTTACATTTACGTTACAGAATATTACTTCAACTATGTGAAGGTATTTACACTACATTTGTTTAATTATGTAAAGATAGTTTGCTAATTTATTTTGCCTGCGTAAGGCACCTGATTGGTCTAATAAATAGGTAGATGGCCAATAGCTAGGCAGTAGAGGGAAAGGCAGAGAGAATAAGTAGGAAAAGAGAGGAGAGGAGAGAGAACAAGAGTGAAAGAAAGAGGGTCACCCAGGGCCAGCTAGGCGGTCGGCAGACACAGTAGGACATATAGAATGAGAGAAAAGTAAAAATCCCCTCCCCGAGGCAAAACTTAGACGAAGAGAAACAGGTTAAATTAAATTATAAGAGCAAGGGGGATAAGCATACGTTAAGGCCAAGCAATTGTAACTAATAAGTCTCCTTGTCATGTATTTGGGAGCTGGTTGATGGCCCAAAAGAAAGCCTACCACCCTGCCCCCATAATTAAATAATAAAAAAAGTTTCCAAACAAGGTTGCAGATGCATTTGATCTCAGTACCTGGGAAGCACAGCAGGCAAATCTGTGAATTTGAGGCCAGCCTGGTCTACATGGCGAGTTACAGGCCAGTTAGCACAACATAGTGAGACCCTGTTGAGAGAATGTCAGAAAGAGGGGGGGGGGAGGGAGGGGAGAGAGGGGAGAGGGGAGAGGGGAGAGGGGAGAGGGGAGAGGGGAGAGAGAGAGAGATCAGTAACCACTACCCACCCACGCCTCCCAGACAGGGTTTCTCTGTGTATCTCTGGTTGTCCTGGAACTTGCTCTGTAGACCAGGCTGGCTGTGGACTCATCTGCCTGCCTCTGCCTCCCAAATTCTGGGACTAAAGGCGAGCGCCATCACACCTGGCCAAACACCCTTCTTTCAACAAGGAAAAGAGATAACGAGATCACATTTTCTTCTTCCTTAATTTCAGTTACAAATTACATTTTATTTATTTAGTGTATGTATACGGCTGTGTACGTGGGCACAAAGGTGAGCACACATGTGTATGCGCACACGTGATCAATTTTCGGAGTTCTTTGGTTTTGTTCTAAATTTATCCCATTTATTTATGTGTGGGTGTATTTTTGTGTCCCCCTTGTTTGCTTTTGATATATATGGTTTCACTAACCTGGAATTAGCCCAGAATGGCCATTCTGGGTAGCCACTAACCCTCAGGGGCCTGCCAGTCTCTGTAGCACGGGCAATACAAAAATACATCACTACGAAGTCCCGGTCCGTGGTCCCTACCTCCACCCCCCGGGTCCTGGGGAATCAAACTCAGGTCCTAAATGAGCTATTTCCTCGGCCCAGATTACCTCTTTAAACAATGTAACTTCAAGAGTCCCCTCCTTTCCCCATGGCCTACATAGTAGCTGCTGCTGAAGCACTTCCGGGCCTTCGTTTTCTAACACTAGGCACCTCACCTCCAGTGTTTGCTCTTTCTCCTGATAACTAACTAGCTGAGGCATTTCTTCACTGGGACTCCTGGAATCTGCTCAGCCGCACTAAGTCAAGAATCCCGGGGCACCTGACTAAGAGGCGCCTGAGGCTCTGAAAGGGGGAGTCTCACTCTGCGCAGCCTGCAGGGGCTCTGTGTTCCCGGCTGCCACTGCCAGGAAGACATTTTGAATAGTTTGGTAATTGCAGTCTGTTCAGTGAGGCCATTTTAAAGCCACATGCTAGCCCTAATAACGTTAATGTTCTGTATTCCTAACGTCAGTAGTAATCTATGGTGCCGGCATAAAAAGGGAGTTTATTGGTTATAACCTGGTCATCACAGCACTCAACACAACGTCACGCGGTCCTTTGAGAAGACCTGCACGGCACAAGAAACCCTCGCTTCCTAGATTCTTCAGTGAGACATTTTCCTTTTAGTTTTTCCTCACTTCAATTTAGCTACCATTTCATACTTTTAAAATCTTTTGAAAGACTCCTTACTTAGGGTTATTCCATCAAGCTGGTAGCCTAAAGATGGGGCTTAGTCGGCCTTATTTTAACATTTGCATGATTCAAGTTGCGTCCAGCACTTGCTTGGTACCTTTAGTTTTGAGAGTGAGCCATTACAACATACCCAGTACAGCTCCTGGGCTTTATAAGGGGCTTTCACAGTAGCCGGTAAGTAGGGAATGCACAGACCTTAAAGCAAGGAGAAAGGCAAAACTCACTCATCAAGTGTAGCCACAAGTATAGAATCAGCTGGGCTATCCGGACCACACGTTTCTGCATTTTAGGATGCTTCACCTTTAAAACTGGGAACCTGGCAAGTCCCTGGGTTCGCCCAGATTGCACCAATCGCCCCAAGTTCCCACAACCGTTCGTCTGGGGCAGGGCCCGCTCGCATCCCGCATTGCAGAGGCGCGCCCCAGTCCGCAGCACCCGCGCGCGCCCAGGCGGGTCCACGCAGGGAGGGGACTGCGAGCCGAGCCCGCCTCTGCGGCGGTCAGGCCGGGCGCCCAATGGCCGCGGCCCGCCGGGGGAGGGACCGTGGCCACCCGGGCGCGCCCGCCCCTCCCCGGCTGCTACTTAAGAGGCTCCGGAGCCGCCACCTCTGCCTCATTGCGTTACTTACCTCGACTCTTAGCTGTCGGGAACGGTAACCGGGACCCGGTGTCCGCTCTGTCACCCTCGCCTTCTAACCCGTAGCTACCATGGTGAGCGCATCGGTGTGGGGTGGAGAGGAGAGGGGAGGGGCGACTTGCTGGGGCCTGCGGCTAGGGCGTGCACGAACGGGAGAGCCTGGGGCCCTGATTCCTAGGCACGGCCGGGGTCTCGGAGAGAAGGGGCTCTCCCGGGTCGTCCTGGGCGAGCAGGGCAGCGTGGGGCTCTAGCTGCGGGGGTCTCGGGGAGAAGGGGGTCTCCCTGGGGGAGCGTGGGGCTCTGGCTGCCGGGGTCTGGGGAGAGGGGGCTCTCCTGGGCGAGCAGGGGTGCGTGGATCCAGGCTGCTGGGGACCGCCGAGGTCTGGGGGAGAAGGGGCTCTCCCGGGTGCCCCTGGACTCCCGTCTGCCTCTATCCACACCTTGCACAAGACCTACAGCATGGCGCTTTTGGACTACAGTCTTCCTGCGCCCGCCCTTCCCCCATCCCTCCCTTGCTTTCTGTTTTTCGGGCGCGCGCACACAGCCTTTTCCCCGCCCTCACTTCCTCTTTAGTGCGAAAAAGGCGGGGGCGGGGAGACGCCGGGAGACAAAGACGCATGCGCGACCGTTACATTCCCGCCTGAGAAAGGCGGGAACAGCCTCTGCAGTGCGCGTGCGCGCTGAGGCACTGCGGGTTTAGGGTGTGTCTCCTGTTGGGCCTTGTATTTTTGGGAGGGGGGGACTGAGGGTCCAACCCAGGGTGTCACATTCTAGGCCAGCCCTCTACTAACAAGCTACAGCCTCAGCCTCGACCTACCTTTTGCTTTTAATGAAGGCAATAAAGGATAAGGGGAAGATTTCCTCAACTATATTCCAGAATATGTAACTTACCAATACCAACTGCATGGATTCCCAGCTGTCGTGTGTGGGACCAGGTGGTGACATTGACTGGTTTTTGAGGGAACTAGAAATCGGATCTGGGCTGTTTATAATCCGCTGCTGAACCAGGGCAGGTGCAATGAGCTGAGCTCAATGCCTACAAATAGAGGAAGTCAAACCAGCTCCCATCCGGGTGCCTCAGGGTAGACGCTGGCCATTATCTCCTTTAGAGCCCTGCCTCTTGCTCTGCAGTGAGATGTCACTCCTCAGTGGCCAAGCCATGTCCTTAATGGAATGGCTTAGAATGGTCTGGAAATTGAAACACACGACAAAAGTAGATTTGAAGGAAGTGGGTAGATGAAGGGCCTTAGTTTTCAAAGAGAGGAAGTATGACTAAGTACTCCTAGGTGTGAAAAGCCTAAATTAGTTATTCTGTTTTTTTTGGTTTGTTTTTTTGTTTTAAGAAATGCGAGTTTTAAGGGTTTGACACATTGGGCCACTGAAAACTCTGGCTGCTTGTGGCATTTACTAATTTTCTTTCCCCTTTCCACAGCGTGAGTGCATCTCCATCCACGTTGGCCAGGCTGGTGTCCAGATCGGCAATGCCTGCTGGGAACTCTACTGCCTGGAACATGGCATCCAGCCTGACGGCCAGATGCCAAGTGACAAGACCATTGGGGGAGGAGACGACTCCTTCAACACCTTCTTCAGTGAGACAGGCGCTGGCAAGCACGTGCCCCGGGCAGTGTTCGTAGACCTGGAGCCCACGGTTATTGGTGAGTGGACCAGGGGCTTCCCTGAGGCATTCTGCCGGGGTCACATCCTCAGACCTCTCTTCAGACACTGAAGGATGAGTGAACCAGTGTTGGTGGCGGGTGGCTGACTTGTCCTCCTTTTCCAGATGAGGTTCGCACTGGTACCTACCGCCAGCTCTTCCACCCTGAGCAGCTCATCACAGGCAAGGAAGATGCTGCCAATAACTATGCCCGTGGCCACTACACCATTGGCAAGGAGATCATCGACCTCGTCTTGGACAGAATTCGCAAGCTGGTAAATACCATAGATGGATACATTTAAGATGCAGTGAGAGGGTTGTGGTGTTGAGTGTGCCAGCCAATTCAATATCTTTCCTTTTGTCTTACAGGCCGACCAGTGCACAGGTCTTCAGGGCTTCCTGGTCTTCCACAGCTTTGGCGGGGGAACTGGCTCTGGGTTCACCTCCCTGCTGATGGAGAGGCTCTCTGTTGATTACGGAAAGAAGTCCAAGCTGGAGTTCTCCATCTACCCCGCCCCCCAGGTTTCCACTGCTGTGGTTGAGCCCTACAACTCCATCCTCACCACCCACACCACCCTGGAGCACTCTGATTGTGCTTTCATGGTGGACAACGAGGCCATCTATGACATCTGTCGTAGGAACCTCGACATTGAGCGCCCTACCTACACTAACCTTAACCGCCTCATTAGCCAGATTGTGTCCTCCATCACTGCTTCCCTCAGATTTGATGGAGCCCTGAATGTTGACCTGACAGAATTCCAGACCAACCTGGTGCCCTACCCTCGCATCCACTTCCCTCTGGCCACATATGCCCCTGTCATCTCTGCTGAGAAAGCCTACCATGAGCAGCTTTCTGTAGCAGAGATCACCAATGCCTGCTTCGAGCCAGCCAACCAGATGGTGAAATGTGACCCTCGCCACGGTAAATACATGGCTTGCTGCCTGCTATACCGTGGTGATGTGGTTCCCAAAGATGTCAATGCTGCCATTGCCACCATCAAGACCAAGCGCAGCATCCAGTTTGTGGACTGGTGCCCCACTGGCTTCAAGGTTGGCATTAATTACCAGCCTCCCACTGTGGTACCTGGTGGAGACCTGGCCAAGGTCCAGAGAGCTGTGTGCATGCTGAGCAACACCACAGCCATCGCTGAGGCCTGGGCTCGCCTAGATCACAAGTTTGATCTGATGTATGCCAAGCGTGCCTTTGTGCACTGGTATGTGGGTGAGGGCATGGAGGAGGGGGAGTTCTCTGAGGCCCGTGAAGACATGGCTGCCCTGGAGAAGGATTATGAGGAGGTTGGTGTGGATTCTGTTGAAGGAGAGGGTGAGGAAGAAGGAGAGGAATACTAATCTGTTCTTTCAGCCCCTGAATCATGTCCAACTCCCAGAACTTCAGCTTCAACGCCAGCTGACAGTCATTGATGCTTTCATGTTACCATTGTTTTGTGATCATGTCTTTTCCATGTGTCCCTGTATGGTTTCCATGATGTCTCAAAGTAAAAGCTTTAAAGAAAAATTGTTTCTGTATGCTTTTTTTGTTGGATAAGTCTCCTGTATCCCAGACTAACCTTTGCCTGACCCTCCAGTCTTAATGCCCTGGGACAGCAAAAGGTCACCACCCATGTGATAGTTGTGTGGTGAGGAGCACTTAGACAGCAATGAGTAGTTTAATATAAAGCTGTCTTGATTATAATCCATCAAATGATTGAGGCTATTTTGATGTGTAACTTTACAATTTACACTGAGGATGTGAAACCACTTGGGTCTTTGGAGTTAAAGGCCAGCCTGGGGTGCATGGGGCTGGGAGCTGGGTGTATCTGTGACCTGGGAATATTTTAGGGTGTTATGGCAGCAAGCAAGGGAAGACATGTAGAACAAATAAAAACCCAGACAGTTCAAGCTGAAGATCAGAAATGAAAGCAGCCAACCATTAGAGACCTTTTACCAAATCTTTAGTAAGGGCGAGTTCCTGACCCTTATATTCCCCATACTCTTGTCTTCACCTCAGGGCTGGGTTTAAATATTTGTGACTTCCAAACACTAGGATTAAAGGAGTGAACCACCACTACCTGGACCTGTTCTCTGGATAGATCTTGTGTAGCCCAAGGTAGCCTTATCTTTTGCTTCTGTCTCCAGAGATCTGGGATTAAAGGTGTGGGCCACCACTCTCTGGCCTTTAGTGGCTTAGCTTTGTACTCTGATCTTCAGGCAAGCTTTATTATTAAAATGCAAATATTACTGTGTTCAAAGCTCAGTGCCAAAGTCTACAGAGGGGCAATTTAACTGCTCATTTCCTACTAAGAAAGAACCAAAGAATACATAGTCCACGTTGACTGGTAAGGATTGCATTGCAGGAAGTGGGAACAATTTACACCACTAAGCATGAGGATAATTGGTGCTTGAGACTGAGCAGAAGGCCTCAGACACACTAGGCAAAGGATGTACCCCTGTTCCACTCTTGTCCTTTTCACTTTGAGATGGTCATGCTGGTCTTACTCAGTGTGTAAACTAGGGCTGCTTCCTCCTCCTAGATGGAATTAAAGACATATGCCTGTCAGAAGTAAAAATTGGAAGATCAGAAAAAGCAGGTCAGCCTGATCTACAGAAGACCCTATCCCAAGAAAAAAAACAATCACACAAGCTGCCAGGTGGTGATGGTGCATGCCTTTAATCCCAGCACTGGGAGGCGGGGGGGAGGGGGCAGAGACAGGCAGATCTCCAAAAGTGGTAGAAGGTTCCAAAATTAAGAAATCAGAATGATTTCCCTCTTAAGCCAGTTTTTTTTTTTTTTTTGAGACAGGTTTCCATCTGCGTCCCAGGCTGACATTTAACTCTATGCTCCTCACTCAGCTTCCCAAATGCTAGGATTCCAGGCAAGTGCATGGCAATCTTAGGATCTTTATTTGTTTGTTTGCACTACAGATTTTCATAATGCCTTGCTTATAGGGATGGACCCTGTTAGGCCCTGTAACCATATTAGTAGAAGATAGTTCCTTCTTTCTAACATGGATTCTGGGGATCAAACTTAGTACCTCAGCCACAATATTTGCTTAACAAAACAACAACAAAAGCTACAATGCTAAAATGCATTCTGGACTTATTATTCTTCACCTTCATGAGGTCACTATTAAAATGGGAAGACTTGCTGGGCGCTGGTGGTGCACACCTTTAATCCCAGGACTCTGGAGGCAGAGGCAGGCGTATTTTTGTAAATTCGAGGCCAGGCTGGTCTACAAAGCAAGTTCCAGGACAGGTTCCAAAGCAACACAGAGAAACCCTGCCTTGAAAAAAATGATAGCACAGCTTTTTGTCCTCCTGTCTGTTAAGAGATCAGAGGGACTATTGGCCTTTCAGCCTCAGGGAGAATCCATGCTGCGATCCAGAGTAGATACTCAGTAAAAGATTTAATGGAAGAAGGCAGGAAGAATATTTTAGCCTGAGATGGCATTTACCACTCCCAATCCCAGAAAATGCCTAGCAAATTCCTTAATGCCCTGCAGATGGCACTACTGACAAGGAGTTCTCTATCCAGGAGAGCCAAGGTGAGCCTTGTGAACTCTGCCCTTGCCGTCACCTTAAAAAAAAAAAAAAAAAAAAAAAAAAAGCAACAAACAGGAAGTGACTGGCAGGCATCCCTGGCATTCACAGGCTTGCCAATTTTTGTTCTGACAATTACTGAAGGGAGCTGTACCTGACGTTACTTTACCTCATTGTGAATCAGGCAGCCGCAGGCAACTCCACACCCAAGGAGTTTCTTGACCTGAGCCCCAATTTACACCCGGACTCCAGGCAATAGTAAAAGCAAGGCCTTGGGGTCAACAGGAACTAGGGAAGAGAATGTTGCTACATCAACCAAACTCGATAATGATACAAAGTAAAAATCACTGAGGATCTCTCAGGCTACTGCTATGGTTATTATGTTGCTAAGACTAACTTCTTTCTCTCTGCCACCTGTCCGTAAGCCACACCCAACTGACAGCTTGCTGCGTGCTATTGTGTTCATATGTTCCAAGTAAAAAGCTTTAAAAAGAAAGACAGAGTCATGGGGGCAGTGGTGGCACCAATCTTTGGTCCCAGCATTGGGAGGCAGAGGCAGGTGGATCTCTGTGAGTTTGAGACCAGGTTGGTCTATAGAATGAGTTTCAGGGCTGCCAAGACTACACAGAGAAACCCTGTCTTGAAAAATAAGAAAAAAAATTTTAAAAACCCAAAAAACAACAAAAAGGAAGGCAGAATTATGTTCATCATAGTGTGTGTGTGTGTGTGTGTGTGTGTTTTCTAGTTCCCAAGGCCTTGTGATAACTGCTAGGCTGGCAGTCCAAAAAGGCCTCCTACAGGTTAAAGAAAAGGTCTAGATCATAGATACAAAATCTGAGCTGACAAAACAAACAGAACATCTAGTGATGTGTGGAACTACATGGTAGGGGTGTGGACCAGTGTACACATCAGACCCCATCTATAGAACCATGGGTTTTTTGTGATTTTTGTTGTCGCTTTGGTTTTTCAAGACAGGGTTTCTCTGTATAGCCCTGGTTGTCTTGGAACTCACTCTATAGACCAGACTGGTCTTGAACTCAGAGATCCACCTGCCTCTGCCTCTGGAGTGCTGGGATTAAAGGCATGTGCCACCACCACTAGGCTCAGATCTCTCCTTAAGAAGCATTGATCGGGGGCTGGAGAGATGGCTCAGTGGTTAAGAGCATTGCCTGCTCTTCCAAAGGTCCTGAGTTCAATTCCCAGCAACCACATGGTGGCTCACAACCATCTGTAATGAGGTCTGGTGCCCTCTTCTGGCCTGCAGACATACACACAGACAGAATATTGTATACATAATAAATAAATAAATATTAAAAAAAAAGAAGCATTGATCTCAGCACTACTGAGTGTTAAGCCCCAACTACAGCATTAAACCATTTCCTAGTCCAAAGTCCCAAAACTTTCCATATTTCTCCAAAAATAGCATTGACAGGCCTGTCACAGAATTAACCCACTTCCTGGTACCAATTTACATCTTAGTTACTTTTAAATCACAGTGAGGGCTGGAGAGATGGCCCAGCCGTTAAAGGCCAGGCTCACAACCAAAAATTAAATTGCAGTGATAAGGCTCTATGACCAAAGCAACCCATAGAAAAAGAGTTTATGGGGGCTTCAGAGGGTGAGTCCATGGCCATCATGGTGAGAAGCATGGCAACAGGCAGGCAGGCATGGCTGTGGAACAGAAGATGAGAGTCTTCATCTGATCCACAAACATGAAGCAGATAGAGGGAATGACCTGGGCTTTTGAAATCTCAAAGTCCATTCCCAGTGACACATCTCCAACAAGGCCACACCTCCTAATCCTTCCCAAACATTTCTGTTGTGGAATAATCTTTTTGTACACTGTGAAGGTGTGTTATCAGATTGGCTTAATAAAAAAGCGAATGGCCAATAACTAGACAGGATTTGGGGGGCAGAGAAAGGGAAGAAAAAGGGCAGAGTCACTTTTTTATTTTTTTTTTATTTTTGAATTTTTTATTTTATTTTTTTTTTCATTTTACATATCAACCACAGTTCCCCCTCCTTACTCTCCTCCCTTTCCCCTACCTTCCCCCCACTCAAACTCCTATCCACTCCTCAGAAAGGGAAAGACATCCATGGGAGTCTGGCATATCAAGTTGAGGAAGGACCAAGCCTTTTACCCCCATCATATCAAAGTCTGAACATAGGGAGGGAATGGGCTCCAAATAGCCAGTTCATGCACTGGGTCCCACTGCCAGTGGCCCCACAGACTGCCCAAGCCACAGAACTGTCACCCACATTCAGAGGTCCTAGTTCAGTCCTGTGCAGGTCCCCCAGCTATCAGTCCAAAGTCAGTGAGCTCCCACTAGCTTGGATCAACTGTCTTTGTATGTTTCCCCATCATGATCTTGATATCCTTGCTCACATAATCACTCCTCCTTCTCTTAGACTGGACTCCAGGAAGTAGGCACAGTGATTAGCTGTGGCTCTCTGAATCTACTTCAATCAGTTACTGTAAGTTTGTTCAATGATGACAATGAGGGTCATCATCAATCTGATTGAGAGGAAGGTCAGTTCAGGTACTCTCTCCACTATTGCTAAATTGGGGCCATCCTTATGGATTCCTGGGAGTTTCCCTAGCACCAGATTTCTCCCTAACCCCATAACTGTGCCCTATATCAAGATGTCTCTTTCCTCGCTCTCCCTCTCTGTCCCAACCTGACCATCCTATTCATTTGTGTTCTCCTCCTTCCTCTCCTTAACCCCTCCCTCTCAATTTACTTAAGTGATCTTATCTATTTCGCCTTTTCAGGAGTATGCATATGACTCTCTTAGGGTCTTCCTTGTTACCTAGCTTCTCAGTGTTTTTAGATTGTAGCTTGGTTATCCTTTTCTTTACGTCTAATATTCTCTTTTTTTTTTATTGAAAGAAAAAAAAAAGAAATTCCCGCCTCCTCTCAGCCTCCCATTTCCCTCCCCCTCCTCCCACTCTTCTCCTCCTCCCCCCACTCCTCTCCCCTCCCTCTCCAGTCAGAAGAGCAGTCAGGGTTCCCTGCCCTGTGGAAAGTCCAAGGTCCTCCCCCCTCCATCCAGGTCTAGGAAGGTGAACATCCATACTGGCTAGGCTCCCACAAGGCCAGAACATGAAGTAGGATCAAAACCCAGTGCCATTGTCTTTGGCTTCTCATCAGCTCTCATTGTCTGCTATGTTCAAAGAGTCCGGTTTTATCCCATGCTTTTTCAGTCACAGTCCAGCTGGCCTTGGTGAGCTCCCAGTAGATCAGCCCCACTGTCTCAGTGGGTGGGTGCACCCCTCGTGGTCCTGACTTTCTTACTCATGTTCTCCCTCCTTCTGCTCTTCATTGGGACCTTGGGAGCTCAGTCTGATGCTCCAGTGTGGGTCTCTGTCTTTATCTCCATCCATCGCCAGATGAAGGCTCTTGCTTGCTGCAGGCAGGCTATTGAAACAAAGGAATTCCCGCCCGCCCGGCTGCCCTCCGGATTCGATCCCAGCGCGCCCAGACAGGCTGAGCTGGGTGATGTTACCTGCCCAAAGACGGCAGGGTGGCAGAAGTGGGGAGGGTTCTGGATGCAAGCTGGGTGAGATCCAGAGTCACTTTGAGACTCAGAGGAAACATGGCATGTAGAAGAGGTAACAAGCTGTGAGCCATGTGAGGCATGTAAATTAGTAAAATAGGTTAAGTTATAAGAGCTAGTTAGAAATAAGTCTAAGCTATTGAGTGAGCTTTCATAATTAATAATAATCTCCATGTGGTTATTTGGGAACTGACAAATGGAACAGAGAAGGACTCCCTACACAGTTCCATCACTTGGGTACCAAGTATTCAAATATAATGAGTCTTTGGGGCCCATTCTCATTCCTCCGTGTGGGTAAATGCACATGAATGCAGGCGCCTCATAGGCCAGGAATATTAAATCTCACTGGAACTAGAGTCACAGTTGGTGGCAAGCTCCTCCTCACTGTTCCTAATTACTACAGGCTCTAAGCTCTACGACAGCAGGAGTTCCATCCTTTATTTCTGTCTACTATCCATGCCTAGCCCTTGGCACATAATGGACCTTAATCTTTTTTTTTTTTTAAGATTTATTTATTATGCATACAGTGTTCTGTCTGTATGTATGCTTGCTGGCCAGAAGAGGGCACCAGATCTCATTATAGATGGCTGTGAGCCACCATGTGGTTGCTGGGAATTGAACTCAGGACCTCTGGAAGAGCAGTCAGTGCTCTTAACCTCTGAGCCATCTCTCCAGTCCCCTGGGCCTTAATCTTATGCATGCCAATTAAGTAAATGTGAGTGAAATATTCTGGTTTTGTTCTAAGTCTTTTAGTTATTTTTGCTTTATTTTTGAAACAAGGTCATGTAAGGTAGCCCAGGTTGGACTAGAACTCATTAACCCAGGCTGGTCAACTCACATCATTCTGCTTCAGCCTTCCATAGGCTCGGATTACAGGCATGCACCAACATACCCAACCTCAACTTGATTTGCATTTCAATACTGTCATTAAAGCATAGTGCTTTTCATAGTTGAAATAAGTGTCTGAGGACTCAGATGGCCTGGCCTGTAAAGGCTCTTATTGCCAAGTCTGATACCTCGAGTTTAATTGTTGGACACAGTCACACACAGACACACAGAGAACACATGTATAATAAGTAAATTTAAAAATGGTGTAGGGTGGGGCATGGCGGCACATGTCTTTAATTCTAGTACTCAGGAGGCAGAGGAAGAAGTCTCTGTGAATTTGAAGCCAGCCTGGTCTAAATATCGAATTCCAGAAAAGAAAGCACAGAGGAATTTGCATATAACGTATGCATATCCCCAGGACACTTTAAATCATCTCCAGAATACCCATAATCCTTAATGCAATGTAAATGCTATGCAAGTAGTTATACTATATTGTTTAGGGAGTAATGACAAGAACATAAAAGTCTATATGCGTGCTAAATACAGACATGATTTTGCTTCCAAACTTTTTTTTTTTCATGGTACTGGGGACCAAATCCAAGGTCTTGCATATGCTAAGTTCTTTATTACTGAGTTACATTTCCAGCCCTAACTGTATCTTGCTGTTGTTTTTGGAGATAGGTTCTCTCTTTGTACTCCAAATGTTTTTTTAGACTTGGCCTGTTGCTAGGCCCTGAGGCTACATCAAGAGTGTATTAGGGATTCTACTATCTTCATCTCCTCAGCCCCAGTGCTTGGTTCACCAGTGTGTACTACTAACTGTCTACTAGGAATGGAACTTAGCTCCTACCTACAGGACAGCACTTTACCAACTGAAACATCTTTTTTTTTTTTTTTTAAAATATTTATTTATTCATTTATTTATTATGTATACAGCAGACCTCATTACAGATGGTTGTGAACCACCATGTGGTTGCTGGGAATTGAACTCAGGACCTTTGGAAGAGCAGGCAATGCTCTTAACCACTGAGCCATCTCTCCAGCCCCCAACTGAAACATCTTGACAAGTACCCTTTTTCATTCTTTCTTTTTTTTATTTATTTTTTATTTTTTGTTTTTTCGAGACAGGGTTTCTCTGTAGCTTTGGTGCCTGACTTGGAACTAGCTCTTGTAGACCAGGCTGGCCTCGAACTCTCAGAGATCTACCTGCCTCTGCCTCCCGAGTGCTGGGATTAAAGGTGTGCGCCACCACTGCCCGGCCATTCTTTCTTTTTTTAAATTTAAAATTAATTGATCTCACAAATGTGGGACTCAACAATGTGGAGGGCCAACTATGTATACATATATATGTTGTGGAATATTTGTTTATATTGTGTGCTGATGTGTCACTGTGATTGTTTTAATACAGAGCTAAATGACCAATAGCTAGGAAGGAGAGAATGAATGAATGGAGGAAATTCCGGGCAGAGAAGAATTTGGGATGAGTATAGCAGCATGACAGAGGACAGCAAGACACTGAAGAAGTCAGACATGTGGTACAAAGGAGAAGTAACCAAGCCATGTAGAAGCAATAGATTAATAAAAATGGGTTAAAGCCGGGTAGTGGTGGTGCGCACCTTTAATCCCAGCACTCTACAGGCAGAGGCAGGCAGATCTCAATAAATTAAAGGCCAGCCTGGTATACAACAAGTTCCAGGACAGTCAGGGATGTTAGAGAAACCCTGTCTCGAAAAACCAAAATAATAAACAAAAAAATGAATAAATAAATACAGATTTATTTAAGTTATGAGAGCTAGTTGGGAAAAAAGCCTAAGTTTTCATAGTTAGTCTTTGTGTTGTTATTTGGTGGTTGGTGGTTAGTGATCCAAAGATAGGCCAACAAGAAAGCTTGATATACACATATCCATACACAAGCAAATGGTTTTCTGTTTTTTTTTTTTTTTTTTTTTTTTATTTTCGAGACAGGGTTTCTCCATGGCTTTTTTTGGTTCCTGTCCTGGAACTAGCTCTTGTAGTCCAGCAGGCTGGCCTCAAACTCACAGAGATTGTCTGCCTCTGCCTCCCGAGTGCTGGGATTAAAGGTGTGCGCCACCACTGCCCGGCCTTCTTTTGTTTTTTTTAGGATAGATTCTCACCACGTCACTTTGGCTGGCCTGGAATTCGATGTGTGGAGTAGAACAGGTTGGCCTTGAGTTTAGAGATCCACCTGCTTCAGCCTTCCTAGTGCTGGGATTAAAGATGTCTACCACAATGCCCAGCTAGAGTCTAGGGCTTTTTGTTTTTTATGTGCATTGGTGTGAAAGTGTCAGATTCCCTGAAAATGGAGTTACAATTGTGAGCTGCCATGTGGGTGCTAGGAAATGACCCGGGTCCTCTGGAAGAACAGCCAATGCTCTTAACTGTTGAGCCATCTCTCTAGTCCCCGATTCTAAGGCTTTTTAAAAATTATTTATTATTTTTGTTCCTTGAGACAGAGTTTCTCTATGTAACAGCCCTAGGTATCGTGGAACTCACTCTGTAGACCAGGCTGGCCTTGAACTCAAAGAGATCCGCTTGCCTCTGCCTCCTGAGTGCTGGGATTAAAGGTGTGCGCCACCACCACCTGGCCTAGATTCTAAGTCTTAAGTAGGACCATGACAACCTCTATTTTCTAGTTTCAAATTCCTGCTATGATGTTAAAATTAGATAAAGGCTATAAAGAGAATGGCACATAGCAGGTAAGTAGTTAATGCTTGGTAGTTAGTTAATGTTTGGCTCAGTCCGCTCACCAATATTCCCCCTGGACATTTCCTCACAGGGTTTCAGGATAGCCCGGGCCTGGTAGAACATGCCAATCATCTAGCAGTCAACTGGAAGGTTGAGTAAGATCGCTGAGAGGCCAAGGGATAGCCTGGTTTGCATACAAGACCTGTCAACAAAAAAGTTTCATGACCTTTTATTTTAGGTTTGATTTTTCAAGACTGGGCTTCTCTGTGTAGCTTTGGAAACTGTCCTGGAACTTATTCTGTAGACCAGGCTGGCCTCGAACACGCAGAGATCCACCTGCCTCAGCCTCCGGAGTGCTGGGATTAAAGGCGACCGCCGGCTTTTTTTTTTTTTTCTTTCCCTCGTGACAGGGTGTCTCTGTGTAGCCCTGGCTGTCTTGGAACTCACTCTATAGACCAGGCTAGCTGGAACTCAAGAGATTCGCCTGTCTCTGCCTCCTGGGATTAAAGACGTGTGCCACCACCGCCCGGCTTTCCTATTCAACTTTTGTTTTTACTATTCGTTCTTTAATATCCTAGGCCTTCCATAAAAATGAATGAGAGAAAGTTTTCGGGAGTGGCTGGGGAAATCTCCAATAGCAATACACTTCGAGAAAACGCTATAGGCCCTTGGGTTACAGGGCCGCGGGGTGCTCTTATATCTCGACTGGTTGTCCTGATCCAAACCATTCATTTAAAGTAAAATCGTGGCTGATACTAATATCCTGGAATCAGCACATCTCAACAGCGGATCAAGTGGAGTCTTCGTTTTTTACAACAGCTTCGACAGGCCAAAAATATCCCGCCTCCTTTCCCAGAATATCCTATCAGCGTACCCTTCACGATGAGCGACAGCCGAAAAGCAGCCAATAAATTTCGCTGTTTGAAAGAAACCCGCCCAGGTCTTGTGTCGTCACCGGGCCTCTTAAAAGGATAGCACCGAGCCGGGAGCTTCCGCGTAGCTGGGCGGCCGGTACTTGCGTTGAAACGTGACTGTGAGTGACCCCATCTTAAAGGGGAGGGAGCCGCGGGGGACCCTAGCCCTTTAAGACAAGGCAGGCTGGGGCCTGCCCCTTTAAGGGCGGGGCGTCCGACGGCTGAATCTGAGCCCCAGATTACCTTGAGTTTCCGTCGCGGGCAGCGAGGAGCAGCTCCTAGGCTGGGTCCGGGTGCTTGGCGGGCGGCGGTGGCCTCATCCCCGCTCGTCCTCCCCGGGCCCGGAGACAGCCCCGCCCCAGTCATGCTGAGCAGCAGAGTATGGAAGCAGCTGACTACGAAGTGCTATCCGTGCGAGAGCAGCTGTTCCACGACCGGGTCCGCGAGTGCATCGTGAGTGCGGGACCTGGGCGGGAAGGGGCCGGCCGGGCCGAGGTGGGAGGGGCGCGGGCAGCGGTGGGGACAGGAAGTCCTGCTGCCCCGGCTCCCAGCACCTCGGTCTCTGAGGGGGCCGGGGCCGGGATGGCGAACTCCTGAGTCTGGTGTGCTGGGTCCCTGAGTCGTAAACAAAGCCGCGGGGTTTCCGTTCCTCGGCTGCTCGCCCCTCCCCCCGCCCCCTTCGACTCCTTCTCGGCGGGCGTTCCTGGCGGTGAGTCCTCTTGGGCGGAAAAATCTGATCCTCCACAAAAGGATGGGTTTGCTTTGGGACAAGTTGATGTGCGTATTCCCCTTAAAAGTAGATGGAGGGCAATCGTAGTTGATGTTGGGATGAAGCGAGACCCGGTCACACAAAGCAGTTAACTAGGGACGTGCAGTGGTGGCGCGAGGGAAGAGTAGGGGATGTGGTGGGTCCCCCCACTAAGGAAGAAAGTAATCCTGTCCGAGGTGGGTTGTAAGATGTGGAGATGGGAAGACACCGAAGTTTCCGCGCCTATTTTTCTCTTCCCTTCAATGATGGTGGGTTGTTTTCATTCGTGTTGTGATTGAACCCTGGGCCTTTGGCATGCAGCATGCCAAATACAAGCCAACACTGTGACGCACACCCCACAACACTTCCTGATAATTTATTTGACACCCTGGAAGACTGGAAGACTAGCCATTCTGGGAGTTCTTCTGGGGGCTCCGCAGTAGTCCTGAGCACAAGCATGTTCCTTTTCTTTTTTTTTTTTTTCTTCGTTTTTTTGAGACAGGATTTCTCTGTAGCTTTTGGAGCCTGTCCTGGAACTAGCCCCTGTAGACCAGGCTGGCCTCGAACTCAGCAGAGATCCACCTGCCTCTGCCTCCCGAGTGCTGGGATTAAAGGCGTGTGCCACCACCGCCCGGCCCTCTAGCGTGTTCTTATTCTTTCAGGGTAGCCTGCAGGAACCATCTCTCTGGTGTTTCTGCATAGAACTCTGAGCATACTAAATGAAAAGGGAAGGGTTTGGAGGAATGGAAAGAAGTCTTGGCATGCTTAGATTGAAGAAAAGGTAAAGGGACACAGGATATACTGAGGGCTGCCTTTATCAATGAGGACTGGAAAGTACCGGTGTACCGCCCCAGGTGTAGGAATCAGAGTAGCATCCTTGTGTGTCCCTGGTGGAAAGGTCCTCACTGGGGCATTGGGCATATCGTGGAGGCACATCTAGGCCTTGAGACTCTGTATAGAGACTGACCACCTGGACAGGTGAGCCCTTACGAACTGCTATGTTTCTGCCTTCTAAGCTGTTAGCTTAGGACATCAGCACCTGCCAAGGGCACCTGAAGGTCTCGTGAACCTCCTCCTCCCGGCTTCCATCTAGAAGTTAGAAACAACCTGGGCTGGATGGTGGTGGTGATGCAGGCCTTTAATCTTAGTACCCTGGAGGCAGAGACAGATGGATCTCTGAGTTCGAGGCCTGCCTGGTCTACAGAGTGAATTCCAGGCCAGCCAGGGCTACACAGAGAAACTGTGTCTCAAAAAAAGAACAATCTAGCCTCTATTGGAAGTGGGTGGAAGTCCAAGCCTGAACTTCTAAGCTCTTCTACCTTCTTGGGTATTGCGCAAGTTTAGGGCAGAATGAACAGAACACAGCTGTAAAAATGCAGCTGCAATCTTGGTGACTGCTTCTATGGGGGTTCCCTAAGTCAAAAGCTACAGCTGTATTTCAGATTCAGGACTTCTTAGTGTCTTCTGTCCTTGTCACTGAACAGATTTCCTGTAAGGTCAGTTCCTCTTGGAGATTAGAAGACACGGGAGGAGAGACTAATCTTGTCTTTGCCTACCTCAACTGCAGTGACATCTTTTTTTTTTTTTTTTTTTTTTTGTATTCTCCGGCTTTGGGGAAGTGTCTTGATGTTACCCACATACTAATTAATCTGTTCAAGTTCTGTACTGTCTAACCACTCAGGGCCATGGGTAGGTCCTAAGAGCCCTGGCCCTGGAGTTGAAAGTCACTTGTGGAAGAACCTGAGGATTTTAAAGCGGCAGATAACCAACTCTGGAAAGGTTGGGCCTGACTAAAGCCTTGCTGAATGATAATTAAATGGGCTCTAGTTTGCCACAGAGCAGACCTGATGTTTCAGGTTCCGAATAAACAGAAGTTCAGATTTGCTTGGTAGATGTGATTCTGACATAGCAGTTCATGGAGTATACTTTCTCATAACTGCAAATGGAGCTGGGTAAGAAGAATACGAAGACAATTCAGACAACTTTTTCTCAAGCCTGTTACTTTCCCGGAATGTTGTCAAAGTATAGTCAGTCTCTCTTGTTCTATGACCTGATTTTAGGGTATAGGATAGGTGTATGCATGTGTATATATATTTCTAGAAGTTTCTCTGTTCACCTCTAAAGATATGGATGAAGCTTGTGGCTCCAGCAAAGTGCTGGGACTTGGTTGGCGCTGTTTCCCAGGGACTTGGGATAGCCTCTGTTTGGTCCTGCGTGGAGCCCCCATGCTTTAACTAGAAGGAAGGCATCAGTGAGCAATGTAGAATCCTAGGATGTATGGAACGCTTGGGGCTGTGGAATGTGCTAGAAACTATGAAACATGTCATTCCAGGTTGTTTTTTTGGCACAGATCTCAATACTTCTGTTTGCAACACTCTACATCCTCTGCCACATCTTCCTGACCCGCTTCAAGAGGCCTGCTGAGTTCACCACAGGTACTTTTGACCTCCCTGCCTTCAGCCAGAGTTCTAGTTGCCATGGAGCGAGCCCCAGAGGAGTGGGTGACGGTGCCTGTTGGGAAAGGAGCGTTGGCTGTGCTGGGCTGTTTGAAACCCTTGCTGCTCAGCCCCGTCCTTCCACAAGCAGAGAAATAGATGGGAAAGCTGAAAGCTTTGATTTCTTTCTTGTTACTTAATTACTTTATTTGTATATATTTTAAGTTAGCGGACAAAATAATGTTTTATTGTGGCATTTTCAAAATCAGGTACCCCTTTCTTGGTTTTATTTTGTTTTATAGACAATATCTCATGTAGTCCTGGTTGGCTTTAAACACCTTATAGCTAAGGGTGACCTTGAACTCCTGTTTCCACCTCCTACCTCCCAAGGTACCTCATCCCTATCCATGTAGTTTTTATTCCTTCTTTTTTTTGAGACAGGATTTCTCGGTGTGTAGTCCTGGCTTTCCTGGAACTTGCTTTGTAGACCAGTCTGGTCTCGAACTCAATGAGATCCACATGCCTCTGCCTCCAAGTACTAGGATTAAAGCCATACGGCATTGCTACCCGGCATCCATGTAACTTTTCTGACCTCAGTTTCACCCTACAAATTGGGCATAATTAGTCCGCCTGGTACTTTGTCACTGGGAGGACCAAGTGAGAGCCGTTTGTGAACCTGAAGTAGGTAACTGCAGGGTGAGTGCCATCTTCTTCCTAGTACTCTCCCACAAGGACCTGGCACCTCCCGAGATTTGGTGACAGTAGTCTTTCTTTTTGTAGAGAGGCTAAGTTTTCTTGGAGTGTGGCTTTGGGTCCATGGATCTCGATGGGTTAGAGGAACAAGCCCAGCACTGCCTTAGTGCTGTCCCCTGCGGAACTTTTCTCTGCGAAGTCCATCTTCCCCCTGTGCACGTTTCTTTTTCCTTCACCCAGCCACTGATGTGAACAACCTCTCAGACTGCAGTCTGAGCCTTTCTAATAGAGGAATCTGTTAGTGATGAGGAGGAAGGAGAAGAGCGTGGGAATTAGGGGCTTCTATTCTGTGTACCTAGGACCACTATCATCAAGCTGCCGCCTTGGTTGGGGAATAGGTTGTGAGGTTTATAATGCAAGATCTCCCAGAGCCTCTTTCTCAGCACTGTCTTCAATGACAGGGACAGGGGACACATTATCCTAAGTTTGGCTCCCAGAGCCGCCCACTGATGTCCTGCTGAGTCCCCTTTCCTGTCTGTCTCTTGCAGTGGATGATGAAGATGCCACAGTTAACAAGATTGCGTGAGTGTCACTACCTTCAACACCCTTTTAGACGCTGGGATCAAGAAAGTCCTCTAGGGCACTGGGAGAGGAGCCGTCATCCATCCAAGAGGAGTTCCTACTTCCACCCTATTTCTGGCTTCTTCTGGCTTTGCCCTATGCTTGCTTGGGATGTTCAGAAAAGCTGCTGTTCCTGTCTCCCTGGTTGGGCCGGGAGCTTCATGATGTGGATATTGGCTGGGGCCTGAGTCACCAGGAAATGGCTTCAGCTTGGCTTCACCTCCTAACAGTCAATGTGGGTGGGGAATGGAAGAGGGAGACAGGCTAATGGAGGAAACAGGGCAGGCTTTGGTGAAGATCGAAAACCCCTGAGGAATCAGAGAAACCCTGTCTTGAATACCCCACCACCACACACACAGACACACACAAAACACCCTGAAGACAAAAGTGATTGGTTGTTAGAGGAAGGCCCTTATCGTGTATATTTTTTTTTAAATCTTATTTATTTTTATTTTATATACATTTGTGTTTTGCCATGGATGTTGAGTCCCCTAGACCTGGAGTCCCCGACACCTGTGAGCTGCCATGTAGGTGCCGGGAATTGAACCCAGGTCTTCAGGAAGACCAGTCAGTGCTCTTAACTGCTGAGCCATTTCTCCAGCCCCCATGGACAGTTCCCATTCACCCGCAACACATACAGAGGAAATACGCCACCTTAGGTAGTCATAGGCCCCTAATCACCAGCTATGTCACTTGTTTAGGCTATCCCAGGAATGCCATCTTCCCATCCATGCCTACAGGGCATGCCAGGAATGCTCTGGACTGACAGACTAGAAGGCAGCACTCTCCTTTTCTGAATGTGTTCCCAGCTGGCACAGCCATGGCACAGGCCTTGCTTATGAAGTTGGGTTTTAGCTTGTCTTTATTCTCTCACTAATGCCTTCTTAAAGGGCATAGCCATATGGAGACTGAGTGCTTATCCACACAGAAAAGGCAAGCTCAGAAATCTGTATCCCTAAGCAGAGAGGAGGAGCCACGTTCTTGCTTTGTTAGCATTCCTGGCATGCCCTGTAGGCATGGATGGGAAGATGGCATTCCTGGGATAGCCTAAACAAGTGACATAGCTGGTGATTAGGGGCCTGTGACTACCTAAGGTGGCGTCTATCCCAGCCTCTATCCCAGCTGCCGAGGCTACTCTGTAGGTAAGGACTAGGGTGAGGTGGCAGTGGGCAGAGCCCAGCTGGATAGCTCCCTCCTGTCCCTCCTGCTGGTTCTAGAAGTAGAAGTCTTGGGGGAAAGTGGGGCTTGTAGGGCAGTAGGTCAGCGAGTGCTGGGCTGACCCGTCCTTTCCTCTTAGGCTGGAGCTGTGCACCTTTACCCTGGCAGTCGCCCTGGGTGCCGTCTTACTTTTGCCTTTCTCCATCATCAGCAATGAGGTATTGCTCTCGTTGCCAAGGAACTACTATATCCAGTGGCTCAACGGCTCCCTCATCCATGGTATGTGGTCTGGACTGGAGCTTGGGGTAGGGAGCAGGGAAGGTAATTAGGCAGCCTTGGGCTAATCAATCATGTTGCCCACCTTGATTGGCCCCTTAATGACCAACTCTGCTTTTCCTTTTTGGCTCTAGGTCTTTGGAACCTCGTTTTTCTCTTCTCCAACCTGTCTCTCATCTTCCTTATGCCCTTTGCGTATTTCTTCACAGAGTCTGAGGGCTTCGCTGGCTCCAGAAAGGTAAGTGAGGAAACATAAGAGCTCAGGCCAGAAGCAGAACTCATACTCTAGGGAGAAATTGCAGACTTCAGTCAGAGTTAAGGGATGGGACAAGGAGTCTGAGGCTGTCGCAGCATGAGAAGTCATTGTGACCCCAAGCCTGTGGGGCATTTCTAGAACCACTGGTAGTTAAAATTGAGAATAGGAGCTCATTTAGCAAAAGAGTTAAGTGTTTTATGTAGCTGCTGCTGGAAACCAGTATGCCAAAGGTGAGAGAAAGCATAGGAAGCCCCAGACGTGCTCCGCCCCTTGCACTTCCCTGCTGACCCCTGCATGGGCAGGCTGTGCCCAAGGCAGAGAGCAGAGAGCCTGTGTGGTGCTGACCTCATGGCTGTCTCTCCTTGGAGCAGACGAGACTGAATGATTGGAGGGTGGGATTTCAAGTGAATCCCCAGAATGTGGAATGACCTGGACGCTAGGCGGCTGAGCGATTCAGAATTAGAGAGAAACACTCCCTCTTGTCTACTGAATCCAGACCTCCTTGGTGCCTCAAGCCCAGGCATAGCTCTGATGTGTGGTTGACCCCTGTGCTTTACCCGTCTCTTCATCCTGCAGGGTGTCCTGGGCCGGGTCTACGAGACAGTGGTGATGTTGATACTTCTCACTCTGCTTGTGCTGGGCATGGTGTGGGTGGCGTCAGCCATTGTAGATAATGATAAGGCCAGCAGGGAGTCGCTCTATGGTAAGAGTTAAACTTTCCGTCACTGTGATTCAAAGGAGGAACAGTCCTGGGTTCAGAGGCTTTAGTCTGTGGTCATTCAGTTCTGGTTTCTGGGCTGTGGTGAAGCAGAACTTCATGGCAAGATGCACGTGCTGGAGCAAAGTTTATAAACCCGTGGATGGCCAAAATTCTAGCTCTAGTCACTTCCTAAGAGCACGCCTCTGCACGTTGTAACGGAGACCAGGTCTTCAATGCTCACGTTTTGAAAGACCATTTTGTATCCAAACCTTAATAGAGCTCCAGCTTTTTCCTCTTTTTTTGAAGATTTGTTTTGTTTTATTTTGAGGCAGGGTTTCTCTGTAGCTTTGGAGTCTGTTTTAGAACTAGCTCTTGTGGACCAGGCTGGCCTCGGACTCCCAGAGATCTGTCTGCTGGGATTAAAGGCGGGCGCCAATACCGCCTGGCTCCCCACCCCACAGTGTTTCTTTGTTTACTTAAAGAAACTGGCTGTTCTTGAACTCCCAGAGATCTGCTTGCTTCTGCCTCTTAACATCCTGATATTAAAGGTGTTTGCTGCCATCACCCAGCTAAGATTCTATCTTAAAAGAAAAAAAAAAATGCTGGCTCTTGAGTTGGCAATGTGCATTTGATCAGCTGTGGAAAAAACTGGCATCATTTCTGTAGACTGAAGTTCCAAACTGATAGACTTTGAACACATCTAACATATAGAAATATTCCCCTGCGTCCATGCAGTGATTTTAGAAACTAAATAATCAGCCAGGATGATAGCATGTAATTTTAATTACAGCATTCAGGAGACTGAGGCAGGTTGATCTCTGTGAGTTCAAGGCTAGCCAGAGCTGCATAGACATTGGTTAAAAATAATAGATAATAGATAACCAATTGTTCACTGTAAAACCCAGGCTGGCTTTGAAATCTTCTGCCTCGACCTCCTGCTTCTGCTGGGGTTACAGGCATGTGCCACCATACCCAGCCTCCCATTTTAGAATCGAGGCTCTGACTACTTAACCCTGTTCCCCTGGGCCAGATAGCAGCTGTGCCTGCCTTTCATATAAATGAGGATCTCCAGTTTGCCCAGCACTCCCCAGTAGTTACTTGCCTATAGCCTGGAGGTGTTTGCATTGTGTTCTTGTGTGGACTGAGCCCTGTCACTTCCTAGGACTCAGGAGAAGTAAGACAAGCTGACTTCTTTTCTTGTCTTTAGACTTCTGGGAGTACTACCTCCCCTACCTCTACTCCTGCATCTCCTTCCTCGGAGTGCTCCTGCTCCTGGGTGAGTGCAAAGTGGGGAGGGAAAAAGCAGCCAGGGCGGAGGAGAGGGCTGGGGAGGGAGAGGGAGTGACTGACATGCTCCTGTCCCCACAGTGTGCACTCCACTAGGTCTCGCCCGCATGTTCTCTGTCACTGGGAAGTTGCTGGTCAAGCCCCGGGTACGTGGTGCTCCTTGCTTTTTGTACAGGGTGGATGTTTTACATCTGAGGCCAAGCCGCAAAATGAACCCACGGTTGTGTTGTGCACAACTTGCAGAAGGCCAGACCCTTGGTCGGCGTTGTGTCCTTTGCCCCATCATCTGGAGCTGGTCAGAACGCAAGGAATTGGAAGGAATAGGACAAAGCTTCTAGGCATGGGGTGGTGAAGCAGAGTTAGACCAAGACTGGGACTGTAGAGGGATGTTGGGGTCAGAGAGCCTCTGACAGCAGCCTCCTGTCCCCTGCCCTCAGTTACTGGAAGATCTGGAGGAACAGCTGAACTGTTCGGTGTTTGAGGAGGCAGCTCTGACTCGAAGAATCTGCAGTGAGTTTAAACGCTCCTTTGCCTGGGTGGTGGACTGGCCTTGGCAAGCACTGGAGGGAAGTGTGTTCTCTGCCCTCAGATCCCACCTCCTGCTGGCTGCCTTTAGACATGGAGCTGCTGCACAGACAGGTCCTGGCTCTGCAGACCCAGAGGGTCCTCTTGGGTATGTGGACTGGTGCTTTTCCCAGGGAGAGTAGTTCCTTGTTTCAAGTACTCGCTAACCACCTCCCACCCCTGCACAGAAAAACGGCGGAAGGCTTCAGCCTGGCAGCGGAACCTGGGCTATCCTCTGGCCATGCTGTGTCTGCTGTTGCTGACGGTGCGTTTGCTAGCATAGCACCCCTTGGTGGGGCGGGGTATAAGTGGATCCTCAGGGAGGACAGAGATACGCGTCGATGTGGTTGTCATCCATAGCAGCAGTTGCCTCTCAGAGGGCCTGCTTTATGTCCTGTGCTCAGAGCATTAATTCCCGTCTTGTGGATGGAGAAATACAACTGGCTTGCCCCAAGTCACACAAGGTCATTGAGAAAGTACACAGAAAGAGGCTAAAGGTTGAAATCTCGTGTCTCTCCTGTGCTGGATTAGGACTTGAGGAATAATTTTAGGGGAAATGGTACCTTTGCCTAGGTCATTTCCTCAGTGTGTGTGTGTGTGTGTGTGTGTGTGTGTGTGTGTTGCTCTGCAGAGCCTTCCTCAGCCCACGGTGTGCTCTATAGGTAGGCTGACCCAGCCCACAGTGTACTCTATAGGTAGGCTGACCCCAGCCCACAGTGTACTCTGTAGGTAGGCTGACCCAGCCCACAGTGTACTCTATAGGTAGGCTGACCCCAGCCCACAGTGTACTCTATAGGTAGGCTGGCCCCAGCCCACGGTGTACTCTATAGGTAGGCTGACCCAGCCCACAGTGTACTCTATAGGTAGGCTGGCCCCACAGTGTACTCTATAGGTAGGCTGGCCCCAGCCCACAGTGTACTCTATAGGTAGGCTGACCCAGCCCACAGTGTACTCTATAGGTAGGCTGGCCCCAGCCCACGGTGTACTCTATAGGTAGGCTGACCCAGCCCACAGTGTACTCTATAGGTAGGCTGACCCAGCCCACAGTGTACTCTATAGGTAGGCTGGCCCCAGCTCACGGTGTACTCTGTAGGTAGGCTGGCCCCAGCCCACAGTGTACTCTATAGGTAGGCTGGCCCCACAGTGTACTCTATAGGTAGGCTGGCCCCAGCCCACAGTGTACTCTATAGGTAGGCTGGCCCCAGCCCACGGTGTACTCTGTAGGTAGGCTGACCCAGCCCACAGTGTACTCTATAGGTAGGCTGGCCCCAGCCCACGGTGTACTCTGTAGGTAGGCTGACCCAGCCCACAGTGTACTCTATAGGTAGGCTGGCCCCAGCCCACAGTGTACTCTGTAGGTAGGCTGGCCCCACAGTGTACTCTATAGGTAGGCTGGCCCCACAGTGTACTCTATAGGTAGGCTGGCCCCACAGTGTACTCTATAGGTAGGCTGGCCCCAGCCCACAGTGTACTCTGTTAGGTAGGCTGACCCCAGCCCACAGTGTACTCTGTAGATAGGCTGACCCAGCCCACAGTGTACTCTATAGGTAGGCTGGCCCCAGCCCACAGTGTACTCTGTAGGTAGGCTGGCCCCACAGTGTACTCTATAGGTAGGCTGGCCCCAGCCCACGGTGTACTCTGTAGGTAGGCTGGCCCCACAGTGTACTCTATAGGTAGGCTGACCCAGCCCACGGTGTACTCTGTAGGTAGGCTGGTGTAGGCACCTGTTGGAAGCAGTTCGTCCAGTAGTCTCCTCAAAGTGCTGTGTTGCTAGCAGCAGCTCTAGGCCCCTAAAGCTGCTTGGAAGCAGAGCTACTCTTGCAGCTGAAAACATTGTACTGAAGGGAATGCTCTAACATTGAGCTCAGAGCACGCTGTGGGCTGGAGCAGGGATCATGGGAGTTGGTGACCTTGCTCCGCACAGGGCCTGTCTGTGCTTCTTGTGGCCATCAACATCCTGGAGCTGCTCATTGACGAGGCTGCCATGCCACGGGGCATGCAGGTACAGGGCTCTCTTCCCGCTTCTTTTGGGGAGGGCTTAAGAAAGGCTAGGGAAGCTGGATATGCTGTCATGTGCCTGTTACCCTAGCACGTAGGAGGTGGATTGCCACAAGTTTCAGGACAGAATGGGCTACACTGGGCTACAGCGTGGGCGGAGGTTGGAGAGGGAGACAGAAGCTGAGGACAGAGGGAAGACTGGGTGGGGCTGGTGGTACTCAGAGTGGGAATGTCCCTCAATCATGTCACCCCACCCCCACAGGATGCCTCCCTGGGCCAGGTCTCCTTCTCCAAACTGGGATCCTTTGGTGCCATCATCCAGGTTGTGTTGATCTTGTATCCTTCTGGAAACCCCCGTGGCTTCTGCTTACCAAACCTGCCTCCTAGTAGACTCCTTGGGAATGCTGGGGTGAAGAATGGTAGGGAGGGGCTAATCTTCATCTAACTTGGGTTCAGACAAGGAAATTACCTGATCTTGAGGACTGGGGAGATAACTCAGTCAGTTAAGAGCATCTGCCTGTAGTCCAGTGCTGGGGAGGCAGAGACAGGAAGATCCAGGTAGTGTGTTCAAGAGCCAGTATAGCCAAACTGGTAAGTTCTAGGCTTGAAATAGCCTGTCTCAAAAGATAGTAAGATAGTGGGCTTGCTAGATGGCCAGGAGAGCCGAGAGAGGACTCAGCAGTTGCGGGGGTTAGTGCTCTTGTAAAAGCACCCAAATTCAGTTCCCAGCACCTGGGTCAGGTAGCTCACAACCTTCTGTAAGTCCAGCTCCAGAGCATCTGACGCCCTCTTCTGGCCTCTGCAGGCATCCACATTCGTGTGCACACACCCCACACACGTATGCACAGAGTGGGTAAAAGTGCCCACTGTGTAAGCCTGAGAACCTGAGTGCTGTCCCTGGGAACTCACAGTAGCGTGAGAACTGACCCAACAGCAGTAAATAAAGTTAATAATGAGCGGAGAAGACGCCCAGCCTGACCTGTGGCCTCTGCATACACGCGGACACACGCCACACAGGAAAGCTTCGCCTTGAAAAGGGGTCTGAGGAGTCTGAGGCAGGCAGTCCTTCTTAGAGGTTGGCTAGCTCTTCCCTAACCCAGTTGCGGTTACCTGATGGTGTCCTCGGTCGTGGGCTTCTACAGTTCTCCACTCTTCCGAAGCCTGAGGCCCAGATGGCAAGACACAGCCATGACACAGGTACGGGAGGACGAGGAGAAGCCTAGGGAATGGATGAGCTGGGCGTTGGCAACCCCGCCCCACAGCAGGGCTTCTCTCTATAGCCCTGGCTGTCCTGACCACGTTGGCCTCGAACTTACAGAGCTCTGCCGCCTGCTTCTGCCTCCTGAGAATGCTGGCAACTCTTGCTACTTTTGCCTCTTTTTCCTTTACTTTTTGGTTTGGCTTGCTTTTGGGTTTTTTTTTGTTTGTTTGTTTGTTTTGTTTTGGGGGTGTTGGGTTTTTTGGGGGGGTGTTTTCAGACAGAGTTTCTCTGTAATAGTCCTAGCTGTCCTAGAACTAGCTCCTGTAGACCAGGTTGGCCTCAAACTCACAGAGATCCACCTGCCTCTGCCTCCCGAGTACTGGGATTAAAGGCGTGTGCCACCACCGCCTGACTTGCTTCTTCTTTCTTTTCTCTCACCCAGATAATTGGGAATTGTGTCTGCCTCTTGGTCCTAAGCTCAGCACTTCCTGTCTTCTCCCGAACCCTTGGTAAGTACTGAAGGTAGGAAAGGGAATTGGCTTGTTTCACAGCTTTAGAAAATGAGGTTTACACCTGGTGGTGGTGGCGCACGCCTTTAATCCCAGCACTCGGGAGGCAGAGGCAGGTGGATCTCCATGAGTTCGAAGCCAGCCTGGTTTACAGAGTGAGTTCCAGGATAGCCAGGGCTACACAGACAGAGAAACCCTGTCTCAAAAAACAAACAAACAAAAAAGAGGTTTACAGCCTACAAACCACAATCACAGAGAACTTAGACAACATGGGAAGTAGAAAAAGATAAGATCTCCTGAGTAAATTGGGAGCTTGGGGACCATGGGAGAGGGCTGAAGGGGAGGGGAGAGGCAGGGAGGGGAGCAGAGAAAAATGTAGAGCTTAGCCTTAATATCAATTAAAAAAAAAAAAAAAGAGGTTTAAAGGCCAGTCTGGGCTTTGTGGGGTGTCAGCCAAGCCTCTGCTACATAGGGGTGTATGAGTGCTTTGTCTGTATGTGTGTTTGCGTACCTCGTGCCTGCATGGTGCCTGTGGAGGTCAAATGCCTCCGCTGTGGAGATACCGGTGATTGTGAGGCACTGGTCGCTGCTGGGCGCTGACCCAGGTCCTCCCTCTGTGAGGGCAACAAGTGCTCTTAACTACTGAGCCATCTCTCCAGCCCTAGAATTTGTTTGTTTGTTTGTTTGTTGATGTGTGCATTCGTGTTTTGCCTGCATGTGGATGCTTGTGTGAGGGGTCAGATCCTCTGGAACTGGAGTTATAGGCAGTTGTGAACTGCCATGCAGGTACTGAGAACTGAACCTGGGTCCTCTGGAAGAACAGCCGTGCTCTTAACCACTGAGCCATCTCTCTAGCCCCCTGGCTTTTCTCTTTTTCTTTTTCTCTTCTTCTTCTTCTTCTTCTTCTTCTTCTTCTTCTTCTTCTTCTTCTTTCCCCCCCCCCCTCTCTTTCTTTGAGTGTGTACTCAGAAAAGGTATTCAAGGGTCAGGGATGACTTGGTAAAGGCAGTTGCCACCATCAAGCCTGTTGATTGGAGTTCACTCCCTGGAACCCGCAAGGGAGGAGAGAACCAACTCTTTCAAGTTGTCTTCGACCTCTGCATATAGGCACTCACACACCCATGTACACAGAGGGACACACACAGAGAAAGGAAAAATGCTCTGTAATTAGATATGCCCCCTAATTTCCACAAACACCCGTGAAGATCTGCTACCCCACATATAGATGGAAACAGTGTAGCTTCATAAAGGCCTGTACTTAGCTTTTGGTGTCCGTTTTTGGTTTCCTTTGTTTTATGTGCGTGTTTATCTGCACCATTTCTGTGTCTGGCTCCAGAAGAGGCTAGAAGAGGGCAGGAGCCAGACTATGGTGGTGCACACCTTTAATCCCAGCACTTGGAAGGCAGAGGCAAGCAGATCTCTGATTTCGAAACCAGCCTGGTCTACAGATCGAGTTCCAGTACAGCCAGAGCTGTTACACAGAGAAACCCTGTCTCGAGGCGGGGGAATCACAAGTTCTTATTCATCCTCAGCCATATGATGCAGCCTGGCTGGAACACAGAAGACTGTCTCAATGGAGGGAAAGAAGGGGCGTGGGAGATTGTAACAGTGCCTGGGACAAACAAGTAAATGTGTGTTTGCCATAACTGTTATAGCCCCCTTGTTTTCTCTGTTTTAAAATTGAGAAAATTGAGGCCCAGAACATTTAAGGAACTTGCTGTGATCACCCAGCTATCTAGAAGTGGAATTGAAAAAACAAAACAAACTGGGTGATGGTGGCACACGCCTTTAATCCCAGAACTTGGGAGGCAGAGGCAGGTGGATTTCTGTGAGTTTGAGGCCAGCCTGGTCTACAAGAGCTAGTTCCAGGACAGCTAGAGCTGTTACACAGAGAAACCCTGTCTCAAAACAAAACAACAGCGTGATGATAGTTTTCAGTCAGCTTAGTCTTTCTTAGCTGCTAAACTGTACACTACTGAAAACTTTTTTTAAAAAAAATATTTATTTATTTATTATATATACAATATTCTGTCTGTGTGTATGTCTACAGGCCAGAAGAGGGCACCAGACCTCATTACAGATGGTTGTGAGCCACCATGTGGTTGCCGGGAATTGAACTCAGGATCTTTGGAAGAGCAGTCAATACTGAAAACTTTTTTTTTTTTTTTTTTTTTTTTTGATTTTTCGAGACAGGGTTTCTCCTTAGCTTTTGGTTCCTGTCCTGGAACTAGCTCTTGTAGACCAGGCTGACCTCGAACTCACAGAGATCCGCCTGCCTTTGCCTCCCGAGTGCTGGGATTAAAGGCGTGTGCCACCACCGCCCGGCTCAATACTTAAAACTTAATAGCAAACTTGTAGATTCTTAGATTCGAAGCACTTGCCATACTGGGAACTCCTAGAAGTCCCCGAGGCTAGAGGCAGTCCAGCTGAAGGAAAAGATTCGAGTCTCTGGAAGGAGGAATAGGAGCAAATTTAGCTGCTGATGCATTTAATAGTCCTGAACTGACCTGGGAATGGGCTTGAGAGTAATAATACATACACAGACATGCTAGACGATGTGATGTTCAGATTTGGCCACCAGGGGGCAGCAGAAAGTTGGGCTCCTTTGAGGAGAGGTTTTTGGGGATTCCCCTTTCTCATTATAAATTTTGTACTTCAGGGCTGACTCGCTTTGACCTGCTGGGTGACTTTGGACGCTTCAACTGGCTGGGCAATTTCTACATCGTGTTCCTTTATAATGCAGCCTTTGCTGGCCTCACCACACTCTGTCTGGTGAAGACCTTCACTGCAGCTGTGAGAGCAGAGCTGATCCGAGCCTTTGGTAAGAGGGTGAGACTCCTGGGCTGGGGAAGTTCATTCAGAACCGAGGGTAGCCCCAGCAGGGAAGAGACCCCAGCAGGGAAGAGACCCCAGCAGGGGAGAGTGCACTACCTATTTGTAGATCACCTGTCTCGTTTACCCCGTGTATGCCCTGATTGCCTCACCTCTGAGGAGAGACCCATGTCCACTTCTCTTTTCCAGGGCTGGACAGGCTACCCTTGCCTGTCTCTGGTTTTCCCCGGGCTTCCAGGAAGAAACAGCACCAGTGACCTCCTGCTAGGGGTTGAGAAGGAGAAAACTGGAGGCAAGCCAGGGTGGTTGGACCTCAGGACCAGGAATCTGAGAGGGTGGTTGGAGGAGGGAACTGAACCACCTGACTGCTGTATAATCTGAGCCAGAGTTTGGGACCAGCCTCCTGCCTTTTCAGATGTAGCTGTGGCCTCAGCACGAGGTGAGCTGGGGGACTGGCTCTAGTTCCTGGTCCCAAATCCGTTTACACATCAATCTGCCTCAATCCTGTTCCAGGCCATGCCTGAAGCCTTGTTTACATAATGATGTGCAATAGGGTGGGTGGGAGTGGGAAGGGCCCGGCTGGGGTGCGGTGGAGACCCAGCAGAGCCTAAGCACTGTGTTATCCTATGGAGGGGCTTTGGACCACTGGAGAGACCAAGGTGCAGTGAGGGAGAGCTGCGCCCCTCAGCAATAAAGTTCATCCCAGGGTTCTCTTGGTTTTTTATAAAGAGCCTGTCTCTGTGTCTATACCACTTGTCCTGGCTGGTCCTGAGTACCCAGGAGAAGCCTTCCTTCCCCTCTGCGCTTCCAATGCAGAGATGATATTCTTCCCTTACCTTTACTTCAAGTTGGCCTACACCTTCAACCCCAGCACTCAGGAGTCGGGTTCTCTGATTTTTTTGAGGTTAACCTAGTCTACATTGCAAGTTCCAAACCAGCCAAGATTACACGGTGAGACATTTAAAAAAAAAAAATGTCCCAGCACTCGGGAGGCAGAGGCAGGTGGATCTCTGTGAGTTCGAGACCAGCCTGGTCTACAAGAGCTAGTTCCAGGACAGGCTCCAAAACCACAGAGAAACCCTGTCTCGAAAAACCAAAAAAAAAAAAAAAAAAATGTTGGCTAGTCTCCTGGATGCACCCTATTACTTGGGGTTTTGTTTATATGCCTGGGGAATTGGGGTGCTAGGGAATGGGCACTAATAGGAGACCCATCCTTTGTTCACCCTCAGCCCTGACCGGGACCCATACTTAACAATTAGCTGTAGAGTAAAGTGATTGGCTAGCAGTGTTTTGTAGTTTTGTTTTGTTTTTTGAGACAGGGTTTCTCGGTAGCTTTGGAGCCTGTCCTAGAACCAGCTCTTATAGACCAGGCTGGCCTCGAACTCCTGCCTCTGCCTCCCAAATGCTGGGATTAAAGGCATGCACCACCACCACCTGGCCTGGCTGGCAGTTTTTTTATTTCTACCCCAGAAAAGGACCCGACTTCAGTTTTGTTGAGGAACAAATCTGTAGACTTCTTCAGATTATACATGGCATACTTCAAAAGTGACCATATCCCTCACAGTTATTTGAAATTACTAGTTTTTGTTTTGTTTGACACAGAGTCCCTATGTGTAGCCCCTGGATGTCCTGGAACTCACTGTGTTGATCAGGCTGGCCTCAAACTCACAAAGATCCACCTGTTCCTGCCTAATTAGTGCTGGGATTAAAGGCATGTGCCGCCACATCTGGCCCTAGGAATTTTTGTTGTTTTTCAAAACAGGGTTTCTCTGTGTAATAGTCCTGGCTGTCCCTGAAACTCTCTTTGTAGACCAGGCTGGCCCCGAACTCAGTGAGATCTGCCCACCTCTGCCTCCCAAACGCTGGGATTAAAGGTGTACGCCACCACTGTCTGGCTCGGCTCTAGAATTTTTTAAATATTCAATTATTGGGATTGGAATATCATGGTGTGTGTGGAGTTTACAAGGCAACTTGAGGAGTCAGTTCTTCCAGTGTATGGATTCTGGGGAACCAAACACAGCAAATGCCTCTGTCTGCTGAGCTAGCCCTGCTGACCTCTCCAGCCCTGGGGCAGAAGGTGTCAGATCCAGGACCTCTTACTTGCTAGGCACTTGCTCTGCCATTGAGCTACATTGCTGTGGCCACAACCACTTCCTTGTGAGCGGAAGCCAGATGTCAGAAAGGAGTTTTTCTCCTCCTTTTGTTCTCCTAGTTCGTGGAAAGTCGTCTCTCCTTGGAACTGGGCGAAGGGAGGGGGAGCATGGAATACAAAAAAGTGTAGATTCCACAAGTACTTGCCAAGTTCAGTACTTTAAGCTAGACGGCCTTGGAAATACATGATAAACAAGCTTGAGCTGAGGAATTGCTTTGTCTGAAAGGATGTAGAACTCTAACACTTGAAGTGCTGTAGCAGTTAATTGCTGCCCCACAGGAGCACATGGGTCACAGTGTCAGGACATCAGGAAAGTTTTTCGTTCTTAATTTGTATTGTTTATTTTGCACACGTGTGCATGGGCATACTATGGTGTGAGTGTAGACACCAGAGGACAGCCTGTTTTGTTTCTCTCCCTCCACCATGTGAGTCTGGATTGGAATCAGGCTTGGTGACAAGTGGTTTTACGTATTGAACCATCTCCTCAGCCCTGTTTTGTTTTGAGGTCTCATTATATAGTCCAGGTTGGCCTCCAAATCACAGCTGTTGCCAATCAGCCCCCTTTAAAAAAAAAAGCCAAACAACCAAAAAGGTGTGGACCAGTATACCTGGTCCTTACCTTTAATCTCTGCTTGTGGGAAGCAGAGGCCTGTAGATCTCTGAGTTCAAGGCTAATCTAATCTATATAGTAAGTTCCAGGACAGTCAGAGATACTAGAAAGACCTTATCTTAGAATTTTTGTTTATTTGTTTTTTTAAGGATTTTTATTTATTTATTAAGCATACAGTATTCTGTATACTGCACACTAGAAGTGGGCATCAGATCTCATTACAGATGGTTGTGAGCCACCATGTGGGTTGCTGGGAATTGAACTCAGGACCTCTGGAAGAACAGCCAGTGCTCTTAACCTCTGAGCCATCTCTCTAGCCCTGTTTGGGTTTTTTTTGTTGTTGTTGTTGTTTTTTTTTTTTTTTTTTTGAAACAGGGTTTCTCTGTGTATCAGACCTAGAATTCCTGGAACTTACTCTGTAGTCCAGGCCAACTGCCTCTGCTTCCCAAGTGCTTGGATTAAAGGCGTGCACCACCACCAATGCAGGGCTTCAATTTTTTAATTTTATTTATTTATTTTTGGGTTTTTGAGGCAGGGTTTGTTTTCTCTATAGTTTTGGAACCTATCCTGAAACTAGCTCTTGTAGACCAGTCTGATTTTGATCAGAGAGATCTGCCTGCCTCTGCCTCCTGAGTGCTGGGATTAAAGACGTAGGCCACCACCACCCGACCTCAATTTTTTTTTTTTTTAAGATTTGCTTTTAGCCTGGCAGTTATGGTTCACGCCTTTTATCCTAGCAATCGAAAGGCAGAGGCAGGCGGATCTGTGAATTCAAATCCAGACTTGAACTACAAAGTGAGTCCAGGACAGTCAAGGCTACACAGAGAAACCCTGCCTCAAAAACCAAAATAAATAATAGATATCTGCTTATAGTTCTCATGTATGAATGTCTGTGTGTAAGTATGTGTATGTACTGTGTGCATGTGTGATGCCTCCTAGTGTCCAGAAGGGGGCATCACTGGAATTACTGGAAGTTGTGAGCCACCAAGTGGACACTAAGAGCCAAACACAGGTCTGCAATAACAGTAAGTGCTCTTAACTGCTTTTTTTTGTGCTTCCCAGCACAAAAGCTTGGCTCTTATTTATCCAGGTTTGTGCGTGGACATGTGTCCCAGAGAGGGAGGGTGCTGCCATGGAGACAGAGTTACAGTCAGTTGTGAGCTAGGAGAAACTTGGGTCTTTGGTAAGAGCAGAAAGTACTCTTACATGCTGGAACATTGAAGTACGATTAATACAAGCTCAGACTGATATTGAAGACCAGAAAAGCAAAGCGGCCAGCCACTAGCTCTTACCTCGACCTCAGTCTGAAAATAGTGATCCTGCCTCCAGGAATCTCAGAATGAGACTGTGTCTGAGAGCTGTCTCCTGTTTTATAATCCTCTGTAGGACTGGGATTAAAGGCATGTACCACCCAATTTCTATGGCAACTAGTGTGTGTGTTACCACTGCCTGGTCTGTAAGGCTGACCAGTGTGGATGTTTTACTCTCTGATTTTCAGGCAAGCTTTATTTATTAAGATGCAAATGAGATTCCACTCTCTCCAATTACTGGTGTCTACATTTTTATTTATTTAGTTAGTTTTTGGTTTTTCGAGAGAGGGTTTCTCTGTAGCTTTGGAGCCTGTCCTAAAACTAACTCTTTAAAATATAAATATAAATAAATATATATATATATATATTATGTATACAATATTCTGTCTGTGTCTATGCCTGCAGGCCAGAAGAGGGCACCAGACCCCATTCCAGATGGTTGTGAGCCACCATGTGGTTGCTGGGAATTGAACTCAGGATCTTTGGTAGAGCAGGCAATGCTCTTAATCTCTGAGCCATTTCTCCAGCCCCGAACTAACTCTTTTTTTTTTTTTGGTTTTTTGGGACAGGGTTTCTCTGTGGTTTTTGGAGCCTGTCCTGGAACTAGCTCTGTAGACCAGGCTGGTCTCGAACTCACAGAGATCCGCCTGCCTCTGCCTCCCGAGTGCTAGGATTAAAGGCGTGCACCACCACCGCCCGGCCCGAACTAACTCTTTAAAATGTTTTTATTTAGGTTTTTTTTTTTTTAATGTCTTGAGTGTTGTGCCTGAATGTATATCTGCACACCACATGGGTTCAGTGCCTGAGGAGGCCAGAAGAAGATATTGTATCCCCTGGTGTGGGATATGGACCGCTGATCAGCTGCCAAGTGGGTGCTGGGAATTAAACCTTGGTCTTTTAGAGAAGCAGGTGATCCATCTCTCCACCCTTAATTGTCTTCCAGTAGCAAACTCAAGGTACGTTATTGTCCTGGTTGGTTTTGTCAGCTTGAAACAACTCTAGACATACCTGTGAAAGACTCTAACCTGGGAAAGTCCCTCTGTAAGACTGGCCTGTAGGCAAATCTGTGGAGCATTTTCTTTCATTGATGTAGAAGGGCCCAGCCTCCTATGGGCAGTGCCACCCCTGGGCAGGTGGTCCCAGGCTGCTTGAGAAAACAGGCAGAAGAAGCCCTGTTTTGGGTCCTTCCAGGTTCTTGCCTTGAGGCTCTCGCTCAGGATTTTTGTCTTTTTTTTTTTTAATATGAGTGTTTTGCCTGCATATATGTATGTTTACCATGAGCGCGCCTGGTCCCCCGGGAGGTCAGAAGAAAGTGTCAGATCCCCTGGAACTGGAGTTCTGGATGGTTGTGAACCACCATGTGGGAGCTAGGAACAGAAACTGGGTCCTTTAGGAGGAGCAGCCAGTGCTCTTAGCTGCTGAGTCAGCCCTCCAGCCTTAAATTCTTGTCCTGACTTCCCTTCATGATGGATTGTGATTGGAGTTTGTAAGCTGAAATCCTTTTCTCCCCAAGTGGTTTCTGGTCTTTTTTATTTATCAAAACAACAAAGCCCTGCAGACAGCTATGTGGCTGAGGATGAGGAAGTCTGTCCATCTGCAGGCTGCAATCCTCAGAGGAGCTGACTTCAGTGGTAGGAACTGGTGGGTAAGAAATGTCTCTGAGCCGGGCGGTGGTGGCGCACGCCTTTAATCCCAGCACTCGGGAGGCAGAGGCAGGCGGATCTCTGATTTTGAGGCCAGCCTGGTCTACAAGAGCTAGTGCCAGGACAGGCTCCAAAGCTACAGAGAAACCCTTTCTCGAAAAACTAAAAAAAAAAAAAAAAAAAAAAGAAGTGTCTCTGAGAAGAGGCCTGGAGAATTGGAAATCGATCCAGAGGGACGAGATAGAGGATGCGAGGTGAAGAGAACTGATCCTCATCCTCTTACAGACCAAGATTTTAGGTGTCCACTGCCTTTCAACAGCTTCAAAATGACTACTTAATCAAAATGCATTGTCCAGGGTAAAGTACTCAGGATTTCAGGGCCATCTTGTTTGTTTGTTTGTTTGGTTGGTTGGTTGGTTATTTTGAGACAGGGTTTCTCTGTATAACAACCATGGCAGTCCTGAAACCCGCTTTGTAGACCAGGCTGGCCTTGACCTCACAGAGATCCACCTGTAATGGTGTGTGCCACCACCAGGCCTTGGGCCAGCCATCTTAACACAGCAAATTGAAGCCAGATCAGCTACAAATGACTGTCTCAGACAAAACAGAGAAATAGGGATATATCTCAATTGATAAAAATCAATTGTGTGGGGCTGGAGGGATGGCTCAGAGCCTAAGAGCACTGGCTGCTCTTCTAGGGGTTCTGAGTTCAATTCCCAGCAACCATATGGTGACTCACAACCATCTGTAATGAGATCTGGTGCCTTCTTCTGGCCTGCAGGGATACACACAGACAGAATATTGTATACATAATAAATAAATCTTTTAAAAAAAATCAATTGTGTGCTTGCCTAGCATGTTTGAGGTGCTGGGTTTTTTATTTTTATTTTAAAGGTTTTACATGTATGGGTGTTTTGCTTGCATATCTGTGTACCACTTGCATGCCTGGTGTCTGAGGAGGCCAGAAGACAGCATTGACCACGCTCCCCAGCTGGAGTTACAGAGGGTAGTTAGCCACCATGTGGGTGCTAGAAAATCAGGTCCTCTGGAAAAAGAGCCAGCACTACTAGCTGCTGAGCTATCTCTCCAGCCCAAGGCCCTGGTTTTGGCCCCCACCACATAAACCCAGTGTGGTGGTGCACCTCTGGGAAGCAGCTGGAGACCAGAGGAGAAAACTTTCAAGGTCAGCCTTCTGTGATGTGAGTTCAAGACCAAGCCTGCGCTACATTAGATTGTGTCAAGAAGGAGGGAGAGGGATGAAAAGTGACCCTTGAGTACCTGGCAAAGACTGAGGGGACACAGGGCTGGGAAAGCGTTGGGCTGGCAAGATGGATGAGCAGGTCAAAGGACTTGCCACACCCGATGAACCCGAGTTTAATCCCTAGAGCCCACAGTGAAAGCTGATTTTCAAAACTCCTCCGACTTCCACTGTTGTGGCGCATGCACGCTCATACATCACCCCTAAACTGACTTGTGAGAGTCCAGCTCTGTTCCTCAGAAGATACAAACTCACCAAGGAAAACTCTGGGATCCACTTCTGGTTATGGATGACTGTGGAGGGAGAAGAACCAGGAAGACCTGAGGACCACAGAGGAGGGAAGCTTTGATTGTATGCCCAAAGGGCTTGGATGGCCTTAAGCAGAAATTGGAACTCAGACTTCCTGGATGACAGCAGCGGGCATGGCCTGCCAGAGTCGACTTTGGGAGCAAAGACTAGCAGAGGAAGATAGTTTGGTTCCTAATTTAGACTCGGAGGTAGAAGGATGCTTATCCAGGCAGCCAGGACTGTAAAGCTTCAAGGATTTCCTAAGCAGGTGCCTGCCTGGTTTCCAGGATGGGACACACTTCAGTGAAGAATGGAGCAGTGGTGACCGCTTGATCCCCCCGCCTGGGTGGGAGAGGGCGGGACAGTCCTGGGAGAAGGACGGGGGGCGGGGCCAGGGACCACTTAAGGCGGGGTCAGGGCGGTTCTGGGAGCACCGGAGCTGGGCAGCAGGGGCCGGCTGGGTCGGCACTCACCCTCGACCCACCTGCCCTGTAATGGTAGTCTATCAGTGGTAGGTTCCAGGTTCCCCGGGGCATGTAGGCAATTAGTGGTTGCCAGGTGTTCGGAGCCACCAGCGCTCCAGGTACCCTGGGAGCTTGCTTCTCTATCAGCGGTGCTGGCTCTTGTGGAGATGTCCAATTGACAGGAGAGTTACTGAGGACCATAACGCTCCCCTTTGAACCAATTCCACGGTGCCCATGGCTCTGCGGGCCAGTCTGTTGCCCCTGTGCTGCTTGGCACTCCTGGCACTGTCTGTCCAGAGCTGCGGGCCGGGCCGGGGACCGGTTGGCCGGCGGCGATACGTGCGCAAGCAGCTTGTGCCTCTGCTGTACAAGCAGTTTGTGCCTAGTGTGCCCGAGCGGACCCTTGGCGCGAGTGGGCCAGCGGAGGGGAGGGTAGCAAGGGGGTCCGAGCGCTTCCGGGACCTCGTACCCAACTACAACCCCGACATAATCTTCAAGGATGAGGAGAACAGCGGGGCTGACCGCCTGATGACAGAGGTAAGGAGCGCTTCTCCCCACCTGCTCTCCTGCACATCAGTAACTCCTCGTCGGTTTTCCTACCCGGGTATGAACTGTCACTTTATCTCCCGAGGCCTTAAACTAAAATAAAGTAAGACCTCCTTCATCACATCCTTCAAGAAAGCAAATAACCTGCTGGCTGGTAGTGGTTTGGAGGAATCCAAACGGCAAAGGCTGGGATGGGGAGGGGGAGGAGGAACTGACTAGTGAGAGTGAATCTGGGAGAGGCTGGAGTGAGGGCGGGGAAAGGAGGATGGCGGCAGGCGAGACGGGAAATGGCTGAGGCGTGGACCGGGGGTCAGCCACCGAGCCAGGCAGGAAGGGCTGGGGTGAGCTGGGGGCCAGGAGCTGGCTAGGGTAGGTAGCCTACAGAAGGCTTTACGCTTAGCCTGGCTCTTGGCCTGATGTCCAAAAGTTCTGAGTCAAAAAGAAGGGGGCTGAAAAAGGAATGGGCAAGAGTCAGGTTACCAGACCATCTTCCTGAGAATGGGGTGGTCAGGGATTGTCCTCCGTCTTGAGAGACTTTGGGCAAAAAATCGTCCTCGGAATAGATAGATGAATGGTGAGACCTTTGCCTCGAATAAATAATTAAATTCAACTACCGTTATGGAGCACCTGCTACAGATGGGTGCTGAACCTGCCTGGAATACGGTGGACCATGACCTGGAAAAGAACCTTCTCTGGTCACGTCCTGGAATGTCAGAACTGAAAGGAAATTCAGAAGACATATTTCTCCACCCCCACCCCGCCCCTCACTTATATCTGAGAGGTGGGTCCCAGGGGGAAAAAGCAATTTAATCAGGGCCTCACAGCTAAATTCATGGCGTTGCCAAGACTAGAATTTGGGACTCAGGGTTCCGAGTCCTATATACTTTCCATTACAACACCTAATTGTGTGTGCAGTAGGGAGGTGGGGAGAGGAAGGGGTACGGATTTCCTCTCACTGCCATAGCTTTCCAGGTTACTTTGTTAGGAAAACCTGTACAGGGAAGAAGGATTTTTTTCTTTTTCTTTTTTTTTTTTTAATGTAGCCCTTATGGGCCAGGAACTTGCTATGTAAAACTCACAGAAATCCTCCTGCCTCTACCTCCTGCTTGCTGTGGTTAAGGGTGAAAACTAATCACTCCAGGGATGAAGTCATTCTCTTTCTAGAAATCAGAAAGGAGCATTCCTTTCCACCTTGGCCATGGAGCCTTGTAGTGCTTCCCTCTGGTTGAAACCTGCAGCAGAGGGGCAGAACAAGGGATAGGCTCAAGAGGCCTCCAAAGGCCCGGGCAACCCCCCCCCCCCAACACACACACACCCAGTCTTGCTTATCTCCCACACCCTGGCTGCAAAAGGACTCTATTGAGTTGGCTCCTCTGTTCTGGGCTACTGCCCCCGCAGGTCAGGGCCTTCTTAGGGGACAAAACGACACGAAGTTGGAAAGAGTACCACTTGTATAGCGCCTCTTCAGAGGTGCAGCTGACTAGAAAAGAGGGTAGGGAATGCCCCTCTAGCAATCATTTAGAATCCATGTTCGAGGTGAGAGATGAAAAGGGACAAAGAAAAAGAAGTTGTTCTCTGCGCTCCTCCTGCGCTGCTGCTCCCGTGGTGTCGCGGCTCTGGTGCGCGCCAAGGTCTCCAACTCCCAGACGGGAGCCGCCAAGATAACCGTGGCCTCCCTCCCCCGGGGGTGCAGGCCTGCGTCTGTGGCTCCTTTTCCTCCACTCGCACCCTGCGCGGGAGGTGGAGGTAGGTCCTGCCATTCTCAGGTGCTGCTCCTCCCACGCCTCTAAGGGCTGATTCTGAAACAGAGATGAGAGAGATGGGGGGCTCTCAGAACTGAAACAGTGGCAGGCTGGCCACGCTGGGGGAGGGGACCTGGCGGGCGGGAGCAGGGATGTGGGGCGCGGCGTTCTGCCCTTTCCTCTCCCTGAGCCGGGGCGGCTGAAAAGCGCCTTTGTAGCTGGAGCTGCTGAGTCCGCTTCTCCCGACGCGTTCCCGGCCTCGGCCCGAGATTCTCGCTTAGTTAAGTCATCCGGGAGAATAGCCATTGTACTTTATGCAGCCCCCGCCACCCGACTCTTTTTCCAGCAGCCTTGATCCCACGCGGCTCTTCTTGGGCACCTCTGTAGGGGCGCACCCAGACCACCAATGGGTTAATGCTAGAGGCTGAAAGGAGGAGGAGGAAGGAAGGAAGGAAGGAAGGAAGCGATGCCCAGTGCTGGGGAAGGCAACCAAACAAAAGATGAATCAGACGGAGGGAGGGCAACTGGGGCCCAGGGCGGGGGTCAGGCTTAAATAGGACTCGATTCGGGGAGCCAGGCCCTCCCTAGCCAAACTTTCATCCTCTCTCTCTCCTATGAGTCTCTCTTTGATTGGACTGAGGTCCTGGGACAAATAAGGGTGAGATGTAGGCACTGAAAATGGGGGGAAATAACTAGGTATGGAGATACCCTCTCACCTTCAGAGGGGTTAATTCCATGGTTCGGTTCTCTAAGCATGCCCTGGCAATCAAGTACAGATTGGTGACTACACCTATTCAGACCCTTGCTTCCCCAGGACACTGAGAACTCGGGAGGGAATGGACTTGGTCCAGAGAGTAAGGATGCACGGATGCCTTACTGGTCCCTTGCACCTCACCCTGCCCATCGCCTGCCCGGTGGTGATGGTAGTGGCAGTGGGAAAACTGGCTGCTTATTCCCCCCACTAGCGTTGCAAAGAGCGAGTGAACGCTCTAGCCATTGCGGTGATGAACATGTGGCCCGGAGTGCGCCTACGTGTGACTGAAGGCTGGGACGAGGATGGCCACCACGCTCAGGACTCACTCCACTATGAAGGCCGCGCCTTGGATATCACCACGTCTGACCGTGACCGCAATAAGTATGGTTTGCTGGCGCGCCTAGCAGTGGAAGCAGGCTTCGACTGGGTCTACTACGAGTCCCGAAACCACGTCCACGTGTCGGTCAAAGCTGGTACAGTAGACGCCAGATGGTGATCCATCCAAAGGGGGTTTTCATGGGGGATAGTCTCCTTGCTACCCTCAAGGGACCAAACAGGCAGTAGTGTTGTAAACCAACTTTTCCATTTACACCCAAGGTGTGACTAGATCCCTGGAAATTGAACGATATCCCGTGACTAGTGAGGTCTGCGTTGGGCTTCACCCACATCTTCTAGAATCTGTTCTTGTATTTGCTGATCTGGTCTTAATCCTCCTTGCAGATAACTCACTGGCGGTCCGAGCCGGCGGCTGCTTTCCGGGAAATGCCACAGTGCGTCTGCGGAGCGGCGAGCGGAAGGGGCTGAGAGAACTCCATCGTGGTGACTGGGTACTGGCCGCCGATGCAGCGGGCCGGGTGGTGCCCACGCCGGTGCTACTCTTCCTGGACCGGGACCTGCAGCGCCGCGCCTCTTTCGTAGCTGTGGAGACCGAGCAGCCTCCGCGCAAACTGTTGCTCACACCCTGGCATCTGGTGTTCGCGGCTCGTGGGCCAGCACCGGCTCCTGGTGACTTTGCACCGGTGTTCGCGCGCCGGTTACGCGCTGGGGACTCGGTGCTGGCTCCAGGCGGGGACGCGCTCCGGCCGGCTCGCGTAGCCCGTGTGGCCCGCGAGGAAGCAGTGGGCGTGTTCGCACCGCTCACTGCGCACGGGACGCTGCTGGTGAACGACGTCCTCGCCTCCTGTTACGCGGTTCTGGAGAGTCACCAGTGGGCCCACCGCGCCTTCGCGCCTTTGCGCCTGCTGCACGCGCTCGGGGCGTTGCTCCCCGGGGGTGCGGTCCAGCCGACTGGCATGCATTGGTACTCTCGACTACTTTACCGCTTGGCGGAGGAGTTAATGGGCTGAGCATCCGAGTATAGAAGTACTCCAGGCTCTGGGCGAAACCGAAACCGAGGCGTGCTAAGATCTGGGGATGTGAGCAGCACAGGTGATTGGGAAAGTGGGTATGGAAAGAGACTAGAGAAAAAGAAGAGCTGTACTGGAACTTATTGGTTTAGGGGCAACTTTTAGCTGAGAGGAGTGCTCCTCGGGTCCTTGATAACTGGGTTTGCTGATAGGCAACTCTTTAATGAGGACTTTTTTTTGCGTCTTCCCCAGTGCCCCAGTCTCACCCGATAATTTTATTTTCTATTTATAAATTGTAATATAATGATTTGGTTGCCCAACCCACCAAGGTGAGGGCCTGGAGTGTGGCATTAACACTGTCTGACACAGCCAGTCAATCTGATGCCTCGCGTTCTCCTGCAGGTGGCTTAATAAAGGGAAGGCTTATTGGAAACCACCTTCACTCAGGCAATTCACCTCCGAAGAGGAGGAGAATCCGGACTAACCAGAGTCAACACCTAATGCCCAACTCTCCCTTCTTCCGCAGCAAGATCTTTCAAACCCTTTTGCTGCAGAGGGCGTCCCAAACCATCAGCAACAGACCAGAAATACCCTGCCCTGTTTTTGGTGCTGGTCGCACCCCCATCTGGGACCAAAACTGTTCTTATGAGTACACATCCCAACTTGGGGGTGGGGCTTACCGAGGGAGCCTGAAGGCTGATGCTCAATACATTTGGAGTCTTCTATGGGATGTTTTGGCCTATCCCTGTCGACTATAAACCAGCCTAGCCGCCTCCTGCCCGCTGATGAAGCGGTCTGATTTTCTTTTTTCTGGGATTTTGCTAGGCCAATTTATGAATCATGGGTGTTCCTTACAGTCCACACACATTTGTGGCCTAGACAGAAAAATCCTAGAGTGACCAGGAATGGTGGTACCCGCCTATAATTTCAACACTCTGGAAATGGAGACAGGACAAAACAGGAGGACTATGAGTTCAAGGCTAACTTGGGCTGCATTGTAGGAGAGAGAGAGAGAGAGAGAGAGAGAGAGGAAGAAGAAGAAGAAGAAGAAGAAGAAGAAGAAGAAGAAGAAGAGGAGGAGGAGGAGGAGGAGGAGGAGGAGCAGGAGCAGGAGGAGGAGGAGAGGAGAAGAGAAGAGAAGCTGGGGAGAGAACAGATTTTTGCTTGGGTATACCTGAGGGAAACAGGCTCACACCCCCGCCCCTTCCTTTCCCTTCTCCTGTTACTGACTGTGTCTCTTTGGCTGTTGTGGGGAATCTTGGGATTCTAACACGGTAAACACCTGAAATGCAGGTAGATTGATGTCCCTAGCTAGGAGTGCACAGGTAGGGACTGCTCTGGAAGTGAGGTATGTAGGATCCTAGGGACAGTCAATGTACTCCCAGGGCCTGGGCTGAAACCTGTTACATCTTGTTGCTAGGAAGATTTACTCTGTTCTGAACTTCTGAGCCGAGGCCTTTCTATGAATACGCTGCCCTCTGGTGGCATACAGGAGAATTCTAAGCCCAGGGACACAGAAAAACAGTCCCCCCACCCCATACGGGCGCAAGCACACACTTTCTCACACGCTGGACCAAAGGGGAATGTTTTGCATGGTGCAATGGACTTGCTCACAGGAACCATGTCTGAGGAGGCAGAACTGATGCACGGGGTCTGTTAAGCCTTTAGCACTGTGCCAGCGTCGGAAGACCTGAGGGACCTGCTTGCTTTTCTTTCAATCCTTGACATTTTTTATAGCCTAGTTCAACTCTGGGAAGCAGGAGATATAGGTAATAGTGTAGACGTCCTCATGTCCTGCACTTTAGTGACCCTCAAACCTTGTGGTCCACAGGTAAAAGCAAATAGAGCTCCAAACAGTGCCTGATGAAGGTCCTCCCATTCACCAACATCCTCCATCTACATCCTCCGGTACCCATTACCGACCTGCCTTCTCCTTGCCTCAGAGACACATCCCAAACGATAGTCTTTTCTACTTCCTTTCTTACTCTCCTCTTGTTTGCTTCTCTTAGATCCTGGTACCTTTTTTCTTATCACCCAGGTGATGAGCAATCTGATAGGTTAAGTCTTTCTGTGTTGCTGGGTGACCTGTGTTTACTACATCTCCTAACTATTACTTGTATCTAAACTGGTGAGACTAAGGCTTTTAACCAGAAAACCATAATGGCTGGCTGGGAATATAGCTCAGTAGCAGAGCATTAGCCCCAGGTTCAATCCCCAGTACCTCTCATATATATATATATATATATATATATATATATATATATATATATATATTTGGGGATAAGGAGAACACATTGGTTTTTTTCTTTTTTTTTTTAAGGATTTATTTTATTTATTATATATACAGTGTTCTGTCTGCATGTATCCCTGCAGGCCAGAAGAGGGCACCAGATCTCATTACAGATGGTTGTGAACCACCATGTCATTGCTGGGAATTGAACTCAGGACCTGGGGAAGAACAGCCAGTGCTCTTAACCTCTGAGCCATCTCTCCAGCCCCCCACATTGGTTTTCATTAAATCACATCCTGTAGGTTACTTCCCAGGCTGGAGGTTCGCATGCCCCCTCTAAAGTCATCCCTTGAGGCCCCTCCCCTCATTCTGTCCCCTTGAAGCTCCTCCCAGCTATCAAAAAAAAAAAAAAGACGCTGTTTACAAGCAGGTAAATGCGCCACCTGCTTGAAGCAGGCTAGCTAACTCGCCACACAGCACTCTCCGGCTGCAGCGGCTCTCTCCAGCACAGGAACCCAGCAAGCGTGGCCTATCCTCTGCATTCTTTTCTCACTGCTGCGCTGCTTCCTGCGGTCATTGCCAATGCAAGCAGTTAGGGGTTGAGTTTTGTGTTTCAAGATGAGCATGATAGCCGGTGCCCATAGTCCCAGCACCGAAGGCTGAGGAAGGAGAATAGTCTTTAGTTCAAGGGCAGCCTGGGCTACCTTGTGAGGCCCTGCCACAAACTGCTGGGAGTCCAGGTGAGCCACCACATCCAGCTAAGGCCAAGAGCTGTAAGCCATTCTCCTAGGGTAATACAGCCAACATGTGATAGAATGGGGAAGATGTACATGAACGAGAAGAGTGTTCTGATGGCTGGGTGGGATATGTGGTCTTACGCTGCCATTCATTTTGCTTGGTCCTCTCACTACATCACTATAAAGCCCACACAGCTCCCCCCACCCCCGCCTCACTTCATAGTAGTCATCTTATTTAGAGCAGAGATGTAGACTACACTACATGAGAACAGTGGGACACATGGGTAAAGATACTCAGGGGACACTCACAGCTTAAAGACTTAGCTGTGGTGGCAATGGTAGCTCAGGGCTTTAATCCCATCACTTGGAGGCACAGGCAGTCAGATCTATGAGTTCGAGGCCATCCTGGTCTACAGAGAGAGTTAGTTCCAGGACAGCCAAGGGTACACAAAGAAATACTATCTCAAAAACCAAAAGCAACCTCCCCCCAAAACAATGTATCCATTTATTATTGTCTGTGTATGAGTGTTTGGCTATTTGTGTGCCTGTGCACCACATGCATGCCTAGTGCTAATGGAAGCCAGAAGAGGGCACCAGATCCCCTGCTACTGGAGTTACAGTTATGAGCCACCATGTGTGGGTGTTGGGAGTCAAATGAGGGCTCTCTGCAAGAGCAGTAATTACTCGTAATGACTGAACCCTCTTTTAAGCACTCCCTGATATGTTTTTGACAATTATTTATCATTCTCTTTTTTGAAATATTCCTGTTTAACTAATTTATTTTGCGAGTGTGTATGGATGTGTGTATGTTCATGTGTGTGTGTGTGTGTGTGTGTGTATGGATGTGTGTGTGTGTGTGTGTGTGTGTGTGTGCATGTGTGGATGTGCATGTGCCAAGGCAAATATGTAGAGGTCAGAGGACAGTCTTTTAGGTTGTCAGGCTTGGCAGCAAACACCTTTACCCACCGAACCATCTTACTTATCCTTATTTCTTATGTTCATTTGCTCTTCTACATTAAATGGCTATCCTCCTTAATTAAAACTATATAAGTCAGGGGGCTGGAGAGATGGCTCAGTGGTTAAGAGCACTGGCTGTTCTTCCAGAGATCCTGAGTTCAATTCCCAGCAACCACATGGTGGCTCACAGCCATCTATAATGAGATCTGGTGCCCTCTTCTGGCCTGCAGGCACACACAGAAGGAATGTTGTATACATAATAAATAAATAAATCTTAAAAAAAAAAACTATATAAGCCAGCCGGGTGGTGGTGGCGCACGCCTTTAATCCCAGCACTCAGGAGGCAGAGGCAGGCAGATCTCTGTGAGTTCGAGGCCAGCCTGGTCTATAAGAGTTAGTTCCAGGACAGGCTCCAAAGCTACAGAGAAACCCTGTCAAACAAACAAACAAACAAAAAACTATATAAGTCATCTGGTTAAGAAGACATATGTTGTTCAGGCTTCTGGCAAGTTAGTAAGCCAGTGAAAAAAAGGGTGAGAAGGATTAAGGATGAACTTCAATGCTAGAGCACTTACCTAGCATGTGCAAAGCTCTGGGTTTGATTCCCAGCAATACAGTTCTTTCTGGACTAGAGGGAAGAGTTTAGTACTGCAGTGTTCTGAATGGATGGGACTTCTCGAGCAGTAAGGTTAAGTGAGCAAGGTTAAGTGAGTAAGGTTAAGTAAGCAAGGTTAAGTGAGGTGGATGCAGTGGCTCATGTCTGCCATCAGCGTTCAGGCAGTTGAGGAGAGGAGGCTGCTCACTGTTAGAGAGAGCAGTCTGAGTACGCAGTGAGCTCCAGATCATCGTGTTTCAAACAAATAAAGGTGGCCAGGAGGCAGAGGCAGACAGATCACTATGAGTTGAAGGCCAGCCTGGTCTACACAGTGAGTTCAAGGTTGGCCAGTGCAAAGTAAGACCCTATCTTTAAAAAAAAAAAAAGTTCAGGTGTGGTGGCTCATTCACGTAATCCCAGCACTTAGGAGGCAGAGGCAGGAATCCAAGATCCTCCTTGAAGGCCATCTGGCCTGCATGATTCCCTGTCTGTAAAAATGTCAGGGGGGTGCCGGGCGGTGGTGGCGCACGCCTTTAATCCCAGCACTCGGGAGGCAGAGGCAGGCGGATCTCTGTGAGTTCGAGACCAGCCTGGTCTACAAGAGCTAGTTCCAGGACAGGCTCCAAAGCCACAGAGAAACCCTGTCTTGAAAAACCAAAAAAAAAAAATGTCAAGGGTGTCAAGGGGGCTGGAGAGATGACTGCTCTTCCAGAGGTCCTGAGTTCAATTCCCAGCAACCACATGGTGACTCACAACCATCTATAATGAGATCTGGTGCCCTCTTCTGGCCTGCAGACATACAGAACAATGTATACGCAAGAAAGACACAAATCTTTAAAACTAAATAATAAGTTATGTTTATTTATTAAAAAACAAAACAAACGTCAAACCAAAAGGTAGAATGAAGTTGTAACTGTGGACGGTGTCCTGGTGCTATGGGACTAGTGTACTCGTAAAAAGAAATATCAAGCCGGATATAGTGGTAACGCACGTCTTTAATCCTAGCACTCGGGAGGCAGAGGCAGGTGGATCTCTGAGTTTGAGGCCAGCCTGGTCTACAGAGCAAGTTCCAGGACAGCCAGGGCTACACAGAGAAACCTTGTCTTGGAAAAGAAAGAAAGAAAGAAGAAATATCAAAACATCCCATACATCTTTTTTAAATTTTTGTTTATTTTTATGTGTGTTTTGACAGCCTGTATGTATACCGTTTGAGTGTAGTTCTGCTATAGGCCAGAAGAGGGCATTATTCCCTTTAAAATGAAGTTAGTTAAGGCTACCATGCGGGTACTGGGAACCAAACCCAAGTCCTCTGTAAAAGCAGTTAGCCACTGAGCCATCTCCAGCTCTCCCCACCTCTTGAGGAAGGACCACATGTGAGAACATAGGTGAAGGCTTTGTCTCTAACTTTTACTAGAAATTGGATTTGAAAGAACATTGATTTGAGTATTAGGACATTATTATAATAAATCAATGATTTATTTTTTATTATTCCAGGGGAGGGTCTCATTCTGTAGCCCATGCTGACCTGGTGTGCACTTGGGAAACCAGGCTGGCCTCAATCTCATGACAATTGTGCTTCAGTCTCCCTAATGTTAGGAATACAGATGTGGGCCTGCATGTCCAGCTAATATCTGGGATGTTTTATCACGATAACTAAAGAAGAAATATGGGCTTCCAGTCTTTAGGAAGAGACCAGTGTTTAGCAAGAGCTTTAGTTAATGAAAAGTCTTTGCTTTTGCTGGGTCTAGCAGCTCACAATATAACCCTGCTCTCAGAAGCAGAAGCAGGGAGATCAGAGGTCTGGGCCAACTTTGGATATGTGGTGAGCTTTAGAGCAGCTTGAGATTCTGTCTCAAAAAGCAAAAAGATCTGGAGAGATGGCTCAGTGGTTAGGAGCACTGGCTGCTCTTCAAAAGGACCAAGGTTCAATTCCCAGCACCCACATGGCAGCTCACAACTGTCTGTAGTTCCAGTTTCAGGAAATCCCACACCCTCACACAGACATATATATGTGGGCAAAACACCAGTTCATATAAAATAAAAATAAACTATTTTAAAAAAAGATCTGGAGAGATGACTCAGCCATTAAGAGCAATCACTGTTCTTTCAGAGGACCAGAGTTCGGTTTCCAGGAACCACATAAGGCCATTCTCAACTACTTGTAACTCTAGCTCCAGGGCATACAACGCCCTCTTCTGGCTTGTGCAAGCACTGCACCCATGTGCTGCACACATAATTAAGAGCTATAAGTAGAACCTTTAAAAAGTCATCATCGGCCGGGCAGTGGTGGCGCACGCCTTTAATCCCAGCACTCGGGAGGCAGAGGCAGGCAGATCTCTGTGAGTTCGAGACCAGCCTGGTCTACAAGAGCTAGTTCTAGGACAGGCTCCAAAACCATAGAGAAACCCTGACTTGAAAAACCAAAAAAAAAAAAGAAAAAAAAAAGTCATCATCTATCTTTTTTTATACATAATTTATTTTTCTTTTATTTATGTATGTATTTATTTATTTATTTGGAGCCTGTCCTGGAGCTAGCTCTGTAGACCAGGCTGGTCTCGAACTCACAGAGATCTGCCTGCCTCTGCCTCCCGAGTGCTGGGAATTTATTTTTATTTTATGTGCATTGGTAGTCTGTCTGCATGTATGTCTGTGTCAGAAGCCCCAGAACTGGAGTTACAGTCAGGTGTGAGCTCTCACGTCGGTGCTGGGAACTTAGGTCCTCTGAAAGATCAGCCAGGGCTCTTAACCACTGGGCCTTCTCTCCAGCCCTGAAACTTATCATCTCTTAAAAAAACAGAACAGGGTTGGAGAGATGGCTCAGCGGTTAAGAGCATTGCCTGCTCTTCCAAAGGTCCTGAGTTCAATTCCCAGCAACCACATGGTGGCTCACAACCATCTATAATAAGGTCTGGTGCCCTCTTCTGGCCTGCAGACATACACACAGACAGAATATTGTATACATAATAAATAAATAAATATTAAAAAAACAGAAAAAACAAAAAAAACCAAAAATGATAAAAGAATGAAAAAAGGAAAAAGAAAAAGAGTATTTCTGATTAAGAAACTTGGATGGATCCATAACTATGCTTTTGTGGACTGTACTTTCTTTTTTTTTTAATGTTTTCTTTATTATTTATTATGTATACCGTATTCTGCCTGCATATACACCTGCAGGCCAGAAGAGGGCATTATATCTCATTACAGATGGTTGTGAGCCACCATGTGGGGTTGCTGGGAATTGAACTTAGGACCATTCTGAAGAGCAGTCAGTAGTCTTAACCTCTGAGCCATCTCTCTAGCCCTGTACTTTATTTTTCTAATAAAACTTTCTTCTCAAGTGGAGAAACTGAGGCAGCTGTTTATTGAGAAAAAGACCATAAACTAGCTATGGTGGCACATGTCCTTAATCCCAGCACTTGGAAGGCAGAGGCAGATGAATCTCTAAATTTAAGGCCAGCCTGGTCTACAGAGTGAGTTCCAGGACAGCCTGGGCTACACAGAGAAACACTGTCTCAAAAAACAAAAACAACAATAAAAACAAGCAAACAAACAGATTTGGAATTTGAGCTGAAGATGAAAAGTAATTGAAAAATTAGAAGCGAGTAATTAAACTTGTATATTTTTCTTTTTCCTTTTATTTGGATGCCAGTTGGCTTGTTCACTTGCTTTTTGAGACACAGTCTCTCTAAGTAGTCCAGACCGTCCTGGAACTCACAAGATCCACCCACCTTCAGCCACCTGAATGCTAGGATTAAAGATGGGTGCCACCACACCTGCCTGAATTTGTGGTTTTTTTTTTAAATATTTATTTATTTATTATGTATACAATATTCTGTCTGTGTGTCTGCCTGCAGGACAGAAGAGGGCACCAGACCTCATTACAGATGGTTGTGAGCCACCATGTGGTTGCTGGGATTGAACTCAGGACCTCTGGAAGAGCAGGCAATGCTCTTAACCACTGAGCCATCTCTCCAGCCCCCATGAATTTGTGTTTTAAAAGGGAAACTGAGGATAGGAGAGGCGGCTCAGTGGCTAACAGAATGTGTTGCTTTTGTAAAGGACCCAGCTGGGTGCCTCACAATTACCTGCAAGTCTAGTTCTAGGGGATCTGACATCTGGTCCCCACTTCCACCAGACAAAGGGCACACAGACATGCGTGTAAGCAAACACCCACACACCAAAAAAAATAAAATAAAGGGGGCTGGAGAGATGGCTCAGAGGTTAAGAGCATTGCCTGCTCTTCCAAAGGTCCTGAGTTCAATTCCCAGCAACCACATGGTGGTTCACAACCATCTGTAATGAGGTCTAGTGCCCTCTTCCGACCTGCGGGCATACACACAGACAGAATATTTATACATAATAAACAAATAAATATTAAAAAAATAAAATAAAATGGAGACTAGCAGTGGACAGGGCTTCGGGGTGGTCTTTATCTCTAGATGGAGTCTCTTGTCTGAGCAACTGAGTTTCCTTGCTGCAGCTTCAGCTGTGAGTAGGAAGTATCCTCATGCTCATGCAGCATGCTCCACGAACGTGACGGCAGGGTGGGTTGGGACGGGACGGCAGGGTGGGCTAGGACAGGACACAGGGTGGGTTGGGACGGGACGGCAGGGTGGGCTGGGACAGGACAGCAGTGGGCTGGGACAGGACAGCTTTCTATTATATCTCTAGTCTTGGCTTTGCTTCTTTGGAAACCCAAGTCCAAACTGTCTCTAAACCTATCTCCTTTGGGTCCTATAACCCAAGTACGGCCACTAAATAAAACTCTTTAGAACTCTTTCTCTGTTGGCTTTCAAGTGGTCCTATGGGGAGAGCTTTGGCTTAACTAGGAGTTGATGTCCACAGGCTAAGACAGAGCTGCCACCTCACAGCCAGGCCTGGGCTGAACGCTGCAGCTGCCCAGGGAACAGCTGCTTTAGCCCCCAGCAGCTGCAGCAGCTGACGGTAATCTCATTTTCACCATACACGTCCCTCCGTTGTTGTGGTCCTAGATTGGGTTTTTTAAAGACGGGCTCTCAGTAAGCCGTCTTGGCTGCCCTAGAACTGGCCGTGTAGACCAGCCTGGCCTTGAACTCAGATATATCCTCCTGCCTCTGCTGGGATTAAAAGTGTGCACCACCACGCCCAATTTAAGATTACCTAAAATCTTTGAGGGTGGGTATTATGGATCTCTTTTTCTTTTAAACTAAAAGGCCACGCCTCCTACGTACTTTTCCCTTGCACCGCTCTAGGAAACTCGGTGAGTCTGAGGCTCACACACACCCTCCCGTTCTCTCTCCTTTTAGAAAATGGTGAGGATGGAGCTTTTGAGTGTGTAGAGGAAGAATGGAGTTTGGTTTTCAGTAACCAAGCTGTCCAGGTATGAAGGCCCTCGTCTGGCAGGATGAGAGGTAGTACATTTCTGTTTCTTTCGGAGACAGAAATTAGCATGGGCTAAGTCCGGGAAATTGTTGGAAGTGTCTTGGAGAGCAGAAGTACCATGCCCGAGGTAGTCATTCTTACTTTATTTTAAGTCCACATTTGTCTGTGTGAGCGTGTTGGATCCCCTGGAACTGGAGTTACAGACGGTTGTGAGCTGCCATGTGGGTATTGGGAATTGAACCTGGGTCCTCTGGAAGAGCAGCCCGTGCTCTTAACTTCTGAGCCATCTCTCCCGTAGTCACTTTAAAACTGATTGTTTTTCATGGGACGGTGATTCTACGTCTGAAAACCAATAGAGTTTTATATGTACTCTTAAGAGTTTCTTATTAGTCAGATAATAAATGTGTTCTTAAGGAAATCACTTTGCCTGGGGTGTCAGAGGCCATCATGAAGTGCTGGACAAGGTTGGAAAATTAAACAAGGAGAATTAACACATAAGAAGAGGTCCGATACAGGGACTCTCCCTGCCATGACGATCAGGCCCTGTGAACATTGATAGGTTTTATACTGTACAAAGGATATTTTATGCCACGCCCCCTTTCTGGTTATGTTGAAAGTCTTGCTGCCTTGCCTAGCCAGCCCTGAGCACCTGACTCCACTTGAGTACCAATGAGATACTCCTGACCCAACTAACCCAACAGCTGAGATTATAGGCGTCTGCCACCATACTCCGGAGACTTTGGAGATGGAGTTATTTGAGTAGGTAAATGAATACGATTAAGTTTTAGCTTGCAGGGAGTGGTAGGATCAGACCTTGGGCCTTTAATTTAAGACTAGCCTGGGTAACTTAGGAAGACTCTGACTTAAAATATAAATCTAAAGATTTATTATTTGTATTTTAGGCGTATGACTGCTTTGCCTGCATGCATGTATGTGCACCATGTGGGTGCCTAGAGTGAGCAGGGGCCCAAAAAGAGCATCAGATTCCATGGAACTGGAGTTATAGATGGTTGTGAGCTGCCATGGCCATGTGGGTGCTAGGAGCTGAACCAGAGTCCTCAGGAAGACAAGGAAGTACGTTTAAGTGAGGAGCCATGTCAGCCAGCCCTACAAAACATACATTTGGAAACCAGATAGGGACATAGCTCAGACTCAGTAGTATAGAGCTTGCCTAGAATATGTGGGCCCTGGGGGCTGGAGAGATGGCTCAGTGGTTAAGAGCATTGCGTGCTCTTCCAAAGGACTCGAGTTCGATTCCCAGCAACCACATGGTGGCTCACAACCATCTGTAATGAGGTCTGGTGTCCTTTTCTGTCCTACAGACATATATGCAAACAGAATAGTGTGTCCATAATAAATAAATATTTAAAAAAAAAGAATATGTGGGCCCTGCATACAATTCCCAGGACGACCACCATCACTATTAATATGTATACAAATATACGTATATGTTTACGTGTAAGTAAATGAGACCCAAGTATACACATGTAATACTAGCACTTCGTAGGTGGAGGCAATAGGACCCAGAGTTTAAAGCCAGTTTCTCAATTTCGCAGCAAATTTTAGGCCATCTTAGGTAACAAGAGACCTGTCTCAAAAACAAACACACAAACAAACTAAAATACAATCAAAATAAAATGACAGGGCTGGGAAGGTGGTTTGGTAGCATGCTAGAGATGCAAATATGAGCCCCTGAATTTGGTCCCCAGTGCCAGGTCAAAAACTGCATGTGGAATCCTGCTCTTGGAGTCCCAGCAATGGAACAAGCAGGAAGAGTCCTGGGGTTCATTGGCAGACAACCCAGCCTTGTAAATCCACGGTCCCAGTGAGAGACCGCGTCTGAAAGAAACACGGTGGGGCTGGTGAGATAGCTCAATGGGTAAAGGGTTTGCCTTGAAAGTCTGGCAGCCTGAGCTGGGAAGCCACATAAAGGTGTTAGGAGAAAACCGACCCCACAAAGTTGTTCTTTGACCTTCTTCACATGTGTGCTATTCTCCAACATTGTACACATAAAATAATAATAATAATGATAATAATACGCAAAACAAAACCCAAGGTAGACAATTCCTGAGAAATGACATCCAAGATTTGACCTCTACATACACATGTTTACTCCTGTGAACACACACGCATGCACACACACACACTTTTGTCTATTTATCTTTGGGGGGGGTCTTGTTTTGTTTTGTTTGAGACAGGGTCTCTCTCTATGTAGCCCTGGCTATCCTGGAACTCAATATGTACACCAAGCTGGCTTCAAACTCACATAGCCTGTCACCTGAGTGATGGTGCTAAAGGCATGTGCCACCGTATCCGGCCAATGTTTAATTTCACTTTAGTTACATGAATATATTTGTGTCCCTCATATGTGTGTATGCCATGAGTGGGTACCACGAAGGGCAGAGTCGGCATCTGACGCCCTGGAGCTGGAGGCACAGGGCTGATTCCATAAGAAGCTTGACATGAGTCAGGAAGAGCAGTATGCAGATTTAACTGCTGGGTCTTCTTACTGCCCTCCCCCAAAAAATTAAAGAAAAAAAACCATGAATGAGTAAATTGATAAGAATCACCTGCCGGGCAGTGGTGGCACACATCTTTAATCCTAGCACTCAGGAGGCAGAGGCAGGCAGATCTCTGTGAGTCCAAGGCTAGCATGGTCTACAAAGAAAGTTCCAGGGGCTGGAGAAATGGCTCAGAGGTTAAGATCACTGACAAAGGTCCTGAGTTCAATTCCCAGCAACCACATGGTGGCTCACAACCATCTGTAATGAGATCTGATGCCTTCTTTTGGCCTGCCGGTGTACATGCAGGCAGAATACTGTATACACAATAAATAATAAAAAAAACCATATAAACAGAAAGTTCCAGGACATTCAGCGCTACACAGAGAAACTGTCTTGAAAACAGCAAAACAAAAAAATTACAGTTTCATTTGAACTTTTTAACATGAAAATATTGCTTTTAAGTATCAACACAAAATATTAGAACTTAAATGTGATGCCTGAAGGTGACCTGATTGTGAGGCCATGAGATGACATCAGAAAAAAGTCAAGAACTATAGAGGTGCCAGGTCATCTTAATGCCACTTTCTTCAGCTTTGTTGTGAGGTTTGTCTAAAGTGTGAGAGCTGTGTTTTCTGGAATTGTATCCATGTAAGTTTTTTATAATTATTATTATTAAATTGTGTCCCAGGCCTTGTGTTTTCTCACAGGTGCTTTCCTATTGAGCTATGTCCTCAATCTCAAGTAGGTTCTTAACACTCAAGTAACTACAATAAACTAGATACCGGCAAGTTCAAGTGGCTGTAGGTTAGATACTCAGCTTGGAGGTTTCCATAATTGACCCAGATGACCTTGTTGTGTTGTCTGCTATGAAACGGGATGCTCAAGAGTGGGTCGGTGGGGACGGTAGAGCTGTAGGACTCAGTTACAGATGTAGAAGGATGCTTGCCTGGCTAAGTGGAGAACTCCAGCTGCCATGACCAACATAATCTATTGTGAGTGGGAAAACTGCCCTAGGAGCTAGAAGAGAGATGGCTCAGTGATTAAGAGCACTTGCTGGGAACTGGATTCATTCCCCAGCACCCACCTAGAGGTTCATAACTGTCTGTAACTCCAGTCCCCGGGATGGCGATGCCTTCATCTGATACCCACAGGCATTACACGAGCATGTGGTGCACATACATACATACATGCAGGAAAATACACACACACATAAAACAAAATAAATAGAAAGAATTGCCACAAATACTCCTCTGCTCTTATCAACAATTCATCTATCTCACGACTGGAATCTGGGGGATCTGTACCCCTTTCAGAGTAATAACGTGTGGAAGAAGTAATGTTATTGGATGAACTGACTCCGGGATGCAAAGCCCAAGAGACTTCAGAAAAAGGCAAGAGTTCAGCCTGAAGTTCAGTTCTGACTGGATCACTCACTGATGAAAGACACACATGGTGGGGTTGGGGGTGGGGGGATAGAGACAGAGAGTCTGACTCAGCCAATAGTCAGCACCCAGGCCCAAGGCTCAAGAGCCTTCTGGACTTTCTACTTCCATTGAGACTTCAGCCCCATTAGCAAAGACAGGACTGGAAACAAGAGAATGGCTAATTCAACCCACAGATCCCTAAGAAAGATACATTGTTTTTCTGAGCCAGTACTTAGAAGGCTGAGGCAACTGCATCCCTCAGGGTTCAAGATTAGGATCTATGACAAAGAGTGCTCTAGGCCAGCCAGTGCTACACAGTGACATGTTGCCTCAAACAAAAAACAACAAAAACCAAACCCAGCTTGGGGGCACACACCTTTGTCCCAGGGGTCAGGAGGTAGAGGCAAGTGGACCTCTGAGTTCAAGGCCAGCCTGGTCTACAGAGTGAGTTTCAGGACAACCAGAGCTAAGTAGAGAGACCTTGTCTTAAAAACAAAACAAACAAACAAACAAACAAAAAAAACAAATAAAAATATTCCCCAGTCCCAAGTTGTTTTAAGCCATAGCTATTAAGTATTGATGTTTATTATTATTTATTATTGCCTTTTTGAGACAGGGTTTCTCTGTATAGCCTTGGCTGTCCCTCTGTAGGGATCTCTGGCTTCGAACTCACAGAGATCTGCCTGCTCTTCCTCCTGAGTGCTGTCTGTGATTAAAGGCATGCACCACCATACCCAGTGTTGTTTATTGTTTTTTTTTGTTGTTGTTTTGTTTTGTTTTTCGAGACAGGGTATCTCTGTGGCTTTGGAGCCTGTCCTGGAACTAGCTCTTGTAGACCAGGCTGGTCTCAAACTGACAGAGATCCGCCTGCCTCTGCCTCCCGAGTGCTGGGATTAAAGGCATCCCAGTGTTGTTTATGATGATAATGACGCTTATCAAACATCAGCAAGACAGTGAACTCTTTTTATTTTTAATAATTTATTTTTATTTTATGTACATTGGTGTTTTGCCTGTGTGCATGTCTGTGTGAGGGTGTAGGGTCCCCTAGAACTGGAGTTACAGACAGTTGTGAGCTGCCATGTGAGTGCTGGGAATTGAACTTGGATCCTCTGGAAGAGCAGCCAGTGCTCTTAACTGGTAAGCCATCTCTCCAGCCTCAAGACAGTTGTACTCTTAGCTGTGGAAAACAAAGAAGCCCTATAAAACATTGCATTAGTCAGAATTTTGTATCGCTGTGACCAAATACCCAAGAAAAACTACCTCACGGAGAGAGAGATCTCTTTTGGCTCTAAATTCTTTTTTTTAAAAAAATATTTATTGGGCTGGAGAGATGACTCAGAGGTTAAGAGCACCGACTGCTCTTCCAGAGGTCCTGGGTTCAATTCCCAGCAACCACATGGTGGCTTACAACCATCTGTAATGAGGTCCGGTGCCCTCTTCTGGTTTGCAGGTATACACACAGACAGAATATTGTATACATAATAAATAAACAAATAAAAAAAATAAAAAATATTTATTTATTATGTATACAATATTCTGTCTGTGTGTATGTCTGCAGGCCAGAAGAGGGCACCAGACCCCATTACAGATGGTTGTGAGCCTCCATGTGGTTGCTGGGAATTGAACTCAGGACTTTTGGAAGAGGAGGCAGCGCTCTTAAACTCTAAGCCATCTCTCCAGCCCTTGACTCTAAATTCTTTAGGGTAGGTCTCTGGTCACTTGGTTCTCTTGCACGCTGTGAAGTGTCTCATTGACAGTAGGAACATGTGATGGAGGAATTTCTTCACAGTAGTCAGGAAACGAAAGGAAGCCAGTTGTGAGCTGCCATGAGGGTGTTGTGAATTGAACCTGGGACTTCTGGAAGAGAAGCCAGTGCTCTTAACTGCTGAGCCATCTCTCTCTCTCTCTCTCTCTCTCTCTCGCTTTTTTTTGTTTGTTTGTTTTTCGAGACAGGGTTTCTCTGTGGCTTTGGAGCCTGTCCTGGAACTAGCTCTGTAGACCAGGCTGGTCTCGAACTCACAGAGATCCACCTGCCTCTGCCTCCTGAGTGCTGGGCTTAAAGGCGTGCGCCACCACCGCCCGGCGAGCCATCTCTCCAGTACCCACCCCACCCCACTTTGTGTGTGTGTGCACATGTGCACTCATGTGCACACGTATGTTCTGGGGGTTGAATACAAGGCAGGCCTCATGTATGCCACTGAATTACAATTCCAACCTCTGTGAATAAATTTAAATGCCAGGAAAACAGAGATGCCTATCTCTTTCAGCAAACCTGGGACAGCGTCTGGTCCAGCATGTGTAAAATATGCTCAGTAGACTTTTTTTTTTTTTTTTTTTTTTTTTGGTTTTTCAAGACAGGGTTTCTCTGTGGCTTTGGAGCCTGTCCTGGAACTAGCTCTGTAGACCAGGCTGGTCTCGAACTCACAGAGATCCACCTGCCTCTGCCTCCCGAGTGCTGGGATTAAAGGCGTGCGCCACCATCGCCCGGCTTCTCAGTAGACTTTTTTTGTTTTTTATGACAAGGCTCTTGGGTTCAAACTCACTATGTAGCTAAGGCCATAATGAGTTTGAACTCCTGACCTTCCTGCCTTCACCTCATAAATCCTGTGATTATAGGCCTAGGCCACCAAGCCTGACTTTTTTTTTTTTTTTTGACAAGGTCTTACGTATGAGTCTTGGGTGGCTTGATAATTGTTTAGCCCAGACTGGTCTTAAACTCACAGCGTCTTCCTGCCTCAACCTCTCAAGTTCAGAAATCAAAAAAATATTTGTTGAGCCCGGCGGTAGTGACACAGGCCTTTAATCCCAGCATTCAGGAGGCAGAGGCAGGTGGATCTCTTGAGTTCAAAGCCAGCTTAGTCTACAGAGGGACAGTCAAGGCTACACAGTGAAACCTTGTCTTGAAAAACAAAAACAATTCAAAATTTTCAATAAATGAATGCCCTGATTATAATAACGAAACCTCAGACTGCACAATCACACGCTGAAGCAATTTCCCCAAGAAAAAGAACTCCAGGCCTGTGATTATATCCTAGAAGACCAAAAACTACCAACAAAAAGTCCAGCCTGAATGCTGGGGAAAGCAGGGATATACTGGAATTCTGTTTATTATGTTTATTCCCCTAACCCAAGGTTGCTAGAGACCTTAGAAAACGGAGGCCCAGAATCTTCTTTTCCCCTCCCCACGAAGAAGCTTTCTTTGTGTAGCTCTGGCTGTTCCGGAACTCACTCTATAGAGTAGGACCCGAGGCCTCTGCCTCCTGAGTAGTGGGATTATAGGCATGTGTCACCATTGCCAGTTTCAGAGGCGTAGAATCTTTTCAATACAACCTCCTGTCCAAAGCTACGTGTAGCGGTGCAATCCTTTAATCGGTACTGGGGAAACAGAGGCAATTGAATCTCTTGTGAGTTTGAAGCCAGCATGATCTATATAGAGAGTTGCAGGCCAGTCAGGGTTACAAGGTGAGACCAACACTCCAGTCAACCACACCAGGTATTTTCATTTTCCTTTTATGTTTTCACAACAGGTGTTTTCCCATCTACATTCACAGCCTCTTTGGCTAGACTGCAAATGGGCAAGTACCTCTAGGACCCCGAGTTTCTTTCTCTTTCTTTATGAATGAACAGGCTTAGGTCTACGCATGTGCAGCTCCCAAAGCTCCCGCTCCACGTGAGGCCCACCGGTCCCTCCTTGTGGGCGACTCCGCCCTCCTTCATTCTAATGGACCAATGGGGAGCAATCTAGGAGGCGGAGCCTGGAGCCGCCCGGCCGGGTATTCCGCCCCTCCCCAGCCCCCGCTGCCCGGCTCCCTTGCGTAGAGCCGCTGTGTTGTGATCACGTGGGCTGCTCGGGGCGCGCGGCTTGTTTTGGTTTTCCTTCCGCTTGCCGGGCGTAGCTTCGGTGAGCTGCTGTCCTTCCCGGGCTCCACCGCCGCCTGAACCCCGGCCGGTGTTCGGGCTCTCTCGGCCCGCGCTCTTAGGAGTCCCTCCGGGCGGCGTCCTGTCATGCCGCTGGTGCGCTATAGGAAGGTGGCCATCCTTGGGTACCGCTCCGTAGGTGAGTCTCCGCCCTCCGGAGATCACCAGCGCACCGTTGCTTTGTGGCCAGAAGAGGCGCGCTGTCGCGGGAACGTGACACGAGGAGCCAATGTGGCCTGGGAAGAAGTCAGTTTTACTGCTAGGCAATGGAAGGGTGGAGGGATGCTGGAAGAGGAGCGCTCAAGGGTTAAAGTGGACGGGGCTGTGGTTGCATCAGTGGTCCCCGCATTACTCTGGGAGCAGGGGTGGGATCAGCATCTGAAAGCTTGGTGGAGATCTACACTTGCAAGTGTCCTTGGGCTGGTGCACTAGATACTGGGGAGTCCTGGATCTTCCAAAGGGTGAGGTGGGGTGGGGCACGGAAAGGCTTCCTGCGGCGCTGCTGAATGCTCCCAATAATCAAACTGCTGCGGAACCAACGCGTTAGGATGTTGGTAATAATAGGCCAAGGGGAAGCATTGGTTGGGGTCTCTCACTGACTGGGATGCTGATTTGTGGTGCGTTTTGGTCCTGGTCACAGTCCGAAAGGACAAAAGTGTAAATATGGATGGATGATTGTATTACAACAATCTCTGGTCCTTAAAGGGAAGACATCTTTGGCACATCAATTTGTGGAAGGCGAGTTCCTGGAAGGCTACGATCCTACAGTGGAGAATAGTGAGTAGTGTTCTTTAGTGTGAAAGGGATGAACCTAGATAGATTGGGTGCCTTTTCCAGCTCCATAATTTGAGATTTCTTTGTTACCAAGGGGCTGATTTATTTGTGTTAATCAGTTCTGGGAACCCTGTTCTGTGCGTGTCTAGACAGCAATGCTTTTAGCCTTCCTAATGCTGTGAACCTTTAATACAGTTTATGTTGGGATGATTCCCCCAACCATAAAATTATTTCGCGGCTATTTCTTAACTGAATTGTTAATATCTGATATGCAGGATATGTGATACTTGATCTCCAAAAGATTGTGACCCACAGATTGAGAACCTGTGGTCTAGAGAGTTCTGCAAGGTTCTAGCCCAGAATAGTGTAGAATCTATGGTGTACTAGAGATGAGGACAGCAAGAACCCTAGCGTGTCTCTCCAGTTTTCTGGAGAGTTCCCTGGAACTAGTCTGTCTCTGTCACTGCCAGGGTCAGGAATATAAAGGAAGACACGTCACTGGCCCTATAAAGCACCTCACAGTAAATACGTTTTCCTCTTTGTTTTTCCAGCTTACAGCAAGACAGTGACTCTTGGCAAAGATGAGTTTCACCTACATCTAGTGGACACAGCAGGGCAGGTACAAGTTGGGTAGGGTGCCCAAATATTGCAGTTCAGCCCTATGTAGTCTTGTGGTCTGTGTGGTTCGTGTGTGATGTAGTATGGAAAGAAAAACATTTTAGCTTTTAACAGTGTGCAAGGCTCATTGGAGAAACTACATACTTGTTTAATGGGAATAAGAAATATCCCAGGGAGGCTCACTTGTGTGGTATTTCACCAGTTTATGCTATTTGAATGGTGTGGCCCCAAATACTCACGTTTCTGTTTCTTGTTAGGATGAGTACAGCATTCTGCCCTACTCGTTCATCATTGGGGTTCACGGTTATGTACTTGTGTATTCTGTCACCTCTCTGCATAGGTATGTGACTAAGATTCTGAGTGGGGCTTGGCAGGGCTCAGCAGTTATCCTAGACCTAAGATTATTGCTCTATTTCTTATGTTTGAAGCTTCCAAATCATTAAGAGCCTGTACCAAAAGCTACATGAAGGCCATGGTAAAACTCGGTAAGTGGCCCTAGGAAGTAGAGTGTGGGCATGAGGGTGTGGAAGAAGGCAAAAGTGTGAATTCCGAAGAGACTGGACATAGGTCATGCCTGACTTATTTGGGGAATCATCCAGCTTTGCTGTCGTTGGAGTAGTTGGGGTCCGTAGAGAATGGGAAGGGGCTCTGATTGTGATCTAGTAGTAACTGCTGCTTCATCACAGGCTGCCGGTGGTGCTTGTGGGGAACAAGGCAGACCTCTCTCCAGACAGGTGTGTAAGTCTCTGATGCTCACGGCACAGGAAAGAGAGCTGTACTAGAGATCAGTCAAGCTGTAGTCCTTCCTTGACTCTGAGACAGGATTCTCACCGTGTAGCCCAGGCTGTCCTTGAGCTCCCTGGCCTCTTGCCTTTCTGATAGTGCCGGCTGAAGTTATTAGGGTGGCTTCCCACGCCTAGCCATTTTCCCCTTTTCACCATTACCTTCATGGTTATTTATCATACAGCAATAATTCATATTTCCAGCTTCAGTCTTATTTTACCCATCATGCTTTTGTTTACATGTATTTTCTCTCACCTTGCTCTCATCAGACCTTGGGGGAGGGGTGTGAAACATCAGAGGAAATCTAAGTCTTAAAGAATTCTCAGAGAGCTCGCGGACATTATCAGCCTTCCATCTTTATGTCCCACATTTGCTTCTAGAGAGGTGCAGGCAATTGAAGGGAAGAAGCTAGCAGAGTCCTGGGGTGCAACGTTTGTGGAGTCGTCTGCTAGAGAGAATCAGGTGCCTAACCTAAAGACTAGCTTGGTAACATGGTTGACAGTGTCTTTCCTTACACACTGCTTGGTGGTGGGGATGGTGAGGGAGTGGTGTGTTTGCCTCAGGGCTGGGTAGTATTGGCACCCAACCAACTGACTGAATCTGCTTATTCCTTGTAGCTAACTCAAGACATTTTCATCAAAGTCATCCAGGAAATTGCCCGTGTGGAGAATTCTTATGGACCAGACCGCCGATGCTATCTTATGTGAGCTCTTGGCACGGAATACCTGCCTTGTTTCTGCTGCAGGCATTTTCCAGCCTGCAGTGGGGGGCAGACCCTCAGGACTTAACTGGTATGGTTGCCAACTATGTCCCTGGCCCTCTGGGCACACAGTATGGTACCCTCATCTTTGCACACTCATCCCAGGTTCTGGTAGCCTGGATGTTAATGTTTACAAAGGGGCAAGATGTCTCATGGTCACTGGCTTCTAACTCCTTGTTTTTCTAAATGAACTTTTACAATCTGCACAGTTGGGATATGAGTCTTGGGCACTGGTTATCCAGGTCCCACCCTCCTGGGTAGGTTTTGGGTGTTGGTTGGGTAAGGGCATTTGTTGCTTGGCAGTTCTGAAGTAGAGCTGGTTCCTGGGCTGACAATGTGTATTTGCAAATAAACTGAGAAATCTTTTGTTGTCGACTTCTGTGTCTGGGGAGCGCCGAGGAGTGGACAGTAGGAAATCTTGTCTTACTCCTCACTAAGGACCACTACCCTCAGCTTTAACTACTTGCCCTTTTCACTTATTTTGCTGTTTGTTTGTTTTCTCTACTTCACCAAGTTCTATCGGGCTGTCCCACCCATCTCCCAAAGTTTGTGGGTGCTGAAGATCCCCCTAACTGCAGACCTACTGCCCCTAGTGACTAGCTGCCCTATGCTGACGAGCTGTTGTCCTGGGACCTTGAGAATGGCTACATCTCAGCATGGAGGAAGGAAGCCCCTCATTTCTAATGATGTCAAGGAGAGTAGAGGCAGAGGCTAGAAGTATGTGAATTGAGAAAAGCAAGAAATAGTGTTTTTGGTGGACATTAGTTCTGCCATCCCTCATGTCCCTTGTCCCTTTCAATATAGTGCTTTTTTTTTTTTGTCTTTTTCTTTTATCCATTTGGTTATCTTTTTGTGCCTTGCACACCTTTGGAATTGTGCTATATATTTTAGGTGTCAAGGATTTGTTTCTGTCCAGTCTGATTAACTGTTGCAGTAGGATGGATATTTCAGCTAGTAAGGGGTGGACCTTTTCTACTCTACTGTTAAAATTGTGTGTGGGGGTGTACACGTGAGTGCAGGGACCTGAGGAGGCAGCAGCATCCGATTCCTTGGAACTGTAGTTCCCAGCAGTGGTGAGTTTCTGAACATGGGTACTGGAATCTGGACATGGTCCTGCATAAGCTGAGCTGTCTTTCCAGCCCCTGCCTCTGTTTTTCTTGACTCCTCACCCACCCCCCACAAATTCACCTCAAGGGGAGTTGTAACGGTTACCTAAGAGGCACCATAGTGTAACAGAAGGCAATGACCTCTGCTAAGTGGGGAAAGCTGAAGTACCCAGTCAGCCTGAGTTTCCCATTTGTGAAGTAGGGTTAAGTTGGCTTCAGGTGTGGTGGTATGCCTCCTATCATCATTTTGATGGCTGAGGAAGGAGGAGGGGGGCATCCTGGGCTGTATATCAAGATTTCACACATCAGCCAAATACTCTGCCACCCAGCTATAGCTCCAGTCCCTTTTGTTGTTGAGACAGGGTTTCTCTGTGTAGCCCTGACTCTTCTGGAACTCATTCATTCTGTAGACCAGATCTCGAACTCAGATATCTGCCTGCCTTTTCCTCCGGAGTGCTGGGATTAAAGGTGTGTACTGGCACTACCCAGATATTCCTTTTTTAAAAAAATTAGTATTTAAAATACTAATTTATTTTTGAGACAGGGTTTCTCTGTAGCTTTTTGGTTCTTGTCCTGGAACTAGCTCTTGTAGACCAGGCTGGCCTCGAACTCATGGAGATCCGCCTGCCTCTGCCTCCCGAGTGCTGGGATTAAAAGTATTTTAAAAATATTATGTGTGGGGCTGGAGAGATGGCTCAGTGGTTAAGAGCACTGCCTGCTCTTCCAAAGGTCCTGAGTTCAATTCCCAGTAACCACATGGTGGCTCACAACCACCTGTAATGAGATCTGGTGCCCTCTTCTGGCCTGTATACTTAATAAATAAATAAAAAAAAAAAAAAATATTATGTGTGGGGCTGGAGATATGGCTCAGTGGTTAAGAGCACTGACTGCTCTTCCAGAGGACCCGGGTTCAATTCCCAGCACCCACATGGCAGCTCACAACTGTCTGAAGATCCAGTTGAAGGGGATCTGACACCTTCACACCAATGCACATAAAATAAAGTTAAATAAAGCATAAAAATATTAAAAAAAATATTATGTGTGGGGGCATACGATAGCGTTTAAGTGGAGGTTAGAAGGCAACCTGCAAGAGTTGATTCTCTTCTACAATGTGTCCTGGGGATCGATCTCAGATCTTCAGGTATGGCAAAAAGTGTCTTTTATTCATTGGGCCAGTTAGCCCTCTAGCGAGTTCTTTTTAAGTTTTTTTTTTTAAAATATTTATTTTTAGCTGGGTGGTGGTGGTGCATGCCTTTAATTACAGCATTTGGGAGGTAGAAGCAGGTAGATCTCTGAGGCCAGTCTGGTCTACAGAGTGAGTTCTAGGACAGCCAGGGCTACACAGAGAAACCATGTTTTGAAAAAACAAATAAAAACAACCAAAAAAACAACAAAAAAGATTTATTTTTACCGTATGGGTGTTTTGTCTACATGTACACCTGTGCACCACTCACGTATTATGCCTTCTGAGGCCAGAAGAGGGCATCAGATCTCTTGGAAATGGAGTTATGGATGGTTGTGAGCCTCCAAGAAGGTTCTGGGAACCAAATCTAGGTCAGCTGGAAGATCAAGCAGTGTGTGTTTTTAACCGCTGAACAATCATTCAGCCTCTGAATATACTGAAATAGGGTCTCCCTAAATCGCCTAGGCAGGCGTTGACCCTGTCAGTGCTGTTAATCCTCCCAGTAGCTGGAATTACAGATCGGTGCCACCAAGCCTGCTATTTTTTTAAAAATTTGTTTTTGGGCCAGGCGGTGGTGGTGCACGCCTTTAATCCCAGCACTCGGGAGGCAGAGGCAGGCAGATCTCTTGTGAGTTCGAGACCAGCCTGGTCTACAAGAGCTAGTTCCAGGACAGGCTCCAAAACCACAGAGAAACCTTGTCTCGAAAAACAAAAAAAACAAAAAAAAAATGTTTTTGTTGTCCTTTTTTTTTCTTTTTTTTTTTTTTTTTTGGTTTTTCGAGACAGGGTTTCTCTGTGGTTTTGGAGCCTGTCCTGGAACTAGCTCTTGTAGACCAGGCTGGTCTCGAACTCACAGAGATCCGCCTGCCTCTGCCTCCCGAGTGCTGGGATTAAAGGCGTGCACCACCACTGCCCGGCCTTTGTTGTCCTTTTGATAGGATTGTGTGTGTCTGTGTGTAAAACATGCTGTGGTGCATTGTGGAGATCAGAGAGCAACTTTCAGGAATTAATGCTCTCCATCCACTGTCCTGGGGATCAAACAGGCTTGGTAGCAAACTACTTTACCTCCAGAGCCCATTTAACTCTGGCCTTCACATTACTGGATTATAGGACTGCAGTGCCAAACTCAGGGTAAGACTTTATATTAAAAAGAAGCCTTGGGGGTGGAGAGATGCTTCAGTGGTTAAGAACACGTATTTGTCTTACAAATGGACCCAAGTTCAATTCCCAGCACCCACATTAGGCAGTTTACAACTGCTTGTAATTCCAGCTTCAAGGGGTGGCCCTAACCTCAGGTACATGTACGTGTAAATAAAAGAAAAAAGAAAAGAAAAAAAACCTTGGAGCTCAGTGGTTAATGGTGCTTAATGCTTTTGCAGAGGACTGAGGTTTGGTTCCCAGCCCCACATAGTGGCTCCCAAGCACCTGTAACTACAGTTCTAGGGGCTCCAATGCCCTCTTCTGGCCTCTGGAGGCTCATGCATTTATGTAGTACACAAACTCACAAGGATACATACAAATACACATCTAACTAAAAGTTTTGAGTCTGTTTCAGAGGATTAAAGTGAGAAATGAGGGGCCAGGTGTAGCACATGTCTTTAATTCCAGCGCTCAGGAGGCAGAAACAACATGGATTGAGTTAGAGGATAGCCTTGTCTACATGGCAGATTCCAGGTGGGATAGTCTCGTCTACATGGCAGAGTCCAGGTGGGTCAGGGTTACATAATACGACCTTGTCTTAAAACAAAAATGTGAGAATTGAGGTAATATACACAATGTTCAGGATAGTGCATCATAGATTAACCAGTCAGTACTAGTATCTTCTAGTGAGGGTCTGCTTTTCCTTTTTGGGTACAGGCAGCAGAGAGGTGCCTTCTAGTTTTCAATTCCTAGTTAAACTTGTTCTTCTATAGCTTGGGATCATTTAGAAGTTTCTTCTTAAAAAAATTGCTGAAATGGGGTTTAGTGGTTCAGTGTTGAGACTACAAATCATGGTGCCAATGTATGGATAGCAGGATGTGTCTGCTACTGATCCCTCCTACGGCCATGGCCAGATCAGCACTAACCAACATGGAAGGTCACACGTGACTAAGTTTAACATAGTTATAATTAAGTTGCTGAGTTGCACCACCTACCAACATTTCAAAGTACTCAATAGCTACATGTATCTAATGGCTATATTCCTGTGGATACAGCGCATTTCCATCAGAATGAATCATTCTCTGCTTTTCCCACAAACGTTGCCTCAGACCTAATTTGCCAGCTTCTTTCTACTTTTTCCTCTTTAAAAAAAAAACTTTTCAAAATTACACCGATTTATTATTGTTTGTGTGTGTGTGGGCACAATGGGTGTGTGGAGGTCAGAGGACAACTTGTTCTCAGTTCTCTCCTTCACTAGGTGGGCCTCAGGGGTTGAACCAGGTCTTCCGTTTACCCCTCAGGCCATCTCATCCTCAGGCCCTTAAATTTTTTTTTTTTAATCTACGGGGAAAACGTTGTCTTTGGTTTGAATTATGGGTTAATTTCTTAGGGTGATTCCTTGATTTCCTTTAGTTTAGCCTCAGTCTTTTCATCTGTAATATGGAGAAAATTCCCCAATGCTAGTGAGAAAAGCTAAGACGATATAAAGTATCAAGTAAACAGTTAATTTGTCTCAACCTGCTTACTCCATGTATAGTCTATGCAGAAAAAGTAATTCTATTTTCCCTATCATTCAGACTTGGGGTGCGAGCGCTTGCCAAGGTCTTATCCAGATTAACAAAATTCCAGCCAACTAGTAGGGTATTTAGCTTTTTTTTTTTTTTTTTAAAGAAGAGAGAGAGAGAGGCAGGTTCAGAAGATTTTCGGGAAAAATTAAATACGGGATGGGATACTCTAGATAGATGTTTTGGGGATCGTGAGAACACCGACAGTCCTTCGGCACGAAAGGGTCTTGGAGTTAGAAGACCTGAGACTCGTCCAGCTCTCTTCCGGCCCCCGAACGTGGCAAGAACCCACCCTTTGCAGCGCCAGGCGCCGTGCCTCACTTTCTCCATTTGCGGACTCCAGTTCCCAGGATGCAGAGCAGCGACCAATCTCGAGGCTCTTTTTCCATGCCCCCCCACCCCATGGCAAAGATTGTCCCCAGCCAAAACAAGGAGTTTCAAGGGCCAATGACTTTAGGAAACAGAATTAAGAAGTGGCTAAACTCCTAATTTCACCACCCAGGAGGTAAAGGAGGCAGTTCCTGAGCCGCGGCGAAGAAGTGGGGGGCTTAATTCCCACGTGTCTGCCCGGCGGCCAGCCTGGCGCAGTAGGGGTTAACCTGCGGCGGAAGGATCCCGGAGCGTGTGCGTAGAACTGCAGAGTCACAGCCTTTCCTCCGAGAGGGTTGTACCCCTCCGCCGCCCCGCTCCAACACAAAATAGGGCCTCCTCTTCTCCTTTCTCCCCTTCTTGAGTGGGGTTCCCCAGGCAAAAGGCACCCCCTGGACCTCGCTCCGGACGCTCCTCGAGTCTCTACGACCGCTGCTCAGATCTCTGGCGAGGAAACAGGCTCTTCGCAGGAACCACCCTACCGGCCGAGCAGGAGGCGGAGGGGGGGAGGCGGAGCGGCGCCGCGCTGCACTACTTTCCTCTCCGGTTGCAAATGGCTGCCTCGTTCCCCACTTTCCGCTCAGTTTCCTGACCCCCCGGCGCCGGGAGCCGGGGCTGGACCATGCACCTCTAGACCCCCCGCGATCATAGCCTGCCGGGGGTCTAGGGGGTGCTGCGGACTACAGCCGGCCAGGCCGGGGGCGGGGCAGCTCCCGAGGCCAGAGGGGAAGGGAGGCGAACGCTGGGCCTGGAGCGGCCGGAGGGGAGCGGGCAGAGGGCTCGCACCGCCCGCCCCTTCCTCTTCCTCGCCCACCAACCCTCCTCCCTTCCCCGGGGGGGAGCAGAAGGTGGGGGGCTCGAAGCCGCCGAGGGGGGACGCTCGGGGTCGAGGAGCCCTGCGCTGGGTGTGTGTCAGGTTCGGCCCCGCCGGCTCCGCGTCGCCGTAGCTCGCGCGGCCCCGGGGCGCCGGCCGGGCGGGGAGAGGGGCTCGGCGCGGCTGCGAGGGGCTCACGTTCCATCCGGGCCCGGCGCGCGGCGCGGCGCGGCATTCCTTCCGGGCTGCTGGGGAGGCGCCTCGACGTTCCATCTGGAGAGCCTCGACGTTCCGCCCGAGCCCGGCGCGGGCGGCCGGGGCGCTGGCCGGGCCCTAGGACTGGGAGGCCGCCCGGCGACGCTGATGCGGAGCCTGCTCGCCCAAGATCAAAGCCACCGGTGCTCTCTTTGTGTCCGCTCGGGATTCGCCGCCCTGGGGCTGTCCATGGAAACCTAAACTGCTGGAACCCGAGGCAGAGAACCCCTTTTGGCTTCTTGCTTTTTTTTTTTTTTTTCCTTCCCGGGGAAAGGGTGGCCACTCCGACCTGGATTTACCGTTCTTGGCCCCCTTAAGCCCCCCCGAGTGGGGGGCGGCTGTGATCGCTCTGGCGGTTGGAGGTCGGGAAGCGGCCCGGGCTCTGGCCATGTTCTCGGATGAGGATTTCTGGATCGCCCTGTGAAGAGGTGAGTGAAGTCCGCCCGGCCTGGGCCCAGAAAGGGCTGGACTGGGGGCACAGCCAGATGGACTATCTTGGCCGGTGCTGGCCTTTAGGTTGGAGAAGGGGGTGCCAGAGTTGGGAAGGGTTCCTTTGGCAGGGTCTGTCAAGGCAACCTGAGCCAGCCACCAAGGCAGAGCTGAGGCCTGGTTTCTTGGGGTGTGCCTCTTTAAATATTTGGGGTTCAGGGAACTACAGGAGTTTGGGAACATGTCCAGATAGCCTCTCTGCCTGTTTATTTTTGTGTTGAGGGAGTTCGACCAAACTAGAACCCAGGCCCTGAGGCCAAAACCAATCCCAGGCTGCTGTCCCTCACCCCCAACCCCCAGGGTTCCTTGGAACAGATCAACCTGGGGTGGGGGTGCCACTGCCGGGTCGGACTTACTGCCAGATTGGACTTTAATATTGTTCCTACCTAGCCGGGCACCCACAGCAGTCTGGGAAACTCAAGGAGCCTTGGGTCCTTCACCAGGGGGAGGGTGGGTGGAAACTGGTGTGATGAAGAGGGGTGGCTGGGGCAAGAAGGTGGGGCAGGGGCAGCTCTGGCCTTGCTGGTTCAACTTTAAACTACCCCTGCCTGGCAAAGTGACCCCAGAAAGGCCTAGTGGTGTGTTAACCTGCTTTGCCTCCCCTCCTCTCGGGATGGACATAATCTCCAGGGGATTATAGAGGAGGCCGTTGAGATTTGTTCTCTACGAATGTGGGCTGCAAAAAAATGGCTTTTGTCTCCTGCTTTCTCTGGGCCTAGTGTAGAGAGTTAGCTGTCCATGAGTCCCTGACTGATCCCGAAGGTCCCTGCCAGACCTCTAAAATGCTTTTCTGGCCACTGAGTGGTAAATAGTTCTCTGATGCTCTCCCAGCCCCGCAGAATAAGGTGGCTTTACCTCTTTGGTGGAGAAATGACTTTATTTGTGCTCTTTTCTGCTGGAAGCCAGTGTTTCCACCCCTGGTAGGAGGTGCTGGGGAGAAGGGGTGTGTATGTGCAGCAGGAAGGGTGCAGCATGAACCTCCCGCCTCAGCCTCTGGGCACTGGGCTGGGACAGCCTCTCTCACACCTGTCATGCTGCCCAGCAGGGATTTGGCTCCCTCATTTCACCCCCTCCAAAATACATTTGCTAGATCTCCTTGAGTCTTGTCTCAGAAAGGGGAAAGTAAGGTTTCGGGGAGGTGGCACAGGGGTGGTGGAGTGAGGTGAGCTGTCACCTGTGGTCTCTGCCTGTTGTCTGCTCCTCAATGAGTTTCTTAGGTGGCACTGTACCTTGTTAGCTCTCACTGCCCCCTAGGCTGACCCGACCCAGGGACAATGTGTTACCATTTGCCTCCTTCCTAGAGGACTGCCCGAAAATGGGGGTGGAGAGAGGTGTGGTTTGATTCTCTAGCTGGGAACCAGGAAGTCCTGAGCCCCACTGAAGAGCTGTTCACTCAAGGGACTGCTCCAGCCTTTCACCCCTCCAAGCCTCCGTTTCCTCCCTTGCAGAGAAAATGGAGTGAAATCTATTGGTCTAGGGTGAACACAGGAAGGAGAGTAGCTGAGTAAATCTCTGCCTTCTTGTTGTTTGGGCCTTTTAGATGTAAGACTAAGAGGTGTCAGCTCCTAGAACAGAGGAAGCCTGGCCCAGGTACTAGCCTAGTTTCGATCCAGGGAAAACCCCCTTGGGATATATGTGTGTGTCTGTGTTTACTGACTGAATGATGGGACGTGGGGTGGGGGACCTTTGCCTTTATTTGTTTAAATGCCTCCAGGGACTTGATTGCTGTGCGCTTGGTATTTCGGTATAGATGTTGGTTGGACTTCAGGCTCGAGCAGTCAGGGTCTAAGGTTTCAGCTTCTTGGAGATGCTCCTGGATTCTTTATGGTACAGAAAAGGACAGTTTGCTCCTTGCTGTTGAAGCTTTCGCCCTCCCTAGCTCCATGAGTGGGACTCCTACTTTGGAGGACATTGCTGCTCTGTTCCTCAAGGCTAGATGAAGAAGGTAGTTTCTGTACCTTCTTGGGCAGCGCTAGCTTTACCAGCCTCAGAAAGCTGTGCTTGGGGGAGGGCAGAGGAATTTGTCCCTCTGGCCTTGTGTGAGGCGGTCCTCCTACCCACTGTATTATCACTGTTGTTTTCTATTTGTTGCTGTTTGTGGCGCCTTTGGCCTCAACTCTGAGAACAGAGTTGGTGGAGGATCTGTAAGGAAAATATGGTAAGATGCAAACATTTAGAAAATTTTGAAGTCCTCTTGGACCTTTGGTGTGACCACTGAGTAGGAAGAGGGGCCTGACTTGAGTCTTGACCTCCAGTTCCCTCTTACCACAGGTGACTTGTAAGGGCTTCTTGAAGTTCAGAATACTTTTCTGTAAGCTGGCCAGATAAGCATCCTGCTTTCTTTTAAATGGACTGCTGTGTGTAAGGTTTGGGAAAAGGTGGTTTGGGAATGGAGTCAATAGGTGTCAGATGAAGCCTTGAGTCCCTGACCTGGTGGGGCTCGAGTGGTAGGAGGAAAGTAAGGTAACATCCTTTACTTCGACATGGCTCGGGGTGTTGCCAGCGCTGGAAATGAAATTGTGAATGTAGGGAAGGAAATCTGATGCCATGCTAGCTGGGGAATTGATTTCTGATCATGGGCACTCTGAGTGTTTCCCTTGTTGTTTAGCCCCCAAGTGATTGACCGGGATATTTGCTGTCCGGTGTTAGAGGACAGGATTATCTGTACCCAGGTTGGTGTGATCACTGGCTACACAAGAGGAGAGGGAATGATGGGAGATGAATTTCCCAGACCTTTAGTATTTGCAGTTATTTTTCTGGGTTCTCTGCACCTCACCATCACCATCTGATTAAGAAAAGGGCCCACCCTTCTCACCAACAGCTGCAGGCACTTATCCTTTTCACCCTTCTTCTGTAGGGTTTCTTTCGTAGTTATAATCTGGTAATTCTTGTCTGTTTAAACAGTTTAACTATGTAGCTCTGACTGGCCTGGAGCTCTCTGTGTAGACCAGGCTGGCCTCCAACTTGGATTGATCCCTCTGTTTCTGTCTCCCAAGAAATGGCATTATTGAATGTGCCACCAGGCCTAGTATCTCTGTAATTCTTACTCTTAACTCTCTTGGCCTTTGTATAATACTTACTGTGCTGCCTTAGAGGTCAAGGAAAATTCACCAAATGTCCTGTGGGTCTTAAGCTTTTCAGGTGTAGATTTGTGTATTTCATTGGGTTTTGATATATGCTGGACTCTATGAGATGGGAGAGAGGGACCGTTAACTGCGAGTATTTGGAAACCCTGCTTGACATAAGAGGAAGGAAACTATTCTGCTCTGTTATGTCCTGCCCCATTTAGCCCTCCTCCAAGTAGCAATGTGCTTCCTGAGACTACAACTCCCAGCATGCTTAGCCCCAGGCCTGTTTACACATGCTCAGTAACTCTTAAGGCCCACTTCTGTTAACTACTAAGAGCATCTAAGGAAGAAGGGCAGTTGGCGTTGCCAAGGGCAACAATCTGAGGCCTTCATGCTAAGTGAGACCCAGAGCTCCTTTAGGACTGGGGCCGGTGGTGGTCCTGAGACTCATGACTAGCAACTGAGGGTTCTGTTTGTTGTGTTTGGGATGTCCTTGTTGAAAGCAGTGGAGATCCATTCACAGCTAGCCTTTAGTTTAGTGCTGTGTTGAATCTCTTGCAAGACCCTAGGACTCTTCCTTTTGAGAGAGGGATTTTGGCATGACTGAGACTTCTGCATCATGATTACCCAGTGATTACTTCCAGGACTGTAGGATAGTAGCTAACCTGAGACCTGAGAATAAAGGCCAGGGAATAGGGCCCAGGAGTTAAGATGAGACAGTGGATTCTACTAAATGTAACTGGATGTATTTTTAGTTATATGTGATTGCCCTAGGAACTGTTATAGAGTAGGGTGGAGGTGGGAAAGTAGGAATCAGGATGAGAGGAGGTATGTGTTTGGGGAAGAGGTTGGTAGTGGAATATGATTTCGAATACTTTTACTTGTCATTACTATAGAAGTTTGCAAGACAAGGTTTGTCTCTGATGTCTAAAGGGTCTGATTACCATTAGTTGATTTCTTATAAAGGGAAAAAGGGTCATTGGAGAAGTTTACTGCATATACGAGTATCTTTTGGCACCAACAGGTCTCCCCGAGAGGGCCCTGCCCAGTCGGAGAGAGGGATGGACAGCCAGAAGCCGCCTGGTGAAGATAAAGATTCAGAACCGGCAGGTGAGTAAGGACAATTTCTGAGTTTGCCGACAGCTTTTGGCTCCTCATGGGTAACCCTTTATGTCTAGTTCTGGCACAAGTCCTGGCTAAGTCTGTAATAGACAGGAAATTGGAGAACTTTGTTCTTTGAGACAAAAGTTTCAATGCCACTGTGAGCTATTGAGGGTTTAGATAATTTTCATGCATCTGATGAGCGAACTTGGGAGTCTAAGTCAGGCTGATGTGTACTGTTCTGTTTATATTAGCTGATGGACCTGCAGCCTCTGAAGAGCCGGGTGCCACTGAGCCAGACCTTCCTAACCTGTGTGTTGGGGAGGTCTCTGTCCCCAGCTCTGGGAGTCCCAGGCTTCAAAAGCCTCCTCATGACTGCAGGTAACTTGTCTGTGGAAACGGGACTTTCTGGGCACATAAAGATTTGATTAGTGTGTCTAGGGCTTTACAGAAGAAGCTGTGGGGAGTGAAGTGAAGAGGATGCATGCATATGCCCCTCATGTGGTCATCAGGCCTGCATAGTGCTGATGTTTGTGTGTCCACAGTGGGGGTCCAGCACGGCGTTGTGCTCTCTGTAACTGCGGGGAGCCCAGCCTGCATGGGCAGAGGGAGCTACAGCGCTTTGAATTGCCATTTGACTGGCCCCGGTCTCCAGCGGTGTCCTCTGGGGGAAACCTGGGGCCCTGTGAAGCAGTGCTGCTCAGTGAGGACCTGTCACAAATTGGTTTCCCTGAGGGCCTTACTCCTGCCCACCTAGGAGAACCTGGAGGTAAGTGAGAGAGGTGGGCTTGGAAGCAAAGTAGAGGCTGGGCAGTCTTGAACTCCTGGTCACTCACTGTGTTAATTTGTTCCTCTCTTTACCCCTTTCCACCTTTAAAGGGCACTGCTGGGCACATCACTGGTGTGCCGTGTGGTCAGCAGGTGTGTGGGGGCAGGAGGGCGCAGAACTATGTGGTGTGGACAAGGCCATCTTCTCAGGGATCTCCCAGGTAGGGCTGAGCTGACGGTTGCATAGGTGAAAGCAGGGTAGAGTGGGCCACACTGAAGCCTAGAGAGAGCTGACTGGCTCTGCGGCGTTCTTCTCATCCTCGCAGCGCTGCTCCCACTGCACCAGGTTTGGTGCCTCCATTCCCTGCCGCTCACCTGGATGTCCACGGCTTTACCACTTTCCCTGTGCAGCTGCCAGTGGTTCCTTCTTATCCATGAAAACCCTGCGGCTGCTCTGCCCAGACCACAGAGAGGGGGCTGCACATTTGGGTGAGAAGTCCTGTTCTGTGGATACAGAGAAAATGAAGGGCCAAGTGTCCTCCATAAAGCATTCTTGAAATCTAAAATTACAGAGTCATTCTGTACCAAATACATGGTACTTATATTTCACAGTGTTCAGTGGTATGGGCACCCCAAAGCTGACCTGTACTGTCTTTTTCTTCCTATTGCAGAGGAGGCTCGCTGTGCAGTGTGTGAGGGGCCGGGGGAGCTCTGTGATCTCTTCTTCTGCACTAGCTGTGGGCATCACTATCATGGAGCCTGTCTGGACACTGCTCTGACTGCCCGCAAGCGTGCTGGCTGGCAGTGCCCTGAATGCAAAGAGTGCCAAGCCTGCAGGTAAGAGTGTGAGGGCTGAAGTGTAGCCATATGCAAAGTATGAGCAGAAAATGGTACTAGGAAGGATCCTGTAATGTGTCCTGTGCCCCTCAGGAAACCTGGTAATGATTCTAAGATGTTGGTCTGTGAGACATGTGACAAAGGATATCATACTTTCTGCTTGCAACCACCCATCGAGGAGCTGCCTGCTCACTCATGGAAATGTACGGTGAGTGTCTTCTGATGCCAACTCCTTCAGCATCTCCAGAGTTGCCTTGCATTTGCCAGTCGTGTGTACTCCTTTGTTTTCCACTGTGGTTTGACTAGTGCCTGTCTTGCCTGCTTGCTTCCCCTAGACATGCCGGGTATGTCGTGCCTGTGGGACAGGCTCAGCAGAATTGAATCCGAACTCTGAGTGGTTTGAGAACTATTCACTCTGTCACCGTTGTCATAAAACCCAGGGAAGTCAGCCTGTCATTTCTGTTGCTGAGCAGCGCCCACCTGTCTGTAGCAGGTAAGTGGTATAGACAGATTGGGATGGGGTATCAGAAGGGGTGAGACTGGCAGGGGCCATGTTAAAAGTGGGCAGTCAGTAGTGCAATCCATAGTATTTATGCCTTGCCCCAGTATGCTCTCTAGGAGTTGTTAGCTGGTGAGAGCCACAGTGCCTGCTCCCCTGTACCCTCTGCAGATTTTCACCCCCAGAGCCTGGTGATATCCCCACTGATGAGCCCGATGCTCTGTACGTTGCATGCCAAGGGCAGCCAAAGGGTGGGCACGTGACCTCTATGCAACCCAAGGAACCGGGGCCCCTGCAATGTGAAGCCAAACCACTAGGTGAGTAGGGTTTAAAGGTCCCTGAAATTACTTTTTTGTTGTGTGGCAGAGGCAGAGTTTGCTTTCTCCAGACCCTGCACTCTTTATGGAGTTAGGATCTGAGCTAGGTGGGAATAGACTGTGTTATGTCTACAGGGAGAGCAGGGACCCAGCTTGAAGCCCAGTTGGAGGCTCCCCTAAATGAGGAGATGCCACTGCTGCCTCCGCCAGAGGAGTCACCCCTGTCCCCACCACCTGAGGAATCCCCTACATCTCCACCACCTGAGGCCTCACGCCTGTCCCCACCACCTGAGGAATCACCTGAATCCATGCTACCTGAGACATCACACCTGTCCCCACCGACTGAGGAGTCTCCTTTGTCTCCCCCACCTGAAGACTCACCTTTTTCTCCACTGGAGGAGTCAGCCTGCTCTCCTGCATTAGAGATGCCCCTGTCCCCACCTCCTGAAGCCTCACTCCTGTCTCCACCATTTGAGGAATCTCCTCTGTCCCCTCCACCTGAGGAATTGCCCACTTCCCCACCACCTGAAGCATCTCGCCTATCTCCACCGCCTGAAGAGTCTCCTCTGTCTCCTCCACCTGAAGAGTCACCCATGTCCCCTCCCCCTGAGGCATCTCGTCTGTTTCCACCATTTGAAGAGTCTCCTCTGTCTCCTCCACCTGAAGAGTCTCCTCTGTCCCCACCTCCGGAGGCATCACGCCTGTCCCCACCCCCTGAGGACTCACCCATGTCTCCCCCACCTGAAGACTCACCTATGTCCCCCCCACCTGAAGTGTCACGCTTATCTCCCCTGCCTGAGGTCTCACGGCTGTCCCCACCACCTGAGGAATCTCCCCTCTCCCCACCACCTGAGGACTCTCCCACATCACCTCCACCTGAGGCTTCACGACTCTCCCCTCCCCCTGAAGACTCTCCAGCTTCACCGCCACCAGAGGACTCTCTTATGTCCCTGCCGCTGGAAGAGTCACCCTTGTCACCACTGCCTGAGGAACCGAGACTCTGCCCTCAGCCCGAGGAACCATACCTGTCTCCTCAGCCTGAGGAGCCCCAACTCTGTCCCCAGCCTGAGGAACTGCCTCTGTCTCCACGGTCTGAGGAGCCATGCCTGTCCCCTGTGCTTGCAGAGCCGTGTCTATCTTCTCAGCCTGAGGAACTACGCTTGTCCCCTGTGCCTCAGGAACAGCATCTGTCCTCTCAGCCTGAGGAACCACACCTGTCCCCTCAGCCTAAGGAACCGCATCTGTCTCCCCAATCTGAGGAGCCTTGCTTGTCCCCTATGCCTGAGGAGCCATGCCTGTCCCCCAAGCCTGAGGAACTATACCGATCTCCTCGGCCTGAAGAACCTCCTGAGGAATCAAGCCAGTGCCCTGCACCTAAGGAGTTGTCCTTGTTTTCCCCAACTGGGGAGCCACCTTTATCTCCCATGCTTGGAGAGCAAGCCGTGTCTGAGCCTGGGGAACCACCTCTATCCCCACTTCCTGAGGAGCTGCCCTTGTCCCTTTCTGGGGAGCCAGCCTTGTCACCTCGGCTGATGCCACCAGGTAAGGATATGCTAATGTTCCCCTACTCTGGGGCAATCTTAACACTTTAAAGCAATCTAATCTAAGTCTCTTTTTTTCTTCTCCCTCAGATCCTCTTCCTCCTCCACTCTCACCCATTATCCCAGCTGCAGCGCCTCCCGCCTTGTCTCCTTTGGGGGAGTTAGAGTACCCCTTTGGTGCCAAAGGGGACAGTGACCCTGAGTCACCGTTGGCTGCCCCGATCCTAGAGACACCTATCAGCCCTCCACCAGAAGCTAACTGCACTGACCCTGAGCCTGTACCCCCAATGATCCTTCCTCCATCTCCAGGCTCTCCCATGGGACCTGCTTCTCCTCTCCTCATGGAGCCCCTTCCTCCACCTTGCTCTCCTCTCCTTCAGCATTCCTTGCCTCCTCCAAGCTCTCCTTCCCAGTGTTTACCTCCCGCTCTGCCGCTGTCTATTCCCTCCCCACTGAGTCCTGTGCAGAAGGCAGTGGATGTCTCAGATGAAGCTGAGCTGCATGAAATGGAGACTGAGAAAGGTCCAGAACCTGAGTGCCCAGCCTTGGAACCCAGTGCCACCAGTCCTCTGCCATCCCCTATGGAGGACCTTTCTTGCCCTGCCCCAAGCCCTGCCCCCGCCCTGGATGACTTCTCTGGCTTGGGAGAAGACACAGCCCCTCTAGATGGAACTTCAGAGTCACAGGCTGGACAGGCCCCTGGCAGTCTGCCTAGTGAACTTAAAGGTTCTCCTGTGCTCCTGGATCCTGAGGAGCTGACCCCTGTGACCCCTATGGAGGTCTATGGCCCAGATTGCAAACAGGCAGGGCAGGGCTCACCCTGTGAAGAGCAGGAGGAGCCTGGTGCACCAGTGGCCCCCATGCCACCCACTCTCATCAAATCAGACATTGTTAATGAGATCTCTAATCTGAGCCAGGGCGATGCTAGTGCCAGTTTTCCTGGTTCAGAGCCCCTCCTGGGCTCTCCAGATCCTGAGGGGGGTGGGTCCTTGTCCATGGAGCTGGGAGTGTCTACAGATGTCAGCCCAGCCCGGGATGAGGGCTCCTTGCGCCTCTGTACCGACTCACTGCCAGAGACTGATGACTCACTGTTGTGTGACACTGGGACAACTATCAGTGGAGGCAAAGCGGAGGGGGACAAAGGACGGCGGCGCAGTTCCCCAGCCCGTTCCCGAATCAAACAGGTAAGAGGCTTCTCAGCCACGGAATGTCGGTTCCAGCCCTGAGCTCCGAGCTGCCTTTGCACCTGGCTGCACAGTCTAGGCTCATAAAGAGATCCTTTGGTCCAGCTTTGCCTAGCCTACTACTGAGCGTAGAGGGCTAGATGGTTTACTCAGGTTCATGGTCACTCAGAACGACAACTGGGAACAAAACCTTGGTCCTCTCAAGTCGTTTTTGTTGTTGTTCTTTCTGTCCTTCTCTCCCATTCACCACTCTTGGAAGAAGAGATCGGCCCAGTTACTACTTGTTGCTGTTTGGAAACTGGCTTTTTCCCGTCCTCTGAGTGGGACACTTAGGTCTTTTCCCCCCTTAAGCCTGTTAGACTGTTGGTCATCTTTCTTCCCTCCAAGGCTGCAATGGAGTCTTGTAATGGTCCTCTTCTCTGTCGCAGGGTCGGAGCAGTAGTTTCCCAGGAAGACGCCGGCCTCGTGGAGGAGCACAGGGAGGACGAGGGAGAGGGCGGGCCCGACTGAAGTCCACCACATCTTCTGTTGAGACCCTGGTAGTAAGGACGGGCTTTGCCACCCTGCCCCACACCCTGCAAAGCATGCTTCCCCTGCTCCTAGAGAGATAAGCACGGTTAAAATCCTGTCAGTGTTTGCCTGCTAGCCTAGGGTTTGATTAGGGTTTTTAAAACCTTTGCCCTTGGGTTCCCTAGCTGGGGAATTGGGAGTTTTCTGCCTCTTAGGCCTTCATTTTAGCCAGGAATTCACAGCTCTTTCCTGAATGTTGGAGAGAGGACAGCTTAACTAGGGCAGGCTTCTCTTGTTCACTTTCTGCAACTTTTTCCTTGTTTAGGTGGCTGATATTGATAGTTCTCCGAGCAAGGAGGAAGAGGAGGAAGACGATGATACCATGCAAAACACCGTGGTTCTCTTCTCTAACACAGACAAATTTGTTCTAATGCAGGTACCATACTGAACTGGGATGGCCCCAGCTTTAGTGGTCAGAGTAGGCATGCAGAGGTCTATGTGTGTGTATGCGTCTGTGTACATGTGTGCGAACCTACTTTGCTGAGAGGGTGGATGGGAAAAGCAGGGACCTACTTTGTTTCTTGGGATACTGAGCTAAGAGGAAGTGGCTGGGAGTGTGAATTGTGGAAGCCTGTATGTGTTGCCATCTACATAACCTTGAAGCCGCTGTGTTCTTTGTCACTTGCGACTCTGCCCAGACAAGTCTTCACCCTGGCTTGTCTTCCTGTGGCTTCTTACATTTGCCGATTTCTGGGTACTTGACCAGACCAAGAGGGCATTCTAAGGAGGTGCAGCTTTTGTGAGATGGGTGGGAGATACAAGGGACCCTTGGTGACCTAGTAAGTGTCTTAATACTATGACATGGGCTTCTGATTGCCTCCTAGTCTTTGTCTGGGACTCACTTACAGGGCTAGGTAGATAGATGGCTTAGGAGCAATGTTTGCTCTGTAAGCAAGAGGACCTGAGTTCAAATACCCAATACCTATTTAAAAACTGGAATGGCCATACATGCCTGCACTTCAGATCCCAGGAACTAGTTGGCCAACCACCTTAGGTGAAACTGTGAGCTTCAGGTTCACTGAGAGACCTTATTTCAAAAAATAGGCTGGAAAGTAGTAGAAGAAATCTTTGATTTCTTCCACATTGCTCTCCCACCCCCCACCCCCAGACACACATTCAGAGGCAGAGGCATGCTCAGATGTTCGGTTTTCTGTTTCCACAGGACATGTGTGTGGTGTGTGGCAGCTTTGGCCGAGGGGCTGAGGGCCACCTCTTGGCCTGTTCCCAGTGTTCCCAGTGCTATCATCCTTACTGTGTCAACAGCAAGGTGAGTTCAGGGCTCAAGATGTGTGGGCTACAGACAGAGTCAGTCTGTTATCATCACCCTAGTCCCCAATTCTTGCCACACTGTGCTTATTAGTTTATTACGTTTATCTGGTGTGTATGGTGGGGGAAGGGGACCACGCATGTGTCAGAGTGTAATTGTTGAGGTCAGAGGACCACTTGTGGGATCATTTCTTTCCTTCCACCATGTGGATCTCAGGGATCAAACTCAGGTCACCACACTTGGTGACAAGGACCTTTATCTGCTGAGCCATCTCATCAGCCTGACACACGAAATCTTAAAGCGTCTGTGGCTGTTGGAAGTCATTGATTAGTTGTCAGTGCTGTCAAACTCAGAGAGAAGTGCTTGGGAATTCATGGCAGACTTTGTAGTTTCTTTTTATTTATTTATTTTTTTTTGTTTTTTTTTTTGCTGGAGCTTTGGAGTCTGTGCTGGAACTCGCTCTGTAAAGCCGTCTGGCCTCGAACTCACAGAGATCTGCCTGCCTCTGCCCCCAAGTGCTGGGATTAAAGGCTGTGCCACCACCGCCTGGCGACTTTGTAGTTTCTTTGCATAGACAAAACTTGCTGGTGTAATTCAGTCCACTGTATAAGTGCTGACAATTTTTCTAGTAGAAAACATGGTGTATGGCTAAGAGTGGTGGCGTATACCTTTAATCCCAGCCACAGGCAGGCAGGTCTTTTGTGAGTTTGAGGTCAGCCTGGTCTATATAATGAGCTCCAGGATAGCCAGAGCTACATAGTTGAGACCCTGTTTCAGCAAAACAAAACCATGGTATAGTCTGGAATTAGATCATGGACTCAAAACTGTAACTGTACATCCACAAACAGATAGCAATGTCTTTAACCTAAGGCATAATCAGTCCTTTGGGATTTTCCCAAAACTATTTATTAATTAATCCACTGCTACATATATTAACTTATATTAGTAACAGGTTCTAAAAGGTGAATAAAAGTTGGGGCTGTTTAGTGAAGGGTGTGTCATTCATTCTCAGAGTAGAGCTGTGGCTAATGAGAGTGTTCTGTGTTCAGCAGAGTCTCCAGGAGCCTCTGGAGATGTACTTTGCAGGGGAGCAAAGAGTGATCTGTACAAATCTCTCTCAGCTCAGAGGTCTGGCCTTCAGCCATATAAGTCCTGTGAGTCTCCCCTCCCCGCACCTGAGGCATCTATTTCTCTGTACCAGATCACCAAGGTGATGCTGCTAAAGGGTTGGCGTTGTGTGGAGTGTATCGTGTGTGAGGTATGTGGCCAGGCCTCCGACCCTTCACGCCTGCTGCTCTGCGATGATTGTGACATTAGCTATCATACGTACTGCCTGGACCCTCCACTGCTCACTGTGCCCAAGGGTGGCTGGAAGTGCAAATGGTAAGGAGCCTGGGAATCTTTCAAGGGTCTGACAGGAGATGGTGAATGGGCCTAAGGTACAGTTCGAATAGATCCAGTGTTGAATGCATGATGACCTGTGTTTAGGAGACCAGCCTGCTGATTCGGTTCTCAGTTGAGGTACCTCCGGGAACCTAGATTAGGCGCTGAAGGTCTTTCTGCGTCTCCTAGGTGTGTGTCTTGTATGGAGTGTGGGGCTGCCTCCCCTGGCTTCCACTGTGAATGGCAGAATAGTTACACACATTGCGGGCCCTGTGCCAGCCTGGTGACCTGTCCTATCTGTCATGCTCCCTATGTGGAGGAAGACCTGCTAATCCAGTGCCGCCACTGTGAACGGTGAGAGCATTTCTTTCTCCTCATGTCTGTTCCATGTGCTGCTCTCAGCTGGCTTTGCCTGTGCTCATCCCCATCTCCCTATGCCTAGGTGGATGCATGCTGGCTGTGAGAGCCTCTTCACAGAGGATGAAGTGGAGCAGGCTGCCGATGAAGGCTTTGACTGTGTTTCCTGTCAGCCCTATGTGGTGAAGCCTGTGGGTAAGTGTCACCTTGGAAGAGCAAAGAGGACACAGGTGTGTCTTAATTTGGGACAGTGTCCTAAGCTGCCTATGGTTTGTCCTTCTTCCCTTAGCACCTGTTGCCCCCCCAGAATTGGTACCTGTGAAGGTAAAAGAGCCAGGTAAGTCACAGAGATTCTGAATACCCAAACCAGCTAAAACCATAGATCATCTCCTCTGCTCCATCCTCAGGGTAAATGGCCTACCTAAGGTTACTTACCAAGTTAGTGGCAAAGTTATGGTTAGAACTAAAGCTTTCATATCTCCAGATGTGTTCCTTTTACCAGGCAAGTCAGCTTCTCTACTATGAGAATTTCATTCAAGAGAGCACACCTTTCTTCTTACAGAAGGGGTTAATGGGTTCTGGACATAGCTAGGTTTCTGCAGTAGCAGACTCATCTCAGGACCCCTCAGTCACTGGTAGAGCCTCTGGTGGCTATTATCTCTAGCCCTTGGAGTGTGACAGGACTTGGCTGTCACTGCTTATGTTTCAGCTGGGAACAGGGGTTGAAATTTGGAGTTTTGGTTTCCCTGGGCTTCCGTCCAGGGGTCATATGTTCTTCCCTGTTGTCCAGAACCCCAGTTCTTTCGCTTCGAGGGTGTGTGGCTGACAGAAACTGGCATGGCGGTGCTGCGTAACCTGACCATGTCACCACTGCACAAGCGGCGCCAGCGGCGAGGACGGCTAGGCCTCCCAGGCGAGGCAGGGCTGGAGGGTTCTGAGCCCTCAGATGCCCTTGGCCCTGATGACAAGAAGGATGGGGACCTGGACACTGACGAGCTGCTCAAGGGTGAAGGTTGTGCTGGGGAATCTCAGAGAAAGGCAGATAGTGGGAGAAGCACAGCCTGCTGGAGTTGGGATGTTGGGTAGGGCTACATAGCCACTACTGGTCATCCTCCAGCACTGTTGGTCTTGCTCAGGTGGCACTGTGGCAGGTTTCTGGGTTCCCTCTTGCAGGATGCTAAGGATAAAAGGGCCCATCCCTCTGACCTGCCTCTGTGTCTTATGTTACATGCAGGTGGTGTGGAGCACATGGAGTGTGAAATTAAACTAGAAGGCCCTGCCAGCCCTGATGCAGAGCCTGGCAAAGAAGAGACAGAGGAAAGCAAAAAACGCAAGCGCAAACCCTATCGTCCGGGTATGGCTCTGGAGTGAGGTTGTGGGGCAGTAAAAACCACTCACCAGGTCTCTAGTGGCTTCTCGTTCCTAATTCTGCTTTCTTGCAGGCATTGGTGGTTTCATGGTACGACAGCGAAAGTCTCATCCACGTGTGAAAAGGGGGCCTGCTGCACAGGCGGAGGTGTTGAGTGGGGATGGGCAGCCCGACGAGGGTGAGACGGGTGAGGGCACCAGTGGGGCCTGGGAAGAAGGTGGGGATCACAGCACATGGGCAGTGCCAGTGAGTCCAGGGTGTGAATTCACTTCAAGGGCAAGGTGGGTGGAGGGTTTAAATGGGTGAGGAAGGAGTAGTTAGGGGGAGTCTCCCCACATAGTTGACCCTGCCATGCTTGGTGTCTCCAGAAAGCCTAAGCCCTTCTCCTTTGTCTATAGTGATGCCTGCTGATCTGCCTGCGGAGGGCTCTGTGGAACCAAGCCTTGCTGAGGGGGATGAGAAGAAGAAGCAGCAGCGAAGGGGTCGCAAAAAGAGCAAGCTGGAAGACATGTTCCCTGCTTATTTGCAGGTAGGTTTCAGACTCCCTAGGGTGAAGGGAGGGTCTGCACCCACGGGGCATCAAGAAATCATTTCTCTTGACTCCTCCTGCAGGAAGCCTTCTTTGGGAAGGAACTTCTGGACCTGAGTCGGAAGGCCCTTTTAGCAGTTGGAGTGGGCAGGCCAAGTGGACCGGGAACTCAAAAGCCCCGGGGGGATGGAGGTTCAGAGAAGAAGGAGCTCTCTGCCTTGCACAAAGGTCAGTTGATGGAAATGACGTGTTCTGGTGTGTCCACCCTACCTTTCTGCTTTGTAGTTGGCAAAGGTGTCTAGGGGGAGGGCTGGTCAACTAAGGGTGGGCCAAGGGCCCCATTCTGGGCATCACGTGTTCCTCCCCTCTGATGGGAGTGGCACTGTTGTTCCTAGGAGATGATGGTCCAGATGTGGCAGATGAAGAGTCCCATGGGCCTGAGGGCATGGCTGATATACCAGGTGAGGGCTGCTGGAGGAGTTGGGTGCTGTCTTGGTTTTGCTTGGTTGGCTCTGCCCAGAACACTGCCAGAGCTGGTGCCTGGGCGCTGTTCCATGTGTCCTGGGGTTCATACTGGCTGTGTAGTACCTCTATACCTCTGTAACTGGTGGTTTTCTTCTGAAGTTACAGGGCTTGAGGATGGGGGTGTCAAGGCATCGCCAGTGCCCAGTGACCCTGAGAAGCCAGGGACCCCAGCTGAAGGAATGCTTAGCTCCGACTTAGACAGGATTCCCACAGAAGGTGAGGCTTGGATGAGGTCTTCTGTGGAAGGGTCCTCCATGGGAAAAGAAGGTCTTGTCTGTGATCCTCGTTGGCCATGACCATGTATAGACCTCATACTCAGCAGTGTACTTTGTCATTCTCCACAGAACTGCCCAAGATGGAGTCCAAGGACCTGCAGCAGCTCTTTAAGGATGTCCTGGGTTCAGAAAGAGAACAGTCTTTGGGTTGTGGAACTCCTGGCCTAGAAGGCAGCCGTACACCACTGCAGAGGCCCTTTCTCCAAGGTGCTTATGACGGGGCTGATTCCAAGTCTGCCGAAGCTAGCCTTGTTCTCGGACTAGATTCACTGCTCCTTTTTCTCTGATCCCATTGCTCTTGTAGGTGGACTCCCTTTGGGCAGCCTCTCTTCCAGTAGCCCAATGGATTCCTACCCAGGCCTCTGCCAGTCTCCCTTCTTGGATTCTAGGTTAGTATCTATTCTTAATTGTCATGGTGGTCCCTATTGTCCCTTCCCTCTGCGTAGTCCCTGCTCTGCATCCTTTTGACTCTGAGCCACTAAGAGATTACTCTCTTGCTCTTCGTACACTGCACCCTTATTAGTGATATTCCTCAAGTGGGTCAGAGCAGTGGCTTCGGGCTCTGGGCAGTTTGTCTGGGGTGGGTCTTGAAATCCTTACCCTCTGTGACTCTCTGCCCCTGCGCCCCAGGGAGCGCGGGGGCTTCTTTAGCCCAGAACCCGGTGAGCCAGACAGCCCTTGGACAGGCTCAGGGGGCACCACGCCCTCCACTCCTACTACCCCTACCACAGAGGGTGAAGGCGACGGGCTGTCCTATAACCAGCGGAGTCTACAGCGTTGGGAAAAAGACGAGGAACTGGGCCAGCTCTCCACTATTTCACCTGTACTCTATGCCAACATTAACTTTCCTAATCTCAAGCAAGATTACCCAGGTACCCCTGGGCGAGGGCAAGGGAGACAACCTGTCAGGTGGAGGGGGTCACCTGCCAAGCCTCTTTTGACTTAATCTTTCTGCTCTCCAGACTGGTCCAGCCGATGTAAACAAATCATGAAACTCTGGAGGAAGGTTCCGGCCGCTGACAAAGCCCCCTACCTGGTAAGGCAGAGCATGGGCCAGCGTGACACCTGAAGCAGAAGCATCTTTAGGGGTTCATCTTAGTTCCTTCCTCTCCTGTCCCTCTTACCCTGTCTCCTGCCACCCCTAAAGTAGCTGGGATAGGAAGGACTGATTTCTGGGGGAGGCAATGTGGCAAGGTTGGGGTTGGGCTTGAGGCTAAGCGTGAAGCCCTGTGTTGTATCCTTGTCCCTTAGCAAAAGGCCAAAGATAACCGGGCTGCTCACCGCATCAACAAGGTGCAAAAGGTAAGTGGGTGGCTTTTCTAGGACTTGGGGCCATGGTTCATTTCTACAGCAGTCTGACTGCTCGACTTGGTCCATCTCTGTAGCAGGCTGAGAGCCAGATCAACAAGCAGGCCAAGGTGGGCGACATAGCCCGTAAGACTGATCGACCGGCCCTCCATCTCCGCATTCCCTCCCAGCCAGGGGCACTGGGCAGTCCGCCCCCTGCTGCGGCCCCCACCATTTTCATTGGCAGTCCCACCACCCCTGCTGGCTTGTCTACCTCTGCGGACGGGTTCCTGAAGCCACCAGCGGGCACAGTGCCCGGCCCTGACTCACCTGGTGAGCTCTTCCTCAAGCTCCCGCCCCAGGTGCCCGCCCAAGTGCCTTCGCAGGACCCCTTTGGACTGGCCCCTGCCTACCCCCCAGAGCCCCGCTTCTCTGCGGCACCACCCACCTATCCTTACCCAAGCCCGTCTGGAGCCCCTGCCCAGCCTCCAATACTGGGTACCACAACTCGACCTGGGACTGGTCAGCCAGGGGAGTTCCACGCTACCCCACCGGGTACCCCCAGACACCAGCCTTCCACGCCTGACCCCTTTCTCAAACCCCGCTGCCCGTCATTGGACAACCTGGCTGTGCCTGAGAGCCCAGGGGTAGCAGGAGGCAAGGCTTCCGAGCCTCTACTCTCACCCCCACCTTTTGGGGAGTCCCGGAAAACCCTAGAGGTGAAGAAGGAAGAGCTTGGGGCATCCTCTCCTGGCTATGGACCCCCAAACCTGGGCTGTGTTGACTCACCCTCCTCAGGCGCCCACCTGGGTGGCCTGGAGTTAAAGGCACCTGATGTCTTCAAAGCCCCCCTAACCCCTCGGGCATCTCAGGTAGAGCCCCAGAGCCCAGGCCTGGGCTTAAGGGCCCAGGAGCCACCCCCTGCCCAGGCTTTGGCCCCTTCTTCTCCCAGCCACCCAGAAGTCTTTCGTTCTGCCTCCTACCCTGACCCGTATGCCCAGCCCCCATTGACTCCTCGGCCCCAACCCCCACCTCCTGAGAGCTGCTGTGCCCTGCCTCCTCGATCACTGCCCTCTGACCCTTTCTCCAGAGTGCCCGCTAGTCCTCAATCTCAGTCCAGTTCCCAGTCCCCATTGACTCCACGTCCTCTGTCTGCTGAGGCTTTCTGCCCATCCCCTGTTACCCCTCGCTTCCAGTCCCCTGACCCTTATTCTCGTCCACCCTCACGCCCTCAGTCCCGTGACCCTTTTGCCCCATTGCATAAGCCACCCCGACCCCAGCCCCCTGAAGTTGCCTTTAAGGCTGGGCCCCTAGCCCACACTCCGCTAGGAGCTGGGGGTTTCCCAGCAGCCCTGCCATCTGGTCCAGCAGGTGAGCTCCATGCCAAGGTCCCAAGTGGGCAACCCCCCAATTTTGCCCGTTCTCCCGGGACAGGCGCGTTTGTGGGCACCCCATCTCCCATGCGGTTCACTTTCCCGCAGGGGGTAGGTGAGCCTTCCCTAAAGCCCCCTGTCCCTCAGCCTGGTCTCCCTCCACCCCATGGGATCAACAGCCATTTTGGGCCTGGCCCCACCTTGGGCAAGCCTCAAAGCACAAACTACCCAGTAGCCACGGGGAGCTTTCACCCATCAGGCAGCCCCCTGGGACCCAACAGTGGGCCCACAGGGGAGGGCTATGGGCTGTCCCCACTACGCCCCGCATCAGTTCTGCCACCTCCCACACCCGATGGATCCCTCCCCTACTTGTCCCATGGAGCCTCACAAAGGGCAGGCATCACTTCTCCAGTGGAAAAGCGAGAAGATGCAGGAGCTACGATGAGTAGTAGCTCTTTGGTAACACCTGAACTCTCAAGTGCCCAGGATGCAAGCATGTCTAGCCTCAGCCAGACGGAACTGGAGAAGCAACGACAGGTGAGTGAGTGGATGTCCTATAATGGGTCCCACCATATTTCTATTCTTTCCACCAGCCCTATGATGAGAATGAAAGAGGCTTATTTTTCTGTTTTCTGGACAGCGCCAGAGACTACGGGAACTGCTGATTCGGCAGCAGATCCAGCGTAACACCCTGCGGCAGGAGAAGGAAACAGCTGCAGCAGCTGCAGGTGCAGTGGGGCCTCCAGGCAGTTGGGGCACTGAACCCAGCAGCCCTGCCTTTGAACAGCTGAGTCGAGGCCAGACCCCTTTCACTGGGTCCCAGGTAGGTAGATTGACAGTGGATGGTGGGTCTAGCATACCGAAGGTGGCTATACCCTCATCTGCTTTTGTCATCTAGGATAAGAACAGTATTGTGGGGTTACCTTCAAGCAAGCTAGGTGGTCCCGTCCTAGGACCAGGAGCCTTCTCCAGTGATGACCGACTCTCCCGGCCACTTCCACCAGCCACACCTTCCTCTATGGATATGAACAGCAGGTGAAGTTCAGGAGAGAGAGAGAGAATGGGACAGATTTTTACCACCGCTGTGTTCTCCCTCTGATCTTCCCTTGTCATTAATCCTCCTCTGTTCCTTTTTCTTTCTCTTTCCCTCACTGTCTCTTCTTTTGTCTTCTGTCACTATCTTAAGCCTCTGTTCTGGCGCTCTGTGCTGATTGCTTCTCACTGACTACTGAATATTTTTCTAGGCAACTTGTTGGAGGCTCCCAGGCCTTCTATCAGCGTACACCCTATCCTGGGTCCCTGCCCTTGCAGCAGCAGCAACAGCAGCAGCAGTTGTGGCAGCAACAGCAGCAGCAGCAGGCAACAGCAGCGACCTCCATGCGACTTGCTATGTCTGCCCGATTTCCATCCACTCCTGGACCTGAACTTGGCCGCCAAGCACTAGGTTCTCCCTTGACAGGAATCCCCACCCGCCTTCCAGGCCCAGCTGAGCCAGTGCCTGGTCCAGCTGGTCCTGCTCAGTTCATTGAGTTGCGACACAATGTACAGAAAGGACTTGGACCTGGAGGATCTCCGTTTCCTGGTCAGGGTCCCCCTCAAAGGCCCCGTTTTTACCCGGTAAATGAGGATCCCCATCGACTGGCTCCTGAAGGTCTTCGGGGCATGGCTGTTTCAGGCCTTCCCCCACAAAAACCCTCAGCCCCACCAGCCCCTGATCAGAACAACAGCCTCCATCAGACACCCCATGCCAAGGGTCCTGCCCTACCAACTGGCTTGGAGCTGGTCAGCCACCCACCATCAAGCACTGAACTTGTTCGCCCTCCTCTAGCCTTGGAAGCTGGGAAGTTACCTTGTGAGGATCCTGAGCTAGACGATGACTTTGATGCTCACAAGGCCCTAGAGGATGATGAAGAGCTTGCTCACTTGGGTCTGGGTGTAGATGTGGCCAAGGGTGATGATGAGCTGAGCACCCTGGAAAACCTGGAGACTAATGATCCCCACCTAGATGACCTCCTCAATGGAGATGAATTTGACCTACTAGCATATACTGACCCTGAGCTAGATACTGGGGACAAGAAGGACATCTTCAATGAGCACCTAAGGCTGGTGGAGTCAGCAAATGAGAAGGCGGAGCGAGAAGCCCTGCTGCGGGGGGTGGAGCCAGTATCCTTGGGCCCTGAGGAACGTCCTCCGCCTGCCACAGATAATTCTGAGCCTCGCCTAACATCTGTGCTCCCTGAGGTGAAGCCCAAAGTGGAGGAGGGAGGGCGCCATCCTTCTCCTTGCCAGTTCAACATTAACACCCCCAAGGTGGAGCCAGCAGCTCCTGTCACTCCCCTCAGCCTGGGACTGAAGCCAGGTCAGACTGTGATGGGCAGCCGGGACGCTCGAGTAGGTACAGTACCATTCCCCAGCAGTGGACACACAGCTGAGAAGGGCCCATTTGGGACCACAGGAGGAACACCAGCTCACTTGCTGAACCCTAACTCTCTGAGTGGTCCAGGTGGATCCTCCCTTCTGGAAAAATTTGAGCTAGAGAGTGGGGCTCTAACCTTGCCCAGTGGACATGCAGCATCTGGGGATGAGCTGGACAAAATGGATAGTTCACTGGTTGCCAGCGAGTTGCCTCTGCTCATCGAGGACCTATTAGAGCATGAAAAGAAGGAACTGCAGAAGAAGCAGCAGCAACAGCAACAGCAGCAACAGCCGCCGCCACATTCCCTCCATCCCACGCCAGGCCCTGCACAGACCCTGCCTTTGCCACATGAGGCTGGGCCCCCACAGCAGCTTGCGCTGGGTCTTGGAAGTACTCGACAGCCAGGTTTGGGCCAGTCACTGATGCCCACCCAGTCACCAGCTCATGCCCTTCAGCAGCGCCTGGCCCCATCTGTGGCTATGGTGTCTAACCAAGGGCATATGCTAAGTGGGCAACAAGCAGGGCAGACAGGCTTGGTGCCCCAACAGAGCTCACAGCCAGTGTTAGCACAGAAAACCATGAATGCCATGCCAGCTTCCATGTGCATGAAGCCCCAGCAGCTGGCATTGCAGCAACAGCAGCTGGCTAACAGCTTTTTCCCAGATACAGGTAACTTGATGCTGGTGTTGTTAAGTGTGGTCATGGTTATCACTGAGTGGGTAGTAAGTCTAGTACCCTGAGATACATCTTAGTTAAGGGAAGTAGAATACCACCAGGTCTTCAGCTAAACTGCGACGTTCTGTAGGCAGAAGCGGTGGGCCTTTGGAGAGGAGAGATGAATGGATGACTGAATGAATGAAGCCTGATGAGTAAAGGCTCCATGTCTGTGCTGAAGGCTAAGTTTGTCCTCAGAGAAAAGACTATAAGGATACGCAAACCAGATAAATGGAAGATTCAATGAAGCTATAGGGCAGAAAAACCTAAGGAGAGCAATGAATGATGACAGAGGGGAGTGGGCACCACTGTGATTTTGGAGAGGGACAAAGTGAGATCATATTGAGGAACACCCCACACTGATTTCATTTATTGAATAGTTACTATATTGAACTATACTATTTGCCATTGGTTGTTTGATTTCACCATAGCAGATTCATCAAATGGGTACTGTAGTTGACTTTGATTACAAAAGACGAAACAGGCAAAAGTAATGTATCTAAGATTATACAACTAGCAGAGCTAGGTCTGAACTTACTCCTCACAAAGGTGAGTTTTCTGAGCAGATAGTGCACTCTGCAGAACTCGCGAGGCAGAGGCAGGAGGATCTCTGAGAATTCAAGGCCCGTTTGCTCCACATAACTGAGTTCCAGGCTGGCCTTAAATTCAAAATCTTTGTGTCATAGCTTCTGAGATTACAGTTGTACACCACTGTGCCTAGTTAATTTTTTTTAAACTGTCCTAGACTGGCAGGACAGTGGGTTATTGGGTGATTTTTTTTTAAATGTTTATTTATTATGTATACAATATTCTGTTTGTATGTATGCCTGCAGGCCAGCAGAGGGCACCAGGCCTCAATACAGATGGTTGTGAGCCACCATGTGGTTGCTGGGAATTGAACTCAGGACCTTTGGAAGAGCAGACAATACTCTTAACTGCTGTGCCATCTCTCCAGCCCCTTGGGTGATGGTTTTATGTCACAGACTGCTCTGTTGTCTAGGGTTTTGCCACAGTGCCTATACCTTGGGTTCTTGAGCTGTGTTGGCTATAGACTACTACTTTGAAGAGGACTGTCTGGCTCACATAGCATGTAGCATGCCTTTATTCTTGTTACATGATCTTCTGTAACACAGTGAAGTAGGTGGAGTAGCAATCATGGTCTCTCTTCAAATGAGGGAAACTCAGGCTTAAAAAGGTGTAGTGACGCTGACCGAGTGACTTGGTAAATGTTTACTGGCTCCCTTAAGCAATGTGCAAATAAAGGACTGTGTTCAATGAATGTTAGTGCTGCAGCACCAGGTTGTGTGGCTCCTGCATAGCTGAGTGGACCTGCCACATTGTTCTACATGTAGAGGTCAGAGTGTTGGGGAAAAAACAGCCATCATGCCCTGGAGCCTTGACCCCCTAACCCAGCTTATTTATCTCTTCCTCTTCAGACCTGGACAAATTTGCTGCAGAAGATATCATTGATCCTATCGCAAAGGCCAAGATGGTGGCTTTGAAAGGCATCAAGAAAGTGATGGCTCAGGGCAGCATTGGGGTGGCACCTGGTATGAACAGGTGAGACTCCAGGCTGGTGTGCGCAGACTTCTTGTCACACTATTCTCTTGGGTTCCGTTCCAACTTTTTCCATTGCCCCATGTTTGAACTGTGCCCTCACTGACACCAAAACCCCTATGCTTTATGGACTATAGGCAGCAAGTCTCACTGCTGGCTCAGAGGCTCTCTGGGGGCCCTGGCAATGATCTGCAGAACCATGTGGCACCTGGGAGTGGCCAGGTAAGGGAAAAATAGGAACTTGTGTACTATTTCACTGGGCTACTTTTCTTAGGGTCTGGCACGGAACAATGATCTAGAAATCTCTCTTTCCACAGGAGCGGAGTGCTAGTGACCCTTCCCAGCCACGGCCCAACCCACCCACTTTTGCCCAAGGAGTGATCAGTGAGTATGGGCAGAGAAGGAGGCTGCAAAGAAGTGGTTAGGAATCTGGAAGGGGTCACGGTTTTGCAGATCCTAAAATACAAGTTCTATTCCCAGATGAGGCTGACCAGCGACAGTATGAAGAGTGGCTGTTCCATACCCAGCAGCTCCTGCAGATGCAGCTGAAGGTGCTAGAAGAGCAGATTGGTGTGCACCGCAAGTCTCGGAAGGCTCTGTGTGCTAAGCAGCGTACTGCCAAAAAGGCTGGCCGTGAGTTTCCAGAAGCTGATGCTGAGAAGCTCAAGCTGGTTACAGAGCAGCAAAGCAAGATCCAGAAACAGCTGGATCAGGTGGGAAAAACAAAGTTTAGCCAAGTACCCAGAAACCAGGGATAAGGGGTGACGAGTGGGCAGCCCCCGACTGACCTCTCTAAACCTCCAATGTTAGGTCCGGAAACAGCAGAAGGAGCATACAAATCTCATGGCAGAATATCGCAACAAGCAGCAGCAGCAACAGCAGCAGCAGCAGCAGCAGCAGCAACAGCAACAGCAGCAGCACTCAGCTGTCCTGGCTCTCAGCCCTTCTCAGAGTTCTCGGGTACTCACCAAGCTCCCTGGCCAGCTGCTCCCTGGCCATGGATTACAGCCACCACAGGCACCTCCAGGTGGGCAAGCTGGAGGTCTTCGCCTGCCTCCAGGAGGTATGGTACTACCTGGACAGCCTGGTGGTCCATTCCTCAATACTGCCTTGGCCCAGCAGCAGCAACAGCAGCATCCTGGTGTGGCTGGATCCTTGACTGGCCCCTCAGGGAGCTTCTTCCCTGGCAATCTTGCTCTCCGAAGCCTTGGACCTGACTCAAGGCTTTTACAGGAAAGGCAACTACAGCTACAGCAGCAACGAATGCAGCTGGCCCAGAAATTACAGCAGCAACAGCAGCAGCAACAACAGCAGCAGCAGCAGCAGCAGCAGCAACAGCAACACCAACACCTCTTAGGGCAGGTGGCAGTCCAACAACAGCAGGGTCCCGGAGTACAGAATCAGGCTCTGGGTCCCAAGCCTCAGGGCCTTCTGCCTCCCAGCAACCACCAGGGCCTCCTGGTCCAACAATTGTCTCCCCAGCAGTCACAGGGGTCCCAGGGCATGCTGGGTCCTGCCCAGGTTGCAGTGCTGCAGCAGCAGCAGCACTCTGGAGCTTTGGGTCCTCAGGGCCCTCACAGACAGGTGCTTATGACTCCGTCCAGGGTGCTGAGTTCCCCTCAGCTGGCACAGCAGGGTCACAGTCTTATAGGACACCGACTGCTCACAGCCCAGCAGCAACAGCAGCAGCACCAACAACAGGGATCTATGACAGGGCTCACTCATCTTCAGCAAGGAATGATGCCACATGGTGGACAGTCCAAAATGACTACTCAGGCATTGGGCTCCTTACAGCAGCAGCAACAACAGCAACAGCTGCAGCAGCAACAGCTGCACCTTCAGCAGCAGCTGCACCAGCAACAACAGCTTCAGCAACAACAACATCTACAGCAACAGCAGCTGCAGCAACAGCAGCAGCTTCAGCAGCAGCAACAGCAGCAGCAGCAGCAGCAGCAGCAGATGGGCCTTTTGAATCAGAATCGAACTTTACTATCTCCTCAACAGCAGCAGCAGCAGCAGCAGCAGCAGCAGCAGCAGCAGCAGCAGCAACAGCAGCAACAGCAGCAACAGCAGCAGCAGGTGACACTTGGCCCTGGCATGCCAGCCAAGCCTTTTCAACACTTTTCTAGCCCTGGAGCCCTAGGCCCAACCCTCCTCCTGACAGGCAAGGAACAAAACATTGCAGAGACATCACTTCCTTCAGAGGTCACTGAGGGGCCCACAGCACATCAAGGAGGGCCACTAGCAGTGGGGACCACACCTGAGTCAATGTCTGTTGAACCAGGGGAGGTAAAGCCCTCCATTTCCGGAGACTCACAACTCCTGCTTGGTCAATCCCAGGGCCAGTCTCAGCCCACCTCAATGCAGCTGCAGCCACCGCTAAGGATCCCAGGACAACCCCAGCAGCAAGTTAACTTGCTCCACCCAGCAGGTGGAGGAAACCACGGGCAGCAGCTAGGGAGTGGGTCCTCTTCTGAGGCCTCCTCTATACCCCACCTGCTGGCCCAACCCTCTATTTCTATAGGGGAGCAATCTGGGCCTATGGCCCAGAACCTTCTGGGCTCCCAACAGCCTCTTGGGCCCATTCAAAATAACACAGGACCACAGCATCCCAAGCCAGGACCTGCCCCTCAGTCTGGGCAGGGTCTTCCTGGGGTTGGAGTCATGCCGACAGTAGGTCAGCTTCGAGCACAGCTCCAAGGAGTCCTGGCCAAAAACCCACAGCTGCGGCACTTGAGCCCTCAGCAGCAGCAGCAGCTGCAGGCACTCCTCATGCAGCGGCAGCTGCAGCAGAGTCAGGCAGTACGCCAGACTCCACCGATCCAGGAGCCTGGAACCCAGCCCTCTCCCCTCCAGGGCCTCCTGGGCTGCCAACCTCAATCTGGGGGTTTTTCTGGATCTCAGACTGGACCCCTACAGGAGCTAGGGGCAGGGCCTCGACCTCAAGGCCCACCCCGGCTCCCTGTCCCACAAGGAGCCTTATCTACAGGACCTGTGCTTGGCCCTGTACATCCCCCACCTCCACCATCCAGTCCCCAAGAGCCAAAGAGACCTTCACAGTTACCTTCCCCCAGTGCCCAGCTAACCCCCACCCATCCAGGGACTCCAAAGCCCCAGGGGCCAACCTTGGAGCTGCCTCCTGGGAGGGTCTCACCTGCTGCTGCCCAGCTTGCAGATACTTTCTTTGGCAAGGGGCTGGGACCTTGGGACCTCTCAGACAACCTAACCGAAGCCCAGAAGCCAGAGCAGAGCAGCCTGGTATCCGGGCATCTGGAGCAGGTGAATGGACAGGTGGTACATGAGCCACCCCAACTCAGTATCAAGCAGGAGCCTCGGGAAGAGCCGTGTGCCCTGGGTACACAGGCAGTGAAAAGGGAGGCCAGTGGGGAGCCAGTAGGGACACCAGGCACCAGCAACCACCTTCTGCTAGCAGGCTCCCGCTCAGAGGCTGGCCATCTGCTCTTGCAGAAGCTTCTACGGGCAAAGAATGTACAACTTGGTGCTGGGCGGGGGCCTGAGGGGCCTCGAGCTGAGATCAATGGACACATTGACAGCAAACTGTCAGGGCTGGAGCAGAAGCTACAGGGTACTGCCAGCAACAAAGAGGTGAGTGCTTTGACTAGTGGGGTGTGACGTTGGAAACTGTAATTCTAGAGTTCAGATGAGCAGGGCTAGGTCAGACAAGGTAGGGCAACACCCTTCACAGACTTCTCTGGTTTAGGATGCAGCCACAAGAAAGCCTTTGACAGCGAAGCCTAAGCGGGTACAGAAGACAAGCGACAGGTTGGTGAGCTCCCGAAAGAAGCTGCGGAAAGAAGATGGGGTCAGGGCCAATGAGGCCTTACTGAAACAGCTAAAACAGGTGATTCCCCGAGGAGCCTGTCCAGTTGTTCCATCTCGGGATGGGGGTGGATGCCTGTCTCCTGATACCTGAAGGTCTAACTATGAGTGCTGCAGTTTTCTGACTTTGTCATCTTGCCCCTCCTAGGAACTGTCCCAGCTGCCCCTGACGGAGCCTACCATCACCGCCAATTTTAGCCTCTTTGCTCCCTTTGGCAGTGGCTGCCTAATCAGTGGGCAGAGTCAACTTAGGGGGGCCTTTGGAAGTGGGGCTCTACACACCGGCCCTGACTACTATTCTCAGCTGCTCACCAAGGTCAGAAACATCGCAATACTTTTTGGGAATAATAAAATTCCTGGGGTTGGAGGTAGGGATGGAAGACTGGAGGAAAATGCTGATGTAATGAGGGGCCAGGAGATTATACCAGTCTCCCTATGCCATCTTGCACACAACACCCACCCCACCCCCCAGAATAACCTGAGTAACCCGCCGACACCACCCTCGTCGCTGCCCCCCACCCCACCCCCATCGGTGCAGCAGAAGATGGTGAATGGTGTTACTCCCTCTGACGAGCTGGGGGAGCACCCCAAGGATGCAGCCTCTGCCCAGGATACTGAAGGAACATTGAGGGGTAAGTGAGAAGTTGGCCTCCTTTTACCAATGGGATTCGGTGGATGAATGTTATCCTGCCGCTCAGTATCAGAAATGAGTATGTTGCATACTGCCTCGTGCACTTAGGCAACAGACATTTGGTGGGAAGGGCCCATTCATGGTTGTTTGGTTCAGGACAATATGGGCTTCTAGAGCCTGTTGCAAAGGCAACAGTAGGTAACAGTGAATCTGAAGTTTTCTGAGACGAAGCAGTCCAGCATTCATGGATGTGGAGCCACAGTCTGACCTACGTTTGAACTCCAGCACACGAGTGTATTTAGCTGTGTTACTTAGATAAGTAACCTGATTTTTGTGAACCTTGATTTCTTCCCTATAACTTGGATACTGAAAATTTCTCCGAACGGTTGTTAAAGGATTTAAATAGTATTAATGGTAACATATAATCCCAGCCAACACTGAGAAGAAAAACAACAGGGCTTAAGAGTTTGAAGTCAGCTAGCCTGTGCTACTATGTAAATGAGAGCCTGTCTTTAAATCAGTATGGTACACAAGAAAGTTTCAATGTCTGCATCGTTCTCCGGCTGGCCACATGCTGTTAGTTGAGTAGAAAGTTGATGACTATAACTAGTAGACCTGGAATGCTGGGACAGCATCACCGGCTCTCCACTCACCTTGACTTTTCTTCCCTCTGCACCCCTCAGATGCTGCAGAGGTGAAGAGTTTAGACCTGCTGGCTGCTCTGCCTACACCCCCTCACAATCAGACTGAGGATGTCAGGTGGGAATGGGGTAGAGGACAGGTAGTCTTGTATCTTCTTAGCTGGGGTCTAAGGATTCAGTTATGGCTATGCCTGATCTCTGCCTTTGAGAGGGAGAATCCATGGGCCTTAACCAACACCTGTTTGCATTTGGCCTTCAGGATGGAGAGTGATGAGGACAGTGATTCTCCTGATAGCATCGTGCCGGCTTCATCCCCTGAGAGCATTCTTGGGGAGGAAGCTCCACGTTTTCCACAGCTGGGCTCTGGCCGGTGGGAGCAGGACACTCGGGCTCTCTCCCCTGTCATCCCCATCATTCCCCGTGCCAGCATCCCTGGTATGTGCAGCTCCTGGCATGGGCAGGCTCATGGTGGCTGGGTTGTCAGAAGTCAGGGACTGAATCTGCATAGGGTTCTCTTTTTTTTTTTCTCTCTCTCATCCAGTCTTCCCAGATACAAAACCTTACGGGACCCTTGACCTGGAGGTCCCTGGAAAGCTGCCTGCTACAGCTTGGGAAAAAGGCAAAGGAAGTGAGGTGTCCGTCATGCTGACAGTCTCTGCTGCTGCTGCCAAGGTGTGTCCTAGGGGTGGGGGGATCCTGAGGCCAAGGAGAACTTGGGTCAGAAGACAGTCTTTGGAACTTGTCTGGACTGGAAAAAATTTTTTTTGAACTGTCCAAATATTTGTCCTAAGTACCTGCTTTGTTTGAAAGACTGACCTAGGGCCTTTGGAGGAGCAGGGGAAGTAGGGTCTCATAGGATAGAGATAACTGACCAACAGAGTGTCAGGTGACCGCTCTCCTTCAGTCACATCTGGTAGTTCCCTGCTACAGGCTTCTATGGTCAAAGTTGGGAAACAGTCAAAATAGCAGTACAGGTTTCTTTGCAAACAATCTGCAGTGTCGTCCATGCCCTCTGTGGAACTCCTGTGTGTACCTGGCATGGTTTAAGAGAAGGTGTGTGAGGAGAGCTCGCATGGACCAGGGGGCACTGGTTTGTGTCCTTGCCTTTCCCTAGTAGGGCTCACTGCAGATGCTGCTGTTTTCTCCCATCCTTTCTTCTGCCCAACAGAATCTGAATGGTGTGATGGTAGCAGTGGCAGAGTTACTAAGCATGAAGATACCCAACTCCTACGAGGTGCTGTTCCCAGACAGCCCTGCCCGGGCAGGCCTTGAGCCTAAGAAGGTGGAAGCCGAGGGTCCTGGTGAGTAGAGCAGACCACTTTCGGATCAGAAGAGAGTTCTGGTGAAAGACTGACCCTTTTCTTTCCATAGGTGGGAAAGAAAAAGGTTTGAGTGGCAAGGGCCCGGACGCTGGACCTGATTGGCTAAGGCAGTTTGATGCAGTGTTGCCTGGCTACACCCTCAAGAGCCAGTTAGACATCTTGAGCCTCCTGAAACAGGTAGGTCTTGGAGAAGGGTCAGTTTTAAGAAGAAGGTTCTCCCAGGGCAAAGAAACAATTGCTTTTGAGGGGTTGGAGTCTGGTTGAGAGGAGGGAGTGGTTAGTTAGCTGAAGAACTGGCACTAATCACCCATGGTGCCCTCCTGTAGGAGAGTCCTGCCCCAGAGCCGTCCACCCAGCACAGCTACACCTACAATGTCTCCAACCTGGACGTGAGGCAGCTCTCCGCCCCTCCTCCCGAGGAACCTTCCCCACCTCCGTCCCCTTTGGCACCTTCTCCTGCCAGCCCCCCTGCTGAGCCCCTGGTTGAACTTCAGGCTGAACCCTCTGTTGAGCCCCCAATCCCTTCACCTCTACCACTGGCTTCATCCCCTGAATCTGCCCGGCCCAAACCTCGAGCCCGGCCCCCTGAAGAGAGCGAAGATTCCCGTCCCCCTCGCCTCAAAAAGTGGAAGGGGGTACGCTGGAAGCGGCTGCGACTACTGCTGACCATCCAGAAGGGCAGTGGGCGACAAGAGGACGAACGGGAGGTGGCAGAGTTTATGGAACAGCTTGGTACAGCCTTGAGACCAAACAAGGTGCCTCGAGACATGCGGCGTTGCTGCTTCTGTCATGAAGAGGGAGATGGTGCCACCGATGGGCCTGCCCGCCTGCTCAACCTTGACCTGGACCTCTGGGTACACCTCAACTGTGCCTTGTGGTCCACGGAGGTGTATGAAACCCAGGGTGGGGCGCTGATGAATGTGGAGGTTGCCCTGCACCGAGGATTGCTAACCAAGTGCTCCTTGTGCCAGCGAACTGGTGCCACTAGCAGCTGCAACCGCATGCGTTGCCCCAGTGTCTACCATTTTGCCTGTGCCATCCGTGCTAAGTGCATGTTCTTCAAGGACAAGACCATGCTGTGTCCGATGCACAAGATCAAGGGGCCTTGTGAGCAGGAATTGAGCTCCTTTGCTGTCTTCCGGAGGGTCTACATTGAACGAGATGAGGTGAAGCAGATCGCCAGCATCATCCAGCGGGGAGAACGACTACATATGTTCCGTGTAGGAGGTCTTGTGTTCCATGCCATTGGACAGCTGCTCCCACACCAAATGGCTGACTTCCACAGTGCCACTGCCCTCTATCCTGTGGGCTATGAGGCCACTCGCATCTACTGGAGTCTTCGTACCAACAATCGCCGCTGCTGCTACCGCTGCTCCATCAATGAGAATAATGGACGGCCTGAGTTTGTGATCAAAGTCATTGAGCAGGGTTTAGAGGACCTGGTCTTCACTGATGCCTCTCCCCAAGGTGAGCGTGAAATGGGATTGGGCAGGTTTTTCTCAGAAGTCAGTTTACAGAGTCAAGAAGCTGCACGGCTTTTATGTAGTGCCCTGCACCTACCTCACATGGCATGATGTCTTGAAAACCTGAAAATAATGGGGTTCAACTGTACTCAAACACTTTAAATACCTTTGCAATTGAAAATACTTCCGTGGTGCCTCACCCCTATAATAACAATACTTGGAAGATTAAGGTAGGAAGTTCCTGAGTTCAAGGGCACATCCTTTGCTATGTAGTGAACTGGAAGCTAGCCTGGGCTACAGGAGACCTTTTCTCAAAAGAAAGAAACAAGTTTCATGTTTAGCTTTTCCCCCTAACCTTGGCAGATTAAATGATGAAGTTTTTATGTGGGTTTTTTTTTTTGTTTTGTTTTGTTTTTTTTTTTTGAGACAGTGTTTCTCTCTGTAGCCCTGACTATCCTGAAACTCTGCTTGCAGACCAGGCTGTCCTTGAACTCAAAGGCCCAACTGTCTGTGTCTCCTAAATGCTGAGATTAGAGGCCTGTACTGCCACCACCCAGTTGAATGGTGATGTTTTGAGATCCTGCTATCTGTTACACACAGTTCTAAATTCCCTCTTTTTGTCCGTATGTAAAATCTTTTTTAGAGTTTTGTTTCTGTGGTACTGGGGATAGAACCCAGGACTGGACATGGTAGGCAAACTTCTACCATTGAGGTATAACCCCACCCTACCACACATAAAATTTTTTTTTCTATTTTAATTTTTGTGTGTATGGGTGATTTGCTTGCATGTATGTCTGTGTGTCTCGCGCATTTAGGGCCCATGGAGGCCAGAAGAGAGTGTGTTGGATTCTCCAAGACTAGAGTTAAAAACGGTTGTGAGTAGGCCTATGGGTGCTGGGAGCCAAACCTGGTTCCTCTGGAAGAGCAGCCATTGATCTGAACTGCTTAGGCTATTCTGTTTTTTCTTTGTTTCTGTGTTGATGATAAAGCAGCAGGAAGTATGTTTTATTGAGCATGTACTATGCACGAGTAGGGTAATCATATAGGTTGTGTTGTCCATGTAACCCTAGAAGGTGAGCATTGTCATTATTATGTAATGTAGACATACAGTGAGGAGACCTGGGTATTTAGCTTAAGTCCCATAGCCATTACTCAAACTTAAACATAATTTTCCCAACTCCAAAGCGTGTATGTTCATTCAGTAGGAGCTGTGACTTCTGCTGGGTCTCTGGGATCTATGCTTATCATTCCTCTCCAGAATTGAAGCTTCTGGGACTAGGAGACCAGGAGTGGGTCCTGAAGAGTCACAGGGAGGTGACAGTCACATGTTGGAAAGTAGTGCTCAGGAATGGGGTGGGGTTGGAGATTAGTAAGCAAACGTTACTCTAGAGTGCTGTCTGTCTCACTCCTAGCTGTATGGAATCGCATCATTGAACCTGTGGCCACCATGAGGAAAGAAGCCGACATGCTGAGGCTCTTCCCTGAGTACCTGAAAGGCGAAGAGCTCTTTGGGCTGACCGTGCATGCTGTGCTCCGCATAGCTGAATCGGTAAGCAAGCGGAGAGGAGCAGCAGCGAGGTGGGCACTGGGAATCCTGGTTCTGCCTCAGAGGCTAAGACAGCTTTCTGTGCCCACAGCTACCTGGGGTGGAGAACTGTCAGAACTATTTATTCCGCTATGGGCGCCACCCCCTGATGGAACTGCCACTTATGATCAACCCCACCGGCTGTGCCAGATCAGAACCTAAAATCCTCACACACTACAAACGGTGAGCTTGTGCAACCGGGGCTGTGGGCTGTAGCTGTGGGTGTGGGCAGGACTGTCTGGCCACATTGTGGGGGTTTGAGGTGCAGATCAGTCACCCATAGACCTGGGTAGAGGTACACAGATGGCACTGGGGTGTCCCTTTCCTCTTCCTCGCCAGTTCAGGTGTCCTGGGTTGGCCAGGGATGCAGGACAGAGTGCTCCGGGTACCCTGGGAATGGCTGCTGGGGAGGTTCTTGTTAGACAATGGCGAGATATGCATGGGAGCTGGTCACTTCTTCCTTCTTTGGTCTTGTTTCCAGAGGGGCCGGTGATACTCCCAAACCTCAGACACCCCATGAGTGCTAGGGTCACCATCCCTCTCCAAAGCTGAGTTGGTTTAGAAATAATTAGAAGTATTATAGAAAAGTAATACGACCATACATTTGTATAGCACTTTATACTTTTTTTTTCAAAGCGTTTTCACATCCATTATCTCATTTGATCCTCACAACAACCTTATGAGGTAGGTAGGGCAGGTGGTATGATCCCCATTTTATAGCTGAGAAAACTGAGGCCCAGAAAGACTGCGTGACTAGATAAAGGTCACACAGCTGGGACTAGACCCTTCTCTTTTAACTTGTGGGTTTCTGGTCTTTCTGTGTACCACAGGAGCCCAACCATGGTCCTTGGGTAGAGGGAGGCAGAAACCATGGCTGGTATCAGGTCTTTCCATGAAGGCCGTTGGTGGCTCGAAGGCTGTCATAGAACGTTGAACATTCTACCCTAGTTAGCCCTAGTCCTTGATGCTCTCCCGCAGTGGTTTTCAAACTCTTTAAGTCCATGTGTCCAGATCCAAATCCCCAGAACACAGAAGCCAGGGGCAGACTTGCCTTTCTGTGTGTAACTTCACCTTCCTCGGATTGCATTAGCCAGAGGAATTCCAATTTCACCTATGGATTGGTGTTGCAGTCAACATTTTGCTGAAGAAATTCTGTTAAATAAAACAGAAAAGCACCACAGGTGTTTGAAAACCACTGCTCCGGGCAAGACTTGGGCTGGTGCCGGAGGGTGGAAGCTACCACCAGGCAGCAGTCCTTCCCCTGCACTGAGCCATCTGCACAGAGCCCAGCCAGAGCTGTGCTGCCGAGCAGGACAGTCTGAAGAAAGGCAAGGATACCATCAGGCTGTGACTTCATAGCCATTTAAAAACCAGACAGCCACTGTAGTACAGGTGGCCCCCGTTTTCAGGGTGTACAGCATATGCAGGAAATAGGACTCAGATGACTGAACAAACCATGAGCTTAAATTCTGGGCCTGGGGTACTTGGGGATGACCTCCAAGAGTATGGCCTTGATTATGGTTTGGCCAGGGGGTGGTAGGAAGTGTGAAGTGAGAGAGCAGGCTCAGTGTAGGGGAATTGTGCCTCTTCCCTTTCTATACCTACTCCCTACCGTGGGCAATCTGCTACCCAGGGTGTCCGGAAGGATCCCAGTGGCTAGTTACTGCCTCTTTCAAGCTGACACCCAGGTCCTTCCACTCCATTCCCAAGGCAGCAAGCACTCGTAGTACTTGCTGATAGCACATATCCTAGGGAGGTGGCGGGCAGTTTATGCTTGGTCTGTCTTGTCATGGACTGTATCACCTCCCAGGCCCCATACCTTGAACAGCACCAGCATGTCTAAGGCATATCAGAGCACCTTCACAGGCGAGACCAACACCCCATACAGCAAGCAGTTTGTGCACTCCAAGTCATCTCAATACCGGCGCCTGCGCACTGAGTGGAAGAACAATGTTTATCTGGCTCGCTCCCGTATCCAGGGCCTAGGGCTCTATGCAGCCAAGGACCTAGAAAAGCACACAATGGTCATCGAGTACATTGGTACCATCATTCGCAACGAGGTGGCCAATCGGCGGGAGAAAATCTATGAGGAGCAGGTACTGCAGGGTGGCCGGGAAGGAGCAGGTACTGCAGGGTGGCTGGGGAGCGGAATGGTGGAGTCCACCCTCTGCCAAGGAGCATGGGGCAGGTTGGGATCCAGGACGTAGTTGGAAACCTGCAGGGAGGGAGAAGGCAGGAGGAATTTCCTAAAGTTCTTATTCCTTCCACAACTTCTGCCTGTCTAGAATCGAGGCATCTACATGTTCCGGATAAACAATGAACACGTGATTGATGCTACATTGACTGGAGGCCCTGCCAGGTGAGCGCTTCCAGCTTCTGTGTCTTCTAGTGGCCACTTCCTGGGTGTTTCTGGTTGCCCGGCCTCGCTGACACTGACTCCATCTTGCCGTCTAGGTACATTAACCACTCCTGTGCCCCTAACTGTGTAGCAGAAGTTGTGACATTTGACAAGGAGGACAAAATCATCATCATCTCCAGCCGGCGAATCCCCAAAGGAGAGGAGGTGAGACAAAGCTTCCTGAGTGGGTGACAAAGCAGTCCCTCTTCTCCTCTGCCACTGCCTAAGAGTTGGAGTTCAAGGCTACTGCCCTCAGATAGCATCTTGGTCCTTTACCCCCTCCTCACCTTGATTCTGTGTGTCTTTTCTTCCCAGCTGACCTATGACTATCAGTTTGATTTTGAGGACGATCAGCACAAGATCCCCTGTCACTGTGGAGCCTGGAACTGTCGGAAATGGATGAACTAAGAAGCTTTGAGGCTACCAGGCAGGGGAACCCCCCCCACCACCCGCCTCTTCCCTGAAAGGAATGAGGGGTCAGAGCGGTAGCAGCCAGAGCTAGGACCCAGGGCTGGGGCTGCCGGCCGACCGGAGCCCCTGGAGCAGGAGGCTGGGGCAGAGGGCCCTAGGCCAAGCCTACCCTGGGTACCAGGGACAACCTTCTTCCCTGCCACCAGCCCTTAGGCTGGCATCTCTGCCCCCAGCTCCAGGAGGGGACAGACAGAAGCAGCCACTGGGCATCTCAGGTTTGAGGGGGATATGGGCCGGGAACTACCCAGAAGTGTCTGGGAGGCAGCAGAGAGGGAGGAGGATGTGTAGCCGGGTCTCAGCCCTGCTGCCTCTGCCGACCTCTCTGGCCCAACTCAAGGCTGCAAAGAGACTTGACTAAAGCTTGACAATCCCAAAGGCCGGGTCCCACACCTGGCCCTGCCTGCCGGGTCCTGCCCCTACCCTCACCCCCATCCCCTTCCTCTCTATCTGTCTCTGTCTCCCTCTTTTCCTCTGTGTTTCTGTCTCTCTATGGGTTGTGTTTCCTTGTTTTCCACTCTGACAAATGCAACATGATGGGAAAGAGGCATCCAGGTGCCCACGAGGGCAAGCTGGGCAAGCCGGGCAAGGAGACCCCGCACCCACACCTACCTCATTTAAGTGTTGGATTTTTTGCTGTTTTGAAATGTGAGACCCTCTCCAAGCCCCCTACTGCCCCAACTCTCTCCCCCACCTCACTGCCCTCTTCTAGTGGGTGGAAGGGGGGGTAGGAGGAGGAAAACAACCAACAATAACAACAACAAAAATCCATCTTTGTTTTTAATTATGGGCATGGGATGGTGGTTGAGGTAAATGGTGATGAAGATTGGGGATGACTGGTCCCTAGTTGCTCTAGAACTTCCTTCTCCATCTGGACATGGAGGCAGGAAGGGTGTGCTAAACCTAGGACCAGGAACTCTCTCTCTCCTGTTTTCTCAGCCTCATCCTGAGCCCTTTTGCCCTCCAGCCCCTGGATGGGGTGTGGGGGTAGGGTGAGGGCTATCCCGTGTGGCATGCCCATACCCAGTGAGGCAGGGTGTGGCCCAGAGCTCTCACTTTCCCTCAGTCACCAAACTGCTGCTGGTCTGGTGGGAATGGGTGGTGATGTGGGGGTGGGGAGCTTAGTGTCAGCGCGGGGAGGGTGGGGGGTATTTATCTATTTATACATGGGGTTGTACATAGTCTTGTGGGGCATGGGGGAGCCGGCTGGAGGTGAGAACCCTCCCCTCTCCCCCAACCCCTGGGGAGAGCAAATGTAAAACTACTAATTTTTGTGCTTTATATATTCTATATAAATATATCTATTTTCTTTTTACAAAACCAGTTTATAAATGGTAGGGGGGTGTGGGGCGGACATATGGAGCTCCCCTTGTGGGGGGGCCCCCTCCACTACCCAACCTACCGCCCTTTCCTCACCCCCCTTTTCCCACCCCCTGGCTGTGACTGCTGTAAGGTGGGGGTATAGAGAGAAGCTGGGTGATCCTCACCCCAGTTGTATAGTTGGACTATGTTATAACGCACAAAAGTAAGCTGGCCCCAGGGGGAGCCAGAGGGTGCTGGGTTCCCTTATCTTCCTTTTTCCTTCCTCTTTCTGCCCAAGCTTGTGCTGCAGTTGAACCTCTTCCTGGGGGTGGTGGTAGGGTAGAGGGTGTGTGAGGCCTCAGACCCCTCTCTGGTAGGAACCATGGGGATGAAAACGAAGCTTATATGCAGTTCTCTCCTGGGGGCTGTGGGCAAAGGGCATTTTGTAATTAATATTTTCAAGAATCAGATATCTGGATTGTAGAGACGGGCTTGATGGTGGCAAATGGGCAGGCCTGCTGGAGTGGGTAGCACGGTTGCTGTTGTGATTTTTAGGGTTTTGTTTTGTTTTAAATTTGGGGGATTGTGGATCGATGGGGGTAGGGAGATTTTTTTTCTGGCTTTTTTTTTTTTTCAACTGTTTCAAGCTGCAATGTTTAAGAGAATAACAACTCCCCCCACATACTCCCACAGAAACCATTGTAATTACATCAGACAGTGGGAAGTCTGGGCTGCTGTCCCCAAAGCCACAGCTCTGAAAGGTCTAAGCACTAGGTGGGGGAGACTGTCTCCTGTGAGTCAGGCTCTGGTTGGGGCTTGGGCCCTAGAACTGCGGAAGGAGAAGGGGCAGACTTTGTAAGCATATGCTAGGTATCCGATAGTCCTGTAGAATTTAGTGAAGAAACCTTATACAGTTTTTAATTTTTATATAAACTATAACTCAGACCCACGCTACAAGGTTGGAATTTTGGTTGTTGTTTTTTTTTTTGTTTTGTTTTGTGTTTTTTTTTTAAGTACCCCGCCTGTATAATCGCATCAGAATCCCACCCCCGTGTTTGTATTTTGGGTTGGTTTACACTTGCACATACTCAATTTTCAGTTTCCCCCTTTACCTTCTACCCTCACCTCCAGGACCCTCCCCCTTTTTAAAAAATAAATCGCTGACAAGTGTGAAACCCGTGAAGAACTTTATTTTGTGTTGTGTGTATCCTGTACAGCAAGGTTGGTCCTTCGTAACAACGAATGAAATGGCTCCCTTTTTTAAAGCGCTCTCTCTTCCTCCACCCCCAGCGCCCCTGTCCTTGGCATGTTTTGTATCAGCGATCATTCTGAACTGTACATAATTTATGTTGCGAGAGGCAAAGGGCAAGTTTTGGATTTTGCTTCTTCAAAGTTTGTTTTTAAACAACAAATAAAAAAAGAACATTTTAAATACAAGCGCCTCCGTCCCATGACCCTCGCCGTCAGCCAGCTCTAAAGGTCCTAGAGGACCTGGGGAAGGGAGGTTACCCAAGCCAGGCTCAGTCACTGCCGGAAGGGTGGGTTCCCCGCCTTCCGCCCCGGGGCTGAGGTGTCGTGACGTAGGCGGAAGTGGCGTGAGGCACCGGATATGGGGCGGGGTCTGCTGCAAGGGAGTTTTCTAAGCTGAGGAACTGGCGGGCGATTGCGATGGAGTCGGTGAGTGGCGCGGGAGGGCGGCGGGGGGCGCTGTGGAGCCGGGTAGGCCGAACAGGGCTTGGTGCCGGAGTCCCCGACTCCCCTCTGCCTCGGTGGGCGCCTCTACTCGGCCACGCCCGTGCCGTCCTGGGGTCCGCAGTTCCCTGGGAGAGCGGGCTGTGAGCTTGGAGCCACGAGCGCCGGTAGTCTTGGCCTCAAGCTTTTTCAGAAGTTTGCATGAGAGCGGGGTTGTGAGCCCCGATTGCAGGGAGCTCCGGGACCCCGTTTTGTGCAACTGTTTACTGCAATTTTTGGCACGGACATCTAAAAGACTGTACTGTATCCAGCAAGGCTACATTCCTTTAATAAGTTCAAGAATTGAAGTTTCTGTGAAGGAAGGAATCCAAGAGGCCACTGTGTCCCTTGGACAAGTTTAGGTCGTGTCCTGATCAGTGACGCTATGCGTGCGTGTTGACATAGCTTGTTTTTGATAAGCAGCGTTGACCAATGGAGGCAGGTCCCTGTCATCTCTTACAGATGCTGCTACTTGTTTGGCCTCCCTCATTCTTTGGAGCCTTTCTCCGGTATTCCGAAAGCCATAGTTTTTAACCGTGTATTCCCTGTGGGCATCTTGGGTTTTGTCATCCCCGCTGTGTAGACAGGTCACACCTACAAGTTCACTCTGCTTCTTTTTCTCCTCTTCTTTGAGTCAGATACTTGGTCAGAGTAGTTTTTGCGCCACACCTTTGTCTGTGTACTTTAACTTAACAAAGAAAACAGATACAATGGGAAAAGTAGTCTGCAATTGGTCATCCATGCTAGGGTTTCGTTTTCTACAGAGAGGGCATTTTAAGCAAAAGTAGGCTAATTACATTAAATTTAAAACAATACTGTTATTTTTTACTTGTTATAAAATATTATACTATAATGTTTTAAAACTTAATAACTATAGCTTTTAAATTTTAAAAATTTATTTATTTCTGTTTTCTGTGCATTGGTGTTTGTCGTGGGTGTCAGGTCCCCTGGAACTGGAGTTAGAGACAGTTGTGAGCTGCCCTGTGGGCGCTAAGAATATAACCCAGATCCTCTGAAAAAGCAGTTAGTGCTCTTAACCACTGAGCCATCTCTCCAGCCTCTAAAAACCATTTTTATGTATATTTCCAAATTTAACTCTTATGAGATATATATATATTCCATTTGAGAGAGAGCAAGAGAGATATTAGTGAAGGTAGACACTAGTGCCAGGCTTGGTGGTGCACGCCTTTGCAGTTGTATCTCTTGTGGGTTCAGGGCCAGCCTGGTCTACAGAGTGAGTTCTAGGACAGCCAGGGCTAAACATAGAGAAACCCTGTCTCAAAAAACAAAACAAAATATAAAAAGCTGAGAGCATAAAAGGAAGGAAAAATTACATTGAGCCCAGGAGCACATTACAGGTTGTGGAAGAGTGTGGGCCCACTCTTGATTTTGTTGAGACTTTGGGTTTTGGTCTTGGTGTAAGAAAAGTCAGTCAAGGGCTGGAGAGATGGCTCAGCGGTTAAGAGCATTGCCTGCTCTTCCAAAGGTCCTGAGTTCAATTCCCAGCAACCACATGGTGGCTCACAACCATCTGGTCTGGTGCCCTCTTCTGGCCTGCAGGCATATACACAGACAGAATATTGTATACATAATAAATAAATATTTTTTTTTTAAAAAAAAAGAAAAGTCAGTCAAGACCAAGTTGAAAATAGAGTTTGCTGTGCTAGGCTGGACACACACTCACACACACTTGTTTATTGAGACAGGATCTCAGTAGGTAGCTCCAGTCTTCTGCCTCAGCATGGGCCTCACTCCCAGCTCTGACTTTGTAATAAGGGAGCTTGTGGAAGCTTCATGAGCAGGGCAGAGAATGCGCTTTTGGGAGTATCCTTAGCAGCTTTCTGTGAGTAGACCGAGCCACTTAGAAAGTAAGGTTTTAAGTTTTGAATTGTATTTATTGTGTGTAAGAGAGGGAAGAAAGATGGGGTGCACGGGTGGCACGCGATGAATGTGGAGGCAGAGAGCAGCTTTGTGGAGTTGGGTTTCTCCTTCTACCACGGTGGCAGCTTGGGGGTCACACTCAGGTCATCCGGCTTATTGAGTAAGCTCGATTACTCCCTGGACCATCTTGCAAGCCTTGGAAAGTATTTTTACGTGGCTAACGATGAAAATCTCTCCAAATGAGCTGATTTGGTTAGAGAACTTGGTCACAGCCCAAAGGTAATTGAGGTGGCAATGGATGTGGGGCGCGGAGACTAGTATAGAGGGTGCTGTGCTTCTGGAGCTTAGTGCCTGCCCACGAGTGACTGTGGGTTCCGTACTCCAGCACCGTCCAGCGAAGGCAGTGCACGAGTGAGAAGTGGAAGCCCAGGCGAGGGTGGTGAAAATGAACGGGGAGAGGCTGAGGCTGCTTAACAGTCCCTTAGCATCACAGAAGAACTACAGTCCCAGACACCAGGAAGGTAGCAGAACTGCCCTGAAAAGAGAAGGGGGGGAAGTGCCACAGGCTAAGAACAGGAGTGAAGGACAGACACTCTGTCCTACATGGGTGGCGCACCCCTGAAGCACAGGTTCTGTCTTAGTGTCCGACCTAGCCTTTTTCTGTAGTAATGCCTTATACTTACATAAGTGATATATTCTTGACTCCCTAAAACATTTTGTTTTGGGTGTTTTGTTGTTATTGTTTTGAGTAGGAGTCTAATGTAGCATAGGCTAACCTTGAATTTGCTGTGTAGCTGAGGCTGGTCTTGAACTCCTAATCCTTCTAACTCTACCTGCTGAGTCCTGGGAATACAGTTGTGTCCCATCTTATTAAAAGAAGAGGGGAGGGGCTGGAGAGATGGCTCAGTGGTTAAGAGCATTGCCTGCTCTTCCAAAGGTCCTGAGTTCAATTCCCAGCAACCACATGGTGGCTCACAACCATCTGTAAAGAGGTCTGGCGCCCTCTTCTGGCCTTCAGGCATACAGACAGAATATTGTATACATAATAAATAAATAAATATTAAAAAAAAATAAATAAAAGAAGAGGGGAGTAGACATAATTTACCCACTCATGGAGAAACAGGCAGGATAAAATCTTGTTTAATTGTGTCTGTGATGGCCAGCTCTGTCAACTTGATACAAGCTAGAATTACTTGGGAAGAGAGTCTCAATGAGGGGTCAGTCTGTCTCATTGGGTTGGCATGTGGACGTGTCTGTGTAGTATTGTCTCAGTTAATGTGGGAAGACCTAGGCCAGTGTGAGTACATCAGTCTCTAGGTAGAAGGTCTTAGACTGTGTAAGAGTGGAGAACAGAAAACACAGCAAGCAGCCAAGGAGAGTGTATGTTGTTGTGTGATCTTTTGCTCTTTTGACTTTTTGAGGAGCCCATCACCCAGCTCCCAAATAAATCACAGAGGTTTATTCTTAGTTATAAATGCCCAGCTTTAGCTTGTGTTGTTTCTAGCCAGCTTTTCTTAAATTATCCCGACTACCTTTTGCGTCTGGGCTTTTACCTTTCTCTGTTTCTGTATAGCTTTCTTCTTTCTCCGTGGCTTGCTCTGTAACTGGGCAACTGGTTCCTGATGTCCTCTTCTTCTTGTTCTCTTGCTCCTCCTCTTGCTCATTTCTCCTTCTATTTATACTCTCTGCCTGCCAACTCCACCTATCCTTGCTCCTGCCTCGCTATTGGCCATTCAGCTCTTGATTAGATCATCAGGTGTTTTAGACAGGCAAAGAATCACAGCTTCACAGAGTTAAACAAACGTAGCATACACAAAAGCAACTCACCTTAAAATAATATTCCCCAACAATATACATTCATTTCTCTCTGCTCTTGACTGTGGCATGGTGCAGTCTGCTCCCTGAAGTTCCTGCTGCTGTGGTCTCCCCACAGTGATGGGCTGTAGCCTGGAACTGTCAGCTAAAATAAGCCCCTCCTCCCCTAAATTGCAAATTACTTTTTACCAGGGCATTTACCACAGCAACAGAAAAGAAGAACATTTCTGATTCTTCCGTATCTGTATCTCCAGCTGTTCGCCTGCTTACATCATCATAGAATTTCTGTGATCTGTAAATTATGTATAGTGCCTCATGCTAGGGGAGTCAAATACAAGGTACAAGGTAGTTGAAGGCTTCTGGGAATTTATAATCTGTTTCTGTAGATAGTGCACTGAATAACTGTAGCACTGTGTGATGTGTTGTGAGGTGTGGGTGCCATCCTTTGTATAGATCACAGACTGGCGTGTGCGTCTTTATTGTGGGAGAGCACTCTCCGGGTTTTGTTCTGTTTTTGTTCTTTGTGTTGTTTTTGGTTTTTCAAGACAGGGTTTCTCTGTAGTTTGGAGCCTGTCCTGGAACTCCCTACGTAGACCAGGCTGGCCTTGAACTCACAGAGATTCACCTGTCTCTGCCTCCCGTGTGCTGGGATTAAAGGCTACCCTCTCCAGTTTTAAGCAATAAGGCTGTTGTTTGGCAATGAGCCTTGCCAAAAAAAAAAGCTAGACCAGGCTGCTGGCTTTATCAAGCCCAGAGAGAAGAGAGAATTAGTTGCTCACTTCAGTGTGCTGGAGGAAGATTTAGGGTTGTCTTGCCCACTTCACCCTGTTTGTTACACCCGGGGCTTTTCTCTTCATATCACTTCATAAACTGTGAAAGTGAAATAATTTTTTGTGTAGGGGACATTACCCAGAACAGATGGAGCCAAAGTATGGATGACAGCAGATAAACATTTTCATGATCCCTCTTGGGTTCCTAGATAGCAATACAGTTTTTAAATGTTCCACTCAAAAGAGCTCTGTGAATGCTCTTCTGTGTAAGATCTCTCTCTCTTGTTTTTTTTTTCTTCTTCTTTATTATTTTTTATTTTTATATTTTGAGACCAGGTTTCTCTGTATAGCTCTGATAGTCCAGGAACTCGCTCTATAGACCAGGCTGACCTTGAACTCAGAGATCCACCTGCCTACTTCCTGAGTGCTGGGACTACTACGCCAAGCCCAGGATTTTTAGACTTAACTCTTGTTTTGTTTTGAGATTTTTGGGACAGATTCTTACTGTGTAGCCCTCGCTAACCTGGGATTCACTGCATAGATCAGGCTGGTCTCACGCTTGCTATGATCCCCCTATCTCTGTCTCCTGAGTGCTGATATTACAAGCATGCTCTACCACAGCTGTTTTTAGACTTAATGTTTTGTTTTGCATTGTAATATACACCTGTAATCCTGGCACTAGGAAGGTTAAGGCAGGAGGATTAGGTTTAACCTCACCTAGTTAGTCTACACATTGAAACATTACCTTAAATAACCAACCAACCAACCAACCAACAAAAAAAGACTTATTATTTCATTAGAAAATGTGGTCTATAAGAATGTGAGGGCTGGAGAGATGACTCAGAGGTTAAGAGCCCTGACTGCTTTTCCAGAGATCCTGAGTGCAATTCCCAGCAACCACGTGGTGACTCACAGCCATCTGTATTGAGATCTGGTGCCCTCTTCTGGCTTACAAGGAAACATGCAGGCAGAACACTGTATACATAATAAATCAATCTTAAAAAAAGAATATGAACTTTACCAGGCAGTGGTGGCCCACTCCTTTAATTCCAGCACTTGGGAGATCTCTGTAAGTTCAGAGCCAGCCTGGTCTACAGAGTGAGTTCCAGGACAGCCAGGGATGTACAGAGAAACCCTTCTCAAAACCAACCAAACAAAAAAACGTAAGCTTTGGAGTTCCTACCTCACCTTTTAACAGCCGTGTGAGCTTGGGCAGGAGGTTCCTTTCGGACACTTGATTTTCATTTTTCTACTGTTAATAACAGTGTTTACCTCAGGGTTGTTAGAAAAACTAAACTAGACACAATAGTATTTCTTTCTCTCTTCTTTGGGGGAATGTTGAGACAGAGTCTTATGTAGCCCAGGCTGACCTCAAATCTATTATAAAGCCAAGGCTTGTCTCAAGCTCCTGATTCTCCTTCCCTCACCCTCCTAAGTGGTGGGTGCCACCGTACTCAACTGAAATGATATGTCTTGTAGAGCCTTGCAATCCTTTTTAAAGGGAATCATTAGTTCACCAACCCTCTTCTAAGTACTTAAAAATATACTGGGAATTGAGCCTAGGGCCTCACACATGTTCTACCACTCACTCATCTATATCCCTAGCCATACCAGCAGGTTTTTTGTTTTTTGTTTTTGTCTTTTTGAGATGGGGTTTTGCTTATATAAGCCAGGCTGACCTGGCTTCAAATCCATGATGCTGTTCCCACTTTAGCCTTGTTCTAATGGGAGGCTAAGAGAGGACAGAGTCTCAGTTAAGGTGACTGTGCTTTTCTTGTCTTCCAGGTCGCTTCGGAGATTTCTCCAGCTTCAGAGAATGAGCACTTCCAAGGTATGTTTACCACGAAGTCAGCTAAGGAAAAATGCAGATGTGAAAGCTGTGGCCTGAGCTTGACGTCAGCGCTGCTTTAGAGTCTCCTAAGGACAGGGGCAGGATTTCTAGGGGTGTCGTTCAGTGGTAGATCACTTGCCTAGCATGTGTGAGGCCTTAGGTTCAAGCCCCAGTACCACAAATGAATGAAGGAATCAATTTGCCACCTTTCTGGGAAAGGATTTTGCCTGGGAGCACTCTTATTTTTCCTAAGAATTTCACCTTTATTGTGTTAGACACATTTCCCAAAAAGATTAAAATAGAGACTGGGTATTAATTTCAAGAGATTATATAATGGAGCTGGAGAGAAGATGGTTTGGTGTTTTAAGAGCACTTCCTGTGGCTGGAGGGATGGTTCAGACGGTAAGATCATTGGCTGCTCTTCCAGAGGTCCTGAGTTCAATTCCCAGCAACCACATGGTGGCTCACAACCATCTGTAATGAGATCTAGTGCCCTCTTCTGGCCTGCAGGCAGAACACTGTATACAAATAAATAAATCTTAAAAAAAGAACACAACTTTATAACATCCAGGTGTTCCATACATCCTATAGCCCAAACTCCAAGGGGTCTGAGACAGAAGGATCCCTGGGGCTTCCTGGCTCTCTGTCTGAGAAAACATGAGCTCTAGCTTCAGGAGAGACCTTGCCTCCAAGGAGTAGGTGGAGGGCAATAGAGAATGATACCCTCCTCTAGACTCCACCCACAGACAGTACTCGATCATGTCCCCTATGTGGACAGTCTTCAGTTCCTGTGAGTCTTACTGTTTAGACCTCGGCCCTCCTACACCAAGCCTTCAGGTTTCTTAGGAAGCCCAGGCTGAAGTTAAATTTGATTTGTAGCAGTGCTGTCTAGTTTTATGTCAACTTGACACAAGCGAGAGTCATCTGAGAAGAAACCTCAATTGAGAAAATGCCTCCATAGGATCTGGCTGTAGGCAGCCTGTAGGGAATTTAATTAGTGATTCATGTGGGAGGGCCCACTCATTCCGGGTGGTACATCCCTGCATCCTGAGTGGTATTAGGAAGCTAGTTTAGCAGGCCAGTAAGCAGTACTCCTCCATGGCCTCTGCTTCAGCTCTTGGCTCCAGGCTCCCTCCCACTTTCCCTCAGTGAACTGTGATTCAGGGTATGTAAGCCAAATAAACCCATTCTTGCCCAAGCTGCTTTGGGTCATCACAGTGACAGTAGCCCTAAGTCATTGTCTTGTCTTCCAGCCCCTAAGCACAATGGTGCCCATTATTCACAGGGCCTGGAATTGAACCTAGGGCTTTGTGCGTACTAGGAAGTCCTCTAACAAGTGAGCCACCCCAACCTGAAAAATCCCCTTTATAAATTTAATAATAATTTGTTTATTTATGTGTGTGAGTTTTATGTCTGTGTACCACATGTGTGCCTAGTCCCTGGAGAGGCCAAAAGAGGGTGTTGGGTCTTCTAAGACGAGAGTTACAGGCAGTTGTGAACCACCATGTAGGTTCTGGGAATTGATCCTGGATCCTCTGGAAGAGCAGCCGGTGTCGTCTGAGCCATCTCTCCAGCCCCTAAATTCCCGTTCTAAAAAAGTATCTTTTACTGGTTTCCCGATGAAATGTTTTTACTCGTGTGTGTTACATTGCTGTCAAGGTTCCTGTTCTGTGTACAGGCTCCCTGTGCTTTCCCTCTGGTTGCCCGTTTCTGTTTGTTTCCTTGTACTGCTGTATTTGGCATGGGGGCAACTTGGATCACCTTTTTTTTTTTTTAAATATTTATTTATTATGGATACAATATTCTGTTTACATATATGCCTGCAGGCTAGAAGAGGACACCAGACCTCATTACAGATGGTTGTGAGCCACCATGTGGTTGCTGGGAATCGAACTCAGGACCTTTGGAAGAGCACGCAATGCTCTTAACCACTGAGCCAGCCCCTTGGATCACCTTTTTTTTTTTTTTTTGATTTTTCGAGACAGGGTTTCTCCGTATTTTTATACTAAAAAACTTTTTTGCATGTGTGAGTGTTTTGCCTCCGTGTATATCTGTGTATGTGCTGGTGCCTGTGGAGGTCAGAAGAGGGTGTTGGATCCTCAAGAACTGGGATTACAGATGGTTGTGAGTCACCATGTGAGTGCTCAGAGCTCAACACCACTGAGACATCGCCCAGGGCCCTGCACTTTCTTTAGATGTTTGTAACCTTGGTTTAAAACAAAATTCACTGGGAAAGCTCTTGCCTTGAAAGTGGAGTTTGAGTTTCCAGAACTTGGGTAAATGTTGAGCAGGCGTGGCCTGTAGTCCCAGCACTCAGGAGTCAAAGATGGATTTCCCAGACCAAACTAGTGAAATTCTGCTCAATAAATGAAGTGGAAGGAGAGTGACTGATCAAGGAACACACTCAGTATCAAGCTTGAATCTCTGCACATACATGTACACTCACATATATACATGGGAAAAACAGGATTCAAATAATAGACTCAGATGCACAGAAACACAAAATTTTAAAAAGGTGGTCAACCAGGCAGTGGTGGTGCACGCCCTGAAGCCCAGCACTCAGGAGGCAGAGGCAGGCAGATCTCTGTAAGTTCAAGGCCAGCCTGGTCTACAAAGTGAGTTCCAGGACAGCCAAGGCTTCACAGAGAAACCCTGTCTCAAAAAAACAAAACAAAACAAAAAAAACCTAGCATCCAACAAAATCCAAAGACATATTATTAAGACTTCTCTGAGTTCTTGACAAGAAATTTAAATTGTTCTGTTTTATTGGCTTAAAAAATCAGCTGAAGCCGGGCGGTGGTGGCGCACGCCTTTAATCCTAGCACTCGGGAGGCAGAGGCAGGCGGATCTGTGTGAGTTCGAGACCAGCCTGGTCTACAAGAGCTAGTTCCAGGACAGGCTCCAAAACCACAGAGAAACCCCTGTCTCGAAAAACAAAACAAAACAAAACAAAAAAAAAATCAGCGGATTATAGGCATTATCTAGTAAAAAAAAAAATATATCAGCTGAGCTGGGCAGTGGTGGCTCATGCCTTTAATCCCAGCACTGAGAAGGCAGAGGCAGGTGGATCTCTGTGAGTTCAAGGCCAGCCTGGTATACAGAGCAAGTTCTAAGACAAGCAAGGACTACACAGAGAGATCCTGTGTCTTAGTTATGGTTTCTATTGCTGCAAAGAAAACATATAAAAGAAAACATTTAATTGGGGCAGGCTTACAGTTTAGAGGTTTAGTTCATCGTCATCATGATAGGAAACATGGTGCAGGAGAAGGGGCTGAGAGTTCTACATCCTAGTCCAAAGACAGCAGAGAGAGAGAGAGAGAACCTCTGGACCTCGCTTAGCGTTTTAAAACCCCAAAGCCCACCACACACTTCCTCCAACACGGCCACATCTCCTAACGCCACTTCCTAGGCATTCAAATGTGATTTTCTTATTCAAACTACCACACCCTGTCTTGAAAAACAAAAAACAAATCGGTGTTATTGCATGTTTCATTATCGAAATGACTTTCCATAGCTGAATACCACACACGATATCAGTACCCATTGTCCAAAACAGGCAGCAGAAGTTCAGTTGTTCCTGTGGACCAGGCAGATGAGGAAGACTAAATATGACAAGTAACAACTTATAAATCTTGTGTCCCGCTTAAAAGGAGACAGCAGCTGTCTATAGCTGCTCAATGAAGACCTATTTTTGTAAAGAAACTTGAGAATTTGGGATTTTTATATAAATTTGTAGAGTTTTTAAATTTGGAAAGTGATTTAAATTATTTTTAAAACTGGAAAATCCAAGTTCAATACATATGTGGACTTTTGTCTTAAAATGATAGCGTCTAACTCGGTGTAGTATATCTTCATCTGGTCTCTAAAGCTATGTCTTGGTATCTGTGAGTTGGGCTTCCATGTCTGAAAAACAGTGGAACTCTTCAGTTAACATGGTAGATGGAGTGCCCACATCCACCTTCAGTCCTCTGAAAAACAAAACAAGGGGCTCAGAGATAACTCAGCCATTAAGAGCGCTGGTTTCTCTTCTAGAGGACCTGGTTTAATTCCTACCACCCTTATGGCACCTCACACTGCCTTGTCTGTAATTCCAGTTCCAGGGGATCTGATGCCCTCTTCTGGCCGCCACAGGAACTGCATAAACACAATACTAGGCAGATACAGATCCCGGCAAAACACCCATAAACATAAAATAAAAATCTTGGGCTAGTGAGATGGTTCAGCAGATAAAGGTGCTTGCCATGCAAGCCTAGCAACCTGAGTTTGATGCCTAAAATTCACAAAAAGATGGGAGGAGAGAACCAACTCACCTGCTGTGACACGTGTGCATGCACACAACCACCCTAGAGAACTTTTTTTCTTTTTTCTTTTTAGTACAAACTCACAAAAATAAGAACAGGAGAGGGGATTGTAGGAATGGGTGTGGAAGCTGGAAAGTGTGTGGGAGATATCTAAATGACTTAGCTGGTCTGAGTACGGTGCATTGCAGTTAACAGTAATGAAGGCTTGAAAGTCTAAGAAACAAACTGTCTCACTGCATACTGCTGAGACTCCCCACCCAGACCAAGACTGGGGGTGTGGAGAGGGGCTTACAGACTGTACTGAAAACCAGGACCTCAAGGAAACTGCTGGGTGCTGAGCCGCCCACAGTCAGCTTCCAGAATACTACAGAAAAGACTTCAGTCTTCCAGGCTCAGAGTTAAAGAATCAGCTGTAGACAGACTCTCCTTGACAGGAAAACCTCCAAATGTCTCACAGTCAACAAGACTCGTTTATACAGTTAGAGCATCCAGTTAACATTCAAGTGTTCCCACCTAAGATATGATTTAGATAAAATGTGCAAAAATAGAATTTGAATCCTGTTTCTCTATGTGTGTGCTATAGAGCATGTGGAGGCTTGTGTTTGCGTGTGCAGGGCGGGAGGGGACACACGTGCTGTAGAGCGTGTGGAGGCTTGTGTCTTTCTGGGTGTGGTGGTGAGAGTGTGAGACTGGCTTGCTCTATATAGTGAGACCCTCCCTTAAAAAAAAATCACTGGCTGGAGAGATTGTTCAGTAGTTAAGAGCACTGCCTGCTCTTCAGAGGACCTGGGTTCAATTCCCAGCACCCATGTGGTAGTTCACAACCATCTGTAACTCCAGTCTTGGGGACCTGATGCCCTCTTCTGACCTCCAAGGGCATCAGACATGCTTGTGGTATTGAGATATACATGTAGGCAAAACACCCATACACATAAATAAAAATGTAAAACTATGTAAAAAGGCACTGTCAAGGTCCCTCAAGAAATATTCCCTCAGTTAGGGGTGTGGAGCCCAGAGAGGAAGACTGGCTCAAGGTCATTCTTGGCTAGCCGTGGAGCTTGAGTCTTGCTGGGTTACTTGAGATCCTACCTCAGAAAAAAAAAAAGAAACTGATAGGAGCCACAGTGATAGTGTTTGCCTATAATCCCATCACTGGAGAGACTGAAACGGGGAGATCTGGGCTTCATCTTGCGCTCAGAACTAGCCCAATCAAAAGCCTCTCCCAAAATATTGAGGACTGGAAATATAGTTTAGTGGTGCAGCACTTGTCTAATTGTTTAGGTTTGCTCCCAAGCACTGAGAGAAAAAAATTATTATAAATATTTTTTTTGACATTTCTCTGTGTAGCCCCGGCTGTCCTGGAATTCATTCTGTAGACTAGGCTCATCTCCAACTCAGAGATCCACCTGCCTCTGCCTCCCAAATGCTGGGATTAAAGGTGTTTGCCACCATCACCTGGCTAGAAACCATTTTTTAAAACGCAGCTGGGTGCTGGGAGTACAGTACAGAGTCAGTCAGAGCTTACGGTAACTCTTGAACTCACTCAGCGGTACGACCTGAACAGTTCATTTAACTGGTCTACATCTGTTTTCTCACCTAAAACACAAGGATAATACTTACTTAACAGACCAGTGAGAAGTCAGAGATGTAGGGTGGCAAGTGGTGGCGCACTACTTCAATCCCAGCAGTCAGGAGGCAGAGACAGGTAGAGCTCCGTGAAGTGTGTGAGATCCTAGCTTGAAAAACAGGGCAAAGTGGGAGGAAGATTAAACGCTGTGATATGTTTAAGTATCTGTTATAGTACATAGAACATCCAGGGTGTTACTTTTACGTATATGTTATAGTACATAGAACACCCAGGGTGTTATTTTTACGTATCTGTTATGTACATAGAACATTCAGGGTGTTACTTTTACGTATATGTTATAGTACATAGAACATCCAGGGTGTTACTTTTATGCATATGTTATAGTACATAGAACATCCAGGGTGTTACTTTTAGGTATATGTTATAGTGCATAGAACACCCAGGTTTTTATTTCTTTTTTTTCTCACACATATTTTAATATCAGAAACAAAAGTCAGTATACATCCCTACATCAATGCCAAGAAAATAAGGACTAAAAGAAAATCTTCGCTGAGAAGCCTAACACTTTTGAATATTTTTCTTTCAAATTTCACAACATTATCTTAATCTAATTCCATAGTATCATATGAACATCATCAAATCCTTAGAACATTTCAATTTGCAAACTGTATTTTAAATCAAACCAAAAAATTTGAGCTCCCAACTTGGTAAACAGTGGTGAAGGAACAGGCTTCAAAATTTATTTGAGTACATTTAACCTCAAGTTAAAACTGTGCTAAAAGTCCTCCAAAAGATTATGAACAGCTTATCTGCAAAAATATGAACAGACCTTTTCAATCATAAAACAGAGGTGACCTTATACGTCACTTGTGAGTATGATGACTTAACTTGGTCTTAGTACGTCCCTTGGCCTTGCCTTTAGTGCCAGACTTGGCTGCAGCTTCAGCTTGGGCTTTCTCTTCCTTTTCAATCAAAGCCCGCCCATAACGAGATGAGTAATCCTCAGGAATGGCTTCACTGATCTTGGCTAAAAATTCTATCACTTTCATCTTGCTCGTTTCAGCATAGGCTCTTGGGCCCCACAGGAACTCATAGGACGGAGGATCACTGTTAGGAACCTGACAGTATTCTATGTATTCTTCCCGCACTAGCTGCTCAGTGATGAGCTTCCTGACATCTCCAAAGATGAGATGTGGGACCCCGTCAAAGACTCCTAATGCATTCAGGAAATACCAGACGTCCTCCTCAGCAGCACAATACTTATTTCGGTAGATCACACTGAGGAGAGCAATCAGAATGCCCCTGGTAGGAACACCTAGCTCATTGCTCCTACTTCCATCATCCTTGAAATCTAACTTGCTCACAAGCTCATATGCTTGACCACGTGGCAGGATTTCTTTCAGCTCAAGGCCAAACACCACATCCAATCGATAGGAGGCTTTCTTGAGGATCTCGGGGAAGTGTTCCTTGAACCTTTTGTTGATAACTTTGAGCATCTCTCCTCTCCTCATGGGCTGCTGCACTTTGTATTTGAGGAGCATGTACTCCATCAGCATTCCCGTCTTCCTTGTCATAAGGTCCATCTGCATGCTTCTAGTGGAGAGTGGAGCCCTGGAGGAACGCTCCTTTCCATCCCCTTGGCCCTGGTCACCATTATCAGACCTTCCATAGCTTCCTCCCTGGCTGGCAGTGCTGCTGGGTCCTGAGCTTTCAGACTGCTGTGGGAAGTCAGCAGTAGAAGTGCTTGGCTTAGCATCTCCTGAAGCTTGATCAGAGCCAGCAGGTGACTCTGCTTTCTCTGCCTCCTTTGCTTGAGCATCCTTGAGCCCCTGGCGCCGTTTCTCATGAGCACGGGCCTTACTCTTCTGTCCCCTTGGCATGATGGCTGGCGTCAGGGACAGCAGGACAGAGTCTTGGTAGTAGAACAGGTAACTGAGATACCTTGACTGCAGACCTCTCTCAGAACTTGCCAGCAGCGCGGCCTGAGCAGCAGAAGCGGCTTCCGTGCCAGGGGCACTAAGGCCAGGTTCTTATTTCTAAGTATCTGTTATAGTACATAGAAATCCAGGGTCTTATTTGTAATATCTGTTCTAGTACATAAAACATCCAGGGTGTTATTTTGGAGGGTTACCTTTCCAGTTTCTAGCAAGCAGTTAAAAACACAGACTGCCTGACATGGTGTTGCATGCCTGAAATCCCAGCATTTATTTGTTTGTTGTTGTTGTTTTTTCGAGACAGGGTTTCTCTGTGGCTTTGGAGCCTGTCCTGGAACTAGCTCTGTAGACCAGGCTGGCCTCGAACTCCCAGAGATCCGCCTGCCTCTGCCTTCCGAGTGCTGGGATTAAAGGCGTGCGTCACCATCGCCCGGCAAATCCCACCATTTGAAGAACTAAGGCAATAAGATTACTACAAGCTTGAGGCGAGCCTAGGCTACATAGCAAGACTCTATCTCAAGAGAATGAAGGGGTTGGAGACTTAGTTCAGTGGAAGAACACTGGCTTTTCTTCAGAAAACTCAAGTTCAATTTCCAGCACCACATGGCATTTTACAACTGTCAATAACTCCCAAGGACTCCAACACCCTCTTGGCCTCAACAGGCACCAGGCACACATATGGTACACAGATATACAAGTAAAACATCCATACACACAGAGAGAAATTATTTATTTAAAAAACTTAGTTATTGGGCTGGAGAGATGGCTCAGTAGTTAAGAGCATTGCCTGCTCTTCCAAAGGTCCTGAGTTCAATTCTGGCAACCACATGGCAACCATCTGTAATGAGGTCTGGTGCCCTCTTCTGGCCTGCAGACATACACACAGACAGAATATTGTATGCATAATAAATAATTTTTTTTTAAAAAAAACTTAATGCTGGGAGGTGGTGGCGCACGCCTTTAATCCCAGCACTTGGGAGGCAGAGGCAGGCGGATCTCTGTGAGTTCGAGACCAGCCTGGTCTACAAGAGCTAGTTCCAGGGGGGCTGGAGAGATGGCTCAGTGGTTAAGAGCATTGCCTGTTCTTCCAAAGGTTCTGAGTTCAACTCCCAGCAACCACATGGTGGCTCACAACCATCTGTAATGAGGTCTGGTGCTTTCTTCTGGCCTGCAGACATACACACAGACAGAATAATGTATACATAATAAATAAATATTAAAAAAAAGAGCTAGTTCCAGGACAGGCTCCAAAACCACAGAGAAACCCTGTCTCAAAAAACCAAAAAAAAAAAAAAAACCCAAAAAACAACTTAGTTATTTAAAAAGAAATACATAAACCAGAAGAATGGAGGTAAATGTAGCCAGGCTCTCCCTTTGGGATCTCTGACTCACAACTGTTATTCTGAGTTCTGGCCAAGTTGATTGAGTACTTCATGTTGTTAGAAATGGCCTTGCCTGAACTATGAGTTTCCCACCTGCAGGTCTTCAACAGACATAAAGAAAAGACAACTGAAAATATGTTAATAGGAAGAAAAACTCTAATGAAAAGATGAGAAACAATAAAAACAAAGCAGAAATATCTTCAGAGTTGAGAAGCTAGAACTCTTTTTGGTTTTCTGTCTCTTCTGGCTATAAGTTCTTGCATAAAAGACATCAACTTTCTCCATGTGCAGAGAACCCAGAATCGAACAATGGTGTGTATACGTCCTTCATGAAGTCTCATCGCTGCTACGACCTGATCCCCACGAGCTCTAAGTTGGTTGTGTTTGATACTTCCCTGCAGGTGAGTGGGGCTCTTTCCCTCCTCTGCATCCCTCAGACCTGCTGGCTCAGTGCCACTCTTCACACCTCATACTTCCACACGCCAATCCCCTTCTTCCTTGCCGCCTCAGGATCTCACTCTTTTGGCTATAGGTAAAGAAAGCTTTCTTTGCCCTGGTGACTAACGGTGTCCGAGCCGCCCCTCTGTGGGATAGTAAGAAGCAGAGTTTTGTGGGTAAGCAGAAGTTTTTCCTGGAATACACCTGTTGGCATTTTTTGCCGGTTGGGTGGAAGAAGCCTTGAACTGTGCTGAGGGCTCTTGTCTTGACCTCTAGGCATGCTGACCATCACTGACTTCATCAACATCCTGCACCGATACTATAAGTCAGCCTTGGTAAGGAGCCTGAGCCGCCAAAGCAAACCACACCCCTAGCTTTGGTCCTCACCTGTGGGCCCCTCAGGCCTGGTTTTTCCCTCCAAGCAAAGCCATATGGGTTAATGAAGAAGGGAGTCTCAGATCCGCTGCTTCTGCTTCCAGGTACAGATCTATGAACTGGAAGAACACAAGATAGAGACTTGGAGAGGTACATAGGGAATTGGAGGTTGTGGAAGACGAAGGGATGGAGGGTTTCCTGGGAAACACTCACATGGCAGTGTTTTGTGAACTACCCCTTTTCCCCTCAGAGGTATACCTGCAAGACTCCTTCAAGCCATTGGTCTGCATTTCTCCAAATGCCAGGTAAGCTCTGGCTATGTGTTTAGCCCTAATACCTGAAGGCCCAGGAGCAAGGACATGACAGAGGGGAACTTCTTCCAATGCACACAGCCACGATTTTTTTGTTTGTTTGTTTGTTTGTTTCTTTTTTGAGAAAAATATCTCACACAAAGCCAAGACTGGCCTTGAGCTTACTCCAGAGCTCAGGCTGGCCTGAACTTGTGGTTCTTCTGCTCGTCCTCAGGCTGACAGTACAGGCAGGCACATTTCCACACCCAGCCACACCACACCTCTCTCAGTCTGTTTGCCCACTGCCCCTCCCCTGATGCTGAGCTTTGGCGGTCTATAAACACGATCTAAGGAACCTAACCCCGACCTTCTACCTCTTCACAGTTTGTTTGATGCTGTCTCTTCACTAATTCGAAATAAGATCCACAGGCTTCCAGTGATTGACCCAGAGTCAGGCAACACCCTGTACATCCTAACTCACAAGCGCATCCTCAAATTCCTCAAGTTGTTTGTAAGTGTACTTTAACCTAGATCTTACGTCTTATGTGCTGGATTGGAGGTATAGACTTGGCAGTTTGGGGGCCTTAAAAGTCAAGCCAACTCAGTGTTTTGGGTACTGAGGACTAAACCCAGCATTTCATGCTCTACCATAGATATCATAGAACCCCCTAAAGCCGATGATTCTCCCCTCAGATCACTGAGTTCCCCAAGCCAGAATTCATGTCTAAGTCTCTGGAAGAGCTGCAGATTGGCACCTATGCCAACATTGCTATGGTCCGCACTACCACGCCTGTCTATGTGGCTCTAGGCATCTTTGTACAGCACCGAGTTTCCGCCTTGCCTGTGGTGGATGAGAAAGGTGAGAGACTGGAAAAGAAGAGGGAGGATCCTGGGGGTCAGGAAACTCTGGGAAAACCTGCTGTCCTCTCAGATCAGCCTGGAAGGTGATCCTGTGGGTAGTAAGAATTTTGGCTACCAGATTTTTTTTTTTTCTGAGCTGCCTCTGTCTCCCTAGGGCGTGTGGTGGACATCTACTCCAAGTTTGATGTGATTGTAAGTGACAGTGGAGGGGCTGGAAGGGAGAGGAGGGGAGGCGTGTCGAATATGGAGAGGAGACAGAAGGGGGCTCTTTGGTGTCAGGCATATCTGTGCTTTGAATCCTGTCTACAGTAGCTGAATGGACTGGTCATGGCTTGTGGGCAGAGCTAAGGAGTGCCCTCAGGTCCTCTCGTGAGGTTGGGTTGGTCCAGGGTTTGGGACCTGGCCCCTTTCAAGCACACCCCCCCACCTCCAGAATTTGGCAGCAGAAAAGACCTACAACAACCTAGATGTGTCTGTGACGAAAGCTCTGCAGCACCGGTCCCACTACTTTGAGGGTGTTCTCAAGTGCTATCTCCACGAGACGCTGGAGACCATCATCAATAGACTGGTGGAAGCGGAGGTAGGAAGCCAGCACCCCCTCAAGCCACTAGGCGCTCGCCCTAACTGAGATTGGCACTGACGTTACTTCTTGGTGCTCTGTTCCAGGTTCACCGTCTGGTGGTGGTGGATGAGAATGATGTGGTCAAGGGCATTGTGTCGCTGTCCGACATCCTGCAGGCTCTGGTGCTCACAGGTGGAGAGAAGAAGCCCTGAGCATGGGGAGGGACAGGCAGCTCCAGTCCCCTTCTTGGCCCCTCCTTGCCTCCCGGAAGCTCTGGGAATCATGAAATCCTGGAGGAACTGAGTCTGTTCCCTCAGGAGCTTCATAGCCACTGTCTGGAACTAGAGGAGACAGGGCAATGAAGAGAAAGGACTTTAGTTTCCCTTACCATCATGTGTACATTTGAGAAAACGTTCAGCCTAGCCAATCCTAGAACCCGTGCCCTTAGACTTGGCCCGCTTCTGGGTGAACCATGGGCTTTGTGCTCCTCAGGCAGATTCTGATCTCTAAGAGATCCCTCCACCTCCCCGTGCTCCACCTGTCTCTGCAAAGGTCTTCTTAAAAATCTATCTATTCATCCTGCTTCATTTCTGTGGAGGAGGCTGAGTCCATTTGAAGTCATTCCTTCTCATGAATCTTGTGGGGAGGTGCATGTCTGGGTTCCTGTTCTGTGTGCATGTGAAGGCAGATGACTGTGTGGAGGAAGGCAATGGGTAGGTAGCCAAGATTAATGCTTTTTGTGGCAAATCTAATTAAATGATGAGGTTTTCGTCATGGTATTGCAGTGTTTGATTTCTGCATTTGATAGACACTTTCGACAACCTTACTCCATGAAGCTGCTTCAACTCGTTATTAACAGCAGTGATAATAGTACATATAAAAGCACATGTTCTCAATGTTTTAACTGCAGTGGTTGTGTGGGACCATAAGTGTTTTGGTTTGGGGAGAATTTATGATTTTTTTTGAGACAGGATTTTGTACCATATGTAGCTCAGGCTGGCCTCAGATTTGCAGCAGTCTTCATGCCTCTGACCCCTAAGTACTGGGATTATAGGCACATGCTGCCGCACCAGGGTCAGTCTCTGGGATTAGAGGCACATGCTGCCACACCAGGGTCAGTCTCTGGGATTATAGGCACATGCTGCCGCACCAGGGTCAGTCTCTGGGATTAGAGGCGCATGCTGCTGCTGCCGCACCAGGGTCAGTCTCTGGGATTAGAGGCGCATGCTGCTGCTGCCGCACCAGGGTCAGTCTCTGGGATTAGAGGCGCATGCTGCTGCTGCCGCACCAGGGTCAGTCTCTGGGATTAGAGGCGCATGCTGCTGCTGCCGCACCAGGGTCAGTCTCTGGGATTAGAGGCGCATGCTGCTGCTGCCGCACCAGGGTCAGTCTCTGGGATTAGAGGCGCATGCTGCTGCTGCCGCACCAGGGTCAGTCTCTGGGATTAGAGGCGCATGCTGCTGCTGCCGCACCAGGGTCAGTCTCTGGGATTAGAGGCGCATGCTGCTGCTGCCGCACCAGGGTCAGTCTCTGGGATTAGAGGCGCATGCTGCTGCTGCCGCACCAGGGTCAGTCTCTGGGATTAGAGGCGCATGCTGCTGCTGCCGCACCAGGGTCAGTCTCTGGGATTAGAGGCGCATGCTGCTGCTGCCGCACCAGGGTCAGTCTCTGGGATTAGAGGCGCATGCTGCTGCTGCCGCACCAGGGTCAGTCTCTGGGATTAGAGGCGCATGCTGCTGCTGCTACACCAGGATCAGTCTCTGGGATTAGAGGCGCATGCTGCTGCTGCCGCACCAGGGTCAGTCTCTGGGATTAGAGGCACATGCTGCTGCTGCTGCACCAGGGTCAGTTTCTGGGATTAGAGGCGCATGCTGCTGCTACACCAGGGTCAGTCTTTAAAAAAGGTCTTTGTGAGCTGGGCATGGTGGCACATGCCTTTAATCCCCAGGAGGCAGAGGCAGGCAATCTCTTGAGTTTGAAGCCAGCCTGGTCTACAGAGTGAGTTCCAGAACAGCCAGGGTTACACAGTGAAACCCTGTTGGGGAACAAACAAACAAACCCAACAAAACAACCTTTTGTGTGTGCATGTGTGTGGCGGCTGAGGACACCCTTGGGTGACAGTTCTTGCCTTGCACTTGATTTGACACAGGGTTTGGTCTGGTCTCGCACTTTTTTCTTGAGACAGTGTCTCACTGGCTTGGGATTTCACCACATAGGCAGGGTCAGCTGGGCAGCTTGGAGCTGCTGCTCCATGGACCCATGGAATTAAAAGCACACACTACCAAATAAGGCTTTTTATGTTGGTTCTAGGGATCTGAACTTAGTTCCTCAAGCTTTTGAGGCAAGTATTTTTACCAACCGAGCCATCTCCCCGGCACCTTTTCTAGTTCTGTTTATTTTTGTTTGTTTGGTTTGGTTTGGTTTTTCAAGACAGGACAGGGTTTCTCTATGTAGCCCTGGCTGTCCTAGAACTCACCTGCCTCTGCTTCCCAAGTACTGTGATTAAAGTCCTAGGCCACAGCTACCACCACCGCTGCCGCCGCCGCCACCACCACTGCTGCCCAGCCACCACCACTGCTGCCCAGCAACCGTTAGTGGTTTTAAGAGATTTGAGACAGAAGCACATACTTACAAGTTGGCCCAGAGCCACAAACCTGATAAAAAGCAGAGCTAACAGGGCTGGAGAGATAGCTCAGTGGTTAAGAGCATTGCCTGCTCTTCCAAAGGTCCTGAGTTCAATTCCCAGCAACCACATAGTGGCTCACAACCATCTATAATGAGGTCTGGTGCCCTCTTCTGGCCTGCAGACATACACACAGACAGACTATTGTGTACATAATAAATAAATATTTTTTTTTAAAAAAAGCAGAGCTAACAGTAAAGATACTTGCCACGCAAGCCCAGCTACCTGAGTTTTTTAGTTGCCAGAACCCATTTAGAGGTAGAGAAAAAACAGGCTCCACAAAATTGTCCTCTCACGTCCACGTGCAGTCATGGCATGCACCGACGCACTCCTTGTCTCACGTCCACGTGCAGTCATGGCATGCACCGACACACACCTTGTCCTCTCACGTCCACGTGCAGTCATGGCATGCACCGACACACACCTTGTCCTCTCACGTCCACGTGCAGTCATGGCATGCACCGACGCACACCTTGTCTCACGTCCACGTGCAGTCATGACATGCACCGACGCACACCTTGCTGCATATTCATGAATCAGTGTTTTTAAAGCAGAGCTGGTAGGTATGGAGACATGTGTCTTTAGTTCTGGCAGAGGCAGACAGATCTCTTGAGTTTGAGGCTAGCCTGAGCTACATAGCAAGTTCCAGGTGCTACATAGTAAGACTGTGTCTCAAAAAAAAAAAAAAAAAAGGTTAATGTTTAAACTTAAACTGTCTGGTTCAAGGTTTTATGCTTCCCTGTCTTTACATTAATTTTCCTTTCTAATTCTCTCAGGACTGTTCTTATCTTATTTCCTGTAGTTCTCTTATCTTGGGACCATAGTTAGGGTCCAGGGTAAATTCAGAGAGATCTGCCAACATTATCAGGGTTTCTAGGGAAAGGTTGAATTGTTTGGATTTTGACTGGTATTGTGAACCCACAGATCCCTTCCCTTTCTCAGAGAGTAAATCATAAAGAATCAGCCCACCAGACCCACCGTCTGTGCTGAAACCTTACACAGACTGAACGTGGCACCCAACATCACGAGTACCACCAGACTGGGTTCCTTTCTACCAGGGCTTTGCTGATAGGACAGTTTGCATCCAAGCCAGGAGTAGGTTCTGAATAATTCCTTGGCTCTCGTTCCTTTGCCTATCCCTTCAGAGGAACCTCTGCCATATTACTCTTGTTCTTCCAAAGCGGGCTTCCTAAGGGGACCCAGGGAAACATCATCTCCTGGAAGAGGCCAGCTTGCAGTGCTGGCCGTTGAACCGCTGACCCTGCGTCCGTCCTCACAGCTCTCAGCACATTCCCAAGCTTGGGGGAGGAAGGCTTCCAAATATTAGAGCGTGTTTATGTGCATGTGTGTGTAGGGGGACGCGTGGTGGGAAGGACAAATGTCTCCTTGTGTCACATTCCTTCATCGAGGAGGATTTGTCTAGGGAGGAGACAGGCTTTAAAAGCTGTGGGACTCTGGTGGGACCTCGTGGAAAGCAGCACCTGGAAGCCCTCTTCAGTGCAGCTGGTAGGTGCAAGGTATCATGAGGGGGGAGTGGATGGGACAGCGGAGAGGCGGGTTCTACTTGTCTATTCTTCAGTGAGTCCTGTCTCTGTCCTTTTAATAACCCTTCTAGTCCCTGTTCCCTTAAAAAGAAGTCTCTGTACCCAAATGTTCCATGTACTTTTTTGAACTACAAACTGGGATCTCTCATTTACCCCCTAAATCCCCACCAAGTCTTCATCTGAGGATGGTGCTGAAGACGCAAGGGTTACTACAATTTGGAAGCTCACAAGCTTCTGCTCTCAAAAGTCAAGAGAAGCAAATGGTCCCTTCTTCCTCAGGAGCCGTTGCCATTCTTTCCCCCCCTCCCTGCACCCCTCCACTCCACTGAGCTGCTGCCATGGTTGCCAGGCATGGTTGCTAAGTCTCTGCATGGAAGGGTTGGCGTGGGCTGTGCTGCCACTAACATTACCATGGTGAATCAGGGGACACCTGGTACAGGCTTAGGGGGAGGAAGCCTGAGGATGCAAGCAACAACCCCCCCCTCCAGAACAGAGTATGTCCAAAAGGTGAGCTGCACTTGAGGGTGGCCAAGTGAACTAGACAATTGTGAGCTAGACATCCTAGGAAAGGCAGGCTACTTTTATCCTTTCTGTTGCTAGGGGATTTGGCACTCCATTCTTCCTCCATCCCCCTCTGTTAGGGTACAAGTGTATCTAAGCGCTCTGTCTGCACCCCACATAAGGCTTGGTAGAGCTGTGTGGGCACAGAACTATGTAATCCCAGAATCCTGGCTTCTGGGTTGGGGGAGCCAGCATGCCCAAGGGTACCCATATCTAGAGTGAGAGTTGTCCTGTTGCTTAGGTGGCCAGGACAGACTGAGTTCTGCCTTACACACCTGCAGAGAAAAAGGTGAGGGGTAAAGGTTGCTGGAGCCACCGTTGGGGGGAGGGCCTGGGGGAGCAGCTGTCCCCCAGAGTTGCACAAAAGCTTCTTGAAAGCTTCTCTCCACTGCTTGAACTGTTACTCATCCTCACCCGAATGCCACCGACGCTAAAAATAGCCCGCCCCCTCCCCCCAACTGTGGGCCAGCCTCTCCTGCACCCCAACCCCATGGAAGCCAGCAGAGAGTGGCAGGCAGAGACCTTAGTTCTACTCTCACCACTCCCTGTCGGAGAAAAGGAGTCCAGGCAGACAGGGATAGATCACTGGTGGTCAGGCAACCTGACAAGCAGGAAAGCGAAGGGTTAAAACTTCGGGAAGTGTGCAGAAATGGGGGCTGGAGGAGGGGGCACTGTAAGCTTGCTAAGAATCAGAAGTCTCTCCTCCGCCCATTTGTGGGTCCCATTAGGCTTGGGGGACCCGAGCAGTGGGAAGGGGCGTCCAATCCCAGGCCCCAGGGGGCGGCCGTGTACATGGGGGAGGTAGCAACGCGGAGCTGTCCACGGCGGCGTGTCACATGCGCGCGCGCCCGCGCGCGAGCACACACACACACACACACACACACACACACACACACACACAGGCAGGCACACACGTGTGCCCGGGTATATATAGTTGCCAGTCCCTGGGCCTGCCGCTCTGCAGTGGGCGCCGGCTCCCTGAGTTGGGAGGGGGCTCACGGGGCGGGTGGGAGGGTGGGGGGCCGGGGTGGGGTGGGGCAGGATGCTGGATGGCCCGTTATTCTCCGAGGGGCCCAACAGCCCCCGGGAGCTACAGGATGAGGAGTTGGGCAGCTGCCTTTGGGTGCAGAAGTCCAAGCTGTTGGTGATTGAAGTGAAGACTATTTCCTGTCATTATAGTCGTCGCGCCCCTTCTCGACAGTCCATGGACATCCAGGCCAGCTACTGGGCCCGTGGGCCCCAGAGCCGCACGTGAGTGAAGGAGGGGGTGAGGGGCAGCAAGTGGTGGGGTGGGAAGTGGGGTCGGGTCCAGACCTCCCCCGCTGGCACCAGCAATTACTCCTGGCCCCTTCTCTTCCCGCGCCTCCCTCCCCCTACTCGTCGAGGACTGGGGCCTGACTTATTCAGCGCTGTTTATGGGGACAGAAGAGGTAGTGAGAAAGGGCAGGAGGTGAGATGGGGCAGTCGCTGTTAAAGTGTGCATGGAGAGATGGCGAGGAGTCTCGTTTCGACTTCAGCCCTAACATATACGCACGTGCACTCGCACACACACTCACGCGTACCCTCCCACATGGCTGCCCCAAGTGGTCTCCAGTACTCCCAGCTCCCTGGACCTCGACTCCCTTTCCCCACAAACTGCTCACCTGGGTTCCTGCTCATTGTCCCAGGTGTAGGCTACGCCCAGGATCCCCTGAGCCGCCACCCCCGCCGACCCTGGGCCACCAGGGTGCTGCAGGAGGCGACCAACTGGCGGGCGGGGACCCTCGCCGAGGTCCGAGCCCGGGAACAAGAGAAAAGGAAGGCGGCGTCGCAGGAGCGGGAGGCCAAGGAGACCGAGAGAAAAAGGCGCAAGGCTGGGGGGGCCCGACGGAGTCCCCTAGGTCAGCCCCGCCCAGAGACCCGGAACGCCCTTCGGGCGGCCCAACCAACAGGGTTCCCAGTTTTCTCCAGACCAGAGCGCTTCGGGCAGGTGGGGCGAGCGCCCCGTCCATCTGCGCTCCAGCAGAGTGACCCAGGGGTGGCATGGGCGGGGCCATGGGGAGGTAGGAGACCAGGGCCCCCTAGCTACGAGGCCCACCTGCTGCTGAGAGGCGCTGCAGGCACAGCCCCAAGACGCCGCTGGGACCGGCCGCCACCCTATGTGGCTCCACCTTCTTATGAAGGCCCCCACAGAACCCTGGGGACTAAGCAAGGCCCGGAGCTCTCCCGGGCGCCCACCTCATCAGCCCCAGTTCCAGTCGCCACCAGGACAGAGACAGGGCGCGCGAAGAAGAGGCTGGATCCTCGAATCTACCGGGATGTTCTAGGGGCTTGGGGTCTCAGACAGGGACGGGGACTCTTAGGAGGAGCTCCGGGCTGTGCAGCGGCCAGAGCCAGGCCAGAGTCCTGCAGAGAGGCGATAGAGAAAAGCTCGGGCCTAGCTGCTGCTGGCCTGAACAGTTGTGGCGAGGGCCGTCCCCAAGCCAAAGCTACTGGCAGTCCAGGCACCACGGAGGCAGCTCCCGCTGGGTCTACGACCCGCAGCCCCCCATGTCCTGCTCCCAGGTCCAGGCAGCACCTTAAGGGCTCAAGGGAAAGGAAAGAAGGAAGTGAACATATTTGGCTTCCCAGGTGTTGGCTTTCCTCCCCTACAAAGCCTCCAGTTAGGCACAGCCAGACTCTCCCCAGACCCTGGGCTCCTGGAGGCACCGGGTGGAGAGAGTCCCTGGGTCAAAGAGAGGGGTCAGAACATGAAACCCTGGAAATTTGGAAGGCGACCCGCCGTGCCCACACCCTGCCCCGCAGTTCCCGAGGCCCCTCTCGTAGAGAAGGCATCTTTGTCATTGATGCCACGTGCGTGGTGATAAAGTCCCAGTATGTTCCGACCCTTCGGACCCAGCAGGTGCAGCTCTTGCCCTCTGGGGAGCCATGCATTGGGAACGACAGCCCCAGGCAACCCAAGCCCTGCCACGAGGAGGGTGAGGGGGTCGCTGCCAATCCCTCAGTTTGCCAAAAGCTACTGTTGAGCAGTGGCAACTCTAACCAGCCGGGCGGGGGTCGCGAGTGCGAAGCCGAGGGAGGAGAGCAGGGGGATTCTTCACTGGAGGACCGCGCCTCCTGCAGTTTAGGGCTCCCTGTTTGCGAAGTGAACCTACGAGACGCCCCCACGCAGCCATGTAGCCCTGAGCACCCGACCTTAGGCCCAGCGGCTCTGGGATGCGCGGGCAGCGTGAAGGGCTCAGAAGCGGTTGGGGTCCTGCGGCGCACGGGCGGGGGCTGGGCGCGTACTCCAGGACCCTACGCCGGGGCATTGCGGGAAGCCGTGTCCCGCATCCGCCGCCACACCGCCCCAGATTCGGACTCAGATGAAGCTGAGGAGCTCAGCGTCCATAGTGGCTCCTCTGATGGAAGCGACACAGATGCCCCAGGCGCCTCCTGGCGGAGTGAGAGGACCCTGCCTGCGGTTGGAAACTCCCATCCCAGGGAAGGCGGGAAGAGAGCCGAAGTGAGCGACAGCATCCGGGAGATTCTAGATGTCATCAGTCAAACTGAGGAAGGTCCCTCCGGGGAGGACACCAGGAAAACGCCACAGGGGAAAAGAGAGAGAGAGTGAGCGATGCCCCATTTTGTTCTCGTGTGGTTCAGCCCATCCATCCTTGGGCTCACTGGCCTCCTTTACTCTCTACAGGCTTCGTCTGCTTCCCTTTTCTTCTTTCCCACCTATACCTGTTCCCACACTTGAAACAGAGGAAAGAGAGGCAAGACAGTAATCGCCAATCCAAGCACTAGCTTCAGGGGAGATGGGGCTAGGATTCAACCCTGCTACGATTCGGCGGCGCTGCGCAGAACTGAGCAGAGAGACAAGCCGAAGGGCAGGGAATGGTGGCAGTTATAAAAAAGCAATGGTCAGGTCAGGATCCCTGGCAGGAGAAAAAAAAATAATGGAGAGGGCTTGAATCTAGGGACTACGTGATCAGGTGGCAGAGGGGCTTTTGACAGAGAAGGAATGGATGCATACACAACCAGCAAACTGGGAAGAGGGAGGGCTGTCTTTGATGTTACAACTCAAGTTTCAGTTCCAGCTCTGCCACTTAGCTGCTGGTAGACCCTAGACTAAGTAACTACATTTGCACCTAACCATCCCGGATTCCTGTAAATGTCAAATGAGCGATCTCTGCCGCCCATTCTTCCGTCCCTGGAACTTGGGGAATAAGTGAATAGAATCTGAGGGCTCTTACCCGTTTCACTCTTCCTCGGTTCGGAAGACTGTCAAGGTTTTCAGATCTAAATGGACAAAGGGCTTCTATCCCAACTTCCCAAGTTTAGGTGAGTGTTTCGCAAGGCAGAGCAGGATACCAGCCCGATCTCTGCCTCTGGCCTGTGGTGGACCAAAGTGGAGAGGGAAGGTAGCCAATGAATCAGCTTGGGACGTTTTTAGGCCTTCCCCCTTTCCTCCATCTCCGTGTCCTTAGTGATGCTCTCAAGTGTTACCGGGATTTCCCACACAGATGGTATCGCCCTCCTGACAGGACCCTGACAATTTCTGCATCTCTCCTAGAAAACAGCCAGGCGAGGGGGGGGAAGGCTGATCTTCAGCGGTCGGTGTGGGGTGTGATACTCGCTGGAGCCACTACGGGGCGCGCGCAGGTCGCGAATTCCCCCGGTTGCTGGTGCTCGAGTGCCCCCACACCAGCACTGCCAGTTACCTAGTTATCGGGATCCCTAGTAACCCAGCGCCGGTTTCCCGCCTTGACACCTCCAAGCCGCGCGCGGGGCCGGGAGCAGGCCTCCGGTCTCCCAGACCTCTGGGGCGCGCCGAGCCCTTCTTTGTATTGATCCACGCCAACAGGCTTATTAAGACTGACGTTTAAGTCTTTTTTTTTTTTCTTCTTCTTTCCAACCTTGGGCACTTCCTCTGTGTCTGCTATTTACTAGCCATGTGACCTTGGCCAAATCACTTCACCTCCCTGAGCCTCAGTTTCCTCATCTGTCAAATGGGGGTTTATAAACACCTACCTCGCAGGGTTGTTGTGAGGATTTAATGCGGTAATGTATATAAGGCGCCTTGCAGAGTGCCTGGCACATAGTAGGCACCCAATAAATCTACTCTTCCCTTTATGCAGCTCTGGAGTCTTTCTTTGCTGATCTAGCCCCACCTGTCCCTCCCTCGAGCCTTCTTGGCTTCTTCCTGTTCACTGTAAGGGGTGGGGGCGCACTCCTCTCTGGTGGAAACTTCGGGTCCATCCTGTCTCCCTGGCTGGGACTCTCCTTTTCTTGTCCCCCCTGCCCCACCCACCCCTGCCCGCTCTTCCCTCTGCCCTCGTGCACCACCCCGCCCCCCATTCCGGGCAAGGGCTGAGTCAGTCTAGGTAAATTTAGTCACTGGGCAGGAGCGGGGGCTTCGCCCAGACTCGGTCGCCAGGTCGAACCCATCCCCCGCCCTGCCTCTGTCCCTATTCCCATCGAATCCCGCCAACCCCGACTCCCGCAACTCTTTAGACCGCTTTCAAACCACTTAGACTTTCAACCAATTAGCTTGACAACACACCCGGAGAGACCCAAAGGCGGGACGCGGAGGGGGCAGGGCTCCCGGTCCACAGCTAGCAGCGGATCTTGGTTCGGCGGATGAGGGTCTCCCATTCGGGTTTCCCAAATCTAGGGGCGGCATTCACTAGTCGGATCTTCCCAGGAATATTCACCTGCCATCCTGTTTGTCACCTACACGTTTCCTGTTGCTCTTGGTGGAGGAGGGCAAGGAGCGGCCAGGTCACGTTGGGCAAAGATCAAAGGTATCAAAGGTCTTTACCCTTTTCACTGCTATTTCTGAGCACTGCCTGGGCTAGAAAGAGCAGAAATGGCAAGGCCTGCCTGGCAATGTGATAAAGAACTGGACTCTTGCATCAAATTCTGGGAGAAGCCTATCAAGGGAGATCCTAGTTTTATAAGATCCAGGGAAAGTCCATGGAGGAGATGACATTTAGATACAAATTAGAAAGGAACTTGGTTGGTGGTGCACACCTTTAATCCCAGCACTCAGGAGGCAGAGGCAGGCGGATCTCTGGGTGTTTTAAGGTCAGCCTGGTCTACAGAGTGAGTTCCAGGGCATCCAGGCAAAAATAAACATATATTTTAAAAAGAGAAAGACGCCAGGCATGGTTGCACTTTCCTGTAAACTGGAGGCAGAGATAGGAGAATGGTTGTAAGTTTGAGCCTAGCCTGGTTTACATAGTGAATTCCAGCCCAGTCCAGCCCATCAAGATTCTCTCTAAAAATGAAGGGGTCAGGGAGCACAACCCATCCCTGGGAGAGGAAGGTTGAAGGGCTCAGCAGTAGTATGGTGGCCTAGACAGTACAAAGTCCTGAGTTTGATTCTCAGCACTGAAAAATACAAATCCTAGGTTAGATAACAGCCACCCCCTTCGTGCAAGAACCATTTTGGGTCTTTAGGGTGTGAGGAAACACATGCCTTCTTACAGAGTTTGCCAAGGATGAAGTCAGAACCAGCCACCAAAGTTCTGGGAGAGAAGGAGAGAGAGAGGAATGGCTATAGGGTTCAGGGCCAGACCCTGGTAAGTAGTATCTTAGGCTGTCCCCATGGGGCCCTGTGGGTGGCAGGTTAGAGACTCCCTGCTGTGAAAATGACTTCTAAATCTAGCTGTGTCTGCTAGCCACCCAGCCTCCCGAAGGAGGCCACAACCATCCCCTCCTTGGAACTGCCTCTCTGATTGGGAGAAAAGACAGCAGGTGCAGGGGGACTACTTGATTAGGGGCACCAGATCTTAGGTTAACAGGGGACCCCAAACAGGGACTCTCAGATTCCCCAGCAGCCCAGTTCTTCCTTGAAATATTTTCTACCCCACACTTCTGTCATACTTGATAAGGTGTTAGGGAAGCCAGGAACCCTGTCCTTTTCAGATTTAGGAGAACTCGGAGGTGTCTTGAGGCTAGCTGGATAAGGAAACCCAGGCAGACACAAGTTGTAACTGCGACACCAGAGAGATCAGTGGTGTGGATGTGTTCTGGAGAGAGGAGAGGGGGGGCAGGAGAAACCGCTACCACAGGGAGGACTTGGGATGTGTGTAGAGTGTGTCCATGGAGGATAGGATAGTGGTCTTCCAGTATTAGTCATGTGTTCACTCGTCCATTTACCATGTGTGCCAGGAGCGCAGAAATCCAGTCATGCTTCTACCTTCAGGGAACTCACACATATACTAAAATTGGAGCCATAGGGAGGAGATCAGCATGGTGTCTGTGCAAGGGTGACATTCAAATTGGGGAATCCTACCAGCACATTAAATAGGATTGGGGAGTCATTCTGTGGATGGATGCTCCATCCATGCATCCAGTCATTCATGCATGCATCCATACATCCCACCTATCCATTTACTTATCTATCCATCGACTCAACTGATGGATATCCATCTGAGCCCCTCTCCATTTCCAGCTACCCATGCATCTATTTCCTCACCCACGAACCCATCCATTCATGGTTTAATGGGGCCCTATGATGCCCCCATCTCAGTGCTGGAAAGGATGGCACGGAGCTTGTGTCCTCAGCCATGTAACCTAGTCCATCACATACAAGGATGGCCAGTGGATGTCATCATGAATAGTCCCAACAGCAAAGCATTTCAGAGCTTAGACAGACAAGGGCGCTTTGCCAAGGGAAAATGGAAGAGTCTCCTGGGGGGTAGGGGTGTTTGAGGCAGTTCTCACCGAGATGAGGGAAGAGGTGAGTCCAGCATATGGGAAGACATATGGCTTCCACAGGGAACCAAGTCCCAGAGAAGAAAGAGGAACAGATCACAGAGAGCTTAGAGGTGAGAGCAAAGCTTCTGACCTTCAAAGGGGCAGAATAGACGCCTCTAGTTCCAGTTATCCCAGTTACTTGGGAGGGTTGAGAGTGGAGATATCTTGAGCCCAGGAATTCGAGGTCAACATGGGAAAGGCATTGAGACCCTAATCTGACCAAAGGAACGCAGGGACTTTTGTGAATGGATTTGAAAGAGAGATGACACATAGTTTCAAACTGGGAATATCTTCCTGTATTTCGGTGCTGAACATTTTCCTGATTCTTGATCACGACCCCTGCTGTGTCTTCTCTTTTTGGCTTGTTTTGGTTTTGCTGTGACAGTGGTGCTGGTACTCTACTTGAGACAGGGCCTCACTTACCTGGCTTACCTGGAACTTTCTATTTTAACCAAACTGAACTGGAACTCCCAGAGATCCACTTGCCTTTGCCTCCCAAATGCTGGGAGTAAAGGCCTGTGTCTGGCAACCTTTGTTGATTTTTTAAAAAATTATTTATTTTTATTTTATGTGCATTGGTGTTTTCTTTGCACATATGTTAGGTTGTCAGATCTCCTGGAACTGGAGTTACAGGCAGCTGTGAACCACTGTGTGGGTCCTGGGAATTGAACCTGGGTTCTCTGAAGAGAAGTCAGTGCTCTTAGCTGCTGAGCCATCTCTCCAGCTCCACCTTTGTTGTTTTTATTTTCATTTGAGTTTTTGCTGCTATCTGAGTTACTTAACAATAATGTTTGACTTTGTAGCCCCTAAGGCCGGGCATGGAACACATCCTCAGTAAGGATGGTGTAAGAAGGGGGTAATGAAGCCTGGGGATGTAACTATGTTGATAAGAGTACCTGTCTACCATGCACAAAGCCCCTCATCTGGTCCCCAGAACTCTATACACGGCATGGCTGCCCCACAAATCCTAGCACTCAGGAGGTACAGGCAAAAGGATCAGGTATTCACCGTTATCCTCAGCACATAGGAAACTTGAGGCCAGCCTGGGATGCATGATACGCTCCTTTCAAACAAAATGGAGGGATGATTTAAAATAAAAACTGTAAAAGTAGCCCTGCCATGACAAGGTAACATAAAGGAGGATGGTTGCCGTTCAGACACCGCCTGCAGCTTTATCTTCTCAACCAATGCCTCCAGAAGCTCTCCCATATCTACCGCAAGGTGGCGCTGCTCGAACTTTAGCTCTGAGATCTGCCAGGATCCTTAGCGCTTCAGCGGGTCAGTTGCCCAGCCAGGACTGTCCAGGAATGATGTAGACAACTCTTTCTACCAAGTACTAGATGGATGAAGAGCCCGAGGATAGCTGTTTAAGAGAAGATCCAACAGACCTCAACTTCTATGCAACTACTGGCCTGATCTATCCTGTTAGGCTAGGTATAATATTAGAATCTTGTAAAAATAACAGTGACCAAAACATAATTTCTGCCCTCAAGAATCTCACGTCCTAATCTCACTCAAGTCTTCCCGTTTTTATTATACCTTAAACACACACACACACACATCACATAAGCACCCACATGTCATACACATACCGTATGAACACACACACTTGCTCCCAAGGACCCAGAAAACCATCTTTATATGACATCTATCTTTGGAACCACTCACATATCTACGCTAGTTTTTTTTTTTAAGATTTATTTATTTATTATGTATACAGTATTCTGTCTGCATGTATGCCTATAGGCCAGAAGAGGGCACCAGACCTCATGACAGATGGTTGTGAGCCACCATGTGGTTGCTGGGAATTGAACTCAGGACCTTTGGAAGAGCAGGTAATGCTCTTAACCACTGAACCATCTCTCCAGCCCTCTACGCTAGTTTTTATTTAACCGTCACATTGGTGTGGATGTGGGGGATAGTCTGACTCTGGACTGCTTCTTCCCAGGGTGGCTCTTCACCTGCCCTTCTGCTCCCCATCACACCCACCCTTTCTGTTCTTTTTAGCCTTCTCCAACAAACCCACAGCCACTCTGTCAGCTCTGGTAGCTTCTGAGTACACCTAGTAGGGAATAGTATGCCTCCCAGTACTCCAGAGTCCTGTTGACTACAGGGGCACCTTGATGCCACCTACCCAGAAAGAAGGAGTGCCAGCCTGGCTGTGGGTCCAGGGCTCTGTATGACAAATCTGTTTGCTTTCTTTTCTCACCTACTTTAGGAGAATCAGGGGTTTCTTCGCAACACAACTCCAGTGGTGGTGGCTTTGGGAGACACTACTTGAAGGTGGAACCTTATGGAACATCGTCCATTTTCCCAACATGCTCCAGGGCCCATCTTAGCCCTTGGCGCGTTTTGGAGAGGAAGGGAGGGAGGGTTGGTGCTGAGAGTGGGAGCCAGGCCCATCGAGGTCCCAGGAGTGAATGCGGCATTGTTGGCCAGGCCAGAGTCACAGATAATTACCTCAATTAGTGACAATGGGAGAGTAATAAATACAGGCTTAGTGTCTCCTACCCCACCAGGGCTCCGAAGATTAATCCAGGCTGACGGGCGGGCCCTGAAAGGCGTGATGGACAATTCATTAAACTCCCCAAATGCCGCACAACCTGGGCGTGAAGGCTGAGTTAGCCCCCTGGGGGCTGCGCCTTTGTCCTGATTGTGTGTCTCCGCCACAGCAGAGCCGAGCAGCCCCCAGAGAGCCGGGAGGTGAGTGGGGCTCCCTGAGCCCGGCCAGGCAGAGGGGGGATTAGGCCTCGGTCTGGCCCTGGTTGCCCTGGCACACTGGCCCGGCCTGACAGGAATGTCCGTCGGGGGGAGCGGGCCGAGCGGAGGGGCGGGGCCGACAAGGTGGAGTAAGGGGGGCACACAAAACCAGGGGCAGGAGGAGTTAATTAGACGCCAGCCGAGGAGGGCGAGGGGCCACAATAGGGCTGAAGGGCCGCCAGGGACGGCCCCTTCACTTCCGAGGATTAATAGGGAGGAAGAAGTAGGGAGGGGTTCAGCCCTGGAAGAGGAGGGCTTGCCCCTCTTGCCTAGATGGGCACCTACTTAGCAAAGTGGCTGGGAGGCTCTAGTAGCCTGGGTGGGTACCCTCAGCATCCCACAGAATGGCTCTCCCTTCCTACCTGCTGGTACACTGCAGCCTTGGAGAGATAAATGGGAAGAGAGAGATCTCATCTACCAGGAAAAGTTAGGCAGGCAATGCAATGAGGGATCTTATTCTCAGCTCCTTTTATCCAGCGCCTCATATAACCTACTCCAAGACAGTGCTAATGCTAGATAGCCAACCTCCCCTCCACTGAGGATGCCACCAGGCTAAAGGCAGAGCACCCTGGATGCAGGCCAGACTGGGACCGATGTGAACACACAGGAATAGAATGTGCATGTGTGCATTTGTGACAGCAGTTGTATGTGCACACCTTGGGATATGGCCTGCTAGTGAGCGAGTGAATGAATGATTAAACTATGAATGAATGAATGATTGAACTGTTTTATTAAGGGCGTAAGGAAAAGAAGCAACAACCCAGGATTGCACCTTGACCCTGAGTGCCCAGCAGAGTCCTTTCAAGCTAGACTTATGCTCTCAATACCAGGGAGGGTGGGGAACCCCACGAGTGCGGTAAACAAATGTCTAAATGTACGTGGAACAGTGGTGGTTCATTCATCTGGGAAAGGTCTAAACAAACAAGCAAACAAACAAACAAACAAACAAATGTTGCAGTAGCTGGTTGGAAGTCCCACTTCCTCCCTGGCCTCAGGGAAGAGGGCAGCCCTGGTTCCTCCCTAGGTGCCACCCCACCCTGCCCCCTCCCAGGGGATGACAGGAGAGCGAGTTGGCGGCAGTTCCCTGGGCATATTTATAACCTGCTGCTCTCTCACCAACCCAGCGTGTCTGCTTTTAGCCCAGACGGGGGAGGGGGCAAGGGGGTGGTCTGTCTCATGCTGGGCCCTGGCTGGGTGTGGAAAAAGTGAGTGAAGATGGGTGGTGGGTAGCTCTGCATGGATATTCCTGCTCACACCACAGCCCAACAGCTTATTTTCTCCTCGTTTTGTTATTTTTCTCCCTCTGGCCTGGAGGAGAGGACTGAGCCTGCCTGGGGCCATAGGGAAGGGGGGCTGGACCCGAGGGTATTTGCAGCCCCACTGACGGAGTTTTTCCAAGGTGCAAGGGTAGGGTGTTCGTGGAGTTGGCTTGCTGACCCCCCAGGGACTGCGCAGCACAGCCCGCTGCCTGTCTCGGTCTTCTCAGCTTTTCCTCCACCCTGGGATATTTCAGGACCAGTCCTTACAACATTTACTGAAGTCAGCTTTGTGTCCAGGGTCCTTGGCAGCCTCACCTCCCTGCTGTGTATTTGTGTGGCACCTGAAGGTCAGAGGTGGGTGGAAGCTGCAGGAAGTTTCCTCGGGCACATTCCCAATGACGAGGGATGACAACTGTCTTATCTTAGGCCATCAGGCATCACCTGGTGTTTTGGGCCCTGAGACTCTCTCTAGGTACAGCCCTCGCCAGATCCTGACCCCATATCTGCCGGATAAACCGATTCTAGCTCAGAGAGATAACGCAGGTGACACTCAGTTCTAGGCTGTACTTATAGAACCCACAGCCCTTTTACCTCACCTCCACCAAGTGCTGAGGCTCAGACCCAGGTCCGCACAATGCTCCACCTTGATGCACACTCCCATCCCTGCGCATTCTCTCTTAGGACTGAGCCTTATTCTGTATTTTACTACGGTAGCCTTCTTCCAAATTCCAGCCCCTGGAAAAGAAGGGTGTTTGCCATGCTGAAGGCCAGGGTACTGGTCTGTCTTCCAATTTTCTGTGTACACAGAGGGCCTTCTTGGCGAAGTTGTTTCCCTGTCTGGATCTCTGACTTGCACATCACCACATTGCCAGCATTTGACATACGGCTGGTATGGAAAAGGTATCAGTAATTGTCCACATGACCCAAGCCGTAACAAATACTGTCTCATTTAAACCTTATCACCTGCTTAAAGGACAATGGTGACTATCCCCAATTAGCAGTCAGGGCAACAGAGACTAAGAAAGCAAGAGATATGTTGAATACCTATTTAGGAACACACGCGCACACACACACACACAGATGTGCACAGCACACACACACACACACACACACAGAGAGAGAGAGAGAGAGAGAGAGAACACAGGACCCCAGTTTCCAGGTCCCACTCCTGGAGTTAAGAATTAGGTGAGTGTAATTGGAGACTGGCCTGGGTTTTCCCACCCTGTTGCTTCTCCCTAATACTGGGCATTGTCTAGCAGTGACCCAAGCTTACACACAGCATACACACATACCCTGGGACAGCCCATTAACTTCTTACTTAAGGATAATTGAGGAGTTATTAGTTCTTCTTGGGTTAGGATTGACTCTTCGCTGCTGGATGACCTTCGTTGGAAAACCAGGGCCTTTTAGATCCTGCTCCCCAAAGTTGGATCCACTCATCAGACCTGAGATGGTTCCAGCTTTGCCAATGAGGAGAAAGGGAAAGGAATGTCACTGCAGGGTTGAGAACCAAGGGGGTCATAGTTTATTCCCTCCAGAGAGTAGTGGTAGCCTTCAAAGACAGCAAAGGACTCTGGGAAGAGGAAGAAACTCTCAAGTAGACCAAGACCAGTTATTGCTCTTGCAAAGGTATTCTGGTAGCTTCCATTGCTGTCTTTCTGGTCCCCTCTTGTGGGGAAGAGGCTATGGCGAAGAGCAGGCAGTAGAGTTTAAGAAGGATTCCTGTTCCCTTATCAGGGATATGGGTATAGTTTGCCGAGAAAGGCAGGAAGACAGGATTGGAGTCGGGTGTCCTGCAGGTACTGTTAATAAGGGAACCTTCATTCTGGTTCTCTGTGGGAGTTGTTAGCTTAATGATTTGTCTGTGGACCAATCACTCTTGGGTTTCCTTTCGGTGGCACTACTTTAAGGCTCACTCCAGTTTGGATACTAATGCCCTCTGCTCCTTTCTTCTTTTTTGCTAGTGTCCCTAAGCTTTCTGGTCCAGGTCTAGGCCCTGAGACTTGTTATCCGGATCTTCCTTACCTCAAGGCTAGAGTTGAGATACTCATAGGAGGCTCCAAGTCTTATAGGAAATGTGTGGGAGATATGTCTTTCCACTACTCCAGCAAAAGAGACATCTATCTCAGGGACAATGGCACCCTTCCGCTTGGGCTTTTCTTTCTGTTCTTCAGGCCTTGGTCACAGCCATCATTCCATTGCAGCTATCTCCAGGCTTTTTCAGGTAGGAGACGACACTGTTGGTCTGCTGAGTGTCCATCAAGTTGCGGCATGTGTCAGCTGCTGCCGGAATAGTAGGGAGAGCCCTGCAAGGGCTCCTGGGCAGGAGACCTGGATCCCTAGTGGCCCCAGTTAGGGTCATCCAAGGGTCAGACCCTCTGGGTCCTCTTTCAGGGCCAGGAAAGGAGTTCTTCAACAATATATCTCTTCTATCTGGTTAAGAAAAATGAGTATCCTGGAGGGCAAGCAGACACTGTAAACCATGCTGTGTTCTGGATTCAAGGAACAGAGTCATTGATAAAAATAGTGATTTTATTCTTCAGAGAAAGATACATTGGTGGGGGCGAAGGGCCACTAACAGCTACAGTGGAAGGAAATACTGATCCAGTGGGCAAGGGCATCTTTGAGAAACCGGGTGAAAGACAAGAGGTTGGATAACAACAAGGTGGAGGGCAGAACAGAGGAGTAGGGGTGAAGGTGTTCTCTGCAAGCCAGGCTGGGACCCAGCACAATAAATAGTTTTATTTACATAACCAAACTCGTGGCTTTGTATCCACGTTTCAGTGCAAATTATTTACACACTGATGAGGAGGCAGGACAGGAAGGGGTGGGAGGTGGCTGAGGGAGGCATGGTTTGCAGCTGTTCAGTGGCTCCATAACAGACTAGGAGAACTGAGGTTTTTCTGCTGGGTTTCCTAACCTCATTTCCCACATCACCACAGCCGCCCTCCCTTTCACCTTGGAATCTACAGGTGGAAGGGGAAAGACCCTGACACCCAGGTGTCTTGGCTGGGGACTGGAAGGGCCTTGGAAGGACTGGAAGGACGCTGAGAGACTGGAAGACAAGGGAATAGAAAGGTCATGGGCACAATACAGCAGGGACTGCAACATCTCATAGCTGACTCCCATTCCCCCAGGAGAAGAGAAACCTCCTCTCACCCCTTGGCCAAGTAGGGGGCAGTGCAACAAGGGGTCTCCCACGAAGAGGGAGGTAGGTAGGTTGGGGCAGGGCCCTCAGGATGGCAAAAGGGTTAGTGCTGCCTCAGGCAAGTGGTTTAAGAAGCCCCCAGGTAGGAGGTGGGAGAGATGGGTCACTGTGAACCTCGGGAATGTGCTGGGGGTGCTGGGGTGGGCGAATAGGGTGGGTCTTGAGTACCAGCGAGTTTGTCAGGAGTGAGAGAACTGAAGAGAGTTCCTGAAGGTGCAGTGCCTCATAGACACTCGTGCAGTACGCGCGTGTGCGTGCAGTTGCGGCAGCTGACGTGGCAGCACCAATGGAAGGTGCAGTTGCAACGCTCGGTGACGCGCTGCGTGCGCGTGCGGTGGCCCCGGCCACAGCACAGCAGCTCGCAGCCGTCCAGCGCGGGAGACGAGCTATTGCAAGCACGCCCGGCTGTGCCGACTGTGCCCAGGCGCCCGCTGTATGTGCAGAAGTTGGGCGATTTCTCGAAGTAGACAAGGTCGTGAGGGGAGGGCGGCTTGTGCGCGGGGTCTTCTGGCTCCAGGCGCAGCAGCTCAGCCCGCGAAGCGCGGTTGTTACCCCGGTTGCCGTAAAGGACGCGGGAGGCGCCATCGAAGCGGTCGCGCAGCACGTCGCCCACAGCGCGCAGCGTGGGCAGCCGCATCCAACACGTGCGCACCGTGCATGAACCGGACATCCCGTGGCATTTGCACTCCTGTCGCATTTCAGAGAACACGGTCTGGGGGAGGAGGGAAGGAAAAGTATCGCAGGGTCAAAGTTAACATCTCATACACCCTCACCCACTCCACTTCCCCCGCCCTCGTCAGTGGATGCTGTGGAAACTTTAGCCAAGGTCCAGGTGTAACAAAGCCCAGGGGAGGGGAGGTGAGAAATAGCTTGCTGAGATGTGGATACTTGGCCAAGCTCTGCTCCATCCACATCAGTGAGTCAGTTTTACTTTAAACAAGTGTGCAATGGAGCCATAGCAATACATCCTATATGTTGTTTAGCCTGTTAACCTAATCTAGTCTGTCATCAGATCAGGGATCCCTTTGCCCTCAGCCACCACCTCTTCTCCGTCTTCCCTGCGAGACTCCCACTCCCTCAGGAAGCCCTCTCCGTGTGCCTCTGGCCTCATCCTGGACCTTTACGGCACTCCACCCCCGCCCCTGCCGCTGGCTCCAGCGCACAACCGGACGTACCGTGCGCCCTGCCTCGTTGTTGTGAAGGTTCATGAGGAAGCGCAGATCCCGCCCCTTCTCCCCAGAGTCCACGAATTCTCGGCCGAAGAGGCGGCCGAAGTCGATATTGTCGCTGCAGCCCCCCCAATGCCAGTCGGGGCCCCCAGGGCCGCGCCGCCGGTAATCACAGGTGCAAGACTCAATGGAGCCCTCGGAGCAGGAGCGCGCCACCGAATGTGTGACCCCGGCGGAGGTGATTGCGAAGATAAATGCTGTTTCCCGGCAGCCTGTGGGTGAAGTGACCCCGCACCAGTTGAGAGAACGCGTGGGGCAGAGTCAGCACCCTCTTTGGAAGGTTTGGTACCCTACAGTCCAACACCCGGACACTCGGCCCTTGGAGTCCTGAAAACCCGACAGGCCAAAGTGCTGAAAAGCTGGTCTCCAGGTCTCATAGAAAAAGCAGGTGCGCGTGCGTGAATCCATGAACACACTCCTCACCGTGCTTTACTGAGACTCGGATCTGGAGCGTAAATGGGACAGCTCCAAAGAAGATATCCCAAGTAGATCAACTTCGCATAGCCAAGATCTCGGGCGGTGTTGGAGGTGCAAACTTTGCTGAGTGCAAAGCACAACCCTGACCCTCAGCGAAAAGTTTCCCAAGGCACCTCTGAGGGAGGCTGGAAAAGGGCAACCGTCGCCCAGTGCCCACGATCCGGAATTCCCTTTCCGTGGGTCAGTGGCTCAGCAAAGTTAAAGATCATGCCCAAAATGCGTAGCTGGAAAGAACCTGGTGCCTAAGTCTGACCTACATTAGCACAGGGCATCAGGCCATCCTCAGGTTGATCGCGGAGCCCTGCGACGTCTGAGACGTCTTCCCTGCATTCGCCCGCCCATGCCCTGGAGCTGACCCTGCTTTTCCCCTAATCCCGGAAGCGTAGCTTTCCTGGGCACCCACCTCGGTTGACGATCTTGCCGAAGAGGTGGGGCCCCGGAGCAGTAGGGCAGTTCCAGCGGCGGTTCCGGAATTGCCACTTGCACTCTCGCACTGCGCTCTGCAGCCCTCCACTCACGCTGTGCAGGATCCCCGGGTTCTGGCGGATCAGTCGCCGCTGCTTGCGGCTCAGTAGCTGCAGACTGGGCTCTAGGACCAGCTGCAGACTCTTGGAATCCGTTAGCAGGTTTGTCGAGGAGGCTATGTTCACGATGCCCCTGGAGGGATGCATAAGGGCTCAGTCTGGGGAAGGGGACCTGAACATTAACCGTGCGGACTGTACCAACCCTGTCCTCGCCTGGGCCTATGTGCCTAAGGAGAGCCCCGGGCTCTTGAGTTTGGTAGAACTGAGCCCCCAGGAGCCCTAGGTTTAGTGAGTGGACAGGGAAGGCACTATGAGTCCATGCATGGCTTCCTTAGCTCTTCCATCTTCCTTCAAGGCAGCCCCTGAGAGGAATTGAGCCTGCAGCCTTTGCCCACCTTGAAATGTTTAGGAATCCCATCTTCTTGTCCCCTCTTTTCCAGGCTAGTAACTGGTTCTTTGATTCAGGACCCGAGGGACACCTAAATACCCATCAGAGTGAGCCTGGACCTGGTGCTCAGTGGGAAAGGATTCTATTAGATGGGGGTGGGCTCTGGTGTATCTGGACTTCTACTTGCAAATGACTTGCCCCTCTTCAGCAGAGCTGGTCTTTGGGTTAGTTTTAGGTGAGAGCACCCTGGATGTGGTGAAGTCATGGTGCAGGCGGGAGTCTGTGGGTTGGTGATCCTCACAGCGTGGGAGCTGGGTAGGGCCGGTTCCTGGCTCTGTGCCCCAGAACAAGTGGCGACCCCATACTGGCTCACTTACCACCATCGGCCACTGCTGTTGGCGGCCAGGGCTGCGGGCAGGGCGGTCAGTGCCAGTAGCAACGTAGCAGAAACCCAGCTGGGCAGCAGCACCCAGAGCCCCATGGCCTGCCTGGCCTTGCCGGTTCTGTGCTGCAGTTCTGGCGACTTTGGTTGCTGCCCGCGACGGTGGGACTGGACGCGGCGGTGAGGGCAGTGGTGCGAGTTCGCAGGCTGGATCTAGTAACTCTGGAGGCCGGCCGCAAGCAGCATGGTTTGCTGCCCTGGCTGTTGGGCTGAAGCAGCCACTGCGGGAGGCACCGCCTCTTATAGTTGCGGCTCTGACTGCAATGACGAGAAGAGGCTGCCCCTCCGGGCCGCACTATGGCACCAGGGCGCACCGGTCAGGGCCACAGACAATGAGTAGCGAGCAAAGTTGTGGCTCTAGCCAGTATGAGCAAAGAGCTGACGGACTAGCCATCGGGGCTCACCCCCGCCCCCTGCCTGGTGGCCCCCGCCTCCAGGTCTGCACTGGCCGCCGACCCCTCCCCTTGGGGATGGCCTCCCACGCGCGCCCGCCTCACTCCGGAGCACGTCGGGGACCAGTATCCGCCAGGGGGCGCGGAGACAAAGTGCTTAGTGACAACCTGTCTGTAGTCTGGATTGCCTCCCCACGCGCGCGTGGTGGGGCTGTCCCATCGATGTCATCCTGTGTCCCCCCCCCCCACACACACACACTATGGTCCTTTCCCTTCCTTCTCCTGAATGGCGGGATGAAAGCTGTGTGGTCTGGCCAGCGACGTCCCAAGAGATGCTTCCTTGTCCAGGAACCCCGACGGCAGGACAGAGAAGGAAAAGAGGGAGACAGCACATGGGTGGAGCTGTGGTCAGGGATTCCCGGGCGTGGGGTGTAGGGGTAGGCTGATCAAACTGAGCTAGTGGTGAAGAGAAACTCATAACCGTGCAGCAGTTTGCGTTATGTGGGCTAGGAGAGCGCAAGTGCCTGGGTGTCACAGTGTGAGGTCGAGAGGAAATAAATATCTGTTCCAAGGTGCACGCTCCTGTGCTCTAGCGTATCCAGAAACTTCTAAAGAAGGACGTTTGAGCCCTTTCCAAATAATTGTGTTAGCTGGCTCAGGACAGGGAGATCATGAAGTCATTTTTGCTACAGTCACCATTTAAAGCAGTGTATCAGAAAGGAGGTGGGGGCTGTGGAAGGAGAGGTCCAGAAGCCTGACTCAGCGTGTCTGGATTGTGTTTGCAGGTGGGTGGATGAGTGTGTGTGTGTAGGGTGGATTAACTATGTGCATGTATGTGTCATTCTGTCACTTTGGGTCCCTTGTGTCATATTATGGTGTGTCACTCTATGGCATGTGTCAACCTGTGTGTGTCACTAGCAGAGGGAGTCATGGAGATGAGCCAGGCTGGTTTCTCGGGCAACTAGACTCAGAAAGGATGGAGCAGAGGAGCAATTGTCAGGTAATGCTGAGGACTGGGAAGAAAGAATGCTCCTGAAAGGAACCTGCAGCAGCAGGTTTGTTTTGTTTTTGTTCTTGCTGCTGGTTTTGTGACAGGATCTTGCCATGTCACCCTACCTAACATGGAATTTTAATGTAGTCGCCTGGCTGCTGGGACGTGTGCCACCCTACCTGCCTAGCTCAAGATCAAGGAATGTGGGGGCCTGGAGAGATGACTCAGTGGTTTAGAGCACCGGCTGCTCTTCCAGAGGCTCCAGCCTCCGCTCTGGGGACCCATGTGGTGGCTCACAGCCACCTGTAACTCCAGTTCCCGGGTCTGGCGCTGTCTGAACCCCACTGGCACCAAGCACACACAGGTGCATGTACATACACACAGGCAAAGCACTTGCACATACATAAAATAAATATTTTTTTAATTAAAGATTAGCAAATTTTTGCCTCCCATGCATGTGCTTTTCACTGGATTTTTCTCCCAAATTTCTGCAGTACCCCAAAACGCTGTTGTTTCCCCACTCTCACCCCAGTGCCTGTAACTCTTCTTTCCCAAGACTCTAATTACCTTCAGAGTTGTGGTAGCCTGGGATTTCCAGGCTGCTGTTCCCTATGTGGGATACAAGAGGGCACTGCCCACTTGAATATCATGTCCCACTACCACACACAGAAGCTCCACCCCTGGAGGATCTAATCTTTTCCCTCTCTTCCACTTTATAGAGGAAACAATTGACGAGGCAGTGGTTCCAGGTTCCAGGTCCCAGCTAATAAATGAAGCAATGTTAAAGCTGTGTTCCCAGGCACTGGGGTAGAGTGCTTGCCTGGCATGTATAATGCCCTGGGTTAGATCCCGAGTACTACAAAAACCAGGAGTGGGCCAGGCAGTGGTGGCGCACGCCTTTAATCCCGGCACTCAGGAGGCAGAGGCAGGTGGATCTCTGTGAGTTCAAGGCCAGCCTGGTCTACAGAGTGAGTTCCAGCACAGGCCCCAAAGCTACAGAGAAACCCTGTCTTGAAAAACCAAAGAACAAACAAAGGAAACCAGGAATAAACCCAGCACTCAGGAGGCAGAAAGATCAGAAGTCCAAGGTTATCCTCCGCATCCTTGCATACAGAAGACATTCTCAAAACACAAGAGCAGTACCAGGCATGGAGGCGCACGCCTTTAATCCCAGCAGCTGAGAGGTAGAGGCAGGCTGAGTTCTGTGAGTTCAAGACCAGCATAGTCTACATAGCAGATTCCAGGATAGTCAAGGCTTCACAAAGAAACCCTATCTCAAAAAGTAGAGAGAGAGAGAGAAAGAGAGAGAGAGAGAGAGAGAGAGAGAGAACTTGCTGCTCTCCAGAGGACCTGAGTTTGTTTCCCAGCACCCAAGCCAAGTTCCAGCTTCTTCTTCTCGACTCCAAGGGCATCCACATGTGAATGTGCACACATGTACAAGCACATATACATTATATACATAAGTGAAAAGCAGGTGAAAGTGCTTGCTGGCAAACCAGATGACCCAAATTCAATCCCTGGGATTGATGAAAGGAGAGCTGACTTTAAAAACTTTTAATCTCTACATGTGTACACACACACTCTAAATAAATACATGCAATCAGACCAGCTAGGCATGGTGGAGCATGCCTATGATCCCAGCACTTGGAACTATGATATAATAAGATGGCTCTAGGGTTTATCTGCGTAGCAGCTCTAGCTGTCCTGGAACTAGCTCTGTAGACCAGGCTGGCCTCGAACTCACAGAGATCCACCTGCCTCTGCCTCCTGAACCAGATTAAGGGCCCCTATTACTGCCACTACTGCTCAGTTTAATGGCCCCAAATTTGAGACAACCCTAAGGTAGGTAGCAAGATCCCACCTCAAACAACAACAAATTAATAATTAATGAAAAAGTAGTAAGTAAATCTCAGACCAACTCCGTCTGGTGGTACATGCCTGCCAGATCCAGAACTTGGAAGGCTGAGGCAGGAGGATTAAAAAGTCTTGCAGAAAATAAAACAAAACAAAAACCCAAAAAAACCACCAGGCATGGAGGCGCACGCCTTTAATCCCAGCACTCGGGAGGCAAAGGTAGCAGATCTCTGTGAGTTCGAGGCCAGCCTGGTCTACAGAGCAAGTTCGGTACCAACACAGCCATCTGGGGTACATAGTAAAATCCTATCTCAAATTCAAAAGCAAGCCCAGTGGTATTTTGTGGGGAAAGGAGAGGGTCTTTTTGTTTAATTTTTTATGTATGTATTTTGCCTGCATGTTGCATATGTGTGTGCAGTGTGCAGTGTCCTATTGCATATGTGTGTGCAGTGTGCAGTGTCCTCAATGGCCAGAAGGGGCTTTCAGATTCCCTGGAACTGGAAGTACAGATGGTTGTGAGCCGTTATGTGGGTGCCGGGAACCAAACCCCAGTCCTCTGCAAGTGCTCTTAAATGCTGAGCCTCTTTTACTATTTATTTGTTGAGATAAGGTCTTCACGTAGCCTATGCTAGCCTCAAATTCAGTTATAGTCTAAGCTGTCCTGAACTTCTGACCTCCCTGCCTCCGCCTCTGAAGAGGAGATTAGAGGTATGCTCCCCTAGGGCTGACAGCCCGGAGTATTTTTTTTTAAATATTTATTTCTTTATTATGTATACAATATTCTGTCTGTGTGTATGCCTGCAGGCCAGAAGAGGGCACCAGACCTCATTACAGATGGTTGTGAGCCACCATGTGGTTGCTGGGAATTGAACTCAGGACCTCTGGAAGAGCAGGCAGTGCTCTTAACCTCTGAGCCATCTCTCCAGCCCCAGCCCAGAGTATTTGAACTCAAACCCTATGTAGGTCCTTTCTACCTATCAGCGGCTCAGTGGGTTGCCAGTCTGCAGCAGAGCAGGCTGAGGTCCCTTTTCAGAATTGATGCAGAAAGAAACTGAGTTTTAGGTCTTGCCTGCCACCCTTTTGGGACCTCTTGTTTCCATCTCTTCTGGCTTTTAGTATGGTGTCTGACTAGATCACCTAGGTCTGATTCCAAAGAACTTGGCTCCCAGAATTGATTGGGCTTTCCCACTGAAGTGCGAATCACCCTAAGGAAGAAATGACCAGTACATTTAGTTACTGTTCCTGGGGCACTTGCCTTTCATTGATTTCTTAAAATCACCTTTGTGTGGGGGTCTGTGTGAAACACCATCACATGCATATCAGAGAACAACTTGTAAGAGTTGGTTCTCTCCTTCGATTATACAAGTCCCAGGGTCATTAAACTTGGTGGCAGTTTCCTTTGCTCACTGAGTCATCTCACTAGGTGCGAATGTTTTAAAATGAGATCTACATTAACCCAAGGGAAGCTTGGTGGAGTCATTGTTTGTGTTTAAAGGAAGTGTCCTTCCTGGACCCCATCTTAGCCTAGTGTACTTGCTTCCTCCCAAGACTCCTTCCTGAGGGTTAATATGGAGGGGTCAAGCATCTTACACAGGTCTAAAAGCTAGGAGTTTCTGCAAATATGCCCCACATAAATAGGTCAAAGGAATGAACAATATACATGGGTAACCTGACTTTGTACCCAAGAAATTTCTGGGAGCTGGAGAGATGGTTCAGAGGTTAAGAACACTGGCTGCAGGCTGGAGAGGTGGCTCAGCGGTTAAGAGCATTGCCTGCTCTTCCAAAGGTCCGGGGTTCAATTCCCAGCAACCACATGGTGGCTCAAAACCATCTGTAATGAGGTCTGGTGCCCTCTTCTGGCCTGCAGACATACACACAGAAAGAACATAATAAGCAAACAAACAAACAAATATTAAAAAAAAGAATACTGGCTGCTCTTCCAGAGGTCCTGAGTTCAATTCCCAGCAATCACATGGTGGCTCACAACCATCTGTAGTGAGATCTGGTGTTCTCTTCTGGCCTGCAGGCATACATGGAGGCAGAACACTGCACATAATAAATGAAATATTTTTTTTAAAAAGAAATTTCTCACCATTGAGGCCTGGGTCACATACACCTTCGCCTCCCCGTCTCCCCACCCCCAGCCCAGGATAGGGTTTCACTGTGAGGCCCTGGCTGTCCTGGAACTCACTCTGTAGACCAGGTTGGCCTTGAACAATCTGCTTGCCTCTGTCTCCTGAGTTTGGGATTAAAGGTGTGCACTATCATGGCACAGTGTCATATACCTTTTCCAATCTGGTATATTGGTGAAATTCTATGGGGATGGGAAGAAGGCTGAAAACTGGGAAATCCTATCATCCATGTGCTGTGGATTATGTTTAACGCTGATTGACTGATAGGCAAAAAGTATAGGTGGGGACGATCAGACTGAGGATGCTGGGGGACAGAAGGGTGGAGTTGGAGAGATACCAGCCAGCTGCCCAGGAACAAGACATGCTAGAAGACAGGTAAAGCCATGAGCCACGTGGCAATACATAGATTAGTAGACCAGGCTGCCCTCAAATTTATAGAGATCCACCTGCCTCTGCCTCCCGAGTGCTGGGATTAAAGGCGTGCGCCACTACCGCCTGGCTGGAACGGGTTGTTTTGAATGTAAGAGTTAGTGAATAATAAGCCCGAGCTATCAGTCGAGCATTTAAAGTAATAGAAACCTCAGTGTGGTAATTTGAAAGTGACTGCTGGGACGGGAAAACTCCACAGACATTTATGACCACTGGTGCCAAAGTAGGAAGAAGAGAGAACTGACTTCACAAGAGAACTGTTCTTTTTTTTTTAAATATTTATTTATTTATATGTATACAATATTCTGTCTGCAGGCCAGAAGAGGGCACCAGACCTCATTACAGATAGTTGTGAGCCACCATGTGGTTGCTGGGATTTGAACTCAGGACCTTTGGAAGAACAGGCAATGCTCTTAACCACTGAGCCATCTCTCCAGCCCCAAGAGAACTGTTCTTGACCTCCAGGTGTTCGCCATGATGCCCACTCGGCACTCCTCACACTAATAAAATAAAAATTAAAAATAGGTTGAAAAGTAAAAATAAAAAACAAGGCAGAAAGCAATGGAGGAAGCAATCTCACTTTGACCTCTGGTCTCTGCATGGGCACACATATGCATGTGTACACTGTACATATACACACATACATAGATGACTTGCCTAGCATATGACATCCTGAGCTGGACTGTGGATATGGCAAAAACAAAGAAAAGATAAAGCCAGGTACACTGCCACACACCTGTAATCCTACCACTTGAGAAGCAGAGGTAGGAATTCAAAGTCATATTTAACTACATATAGAGTTTGAAGCTAGCCTGGGCAACATGCAACTCAACATCCTCTACAGTTGTTCTATCATCCAAAGAGACGCTGGATTTCTTAACTGTCCTGGGGAGGCGTGTCCTGCTCCATGACTGGGAATGACTGGACCATGGAGTCCGGAGGGGTCATTAGACAGTTTCAGCTGGTTGTGAGCACCATGTAGGTGCTGGGAATTGAACCCGGGTCCTCTGGAGGAGCAGCCAGTGCTCTTAACTGCTGGGCCATCTCTCCAGCCCCTATATTTCCCGATTTATAACTTTGGCTATGAATTCTAGATGTATACCTAACACTTAAGTAAACACCTTGAAATTCACACATCCAACACTAAATTCTTAATCTTGCCGTTGTTAAAGTTGCTCTTTCTTAGATCATTTATATCTCAGTAAATGACAGCTCTGGCCTTCATCTTCAGGACAAAAATCTTGGAACCAGGGCTAGCCTCTGCAGGCACCAGGCATACTTGTGGTGTACAGACATGCGAGTAAAGGACCCACACACATAAAGTAAAATAATAATAGTATATCTTTTTTTCCAAGACAGGGTTTTTCCTGTGTAGCCCTGGCTGTTCTTTTAACTCACTTTGTAGATCAGGCTGGCCTCGAACTCAGAGATCTGCCTGCTGCTGCCTACTGAATGGTGGGATTAAAGGTATGCATCACCACCATCTGGCTATATATATCTTTTAATTTTAAACTTTGGAATCAACCTTTGGCTTATGGGTTTTACATTTCATGTTAAACTGATCCCTTTTCATGCCTCTGCTGCTGCATGGTGGGAGGAGCCACTGTCACCTCTTCCTATAGAATCTCCATGTTTGTCCCTTCTACCTCACAGTCTGCTTGCCAACAGCAGTCAAGACCATCCTTCTAAAGACAAGGTTGGGTCTGGAGAGATGCCTCAGTGGTTAAGAGCATCCCCCATTCTTGCAGAGGACCTGAGTTCAATTCCCTGCACCTACTTCAGGTAGTTCACAATTGCATTGTAACTCCAGCACCTCTGGCCTCCAAGGACACACCTACAAACACACACAATTTAGAAAGTAAACAAATAAGTATTTCCATGATCAAATCTTTCTAGGGTTTCTCTGTGTAGTCCTGGCTGTCCTGGAAGAACTTGCTTTGTAGACCAGGCTGGCCTCAAACTCAGAGAGATCTGTGTGCCTCTGCCTTCCGAGTGCTGGGAGACTGCTGGGATATAAAGGTGGGCATCACCACCACTGCCTGGCAAAACCAAAAATCTTTACAGTGGCTTAGGAGGCCTCCTTGGATCTGAGTTCCTTTAGATCACCCGTTTCTTCCCAGTTCCTCAATCTTAAAGCCAATCCATTTCCCCCTGGAGAATTACTCCCCTCACTGGCCTTTCTATCCTTTGGAAATACCAGGCATGTTCCCTTTTCAGGGCCTGTCTTGGAATTTTGTTATTGTTGGTGTAAGGCAGGGTCTCACTATGCATCTCAGGCTAACCTGGAATTCACCAAGTATTCCAGGCTAGCCTCATAGCCTCAAACTCCCTGAGGTCCATTTGCCTCTGCCTCTCCTGTGTTCAGACTAAAGGCATGGCCTAGAGCTGGTCTTGAATTCTCTCTTTTCAAAATTTATTTGTCAAATTTACTTATTTTTCTTTATAGTATGAATGTTTTGCCTACATGCATGTATGTGCAACAAACCCATGCCTGTTGGATCCATGAAAGTAGGATTGTGAATGGTTGTGAGCCCCCATGGGTGCTAAGGATTGAACCTGGGGCTTCTGCAAGAGCAACAAGGACTCTTCACTACTGATCTCCCCAGGCCCCTGGCCTCAGGTTCCTCATTAGGTGCTCCTTACCTAGAGCTCTCTGTCACTTGTGGCTACAGTTAACGTCTGAGGACTGAAGCAGAAACGCCGCAGCAGCAAAACAGGCTCTTTGGAATAGGTATAGGGGACCAGTGATCCAGTGGGGGGAGGGAACTTCGCTTAGACCTTGGGATCTAGAAAGAGCTTGTAACCAGGGCTCAGAGTTCTTGCATTTGAAGCACAGGCAGGCAGCAAGCACCACCCTTCCGGCTGGGAATGGGCAGCCCATCCATGGGCCTCTAATGGACAAGGGGGTAAAATTCCCAGGGTGATTTACAAGATTTGGGGCGAACTGCTGAATGTGGGGGTTTCCTTGGCGTCCAGCAGGTTTGTCTACAACATCTCTGGCGCCTCTGGGTGGTAGCCTTCGGTACTGCAATGGAAGACCAGTGAGGTGGAGGGAGGCAGCACAGTTGAGCTCACCGCTACAGGCGCATCCATCCCTCCAGGGCCTATAATTTGGGTTCCCTGGGCTGGCCGCCCCTATCAGCGGCTTAGCAACAGATGAGTCACCCAAGACCCCAGCCAAGGCAAACATCAGGGAAGGGGAGGAGGAGGAGATTCCCGAGTGTAGCCTGGCTTTAGTCACCGCCTCAGTTGCTTGATTCCCCCATCTCCAGAGGCCCCCACTCTTTTATTTGACGCTCCTCCACCCTTCAGGGCTTCGATGATCTTCCCACAGGGTCTCGCTACACTCTTCATCTTCATGAGAGGAAGAGGAGCCTTCTACTTTTCTCATCAAACAGAAGGTGGACCAGGTTGCTCTTATTTCCTCCCTGCCGTGATGGCAGCCCCCTTTTCTTCCCCCTTCTTGTCTTGGTCCCAACCCTTGTCAAGGTCTCTCTGGTTCCTGCCCCTCCCCTTTCTTGGAGCTGGCTGCGTGCTTGGGGTATTAGGCAATGGGTGTGCACCCACAGCCCTCTCCAGGCCCCGCCTGTCCCACCGCCCTCTAGCTGCCTGTGGGTCAGTGCTCAGGCCAGACGGTCGCAGGAGGGCACCGCAGGCCAGTTCAGGCCACCCACTGCCTGCTATAGCCTCTATCCAAGAGTTAGACTTCAGCAAGGATGGAGAACTGCAAGGGTGATCTCTTAGACTTGGGACAGTCCAACCTGGGGAGCCCCCAGGTCACTGAGAAGTTGAGCCTCTGGCTGCTAATCTTCCTTCCTCCCGTCAATATTATTATTATTGGTTTTTAGAGACAGGGTCTCTCTACAGAGACCTGGTTGTCCTGGAACTCAATGTGCGGACCAGGCTGACCTTGAACTCACAGAGATCTACCTGCCTCCGCCTTCCAAGTGCTGGGATTAACTTTGTGGGCCACCACTCCCCAGCTTGCCTTAGCCCCTTAGTTATATCTGACTAAACGCTGGAGCCACACAATGACAGCATCAAAGAGGGGACAAATAGAAACAAGACAAAATAAAATTCAAAGCATGAATGGGACCATGGGCCATGTGGAGAAACACAAATGTCCAAGAGATGCTGATGGAGGAAAGGGTGTGTGAAACGTCCTTCCAGGGGCCTGGGTGAGTCCCAGGCTGACAGGCAGGAAGAAGGATCCTGGGTTCTGGAGTAAGAAGGGAAGATACCGAGATAGTATTTTTCCATCTTGGAAGTCATACGTGATTTGGCCCTCTTCCCCTAAATAAGGAGGTTTAGGAGGTCTTGGACTGCCTTTCCCTACTCCAGAGGTGGTAGAATCAGAAAGAGTACCCTACTGTGGCCCAGGTTGTCTAGCATACTGGCTCAAGCACCCTCCCCTCCCCAGTACTCATTGAGTAGCCCGGCCGACCTAACCTCCTCTGTACTGTTTAAACACCTAGTCAGTGGTGTCCCTTCAGCACAAGACAAGACTTGCAAGAATGCAGACTGGTGCTGGCTGCCCAGCATTGCTGCTTGCCACCACCAATGGAGAGGTGGTTGTGGCTGTGGGTAGCAGCCCTGTGCTTCTGTTTCCTGGGGAGTCGTCCCTGAGTCAATGTGCCTTGGGTGCGCAGGGCCAGCCATGCTGTGCTTGGGGCTGCGGTCTGGCAGGGGCTGGGGGTGGTTGGGAAGCCTGAGGCCCCTCTCTGGCAAAAATAGTCCGCAGTGGTTAGAGCTAGAAGGGTGAGTCAGGCGGGAGTGCGGTGGCGCCTAACCCCTTCACTGCCGCCAGAGGTAAGGCATTTATGCCTCTGCCTGTGCGCACCCAGGCAGGCCAGGTTCTTTTCTGGCTGCCCTGGAGTTGGGCTCCCTTTGGGATCCCAAGGCCTCCCTCAACCCTTATGAAGCAAATGTGCGAGCAGGGAGCAAGAGCATGAATCTGGGTCATCTCAAGCGTTCAATCAGGAATTCTGGTTAGGCGACCCCTGGAGAGAATGCCTAAGCAGAAGGAAAACGAAGGGGCGGAGTGGAGATCTTTGGGGCTACCCGAGCCTTTGACAGAGGCCAAATTCTGAGGCCAAAGTTGACCCCTCCCAAGGGGCAGGCGCGTGGCTTCGAGGTGGGCGGGAGCCAAGCCGCACTGTGGCTCCTCACTTGCAAGCTCACAGTGCCCTGGTGCGCACAGGCTCGTGGGCTCTTCAAGAGACTGTCAAAAACCCGAAGGTCTCCCAGCTCTGTCCTCAGGTCCTCAGCCTGTTAAAGGGGCTCTCCAGTCACCCACTCTTAGTGGACAAACGGAGGCAAAGAAAAACGATGGAAGATACTGCCATTGGGACCAGATCCTGGCGCCTTAGCCAGGGTCCCTGCACTCTCCAGATAGCCTCGGCGACCCCAGAGCAGGTGAGAGGTGCTCCGGCCACTTTCCCCCTGAAGTGGAGCTGATCGTGATCCCGGGTGTCGGGGCAGAGGGTGTGCGTGTGTATGCGTGTGTGTGTGTGTGTGTGTGTGTGTGTGTGTGTGTGTGTGTGTGCGCGCGCGCGCGCGCGCTTTTGGGGGAAAGCAGCTGCGTTCCCCTGGTCAAAGCAGGGGGTGGGGTGCGGGTGGGGTGGGGATGCCTCGGGCTCTGGGAGGGGCCGCAGCTCCGTCAGCTCCAACAGAACCACCCGTGAGTTAGGTCGAGCCCAGCCAAAGCCCCCGGTGCTTTGTCGCGGGTTCGCTCGCTAGCTGTCTCGATCACTCCCTCCCTTCTACCCTTCCTTCCTCCGGGCGGCCGCGGTAACGCTGGAGAAGCGGCAAAGAGGAGTGGCCCAGCGCTGGGAGAATGCTGCTCTACCGAGGGGGCCGAACGCGACCCAGTCTCCCCACGGTTTAAGTCGCACAAGAGGAACCCAAGTAACCCAACTGCGAGTGTTGAGGATCCTGCACCTGAACCGCTGGAGGTAATGGGGAGGGAGAGAACAGGGTGGGAAGAGACTAGACAGGCATGCGGACAGACAGACAGACAGACAAGCGTTCACCCTCAAGAGCACAGACTCCCCGAGAAAGCCAGAGATATCGCTAGAGATACCTACAGAATAAAGGAGTGCCTTCGGACTTAGAGGGCAATGGACGCTAGCAAAGGGGTGGGGATTGGGGTGAGACCCATGGGGACAACACGGGTGGCGCTCTCCAGTGGAAATTTGTAGTTGGGAAATGGGGGTGGATGGGGAAGTGGACTCAACTAGAGGGTTTGCGGAGGGTACCTGGTTTCCCTGTCGCCTTTGCTTCACCTGACCTTTTCCCCTGTTGGGCATAGAGATCAGAGTGTGGATTAGAGCGCCTGGTCTCGGACCCTTCTCATATAGCTTGTCTGGTAGTGCCAGCACTAGGAGGCGACGCCCCTCCAGGTGGTGGGGAACCCCCTTCTGATCCCTCCCTCTAACCCTGTGAGGGCGGGTAAATCAGTCGTGGGGCCCTCAGAGAGGGAACAGTTGGTGAGGAGGGATCGAGGGTCTGAGAGGAACTGTCTCAAGTCCGCATGTGAGTGTCTCAGGACCCTGCGACGTGTCTGGCTGGGTCGGACTCCAGGGGCATTCCGAGGGTCCTGAGCTGCTTGGATTCTTCCTCTTTGAAGGGTTCCAGAATCCAGACACTGGAAGTCAAGGGGTGACTATTATTGTTTAGTTTGGGAAAGGGTGAGAAAAGCCAGTGGGGCCACATTGGTGGCTTAGGGAACATCCTTCGGTTCCAGGGAGCCATTCTATCTTCCCGCAGGCGCTGACAGATTCGCCCACCGGAGCCTCCGGGCTTCGACATGCTGGAGGAGCCCCGGTCTCGGCCTCCGCCCTTGGGCTTCGCGGGTCTCCTGTTCTTGGCTTTGTTCAGTCGGTGAGCATTTTTCCAGTTTTGGGGAAAAGCACCGACCTGGGCTAGAGGGTAGCTGGGGGGCGTGTGACTAGACCACAGACCCCCCGAGACGGCTTGTCCCTTGTTCTCAGGGCTCTAAGCAATGAGATTCTGGGCCTAAAACTTCCCGGTGAGCCGCCGCTGACGGCCAACACCGTGTGCTTGACCCTGTCCGGCCTGAGTAAGCGGCAGCTGGGCCTGTGCCTACGCAGCCCCGACGTGACGGCGTCCGCGCTGCAAGGGCTGCACATCGCTGTTCACGAGTGTCAGCACCAGCTGCGCGACCAGCGCTGGAACTGCTCGGCACTGGAGAGCGGCGGCCGGCTGCCGCACCACAGCGCCATCCTCAAGCGCGGTGAGCCTGTCGGGGTGGCTGTCTGTGCTGCCGCCCAGGGGTTGGGGGCAGGCCGAGGCGCGCGGAGGCGGGAAGGGACCGGTTCGCGGCTGCGGGAGGGGCCTCTCCGGGAATTTCCCCACGAGCCGCGCTCAGCTGGGTCTGGTCACCCGTCTGGGCCTCTGCCTGCCTGCCTTCCACCTGCGTTGCTGGCGAGGCATCTGGGTCCCTGCTCCCCCTACCCTAGGGCCTTCCTTTTCTGCCTCCACCCAGCTCGATCTGGGATCCACCTGTGAACAAGAGATGCCCCCCAACCCAAGAAGCTTCAAACACCCCCTCTACCCCCTATTTTCTCTCCCCTCCCTCTCCACCCAGACAAGCCCAGACGGGTGTCCCCAGAGTCTCAGCGGGGGTGGGGTGACGCCCCCAACCGTTTAAGGGTTAAACCTGCTCCCCTAATTGCTGGGGTTCCCAGGAGCCAAAGCTGGGAACAAAGACCCTGATGGCTTTGAAGCTGGGGAGCAGCCCCCTCCTCTGTGCTGTGTGGGCCCCAGGTGTCCCTCACCTGAGCAGGTGAGGAATGGCTGGAGGGGCCTAGAGCAGGTCACTGCTGGCCTGGTCTAGAAGGAAAGGTCTGGGAGGCTCCACTGTCTTTTCCTGGGCTCAACTGGGGTCTCCTCCCTGAGGAGTAAAGATCCAAGGGGCTCAGTCCAGGGTAGAGTAGTGCTTTGGGGTCTATGGGGTTAATAGGCAGCTGCCATCTGCAGGGGAATTCCCAAGACGTGTGCAAACAGCTTCACCCTTGGATGGTTGGGGGGATCTTGAGGCTGGCCCTGGAGTCCTAGATTCCCTGGTAAGAGGCGCCTGGCCTCTGACTGACTGTCTTTCATCTTCTCAATACTCCAAAGAGCCCTTGCTTAAAACCGAGTGAGGGACCTTACCTTCTCTGCAAAGCCTGGTGTAGTGGGAGGGGTTGATGCCAAATGGTGAGGATGTCTCTCTAAGCCTGGTAAAGATTGGTCACCCAGAGCCTCCTCCTTGGTGACCCCCAAAACATAACAAAGAGGCCAACCTTTTAAAAGGGCCTTGGGGAAAACCTCCTCCCAGTGTTTTATAAGGTAATAGCAGGTTAGGATAAACATAAAGGGCAAATATAAAACTGGAACCTGGGAAGGGGGTGGGCAGTCCCTGTGTTAGGATTGTTACTGCGGTAGTACATGGTAGCTTGCATAAGACTCATTTAATAAAGTGGGGGGAGAACCCCCAAACTAAAGGTCCCCCCTCCACCCCTCACCTCTTGCTTACTTCCCTGCAGGGTTGAGGAATTTCTAAGGCTTTTAGATGTAGAACTCCTGGAACATACCTTCAAAAGTCCTCAGGACTCCCTCCGACCCATTGAAAGCCCAGAGGGCTCTAGGCCAGTGGTTCTCAACCTGTGGGTTGACCCCTACAGGGGGATGCTGGACTCCTTCACAGGGATCACATAGTAGCTATCCTGCATGTCCGCTATTTACATTATGATTCATAACAGTAGAAATTGTGGATATGAAGTAGCAATGAAATAATTTTATAGTCCAGGTCACCACAACACGAGGAGCTGTATAGAAGGGTCCCAGCATTAGGAAGGCTGAGAACCTAGGCTCCTAGGCTCTCTCTTACATTCTCTTACATTCACACCCCAAAATGACAGATTTACAGAGGTTTGGCTTTAGTGATAGCTTGACCCCATGGGTCTCTTATTAGAGCTGAGGGAACTGAGACCTGGTGCTATTTCTTGTCTCAGGACATTGTACCAGATCACTCAGAGGGGAAATGATGGAGTTGGGATTCAATTAGAAATTTCTGACATTGGCTGGCTGGGCAAGGTGGTGAGTCACACCTGTAATCCTAGCACTTGGGAGGCTGAGGTAGGAGGTTTGTCAAGAGTTCAAGGCCAGCTTGGACTCCGTGGCAAGACCCTATCTCAGTGTATGAGGATGATGAGGGTGGCTGCTTGTTTTTCCCCACCTGCCTTCTCTCCTCAGCTGCCTGCAAGCCTTCTCTTGACCCTCACACCCATTTCCTCCCCAGGTTTCCGTGAAAGTGCTTTTTCCTTCTCCATGCTGGCTGCGGGGGTCATGCATGCTGTCGCTACAGCCTGCAGCTTGGGCAAGCTGGTGAGCTGTGGCTGCGGCTGGAAGGGCAGTGGTGAGCAGGACCGGCTCCGGGCCAAGCTGCTGCAGCTTCAGGCACTGTCTCGGGGCAAAAGTTTTCCACACTCACAGTCCAGCCCTATCTCCGGCTCAGGGCCCAGCCCTGGCCCCCAGGACACGTGGGAATGGGGCGGCTGTAACCATGACATGGACTTTGGAGAGAAGTTCTCTCGGGATTTCCTGGATTCTAGAGAAGCTCCACGGGACATCCAAGCGAGAATGAGAATCCACAACAACAGGGTGGGGCGCCAGGTGTGTGTGTGTTCTGCGGCTCCCGTCCTGTCTTTTGTTTCGAGATGGGGTCTTGCTATGTGGTACAGGCTAGCCTCAAATTCGGAACCCTTAGTCTGAGTGCTGTGATCGTGGGTGTGGCCACCAAACCCAACTTTTCTCAGTCTCTCTTTCCCTCCCTCTCTCCTGAGAGGCCCCACAGAGTAATAGGATGAGGTATGAGGGATGATCACCACTTGTTACTAGCAAGCTTGTCACTAGTAAGTCACCCAAAACATGTTTAGAATCTATAGGAAGCTGCCTGATGGTACTTATCATATATTAAGGCTGAGGTAGCACATAGTATCTGATTTTATTGTTTTTTAAAATTTATTATGTATGGCAGCCTGGTCTACAGAGCAGGTTCCAGGACTGACTTCATAGCTTCTGAGAAACTCTGCCTTGAAAAACCAACAAAACAAAACAAATTTAATGTGTATGGTTGTTTTGCCTGCGTGTATAGGTCTGTGCACCACTGTGTGCCTAGAGAGGGTATTGGAATCCCTGGAACTGGAGTTATAGACAGTTGTATATCACCATGTGGGTGGTGGGAGTTGAACCCAGATTCTCTGAAAGAGCAGCAGCCAGTGTTCTTAACTATGCAGGCACATCTTCAGCCCCGTGTAGAGTGTATGTGCTTAGTGCTTGGCTCATTGCATAGAAACTGCTCCAGCAGCTACCTTCCCCACACTCCGCTGCTCTTACCGGTGTTTACTCTGGAAAGAGCGCTGGCCTGGGATTTAAGACAACTGGAAGTCATCTCCTTGCTCTGTCACCAGCTAGTGATGAAAGATGAGCAAACCCCTGTGGCTCTACCTTTACAAAATGAGGTCCTTGGGCTGGTGGCTAACTTTCCTGACTCTCAACTCTTCAGTTAGGTTCCCTCCCTTCTCCTGTCTTCCCTGCTGTATTCATTTGCCATGCCCTCCATCTCTTCTCCTCTTGCTGTTCTGATGTTCTAGGTGGTAACTGAAAACCTGAAGCGGAAGTGCAAGTGCCACGGCACCTCAGGCAGCTGTCAATTCAAGACTTGTTGGAGGGCAGCTCCAGAGTTCCGGGCCATCGGGGCAGCATTGAGGGAGCGGTTGGGCAGAGCCATCTTCATCGATACCCACAACCGCAATTCTGGAGCCTTCCAGCCCCGCCTACGTCCCCGTCGTCTCTCAGGAGAGCTAGTCTACTTCGAGAAGTCTCCCGACTTCTGTGAGCGAGATCCTGCCGTGGGCTCACCAGGCACTAGAGGCCGGGCTTGCAACAAGACAAGCCGCCTGTTGGATGGCTGTGGCAGCCTGTGCTGTGGGCGTGGGCACAATGTGCTCCGGCAGACGCGGGTGGAGCGCTGCCATTGCCGTTTCCACTGGTGCTGCTACGTGCTGTGTGATGAATGCAAGGTCACAGAATGGGTCAATGTGTGTAAGTGAAGGTGAGCCTCACCTCGGGACTAAGGAAGAACACTGTGTGATGGGTGCTCCTTTTCAGCCCTTTGCTCTGATTTCTGTCCAGGGATAATCATGGTCCCCGGAAGCTCAAAGTATCTACCTGGAAACAGCTTTGGGGGGAGTAGGGTCAGGTGAAATCTGCCACGAGCAGCCTTTTGTGGGGGAAGTGGTCATCATATTCTGTTCTTAAACACCTGGATGGACTAAGATAAAATGTACTGTATTGTTCCCCTCTTCTCAACCTCTGGGGTCTGTCTCTTGGGCCCAGATTTATACTCCTTTAGATAGGGAGGCTATCATTTAGCCTCTTGCCTTCCTTGAAGGATAACACTGGACGTTGTGTGGAGTCATTAGATCTGTATATAGAAAGAGACCACGCCAGGCGGTGGTGACGCACGCCTTTAATCCCAGCACTCGGGAGGCAGAGGCAGGCGGATCTCTGGGAGTTCCAGGCCAGCCTGGTCTACAAGAGCTAGTTCCGGCACAGGCACCAAAGCTACAGAGAAACCCTGTCTTGAAAAACCTAAAAAAAAAAAGAGAGAGAGAGACCACCTCTTCCTATTTGTGGTCCTCAAACTCCTCCACTACAACCCAGAAGAACCTCCTCTTGTGGGGCCATGGGTGACAATAATGAGAGACTTCGGTTGAAAAAGGACAGATGACTGTCCTCAGAGGGCTGTCTTGTCCGGCGTATAGGGAATTGTTCTCCTTCCATTCAGTTGTTGAGAGGGTCCCTCCAAAGGGAAGGTTTAGCTATGACCCATGGAAGCTCTTTTTTCTTCTTCAGCAGGAAGGGTGGGAATGGATAATTTATTGTACTGAGACATATTCTTGGTTCCTGTTTGAAACTAAAATAAATGAAGTTACTGGACTGGTTGCTGGTGGGTGCAGATGGTGATGTCTAGCCACACTTGGGGCAGCAGCCTGTGGTTTTGTTGTGATTTTTGTTTTTTCCTATGTGAAGCCTACACTCCTGTACTCAGTGACTTTTTATGTATATCCTGCTGACTTCCAAAAAGGATTTGAAATGATGCTCAGTGACCAGTTCAGATTTTTAGTCTGTAAACCAAGGTGGGCTTTGGGGTGGCAAGATTTATAGATCCAAATGTACCCAGTCCCTGCTCAGCCTGAGCCCTCAACCCCTGACATCTGGTATCTCCTTCATCATTACTTAGAACAAAATTTGGCAACTTTTTTTTCCCTGCAAGAGGGCTAGAGGGTAAATATGCTAGGTTATTTATATTGTGGTCTTTAGGCCATCTACTCACCTCGGCCATAATTGCTCAGTTCTGCTGTTATAGACCCAAAATAGTTATGGTCAGGGGAAGGGACAAAAGCAGACACAGGCTCCATGTAAATCGATGGGTATAGCTGTGTTCACTACAGTCACAAACTGGTGTGCAGGGCCAGACTGCTCCTCTCTGTCATTTGTTGACCCCTCTCCTATATAAAGTCGCATCTGCTCTGGGGCTTTCAAGTCTTAAATACCACTTAACAATGAATATGAACGTAGAAGAGCAGGTACAATTGTCTCTAAGTCTGAGCCAGAGAATTTGGGGGTACATGCAAGGCTGATGGGAAAATACGAAAGGGTTTTCTATCTCAAAATGCAAGATATATCTATATCTATATCTATATCTATATCTATATCTATATCTATATCTATCTATCTCTATCTATCTCTATCTATATATCTATATCTATATCTATCTATCTATCTATCTATCTATATATATATCTTGCCCTCATTCTCCTGAATACTGGGATTATAGGTGGGCCCTACCAGGCCTAACTAAAATGAGATTTTTTTCTAGCAGAACTAGTATTTTCTGTCATTGAATTATTTGCATATATATTGTTCTTTATTCATTGTTCTTTTGTATTTAATCTGAGTAAAATAATTCCTTTATCTTTATTTTTTTCTACATTTATTTGTTGGGTGTGTGCACGTGCATCCGTGTGAGTGCACACGTGAGTAGATGCAGGCATACCAAGGCACTCATGTAGAAGTCACAGGATAACTTGCCGAAGCCAGCTGTCTCCTTTTACCAGCTCCAGGGACTGAGTTTAGGTCTTCAGACTTGGTGGCAAGTGCTCTTACCTGCTGGGCCATCTTGTTGGCCTCTCCCTTACCTTTTCAGATATAACTAGTGAGAATAGAATTTCTTCTCCAACAGCTCCAATTCCTAGCCCAATATCTTTGAAAAGAAACATTTGTTTGTTTGTTTTGTTTTGTTTTTGATACAGAGCTTTTTGTGTAGCCCTGGCTGTCCTGGAACTCACGCTGTAAACCAGGTTGGCCTCGAACTCACTGAGAACCACCTGCCTCTGCCTCCCAAGTGCTGGGATTAGAGGCGTGTGCCAGGACCTGAAAAGAAACATCTTTAAGATGAAATGTGGTGGGGGTGGCTGGAGAGATGGGTCAACACTTAAGAGCATTGTCTGCTCTTCCAGAGGACACGGGTTCTGTTCCCAGCACCCACAAGGCAGCTCACAACTGTCTGTAACTCCAGTTCCAGGGCTTCTGACACTCTCAGTCAGACATACATGCAGGCAAAGCACCAATGCACATAAAATCAGCCGGGCGATGGTGGCACACGCCTTTAATCCCAGTACTCGGGAGGCAGAGGCAGGCAGATCTCTGGGAGTTCCAGACCAGCCTGGTCGACAGAGCTAGTTCCAGGACAGGCTCCAAAGCCACAGAGAAACCCTGTCTCGAAAAACCAAAAAAAAAAAAAAAAAAAAAAAAGAATAAATAAATCTCAGCCAGGTGGTGGTAGTACATGCTTTTAATGTGAACACACAGAAGGGAGAAGCAGGCAGATTTCTGTGAGTTTGAGGCCAGCCTGGTCTACAGAGTGAGTTCCAGGACAGTCAAGGCTACCCAGAGAAACCATATCTCAAAAAACAAAAACCAAAACAAGTAAAAAAAAAATAAATCATTTTTTAAAAAGGCGCAGTGTGGACAAAGGACCTGCAGCACACTTTCGGAACACCTGCCTATTTAGGGGCCACAATATGCTCACAGGAGGGTTGGAGACAGCACCTGCTGCCCTTGCAGAGGTCATGCATTCAGTTCCCAACACCCACCACCTGTAAACTCCAGGGAACCTGGTGCCCTTGTCTGGCCTCTTCAGGCTCCTGTATACTCATGGGAGGCATACATGCAGGCAAAACACTTATACAGAAAATAAAAATAAATATTAAAAAAATACCTAAAAGATGCTGCCAGGGCATGCAGAAGTAATTCTCAATACTTCTCCAGGCAATAGATATATCCATTGCCCATGATTCTCTTAAGTCAGGCGAGAAAGCGCCAGGGGAACTGGAAGAATTTGAGAAGTGTTGGATCAGGGCAGTGCTCCATGGTGACATTAAACTTTTTATTTTGGGCCGGGCAGTGGTGGCGCACGCCTTCAATCCCAGCACTTGGGAGGTAGAGGCAGGTGGATCTCTGTTTGAGGCTAGCCTGGTCTATAAGAGCTAGTTCCAGGACAGCTAGGATGATTACACAGAGAAATCCTGTCTTGAAAAAAATAAAAAAGTAAAATAAACTTTTTATTTTGGGAGGCCAGGTGTGATGGTGCACCTTTAGTTCCAGTACTCAGGAGGCTGAGGCAGACAGATCTCTGCCTGGTCTTCACAGTGAGTTCCAGAACAGCCAGGGCTCTCTAGAGATACGATGCCTCAAAAACAAAACAAAATAACAACACCAAAATTGTGGGGGAGTTGAAGAGATGGTTCCATGATTAAGAGTACTTGCTGCTCTTGCAGAGGACCTGGGTTTGATTTCCAGCTGCCACATGGCAGCCTTCAACTGTCTGTAGCTGCGGTTCTAAGGGATCCAACGTCCTATTCTGACCTCCACAGGCACTAGGAATATACATGGTACACAGACATACATGTAGGCAAAACACTCATACACATAAATACGTCTAAAATTTTTTAAAAATATGTGTATATGTGCATGTATGCGTATCCAAAAGAGAGTCTTGAATTAGCTGGGACTGAAGAATTAGGGTGTTGGGAGCTGCCTGACATGGGTCTCTGCTGAGCCATTGCTCAGCTCCATGGCAACAGTTTCACAGATGCCAGACACTTGCTCACCTAATGTGTGAATGAGGAGAGGAGAGAGAAGGGACCAAAGTAAGGAATGGGCTTGGATAGACCAAGAATAATAGGGAGTATCCAGAACGGGGTTGCCTTCCACTCGGGAGGGAGCCCTCACTCCCAAGTGGAGCTGTGGCTGGAGTATTTTAACCTTTCCTGCTTCGTCTTCTGCAGTCCCTTTGGCTCCCTTTCGCTGCTAGCTTTCCCTTTCCTTTCATCACACACTCTGTGGCAAACTTCAGCCCCAAACCACAACCTTGACAAATTCCAACTGGGTTCTGTCAGCAAGGCCAACACCCCCTCCCGGTACAGGCACTGGGCTCAGGCCCAGGCTTGGGGTCAGTGACAGGGTGGGAGTATGCAACCCACCCACAGTGCTGGTGGCTACAATTTCAGCTTTTACTGGGCTCCCGTGGCAGCTGGAGGGAGGAGAGACTGATGAACACTAGGCCAGGCTGTGGGGCCTCCTTTAACCCTGGGTGAGCAATCTGTCCTCTAGGCGGAGAGCGGCAGCAGCTAGTCAGCAAGGTAGCACTTCTCTTGCTTGTGCCAGTCAACCCCTCTCATGCTACAGCTGGCGTTCTCTTCTCCCTGTCCAGGAGGGTGAAGGACAGAATCTGAGAGATTCTCAACCCTATCCATCATCCCCAAATTAAATAAGCTGCCAACTCTCTCTCTCTCTCTCTCTCTCTCTCTCTCTCTCTCTCTCTCTCTCTCCATTTTGGTTTGAGTGTTCTGCCTGCATGTATGCCTGCAGGCCAAAAGAGGGCACCAGATCTCATTACAGATGGTTGTGAGCCACCATGTGGTTGGTGGGAATTGAACTCAGGACCTCTGGAAGAGCAACCAGTGTTCTCAACCTCTGAGCCATCTCTCCAGCCCCCATTTTTTTTTTAAATCTTTTTTTCACTGTGGCATCCAACCATGAGAGACTTTAAAGCCTTCATTCATCAAGAGGCTCCAATTCCTTGTTAGAGTTCCGCACAGCATGAGGCTGTGGCTGGGGCACCAGAGAGTAGGGTGAGACGTTGTAGCACATATTTTTGGTAGTGAGTGTGGGGGTGTAGAGTCTGGCGGAGTGTGGTTAGAAAGTTTTAGGAAAGAGATGAAAAGGGGAATAATCACATAAAAGGTATGTCACAGGACACACTGCATGAATCTGTCTTAGGGGTTCTATTGCTGCGATAAACACCGTGAGCAAAAGCAAGCAGACTACACAGTCCATCACTAAGGGAAGTCAGGGCAGGAGCTTAGGGTCGGAACTTAGAGGCAGGAACTGAAGCAGAGGCCATGGAGGAGTGCTACTTAGTGATTTGCTCCCCATGACTTCCATAACCTGCTTTTATTTATTTATTAAAAACAAAAACAAAAAAACAACTTTTCTCAGCCAGGACAGTTACACAGATAAACCCTGTTTTAAAAAACTAAAACCAGGGGGCTGGAGATATGGCTCAGTGGTTAAGAGCACTGACTGCTCTTCCAGAAGACCCGGGTTCAATTCCCAGCACCCACATGGCAGCTCACAACTGTCCGAAGATCCAGTTGCAGGGGATCTGACACCTTCACACCAATGCACATAAAATAAAGTTAAATAAAGCATACAAATATTAAAAAAAAAAACTAAAACCAAACCAAACACTTTTCTTAAATTATTTATTTTACTTTTTTTTTTTTTAATGAGCATTGGTGTGAGGGTGTCAGATCTCCTGTAACCGATGTACAGACGGTTGCGAGCTGCCATGTGGGGACTAGGAATTGAACCTAGGCCCTTGGAAGAACAGCCAGTGCTCTTAACTGCTGAGCCATCTCTCCAGCCCCTCAGTCTGATTTCTTTTCTTTCTGTTTTTGAGACAGGGCTCTTTTATGGAGCCCTCCCTGTTCTAGAACTTGCTCTGTAGACCAGGCTGGCCTCAGAGTCAAAGAGAATCACCTGCCTCTGCTCCCAAGTTCTGGGATTAAAGGCATACACCACCATGGGTGGTTCAGCTGCTTTCTTAATTTTAACCTATTTTTATGTGTATGAGTATTGAGTATTTTGCCTACCTGTCATTTTCTACAGGCCCCCCCCCCCACAGCTGAGAACCAAACTCAGGGCCTTGTGCTTGCTAGGCAAACATGCTACCACATGCATACAAGTGACCACAGGGACCAGAAGAGGGCGTAGGATTCCCTGGGATTGAAGTTACAGACGGTTGCTAGCCACTATGTGGGTGCTGGGAATCTAACACAGGTCCTTGGGAAGAGCAGCAGTGTTTCTAAGCCATCTCCCCAGCCCTAATATGCTTTCTTATACAATTCAGGGGTGGCACTGTCTCAGTGCTCTGGACCCTCTCACATCAATAATCAACCAAGAAAAGTGTCCTACAGGCTTGCCCACAGGCCAGTCTGATGGGACATTTTCTCAGTTGTGGTTCCCTCTTCCCAAATGATTGTAGCTTGTATGAAATTGACATTTAACTAGCCAGTACAACTGCCCTCTTGTCAATTTGCCACAAACACATTATTCAGCTAAAACATTTCCTTTCTCAGTTGCCCCCAGTATGGCATGTCAATATTAATATAACAATATAAAACATTCCAACGTTTAAGTTTTCCACGGTTGTTAAAAATTTAAACATTAAAAAAAATAAGTATCTTTAAAAACATTCAGTCTCTTTTAAAGTTCAAAGTTTCTCCGAGTCTGAGATACCATCTTACACCTGTAAGAATGGCCAAAATCAAAAACACTGATGACAACTTATGCTGGAGAGGTTGTGTGGAAAAGGGAACACTTCTGCATTGCTGGTGGGAATGCAAGCTGGTACAACCCCCTTTGGATGTCAGTGTGGCGATTTCTCAGAAAACTAGGAAACAACCTTCCTCAAGACCCAGCAATACCACTTTTGGGTATATACCCAAAGGATGCTCAACCGTGCCACAAGGACATGTGCTCAACTATGTTCATAGCAGCTTTGTTTGTCATAGCCAGAACCTGGAAACAACCTAAATGCCCCTCAACCGAAGAATGGATAAGAAAAATGTGGTACATTTCCACAATGGAGTATTACACAGCAAAATAAATAAATAAATTAAGTAATAACGACAGCTTGAATTTTGCAGAAAAATGGATGGAGCTAGAAAACACTGTTTTTTTTTTTTTTGGTTTTTTGAGACAGGGTTTCTCTGTAGCTTTAGAGGTTGTCCTGGAACTAGCTCTTGTAGACCAGGCTGGCCTCGAACTCACAGAGATTCACCTACTCTGCCTCCCGAGTGCTGGGATTAAAGGCGTGCGCCACCACCGCCCGGCTAGAGCTAGAAAACATTTTGAGTGAGGTAACTCAGACACAGAAAGACAATTATCACATGTACTCACTCATAGGTGTTTGTTTCTTTTTATAAAGTAATATCTATAATTTTTTTAGAAGGGGTTTCTTTTTTAATATTTATTTATTTATTTATTTATTATGTATACAATAGTCTGTCTGAATGTATGCCTGCAGGCCAGAAGAGGGCACCAGACCTCATTACAGATGGTTGTGAGCCACCATGTGGTTGCTGTGAATTGAACTCAGTACCGTTGGAAGAGCAGGCAATGCTCTTAATCACTGAGTCATCTCTCCAGCCCTCACTCATAGGTGGTTTTTAAACATAAAGCAAAGAAAGCCAGCCTACAAACCACAATCCCAGAGAACTTAGACAATAATGAAGACACTAAGAGAGACTCAATAAATATCAATAATGAAAAAAAAAAGAACTCACTGGGCAGGACAGCACAGAGCACTCTTCTCTCAGAATCCTCCCCAGTCTAGGGAGATCTTTCTTGCTTTTTCTTAATAAATCTATGTTTACTCTGCTCCAAAAAAAAAAAGTTTAAAGTTTCTCTAAAATACCTGAAATCTCTATAAAATTCCAAAGTCTCTTAAGTGTGGAGTCCTATAAAATTAAAAAATAAGCTACATGCTTTTGCATACTTCAAGAAGGAAAAACCAGGGCAATTACAAACGGATTCATGCAAAACCAAAGTCTAGCACTGTAAAAAGTTCAGTGTTTGATGGCTGGAACCCACTCATGATTCTCTGGGCCCCGAAGGGCTCCGTTTCTCCAGCTCTGTCAGCTTGTCTCCTAGGCTCAGGCCACTCGACTCCACAGTTCCTGTCCTTGGCAGTTGTTCCATGATACTGGCACCTCCAAAATGCGGAGGTTTCTGCTGCTACTGGGCTGCTACTGCTCCTTTATCCACAGATTTTCTTGGGCTCTTTTTAGGGACTCTATCTCTGCCACATGGTGCAAAGTCTCAACTTCAATGATTCCTTCAATCCTGAGGCTTCTGCTGCAATGAAGGCTGCATCTTCCCCAATGGTCTCTCAGTGCCAAGTCTTAGCTACTCTCCATTGCTCCTTTATGCCTTCAAGACCAGTAATGGCTGGGAGACTTTTGTTGTTTTGTTTTTGATTTAGAGACAGGGTTTCTCTGTGTAACGGCCTTAGCTGTTCTGGAACTAGTTTTTGTAGACCAAACTGGCCTCAAATTCATAGAGACCTGCCTACCTCTGCCTCCCGAGTGCTGGGATTAAAGGCGTGCACCACCACCGCCTGGTTTGACTGGGAGACTCTCATACATTACAAATACAGTTGACAGTCTACAGATTATTGATCTACAGATTATTGCTGACTTTGAGGGAACACTAGGAGATTTCACCTCAGTGATGTTGTCCTCCTCCTCCTCTTCTTTTTTCTAAGACAGGCGACCTGTCTTTTATGTATTTCTGGCTGTTTTGTAGCTCGCTCTGTAGACCATAATGACCTCACATTCAAAGATCTGCCTGCCTCTGCCTCCTGAGTGCTGGGATTAAGGGTGTGCATCACCACTGGCTACTCTGGTGGTTCTTAATTGAAAATATCAAACAGAATCTTTAAGGGACTCTCAAGTTTCTCCCAGTAACTTTACAAGCCATGCCTCTCTTGTCTGCACAGCTTCAGCATCACTTTCTAAGTTCCCATAACAGGCTACTGAGCTCTCAGCAAGCAATGGCTTTTCCAGCCCAGAGTTCAAAAGCTACCACAAACAATCCTTCCCTGCAAACACACGGTCAGGCCTGTGACAGCAATTATCCCACTCATAGGTTAGGGTCTCTTTGATGTTACAAAACACTATGACCAGAAGCAACTCAAGGAGGAAAGAGTTTCATTTCATTTCACAGATTGCAGATTACATCACTGCATTGGAAGTCAGGGCAGGAACTGGGTAGGAACCTGGAGGCAGGAGCTAAAGCAGAGGCCATGAAGGAGTGCTGCATATAGGCTTGCTCCCCCTGGCCTTCTCAGTCTGATTTCGTTCTCTTCTTCCCTTTTCTTTTCTTTTCTTTTCCTTTCTTTCTTTCTTTCTTTCTTTTTTTGAGACAGGGTTTCTCTGCCCTGGCTGTCCTAGAACTCGCCTTGTAGACCAGGCTGGCCTTGAATTTACAAAGATCTGCCTGTCTTTGCCTCCTGAATGCTGGGATTAAAGGCATTCACCACCAATGCCTGGCCAGCCTGATTTCTTATACAACTGATAACTACCTGCTCAGGGGTGGTACCTCTCACAGTGAGCAAGGTTCTTTTGTATCAGTTATCAAAGAAAATATCCCACAGGTTTGCCTGATGTGGGATGTCTCTTTGTATGCTGTAAATATGTTTTATTACCATTAGTTAATAAAGAAGCTACTTTGGCCGGGCAGCGGTGGCACATGCCTTTAATCCCAGCACTTGGGAGGCAGAGGCAGGAGGATCTCTATGAGTTTGAGACCAACCTGGTCTACAAGAGCTGGTTCTAGGACAGGCTCCAAAGCTACAGAGAAACCCTGTCTCGAAAAAACAAACAAATAAAAAAAGAAGCTACTTTGGTCTATGGCAGAGCAGAATAGAGCCAGGCTGGAAATTCACGCAGTGAGGGAGAAAGAAGGCAGAGTTAGGGAGATGCCAGCAGCCACTGGAAAAGCAAGATGTGAGGTAACAAGCCAGGAGCCTCATGGTAAAATATAGAACAATAGAAATGGGTTAATTTAAGTTGTAAGAGCTAGTTAATAATAAGCCTGACCTAATAGGCCAAATAGTTTGTAATCAATATTAAGCCCCAGAGTGGTTAATCGGGAACTGGTGGGCGGGAGAGATACCTCCAGTTACGCTTGCCCACAGGCCAATCTGATGGAGTAATTTTCTCAATGGAGGGTCCCTCTTCCTGTGTGACTCTCTAGCCTGTGTCGAGTACACAGAACTAGCCAACACTGTAACTATATTTGGGGAGTCTTTTGCCTTTAAAAACCCAGAGTTTGGGCTAGGGAGATAGTTCAGCCATTAAAAGTGCTAGCAAGACAAGCCTGATGACCTGAGTTTGGCCCACGGAACCTGTGTAAAAAGCTCTTGCTTCTAGGGCTGGAGAGATGGCTCAGAGGTTAAGAGCACTGGCTGCTCTTCCAGAGGTCCTGAGTTCAATTCCCAGCAACCACATGGTGGCTCACAACCATCTGTAATGAGATCTGGTGCCCTCTTCTGGCGTGTGGGCATACATCAAGGCAGAATGTTGTATACATAATAAATAAATAAATCTTAAAAAAAAAAATTCTTGCTTCTAAAGTACCAGCTTCCCAGTACCCATGTGGGACAGCTCATAATTGCTTGTAAATCTAGGTCCAGGGAATCTTACAGTTGTCTTCCTGCAGCAAATCCTTGCACTTACAGGCACACACACACACACACAGAGACATCTGTGTATACATATAATTAAAAATAAATCCTTTATGCCCAGTGTTGCGCATGCCTTTAATCTCAGTGCTCAGGGGGGCGGGGCAAGGCAGATTCTCTGAGTTCAATGCCAGCCTGGCCTACAAAGGGAGTGACAGGCCAGGTGGAGCTGCATAGTGAGCCTGTCTCAAACAAAACAACAAAACCGACCAAACAACAACAAATATTTTTTAAAAAGCGGGATGCCTGTGGTGCATCTGTAGTCGCAGCATGCTGACAGCAAGACAGGGTGTGGAGTCAGGAGAACTGAGTGGAACTGGACGGGAGTGTGCACCACAGCAGCAGAAACCAGAGATCCTGCACCGACAAGGTAAAAGGCAACCAACTCCTGAAAGACGTGCTCGGACCTCCACGCTTTGCTATGGCGCACGTGCGCCCACAGTCTCTCACACAAGCACATTCACACTAAATTAATAAATGATAAAAACAACAACAAAACCATCCCAGAGCTTACTAGAGGAAAGAGACACAGCTGCAGTGAGTCTGGACAGGCCCCTCGTACACTTCATCTCTCACCTCCTTAAATTATGGGCCTCCTGGTTTCATATTTTATAATCAGGCTATTCTTTATTGTTTGCTTATTTATTTTTGTTTTAGACAGGTTTCCCTGGCTGTCCAGGAATGTGCTCTATAGACCAGGCTGACCTTGAACTCAGGGATCCACCGGCCTCTGCCTCCTGAGTGCTGGGAGCCAGGCGAGGGCCAGTCATGTTATTCTCCTTGAGGTAAACATATGTGAGAAGACAAACTGGTAGAAGAGGATCTGGTGGATGCATAAACCAGGGATGGACAGGATAGACACTGAGTGGCTGATTTCCTGCCTATTTCTTGGAAGAAGGTAAGAGCAATGATTTGGGATCAAACTCTAGGGAAGAACTGTGTTCCCTTATACTAACTACATGCATTTTAAAGAACGTGACGCTCATTGTTACTAGTGAGGACCCCTCTAGCGCAGCTTCTAATATAACTTCTAACTAGTCTCAGGCAGTGTCTCCATCACGCTAAAAAAAAAAAAAGTGAGTGTAAGAGAAGGAGGGAACGTGGGTGCTCCTTCCTTGCGGACTAAAAGCCATACTCATCTAGAGAGACTCCATCAGGTCCGCCTCTGAGTAATTACGTTTCTCTCCTTTGTCTTTCCAGTGCAACTTCCTAAACGACCCGGATTTCAGATGTTTCCTTCAGTATCTTAAATGCATCAATTTCTCTCCTCCTCCTTTATGAGAAAGGATCTCTTGATTCTGACCTCAGAGAAACTTAGGAATTAGTTGAGCGGCGCAGCAAGTGGGGTGCGTGTGGTTTACTAGAAATAAAGACTGGAGTTAAGGGAAGGTTACTGCAAAGGTTTTTGCTATCCATACTCCACTGTTGGTTCTGCTGAAGAAACCCCAGAGACTCCCTTGCCCAAGTCCAGTCTCCAGTGCAGCCAGAAAGTGGCCCTGGAGCTTGGGAGCCTCACCTCAGTCCCCACAGCCTCATCTCCACACTCTGCCTCCCGATCTTCCAGCCCCCACACAGGCCCCCGCCTAGACTCAACTTCAGCACCCGACCGCTTTTGCTGCAGCCGCTGCCATGGTGATGGGTCTCGCGAGAACTGCCGCTCGCTACCGCGCACTTCTCGCGCGATCGTGGAGGTGGGAAGTATCCCAGGCTGGGGGTGGGGTTCGCCGCACATCTCCTGTCGCCGTCGCGGCTTCCGGTGCTAGGTGGAGGGAAGGAAGGAGGGAGCCGGGGAGCGGGCCAGCGGACCAGCGTCGCCGCGGTCGGCTCGGGGAGAGGGAGGCAGCGGCCTGAGAGCCAGGCGGAACCTGCGGGGGCGGAGGTGGCGGTGGCAGCCGCGGCACCGGGAGCAGGATCAGGTTCGGAGCTGGAGAGGGAAGGCGGGTCCGGGCAGGGAAGAGGCTGGCTGGGTCAGGGTGGGGGCCGTGGAGCCCTAGGGCCCCTGCCGTGGTCCTGCCAGCACTGCCTGACGAGGTGCGGTGGACACTTCTCGCAGAGCTGGGGGCGGGGGCTTCCCAGCCCCACTCCTGCCCCCGCAGCTGAAGGACGCCGAGCCGGGGTGGGGGCTGGGGGCGCACGCAGATTTGTCCTCCGCCTCGCCCGAGGGGCGACCTGGGGCTGCAGAGGTGGAGTTTTCGAGGGTTGGGGTTGAGGGGAGCATGCTGGCCAGTGGGAGGTGATGCGGGGGCGGTGTGGCTGTTTGGATCTTTTCCTTCTGTTGAAGGGCTGTGAGGAATGCTGCCTTTTCTTCCCCCTCCTCTCCTCCCCGCCTGAGCTTTAGGGGGACCAAAGAAAAGCCTTGCTGTGATTATTCTCCCTCACCCATCGTGAGGCATGGGGACTGGGGTTTAGCATCAGGGCCTGCTGGTGGAGCACCGCTGCGCACTGTTCTCAGGGAGGTTGCTCTCAGCTTTGGGATGTTGGGAAGGGCAGGTTGGGAAGAGGGCAGCAGGTGGGGAGAGGGTGTAGAGGAGGCTGGAGAAGGGGGAGGGGGGGGATCCGAGCTAGCTTGGAGGAGAGAGGTGGGGCCTTCCACCCCCAGGCGTAGCGGGGGCGGTCTCACTGGAGGAGGGAGCATCTTGTCACTGGCCCTGAGTTTGTGTCTTCCAATCCGCTTTCTTTCTCTAGGAAGTACCAGGATTCCCGGAACAGAAAATGAAACCATTGCTCACGCCAATCCTTTGAAGGAAGGGGGAGGTGGGGAGGTAAAGTTCCCTATTAAAACCGGCCACTTGATTAGTTAAGTGGTAACTCTCTATTTTGGAGAGACTTGTTCCTTTTTGGGGTTCTATTTCTGCTGGTCTCTGGGTCAGGGGGATGTGGTGGAGGAGTGTGTGGCCAGGAGTGAGAAGAAAATAGTGAGGTCATTAGGATGTGGAGAAAGGTAATGTAAAACCTGTCTCAGCTGCTGTTGGGTTGGGTCACCCATGGTCTGCGGCATGAAAGTTTTATTGGGAGGAGATCTGCTGCAGGAGTCTGATTGCTTGACTCGTTGCAACAGGATAGAATCTAGTCTCTGCATACCTCCATCTCTGTCCCCAGTCAGGTAGATGGAGACTGACTTTGCTGCCATTTTGTCTTCAGCCTGTTTTGGGGTAGTCTCCCCCTGTCTGGACAGGCAGTGGTGTTCTGCGTATGGGCCCTGAGTTTGAATAAATTGTTAAAGCTAATTTTAAGAAAGGCTCGATCGGCTTAGGTTCGTCTTTGCACTGTGTGAATCACCGACCTTGGATGCAGCTGGAAAAGGAAGGTTCCCGTGTGTCACCTATTCAGTCTCCTGCGGTCTTGCCAGTTTTCCTTTGCTGCCCCCCCCCCCCCCTTTTGAGACAGGTTTCTCTGGGTAGTCCCCTTGCTGGCCTCAAGACTCATAGCTGCAGCCGGGCGGTGGTGGCGCACGCCTTTAATCCCAGCACTCGGGAGGCAGAGGCAGGCGGATCTCTGTGAGTTCGAGACCAGCCTGGTCTACAAGAGCTAGTTCCAGGACAGGCTCCAAAACCACAGAGAAACCCTGTCTCGAAAAACCAAAAAAAAAAAAAAAAAAAAAAAAAGACTCATAGCTGCCTACCTCTGTCTCAGGAATGCTGAGGTTACAGTGTGAACCCCCACATCAAACTCTTACTTCCTTTTTTGAGACGTGCACATAGGCTAGGAGTGTATAGACATAGGCAAGGTTTCTAGCTGTAGTTGAAGGAAAAGGGAAGGGAGGCCAGGTGTGGCGATGGAGACCTGTAATCTTGGCACTAGGAAAATGCAGCGGGAGGATGGAGGTGTCTGTCAGCCTGGGTTACATAGCAAGACTATGATCAGCAAAACAAAACGTGACATATTTGGAGATAGTCTTGTCAGGTCTTAAGGGTGACACTGTAGTGTGTTCATCACTCCCTTTACAGTATTTATGATGAGAGAAAATGGGTTAAAGGACAGAGGCCATCTCTGTTGACTAGAAGGAGGAACTTCTTCAAAAGCAGGTTTGTTAAAGCCAAGGTAACTGAGAAAAAGTGACTCTGCTTCCTCCTATGACTTTGGAAATAGATACAAGATGCTTGAGAGTCAGAACGTACCGTTGTGGTGAGAGGTGTTTTTGGAGACAGAATGATGCAGAAGTTAAAGGTGGTCTCTAGGATCACACAGTGGGTGGGAGTGGGTTATCTCCTCTCCAGCTCTTTTATTGTATGCAATTGGTAAAATTGCTTTTTCTCAGTTTCATCTCCCTGTGTGTAAAGAGGTAACGGTTGTGGTGAGGATTAAATGAGATCAGAGTACTGAGTGTTGTGTGAGACCTGCACCAACACGTGTTACTGCTATTAATAACCCGCCATGGTGATAGCGATGACATGAACACTCAGGGCTGCCTTAAATGAGAGAAGGTTCACAAAAGAGCAGCTTGGTGCCTGTGAGGAGGGACAGTTGTTCAGGGACTCTATACAGTGTCTTACAAGTCATTACATTCTGTTTTTCAATATCAGCTTGTAGAGGGACAGTTGTTACAGTAACTATACAGTATCTTACAAGTGGCGACATTCCCTTTTTCAGTATCAACTTGTAGAGGCAGTTCTTGCTGCTTAAGCAGGAGGTGAGGCTGGATCAGGATGGGGCCCAGAACATTCATCATGATTGTATCATGTCTATGGGTGATTGTTAGAAAAGTCACTGTAGGCTTGGTGAGGTGTGAGGTGGTTCAGTGAGTTCCACTCTTGCTGTTAAGCTTGAAGACTTGAGTTTGATTCCCAGCTCCTACCTAGCCCCCATGGTGGAAGGAGAGAACTGATTCTTTGATTCTTTTTTTTTTTGTTGTTGTTGTTGTTTTTTTTTTGTTGTTTTTCGAAACAGGGTTTCTCTGTAGCTTTAGAGCCTGTCCTGGAACGCACTCTGTAGACCAGGCTGGCCTTGAACTCAAAGAAATATGCCCACCTCTTGCTGGGATTAAAGGCATGCACCACCTCTGCCCAGCAGAGAACTGATTTTTTTAAATACATGTTTTTATTGATATTTATTGAGCTCTACATTTTTCTCTGTTCCCCTCCTTGCCTCTCCCCTCCCCTCTTCAATCCTTCCCCAAGGTTCCCATGATCCCAATTTACTCAGGAGATCTTGTCTTTTTCTACTTTCTACTTCCCATGTAGATTGTATCTATGTAAGTCTCTCTTAGTGTCTGCATTGTTGTTTAAGTTCTCTGGGATTGTGGTTTGTAGGCTGGCTTTCTTTGCTTTATGTTTAAAAACCACCTATGAGTGAGTACATGTGATAATTGTCTTTCTGTGTCTGGGTTACCTCTCTCAAAGTAATGTTTTCTAGTGTCATCCAGTTTCCTGCAAAATTCAAGCTGTCATTATTTTTTTCTGCTGTGTAGTACTCCATTGTGTAAATGTACCACTTTTTTTTTTAATCCATTCTTCGATTGAGGGGCATTTAGGTTGTTTCCAGGTTCTGGCTATGACAAACAGTGCTTCTCTGAATATAGTTGAGCACATGTTCTTGTGGTACGATTGAGCATCCTTTGGATATATACCCAAAAGTGGTATTATTGGGTCTTGAGGAAGGTTTTTTCCTAATTTTCTGAGAAATCGCCACACTGACATTCAAAGGGGTTGTACCAGCTTGCTTTCCCACCAGCAATGCAGAAGTGTTCCTTTTTCCCCACAACCTCTCCAGCATAAGTTGTCATCAGTGTTTTTGATTTTGGCCATTCTTACAGGTGTAAGATGGAATCTCAGAGTTGTTTTGATTTGCATTTCTCTGATGACTAAGGATGTTGAGCATTTCCTTAAGTGTCTTTGAGCCATTTTAGATTCCTCTGTTGAGAGCTGAGAAATGATTCTTACAGCCACTTTCTGGCCTCCAGACAAAAATGATGTACAAAGAATTTAAAAAAAAAAAAAAAAAAAAAAAAAGAAGTCTCTCGGCACTCTATAGCTGGATGTGATAAATAAGGCATAGATGTAATCCCAGCACTTGGGAGGCAAAGGTAGGTGGATCTCTGGGCATTTGAGGCCAGCTTAGTCTCCAGAGTGAGTTTCAGGACACCCAGGGCTGTTACACAGAGAAGCTTTGTCAGACAGGCAGTGGTGGCCTGTGCCTTTAATCCCAGCACTTGGGAGGCAGAGGCGGGAGGAACTCTGTGAGTTCAAGGCCAGCCTGGTCTACAAGAGCTAGTTCCAGGACAGCTAGGGCTGTTATGTAGAGAAACAAACAAACAAAAAAAAAAAAAGGAGGAAAATGGGTGGCCCCAGAGGAGTTGGCCCAGTGGTTAGAACTGGCTTGTTGCTTGTTTGGAGGATTGAAGTTCAGTTCCCAGCACCCACATCAGGAACTCACAGCACCTGTAGCCTCAGTTCCAGGAGACCCAACAATCTCTTCTGGCCTCCTGGGCACTGCACACACACACACACACACACACACACACACAATTTCATTCAAAAACAAAAGGGTGAGCTGGGCGATGGTGGCGCACGCCTTTAGTCCCAGCACTCAGGAGGCAGAGGCAGGCAGATCTCTGAGTTCGAGGCCAGCCTGGTCTACAAGAGCCAGTGCCAGGACAGGCTCCAAAGGTTTCTTGAAAAGCCAAATAAATAAAAAATAACGTAATTTTTTTTTTTAAAAGAAAAGGATGGGGTCAAAGAGATGGCTTATAAGAGCACTCGCTCTCGTAGAAGGATCCAGGTTTGGTTCCCAGCACCTGTATCTCTTTAACTTCAGTTCCAGGGTGACTGATGTCTTCTGCCTCTGTTGGCACCAGGCGGGCACATGGTTCTTGTATGTTCATTCAAAACATGAATACACATGAAATAAAATGAATAAATCTTTTAGTGGTAGGATTACAGATTTAGCTCAGTTGGCTGAGTCTTCCTTGACACACGTGAGCCTCATGTTCTGGCTCTGGGCTGAGTATAGTGCCCCACACCTTTGAGAGGTCAGCAGGAGGATCAGAAGTTAAAGATTGGGCTGGAAAGATGGCTTAGTGGTTAAGAGTATAGGCTCTTCTTCCGGAGGACCTGGGTTTGCTGTCCAGCATCCACATGGCAGCTCAAAACCATTTGACTCCAGTCCTAGGCCATCTGATAACCTCTGGCTTCTGCAGGCACCCAGCATAGCTGGCACACAGACATACGTGCAAGCATACAATAAATATATTTTTTAACAACTTCAGGGTCATTCTCAGCTACACATTACATTTGAGGCCAGCCTGAGATAAATGAAATGAGGCCCTGTTTAACAAAACAAAAAAAATCTGATTGGGAAGTAATGGCACATGCCTTTAATCCCAGCACTTGGGAGGTAGATCTTAGTGAGTTCGAGGCCAGCCTGGTCTACAAAGTGAATTTCAGGACAACCAGGACTGTTGGACAAAGAAACCCTGTCTCAAAAAACCAAAACAAGGGCTGGAGAGATGACTCAGAGGTTAAGAGCACTGGCTGTTCTTCTAGAGGTCCTGAGTTCAATTCCCAGCAACCACATGGTGGCTCACAACTGTCTGTAATGAGATCTGGTCTCCTCTTCTGGTGTGTGTGTGTGTGTGTGTGTGTATATATATGAAACCAAACTATCAAAATGAAGGCTTCGGGGACCAGTGAGACAGACAGTAGAGTCTTATCCCTGTGGTTCTCAACCCATTGGGATATGAATGACCCTTTCGCAGGGATACCTATGACCATCAGAAAACACAGATATTTACACTGTAATTCATAGCAGTAGCAAAATTACAGTTTTGATGTATTATCGAAAATAAGGTTGAGGGTCCTTACAACATGAGGAGCTTTATTCAAGGGTCACAGCGTTAGGAAAATGAGAACCACTGGCTTAGCCGGTGAGGGCATCTGAAGCCTAGCCTGAAGGCCTGTGTTTGAGTCCTGGACCCATCTGGTGGAAAGAACCAGTGTTCAGAAGTTGTCTTTAACCTTCACGTGTGTGACATGGCGTGCACCTAACCTTACATATGCCATGTGTACACTAAGTGACAGTGTACTCCTTTTTGTTAGGACTAGGAAGATGGTTCAGCAGTTCCTTCCAGGCACCCACATTGGGCATTCTAACCCTCACCTCCAGCTCCGCGTGCACGTTTAACTTCCCTGGCCAGTGGTGGCCCTGCACACCTTTAATCCCAGCACTCAGGAGACCTCTAGAAACAGACTGCTCTACAGAGTTCCAGGACAGCCAGGGTTACACAGAAAAACCCTCTCTTAAAAAAAGTAAATCTTTGAATTTTTTAAAATTAATTTATTATTATCTTTTAATGGTGTTTTGCCTGTGTATTTGTCTGTGTGATGGTGTTGGATTCTGGAGTTACAGACAGTTGTGAGCTTGCTGAGAATTACACCAGGGTCCTCTGGAAGAGCAGTCTGTGCTCTAACCATTCAGCCATCTCTCCAGCCCCTTCTTTGAATATTTCTTTCTTTCCTTTTTTGGTTTTTAGAGGTAAGGTTTCTCAGTTGTGAATGTTTACATTTAAAATGAATTTAGGATGCAAGAGAGCTTTTGTTTTATGTTGAAAATTTTGTGGTTAGCTTTAACCAAGTAGTGGAAGATGTCTTTGAACTGATGGTCCTTCTGCCCCCACTGCCGTAGTCTAGGGATTGTGGGTATGGGTAACCACCCCTAGTTTATTCAGTGATTTTGATCGAACCCTTGACCTTGTGCAGGCCAGGCAAGCACTCCATCAACTGAGGTATGTTCCGTTCCTGTAATTTGTTTTTTTTTTTTAAATGAAGCATTCAGATTTCACCCTAAGTAGAAGTCTAATACATAAAATGTTTTATTGAGAAAAGTGGGTGGTATGGTAATGGGGTGAGTGTGGACATATCCAGAACCTTTGTATGTGTGGTTTCTCTTCACAGGCAGCCTTTTTTTGTTTTGTTTTGTTTTTCAAGACAGGGTTTTTCTGTAGCTTTGGAGCCTGTCCTGGAGCTCGCTCAGTAAACCAGGCTGACCTCAAACTCACAGAGATCTGCCTATCTCTTGACTCTTAAGTGCTGGGATTAAAGGCGTGCGCCACCACTGCCAGGCCCCTAGGCAGCTTTTTAAAGTTAAGTAGGACCTTTTCTTTTTTCCTTGGCTTTTAATATATATATATATATATATATGTATATTTTTTATAATAATCATATTATAATAATCATATTATTCATATGAGTGTTTTGCTTGCATGTCTGTATGTGCACTGTGTGTATGATGCCTGGTACCTGTGGTCAAACGAAGGTGTCAACATCCTTTTGGAACTGGAGTTATGGATGCTTCTGAGCCACCATGTGGATGCTGGGAGCCAAACTGCGTCCTCTGCAAGAACAATAAGTACTCTTAACTGCTGACCCAACTCTCCAATTCCCTTTTTTTTAAAAATTTAGTTTGTGTGTGTGTGTGCGCGCGCGCGTGTAAGTCAGATAACGTGTCTTTTGTCTCCTTCTCCCATGTGGATCTTGGGTATTGAACTCAGGTTTTCAGATTTGGTAGTAAGTGCTTTTGCCTGATGAGTCATTTGTATCCACACCCTTTTTAGAGAGGGTTGTCTGCAATCCAGACTGCTCTAAATTTGTTAGGCAGACCACAGTGGCCTGATTCTGCCTCCCGTGTGCTATGATTACAGATAGATACCATGCGTGGTGTCTGGGCAGCCTCTTGGTCTCTTCCAAGGAGCACTAGGGATCTGAGAACATGGAAACCACATCTCAGTTTGTCACATCAGGAGGAGGACTGGGGGCCACAAGTGGATTACTTTCTGTCCTGACACTACAAATGTTTTGTCATCCACAGTGGGACCATTTCAGAAAGTATGTCAGTCAGTAGCTCTAGGTCAGCCCTAGTGCTTTGTGCTAGGACAGGAAGCCTGTGGCATAGCCGCTGCTGACAGGGTTCCTAGTGCAGGAATTCCTAGCCTTTTTTCCTGTTAGGGCATGCACAGATGATTCTAGAGCAGCACCTAGAAACCTGAGCTGATGGGAGGCACTGCAAGTCCTGCCTTGGCGCCCATTGGCCTTGTGATCCGGTGTCTCCAGCTGACCTGGAATACATCAGAGGCACTCTGCAAAGTGAAACAGGCAAGTGTGAATAAACCACATTTTTCTGTTTCTTTAGGAAGAAAAGACTCATTATAGTATGTCAGTGTTCAACTGCATGCGTGTCTGTGTCCCATCTACCTATAGTGCATGGGCAGAAGAAGGCGTCATGATCTGGTACTAGAGCTAACACGTGATTGTGAGCCTCCATGTGGGTGCAGGGGATTGGACCTGTGTCCTCTGGAAGATCAGCCAGTGCTCTCAACCACTGAGCCATCATCCCCTTAGGTACTGCTGTAACTGGCCTTGTCCAGATTGTGGCTTCTGTTTTCCTGGTTCACTGTGAACTCCAGCTTGCCCTGTATTGAAGTCAGATTGACTTTATTAAGGTGTTGCACTAACTGTGCAAAGTTACTGTTACCTTTCAGTGATTTTTTTCGTAATGAGGAAAGCATAGTGTTGGCTCTCCACGGCTGGAGATAGGAGCAGTCGTAGGGTACCTGGACTTGGGCAGTTGTAAACTGTACAGATTGTAAGAAATAAAGCAAGGGGCTGATGCAATGGCTTAGCATTGAGAACATTTAACTGCTCTTCTAGAGGATTCAGATTTGGTTCCCAGCATCCCCATGACAACTCTCAACCGTCTGTACCAAGGAATCCAACTCCTGTCCTTGTACCTGGCACCTGGTTTCTTGCAGGTACCAGGCATGCTCATGGTGCACATAAGTACAGGCAAACAGCATACACATAAAATAAGGCAAGTGCCGCCATAACCAGCTGTTTAAAGTTTTTTAAATAATAACCCTCCCTCCCCCCCCAAAAAAACCCTAAAAGAATGGGGCAGGCTGAAAGTTTGGACAGGACAATGCCCCAGAATGTTGGGGAATATAGGTGCTTTTCATCTGGTCTTATTTTGTCTGACAAGATCATTGCTTTGGGGAGCGGGGTCTGCCTGCTTCTGACTCATGGATCACACTCGGACCTTGGCCACACATACTTCCATACTGAGTCTTCACTTATTTACAGGTTGAATTTGGGAAAAGCTTCCCCAGGAGTATGAGCCTCTCTCAGACATGGTGGTGGGGTCCCTTCTAGTTTGTTGTGGTCTCTGTTTTATCTTTTTTCCAACTCTGGCCTGAACACAAGCACAACCATTATCACAGGGCACAGTTTGAGATCGGATGTTTTGACTTACACCAGGGTCATTATTGATAGTCCCTACAATAGGTACTTTTATTTACCTAAAGTCTTAATTTGACCTTTCTCTAGGCTTTAACCTTTTTTGGGGGCAGGGTTATTATTGCTGGGTCTCAAACCTAGGACTTTATGTATCCTTTTTATATGTGTATGTTTTTTTTCAAGATAGGGTTTCTCTGTAGCTGTAGTGCCTGTCCTGAAACTAGCTTTCTTATAGATCAGGCTGGCCTTGAACTCACAGAGACCCACCTGCCAGCCTCTACCTTCCAAGTGCTGGGATTAAAGGTGTACACCACCACCGCCTGACTGTGTATCCTTTTTAAAAAGTTTACTATTGCTGGGCGGTGGGGTCGTCATGACGCACACCTTTAATCCCAGCACTCAAGAGGCAGAGGCAGGTAGGTGGATCTCTGAGTTGAGCCAGCCTGGTCTATAGAGCTAGTTCCAAGACAGGATACAAAGCTACAGAGAAACCCTGTCTCGTAAAACAAAAACAAAAAAACAGTTTTACTTATGTGTCTGTGTGGGTCTTTGTGAGTATAGAGCACATGTGAGAAGATGTCCAAGGAAGCTGTAAGAGGCTGGAGCAGTTGTTGCAGGTAGGTGTGAGCTAATTGACACGGGTGCTGGGAACTGTCTGAGCCATCTCTTCATGTATGCTAAAGCAAGCGATCTCCCATTAACCTGCACTCCAGCTCTCCCCTGTTGGTATGGACCTTCCTCATCGTGCCCGATGTCTGGTTTCTTGATTTATCCTACTGATGTGTCTGCTTGTCCTTCCGGACTGCTGGTTCTGCCTGTTACAAGTCTGTGTGTGTGCTTGTTTTTATCAATGAAGCAGAGTTGAGATCCAATAAAGATTTTAACGTAGGGTTAAGTGCAAGGGCTGAGGCACTCAGTAGAAAGTAAGACACATGATAAACCAGCAGCGTGTCTCAAAAAATAAAACACAGGGTCTCTCTCACACGAAGCCCTGATGTTTTCAGCTCATAATGGGGTCACCACACCCAACTAGAATTTTTTCTTTGAGAGGGAGGGTCTCATGTATCCCATGTTTATGAAAGCAATAAAAATGATTAAAATAAGCCGGATATAAAAGGCAGCTACTACCTCCATGAGGTAGAGTAGTAAAGTTATACATACAGAAAGTATTTCATCTTACGCTGCTGGTTTATCGTAAAGGAAACTCAAGGCAGGAGCTGATACAGAAGTTGTGGAGGAGGGTGCTTACGAGCTTGCTCCCACTGCTTGCTCAGCCTCCAAGACACCTGCCCAGAGGTGGCGCTGCCCACAGTGGACTAGGACCTCTCACCCCAGTCATCAGTACAGCGGCCTGCAGAGCTGTCTGCAGGATGGCGGCATTTCCTCCCTTGAGTTTCCCTCTTCAGAGATGAAGATAGCTTGTGTTAGCTGACAGACTCACCAGGCTTGACAACCTGAGTCTGAGCCGTGGGACCCATATGGAAAGAACTACTTGTTAGAAATTGTCCTCTGGCCTCCACATGCCCCACAGTGTACACACACCCCAAAAGGACCGCCGTTGCATGGCAGCGTGGAGAGAAGAGGCTTCTTCCTACACTGCTGGAGTTAGAAGCCAGGGCCTCATGCGTACAACATGCAAGTGCTGTATCCCCAGCCTGTGAGCAGGGCTTTGTTTTGTTTTTGTGTAGGTTTTTCTTCAAGACAGGGTTTCTCTGTGTAGCCCTGGCTGTCCTCCTGGAACTCAATTTGTAGAGTAGGCTGTCCTTGAACTCACAGAGATCCACCTGCTTCTGCTTCCTAAGTGCTGGGGTTAAAGGTGTGCACCACCACTGCCCAGCCGTGAACAGGGTACTTGTTTAACCATTTCACTCGGGAGAATTGAGGAGCTCTGGAGGTGGACAGTGGTGACAGTCACACAACCGTGCCAGTGTACTTAAAGCCATTGAACCGCATACTTGGAAACAAAATGGGAATTTTTAGTTATAAGTTTTAAAAGAAGTATAAGGCTAGAACCCATTTGTTTCTTTTTTTAAATAATTAATTTATATTTATTTTGTATGAATTGCTGTGAAGGTGTCAGATCCCTGGAACTGGAGTTACAGACAGTTGTAAACTGCCATGTGGTTGCTGGGAATTGAACTCAGGTCCTTTGGAAGAGCAGGCAATGCTCTTAACCTCTGAGCCATCTCTCCAGCCCCTGTTCCTTTTTTTTTTTTTTTTTTAAAAAGTTTGTTTACATTTCAGCTGCAGTTTCCCCTCCCTCCTCTCCTCCCAGTCCCCTCCCCCCAACTTTTCTTCCGTTTAATCCATTGGCTAGTCATTAAAGGACCTATTCTTCCACTTTTCTGCTCTATCTAGTTTGTTTTTATTATTCTTATTTGGGTGGATGGCTGTTGTGAGTTGTAAGGTAGTGTCTTCTTGTAGCCTCAATTGGCCTGTACATTGTTGAGATAGTGTCTCCCTGTGGCCTACGCCGGCCTGTTCATTGTTTTTTTTTTTATTTTTTAATTTATTTATTTATTAAAGATTTCTGTCTCTTCCCAGCCACCGCCTCCCATTTCCTTCCCCCTCCCCTAATTAAGTCCCCCCCCCAGCCCGAAAAGCAATCAGGGTTCCCTGTCCTGTGGGAAGTCCAAGGAACCCCACACCTCCATCCAGGTCTAGTAAGTTGAGCATCCAAACTGCCTAGGCTCCCACAAAGCCAGTACGTGCAGTAGGATCAGAAACCCAGTGCCATTGTTCTTGAGTTCTCAGTAGTCCTCATTGTCCGTTATGTTCAGAGAGTCCGGTTTTATCCCAGGCTTTTCCAGACCCAGGCCAGCTGGTCTTGGTGAGTTCCCAGTAGAACATCCCCATTGTCTCAGTGTGTGGGTGCACCCCTCATGGTCCTGAGTTCCTTGCTCGTGCTCTCTCTCCTTCTGCTCCTGATTTGGACCTTGAGAATTCAGTCCTGTGCTCCAATGTGGGTCTCTGTCTCTGTCTCCTTTCATCGCTTGCTGAAGGTTAATATTCAGGAGGATGCCTATATGTTTTTCTTTGGGTTCTCCTTATTTAGCTTCTCTAGGATCACTAATTATAGGCTCAATGTCCTTGGTTTATGGTTAGAAACCAAATATGAGTGAGTACATCCCATGTTCCTCTTTTTGTGTCTGGCTTACCTCACTCAGGATAGTGTTTTCTATTTCCATCCATTTGTATGCAAAATTCAAGAAGTCCTTGTTTCTTACTGCTGAATAATACTCTAATATGTATATATTCCATACTTTCTTCATCCATTCTTCCATTGAAGGGCATCTAGGTTGTTTCCAGGTTCTGGCTATGACAAACAATGCTGCTATGAACATAGTAGAGCATATACTTTTGTTGTATGATAAGGCCTCTCTTGGGTATATTCCCAAGAGTGGTATTGCTGGGTCCAGGGGTAAGTTGATCCCAAATTTCCTGAGAAACCGCCACACTGCTTTCCAAAGTGGTTGCACAAGTTTGCATTCCCACCAGCAATGGATGAGTGTACCCCTTTCTCCACAACCTCTCCAACAAAGGCTATCATTGGTGTTTTTGATTTTCGCCATTCTGACAGGTGTAAGATGGTATCTTAAAGTTGTCTTGATTTGCATTTCCCTGATCGCTAAGGAAGTTGAGCATGACCTTAAGTGTCTTTTGGCCATTTGAAGTTCTTCTGTTGAGAATTCTCTGTTCAGCTCAATGCCCCATTTTATAATTGGGTTAGTTAGCCTTTTACAGTCTAGTTTCTTGAGTTCTTTATATATTTTGGAGATCAGACCTTTGTCAGTTGCGGGGTTGGTGAAGATCTTCTCCCAGTTAGTGGGTTGCCTTTGTGTCTTAGCGACAGTGTCCTTTGCTTTACAGAAGCTTCTCAGTCTCAGGAGGTCCCATTTATTCAATGAGGTCCTTAATGTCTGTGCTGCTGGGGTTGTATGTAAGAAGTGGTCTCCTGTGCCCATGTGTTGTAGAGTACTTCCCACTTTCTCTTCTATCAGGTTTAGTGTGTTCAGACTGATATTGAGGTCTTTAATCCATTTGGACTTGAGTTTTGTGCATGGTGATAGATATGGATCTATTTTCATTCTTCTACAGGTTGACATCCAGTTTTGCCAGCACAATTTGTTGAAGATGCTCTCTTTTTTCCATTGTATACTTTTAGCTCCTTTATCAAAAATCAGGTGTTCATAGGTTTGTGGGTTAATGTCAGGGTCTTCTATTCGATTCCATTGGTCGACTTCTCTGTTTTTATGCCAATACCAAGCTGTTTTCAATACTGTAGCTCTGTAGTAGAGTTTGAAGTCAGGGATGGTAATGCCTCCAGACGCTCCTTTGTTGTATAAGATTGTTTTGGCTATCCTGGGTTTTTTGTTTTTCCATATAAAGTTGATTATTGTCTTCTCCAGATCTGTGAAGAATTTTGATGGGATCTTGATGGGGATTGCATTGAATCTATAGATTGCTTTTGGTAGAATTGCCATTTTTACTATGTTGATCCTCCCAATCCAGGAGCAAGGAAGATCTTTCCATTTTCTGGTGTCCTCTTCAATTTCTTTCTTCAAAGACTTAAAGTTCTTGTCAAATAGATCCTTCACATCCTTGGTCAGAGTTACCCCAAGATATTTTATGCTATTTGTGGCTATCGTGAAAGGTGATGCTTCTCTAATTTCCCTCTCTGTTTCCTTATCCTTAGTGTATAGGAAGGCCACTGATTTTTTGGAGTTGATCTTGTATCCTGCCACATTACTAAAGGTGTTTATCAGCTGTAGGAGTTCTTTGGTAGAGTTTTTGGGGTCGCTTATGTATACTATCATATCATCTGCAAATAACGAGAGCTTAACTTCTTCTTTTCCGATACGAATCCCCTTGATCCCTTTATGTTGTCTTATTGCTATTGCTAGAACTTCAAGCACTATATTGAAGAGGTATGGAGAGAGTGGACATCCTTGTCGTGTTCCTGATTTTAGTGGGATGGCTTTGAGTTTTTCTCCATTTAATTTAATATTAGCTGATGGCTTGCTGTAAATAGCTTTTATTATATTTAGGTATGACCCTTGTATCCCTAATCTCTCCAAGACTTTTATCATAAAGGGGTGTTGAATTTTGTCAAATGCTTTTTCAGCATCTAATGAAATGATCATATGGTTTTTTTCTTTCAGTTGATTTATATGCTGGATTACATTGATAGATTTGCGTATGTTGAACTAGCCCTGCATCTCTGGGATGAAGCCTACTTGATCATAATGGATAATTTTTCTAATGTGTTCTTGGATTCGGTTTGCCAGTATTTTATTGAGAATTTTTGCGTCGATATTCATGAGTGAGATAGGCCTGTAATTTTCTTTCTTGGTTGGGTCTTTGTGTGGTTTTGGTATCAGGGTAACTGTAGCTTCATAAAAGGAATTTGGCAATGACTCTTCTGTTTCTATATTGTGAAATACATTAAGGAGTATAGGTATTAGGTCTTCTTGGAAGTTCTGGTAGAATTCTGCATTGAAACCATCTGGTCCTGGGCTTTTTTTGGAAGGTAGATTTTTGATAACGGTTTCTAGTTCTTCGCGACTAACAGGTCTATTTAGATCGTTCACCTGGTTTTGGTTTAGCTTTGGTATGTGGCACTTATCTAAAAACATGTCCATTTCTTTTGCACTTTCTAGTTTTGTGGCATACAGGCTTTTGTAGTAAGATCTAATGAGTCTCTGAATTTCCTCTGTGTCTGTGGTTATGTCCCCCTTTTCATTTCTGATCTTATTTATTTGCGTGTTCTCTCTCTGTCGTTTAATTAGTTTGGATAGGGGTTTGTCGATCTTGTTGATTTTCTCCAAGAACCAACTTTTTGTTTCATTGATTCTTTGGACTGTTTTCTGCGTTTCTATTTTGTTGATTTCCGCCCTCAGTTTGATTATTTCCAGTCTTCTGCTCCTCCTGGGCGTGTCTGCTTCTTTTTTTTCTAAAGCTTTCAGGTGTGCTGTTAAGTCTCCGATGTATGCTTTCTCTGTTTTCTTTAAGTGGGCACTTAGTGCTATGAACTTTCCTCTTAGCACTGCTTTCATAGTGTCCCATAGGTTTGAGTATGTTGTTTCTCTATTTTCATTGAATTCCAGGAAGACTTTAATTTCCTTCTTGATTTCTTCCTTAACCCAGGTGTGGTTCAGTAGTTGACTGTTCAGTTTCCATGAGTTTGTCGGCTTTCTGGAGGTAGGATTGTTGTTGAATTCTAACTTTAATCCGTGGTGATCTGATAAGACGCAGGTGGACACTGATATTTTTTTGTATCTGTGGAGGTTTCCTTTGTTTCCGAGTATGTGGTCAATTTTCGAGAAGGTTCCATGGGCTGCAGAGAAGAAGGTATATTCTTTCCTATTTGGGTGGAATGTTCTATAGATGTCTGTTAAGTCCATTTGCTTCATTACCTCCAGTAGTTCTCTTACTTCTCTATTAGGTTTCTGTCTGATTGACCTGTCCATTGCTGAGAGAGGTGTATTGAAGTCTCCTACTACTAGTGTGTGTGGTTTGATATCTGCCTTGAGTTTTAGTAATATTTCTTTTACATAAGTGGGTGCTTTTATATTAGGGGCATAAATATTCAGGATTGAGACATCATCCTGACAAATTGTTCCTGTTATGAGTATAAAGTGTCCATCTCGATCTCTTCTGATTGATTTTAGTTTGAAGTCAACTTTGTTAGAAATTAATATGGCCACACCTGCTTTTTTCTTAGGACCATTTGCTTGAAAGACCTTTTCCCAACCCTTTACTCTGAGTAGATGCCTGTCTTTGTGGTTGAGATGTGTTTCTTGCAAACAGCAGAATGTTGGATCCTGTTTTAGTATCCAATCTCTTAGCCTGTGCCTTTTTATAGGTGAGTTGAGACCATTAATATTAAGTGATATTAATGACCAGTGGTTGTTCATGCCGGATATTCTTGTTGTTTTTGGAAGTAGAATTTGTGTGTCTCCCTTCTTTGAGTTGTGCTAGTGAAGGATCGCTAGATGCCTGAGTTATTGTAGGCAGTGTTGGCAATGTTGGATTCCTTGGGTTGCGGTTTTCCTTCTATTACTTTCTGTAGGGCTGGATTCGTGGCTACGTATTGCTTAAATTTGTTCTTATCCTGGAATGTCTTGGTTTCTCCATTTATAGTGAACGAAAGCTTGGCTGGGTATAGTAGTCTGGGCTTGCATCCATGGTCTCTTAGCTTCTGCAGTACTTCTATCCAGGACCTTCTGGCTTTCATTGTTTCCATAGAGAAATCAGGTGTAAGTCTGATCGGTTTACCTTTATAAGTTACTTGGCCTTTTTCCTTTGCAGCTCTTAGTATTCTTTCTTTAACCTGTATATTTTGTGTTTTGATTATTATATGGCGAGGGGATGTTTTCCTTTGATCCAGTCTGTTTGGTGTTCTGTATGCTTCTTGAATATTCAAAGGAATATTTTTCTTTAAGTTGGGAAAGTTTTCTTCCATAATTTTGTTCAAAATATTTTCTGGGCCTTTGAGCTGTGACTCTTCTCCTTCTTCTATTCCTATTATTCTTATATTTGGTCTTTTTATTGTGTCCCATAATTCCTGAATGTTTTGTGATGAGAATTTGTTGGCTTTGCAGTTTTCTTTGATCAGAGTGTTTATTTTCTCTATGGTGTCCTCAGAATCTGAGATTCTTTCTTCTATTTCTTGTATTCTATTGATTATGCTTGTTTCTGTAGGCTGTGCTCGTTGACCTAGATTTTCCATATCTAGCTGGTCCTCAGTTTGTGTTTTCTTCCTTGCTTCCATTTCAGTTTTCAATTCTTGAACTGTTTCCATTACCTGTTTGATCGTTCTTTCTTGGTTTCCCAGGGTATTATGTACATATTTACTCATTTCTTCAAATTTTTGGTTATACTTCTCATCCATTTCTATAAGGGCATTTTTCACATGTTGTTTAAGGGACTCTACTGCTTTCAAAAAGTCAATTTTTTCCACTTCTTCTGTGTTAGGGTGTTGGAGACCTTCTGTTGTAAGATCATTGGGTTCTGGTGTTTTCATGCTGATTTTCAGATTATTGGGTGAATTCTTTCCTTGACGCCTGCCCATCTCCTCCTATAGATGCTATCTAAGGGGTCTGTTAAAACTGGTTCAGGTTTCCCTGCTGGCCAGGGGCTCCTCTTACAAAATGCCCTTGCTCTGTTTCCTGGTTCCTGCCGGGGAGGGGGGGGGGCCAAGATCCCTCTCACCCCTCAGAAGGGTCTTCAAGAATAGGACCGGGCTCCTCCTCTGCCAGGGACCTCCCCAACCGAATGCCTACCTCTTTGGTTTAATTGTAGTGGGGCGATCTGTTCTCGGTGTTTCGCGCGGTCCCTGCAGCCTGCTTCTGCTGCTGGGATGGTTCCCGCCACCAGCAGCCTGTGTCCTCTGCTGCCGCTCTGGTCCCCGCCGGTTCCAGCCTGTCCCAGCTGGTCCCCGCCGGCTGTGCTGGGCGTCCTCCGGCCGCCTTCCGCCGCCCGGCCCGGTGTTGCGGCCCTGTTCATTGTTTTTTTGTTTTGGTTTGGTTTGGTTTGGTTTTTGTTTTTTCGAAACAGGGTTTCTCTCTGGCTTTGGAGCCTGTCCTGGAACTAGCTCTTGTAGACCAGGCTGGCCTCGAACTCACAGAGATCCGCCTGCCTCTGCCTCCTGAGATTAAAGTGCTGAGATTAAAGGCGTGTGCCACCACTGCCCGGCCTGTTCATTGTTGAGATAATGTCTGCCTGTAGCCTACGCCGGCCTGTACACTGTGATCCTTATGTATCTTAGCCTCTCAACAACTAGAGCTCTTAATGTGTGTCCTTTAAGATTATTTTTATGTGTATAAGTGTTGGGACTGCATGTTGTATGTACCCATGAAGGTCAGAATGAGGTATCTCATCCCTTGGAACTACAGACAGATGTGAGCCAAGCCACTATGTGAGTTCTGGGAGCTGAACTCTGGTCCTCTGCAAAAGCCACAAGTTTTCTTTAATAGTTGAGTCTGACCATTAAGAGTTTGGAGTTGTGTTTTATGTGAAACAGGGTCTCACTCACTATATAGCCTGGCTCATAACCTTTCAGTTGTGTTCTAGCCTCCCAGTTAACCTTTTAAATTTTAAAAATTACATTTATTTTTCAGGTGGTGGTAGTGCACTCAGGAGGCTGAGGCAGGTAGATCTCTTGAGTTCAGTGCAAGTTTCAGGACAGCTAGAGCTACACAGAAAAACCCTGTCTTGAGTCCTCCCCCCCACCAAATTGTGTTTATCTGTGTGTGTGGTAGATGTCAAGGTCAGAGGACAGTCACAAGGAACCTGGGGGCTAAGCCCAGGTTGTCATATTTAGTGGCAAGTGTGTTGACCTGCTGGGACATCTTTCTCTCCCCACTCCCATTCCTTTCTGCATGGGAGTGTGACGTGTGTGTGTGTGTAGGCTGAAGGACAACTGTGGGTACCCTTAAGAATGACTTGCATCTTTTTTGAAACAGAGTCTCTTGGCCTGGAGTTCACCAGTTAGGCTTGGCTGGCTGAGCAGGTGAATCAAGAGTCTTCCTTGTCTCTGCCTTCCTAGCCTTGGGGTTGCAAGTGTGTACCACCATAGCTGGCCATTTCACGTGGATTCTGGGGCTCCAACTCGGGTCCTGTGCATTCAAAGCAAGTGCTTCAGTGACTGAGCCATTCCTTAGCATGGAATTTCTTAGTTTTCTCTTGGAGACAGTCTCTAGTCCAGGCTGTCCTTAAACTCTTGGCAATTCTCCTGCCCCAGCCTCTGGAGAGCTGAGATTACAGGTGTGAGCTGCCACCCCGGTTTAGCATCTCATCCTTGTACATCAGCTGAAGACTGGACAAGAGAACACTTGTGTTCTTTTTAAAGATTGAAGAAAGCATTCTTAGATGCTCCCGGGAACTTCCCCCGCATCTTACCGAGGTCATTCTTTCCTTAGAGCTGAGGAAGAGCCATCTTTGCTGAAATACATTTCATATTCTTTGTCTCCACAGTTTTACACAGAGTGAGGTTTGACTAGAAAGGGGGAAGAGTGGCTCTGGAAGAGGCAGCCATCTTGGTTCCTTTATGCTTCAGGTACTGTTTGTGTAGGTGGTTTCCAAGGTCCCAGACCACTCCTGTCTATTGAACTTCATAATTTTGTACATCAAAAGGGCTGGAGAGGTGGCTTAGTGGTCAGAGCACAAAGGGCTCTTGCAGAGGACGCAGGCAGGTCCCCAGCACTTCTGTCAGATGACTGCAGTAGCTTAGCTTGTAGCTCCAGCCTAATAGCCACCACACCTCACTCCCATGAACATCCTCACACCCATAGAAGTGTAATCGGGCTGGAGAGGTGGCTCAGCTGCTAAGAGCACTGGCTGCTCTTTGAGAGGTCCTGAATTCAATTTCCAGCAACCATATGGTGACTCACAACCATCTGTACTGGGATCTGAAGCACTCATACCTAAAAAATACATAAATAAAAATTTTAAAAATGTATAATTAAATTTTTAAAGAAATCTGTATTAAATTTTAAAGCAAACATCTTTATCCTCACTAGACCTATTCCTCTTTTTTTTTTCTGCCTGAAGAATTGCCACTGAGTTACCAAGTCATGTTTGGCTTTTCTGCTCTTCCTGCTTACATTTAATCAGTCAGTGAACCTGTGAGTTTACATTTTTTTGAGACAGGATCTCTATGTGGCCTTGACTATCTTGGAACTTGCTATGTAGAGTAGTCTGACTTTAAAATCATAGAGATCCTCCTGCCTCTGCCTCCCAAGTACTGGGATTAAAGCTGTGTAACATTAGTGCCCAGTGAATTCTGTCATAATGGTGTTTCAAGTCCATCTCATCTTCTGTTGCTACCTCTTGTTACCAAGAACCTAGTTTTACTTATTTTTTATGTATATTTTGCCTGCATCTTTGTAAGTGTACCGTGTGTGCGTGCCTCTGAAAGCCAGAAGAGGGCATCGGATCCCCTGGAACTGAGCTAGGACAGTTGTGAGCTACTGCATGGGTGCTGGGAACCCTAACTACTTCCAACCCTGGTTAAGAATTTTGATTTCTCGGGCTGGAGAGATGGCTCAGAGGTTAAGAGCACTAGCTGTATTCCAGAGGTCCCGAGTTCAATTCCCAGCAACCATATGATAGGTAGCTCACAACCATCCATAATGAGACCTGTTTCCCTCTTCTAGCCTACAGGCATACATGCAGCAGAATATTGTATACATAATAAATATTTTTTTTTTTTTTTTGGTTTTTCGAGACAGGGTTTCTCTGTGGCTTTGGAGCCTGTCCTGGAACTCGCTTTGTACACCAGGCTGGTCTCGAACTCACAGAGATCCACCTGCCTCTGCCTCCCGAGTGCTGGGATTAAAGGCGTGCGCCACCATATTTTTAAAAAAAGAATTTTGACTTCTCATTTGTATTGTTGTACTTGTCACTTTTTTTTGCTTTCAGTTTTGCGCTCTTTTAATTTATTTGTGAATCTGCTATTAGAATGGCCTTTGATCATGCTACCCTGCCTATACTATAGCTTTTAAGGTCCTTCAGGATCTGTCCCCGCCTCATCTCTCCACGACCATCCCTTGTCACTTCCATTTGTTCAGTAAAGTATGTGATCTGTGACTCAGATCTCTATGCCTTTGCACATAGGCTTCCTCATATCCATTCCCACTTGACTACCTGGTGGCTACTGCTTCTCTTTCCTTAGAGAGTTGTGCAGGTGTAACCTGAGATTTGTGTCTGGGAATTACCCCTTACCGCTTTGTCTTTTTCATGGGCTGACAGTGTACTTGCTGTATAGCCAAGGATGAACTTAAACTTCTAGTTTTCTGCCTCCATCCTTAGAGTGCCGGGACTATAGTTGTGTGCCATTACATCCTTGGTTTGCAGTCCTGGAATTGAATGAACTGTTTCTGCAGGGTAGGCAAGCTCTCCACAACTGACCATCCTTAGTCCCCTCATCCCTGTTCTGTGGACTTTTTAATTCTTGACTTTGAAAATCTTACGCATTACTAAGATATCAATCGGATCTTGTGTTCTAACTTAAGTGTTCTTATGACAAAAGTTAAAATTTAAAGATGTCTTCAGGCATGGTGGTACATACTTTAACCCCAGCATTTGAGAGGCAGAGACAGGAGGATTTATGCGAGTTCAAGGCCAGACAATTCTATATATCAAAATCAAAAAGATATACTTAAAAATATGTTACAGGGGGGCTGGAGAGATGGCTCAGAGGTTAAGAGCATTGCCTGCTCTTCCAAAGGTCCTGAGTTCAATTCCCAGCAACCACATGGTGGCTCACAACCATCTGTAATGAGGCCTGGTGCCCTCTTCTGGCCTGCAGTTATACACACAGATAGAATATTGTATACATAATAAATAAATAAATTAAAAAAAATACGTTACAGCTTCACAGACCAACTATTCTGGAGACCAATGCAGGCTTACCGTGCCCTAAACTATTGGTCTTTTGGTTATCAGTGTTTCAGATAGCATTTCTATTAGCGATACCTCACTTTGAAAATTACCTGGGAACATAGTTGGTCTTACCTTGCCTGGCAGCAGAGGGTTTGAAAAGTTATTCTGCTTTCCTTTGGACCCATCTGAAGCCTGTCCCCTCTGATAGGATACATGCTTGGTCCAGCATTGGACTCAAATGGGAGGAGTGTATGTGGCCGGCTTTTCTGTGACCATCAGAATGCCCTTAAGGGTCGAGACAGGCGTGTTTTCTGCAGAATACACAAGCCAAGGTGGCCGTGTAGCCAGCTCTAGCAATAGCTGTCTTTGCTGGGAGTGGAGGAATAGGAATAGATGTCCTCAGGTGAGCATGTGCTCAAATGAGCCTTCAGTCAGTCCTCGTGCTTGATTGAACTCCTGGAGGGCTCCACTTTGTGCCAGACCACAGTTTGGAGCCTCTTGTTATTTTTATCCCCAATTAACAAAATTTTCCGAATTTAAACGAGAATATTGAGATACTCTGTTAAGAGGTATTACTACTAGCCATTATTTATCTTAAGTCTCTTGTTCTCTGTTTTCAACAGTCCATGGAACCCTGACCATTTCGCCCTATCCACACAGGGTACCATCTGTGTGAAAGGAAGTAACTTGGGTAAATAGGAGGACAGTTCAGGCTTTGTCTCTCCTTGCCTATCCCTCCCATCTCTTCTCTCTTCCTCCTCTTCACTTTTTTCCCCCCTCCTCTTGAGACAGAGTCTCATACTCTGGGCTGGCCTCCAACCCATCTCTTAGCTGAGGATGACCTTGAGTTGATCATCTCCCAGGCATGCTCTTCCACGAATGGTTTTATGAAGTACTAGGGATCAAACTGAAGGTTTCAAACGTGCATGCTGGGAAAAACGCTCTTCCAGCTGAAATCCATAGCCTGCTTACTTGCTGTTTTCCTAGGAATGCATTCTGGTGCAGGGAATTGTATGGGATTAGAGAGATGGCTTGGCCCTTAAAAAGGCTAAGGTTTACAACCATTGAGATAGTAATTGTTTGTATGGCCAGGAATTTGTGTTCTTGGCACACTGCTAAAAGTTGCTGTCACTGTCCTGGTGACACATACTATTTCCTAGTGCAAAAACAGAGGGGTAGAGAAAGTCACAGAAGCCAGGTCTCCTTTGGAATGCTAAACCAAGCTCCCAATTACACTAAAGGGAGTCATAAACCCTGATTGCTCTGGGAACATTCTTAGTAGCTGTCAAATATTTAATAAGATCTTCATCAGCTTCATTTACATATTAATGGAAAGGGGAAATTTCACCAGTTTTGCTCTAGTCTTTGATATTTCGAGACAGGGTTTCCCTGTTTAACAGTCCTAGCTCTTGTAGACCAGGCTGGCCTCGAACTCAAGAGATCCACCTCCCTCTGCCTCCTGAGTGCTGGGATTAAAGGCGTGCGTCACCAGGGCCCGGCCTTTTGCTTTGTTTCTTTAAGATAGGGTTTGTATTGGTAGCCCTGGAACTCACCTGTAGACCAGGCTAGCCTCAGACTCAGAGGTGTGCCTGCACTAGAAATAAAAATGTGCGTACAGACTGGAGAGGTGGTCTTTAAGAGCACAAGTTGCTCTTGCAGAGGACCAGGGTTTGGTTCTCATCGCCCACATGGTGACTTAACCATCAGTAACTCCAGTTCCAGAGGATCTGGCTTACCAGGCATGCACGTGGTGCACATCCATGCATGCAGGCAAAACCCGCTAGAACTCCCGTAGCTCAGACTGGCATCAAACCTGATAGGTAGCTGTGGGTGACCTTGAACTTCTGATCTTTTTGCCTCAGCCTTTTTTAAAAATGTGCGTTGTTGTTTTGCATGCATGCATGCATGTATGTGTGAAAAGTGTCAGATCTTAGTGTGGGTGCTGGGAATTGAGCCCCAGTTTTCTAGAATAGTCATTTTCTACCACTTACCTCCGAGTCTTTTAGGATCACAAGTGTATACCACCATTCCAAGCTTGACAGCACATTTGATTAACCATCAGTATATAGATACCAATCCTTCTGGATGGAAGAAATGATATGGGGATATCTCTAGTTGAGGCTCAAGTCAGTATGTATAACGGAGCATTCATAGTGATCTAGACAAGGGAGTGAAGACAGGCCTCAAGTAAATAAAGGATATAGGTCGTGCAGTGGAGATTGCATTTTAATTAGGGAGACAGTTATGTGCCAGTTTATAAGAAAGCAAGCCTCACACGGTAGTACACACTGCATGAGAAGCTCACGGCTTTCGGGGACCTTCCAAGGGCATACTGTGGCATAGACGCAGGTGTCACAGCTGCTGTTTTTCCAGCCATCCTGCGTCAGCCTTACAGTGCTCAGACTAGAGGCACATGTCTCCATGGTCAGCTCTGAATGGTAACCAGCATGCCAGTTGAGCAGAGAAGCAGAACAAAGAGTTATTACAGGTTCTGAGCAAGGTACTGGCTGCTGATTTTCCCTTCCAACTAAGATTCTCACTGTCATTTAATCAGTGCTAGTCTGGTCATGAAGGACAGTGGGAAATGTATGACATACGTTTAAGATTTCAGCCAGAGCCTAATAACAAACCTTCAAAAAATATCACCTTCATCCCAGACATGGAGGTTTTCTTTGTCATGGTACCAGAAGTCCATCTGCCTGCTGTTGCCATGGTTGTCATGTCCTGGTCTTAGCAGCTGGACAGTGTCCTTGTCATCGCCTGCCCCTTCCTGCTCTCACCTAGGAATGCACAAAAAGCTCTAGACCTGACTGGATGAGTTGGCGCAAGAAGGGTGGCAAGGCTGGCTATGGTCATCATGGCTGAGGTTGAGCCAAGCCTTGTCTCTAGGATATGAGCTTCCTGGGTCAGAGGCAGGACTTATCTGGGGAACCTCCTGGCTCCTTAGTGGGTGACTGGGGATGTCTGAAGATGAAGCCCTCTGTTGCATTCATTGTTTCTTTTTTATTTTTGGACAGTCTAGTACTTTAGTCTCCAGATTGCAATCTGACTTCTATGCACTGGTCTGGAATTTGCTACAGACGAGTAGGGAAAACAAAACAACAAAATAAGCCTGCAGTTTTCAGGCTTGCATGCTTTACCTTGTGAGAAGGGCTCTTTGCCTTCCACCTTTCACACTGGGTTTAGATGCACTCTGTCTTGACCTGTTCCTTTTCCTTCCGAGTTTGGGGGGTATGTGTCCCTGGTTTCCAGACTCTAGAGAATGCCAGCAGCTGGCTATGGTGATTGCTGAATAAGCTGCCACTGATACATGCCTTCTGAGACACAGAGAACCGTCTGGCATGGGTGGCTCTGAACCCCCAATTCAAATTGTTTCAGAGTTGTGTTTTTAAGTGGTAGGGCACACCTATAATCCTAGCATTTGGGAGGTAGAGACAAGAGGATCAGAAGTTTATCTTAGGGAACTAAGACCCTAACGCATACATTTTAAGGTGGCTGGAGAAATGATTCAGTGGTAAAGATACTTGTTCTTTTTTTTTTTTTTTTTTTTTTTTTTGGTTTTTCGAGACAGGGTTTCTCTGTGGTTTTGGAGCCTGTCCTGGAACTAGCTCTTGTAGACCAGGCTGGTCTCGAACTCACAGAGATCCTCCTGCCTCTGCCTCCCGAGTGCTGGGATTAAAGGCGTGCGCCACCACCGCCCGGCCAAGATACTTGTTCTTGCAGAAGACTTTGGGTTCGTTCAGTTCTCAGCACTCACAACAGCTCACAACTGATCATTTCTTTTTAGAGATTCTTTGCATGTTTTATGTTTGTGAGTGCTCTGTGTGCATGTATGCCTGCAGGTCAGAAGATGGGCATTGGATCCCATTATAGATGGATGTGAGCCATAGTGTGGTTCTTGGGAATTGAACTCAGGACCTCTGGAAGAGCAGCCAGTGCTCTTAACCATCTGTCTAGCTCCTATCCCAACTGTTCATGACTCCAGTGAAATCTGATGCCTTCTGTGGGCACAAGGATGCACGTGGTGCAGACATACATGCAAGCAAATACTCATGCCTAAAATAAAATAAATATAAAAATAATAAAACTTTTTTTTAAAGTATTTGTGTGAGGGTTGGTTTGAGAGGTGGTCTTGCCGTTAAACTGGCTTGGAACTTAAGATTCTTCTGATTCCACTTCCTGACTGAGGAAATTATAGGTGTGAGCTAGCATGTGTCTCAGGTGCACGTCTCTGTGGTGGTCCTGTGACTGGAAAGGGGATGAATGCATAGGTGCATGAGTTCTGTCGATAGCAGTAGCTGGAATGGGCGTGTTGGTGTCTTACATCTTTAACTATGGTTCTTCTGCTCTCCTTGTCCTTAGCAGGCGTGTGTTAGGTGTCTGCTGTATACTATATGTGAACGTTCAGTTTGCTGAGCTGGGGGTGAGATTGATAGAGACCTTAGGAGTTAACTTAACTGTTGAATTGCACCAGGCATTGTTTTAGGACACAAGGCTGCAGGGCTTCTGGGTTTACTAAAAGGGAGCTTGAAGCAATCAAAGAACCACATGACCTTAATTGGCTTCTAAGATCACTCTGGCTGTTTTGTGGAGAACAGGCTAAGGGGTTAGGGAAGATGCAGGAATGAGATATCACCTCATTGCAGGTGACCTTGTGGCACAGCTCTCCTTGGTGGGCTGCAGAGCGGTGCAGAGCTTCCCCACATGCCCAGCTCAGTATGCAGTTGTGTGGACAGGGCACATTGCAGCAGCTCAGAGTAGAAGAGATAGGTTCTTCCATTGCAGTCGTTCTTGCTGATTTCCTTCCTCGTCTACGTTAGTGTGGAAGGAAATCGAATTACAGTTGCAGGCAGGGAAGGAACTGCTCTTGACTAGAGCAGAGTGTAAGTAAACCTTGGGAACCTAGCAAGCCTGAGCCTCGGCAGGAGTCACAGAGAGCCACTCCTCATTCCACTCTCTTCTGCCCTCTTCAGAAGTCTGGGTAAGGTTGGTGGAGGGAGAGGCACAGATGGGTTTGTGGTGCTTTGGGTGAACATCAGAACTGAAATTACTTTAGAAGTCACCAGGTAGAACGGTCTCTATTTTTAGGTTCAGATCTGCAAAGATGAAGTAAGCAACCTCCTTAGAGTCCCTGCTGTAGGTTACTGGTGTAGCAAGGCCCCTGCGTGTCTCCTGCTTTGTCTCTGTTCTCAGAAGTTCAGTCTGTGTGAGTTGCCTTGGTATTTATTCGTTGTCCCTACCTGGTGCTCGACCAGCAGTGAATGAACTCCAGCTGTGACTTGGCAATGTCTGTGAATCTCAAGTCCTTAGAAGCAAATGATGGTAAGGCGTTTCTATTTCCTTCGTCTAGGATCAAGCTCTCCATACCGAGAACCAGGCTAAAACCAGACCACCACTGTCCCTCTCTGGGTCTCACTGACCTCAGAAAGCAGCTCCTGTAACCATGGGTAATATCTTTGGGAACCTCCTGAAGAGCCTGATTGGGAAGAAGGAGATGCGCATCCTGATGGTGGGCCTGGACGCTGCCGGGAAGACTACCATCCTGTACAAGCTGAAGCTGGGGGAGATTGTCACCACCATCCCCACCATCGGTAAGGGCTGAGGGAAGGCTGGAGGCCTGCTCAGGGATCTCCCCAGGCAAGTCCACACACCTCATGGGCTTCAGAGAGAGAGTGTCTGTTTAACTTACTGGCAGGTGCTGGAGCTGCCGTTTGCCCACCTGCCCTGGCCCTCCCTGATGCGGGAACTTCCGCAGCCTGGCACTCAACTGTTGCCCTCAGGCATTAGAGTTGGTTTGTTCTCTGTGATGTTTGGAAAGCAGGTGAAGGGCTTTGATGTTCCTGCCAGAGGCCTGGAATTGCTTTGGTTTAGATCTTCAGTGGCGATCTTGGATAAGACCTGCCTGCTCAGAGGAGAACATTTGCTACAAACATGGGGCTGTGGTCATCATCCTGAGGCTTGGGGCTCCAGCACTGTAGCTCATGTCTCATTCTTTTCTCCGCCTCTCAGCCCCACAACTTAGCTTAGATACATTTTAGTGATAAAAGGACAGAATAGAGTTGTGAAGGTTGACTTATATTGCCCAGGCAGCAGTGACCCTTCTCATCAGACATCATTGTTTTTGATTTCTTAGATTTTCCTTCGTGTGTGTGTGTGTGTGTGTGTAACATATATACTTATTTCTATGTGTGTGTTTAGGTCTTGCCTGTATGTATGTATGCACCATATACGTGCATGCCTAGTGTCCATGACACATAAAAGAGGGAATCAGATCCCCTGGAACCGGAGTTTGGGATGATTGTGAGCAGTACTCTGGGTACTAGGAATTGAGCTCTAACCTTCTTTAAGAACAGGTGCTTTTAACCACTGAGCCATCTTCCAGCTCCTTTAGATTTTCTTTTAGGCTACCTAGGTCAAGGATTGCCAGGTCCTAGGACCTTACGCTTTCTTTTGTTGGTGTCTTGTCCAAAGCTGAGAAGAAAGAAATGGAAGGAAACTCACTGGGTGGTCACTATTTATAAGTCTGGGGTTAGAGGCCGGTGGCTATTGACATTTTCTCTCCCAAAGGGTTTAATGTGGAAACAGTGGAATATAAGAATATCAGCTTCACAGTATGGGACGTAGGTGGCCAGGACAAGATTCGGCCTCTCTGGAGACACTATTTCCAGAACACCCAAGGTATGGCAGACTAACTTCCTGAGGTTGGCATTGCTTTGCTGGGTTTGTGCAGTGTTGTGGGTAGCCAGCCCTTGCCCTGGATGCAGCTCCTGGAAGTGGAGAAAGGGGAACGTGTTTGGTGGGTGTGGTGATGGGGAAGGAGACATTTGTTACCTCTGTGTGTTCCGTGCTCTCTCTGCTTCTCTAGGCTTGATATTTGTGGTTGACAGCAATGATCGGGAACGAGTAAACGAGGCCCGAGAGGAGCTGATGAGGATGCTGGCAGAGGATGAGCTCCGGGATGCTGTGCTCCTTGTGTTTGCAAACAAACAGGTGAGCTGTCTCCTTTTTCCTAATTTGGGAGAGAGCAACCTGACTATAGGAATTGTGGAGCCTTGGGGTTCATTGTACAGAAAGGCCCGTGACTGCTGATGTCAATTTGGTAATGTGGGAAATACAAGCAGTTGCCCCTTCCCCTGTCCGGCCCGTGACTGCTGATGTCAATTTGGTAATGTGGGAAATACAAGCAGTTGCCCCTTCCCCTGTCCAGCCCAGGTGTATTCAGCAGCATGTAATGTGGCAGATAATAGATAAATCCCTTGAGGATTTTTATCTTCCCTGCCGTGCACTGTAGTGGACTTAACTTTTGGCCTCCTGAATCACACGTTTATCACCCTCCTCATGGAATAGCTGTCTACTTCACTGGGTCTGGAGTTCTGGGACTGTGAGGCCTGGAGTAGTTCCTTCAGCTCTTGAGATGAAGGAGAAGGTGGCCACATATGTGCCTTTGTTAAATGGGTTCTCTGGAAAACTTGGCAAGATTCTAAGGTGTCTTGTGTGTGTGTCTCCCTTGCACCGCAGGATTTGCCGAATGCTATGAATGCTGCTGAAATCACAGACAAGCTGGGGCTGCATTCTCTGCGTCACCGCAATTGGTACATCCAGGCCACCTGTGCTACCAGCGGGGACGGGCTCTATGAAGGATTGGACTGGCTGGCCAATCAGCTCAAAAACAAGAAGTGAGAGCCAGGCAGCCCTATCTGACTACCCCACCCACTCCTGACACGTACCCGTTGTCTCCCTACTCCTATCTCCCCCTTCCTTCCTCTTGAAAGTGTGGCCAAGGTCCTGGGTATCATGTCTACATGCCCAGCAAGAGCCTTGCCTCCTGTGCCTCCCTTCCTCCTTCCCTGTCCACTGACATGGTCGGTCCCCAACTGCTGTCCTGATGATGAATCATTCCAATTTACTGGATTTAAAACAAATGAGGCTGTTATGGTTTCATGGGGTGGTCTCCCTCTTGGGTTTCAGGAGAAAGAGTGGGGTGTTCTCTATGTTTGCTGTTTGGCACTGGTTGCTGTGCTCTTGGCCTCTGAGCCCCTTCCCTGTCTCCATGGCCACTCTCCTCCCTGTCTTCCTTTCCTTCTACCCCCTCTCCTGTTCTACATGGAAATTGCACGGGCCTCTCTGTGTGTGCGTGCATGTGTGCGCCTGTATATACATGTATAGAGAGATATATATGTCGGGGTTGGGGGGGAGGGAGTGGAGTGCAGCTCAGGGCTTGCAGCCAGGACACTGCCCAGTGGAGCCTGTCATCTGCCCCTTCTGTGTTGGTGAGATAAAGGGGAGATGTGGGTGGGTCCCATTGCTTTCCTCTCTGCAGGTGGTGTTCCTGGATGTTAGACAGATGGCGGACTCTACAACCGTCTTCCTTATATTTTTTTCTCCACCCTTGTGAGCGCAGGAAATGGCATTTATCTCTAGATGACTGTTCCTAAGGAGATGCCATGCTACGCTGTCTCGTTGGTAGGGAGGAGAGAGGAACCCACTCACTTTGATCAGTCCAGAGTGTTCTATTGGTCCTCCTCCGTCATAAGAGCTCAGAGGGAGATGGGTTAGTGGGGCCTGCATGCTGAGGGGTGGAGTGTAGTCTGTTTTCCATCTTGTTCTTGTTACTAGGAAAAGGTAAGACATGAGACAGTCCTGCTCCTGCTCCTTCCTCAGGCTTCTGATCTTTGGGACTGGGGCTCCATCTGTCCTTTGTTAGATTTTCTCACCTAGTCAGCTGACATGCTGAGGACTGACCAGGTGGGATAACAAGGGGCTGTGGAGTAGGGGTGACATAGCAGACCTCAGTATCAACCCCTCTGCTCCAGTCTCTTTCTAGTGCAGGACCAGCTAGAAGATGAGTTTCTGCTCTTGGCAGGCCTCAGACTCTCCTTGTCTGCCCTGTCCACCTCCTTCCTGGCGGCTTTCCTCAACCTTCACACTTCCCTGAATAGGTTCGGGGAGTTGGAGTGGAGGAGACAGGACCCTATGTGGCTGGTGCTGGGACCTCCCTGCGTCAGTCTTTGGTTGTTCAGATGCTGCTGCTGCAGGTCTGTAAGAGGGTACTTATTCCTGAGGCTCTGACCTGGGTCCTGATGGAGTCATTGCAGTGAAGCTGTGGCTGCTCTGTGGGCTCCTGTGTGTGCTGGCTGCGCCCTGAGCTCCAAACCAGCTGCCCATCAGCTCTCTGCTGAGGTCAGGACCCCGGGCCTTCTCCAGGAGGGCAGTTGTGAGCACCCCTCCGGCCAGGTCTCCTGCTGGCTTTGTCTTTGGCAGGCAGATGGGTTCCCCAGCTTAGCCCCGCTGAACTGTGAGACGTCCAGGGGTGTCCCTCAGTGCACTTAGTGCTGTTACTAAACCCCAGATGCCACGTGGGTGTGTACTCTAGACCGTGTGCGTGTGTTTGTGTGTGTGTGTGGTGTTTGATGTGTACATGGGGGGGGGGGGCTGGGGGTTCTGTTTCATTTTAAAGTGGGTTCATTACTGTCACTCGACACTACCCTCCACACTTTCTTGTCTGTTTCCTGATTTTTTTTCCCACCTTGGTTGCCGCTCTGTGACCTCTGCTTTGCTTCACCGTTCATTCACCGTTGCTGCTGCCTGTTTGTTTTTCTTTTCCTTGATTTCGTCTTCTACTTGATTTTCTACTCTTTGTGATTGGTGAGGACTTTGCCTCCTTCTCTGCCACGCCCTCTGGCCTTCCCTGCTTAGATGCTAGTTCCAAGTAGGTTTTGTACATTGCTTGGTCCACTCCTCCACCCCCTACCCCAGCATCTGTTTTTCTCAGCCTCCTGGGACAAACCTGAGGCTGAGCAGGCTGAAGCAGCCTATGATGTTGCCTTGGTGCTGCTCCAGATATGTCCAGCAGGGGGCAGTAACATCTTGTAACATCTCTGGCTCCAGGGGGAAGTAGAGGCTTTCTACATTCCCATTCACCTGACATCTTTGGGGATGGGGTTCCATTCCATTTCTGTAAACTCCCTCTCCTGCTTTTCTCAAGTTGGTTTAATTTTTGATCTTCGTTGTTCCAGCTTTCTTCCTGGGGATTCCCCTTCCCTCCACCTCCAGCGTTTGTGGTGTTACAGTGATATCTACAGTTCGAAAGTGGGTTTTTCTTTTTCCTTTCTCTGGAATGTAGACTGTGTATGGTTAACAACTCACCTTCTCTATCCTTGCTCAAAAATGTGGGCTAATGCAATGGCTGTGACCCTGGTTGGAAATTAAACTTGTCTCATGCAGCTCTGGAGGAGCCCTTCGTGCTGTGCAGCAGCCACGCGGCAGCGGGGACATCTGTTTCCGTCCCCTTCCACACTGTTCTCTCTCTGCAGAGGTGGGAGGACGTGCTTCAGTGGGTGGAGAATAAGTCACGGAGGAACTTAGGTTTATTGGGAACACTGATTGTGAGTCCTTCTTCCCGTCACACCCAGAAGGAAATGCAGTGAGTCAGGCAGCAGAGCATGAGCTGGGACGGATAGCCTTGTGAAGTGCATGCTCCTGAGTGGGCTGTGTCACCACCTGTTGACAGACCGCAGGGCAGCGTCTCTCAGCCTATGGGGGTCGAGTGATCCTTTCACAGGGGCTGAGTATCTGATACCCTGCTTAAATATTTATATCATGATTCATTACAGTTATGAAGTAGCAACAAAAATAATTTTTATGGTTGGGGGTCACCACAACTTGAGGGACTGTATTAAAGGACCGTGGCTTTAGGAGGGGTGAGAAGCATTGCTTTAGAGACTAAAGCAATTGAAGGGCCCTGAACATGGAGGGCCCCTTATTTCTTTTAAGTTACTCTTTCCAGCCCTGAAGATTAGGTGACTGTAGTCTGATTATGGCCACCCCGTGCTTAGACTGGCTTCTTATCACCCATCTAGACCTGGATTTGGGAAGTGAGTAAGCACAGGGCAAACATCTGGGCGGTGTAAACATGGTCTGTTTCTCAATGCAGCGGCACTGCACAGCTGTGCCTGGGGTGTGTGGTTTCCCATCCCCAGTGCTGAGCTCATCCAGAAACCCCACAGATGTTGTGAGGGAAGCACCTTTCCCATGAAGCTTACACTCCCTTCCTTCCACTTCTCTTTCCTCCACTGCTGTCACTGGCCAACTCCACACAGAACAGGGACGGTGAGCAGGGGTGCCTCTCCCACTTGCTCCTTGCTTCAGTACTGACTTTGAGTCCCACATACTATGAAGTTTTAAATGTATACTCAGTTTCTTCTCCATTTCTCTACTTGCTAGTTTTCCTTCCAGCCTTTCTCTTGTTGCTGAGTCATCACCCTCAAGAATCAGTGCTTTTTGCCTATGTCTCTGGCTTCCAAACCACCGAGCTACACAACCCTTCACCAACCCTGTGTCTTTAAGCATTGCTTACTTTCCTTCCTCCAGGCTCCCTCAGCTCGTAAGTTAGGAACATCTTTCTCAAGTGCTTGTTTATTTATTAATAAATAGATCACTTTCTGAACTGCATTTTCTTTTCCTTTTTTATTTTGGTTTTTGAGACAGGGTTTCTCTGTAACCTTGGCTTTCCTGGAAACTTACTCTGTAGGTCAGACTGGCCTAAAACTCACAGAGAGCCACCTGTCTCTGTCTCCTGAGTGCTGGGATTAAAATCATGGTCACCACAGTGTGGCTTGCTGACTTCATATTTGTAACCCTCCTCCTGCCTTTGTCCCCCAACGGCTGGATTCCCGGCGTGTGCCTGTGAGCCTAGCCTCAGCGGTAATTTTTCATAGGACAGTAATAATAGAAGCTGGGTGTGGGGGTGCTTGCCTGTAGTCCCAGCACGCAGAAAGCAGAGGGAGGAGGATCTCTGAAAGTTTGAGGCCAGCCTGGTCTATGTTTGTCTTGTCCCCCCTCTCCTCCCTCAAAAAAGTAAATACTAAAAAGCAGTTCAGTTGAACGACATACTTGGTGATACCAGAAAAACTTGGAGAAGCGGGTTCTTTCCTGTCCCGTAATCACTCAGACTCAAGGGAGGTAGAGGAGCCCTCTTGCTCTTGCCCAACCTATCAGCTCTGAGGGGATACAGGGTGAGGGGAGGGAACCTCAGGGCAAATAGTCTCCCATGGCTTGTATGTTCATAATCTGGCAAAGGACCCAGACCCAAGTGATACTACCTCAGCTTCCAAAATGAATTTGGAGGAATGGGCTTAGACCAGCCTGGGTGGGGTGAAAGGCAGAGCTGTCCCCTTCACAGGGATGTGTTTCTTATCCTTGTGGTGTAGTGCCTGAAGTTTGTGGGGGCTGCTGCATCTACCTCCAGTTCCAGCACACACGTTCAGTTAGATTAGAGAGTGAGCAGAAATGTATTCCTTTCTGTGTTACTGTGTTTGTTTAAGATGAGTTAAACCACTGTATTCAGGGGAGCTGGACGTCTACTTGAGGAAGCTCTGGAATCTTTTGAAATCTAGGGACTGGCCAAGGAGGATGCCCCTCCTTTCCTGCTGGTCAGCACAGGGCAGGCTGTCATAGCACTGAGCACCGTCTTTGGTTCCCTCTCTAACACGGTAGCTGGAGAGGTCACTGGTCACTGGGGAATGGCAGGAGCCAAATACTTTCCTTCCTCCGCAGTTTTTCTAACTGGGTTTCCTGACCCTAATTGCTGGAAGGGGTGAGAATGACCCTGAGTTCATGAGAGGTGCAGAGAGGGGTAGGGCCAAGGAAGTGGAAACCTTAAGCATGGTAAGGGCAGTGGGGGTCTGGATGGTCGCCTGGGAAAGCTGGAAGGTAAGTGCTTGTGTGTGTCGCCCTGGGCTTCTAAGCTGGGTGAGAGTGGAAGGGACGCCAAAGGTGAAACGGCTGTACTCTGTGTGTGGACCGAGCTTCCTCCCACTCAGCCCTCATAGGCCCCCTTCCTGAGAGCTAGCTGGTAGGACAGGCAGAAGGTTTTGAACTGCTTTTACCTGTGCCCCTCCCCCCACTCCGTTGTGTTTATTTTGGACAGAGCTGGGTGTAGTTTACTGATTGGTCAGTTGCTTAGCGGCCCTGGATTTAATCCCTGGTGCTGCAGACGATCAACAACCATCTTGGCAAGGACTGTCCTAGGTCAGGGTCGAATACAGGCACTTAAGGGTTAGAAGGCTGAGCTTGTGGGTAGAAATTTACTCTGGTTTCCAAATGCAGCATAAACGACCGTACTGCTACAGGTTGCAGGTAAGGGGGAATACGTGTTCTGACTTGGCCATCCTTGCATGGATGGGGGATGGAGAGTGCTCCACAGGGTCTGGGTGCTGACCATCACTCTTGGATGGTGCTGTGTATAAACCGTACCTAAAGGGCCAGTAGAGCATGCGCTTCGGAGGTTCCATCCATAGCACCAGAAAAAACAACACAGTAAGGATGTGATTCAGTCCCCAGTGTCAGAGGGGCTGTGGGAAGCAGTGCCCTGCTTACACCTGGCTGCTGTGTGGGTGAACTGAATGCCCAGCAGCAGAGGGCATTGTGGGAAGCAGTACCCTGCTTACACCTGGCTGTGGTGTGGGTGAACTGAATGCCCAGCAGCAGAGGGAATTGTGGGAAGCAGTGCCCCGCTTACACCTGGCTGCCGTGTGGGTGAGCAGACTCTGGACACTTCAAGGCTCAGGCATTTCCCGGTGTGGTTTTCCACTAGGCAGCTTTCCTGCCTTTCTCAGAATTACAATTCAAGTTCCTTCTCAGTCCAACGGAAGTGATTCTTCCCTGACCCTTCCTGGGGTGTTTGATTAAGTTGCCCTCAGTGGAGTATTTTTTTTTTGGGGGGGGGGGTGCAGGTGGCAGGGTCTCATTCTTGGGCCTGCTGGCCTGGAACTTGATCCATAGAGTGTTTGTCTCTGCCAGTCTCTTCAGAGATTCAAGGTGCATCACCTGTCCAAGCCCCTCAGTGGGCTACTGCCTTCGCTCCCCCTCCCCACCTCCCTCCAACCCTGTGCCTTACAGAGCCTTAGCACCTAGACAGCCTGTGTGCCACTGCCCAGTGCTGTGCCGGACAGCTGTGCTCAGACACTGAGCCTTCCCACTGTCTTCCACACTCAAGGTTCTCCTACTTTCCCTCCACTTGCCTGTCTACTTGGCTTTAGCTCCCCTGGCCGGTGCATTCCCTCCAGACATCCGGCCCTTTGCCTTTAACCCACTTTTCTCACTTAGAAATCCATATTAGGGGGCTAGGGACATAGTTCAGGTGGTACAGTGCTTGCTTGTTATATCCTACCTTACCCTAGATTAAACACTTGGTATAATCTTAGTACTTACAGGTGACAGCAAGAGGAGCTGGAGTTCAAGGTCAGCCTTGGTTTCCTAACAGTTTGAGTCCAACCTGGGCTCCAAAAAACAACCTGAGACTCTTAAAAAGCAAAACAAGTACTACTTTATGATTTGGCTCAAGTCTCACTACAGAGTTCATGACCTTTCCAGGGTCTTTTTTAGTCTTCTACCAGGGCTCCATTGGCTTTGGTAGCAGTCATGAAATAGCATCTACAGGCTCTTAAATCAGCAGTTCTCAACCTGTGGGTTGTGGTAACTGCATATCAGATATTAAAGTTAGGAAGTAGCAATGAAATGATTTTATGGTCCGAGTCACACAATATGAGGAGCTGTGTTAAAGGTTGCAGCATCAGGAAGCATGATAACCACCATCTTACAGTGATTCAGATCCTGTTCACTTGTGTATTTTATTCTTATAACCAAGCAGTTCTTATTGTCAGTGGTCTAGATAGTACGTGAGCATGCACAGATATTGGGCATACATTTGGTAGGACAGCATGTTGTACCTGTTTCTTCACTCTTCCCACTCCCATCAAAAAGCCTACCCATCTTCAACCATTTTTTGGTGCATCCTTTGGGTTCCTTTTATTTTTATTTTTTAAGAGGCAGAGTCTCAGCCAGGTGGGGCAGCATATGGCTTTTCAATTCCAGCACTCAAGAGGCAGAGGCAGGCAGGACCACATAGCCTGTCTCACAGCAGAAACCCTAGCACTGCCGGCACTGCCTCTTGGCAGGGTGCAGATCCACAGTGAATGGCTCACACTCCCGCTCAAAATGGGGGCAGGGCGGCAAAGGGAAATGGAAGGAGGGTCTTGTGTGTCCCAGCTGGCCTGTGAACTCAGGTAGCTGAGGGTGACTTGGACTTCTAAACCTGCCTCCTCCTCCCAAGTGCTGGCATTACAGCTGTATGCCTGCCATCAAGCCCAGTGACTGCAATGCTGTTGAACCCAGGGTTTTGTGCATACCAACGAAACACTACTGAGCTGCAGCCCCAGCTCAGCCCTTGCTCTTTTTCTAAACGTGCACATATTTGGGGAGGAGTTAAAATACGAGTTCACATCACATGTGCTGTTTTACTTTGTAAATTGAAGCTTATATATTTGTCTTAGGAATTTTCAAAGTATAGTTAGAGATTTCAATGATTTTTCATCTAATAGTTCAACAATTTATTAAAAATAAAACATTTGGCTAGGTGTGGTTTGAATGCTTGTAATGCCAGCCTTTGGGAGGTAGAGGGACTGGAGTTCAAGGCTGAGCTGGTGAGATGCCAGACCACCTGAGTTCTGCATGGGACCTGATGCAGTGGAACAGTGCTCCCTCCCCAGGTTGTCTTCTGACGCCACACATACCGTGGCACCCACCTTTGTGTAAACACATGGCGCGAGTACTTCTCCATACGTGCGTGACACATGCCTGCCTGTGAACACGTGCTGGAAATAAATGGATTTTTAAAAGGGGGTTTAAGGCAACTTTGCTTTGACGCCAGGTTACAAGAAACGGTTTGAAAAGTCGAATAAAAAGCTTGTCCAGTGTCATGCAGCTGGTACGTAGGGGCTCTAGGCATGTCCTACTTTGTCCTTGTCATCTGTGTGCTGGCTCCTCGACGGAAACGAGAGAGAAGTCGTGCACAATAACTACATGGGAGAACACTTAAGACGCTTAACTAGGAGAGTTAGGACTTGGAAAGAGCTGACATCCTGGAGGGCCTAGAACAGGTAAGGGGGGCACCGAGCTGAGAACACACACAGAGTAGACTTGTCTGAAGCCAGACCATAGTCCAGAAGCAGGGAAATCTGATAAGGTTTAATATGCATTTATGTGTCAGGCAGGTTGTTCGAGGAGAACCGGCAGAAAGGGCAGGTTGTTGGAGGAGAGCCTTCAGAAAGGGCAGGGCAGGAAGGGCAGGTAGTTCCAAATACGAGGAAGTGTGTGTTGGCTGAGGGGCTTGCCACACAGGTGCAGTTGTGTCTAATACCAGTGCTAAAGAGAACCATGAACCAAGAACCGGCCTGAGCATGGTATGGAACGACCCCACGACAGCCTTTTGAATGACTGGGATCTAGGTACCACAGCTTAAGTTTTCAGGAAGGGTTTGAATCATGAAAAGGGAAACTGGTAAGACCGCCTAAAATTACTAGAACCCCTTCTAAAAACTGAAGCCCTTGCACAAACACAAGACGGCAGCACGGTGCTGTTGTGGAAAGGGTGTTGAGGGAAAATAGGAAGGAAAAGGTCAGTGACTCCAGGACAGAGGCTTTCTGAACGCAACCGAGGGCAGAACAACCAGGAGAGGTGAAGAGTTGGCTGTCTTGGACACCTGCCTCTGCCAGCTTAGTGGGAGGGAACATATCTTAGAAGAACAGAGAACAAACGCAGTCTTGTGCTTGAATCCTGTCGGTCACCAGTTGGCATGATGACCTCCTTGGGCAGGTTCCTTAGCTGTAAAATGGGAATAATTGTGCCTCCCGTGATTCGAAGGTTAGAGACTAACGCCCCCTTTACAGTGGGTAATGAAATGGCAAATAGGTGCTATCACATGACCCTCGTCATGGGACGGAAAGGCCAACAGATGGGTCAGAATTCGCAACCTCGGATCACAGCGCACGGAATGCTGGCTTCTTCTCTCTAGGAGGTGGGGACAAGCAGGGGGAGGAGGAGCTCGCTCCTTGCGACCCGCCCATACCAGTCTGGCCTGGAGCTGAGGTATCCTGGTCGCCTGCACGCGTACAGCCTGTCCTGGTGCCCCGGTACCCCAACCAGGTCTGGTCATGTCCCTGCGCCCCTTGATCTGGCCGCTCCAGCTGCTGCTGCTGCTGCTCAATGGGTCGGTGTGCCAAGCTGAGGCTGGGCCAGAAACCGAAAGTCCTGTCCGGACCCTCCAAGTGGAGACCCTGGTGAGGAGACTGCGGCGCCACCCCCCAAACCCTCCCTCTCCCCCCCCTTCCCCGCCACCCTTCAAGGCTAAGGGATTGTGGGGGAGCATGGGGGGGCTCTACATGAACCTGTGAACGAAGAGGAGAAGAAGTGATGGAACTGAATTGGGGGAGAAGGTGCTGGGTCTCGATGTGGTAACAGGGTTTTAGGAGGAGCAGCTTTGACCCTTGTAGTCCGATCATAGGTACAGCCCCCTGAATCGTGTACAGAATCCGCTGCCGTTGGAGACACACTCCACATCCACTACACGGTGAGGGGCCTGGGGGGCCGGGGCGTGGTCTGGGAGGGGGCGGTGCCCGAATGAAACACGTCAGCTTTGGCTTGGACACGTGGCAAGCTGTGCGAGAGAACTTAGGGTCCCCTAGCACGTGGGGGCGGGAGTGGAAGGTGCCCTTGCCTGCTTCTTTCTCTTCCCTGTTTTCCCGCCAGTTACTTTCCAGCTCTGAGAAGTGAAGGGTGGAGAGACCTCCAAGAAGTGTCGGCCCTTCCGGGCTTCCTCTTCCTTTTTGCTCCATGAGGGTGGGGGTGGGAAGGGGGACAGGATGCAAAGCAGTTACGAGGGTTGCCGCCGTCCCAGCAGGCGGTCCCACTGTGTGTGGCCTGCTGGGAGGAAAGACGGGTCAGTTCTTGCTCTTTGTCTTTAGGGCAGCTTGGTAGACGGACGCATTATTGATACCTCCCTGTCTAGAGATCCTCTGGTGATAGAACTTGGCCAAAGGCAGGTGATTCCAGGTATGTCACCTGCGCCTTTGCTTTCTAACCTAAGCCCTTGCTTAGTGTCTTGAACGGCGGAGGTAAGCTGGAAAGGATCCTAGAATGAGTAAGACCCTAAGGATCTTCAGCTACCTTGGGTTCAAATTCTCTTCTTGACCTACACATCACTGGGGGCTAACAGTTTAAGAAGTGGAGTAAAGCTCGCTTGAGGAAGGGTGATGGGGTGTCTTTGATTTTCTTCTTGGGTGGTGTGTAGCCTCTAGTTCAGTTGCGTCTTCTTCCTCAAGGTCTGGAGCAGAGCCTTCTGGACATGTGTGTGGGGTGAGTATCTGGACAGGGGCGGGCCTGAATGCCCCTTTCTCTGCCATCCCACGTCTCCAGGAGGAGGACATTATGGAATAAAGGGGCCCTGACTTCACACTGGACCCCTGAGGGCACCTGTCAGGTTTTGGGGGGAACGGAGTTGTATAGGGTGATTGGTACCTTTACTGGTCAACCTGTTAGGTGGAAAAATTCACATTTTGATGCCACTATCTGAGGTGGGAGGAGCTTCTGGTGGTTCTGGGCCAAGGTTGCCAGCTCACCTCTCCTGCCTGCGGCTCGTTCCTTCCCTCAGAGAGAAGCGAAGAGCAGTCATCCCTTCTCACTTGGCCTATGGAAAGCGAGGGTACCCGCCAACCATCCCAGGTAATTGAGTAGGTCTTTTCTCCCGGCCGTCAAGACGGAGCCCCAAGAGCCACGTGCACTGCTCTGTCTAGAACTTGAGAAAGTCCAGATCAAATTTGAGGAAAGAAGTAGCTAGGACCCTCTCCTTCTGACCCACCCGATCTCTCCAATAGAGACTACAGACAACCTGTTAGGGCCACCTGGCTTGACCTTAGGCAGCTGGTGACCTTTGGCACCTTTTGAGCCACGTGGGTCTTGCTGCCCAGAACACTAAAACCCAAAACAAACCAAAGGGTGACCTTCAGGGCCCTCACGTAGAGCGGGTAAGGAGGTGGCCCTGGTGGCTGGTTCCTAGAACTCACCTTCAGGTACTACTACTGATACCTGTTCTGAAGGGCAGAGATCGGACAGATTTTCCGATAGGTACCTCTTGCTTTGCATTGGAACACGTGCTCCACTAGGTAAAATGTGATCTGCTCCACAGAATGCAGAGGCAGGTAGATCTCCGTGGGTTTGAGCCCCAGCCTGGTCTACATAGTGAATTCCAGGACAACTGAGGCTACAGAGTGAGATCCAGTCTCAAAAATAAAACACATCAAAAAAAAAATTAGCAAAACTCTCCTCACTCCCACGCTGCTTGTTTGCTTCACCTGAAACTTTCCGACTCCTGTCCCCCTCAAACGCGTCCCTCCTGTTTCCAGCCCTTCTTTGACACTCCTCTAAGAATCGTATTGTATGTGCTCATCAGTGGCTGGGAGTTTTAAGGACATTTGCTTTTATTCCAGTTAATTATAGCTCTGCAAAACCCTATCCATGTGGCTATCTGGAAATGGGATCCATTTGGTACAGAGGAGTCTCAACACATGTAAATGCTCACTTGTGGGGCCAGACAGACGCTCAGCCGTTAAGAGTGCTGGCTGCACTTGAGGACCCAGGTTCAGTTTCCAGCACCCATGTGGTGGCTCACTTAATCTGTAGTAGTTCCCCGGGAAAGTGACCCCCTCTCCTTATGCTACATGGTGCACAGACATACATCAGGCAAGCTACTCATATCCATAAAATAAAATCTTTAAATAACAAAATAATGCTCACTTGTAAATGTGAAAGAACCTGCAAGTTTCCCATGCACAGATTTCCTGTGCTGTCATTGAGTCCGAGCCACGTGTTTAGTTGTAGTTAAGGTCAACATGAGTGTCCTCAGCCTGCTCCTAGCCCTCTTCTACCTTTTCTGAGGGAGCCCAGCCCCACATTTCAGATTGCCAGAATCAGTTATTTTCCACAGCCTACCCTGATTTAATCCCAATTCAGAGCTCTGGATACATCACAGCAATTTTCCACACCCTCCCTGCCTCTCCAGTGGATGCAGTGGTGCAGCTTCCAACCCCTTCTCCCCCACCCTCTGCCTCTCCAGCGGATGCAGTGGTGCAGCTTCCAACCCCTTCCCCCACCCTCTGCCTCTCCAGCGGATGCAGTGGTGCAGCTTCCAACCCCTTCCCCACCTCCTTCTTCCCCAGTGCATGCAGTGGTGCAGCTTCCAACCCCTCCCCCCACCCTCTGCCTCTCCAGTAGATGCAGTGGTGCAGCTTCCAACCCCTTCCCCACCTCCTTCTTCCCCAGTGGATGCAGTGATGCAGCTTCCAACCCCTCCCCCCACCCTCTGCCTCTCCAGCAGATGCAGTGGTGCAGCTTCCAACCCCTCCCCCACCCCCTTCTTCCCCAGTGCATGCAGTGGTGCAGTTTCTAATACCCCCTCCTCTGCCTCTCCAGCGGATGCAGTGGTCCAGTTTGATGTGGAGCTGATTGCATTGTTTCCAGCCAACTACTGGCAAAAGCTGCTGAAGCGCTTTTTGCCTCTGGTAGGCATAGCTATGGTGCCGGCACTCCTGGGTCTGATCGGGTATCACCTATACAGAAAGGCCAGCAGACCCAAAGTCTCCAAAAAGAAGCTGAAAGAAGAGAAACGAAACAAGAGTAAAAAGAAATAAAGTGATCTTTAACAAAACTTTGTATTCTTCGCTTGATTCTACTACCCCCTTTTTCTTTACTTTTTACTGTGTGTGTGGGGGGCGGGGGGCTGGAACATGGAGGTCGGACAGCACTGTGAAGTTGGTTCTCTCCTAACTGTAGCTGGGTCCCAGAGACTGAACTGAGCTCATCCAAGTAGAGAAACAAGTGCTTCACCTGTTCAGCCATCTCTGGTGCCCCCTTTTCTTCAAAGATGGGGCCTTGCATTTGTAGCCCAAGTTGGCCTCAGGCTCATGAGCCTCCTGGCTAGGCTGCAACTATGGCTACGCACCAACACTGCTAATCCAGTGCTTCGATGCTGCTTTCTTTCTTTTCTTTTCTTTCTTTTTTTTCTTCAGTTTTTTGAGACAGGGTTTCTCTGTAGCTTTGGAGCCTGTCCTGGAACTAGCTCTTATAGACCAGGCTGGCTTTGAACTCACAGAGCTCCGCCTGCTTCTGGCTCCCGCCTGGTGAGGCTGCTTTCTTGGATAGAAAAAAGAGCACTGTGAAGCTGGATCTTGCCTGTGGTTGAGTAGCTGGAGGCCTTGGAGCACACTTCTTTCTCTGGCCTGTTCTTGCTGTCCTAATTTACCCCAAAAAACTGGTTTTGAATCTGCCTCTGGGTCCCTTGGAGTATATATTTGGCTCCCATGGTGCCATGATGCTGAGGAGGAACCATTTCTAGGCATTCTCTCCCTGGGACCAGAACGTTCCTTGTATCCTTGAATATGGCAAAGATAATAAAGATCTTACAAGGACTGAGAATAAGGCAGTTGGTAGAATGCAAAAAAAACCCTGAGATCAATCCGCAGCACCAATAAAACAGGTGCATGCCTGTAATCCCAGAGGAGGCAAGAGGACCAGATGTTCAAAGTCATCCTCAGCTACATAGGGAGTTTGAGGCCTACATGAGACCCTAATTTTTGTTTTTGTTTTCAAAGGCTCTTATAAATTCTTTTGAAAGAATAATTTGTTAGGGCTGGAGAGATGGCTCAGCAGTTAACCGCACTGGCTGCTCTCCCAGAGGACCCAGGTTCAATTCCCAGCACCCACATGACAGCTCACAACTGTCTGTAACTCAGTTCCAGGGGATCCGACAACCTTCGCACAGATACACATGCAGGAAAAACACCAATGCACATAAAACTAAAAATAAATCATGAAAAAATTGTATTATTTAAAAAAGAATAATTTATTGGTTATACTGCGCGGGATAGTGGCAGTCAATGACTAGAGTACTGTCTGGAGCCTCCATCTAAATTTGTAATACCAAAGCACTCGGGTTTCACAAAAAAAATCTTGGGTTCCTTGGATCACAGGGTACGGGAGACAATGTGGGCAGCTTCGATGACATTGTAGGTGGTTGGAGGGCCTCTCTCGCCTGCCTGGGCAGGTGCGGACAGCTGGGGCAGGTTGCTCCTGTGGTTTACTATGAAGAGCGGGTTGAGCTGGCTCAGCACCTCATCGCTCACGGAGATACTGTCCAGGTACTGTTTGAGCATTTCCCTCAGCTTCCCGCTGATCTCCAGCAGCTGCACGCGTCTGTGCTGCAGGCTCAGCACCTCCAGCTTCACCTTATTGTATCTTTTCCAGAAGTTCTCCATCCCTGAGTAGTCCGCCATAACCTGAGGCAGAGGAGGGAGGGGTGTGGTGGTCCCCTTGAGCAAATGCTGCCCAGCCCCCATGCTCCCCATCCTTTACCTTGGCCAGCTCCTCTGTGACCTCTTCTGGGTTCTGTCTCTCCACTTCCTCCTGCTCCATGGGAGTCAGGGCTGAGGAATAGAAAGGCAGGACTTTTTCTTCCTCTGTTTCAAATTTCCTACAGATTTCAGCAAGTTTAAGGATCTTTTCACCCTGTTGGGAAGGAAGAGGCGCGTTAGGGAAAACAAGATGGATCCCTGCTTGAGTCCAGGAAAGCGGCTCCTGCAGCAGGAAGCCCGCGCCAAGCTCTCTCCCAGCAGTTAACATCCTCACACGGCACAGCTCAGTACCACATCGTCTTCTCTTCAGCTAAGAAAGGTGTTTCCTGGGATGAGGAAACACACATGCGCAGACACACAGAGGGAGATCTTGGGAAGCTGGAGAGCCCCATCTCTTCTGGAAGCCTGGGGGTTGAGAAGCTTTAAAGCGTCTTCCTTCCTTACTTTAGGCTTGGTCAGTTTGAAGTCAAATAGGAGGGTTGGTTGGTCTGCAAATGTGTGAGACGGGTCCTGATCAGGCTTTGAACTTCTTGAGCCAACCCATCAGCAAGGGGCCTGCAGTGTGAGAAAAAAGCTGCCAGGCTTTTCTCTCAGGAGGTTGAGGAAGAAGGGGCCATCTTGAAAACCCACCACCTTTGTTACACAGTGGTAGCTCTTCCTCTCCTATGGGGAGTTTGTCCAACTTCTGGTCTCTCATCACCTGTCTCAAAGGTCACCCTGACTGCTCTTAGGGTGTTTAGGGGTGATGACCACTGCTCTTGGCTGCTTCAAGCTGACAAAAGGTCAAGACTGGGGGCCGGCCTCAGAGGAAGGTCTGTCTAAGGGGCCGCAGTGAAACTTAACCTATGGTGAAGATCCAGAGCATACGACAGCCATTGGGGACAGTGTGTATCTTTGGAGCCTGTCATACGACTGAAAATTAGCATCTTGATGAGTTGGTAGGCCTCGAAAGAAATCTAGAGGTTAGGTCCCCAAATGACACTGTCTTCAGAAGAAATCCAGAGACAAACCCCCAAAATGATGCAGTCTAGAAATAATACAGTCTAGGGGTCCTAATTGGTTCGTTTCCTCTGCTAGTTAAAGAGTTAAAAAGAAGGAAAAACCTGAAAGACATCAGGTAGTATAATATTCAGGGGCCTCGTCCCAGCCCCTGGCATCCATCTTTGGAATACTGGGCAGGAACGCCATTTCAAGCCCCCTCCGCTGGGAGTTGCCTTGGTCTGAACTCCACCTCTGAGAAAGCCTGCCAAGCGGTGACTCCTTCCCAGGGAGGGTCAGGACCACTCCCACAGGCTATTTAGACTGCCCCCCAGAGAATGTACATGTGGTCTCCGGGTTTCGCGTGGTCTCCTCCCACACCTCACCATGCTTTCCCAGTGCCACCCGGGAGCACTGCATTAAACATGGGCATCTTTTATTCAATCTAATTTGGTCTGATTGGAATTATTTGCGTTGGCAGAGAGGCTCATCTAAAAAATATTCCTGGGCTGGAGAGATGGCTCAGTGGTTAAGAGTGGCTGCTCTTCCAGAGGTCCTGAGTTCAATTCCCAGCAACCACATGGTGGCTCACAACCATCTGTAATGAGATCTGGTCTCCTCTTCTGGCCTGCGGGCATACATGGAGGCAGAACATTGTATGCATAATAAATAAAATCTTTAAAAAAAAGAAGAAATATTCCTAACAGGTAGCAGCAGAGAATCTCAGCTCATGGAATCGCAGAGTCACAGACAGAGTCAGCAGTTGGAGGAGAGGAAACCTCATGCATCAGACACGCGGAGAAAAAGACCCTGTGCAAGGCAAAGTGGGACTCGAATCGGGAAGCTGAAACATCCCTGTTCATTTAAAAAAGAGAACGGAGTAGAAAAGAAGGAAGGAAGGAAGGAAAAAAGAAAAGCTAACACAAACATCCACTTAAAGAGGAGGGAGGAGGGAGCCCTGCCCCATCTTTCCTGAATCCCTTTTGCCCCCAGCCAGGTTTCTTGGTTTTGTCCCTTTTACCTTCTCCACGATCTTTTTCAGGTCCTTGAGGGTGGCATTACTTTCCAGGGTGAGTTTGACTAAGTTCTCCTGGGACACTCCCCGAGCCTGCGTCCTTTGGGCTTTCAGTTTTCGCAGCTGTACATGGACCAGCTCCTTGTCATTGCGGATGCACTGGTTCTGCCATTCACTTTCACGGCTGTGGGCTGTGATCTTCCCTTTCAAGATACCTATGGCCTCCTAGAGGGACAGTGGGGACCATTGACAAAGGCAGTTGAAGGACTAAGAGCAGAGTGTCATCTTGACCCAACCAGTGAGAGACCCAAAAGAATTTGGGAAGGCAATGGACAGATGGACACTGAATGGCCTGGCGTCTCCAAGTGAGCACTGACCTGCAGCTTCTGGATTTTTTTCATCTGCATTTCAATCTCTTTGGAGCTTTTCTCGTCCTTCACCTTCAGAGTCTCAAAGGCAATCTTCCGGTCCTCCGTGGCATCGGTATAGTTCTTGAGCGCATCCTGGAACCTTCTCCACAGATCCTCCACTATGTTCTCCAGTTGTAGACGAAGAAAGTGCTTCTCTTCTAAATTCTAGGGAATGTGTCCCAAATACCAAAAGCTTAGAGCTACTCTCTTAGTGCCCGCTCATGCCCACCAGCAGCCTTACCCTCGGGAACTGTTAGGAGCGTTGTTTAGTGAATTACATTCAGAGTGGGGCATTGTGACCCAGACAGGAAAGCATGGGGGTGGGCCCAGCTCCATGAGAATGATGCCAATTAGAAACAGAATGAGGAGCCAGGCAGAAGAGACACATCTCTGTGAGTTCAAGGCCAGCCTGGTCTACAGAGCAAGTTCTAGGGCAGGCTCCAAAGCTATACAGAAACCCTGTCCTGAAAAACAAAACAAAACAAACAAAAACAGAATGAGGCCCAGTGTTCCAAATCTCAACTTCTTTTTTTTTTTTTCTTCTTAAGACAGGGTTTCTCTGTGTAGCCCTGGAACTCTGTAGAACAGGCTGGCCTCAAATTTGAGAGAGATCCTCCTCCTTCTGCCTCCAGAGTGCTGGGATTAAAGACGTGCGATTTATACCACCTGGCTCAGATCTTGTAACTTTTTAAAGCAAAATTGATAGTTTGGATTTTCATGTGAAATCTTTTCAATTTTCACAAGTAGGAAATTATTCAAACTGTAAAGTATATCACTGGCTAAATTAAAAGCAAGGGTTGGGGATGGAGCTTAGAGTAGAATACTTGCCTAGCATCGACTCAGGCTGGATGTGATGGTACATGCCCATTACCGTACTCGGGAGGTGGAGGCAGGAGGATCACAAGTTTAAGGTAAAAGTAAAAGCAGTTCCAGGTCATGCTCCACCACATAGTGAGTTCAAGGTCAGCCTGAGCTAAGGAAGAAGCTGTCTCAAATATAAGTTGATTGATTAAAGTTAAACCAAGAACCCTAAACACAAACTTCTGCATGTCAGCTAGATTTGCAAAGTCTATGATGGAAAGAATTATGGATCAATTTCTACCGACTCAGACTGTGGGATTCAAGCTGGTCATGTGGCTACTGTGGGCCCTTATTTCTTTGTCTATACCTCTCAAAAGGGTGAAGTCAGATGATCTCTCAGTTTTTTTTTTAATTGTTGGTGGTCGTGGTGATGGTTTTTTGCTTTTTTTGTTTGTTTGTTTATTTTGTTCTTTCCCCCTTAAATGCATTCTTAAAATCTTCTAGAACATTCCTGGTTCCCAAGCAGTTTTCACAAGATCACAGAGAAGCACAGGGGACCTCAGTGGCCAGAGACTTTTATTGACCCTTGGCTCTGGAGTGCTCGCCTAGCTCTGACTGCCCTGAGCAGTTCTCGTCCCGGCCCGTCTCTCCGGACCCCGTCCCTCCATCCTCCGCCTGTACCTTGTTTTTCAGATCATCCCACATACTCTGGAACTCTAGCTTGCTCTCATACTCGGAATCGACGTAGTTCTGCTCCATGGCCATGAAGACATCCTGGAGGTAGTGGATCTCTTTCTCATGCTGGTCAATGATTGTCTTCCTACAGGAGATGTGATGGGTATAGCATGAGGTCCAACAATAACAAAGAAACACATAGCTATGAACGGGCAGGGGTGGTGGCACACTCCTTTAGTCCTGGCACTTGGGAGGCAGAGGTGGGCGGATACCTATGAGTTAGAGGGCAGCCTGGTCTACAGAATGTGTTCCAAGCCAGCCAGGGCTACACAGTGAGGCTCTGCCTTAAAATACAAAAAAAACCCAAAAAAACAAAAAACAAAACAAAACAAAAAAAACCCCAAAAAACCAAAAACCCTATAGATGGGACAAACTTGTAGGCACCTGGCATGGAGGGAGGGAAGGTTTTAGTGTATGTTTTCTTTTACTTTCTTTTTTTTTCCAGAAAGAGTAAGAATATTTTAGCCGGGCGGTGGTGGCGCACGCCTTTAATCCCAGCACTTGGGAGGCAGAGGCAGGTGGATCTCTGTGAGTTCGAGACCAGCCTGGTCTACAAGAGCTAGTTCCAGGACAGGCTTCAAAACCACAGAGAAACCCTGTCTCGAAAAACCAAAAAAAAAAAAAAAAAGAATAAGAATATTTTGATTTTTGAGTAGGTAATACTTTCATATGAAACAAAACCAAAAATTTACATAAGTTCACAGTGGAATCTCTCTCCCATCCTTATCTACTGATAGATGGATAGAATTCTGATAGTTGAAATTAGGAGGTACAGACAGGTACCGGCAGAGGTCAAAGAAAGCTAAGACTCTAAGATTAAAGCCAAGTTCATTTCCGAGGAACTCAAGAGCCTCTCTGCCTGGGGTTAGATTAGGGAGGAGGCTCTGGGAACTCCCGGGATCCAGTCTCTGGACTCTCTGGCCCCTTACCGCTCCGTCTCAAACTCTTTCGTCAGGACATCTAGTTCCATGTTGTAGCTTTCCTCCAGGAGGCTGAGTCGGCGTCGCTGCAGGGTCAAGAGCTGGTCAACATTGTGTAAGTGGCTGCGCAGAGCATGGGCGTATTGTTCCTCTGCTTCAGTCAAGTCCTTAGCCAGAGACTAGAGGAGGAAGATAATTACTGTTCTGGCCGAGTGGCATCCCTGAGAAAATACAAATGGATTCGAGGGGCTGGGTCCTCAGCACCCACAAACGAAGTCTGTGGTGGCACCCCTGTAATCCTGGGTTTGGGGGAGTAGACTTAGGAGGCTCCTAGGTCTTGCTGACCAGCCAGCCTACCCAATTTGATAAATGAGCTCCGATCTCAAAATATAAGGTGGAGAGCAAGCAAGGAAGATGCTAGTGACAACCTCTGGCCTGCATGCACACGCACACATGCACGCACGCACACGCACATGCACGCACGCACGCACACTTAGCTATCTGGCTAGGTGGATGGCACAATGGCATTTTCCTCTTATTTCCTAATGGTTTTAGGAATGCTGGCTCTCCCATTCAGTCTTTAAAAAGTAAGATTAATTTATTATTTGTGTATATGCGTGCATGCCTTTCTAAGTTTGTTATGCAGGTGTCCCAAGAGGCCAGAGGCCCTCGGATTTCCTGGAATGAGAGCTACAAGCAGTTGTGAGTTGCCTAATGTGAGCACTAGAACTCGTACCCAGGTCCTCTGAAAGAACTGCAAGAGCCATCTCTCCAGACCTTTCCACTTAGTCTATGATGCAAACCAAGAGTGACCTCTAGAAGTGTAGGAACCAGTCCTAGCGGTACATGCCTTTATTCCTACCACGCAGGAGAGAGACAGGAGGAGATCTGGAATTCAAGGACTAGGATTTTTAGGCCAGTCGGGGCTACATCCTAAGATCCTGTCTGAAAAAAAAAAAAAAAAAAAAACCAGCATTGGGAAGGACTGGAGAGATGGCTCAGCAATTGGGAGCGCTGGCTGCTTTCCCAGAGGACTAAGGTTTGATTCCCAACACCTGCATGGAGGTTCACACCTGTAACTCCAGTTCCGGGGGATCTGATGCTCTTTTCGTGGGCATTGCATGTATATGGTGCACCTAACATATGTGTAGACACAGAGATAAAATGAAAATAATTTTTTTTTCTAAAGAACTGTAAAGTGAGCCAATGTCTTGTGGCTCACAAACATTTACACGGATGGAGCCACCATTAAAAAAAAAAAAAGAGGTAGGGCTGGAGAGATGGCTCAGCAGTTAAGAGCACTGGGGGGTGGGGTAGAGCTTTTCCAGAGATCCTGGGTTCAATTCTTAGCAACCATATCGTAGCTGATAGTCATCTATAATGAGATCTGGTGCCCTCTTCTGGCTTGTAGGCATACATGCAGGCAGAAAATTGTATACATAATAAATAAATCTTTAAAAAAAAAAAAGCCAGGTATCCTTGAAGAACTGGATGTTTGAGGGCAGAAACTAACTTGAATCTAGTTTTATTAGGAAAAAAATCCTAAGATGGGCGGCTCCGCCGGTGCAAAGAAATCCAATCAGGTCAGATCAAACCGAATTAAAATGCCCATTGTTTTATTAAATACGGTGAGTGCACTGCTGGGAGACAGGAAAGCGAGGAGCACCTGCAAACCCAGAACCACATGTTTCTCCTCTGGGAGCTCACTTAAATACGCTGGGGGAAGGGGTCAGGACCTGGCATGCTGGAATTTGGAGTCCAGACCAATGCAACTCCCAGGGCCAGAGGGCTGGGGTTACGCTTCCCACTTAACAAGTTTATCTTCTATTTTTTAGATTTATTTATTATGTAAACAGTGTTCTGCCTGTGTGTCCCCTACAGGCCAGAAGAGGGCACCAGATCTCATTATAGATGGCTGTGAGCCACCATGTGGCTGCTGGGAATTGAACTCAGGACCTCTGGAAGAGCAGCCAGTGCTCTTAACCTCCAGCCCTAGTTTATCTTCTTACACAAATCAGTCAGGTGACGCACACCCACAATACTAGGGCACTGATGCAGGAGCACTGCAAATTCCCTAGGCTACGGTAATGAGTTTGAAGCCAGCTTGGGTACTTAACAAGACATGTGTGCATGTGCGCGTGTGTGTGATATGTACATATATAATATATGCATGTATAAATACTTCCATATACATCCATCCATACACACATACAGTGTGTGTGTGTGTGTGTGTGTGTATATATATATATATATATTATCTCCCAACGTAGCTCTAATTGGCTTAGAACTAGTTATGTAAAACAAGTTGGCCTCCAACTCACAGGGATTTGCTTGCCTCTGCCTCCCTAGTGCAGGAATAAAAGTGTGTACTACCACACACGGCAAAATTATTTTATAGGGTTGGGGATGTATCTCAGCGGTGGAGTGTTTGCCTACCACACAGATAGGGCTAGATTTTGATCCCCAGTACTACAAGCACAAAACAAAAAGCAAGGAAGCTATCAAAGACCAATCAAGTGAGGACAGAGTGATTCAGGGGCCAACAGAAACTGGCTTCTTATGGCATCCTGTATGGCAGACAAGTCTACTCCCATCCGACAGTTTTCTGCAGTGGGACCGTCAGTTCATCCACCAAAGAGGAAATCTCATTTGGATAGTGACACATCCTACAATGCCAGCATTTGGGAGGAAGGGAGACTGGGAGCTGGGAAACTAGAGAGACAGCTTAGAGGTTGAGAGCACTTGCTCCTTTTCATGAAGACCTGAGTTCAGTTTCCAGCACTGACCACTCTCGAAGTCTAACTCCAAGGGTTATGGCGCCCTCTTCTGGCCTCTGTGGGCACCTGCACTCACATGTATTACCCCCCTCCCCCAACACACAAGACACATAATTGAAAAATAATAAAATATTTTTTAAAGGTCATGAGTTTGAAGTCAGCAGACTCATCTCAAGAGGAAAGCCAGAAAGAAAAAGGAAGATAGGGAGTGGGAAGAGGGAGCACAGAAGAAAAGCGTTCTCTTTCCACCTCCTTGAGTTTGAGTAACCTTGTGACTATTGGGATCAACAGAAGAGGTGAAAATGGCACTTGAACTGTGCTGGTTCCAGCACAGCCCTCACTCTGGCCTGCCAGCTCCCACTTCCTGCCTCTTGGAATGCCTATTCTTGGGAATTCTTCCTCCAGGCACGCTGTGAGAAACCCAGACTGTCTCGCTGTTGTGTATGAAGACAATCCCCGTGGGGCAAAGGTTGTGTTGTGTGTCTTTCCTGGAAAACAGAGACAGATATCCATTGTCCCCAGAAGAGAGAGAGAGACTAATGATTCTGCCAGGTCTACCTTGGTAAACCAGTTAGTTTATTGGGGTTACTGATGGTTAATAAAAGCTGTTCCTCGAGTTCCACAGCTTAGCTGGTCTGAGGATCCCTCCTTTCTAGCAGTCGGTTTTGCTTATATAACCTTGGAGAGGAGCCTTGTGATTTTTTTTTTGACAGGGTTTCTCTGTAGACCAGGCTAGCCTCGAACTCACATAGATGTTCCTGCCTCTGCCTCCTGAGGGCTTAAAGGCATGCACCACCACTACCTGGCTAATACTTGGGAAGCTGAGGCAGGAGTAACGCCATTATTCTCAGTCTGGGTTCAAAAAAGAGAAACGAAGGGTTGGTTAGTGACAAAGTTCGTGCCAAGCAAGCACAAGGCCCTGAGTTTGGAACCTGACCCAGAACCCACATAAAGACCCAGGCCTGGGGGTACGCCTATAATCCCAGTGCTTGGGGCTGGGGGTTCAGATCACCTCTCATACATGGTGGATACCTGAAGCTCACTGGCCATCCAGCCTAGCTCAGCTGATGAGCTTCAGGATCAGTGAGAAACTGTCTCAAAAAAGAAGACGCTTGTTTTGGCAGCATATATGCCAGAATTGGAATATAATACAGAAAGATTAACATGACCCTGAGCGAATCTGTGAAGTGTTTTTTATTTGTTTGTTTGTTTGAGACAAGGTCTCACTACAGAGTAGCCCTGTCTGGCACAGAACCTGCTAGACCAGATTGACCTCAAACTCAGAGATCCTTCAGCCTCTGCATGCAATGTTTTAAAAACATTTTTTTAGATTTATTTTATTTCATAAGTGTTGTCTGCATGTATGTGTGTATACCATATGTGTGCCTGGTGCCCTTAGAGGTCAGAAAAGGGCATCAAGTCTCCTGGAGTTACAGCCACCATATGGATGCTGGAAATCTAACCTGGTTCCTCTACAAGAACAATAAGTACTCTTAACTGCTGAGTCACTTCTCCGGCTCAAGTGTACCACATTCTAAAAGCAAACTAATAGATGGACCATAGTTAAGGAAAGATACTGGGTAACAACTTCTGGCATGCATATTCATATGTGAACATATAACACACACACCAAGTCCAAAGCCTTCCAGGGCTGGATATGTGACTCCGTGGTAAACTACTTATCGAACACATAAAAGGCCTTAGATTTGCTCCCTGGCACTGGAAAAAAAAAAGGCCTGGGACTGGAGAGATGGCTCAGAGGTTAAGAGCACTGGCTGTTCTTCCAGAGTTCAATTCTCAGCACTCACATGGCAGCTCACAGCTATCTATAACTCCTATTCCAGGGGATCTGACATCCTCACACAGACAAACATTCTGACAAAACACCAATGCACATAAAATAGAAATAAATAAACCAGTTTAAAGAGAGCAAGGGAAGAAGCCATAGCAGGGTTGTAACCTCCAGTGTGAAGCTGCTGGGGTCTGCTGAATCCCCACCCGTACAAGACAGGCAGAAGGAAAGGCGTGTCTTCTCGTGGAAAGACACTAATATTTGCTGTTACTGCCGAGTTTTGTTTGAGAAGAAAAGCCTAAAGAGGAACTGGCAAGCAGGTATAGTGGTGTATTAATAAAGCTTGCCTGAAGATCAGAGAGTAAAGCAGCCATACAAACCAGGGAGTGGTGGCACACTCCTTTAATCCCAGACAGAGGCAGGTGGATTTTTGCTGGTTCAAGGACATCCTGGGCTACACAAGATTGAATCTGTCTAAAAGAGAAACAGAGCTCACACAAAGGTGGTCTCAGCACTAGGGAGGTGGAGACGAGAGCCATATGGCTGGGCAGAGAGAGGAATAGAAAGAGGAAGAGACAGGAACTCTGTGGAGTCTTCAGAATTTGTGGAGACAGGATCTCACCTATTTTCCATTTGAGGTAGAGGTAAGAGAGAGTGGCTGGCTGCATTGCTTTTCTGACCTTCAGGTTGAACCCCAGTATCTGTCTCTGGGTTTTTATTATTTGTACTACAAACAGGTAAAAGGTGTATTTTAAAAAGATAAACAGGGTGTAATGGTGAAGGTCTTTAATCCCAGAACTCAGAGGCAGAGGCTGGTAGATCTCTCTGGGTTTGGGGCTAGAGTGGTCTACATAGTGAGTTCCAGGCCAGCAAGGGCACTGTCTTTAAAAAGCAAAATGAGGGGCTGGAGAGGTGGCTCAGAGGTTAAGAGCACTGGCTGCTCTTCCAAAGGTCCTGAGTTCAATTCCCAGCAACCACATGGTGGCTCACAACCATCTGAACTGAGATTTGGAGCCCTCCTATGGCGTGCGGGCACACGTGGAGGCAGAATGTTGTATACATAATAAATAAATCTTAAAAAAAAGCAAAATGAAAAATAAACAAAAAGGGGCTGCAGCTTTCTCTCCCTTGGTGCTACCTTCAAGGAAGCTGCCATTTCCTGCGCAGATCTTGGTTCCCCTCAGATCTAAGAAAGAAAGGAAGGAAGAAGGAAAGAAAAAGAGGACCATAGCCAGGTGGTAGTGGCATGAGACTTTAACCCCAACCTCAAGAAGCAGAGGCAGGGAGATCTCTGTGAGTTCGAAGCCAGCTTGGTCTACAGAGCAAGTTCCAGGAAAGCCAGGGCTACACAGAGAAACCCGATTTCGAAAAATGGGAGTGGGGGGTGATCAAGAAATTCCTTCAGTGAAAGTCAGAACCAAGAAGAAATGCAGAGGCATCAACAGGTTGCAGAGAAGCTTTGAGGGCCAGGTTCTAAAGCCCGGAATTGGTCACGAGAACAGCAAAGAAACCAAGCACATGCCGCCCAGGGGCTCTGTGTGTTCCTGGTGCAGCACCAATGCTGTGTTAGACATGCCGCCCAGGGGCTCTGCATGTTCCTGGTGCAGCACCAATGCTGTGTTAGACATGCCGCCCAGGGCTCTGCATGTTCCTGGTGCAGCACCAATGCTGTGTTAGACATGCCGCCCAGGGCTCTGTGTGTTCCTGGTGCAGCACCAATGCTGTGTTAGACATGCTGCCCAGGGCTCTGTGTGTTCCTGGTGCAGCACCAATGCTGTGTTAGACATGCTGCCCAGGGCTCTGTGTGTTCCTGGTGCAGCACCAATGCTGTGTTAGACATGCTGCCCAGGGCTCTGCGTGTTCCTGGTGCAGCACCAATGCTGTGTTAGACATGCTGCCCAGGGGCTCTGCATGTTCCTGGTCCAGCACCAATGCTGTGTTAGACATGCTGCCCAGGGGCTCTGCATGTTCCTGGTGCAGCACCAATGCTATGTTAGACATGCTGCCCAGGGGCTCTGCATGTTCCTGGTGCAGCACCAATGCTGTGTTAGACATGCTGCCCAGGGCTCTGCATGTTCCTGGTGCAGCACCAATGCTGTGTTAGACATGCTGCCCAGGGCTCTGCATGTTCCTGGTGCAGCACCAATGCTGTGTTAGACATGCTGCCCAGGGCTCTGCATGTTCCTGGTGCAGCACCAATGCTGTGTTAGACATGCTGCCCAGGGCTCTGCATGTTCCTGGTGCAGCACCAATGCTGTGTTAGACATGCTGCCCAGGGGCTCTGTGTGTTCCTGGTGCAGCACCAATGCTGTGTTAGACATGCTGCCCAGGGGCTCTGCATGTTCCTGGTGCAGCACCAATGCTGTGTTAGACATGCTGCCCAGGGCTCTGTGTGTTCCTGGTGCAGCACCAATGCTGTGTTAGACATGCTGCCCAGGGCTCTGTGTGTTCCTGGTGCAGCACCAATGCTGTGTTAGACATGCTGCCCAGGGCTCTGTGTGTTCCTGGTGCAGCACCAATGCTGTGTTAGACATGCTGCCCAGGGCTCTGTGTGTTCCTGGTGCAGCACCAATGCTGTGTTAGACATGCTGCACAGGGCTCTGTGTGTTCCTGGTGCAGCACCAATGCTATGTTAGACATGCTGACCAGGGCTCTGTGTGTTCCTGGTCCAGCACCAATGCTATGTTAGACATGCTGCCCAGGGGCTCTGCATGTTCCTGGTCCAGCACCAATGCTGTGTTAGACATGCTGCCCAGGGCTCTGCGTGTTCCTGGTGCAGCACCAATGCTGTGTTAGACATGCTGCCCAGGGGCTCTGCATGTTCCTGGTCCAGCACCAATGCTGTGTTAGACATGCTGCCCAGGGCTCTGCATGTTCCTGGTGCAGCACCAATGCTGTGTTAGACATGCTGCCCAGGGGCTCTGCATGTTCCTGGTCCAGCACCAATGCTGTGTTAGACATGCTGCCCAGGGGCTCTGCATGTTCCTGGTGCAGCACCAATGCTGTGTTAGACATGCTGCCCAGGGCTCTGCATGTTCCTGGTGCAGCACCAATGCTGTGTTAGACATGCTGCCCAGGGCTCTGCATGTTCCTGGTGCAGCACCAATGCTGTGTTAGACATGCTGCCCAGGGGCTCTGTGTGTTCCTGGTGCAGCACCAATGCTGTGTTAGACATGCTGCCCAGGGGCTCTGCATGTTCCTGGTGCAGCACCAATGCTGTGTTAGACATGCTGCCCAGGGCTCTGCATGTTCCTGGTGCAGCACCAATGCTGTGTTAGACATGCTGCCCAGGGGCTCTGTGTGTTCCTGGTGCAGCACCAATGCTGTGTTAGACATGCTGCCCAGGGGCTCTGCATGTTCCTGGTGCAGCACCAATGCTGTGTTAGACATGCTGCCCAGGGCTCTGTGTGTTCCTGGTGCAGCACCAATGCTGTGTTAGACATGCTGCCCAGGGCTCTGTGTGTTCCTGGTGCAGCACTAATGCTGTGTTAGACATGCTGCCCAGGGGCTCTGCATGTTCCTGGTGCAGCACCAATGCTGTGTTAGACATGCTGCCCAGGGCTCTGTGTGTTCCTGGTGCAGCACCAATGCTGTGTTAGACATGCTGCCCAGGGCTCTGTGTGTTCCTGGTGCAGCACTAATGCTGTGTTAGACATGCCGACCAGGGCTCTGTGTGTTCCTGGTGCAGCACTAATGCTGTCATGTCTGACACATCTCACTGTGCTGAGAGCACTCATGCTTCCTCCAAGAATCCCAAAGCATGGTGGCCATCAACGTCACCAATCCCAAAGCCAGGGATTGTGGCTTTCTTCTACAGAGAAGAAAGTGAAGAGATGGCTCAGGCACACATTTCATTTGTGCTTAAATGGAACTGCAAGAGCTTAAAAGGTGGGGGTGGGGGAGACACACAAGGCCAAGGAGACAGCTATGCCCATGTACGGGTGGACTGAGAAGATGCCACAAAGTTGCCCTCTGTCCTTCTTGGCATGCATACCCACACACGGACTTTAAAAAAAAAATATATATATATATATATAAAATATATATCAGAGTCCTTCAAAGGATGAGAGTGATTCAAGAATTTCTTAAGAGCATATGGATGGGCCTAGTTGATGGCACCTGCCAATAATTCCAGTACCTGGGAAGTCTGAAATAGAACCACTAAATTACAGCCAGCCTGGGCTGTACGAGTCTGTGTCTATCTCTCTCCTACCTCCAAAAGATCATTAAGATGGTTTGGAAATCCAGAATTGCTCTCGCCTTTTGAGGGCTTCACAACCTTATCCAGGGACACTGAAGTTGAATCAAGGAGGCCAAATTGCTTGAATGAAACAGGGGAATAATAGTCAAAATACCTTTATCTTGCCAGGTGCAGTGGCCCACGCCTTCAACCCCAGCACTTGGGAGGCAGAGGCAGGCGGATCTCTGTGAGTTCGAGGCCATCCAGACCTACAGAGTGAGACCCTTCACAAAAACAAGATACCCACACTCTAATACTAGCCCTCTGACTGGTCGGCCCCACTGTCTGGAACTGAGCCTTCGGGAACTGATAGAAAGACCAGGACTAAGTTTCACTTGCTGGCTCACTACTACAAAACTCTGCAGTGCTTGTTTAGGGCAGCAAATGATGAAAGAGAGTAGTTAGTTCCTCTAAGGAAGGCAGGGATAGTGACAGCTCAGTATTTCGTTGCTCGTGCCGTGTGAAGGTTTAAAGGTCAGTCAGGTAGATCTGGCTGTATATACCTGTGGTGCCAGCAGCTGGGAAGTGGGGGCAGGAGAGTGAGAAGTTCAAAGTCATCTCCAGTTACATCAGGAGACCAGTATAGGGATACATGACCTTGTCTCAAAAAAAACAAAAAATGAATTCACCAGGCCCGCTCTACTGAGAAAGGTCGAGGCCAGCGTCAAGCGACCTGAGCGACCGGAGGAAGCCGTACCTTGATGACGCTGTCCTTGCAGTCCACCACGCGCTCAAACGTTTGACTGAGGATCTCGATGTCCTTGAGAAGTTCCCTGGTCTTGACTTCCCTTAGGACAGTTCTCCACTGTGTGTTGATCTTATTAAGATTCAGAGCGCTGTTGTGTTCTTCCTTGGCCAGCTTGTCCTGTGTGAGGGAAAAACACACCCATTTCAGCCAAGGCCAAAGGTCTACCTGGGTACAACGGATACCACCCTGACAAACACCAGCCCTCGAGCATTCTGAAGGGCCAAAGCTCTTGTCAACCAACACCCAGGGCTCGGATTGGTGATTTTCGATGGGAGTTTCCTTCAAGGTGAGACGTCAAAGCAGAAGACTTTCTAATGATCCCACTCCAGACGGGACAGCAGAATTTTCTTTTTTTTTTTTTTAAAAAAAAATTTAGTTAGCTTTATTTTATGTGGATTGGTGTGAAGGTATCAGATCCCCAGAAACTGGAGTTACAGACAGTTGTTAGCTGTCATGTGGGTGCTGGGAATTGAACTCGGGTCCTCTGGAAGAACAGCCAGTGCTCCTACCTGCTGAGCCATCTCTCCAGCCCCCCAGATTTTCAAGATAGCTGAATTTGGACACTTGACAGCACCTACTGTCCTAATTCCGGAGCTCAGCTGGTACTTCCAACTCTATTCCCCCTCTCCATGCTTCACAGAGAACTCCCTAGGACGAAAACAATGTAGCCGAGGACTTCGGAGGAGGCACGGGCGGGATGAAAATGAGTCAGTCAACAGTGACGCGACCTGGGCAACGGTGCCAGGGCATGGGAGGGGTGGGTATGGGCAAGACACAGTAAAGACAAGCATCACCTTCAAGAACTGTGTGAGAAGCCTCTCTTTCTTCTTGGCCGCCTCCTCCTCTGCCAGCAACTTCTGCTGAAATAAAAGCAGCTGCTCTTCGTCCGTCAAGGGTACCTTTGCCTTTTTCCCTTTTTTAGGCATGGCTGGGCCGGCGGACTGGATTCAGGCAAAGAGCCTCGGCCTGCCGCCACGGCCTGCTTGTGAGAAATTAGAAAGAAAACGCTCCCATAGACAGGGACCTTCTGGAACTAAGGTAATGGAGCCTTAGTTATACCTCAGTCCTCTGCCAAGAGAGCTCAGGCCGTCAACAGACGGCTCAAGAGTCGAACGACGCATCTTGTCTCCTAGCAACAAGGACCTTCGCTAAGACCGCTGCCCGTGTGAGAAATTGTAAGGTGAGCCCTATTTTGAAGCGCCCCCTGCACTCTGGAGGACCGCAGTCAGTTCTTGTGGAGAGGGCTTTTTATCATAAAAATCCTGCTCTCTCTCTTTTTAAAAAAAGCCTTCAAATATTTTTTTCTATTTTACTGTTTTATTTTGTGTATGTGTGTTTTGTCTGCATACATGGGCATGCCTGTTGCCTGCAGAGACCAGAAGAGGGTGTTGGATTCAGTGGAACAGGTCAAGACCACTCACACACATACTCAATCTTTTTTGAGGGTGGGTGTATCAGGTTTCTTTTGGGCCACCAACCAGCTCCCAAATCATAACACAAACACTCTTATACTTAGTTTAAATGCTTGGCTTAGTTTAGGCTTCTTTCTGGCTAGCTCTTTTAACTTAACCTGTTTCTCTTTATCTACCTTTTGCCTCCGGCCTTTTCACTTTTCTTTATTCTCTGTGACTTTCTTTCCTGCTTACTTCGTGGCTGGCTGGGTGGCTGACCTCTGGTGTCTCCCTCTCTTGACGTGTTCTTCATTTCTCCTCCTATTTATTCTCTCTCTCTGCCAGCCCCGCCTATCCTTTCTCCTGCCTAGATACTGGCTGTTCTTTACTAACCCAATCAGGTGCCTCAGGCAGGCAAGGTGAAACAAATGCCACACATCTTTTAATAACTATACAATAGCAGCATAGACAAATGTAACACACCTTTACACAGTTAAAGTAATATTCTGCAACATAAACAAATGTAACCTATCTTTACATAGTTAAAGTAATATTCTGCAACATAAACAAATGTAACATATCTTTACATAGTTAAAGTAATATTCCACAACAGGTGGGCCAGTGAGAAGGCTCAGTGGGTAAGGGAGTTGCTGCCAAGCCTGATGATCTGAGACCAACCACCAACGCCAGCTTCAAGGGCTCAAAATCCTTTCTGACCTCAGTGGACACTGGACTCATGTACACAAACACACATATACATAAAACATTTTAAATCTTTGTAAAATGGTCTCCTTGGAGGTGGAGAGATGGCTCAGAGGATAAGAGCACTGGCTGCAATTGTAGAAGGTCTGGATTCAGTTCCCAGCACCCACATGGCAGCTCACAACTGCCCATAATTCCAGTTCCAGGGGATCTGATTCCCACTCTGACCTCTGTGGGCACCCGGTACACACATGGTGCACATACATACACGCAGGCAAAACAGATGCACATAAAACAAATCAATCTAGAAACTGTCTTGAGACAGCATCTCATTGTGTAGCCCCAGATGGCCAGAAACTCACTATATAGTCCAGGTTGACCTCAGACTCATAAAAACCTGTTTGCCTCTGCCTCCCCGGTGCTGGCATCAAAGGTATGCATTACCACTTCTAACTTAAAGTTTCTTCAAGCGAAAAATTCTTTGGATAACAAAAAGAAATACAGCAGTGCGCGTTTCCCCATATAGACACCCGCAGCTGAAGGAGCAGCAGACCTCTCAAGCCACAGCCCGCCCTGCTCAGGCAGCCGGGTGCACTCTCCTCGACATGGCCGCACCTCTGTCTTCTAAGCTGCCTTGCTTTTCTGTTTAACCCATACAGTATCTTTACTTCACTCTGCCTGAAATTCTGTTCTGTGGTAGATGTGCCCACGAGGACCTGAGCAGAATTCCCTGTGACTTCACTGGAGACTCTTTAGGCTGTGCAGCCAGCATCCTCGAGTTATTCTGAAAATTAGATGGGATGTTCAGAGAACAAAGCACAAAGATGGAAAGCAGGTAAGGACTGTAACCCTAACTACTACTAATAAGAAGAGTAGTGGGGAGCTCTGGGGAAGTGATGCTGGTTAGACTCTCAGGAAAGTGAGCTCCTTTAGTTGGATTAGTGTCCTTAGCAGACAAAGAGACTAATCTGGAAGATGGTTTAGGCTTAAGAGCACTGGCTACTCTTCCAGAGAACCCAGGTTCAATTCCCAGCAACCACATGGTGGCTCACAACCACCTGACCCTTTCTTCAGCCTCCTCAGGCACCAGGCATGCTTGTGCAGACACACATGTAAGCAAAACACTTACACATTAAATAAGTGTTAAAAGACACTAAAAAACATTCAAGAAGAGAATGTAACAAATGATATTTTTTTGTGGCCTTTGAATACACCAGAAGACAGCCTTCCAAGACCTTCTAGATCCCAGATCTGTCACCACCATATTAACTTCTTGTTCTCTAGACTGTGAGAAATAAGTGGTCACTGTTTAAGCCACACTGTGTATTGTATTCTGTTCTTGCAGTGTGCGTTAAAATAGCTTCCCTTTGTCAGGGGAGGGGAGATTACTAGCACACACACGAAGGGTCACGTGGAATGGAGAAAAGGTTCTAAAACTACATTATGCTACACAGCTTGATATGTTTAGTAGCTTTTAAAAGGAATAAGACATGTTTGGCGTGTGTGGTCACATACACATTGCACAGGAGTAAGACATGTTTAGCGTGTGTGTGGTCACACACACACACTGCACAGGAGTAGAAGTTCAAGGACAACTTTCAGGAGTCAGTCCCAGGACTCGAGCCCAGGTGGTTGGTGGCAGACACAATTTACCCACTAAGTCATCTCACTGGCCCCTAGATTACCTCATCACTTCCCTTTTTTTTCACTGTTAACTAAGAATTTTAATTTATGTGCCATAGTATTTGGCCTTTCTCTTTTCACTCTTTGTTGCTCTTGTGTCCGGGGATGGAGTAGGGTTGTCTAGCATTTGCTCGGTAAGTGATACAACTTAAGTCACAGCCCTTCTGTGTTGTGTTCAAAGGGCCTTTGGGGATCTTAAACTCAGTAAGCTTGGTTTCTACCTATTTCCTAGTAGCTTTATTGTTCTTTCATATATATATATATGTTTATTTTATCTTATTACAGCATTCCAAACTGACCAAGATAACATCATCTCAACTTTTTTTAAATTATGAAAGTTTGGCCTTTGGTGTCTTCCGTGTTTGCACCTAAACCTTGATGTGTGATCTTGTGGTTTCATCTGTGCCTTGGGGGTATTTCCTCACTGTTCTGCCTTATTCCTTCCACTGTGAATCAAGAATCCACATGTGGCTGGGTTTGTGTTTACGGAGGAGAACGTACTGCTCTGGCCTCTGCATTTCTGAAAATAGGTACACAATTTGATCCACATGCTCATATTTGTGCAACACACACATGCATGAGATGGAAAACAAAATTCATGATTTTCCGTTTTTGTCTTTTTGAGGTGGGAGTCTCATGTTCAGGCTGGCTTTGAACGCATTATGTAGCTGAATCTAGCCTTGCCTCTCCTGATCCTCCTGTCTCCACCTCCCAAGTGCTGCGATTACAGGTGAGTGCCACCATGCCAAAAGACATTATTACCAAGGGACTAGCAGTTTAGCAGCAGAAATAACAAATACCTAATAATAAATATGCAGAAATCACGTCAATAACATTTTGAGCATTCACTGCATGCCGAGTGCTGACTTAAGTGTTATGTGTGCATTACCTAATGGGATTCTTACAGCAGCCCTGTGAAGTAAGTGCGGCTATTATTTTTATTTAACAGATGAGAAAAGTGATGCTTAGAGGCCTTTAGCTCAAGGCTACATCAGGAGAAGTTGGTCGGTTTGGATGGACCGAGAGGACAGGCAGCGTTAACGCCAGAAGAGTCAACCATCTTCACAAGGTACGTGGTATTCAATAACCTTTATGACCCTCCCTCCCAAACCCAGATTCTTCTCATAGCTTCGCAAATCTGCTCTAGGATGGATGCAGAGGCTCCTGTTTCCATGGTGATGGGGCGGCTGATACACTGCACGCCAAGTGTAGGCGATGCAGAGAATTGGCTCAGGATCGAAAGGTGTCGCAGCGGAACCCAGGGAAAAGAGGATCAATGAGAAAGCCAGGTCTGAGAGACGGGACCTCCCTGAAGCTCCAGATGAGCCTCCAGAGCTGTCTTGTCCCTGCCTCCCTAACTGCTAGCCTGGGACACCCGAACCCTGGGAAAGAAACACAGCCACTCCAGACTCAAGCCAGGTCACAGGCTGGAAGCCTGTCCCGTGGGGCGATCCTCTCCTTCCACCTCCCCTTTGCCTCGCAGCCCTTGGTTCCTGCGTGGCGATCTCGGTCTTGGACTCTCCCCGGGTCGATGGAGCTGAGCAGCCAGCAGGGGGCAGAGTCTCCCTCTGCGGAAGGACGCCTTAGAGGCTCGCACCCCCAGCTTCAGGGCTATTTTCAGCTGACAGGCTGCAAAGGCGCAGTAGGTGGATTTCAGGACAGGAGATGGGTGCTGGCAGGGGCTGGGAACCACTGAAGCACCGGACTTAAGCAGTGGGCCCCGCTGAGAAGACGGTACTTGGGGGTCACCAGACAGGGGGCTGAAATAATCAACGTTTAAAAATCTTCCCCTCAGTTTTCTTCGAGCTTTTTGTTGTTGTTGCAGTTTTTTCCCATTAAAAAAAAACATCCTAATGCGGGGGAGGCTTATTCATTCAGTGTTTATCGAGTATACAACTGTTACAGACAGATACAGCCATTCAGAACAAATATTTCTAAAATGTACAATGATTCTTAACCTTTTGTGAGCGGGAAGTGTCATATCTTTTTAAACAATTACTTATTTTTATGTAAATGGGTGTTTGGACTGCATGTGTGTTTGTGCAACATGTGTGAGCCTCGGATAACAGAAGAGGGCATCGGAGTTACAGGTGGTTGCGAGCAGCCATGTGGGCGCTGGGAACCAGACCCTGCTCCCCCTGGAAGAGCAGCCAGTGTACTTAGCTGATGAGCCATCTTACCAGACTCTGGATATCTTTACGGTAATTATGATAAGAAGGATATAGATTCTCCCCCAGAAAGAATATGCCATGAAATTAAAAACATTTCATGCGAGATTGGACACCTTATAAACCCCTCCCTGTCTTGTATGAAATGGCTTATTTGAAACAGAAGAAAAATCAATCGTTGCTCTGAGTGCCCACCCAGTTCCTGACTGCCTGTGTGTGTGTGCATGAGTGTGTGTGTGTGCGTGCACATGTGTGTGTGCTCCTGAAGGTAGATGTTGCAGGAGAACATGGGTCAGGGTTGTGGAATATTGATTTAAGATGTGTTATATTCATTTATGCGTGGAATATTCATTATGTGTGGAATATTTGTTTAATGATGCAAAGATGTGTTGTATTCTTTTATGTTGCATTTGTTTAACTCTATAAATCTGTTTACTTTGCCTGCCTAGAACATCCGATTAGTCTAATAAAAAGCTGAACGGCCAATAGCGAGGCAGGAGAAGGGATAGGTGGGGCTGGCAGGCAGAGAGAATAGAGATCTAGGGAAGAGAGCGAGGAGTGAAGAAAGGAGGAGAGGAAGATGCCAGTGGCCAGCCGTCCAGCCGCATGGCCAGTCATGAAGTAAGAAGGAAAGAGAGATATACAGAATAAAAAAAAGGTAAAAATCCCAGAGACAAAAGTTAGTTAAAGAGAAATGGGATAATTTAAGTTAGAAAAGCTCGCTAGAAAACTAGTCAAGCTAAGGCCAGGCATTCATAAGTAAGAATAAATATTTGTGTATTTATTTGGGAGCTGGTAGTGGACCCCTAAAAAAAAAACAAAACCCAAACCAACTACAGGCCGGGTGGTAGTGGTGGCAGTGCAGGCCTTTAATTGTAACACTAGGGGGGCAGAGACCTGTGGGTCTCTAAGTTCAAGGCCAGCCTGGTCTACAGAGCGAGTTTAGTACAGCCAGGGCTACACAGAGAAGATGGGCTACCCTGTCTTGAAAAAAAGAAAAAAAAGAAAAGAAAAGAAGGATGGGATGTGGTGACTTGTGTTTACAATCCAGTCACTCAGAAGGCTGAGGCAGGAAGAGAGCTTCCTAAAGCTACTTTGTGCTACCGAGGAAGTTCAAGACCAGTCTAGGCATGAGAGCCAGACTCGGTCTCAATATTTTATTTTATTTTATTTGTGGTGAGGATGAACCTCAGGTAGAGTACTTGTTTATCTGTATAAGTCAAAGGGTCCAAATCCCAGTACCAGGAAAAGAAAGAAAGAAGAGGAGAGGAGAGGAGAGGAGAGGGGAGGGGAGGGGAGGGGAAGAGAGGGGAGGAAAAGGAAAGGAAGGGAAGGGAAGCCGCTAGAGGCTGAATTAGTGGGGAAGTACAGAATGCGTGAGGATGGGGCTGGAGCAGAATCAGGGAGGTGCTGAAGGGTCCTCCTGAAGAAGCCTGCGTTCTGTCCTTAGGAGCTGAAGTAATGGGTGCTACAGAGGCAGAGTGGATGGCAGCTGGAGGACAGACAGAGATAGCTGTGCATCTGGCCGCACACGTGCTAAGGAGGCTGGAAGCGACCACAGCGTGTGAGTCTTCCTGCCTTCTCCTGCTCCACTCCAGGGCTTAGCCAGGGGCTGTGGTGTGACATTCCCACACACGCACAGCAAGGAATGATCAGACTAGGGTAGAGAGCACTTCTATCACCCTGATGGCCAAACTTCTTGGGAAGTTTTTGTTTTTGTTTTGAGACATGTAGCTCTCGCTGGCCTGAAACTTGTCCTGTAGGCCAGGCTGGCCTCATATCTACAGAGATCTACCTGCCTCTGCCTCTGCCTCTGGAGTGCTGGGGTTAAAGGCAAGGCCTGACTTTTTGTACATATTTATGATATGTGTATAAGTGTTTAGCCTGCATGCATGTGTGTATGTATACCATATGAATGCCTGGTGCCCATGAAGGCTAGGATAGGGCACTGGACCCCCTAGAACTAGAATGGCAGGTGGTCACACGGGGACTGGGAACGAAATCCAGGTCTTCTGCAAGAGAAACGGGTAGAAATACATGATTTCTGAGGGGAGGGAGTTGTGATGGTTATTCTTGGTTGTCAACTTGACTACATTTGGAATTAACTAAAAACCAAGTGGGTTTTATACCTGTGAGAGATTTTTTTCTTAATTAAATCCCTTGAAGTGGGAACACCCACTTTTAATCCAGATTAAAGGGTAGCTGCCCCTCTAATCTGGGCCACACTTTCTGCTGGCAGCCTGTAAATAGGTTGTAGAAGAAGGAAGTTGTTGCTCTTTGTCTTCTTGCTCTCACTGGCAAGTCCATTCCTCCACGGGCATCAAGCCTACCTCTTTGGGATTCTGGCCTATACCAAGAACCAGTTAAAACATCCAGCCCATGGACTGAGCTTCTGCTGAACCTCAATGGTGAGCCTCCATTGATAGACAGCCATTATTGGATGATCTAGACCACAGCCTATAAGCCGTTCTAAAAGCATTCCATATCTATCTGTCTATCTATCTATCTATCATCTATCTATCTATCTTCTATCCATCTATCTATCTATAGATTTAGAAACATGTAGATATGGATACCTTCATTCTGTAATCTCTGTTCCTCTAGAGAACCCTGGCCAATTCAGCAGTTGTGTGTCCGTATTTGTGTTAGGTGCACTTGTGCACCCATGTGTGTGCAAGCCAGAGGACAGCCTCAGTTGTCATCCCTTAGTCACTTTCTTCCTTGACTTTGAGGCAGTCTTGCGTTGGCCTGATCTCAGCAGGAAGGCAAGGCTCCTTAGACCCACGTTCTCATGTCTGCAAGCAAGCACCTCGCCAGAGCTGCCACCCCAGCCACCAATATCTATTAGATTGTAACCCAAAGCATACACTAAATAAGGCACAGATGTATATAACTAGATATGTGCATTTATCTTCTAAAGTGCCCTGGAACACTAAGTACAATGTGCTTAAAGATTGTCAGCCAGGCGGTGGTGGTGCACGCCTTTAATCCCAGCACTCAGGAGGCAGAGGCAGGTGGACCTCTATGAGTTCGAGACCGGCCTGGTCTACAGAGGGAGTTCCAGGACAGCTAGTGCTACACAGAGAAACTCTGTCTCCAAAAACAAACAATGCCAGCAGCTAAGAGTATTTGTTGCCCTGGACATAAATTAAATTCCCACATGGCAACCCACGGTTATCTTTAACTCCAGTTCCTGGGGCTCCATTGGCCCCTTCTGGTTTCTATGGGATATGTACACAGTGTACAGGCATACATGCAGGCAAAACACCAGTATACATAAAATTAAATTAAATCTAAATTAAAAATTTCCAGAATATGTAAAACACCCATTCAAATAAAATAAAATTTAAATAAATAAATTAATAAATGACCCATCAGGATACACAAATAGATCTCCCTGTCCATTGCGGTCTGACATGTGAAGTACATACTTGGGGGATTGTCACGAGCTGTCCCTTCTACCAGGAATGTCCTTTTCTCTGATTGTTCCTGTTGTTGAAACCCTAACATCCTTTAGATCTCAGGCTAGCCTTACTTGTCCAGAGCTGTCACCCAGGCTAAAAGAGCTAGCCAACTCCTCTCTCCCAGGTACTCAATATGACCTTTGTCCCTGTCTTTTCTGGTTTGCATTTTTTGTTTGCCTATTTTCTATAGGTTGTTTTTCTGGTTTTAAAGTGCTTTGTTACACTCTATGTATGTATGCATGTATGTATGTATGGACAGGCAGATGGGCTGACAGGCAGGCGGACGGACGGATGAGCAGATGGTCGGGTGGACGGATGGGCAGATGGATAGATGGATGTTGTGGTGCGGGCACAGACTGCCTCAGAGCTCATCTGTTGGTCGGAGGACAACCTTCCAGAGTCAATTCTCTGCTTCCACTAAGTAGATTCTAGATATCACAGTCGGGTCTTCGGGCTTGGCAGCAGATGCCTTTACCAGCTAAGCCATTTCATGGCCTTACCGATTGCCTTTCTACCCCACTATGATTAGGTGAACTTCTTGGGGACAGGGACCCATCAGTTTCATGTCAGGACACAGGAGCTCAGGGTTTGATGGAGTGAAGAAGGGACCTTGATTGGCTCTTGTTTTCGGCCTCAGCATCCCCTCATGAACTCCAGACTCAGAGTCAGCATAATGGGAAGGGCAAAGAGGTCAGGCTAGTTACCTACAATCCTGTCCCCCAGATACCGGAGAAGGGCAGAGAGCAAACCATGGACTGGCTGACTGAGGTCCAGCCAGACACAACGACGACAGCCACACTAGTGGACTTGCTGGGTGTCGTATGCTCTGCCTCTATGTGCGTTACTCCTCAGTCCTAGGGGTGGGGGGAGGGGGAATCAGAAGGGATGCTTCAGAGTAAGATGGCGAATTTCACTTCAGAGGCAGCCAGATTGTATTCGAAACCTGACTATGAGACTTGTATAGAAAGAGGCTGAGAACCCATGCCAGCCCGTGGTCTGCTTGGAATCCAGCCCCTCTGAGTCACTAATTGGGTGCCCTTGGATAAACTGCTTTCCCACTCCATAGATTTTTGTTTCTTAATGTCTCTGATGTTACTTTGTGCTTTCCCTGTATGACCCAGGAGGCCTTCCTGGAGATAGGGAATCTGAAGCAAACTGGGACTCTCCAGCTGGCTCCCTTTCCTCTCCACCCGAGGGCTCTGGCGGAAGTTCAGGGGAGGATGGCAGGCCCTGCTTTCAGCAGGCTGAGGTCCAAGCCTTCCTAACCTGCGACCTTAGACAAGCCACTGTTTGGGCTCCTTTAGTTCCGCAGCAAAAGTCCAAATTTTTGCAGCTAGGGCAGGGACCTTGTCCTGGTGGCTCAGCCTCAGTGTCCCCAACCTGAAGGAGAGAGTTAAAATTGCTACTGAGAGTCCTAAGCTTTTTTGTTTTGTTTTGTTTTGTGAGCTGAGGCTCCTATCCAGGACCTATGTCCAACTCTGTTACATGTGTGTGCACATGAGAATATGCACATGTGAGTGTGAAGGTGCGCATATGTATGTGTCTTAAATGATGTGCTAGTGAGTTTTCTGTCAATGGCACAAGTTAGAGTTATTATAGAAGGAGGGGCATCAACTGAGAAAATACCTCCCTAAGATCAGCTCATAGGCAGGCCATTGGGCATTTTCTTAATTAGTGATTGATGGGGGAGGGCCCAGCCCGTTGCGGGTGATGCCATCATTGGGCAGGTGGTCCTGGGTTCTATAAGAAAGCAGGGTGAGCAAGCCATGGGGAGCAAACCAATAAGCAGCACCCCTCCATGGTCTCAGCATCAGCTCCTGTCTCCAGGTCCCTGCCCTGTTTGAGTTCCTGTCCTGACTTACTCCGTTGATGAACAGTGATGTGGAAGTGTAAGTCAATAAACCCTTTCCTCCCCAGCTGCTCTAGTCATGGTGTTTCATAGCAGCCATAGCAGCCGCGACGGAGACAAAAGGCTCCTGGGAATCAAACAGCTCCAGTGCTTGCAGGCCCTTTACCCACCGAGCCTTCTCCCCAGACCCACCCTGTCATTCTTTTTAAAGATTTGATCTTATATGTAGGAGTGTTTTGCCTATGTGAATGTCTATGAACCCTGTGCATGCCTGGTAATTGTGGAGGCTAGAACAGGGCCTAGAATCCCCCAGAACTAGAGTTATGGATGTTTAAGAGCTACTGTGTGGGTACTGGGAATGGAGCCCCAGTTCTCTCTAAACCCCTGGGTCATAGAGGCTAACAGATAACTCTGTTACTCTTAAGTGGTTTTTTTTTTTTTCTTAACCTTTTCTTTCTTTATTTTCATACATCCCAGGCTGGCCTCAAACTCAGCAAGTAGCTGAAGGTAACCCTTATGCTTCTGATCCTTTTGCCTCCATCTCTTAAGGCTACGATTACAGCCATTAATCCAGCACACAGTAGGGATCCGGCCAGGGCTTACTGTGTGCCAAGCCATCACTCTAAGTCCGAGCGACAGCCTCAGTCCCCAAGAGCTTTCTTTCCCTCATCTGGTTTCCTCCAGACCAAATAGCAAAACTCCCATGTTATGCTTTCACAAGGGTCTCAGTCCACCACCAGCCCCCTCCCCTAACAATATGCTGCTGGGGTCAGCTCCATGACCCTGGCTAAACTGAACTGAGACAAAGCTGAGAAACAGCCTTGTGTCCTAAGGCCCCAAGACTTGGATGCTAACGTTTTGTTTACAAATCCTTTGCCCCTGAGAGCCTGGGCTAGGCGCTCTGGAGTGACTCCACTCAGACCTCCTTTTGAACTCGGTACCTTTGGTACTGTTGTATTGATGATGACACCTGAATTCATCTGATAGGTGTAGGGTCCTCTCTTTGTCCCACTCCACGGCACTGGCTTTGAATAAGCCACAGACCGTAGAGATAGTCGCCTTTCTGAAGGGAGGACTTAGGCCACAGTGTGGAGAGGTTTTAGGAGCAAAACGAGCTGGCAGGCAATACAGGGGTGTGAGAAATAAAACCCTGAGACAGCAGTCACAACCAAATGTCTCAGTGCTGACTGATGGGAGTGGCAGAGGCATGGGAGGGGGAGCAAACCAGAGGTTCAGACTTATTTATTTCATGCATTTGCACGTTTTGCCTACCTGTATTCTATGCACCATCTGCTTGCCCGCTGCCTGTGGAGGTCAGGAGAGGGGTGTTGGGTTTCTGGAACTAGAATTACAGATAGTTGTGAGCAACCATGCAGGTGCTGGGTACCAAACCCAGGTCCTCCACAAGAGTAAGTGTCCCTAACCACCGAACCATCGCTGCAGCCCCGGGTATTTTCTTTTATTTTGTTTTAGTTTTTCCTTTTTCTTTTTCTTTTTGGTTTCTCTGTAGTTTTTGGAGCCTGTCCTGAAGCTCAATCTGTAGAAGACCAGGTTATCCTCAAACTCACAGAGATCCGCCTGTCTTGGCCTCCTAAGTGCTAGGATTAAAGGCATGGACCACCACCGCTGGATGGAACTTTCTTTCCTTCTCTTTCTTTTCTTCTTCTTTCTTTGCTTGTTTTCATTGTTGTTTAAGACAGGCTCTCATGAATCCCAGGCTGACCGGAGGCTAACCGTGAACATCTGACCCTCCCGCTTCCCACATCTGACCCTCCTGCCTCCCCACATCTGACCCTCCTGCCTCCCCATTCTGAGTGCCGGGATTTTAGGCTTGTGCCACCACACCCATATAAACAGAGGAATTTCAGCAGAATGCAATAATGTGTCATGGGGCCACAGGGATGAAGTCCGGTCAGGGGAAGAAATGCCCCAACACCCACGCCTGAGAAGTGGAAGGCCGGAAGGTGCTACCGTGTGAGCTGTGTTTATTCTTTCCACGTCTAAAAATACAAGCAAAGGAAACACGCACATTCACTTGAGGCAACCTGACCAGAAGTGGCCACAGCAACAGCTGAGAAATGAGACAGGAATTAAAGAATTTCAGGAACTCAGTGACCTGAGCCTGGAAATTCCACCCTGTGATGTGTGTGTGACCGGCTCTTGGAACTGCAGGCTTCCCATCAATATCAGACGAGTATTTTCCAGCAGCCTGGGCAGGGCAGAGAAGAAACCAGAAGGTGGGAAAGGTGGCCCTCTGCCAACCATGTCACCTCCTGGGGTGGTGTGGATGGATTCCGTGGACAGCCCTGAATTTAGCCAACTGTTAATAGAGATGCCTGACGCTACCACCACAAACTCTTACTGCCCATTCATCAAACATCAACAATCTCTCTTCTCTCTCTCTCTTTCTTTTTTTTTGTTTTGTTTTGTTTTTTTGAGACGGGGTTTCTCTGTAGCTTTGAGACTGTCCTGGAACTAGCTCTTGTAGACCAGGCTGACCTCGAACTACTACAGAGATCCACCTAGATCCACCTACCTCTGCCTCTCAAGTGCTAGGATTAAGGCACGTGCCACCACCACCCAGCTAAACATTAACAACCGAAGAAATATCATCTCCACTTGACTGTTGACACAGAGGCTCAGAGAGGTTTTTTAAAAAGTGCCCAAGATCTGGCCAACAGCAGTACCAGCCCCTTACTAAGCTGGCAATCCATTTTAAGGGTCAAGTGAAAGCCTGGAACCCGGGGGGGGGGGGGGCATTATAATGAACTTATATACACATTTCATATTTTACTTGGAGGGACTTTTTCCATGAGTCCCTAAGACCATTAGTTAAGGAACCTGTATAGAAAGGCCATTGAATTCCTCCCCACCCTTCCCTTCCCCCATCGTCCCAGGAAACAAGCAGCAGTAAACTCATCCAGGGGTCTTCTAGGCAGCCTGTCACCCCCAGTAACCTCTGCCATCCTGGGCAAGGCTTTGCTGAGTAGGTCCGGGAGGTCTTCCCGGCCAGGGTGAACCAGGGATAGAAGTGGTGGGTGGGAGGGAGTGGGCCAGGAGAGCCACTGTGGACTCTGGGGAGCAGCCTGAATTGTGCTGTTCTGGAGGACAGAGCTCTTCCCTCGCCCCCTCAGGCTATCCTTTTCTGGCTGAGATTTGGAATTGCCCAGCCTAGGAGAGATGAAGGCCTCCTCCCTTAATTAAATGCCCAGAGGTTGCTATGGAAACCAGCGCTTCCAAATCCTGGTCAGACAATGGGGAGAAGAGCTGTCTAGGCCTAGACAAGTGAAGCTTCGGGAGGCCTCACTGGTGGCAGAGGTGGGGGCCACATGGTGAGGGATAAAACGGGGTGCCAACTAAAAAAAAGCCTGAAAAAAACCTTTCTCCCCCTACCTGAAAGTGTGGGAAGAGGCCTCTGAGAGCCAAAGAAGGGGTCTGTCTGAGATATAACCCTCCTGGGAAGAAGGGGAGGGGGCCAAGAAGGGGTGTGTCTGAGGCTTAACCCTCCTGGGAAGCAGCGAGGGCAAGCTACAGTCCAGCCCCTTTCAGAACTGAACACTTCTTTTGTTTCTAGAGAAAGCCGGCCAAGTTGGCAAACAGAAAGGAGAGGCCAGAGGGCAGACAGCTCAGCGATAAGGCCCGGGACTGCAAAGAGCTGAGTAACACAGCCAGGAGAGCCCGGTTCTCCCAAGTCCCTGACAAACAACTGCAGCACTCCTGCATCCATTGACTGAGGCCCAGGACACCCGTGGGTGACAGATACACTCCTTTGCAGAAGCTGTGGTCTTTCTCCCTGCTTCTCCTTAGGATTCCTTTGCTCTCTAGCTTGAGCTTCTCTCTAAAGGCTGAGGTAGTCCTCTCTTCATTAAATTCCAGTCCTGTTGCTAGGAACGTCAGACAGCCTTCAAGGACTTCTGTGGGCCATGGGTGTTTTTACCTCAGTCAAGAGGAAAGATCTCATTTTGGAAACATTGCAACATTACAGTGCCTTTGTGCCAGGACAAGGACAGTCCCCACAGACAACAGCCTCTCACCTGAGGCCCGGCTGTAGGACAGTCCTCACAGACAACAGCCTCTCTCCTGAGGCCCGGCTGTAGGACAGTCCTCACAGACAACAGCCTCTCACCTGATGCCCAGCTGTAGGACAGTCCTCACAGACAACAGCCTCTCACGTGATGCCCGGCTGTAGGACAGTCCTCACAGACAACAGCCTCTCACCTGAGGCCCGGCTGTAGGACAGTCCTCACAGAGAACAGCCTCTCACCTGAGGCCCGGCTGTAGGACAGTCCTCACAGACAACAGCCTCTCTCCTGAGGCCCGGCTGTAGGACAGTCCTCACAGACAACAGCCTCTCTCCTGAGGCCCGGCTGTAGGACAGTCCTCACAGACAACAGCCTCTCACGTGATGCCCGGCTGTAGGACAGTCCTCACAGACAACAGCCTCTCACCTGAGGCCCGGCTGTAGGACAGTCCTCACAGAGAACAGCCTCTCTCCTGAGGCCTGGCTGTAGGACAGTCCTCACAGAGAACAGCCTCTCTCCTGAGGCCCGGCTGTAGGACAGTCCTCACAGACAACAGCCTCTCTCCTGAGGCCCGGCTGTAGGACAGTCCTCACAGACAACAGCCTCTCACCTGATGCCCGGCTGTAGGACAGTCCTCACAGACAACAGCCTCTCACGTGATGCCCGGCTGTAGGACAGTCCTCACAGAGAACAGCCTCTCACCTGAGGCCCGGCTGTAGGACAGTCCTCACAGAGAACAGCCTCTCACCTGAGGACCGGCTGTAGGACAGTCCTCACAGAGAACAGCCTCTCACCTGAGGCCCGGCTGTAGGACAGTCCTCACAGAGAACAGCCTCTCACCTGATGCCCGACACTTCTGGGAGCTTAACTGTTCACAACCTTTTGTTTATGACCGACTTTTCTTCCTTCCTTCTTTCCTTCTTTCCTTCTATCCTTCCTTCCTTCCTTCCTTTCTTTTTTTCTTTCTTTCTTTCTTATTTTTGAGATAGGGTTTCTCTGTGTAACAGCTCTGGCTGTCCTGAAACTTGATTTATAGACCAGGCTGGCCTGGAACTTACAGAGATCCACCTGCCTCTGCCTCCCTAATGCAAGGATGAAAGGAGTGAGCCACTATGACCAGTTTGATCTTGTTTTATAATGAACTTATATACACATTTTGTATTTAACTTGGAGGGGGTTCTTAAAAGCCCTTTCATTAAGGAACCTTGATAGAAAAGCCCATGTTGAATTATCTCTTACCCATACTTCACCCAGGGTCTCATTTGGCCAGGCTGGCCCCAAACCCCATATGCAGCTGAGGATGACCTTGAACTTCTGATCCTCCCTCCTCAAACTCCTGTGTGCTGAAGTTATAGGGACGAGCCCACCTCATCTACTGGGAGTAGAGCCCAGGGCTCATGCTTGCTAGCTAGGCAAGCGCCCTGTCAGCTGAACTTCGACCTCAGCCGCCAAATGACATTAATTTGTTTTTGTCATGAGAGAACCCGAGAGAATGTTAGATAGGGCTAGCATCTCTCAAGTCCTAAAGTGGCAAAGCTGGGATTGAAACCCGACTCGGTCATTTTTCTTGCTTCACAAGCTCCTTGGAGACTTCTGAGTGGGCCCACTCTGTTCCGATCCCTTCATCTCCCACTCAGTGTTACCTAAATACTTCTGTAGAAGCAGTTCCCAATTCCAAGCTGGTTATTTAAAGAGTTTATGTATAACTTGACTGTTTGGAAGAAAAACACATTTTTCAGAGACAAAAAAAAAATGTTAAATGGACCCAAAAAGGCCACTTGACCTAGAATACAACTGACAGTGGTACATCTTGTCCAGGACAAGCCTGGAGTCTCAAATAATAACACTGTTTCCTCGAGAAATATATCTGGTTACACGGTGAGAAAGAAACCCTTTCTTCTCCCTCATCTATGGACCTACTTTCTACCCAGTAGGATGTTTTGGGGGAACAATGTAAATGTGGGTGCTGACCCAGGGAAAATTGTTAAAGAAGGGACCAGGGGACAAAGGGTTAAGTAACTATGGTCCTAGAACTGAAAAAAAATCGATAGGTGGGTTTGGAAAACCTTAGACAATGGTGGGGCAACCATGGTAAACTGTTAGGGGGAAAGATACAGACAATCAAGCAACAGCACCAGGGCAGAGGTGGGAGTGGAAGAAGCCCTGAGGATGTGACAGAGGGAGGAAGTCCGGGGTAGCTGTGAACCGCCGATGTGGTGTTTGAATAGGAATGCCACCCCACAGGCTCATATGTTTGAATGCTTGGTCATTAGAGAGTGGCACTACTTGAGAGGGATTAGGAGGTGTGGCCTTGCTGGAGTTGGTGCGGCTTTGTTGGAGGATGTGTGTCACTGGGGGTGGGCCTTATGATTTCAAATGTTCTGGAGTCAGGCCCAGCGGTTCTCTCTTCCTGCATACCCATCCAGATGTAGCACTTCCAGCTACTTCTCCAGCTCTATGTCTACCTGGGTGCTGCCATGTTTCCCACCATGATGACAGTAGGCTAACCCTGTAAAACCGTAAGCAAGCCCTAATTAAATGCTTTCTTTTATAAGAGTTACCGAGATGATGGTGTCTCTTCACAGCAGTCAAACACTGACTAAGACAGACAAGGGCCAATGGCGCAGATCCACGGGAACTGGGAAAACCTTCCTCTGTTGGATCAGAGTATAATGTTGACAGAGCATCTAGAAAGTAACCCCTGTGGCCCTCTCCTTCCGGGATGTTTGCAGCCTGAGACTGCTGCCCTACAGAGGCCTCCCAGGGACACTAGTCAGCCCCTCTTTCTCATGCTGGACATAATAAACACACTGAGGTGCTGGGTTTTTTTTTAAAGATTGATTATTTATTATGTATACAGTATTATGTCTGCATATATGCCTGCAGGCCAGAAGAGGGGACCAGATTTCATTACAGATGGTTGTGAGCCACCATGTGGTTGCTGGGAATTGAACTCAGGACCTCTGGAAGGGCAGTCAGTGCTCTTAACCACTGAGCCATCTCTCCAGCCCAAGGTTCTGGGTTCTTGTATAGTTGGTGCCACTCCATCTGAGAAAGCACTACCACACGATCCCCCAGCTTTTCTGTCACGTGCCCATGTCTTCATCCCCTTATCGCTTCAGTCTAGATTCCATGACCAAGCCATTCTGGACAGACTGGAGTGACCACAGGGTGTGTGTGAATCTTCCTGCTCCACTCCAGCCAGGGCTTAGCCAGGGGCTGTGGTGTGACATTCCCACACACGCACACAGCATGAAATAATCAGACTAGGGTAGACAGCACATCTATCACTGTGATGTCCAAAGATTTCTTGGAAACTTTTTGTTTCTGTTTTGAGACAGAGTCTTACTATGTAGCTCTGGCTGGCCTGAAACTTGCCCTGTAGACTAGGCTGTCTTCACACTCACAGGAATCTGCCTGCCTCTGTTTGCTTTTTGCTTGGTGATGGGATTAAAGGATTTCACCACCACACCTGCCTGCCCCAACCACTTTTTTTGAGATGAGATTTGATATGTAGCTCAGGCTGGCTTCAAACTTGCGGCCGTCCTGCAGCCTCCTTAGCGCATGTGCGGGCAGATGCATGGCTACCTCTGTCTGTCCTCCAGCTGCCATCCACTCTGCCTCTGTAGCACCCATTACTTCAGCTCCTAAGGGACAGAACGCAGGTTTCTTCAGGAGGACCCTTCAGCACCTCCCTGATTCTGCTCCAGCCCCACCCTCAAGCATTCTGTACTTCCCCACTAATTCAGCCTCTAGTGGCTTCCCTTCCCTTCCTTTCCCTTCTCTCTTCCCTTCTCTTTCCCTCCTCTCCCCTTCTTTCCTTCTTTTCCTGGTACTAGGACTTGAACCCCATGCTTTGAACAGCTAAACAAGTACTCTAGCTGAGGTTCATCCTCAGCACAAAAAAAAAAAAAAAAAAAAATTGAGACAGAATCTAGGTCTCTTACCTAGACTGGTTTTGAACTCCCTCTATAGTCCAAGCTGATTTTGGGTATTTATCTTCTTGCCTCAGCCTTCTGAGTAGCTGGGATTACAAGCACAAGCCAATATATGCGATTCTTATTTTCATTTTGCTTCTCCTTCTACACCTATTTTCACATAGACACACACACATACACACACAGACACACAGACACATAGACACACAGACACATAGACACACACACACATACACACACAGACACACAGACACACAGACACATAGACACACACACACATACACACACACACACCATACTGTTTCTCAGGCCTCCATCTTTTACTTCCAAGCCATGTTCTTCTAGATTCTAGAGTCTGGAGCAGCCCTTCTACTCTGAGCAGCTCCCAGTGTACTATCACTGACCTCCTTTCTAGCTCAGCATTGTCTCTCACAGGGTGTTTTTGTGGGGATTCTCCTCTGGATGAGCTTCCCTTATGCTGACTCAGTAGATGTCGGCAATAGGCCCAGCTCCCAGGAAGGGGAACAGGGAAGTACTTGGGGGAAAGTGCAGCCCCTGGCAGTGGCCACTGGGCGGGCATTCAGCAATGCTTTCCCCCTGTTGAACATAAGCCATTTCACAAGACCAGAACCAGGCCAGGCCAATCCATGACCATGACAGATGAAGACGGAAAGATGATCTCCCTGTAACCAAATCTGAACAGAAACAAAAATAAGAACATGGGGGCTGGAGAGATGGCTCAGAGGGGAAGAGCACTGGCTGTTCTTCTGGAGGTCCCGAGTTCAATTCCCAGCAACCACATGGTGGCTCACAATCATCTGTAATGAGACCTGGTGCCTTCCTTGCCAGCATTGTATGCTTAATAAATAAATAAATCTTTAAAAAAAAATAAGAACATGTTCAAAGGCAGTGGTGGCGCATGCCTTTAACACCAGGAAGAAGGCAAGTTGATCTCTGTAAGTTCGAGGCCAGCCTGGTCTACAGAGCGAGTTCCAGGACAGCCAGGGCTGTTACACAGGGAAATCCTGCTTGTAAAACAAAAACAAACTAATAGAAGAACATGTTGAAGCCACAAGGGAACACGCACCTGCCCTGGCTAGTACAGCTCCTCCTCTGTAAGCCACAGCTTTAGCCCATGTCACTCCGCCACCACCTCAGTACAGTCATTTCTCACAGGTCCAACCAGAGAAAACCCCACCACCTTGATTTCACCCTCAGATAATCAGAATTCAGTTCAAACTCCTAGTCTGTCATTACAGCAAACATTGGTTGTGCCACGCTCTGCCGCGGTGTGTGTCCTTGTTGCACTGAGTCAATAAACCCAGTTTTGTTCCCTTTGCCAGTGTCTGCTGGTTGCCTTTGGCTAGAGAACATTCGCAGTCTAGAACACTGAGTGGAAAAGAAGGAAGGAAGAAAACAAAGAGTAGGTATACATCTGTGTGTTCCTCTGGGGAGCAACCCAGTAGGTGTACATCTGTGTGTTCCCCTGGCGAGGAACCCAATAGGTATATGTCTGTGTGTTCCCCTGGGGAGGAACCCAGTAGATGTACGCCTGTGTGTTCCCCTGGGAGCAACCGGTATCATTGCCTTTGAAATGAGGTTTATGGTAATGAAGCAGCGGATTTCCTTCCAAATTCTGTTCCCAGGCAAACTTCTCTACTCCTGACCCAGTACTGTCTGCTTCTGACAGGATTCTCCAGTCCTGGGCCATGCTCAAGCACCCAAAATCCACCCCAGCCCCTGACCCCCATCCTGTGTCAGAACTGAGGCCCAGGTTAACCACCTACCAGCTTTGATGATAGTTCTCTAACTAAATCCCCAATACTCTGCCTTCTGGTGGTCTAAGTATCCAGTAGGCTACTTGCAAAGGTTTTTTCTTTGAAGGACGGAGACTTCTGGATAAGGAGAAGTGACAGCTCCCCATCGTGGAGTGTAAATCTTGAGCTCTGTTCAAGGACAGGGATCTTCAGACACCTAAGACACAGGAGGCAAGGTACCTGGGGGGCTTTTGGCAAGAGTCCCTAGGGCAGAGAAGGTGCTGGGCTTGTGAATTCTCTGGTAAAGTTAGGGTGAATTTTAATTTGCTACTGCCCGGAACATCTTTGTGTATTATGCTTCTGTCCCAGAATGGGAATGTTATCACAGTAATCGGAACCCGAAAAACGATAAAGACGGTTCTGGGCTTTGAGCTCATGGTTCTCTCTCTCTCTCTCTCTCTCTCTCTCTCTCTCTCTCCCTTCTTCCCTCCCTCCCTCCCTCCCTCCCTCCCTCCTTCCTTCCTTCTCTCTCTGTCTGTAGAAATATTACTCAGAATTGTGTCTTAAAGTGTGTTCTCTGGGGCTTGTCCCTTGGAGGAGTGTAAGGGCAGAATGAGCCCCAGAACACACCCCAATTCTAACTCCACTAAGAGACGATTCATTTCCATCTTTATGTATTAAGACTCTTTACAAGATTCATTTTAAAGAATTAGCTTGTGGGTTCAAGTGACGCAGAGAGCGGGACTGGGGTAAAAGTACCCCTAACTTGTAAACGACCCTGTTGGAGACACAGTCTGTAAAATCCCGAATGCAGTGATGTGAGCAACCTGGTTCCTTAAACACAACAACAACAACAAAACAGAAAAGCAACAAGTTGCAGACTGGTGAGATGCTCAGCAGGTAGAGGCCCTTGCTGCCAAGCCTGCCAACCTGCATTTGCTACGCAGGACCCACATGGTGGAAAGACAGGGCCCAACTTCCACAAGTTGTCCTCTGACCTCCACGGGTATTTGTGACATTCCGCACCCCACCCCAATACTACTCAGCTCTAAAGAAAAATTCATCCCAAAATTTCAGGAAAATGGGTGGATTTAGGATGTATAGTATTGAGTGAGTTCACCTAATCTCAGAAAGAAAAATGATCTCGTGTTCTCCCTCCAATGCAGAACATAGAAAATGCATAATGTATATGCACATACATGTCTACGTAAAAATGAATATACTTGCGGGTACAATGTAACATGTAGAAAGGAGAACAAGAAAGGCTAAATATTGGGAGGAGCCAAAGGCCTGAATGCAGACAATGGACATGAGCTTTGCTAAAGGATATAGAGCTAAATTATTTCTCTACTTCTAACTCTGTCAGGGATTTTTTATTTTCACTGAAGAGTGTCTAAAAATACATTCACTAGCGAAAGTGTAAAATCCAACGTAAAGTTCCACAGTTTCTATCCCAAATGTTACTCTACCTCTTTAGAAGTTCACCAATATGTGCAGACTTTGGGTCTGGATAACCTTTAAAATTATTTTGTTTTATGTGTATGAGTATTTTGTTTGCATGTATGTATGTATATATGTACACTTACATGTGTTTCTGGTGCCCACCTAAGCTGGAAGAGGGCATAGGATCCCCTGAAACCGGGATTACAGGTGGTTGTGAGCCACTGTGTGGGTGCTGGGAACCAAACCTGGGTCCTCTGCAAAAACAAATGCTGAGCCAACTCTCCAGGTCCGGGGAATTTTGGTGTGTAATTTTTGTAAGTTTTTTAAAATTATAAAGCTTAGCTGGGCAGTGGTGGCGCACGCCTTTAATCCCAGCACTCAGGAGGCAGAGGCAGGCGGATCTCTGGGAGTTCGAGGCCAGCCTGGTCTACAATAGCTAGTTCCGGGACAGGCACCAAAGCTACAGAGAAACCCTGTCTCGAAAAACAAAAAACAAAAAAAAATTATAAAGCTTATGAAAGAATGCTAAAAAATGGGAAATAAGAACATAAAAGTTTCAAGGAGAAAATGAAAAAATATAATAGGAATTATAAATGAGATAAAAACTGTGGCCAGCTGCAGTGGTACACGCCCAAGTTGTCAGCCTCTGGCAAGAGGTGTTACCCTCTGAGCCATCTTACTGCCCCACAAACTCTCTATCTCATTGGATTTACCTATTCTGAAGATTTCATGTAAATATATCATAATATTGACGTAGAATATTTGTTTAACTACACAAAACTGTGTTGCATTTGTTTAAGTATTTCAAGATGTGTTGTATTTGTTTTTGCTGCATTTGTCTAATTATCTAAAGCTGTGCTGCTGTTTTACCTTGCCTGCCTAAGGCACCTGATTAGGCTAAAAAATACCCGAACAGTTAAGAGTGAGGGAGGAGGTGTAGCCAGGACTTCTGGGCAGGGCTAGTAAGTAGGAGAAGGAAGAAAGAAAAAGGAGTTGACAGGGAGACACCCAGGGGCCAGCCAGTCAGACACAAAGAAGCAGGAAAGCAGGACATACAGACTGAAAGAAAGAAAGGCAAAAAGCCTCGAGGCAAAACGTAGATGAACGAAACTGGTTAAATTAGGTTAAAAGAGCTAGTGGGCCAAGCCTAACCTAAACATTCATAATGAATAATAAGTCTTCATGTCGTTATTCGGGATCTGGTTGGCAGCCCAAAGAAAGTTCCGACTATCTATTATATTCTACATAATATATTGTATTTTTTTAAATATACTGTTTTTATTGAAGCTTTGAATTTCTTGTGTAGGTTTCTTTTCCTTTTCTTCTTTTTTTAATATTTATTTATTTATTATGTATATAATATTCTGTGTGTGTGTGTGTGTGCCTGCAGGCCAGAAGAGGCACCAGACCCCACTACAGATGGTTGTGAGCCACCATGTGGTTGCTGGGAATTGAACTCAGGACCTTTGGAAAAGCAGGCAATGCTCTTAACCTCTGAGCCATCTCTCCAGCCCCAATATATTGTATTTTGTAACTGTCTTTTTTCACCCAGGCTTAATGCTTAATTTCTTTCTTTCTTTCTTTCTCTCCCTCTCTCTCTCTCTCTCTCTCTCTTTCTTTCTTTTTTTTCTTTCCTTCTGAGATAGGGTTTCTCTGTGTAACCCCTGGCTGTTCCAGAACTTGCTCTGTAGACCAGGCTGGCCTCAAACTCACAGAGATCTGCTTGTCTCTGCCTCCTAAGTGCTGGGATTAAAGGCTTGTGCCACCACTGCTCAGTCAATGTTTTCAATTTTACCTTGTTTTAAATGTTCCAAGTCTTGAGAGAGAACACCCATCTTATAAACGTATTATTCTGGCTGCAGAGTTTTAAATAAAGACATTAGGAAGAGGTTTAAACAAAGACAGGAGCTAATGAGCGAGCGGTAAGATGGCTCAGGGAGTAAATATGACTGCCATCATATCACGTGTCCCTAGGACTGGAGAAACTAACTTCTGCAAGTGGTCCTGTGACCTCCATGTATGGTCTGAGTGGGCCCTTCTCCTCCCCCAAGCACACTCACTAAGTAAAATATAATATTTTTTTTTGTAAACTAGAACTGGTCGTAGTGGAGAATAACTGTAATCTCAGTGACGGGGATCTGGGGCAGAATTGCCATGAATTTGAGGTCAACCTGGGCTACAGTGAGACCCTGGCTCAAAACCAAAACCAAGTCAAGTCATTCTGGCTGGTCTACACACTCAGTTCCAACCCAGCCAGTTACAGAGTGAGAGGAAGTCTGACACCAAACCACATGCAAACAAAGACGAACTGCAAAGCAAAGGTCCCCGAACCCCCTTTCTAATTAAATTCCAGCACAGGTAGCTCCAGCACATGCCTGCTGAGCTCATATACACAATACTTTCCCAACACAACTCATAAGCATGGGACTTACAGGGTATCTTCATAAATGTTTGAGAAAGGGTCTCACTGTGTATCCCTGGCTTTCCTACAACTTGCTCTGTAGACCAGGCTGGCCTCAAACTCACAGAGATCCTCCTACTTCTGTCTCCTAAGTGCTAGGATTAAGGGCATGTGCCACCGCATCTGGCTTTGGAGACACGCCTTGGACAGCCACAGAGGAAGTTTGCCCTATTGCAGATCTGCTGCTGACCCTGAGAAGCAGTCATGTAGGAAGAATCAGTGTTGGCACCTGCTCTCAGAATGTCAGTGCCAGAGGAGCTCAGGAATGGCTATCTTGTTAAAGCTGGAGGTAGCTACCTGCGTAGCACAAGCAGGGTTACTTGTATTGAATGTTTATGTGGAGTGGCTCTTGCAGGGTGTGTGCATGCATGAGTGAGTGTGTGTGCTTGTGTGCATATGTTTGTGTGTATGCATGTGCAGGCGTGCATGCATGCGTGTGTGCGTGTGTGGCATGTGCATGTATGTGTGTGTGCGTGTGTGTGCATGTATGTGTGTGTGCGTGCGTGCATGTATGTGTGTGTGCGTGTGTGTGTGCATGTATGTGTGTGTGCGTGTGTGTGTGCATGTATGTGTGTGTGCGTGTGTGTAGAAGCGGAGAGAACATGGAGAGAAGACCAAAACCTTTCTGGCTGTAGTTAGAGGAAACCTGGCTAAGGGTTACTAGAACACATGGCGGGAGTGGCGGGAGGTAGGGGAGTGGAGAAGGTGGATGGCTCAGTGGTGGAGAGCCCTGGCTGTTCTTCCAGAGGGCCTGGGTTCAATTCCCAGCACCCATATGGCCGCTTATGACTGTCTGTAACTCCTTTTCCAGAGGATCTGACACTCTCAGCTAGACACACATGCAGACAAAACTCCAAGGTACATAAAATAAATCATTAAAACGGAGAAGACACAGAAATCTTACTGACTCTTCCAGACTTATGTCTCGATGAGCCAAAGTGTGGGAAATCAGGTAGTGAGCACCGTCAAGCCGTGGGGAAGGACTCCGGGTTGAGACAGACCACAATCCCCCAGCTGTCCTGGAACTCTTCCAAGCCACACTTATGGGCAGCTCAGGGAGGCTGGCAGGATGCGGGAAAAGGGCAAAAAGACGACAAGTTCCATAGGTGGAAAATAATTTGAAGACTGAGGATGAGGTGTGGGGGAAGATAAGGTGAAGAAACTTCCAGAGAGTCTGGGAGAAGAATAGAGCCCCTAAAGGTAAACCCTTCTGCCCTCAGTGACCCCCTTCCTGGAAGTGATGGGCAGGAGGTGGGCAGAGGACAGAGCTGCCCCGCCCCCTCAGCCTACCGAGAAGCCTGGCAACCATAGAGTAGACTAGAGGGTTATCAGTCATGCTAACAGACAACTTTCATTCTCTGTTACAGTGAGCCTGAGAAGCCTTTGAAATGCCCCTTATTTTAGGAAAAAAGGGTGGCCAGCAACAACTGTGACTTAAAACAAAGATATGGGGGGGTGTGTGTGTCAGGTTTATTACAGAAGTGCTGGACCTATCATAGTGAAGGAACTTCAAGACAACCCTGAGCTACGGCTGATGTCCTCTCTGTAATTCCGGGCCTAAGGCCGGAGACAGAAGGGTTTGCATCCTGGGTTATATACAGTGAGTTCCAGTGTGAGACCCTGTCTCAAAAATAAAGCATGCCAAGGAAACAAGAAGGGGTGGGGGCAGACCCTAGGCTGCTCTCAAGTTTGCCCAGAATTGGTCTCCAATTCCCTGGAGGCCTAATTGGACCTCTTTGGTTGCCAGGCAGCCAGTGATTTCTATGAGCTGTATATCTCCATAGTTTTGTTTAGTAGAGGGGTCCCCAGAAGCCATGGAAGTTCTGAAGGCTAGAGCCAGTCTGCAATTTCATAGCTTAGCCGCATCTTAGATTGTCCTCCAGTTTCTTATCCCTAATGCCCAGGCCTTGACTTCCAAGCTGGACTTTCACCAGGTGACACACATTAGTGCGTCAGAGCCAGCTGGGATCAGCCTGGAACTAGCCCTGCGCCTGATTCATCCAGGAAGCTGAAGCCACCCACAGAACAAAGCACCTTGACACCGCGTCTCATACTAGGATTGCAGCTAGAAGCGCCGTGGCCAACAGAAGGCGGAGAGCCGCTCGTTTGGTCTCTCTCCTATTCCTGCTTGCAGGATTCCTTCATTTGTTTCCTTTGCCTGTCTCTGGGTCAGAAGCTGTTATTTTGTTTCTTTGGTTTGCTTTGGTGAAGGGGATTGCTGAGGGAATTGAGCTGTAAAAGACAGACAGCAGGAGCTTCTATTAGAAGGAAATAACAGAAGTGGAACCAGTGTGGGTAGGAACTATATAAAATTAAGGAGTCACAGGTCGATGGGGCCACCCTCTCCCGAAGAGATGCCACCTGTCCTTAGTTTAGGCAGGCCCTGCTGTCTTCCTGGAATAGACCCTACAACCCTCACTTTCTGGTTCCTTGGCTCTTTATGGCTTTAGACACTAATTCATGGACATTCGAAGATCACTTGGTTTTACTTCCAGCCCCTTCCCGACCTCCTAACAGCAAAACAAAAAGCGTGGGAATTCCCTTCCCGAATGAAGCAACTGTGCTGCTTTAACAGAAAGAGAAGGGAGGAAGAGGGCGCTGACTCAGACTCTCTTACTATTGGCTGCCGCTGGGGATCCCACCTTAGGAATTGGCCTGGGCAGATCCCGCCTCCTCTTGTGATTGGCTGAGCCTGGGGCATATAACGGGGCCCGTTCGGCCTCCGCCTCAGTTGGAGGCACGCAGAGAACCGGCCTCCTGTCTCCGCGTGGAAACTTCAGGAGCGACCTCCTCCTCGCTGAACCCGAGTCCCAGTCCCTTGGAGGCTGCAGCCATGAAGGAGAGACGGGCGCCGCAGCCGGTGGTGGTCAGATGTAAGCTCGTGCTGGTGGGGGACGTGCAGTGTGGGAAGACGGCGATGTTACAGGTGCTAGCGAAGGACTGCTATCCCGAGGTGAGCTAGCCGCCGGCGCGGGGTCGATTTCCACCTGCCCAGGAGAACCGTCTCCCCCACCCCCAGGCCGACCCACCCTGCCTGCCTTCTGGCTGAAGGACTGCCCTGCCTTGCTTCCCCTGAGACCTGACCCATTTCTGCCGCCCGGTCGGCTCCTCCTCACCTCTTTAGCCATCATATCCCCTCCCACTTTGCTTCATTCCTGGGACCGGGAGGCTCTGGAGGGCCTGGGCTTTATTCTTGACGCAGTACCTGCCCGGCCCTCCTGGAAGGCTCTGTGAGGGTAGCTCTAGGCATCAGGCTGCTGCTTTCTGCTCATCACCTGTGCCAGGGGACTAGAGGGCAGAAGAGAGAGGTTAGAATTGCCTTGTGGCTCTGAAAATGGGGCACAAATCTAGGGATGAGAAGAAAATGTGAATGTGTGTGTCTGCCGAGTCAGGATGTAGGGGGCTTGTCCCAGGCTGGAGAGCAAAGGCCAGTGCCTCTCCGGTCCTTTTCTCCTGTCTAACACAGTTCCTCCTGCCCCACATATTCCTTTCCTCTGGCCCCTCATCACCTGACACTTCGGTGTTCCAGCGCCTGTGTGTGAGTGGCTGCTTGTGTAGTCAATGCTAGGTATGGGTTCTGAAGGCGTGCGAGCCTGAGGTGCGGGGTCCTGAGGGCACGCGAGTCCAGATGTGAATGTTTCCTCTCTCCTCGCAGACCTATGTGCCTACCGTGTTTGAGAATTACACAGCCTGTTTGGAGACCGATGAACAGCGAGTGGAGCTCAGCCTCTGGGATACTTCAGGTAAGACCGCTGGCTAGCTGCGGCTGCTGCTTTTTTAGGGGAGAAAATTCGCCTTTGAGGACAGAGGTGATGGAAGAAGGAACGTAAAGATTCTTTGGCTGGGGGCATCGACTCTCTTAAATGATGAACAAACCTCAGGAGCCATTCAGGCCTCTGGTCTAGTTCCATTATTCAGAGGGCTGGGGAAGGGACCCCCTGAGTACTTCCCAGAGCACCAAACAGGTCTTCCCCATTCTCTCTCTCTCTCTCTCTCTCTCTCTCTCTCTCTCTCCATCCCTTCTCCCTCCCTCCCTCCCTTCCTTCCTCCCCCCCTCTCTCCCTCCTCTCTCTCTCTCTCTCTCTCTCTCTCTCTCTTTCTGTCTCTCTCTCTCTCTCTCTCTGTCTCTCTCTCTCTCTGCCTTCAGTTCTCTGGAGCAAAGTTAAAGGAGTGTTAGGCTCCGGTGCTGATAGAGGCCTCTGTGGTGGGGCAGAGAGCCTACGGCTTTGGAGGGAATCTTGCTCTCCTGCGTTTCCTCTCAGGCCGGCTGCTGTCTGCTTGCCGCACCTCAGTCCTTCTCATCAGATGCTGCGGCTCAGTGGTGAAGCGATGCATCATCGCTGTTTGGGAGGGTGGGGAATATGGTAGATGTAAGGCCTGGCCACACTGGGGTTAGTGTCCCACAGAGTGCGTGGGTTTAAGCTGCTATCATTTCTCCCTGTACAGGATGAGGTTGGAGGTGCCGGCCTTTCAAAAAAATGAGAAAGCAATGCTTTGCCCACTCTGTCCCAAGCCCTTAGAGCTCCGCTAACATTTGCTTTGCTTCTGAGCCCTTCCCACTTTCTCTACCCCAGTCCCTCTTTTTAACAGTCTGTCTCAGACATAATTAAGGAGTAAGAGCCAGCAATATGAGAGAGAAAAGAAAATCCATGCTTTACCAGAAAAGATTTCTTTTTAACGTGCTCAAGCTGAGTTTAAAGAGGAACCGTGAATCACTAAGGCTTTTCCTACGTGTGTAAAATGGACCACCCTACTTCTCTGAAGGAATCTTGTTCCTGTTCTCCAATTTTGAGTTCTGGCGATAAGGGATGGGTAAACAGAAAATGAAGACACTTTTTTAGCTTTCTCCACAACCCAAATTCCTCAGGCTGGTACGTGGTCCTCCGTTGCAGTTCCAAGAGAGGGTTCTGTTTATCCCGGATTGTGCTATGCTGGCTGGATTGGACCAGAATGCAGCGTGGCTGCGTGATGTATGGGTTTTTTCCTGCTGTACCCTCCCACCTCCAGTCTCCCTGGACCTTGCTGCAGCTCATCTCTTTTCTTTTCGTTAGTACCCTCCCTGCTTCTCACAGCCCTTGAATCCTGAGCCCAGATGGTGGAATATCAGCAAGTGTGGTCTTTCTACCCCAGGTCACACCCTAGCCTCTCCTTTCAAAAGGATACAGACAGCCAGTTATCCTTCTTTCGGATTAGGTTCCCATAAGGACAGAGGAAATGACAGTGATGTGTGGGATGGGCCAGGGTTAAACCTGTTTCTGTTATTCAGTTGCTGGTTTTAGGGGAGGGGGATTGCTTAGAGCCAAAATGGAGACCAACTCCCCTCCCCTTCCCCCAGTACCGCAGCCTCAGTGCCTGTGGTCCAACCCCCACCTTACCTCAGAAAGAGATGGGGGTGGATTGCTGAAGGAGCAGGCAGCTATCCCAACTCCCCCTTACTTCTTCTTCTTTTTTTTTTATGACCGACACCCCCACCTCAGCTTGGATTCCCCCCAGTTTCCATGGTGATTGCAGTACAGGGAGAGGGGCTGCTTGCTATTCTAAGCACGGATTGTCTGGATCCCAAACCTGCTACTGTTCCTTCCTCAGGGTGGAGGGGGCCAGGCTCAGATTCTAGTCCTCAGGGTGGAGGGGGCCAGGCTCAGTTCCTGGTCCTCAGGGTGGAGGGGGCCGGCTCAGCTCCTGATCCTCAGGGTGGAGGGGGCCAGGCTCAGCTCCTAGTCTTCATCCCATCAGACCCTTGGTCTGAGTGGCCTTCTTCCCCTCCCCCTCTAACTTCACAGCTATGGGGTGTTCCTGTCTTTGAGATCTGAGGGGTGGGGGCCACAGTATCCCCTCTGCCCTTTTCAGTGTAAGCTGACTTGGGTGGGAAAAGGAGTAAACCTCCAATCCTGGGTGCTTTCCCGCCCCCATCAATCCCCTGAAGGTCTGACCCCAAGCTCAGGAATCAGGGCAGCCAGTTATGTAACAGGCAGCGTTAGTTCTTCACTGGGAGACCCTACAGCAGAAGAGCTGAGCAGAGACTGAACAGCAGGCAGGCTCAGATGATGGGAAGGGCACCTGAACCAAGCCCTTGTCTCTCCATAGGCACCGACTGCCTCTTCTGGGACTCTGAATATGAGGAGATCTTAAATTAAGCTCACTCTGGGAAACCCAGACAGGGTTTGAGTACACTCTACCCCATCTGCATTGCGCTCTTTTAAGATCAAGGGAAATGGTATTCCTGAATAGCCTTCTGGCAGGTGGTCATGTCCCAGGCTTCCATGCAGTAGTACTGTGGGACTTGCTTGGTGTTAAGGAAGAATTACCTTCCCCAGGGACCCTTGGCCTTAAGCCTGGAGAGACTCACTCTCAACTCTTCTCCCTTACGCCAGGGTCTCCTTACTATGACAACGTCCGTCCACTCTGCTACAGCGACTCGGATGCGGTGTTACTGTGCTTTGACATCAGCCGCCCAGAGACTATGGACAGTGCACTCAAAAAGGTGAGGCTGCGCTTGAGGTGGGGGTGCACGCTAGTCATCCTAGCTACTAGGGTTGCTGGAGCAGGAGAATCTTAAGCTTGAGTTCAGCTTGGGCTACAGAGCCAGTTCAAGACCAGGCAGTTCAGTGAGACCCTGTCTCCAAATCAAAATCAAATCTGGCTGAGGATGGGTCTCAGTTGGCAGAGAGTGCTTCCCTAGCACGAGCAGGACCCAGGGTATGAAAATAAAGTCTATAGTTTCTCCCCAGAAGAACAAGAAGGAGCCTTGGCCTCCAACCCTCCTGTCTGTAAGCCAGGAGAGCAGTGTTTTTTCTTGAAGCCTCACCATTGCTGGGGCTCTGGGTTGAATCTGGGTTTCCTGCCTCTTAGCCTTCTGCTTTTTCCTTACCCTGTACTACTTTCCCAGAGGCCCAGCTAGAGGGAGAGAGGTGCTGAAGGCTCAGAGAATCTTCTGGTGGTGTGAGGAATGGGTCCTTTTGGCAGCAGCTTCTGTGGACTATGGTCCCAGGCCCACTGAGTCAGGCAGGTCAGGGCTCCACAGCTGGTGGAAGTACCTGGGTCTGAGTAGAAGCTCTGTCTGCCCTGAGATGCTGCAGGAAGTGCCCAGGGACTTGCTTAGCTTCTCAGGGAAGAGATTGCCTTGCTCCCCACACTAGCATTTCTCCTAAGGGTAAACAAGCCCTTAGAAAGAAACTAAACCCATGTCTTCCCTGTGTGGCAAGGAGTGGGAGACTTGCCCTGTGTTCCCTGTGATGGCTGTGCTGTTGGCTGAAGGGACAAGCTCCTGGGTTAGCACACTGGTACCACCGAAGGCCTCATGTGCAGGAAGATGATGTAATTAGTGCAGCAGGCATACTGTGACTCAGACGGAAGACTGAGCTTCGATACTGAGTGATGTGCTTGATGCTGCCAGCCGGACTCCTCCTGGTATCTGCCACTGACTTTCTCTCCCTTCCCCTTCCCTTCTTGCTCCAACCCTCAGTGGAGAACAGAAATCCTAGACTATTGTCCCAGCACCCGGGTTTTGCTTATTGGCTGCAAGACAGATCTGCGAACAGACCTGAGCACTCTGATGGAGCTTTCCCACCAGAAGCAGGCGCCCATCTCCTACGAGCAGGTGTGTGTGTGTGCGTGTGCATGTATGTGTGTGCTGGGATGGGGTAGAGAAGGCTGTGGCGGAGGGCCTACACATGGCTCTTGACTAAACTCTTTCCGTATAAGATAGAATTGGTACTGGGGGCTATCTGTATCTATAAATGGCAAACTGTCACGTGGGTTGGGGTAGAAGTTCTTGCTAACTTAGCTCCCTGCTATAGGATTGCTTGTGAACTTCTCCTGTGTGTATGCCAGCAATTTTAAGGCTTTTTTTTTTTTTGGTAAACCATATGCATCAGACTCATTAAAGATGCTTGTTAGCACTGGATGTAGTCTGTAATCCCAGAACTCAGGAGGTAGAGGCAGAAGGATTCCAAGTTTGAGGCCAGCTTGACTAAATAATAAGGCATAGTCTCAAAAAACCAAAACTAGCAAACGAAGAGAAGTAATTGTTGGGATTTTGAATTCCAAGCTCCATGCTTATAAAATAGCCCTGGGAGGAAGATATGGAATCTGCATTTTTATAACAAACCCAAGGATAATTTTTAAATTATTTAATTTTGTGTGTGTGTGGCACATGTCATGCCCATGTGTGGAGGTCAGAAGCAGGTTTCGGGAGTCAGCTCTCCCCTTCCACCACGTGGGTTTTTGGGACTGAACTCAGGTTATTGATCTTGATGGCCAGTGCTTTTCTTTGCCGAGCCACCTCACTAGCTGCAAGGATAAATTTTAATGCGCACAGAATGTCTGTTAAGATTTCCCATGAGAGTCAGCTGGGAGAACTCTTTAAAGTACTGACATCAGCAGGCTGGTGAGACAGCTCAGAGGGCAGGGTGCTTTGCCACGAAAGCTTGAGGGCCCACGTGGTGGGGGGAGGGACATGATTTCCACAAATTGTCGTCTGACCCCCACATGCGAGCTGTGGGAGGAGCATACATACGACACACACACTCATATGGATAAGCATATGGAAAAGGGTTTTTTTTTTTTAAATGATAATGTTGAGACTGGGAGTGTGGCTAAGCGCATGGTTAGCATGTATGAAGTCCTGGATCCCATCACTAGTACCAAAGTCTAAGACCTAATGCCTGTGCCATCCCCAGACATCAAGCTGTACCTGGTTTTAAAATGTCATAGGAGATTCTGGCCTGCAGCCACCTTTATGAAGAACTGGCAGAGACTGGCAGTGGGCTGTCATCTGGAATAGCCCTGCCGAGTGACACACTGAATGCCATGGTGTTTCCTATGCGTTTTAGACCATTGCATTAATAACCACACTGCACCCTTCCCACAGGGCTGTGCCATAGCCAAGCAGTTGGGCGCAGAAATCTACCTGGAGGGCTCAGCTTTTACCTCAGAGAAGAGTATCCACAGCATCTTCCGGATGGCATCCATGGTGTGTTTGAACAAGCCTAACTCAGTGCCCCCGAAGAGCCCTGTCCGCAGCCTCTCCAAGCGACTTCTCCACCTCCCCAGTCGCTCTGAACTCATCTCTTCCACCTTCAAGAAGGAAAAGGCCAAAAGCTGTTCCATCATGTGAAGTTGGAGCCAGAGGCGGGGGAGACAGCCCCCCACTTCCTCCCTTGGGGTGCAGAGGCACGGGGAGAGGGAGGATGAGACAGTTTAAGACCCTGGATGTGACTTTTTCAGATGGCCACAGTGAGGGCTCAGGAGACAGGAATGGAATTGAAGAAGCCAGGCCTGCCAGGAGGGCCTGACATTAAGCGAGAACCATCACACCCCAAGCCAGGCAGTAGGCTGTGGAGGGAGCAGTTGCCCCAGTGTCTCCTACTCCAGAGGAAGGAAGGGTATTGGGGGACTGGGGACATGCTGGCCTCACCTTCAGCACCATGCTCTTCCACACAGCATTCCCATGCAGGCGGGGGATGGGAAGGGCCCTTGAGCTCTCCCTGTCCCCTCTGAGAAGTGGCAATGGACTGGACAATGGGAAAGCTTAGCCCAGATGCTTCATAACTGAAACCAGGAGGGCAAGGGCTGACCAGAGCTGGGAAGGAAACCTCATCTTTGCATAGCCCATGCGTCACAGAGAGGTGACATCATACATTCACACGCTTCTCACTGAAGTCCCCAGGGCCCAGGGGAGAAGCCCCAGACCCCCTTCTCTTGCAGAATGTGGGGGTGGTGGTGCTGCAGGGGCAGGACTGATGGTGGTCACCAGACTTTCCTGCCCTCAGGGCGGTACAGTTGGCGTTTGTTTTCTAGACTCTTGTCTTTGGAATTTGGGGGGGGGGGGTTGTTTCAATCTGTTGTCTGTTCTGTGTTTAAAGAGGAGAACCTATTTATTAATGAAATATAACATATAATGAAGTTGATTGTTTTTGTTGTTCTTTGATTTTGGCAGCTGATGATCAGGGAAATGCTGGTTTGGAACTTTCTGTGGGTTCGAGTGATTGTCTCCTCTGTGCCCTAGCACCTTGTCCCACTCCTCCCAAACTCACTCACAACCTGCCACGCCGAGGAAGAGCTCCTTAGCCCTGGATTAGGGCTGCCACCCCTCAGAATGCTGATGCTGTAGGCAGGAGAATGGATTTTTTTGTAAGGAGCTATCCTCCGTAGTGTGTGATATTCATCAACATCCCTGGCTTCCCTGGTTCTGGAAGAGAGTAGCATGCTCGCTCCAGTTGTCACAGCCAGAAATGTCTCTAGATGTTGCTGAATGTCCTCTGGATAAAATCACTTCCTGTTGAAGGCAATTGCCCTAGACCAGTGGCTCTCAGCCTTCCTAATGCTGTGACCCTTTAATCCAGTTCCTCCTGTTGTGCTGACCCCAACCATAAAATGATCTTGTTGCTTCTTCACCACTGTAATTTTGCTACTGTTATGAATCATGATGTACATACCTGATGCATAGGATATCGGATGCGCAGCCACCAAAGGGGCCTTGACCCACAGGCTGAAAACCACCATCTTACAGAGACTGAAGAAGAAAGAAAGCTCACCACAGAAAAAAGGGCTCAAGATGCCGAGTCCCACTCCAGTATCGCATAGGCTGGTTCAAAACTCAGCAAAATCTGGGATTCTCATTTCCTGAGTTCAAGGAGAACTTTGTTATTGATGTTCCAATTCTAGTGTCCACTGATGGTAGCTCAGGGGTTTTAACATCTCCTCCTTAGTGACACATAACTCTTGCTGTCCAAGGTTCATAGAATAGTAATGGAGATTAAAAGTTATTATGGGGGCTGGAAAGATGGCCCGGTGTTGAAGATCACAGGTCTGTTCCCAGTACCCAGTACCCACATGGTGACTGACAACTGTCTGTAAGGGAAGTTCCAGAGGATCTTGTGCCGTCTTCCGGCCTCTGTGGGTACCACATGCATGTGGTGCACACATAGACAAAACACCCATATGCATAAAATTAAAAAATCTTTCTTAAAAAGTTACTACTACTAGGTATGATGCACACTTGGAATCCCAGTATTTGAGGGGCTAAGGCAGAAGAATTGTGAGTTCCAGGACAGTTTGGGATATGGTATAGCAAGACTTTGTCTCTAAAAGAAAAGTTGCTATGCATCTGCTTTAAAATTTTTTTCTTTTATTTTCAATCGTGTGTATGTGTGCACATATAGATGTGTCCATGTGTGAGTGCAGGTACCCTCAGAGCCCCCTGGGGCTCGAGTTAACAGTTAATTATGAGTTGCCCTATGATGTGGGTGATAGGAGTTGAACTCAGTTCCTTTGAAAGAGCAATAGATGCTCTTAATTGCTGAGCCACCTCTCCAGCCCCGTTCTATGCCTCTGCCTTAAATCATCAAATTTATTATAGCCTTTCTATGTGTCAGAGCACTTTATATACTGTGATGAGCTTTCCAGGTATTTCCCATTTCATCATACAGGCAAGGAGGTCCAGAGAGATTAGCATGCTCGAACTGTGCGGCTATGGAGTGTTAAAATATGGCTGGGTGGTGGTGGCTATTCCTTAATCCGAGCATTCAGCAGACAGAGGTAGGCAGATCTCTGTGAGTCTGAAGCCAGCCTAGTCTACAGGGTAAGTTTCAGGACAGCCAGGGCTACACACACACACACACACACACACACACACATGCAAACCTGTCTCAAAAAAAAAATAAAACCAACAAAATGGATACAAATCCAGAAAGTAACTCTAGAACATTTTTTTTTTGGAGACAGTATCTCACTCTATAGCCACGTGGTGACCTAGACGTCACAAAGATCTGCCTACTTCTGCCTTCTGAGAGCTGGTATCAAAGCTGCGCAGCACCATGCTCGGCTGCTGTAGCCCAGGATGGTTTCAAACTTGCTACGTACTTGACAAGTATGTAGCAAACTTGAGAATATGGCCTCTGCCTCCCAAGTGCCGGTATTACAGGGCTGTGCTACCACATCAGGCTACCAAGCCTGGCTTTGAAATGTGCACTTGAAATTTTTTTAACTTCTTTTCTCTTCTGTCCATTCTCCTGCTTCCCAGCTTCTCTTTCAATCTTGTTCACTAGAGCTCTTTCCCTCTTTGAGGAAGAGTCTTTATAGTGATATATTATTTATGTTTTATAGATAAAATTTGCCTGATGACCAGAAGAGAAAACTAACCCCATTCTATGCATCTGCCTTAAATCATCAAACTTAACGTCTATGCTGTTATGCATAAAACAGCTATTTAATTACACAGGCAAGGAGGTCCAGAGAGATTAGCATGCCCAAACCGTGCAGCTATGGGGCGTTAAAACACGGAGCTGGATGGTGGTGGCGAGATGAAGCTAAGCCATTAGAGGCCAGGCAGCAGTACCACACACCCCTAATCCCAGTATTTGAGAGACAGAGGCAGATGAATCTCTGTGAGTTCAAGGCCACCCTGGGCTACACAAGATCAATGCAGAAACAGATCCAGGTGGTGATGGCTCACCCCTTTAATCTCAGTACTAGAGAGAAATATAAGCCAGGATGAGTCAAAAACTCACTCTCCTTTTTTCAGTCTGAGGATCTTAGAGGTAAGAGCTCACTAGTGACTTGGCTGCTTTGCTTTCGTGCTCTTCAGGTTGAACCCCAATATTTGTCTCTGGACTTTTATTAATCATGCTATATTTGGCGTCCAATGCTTGGGGTATAATTCACTAAAAACTCTTTTGTCTGAAGCTTTCTAGCCACCCGCACAGGCTAGAGCTGCACATGGGGCTCCAACCCACACCCAGCCAGGTTTTCTTTTCTTTTCTCCTCCAAGCCTTGGGAAAAAGTTGGGGATTTTCCTGTTGTAACCTCTCTGAAACAGTCTCCAGCTGCCACCTAAACTCAGAAGCACCTGGGCTCCAAATGGTTCCCCCCAACAATCCCCTATGCATCTTTCAGAATTGGCTTCCTCCCCACCTCCCCCTCTCTCTTTCTGTCCACCATGGTTGTGGGCTCTTGCTGAACCCCTTCTCCAGCTGCTTCCAAACTAGGTAACTGCCTTGAAATCTAGGCAGTCTCTCACTGATCTACGCAACAGCAATAAACCTCACATCTTCATCAACATCATCAGCATATTGGGGGCTGGAGAGATGGCTCAGAGGTTAAGAACACTGGCTGCTCTTCCAGAGGTCCTGAGTTCAATTCCCAGCCACCACATGGTGATTCACAACCATCTATAATGGGATCTGGTGCCCTCTTCTGGCAGAACACTGTATACTTAATAAAATCTTTTTTAAAAAAAGACAATTGGGAATTCTTAAAGGGAGGAATTAGTTAAAAGAGAGATTTTTTCCCACATTAAAAAATGGGAGAAACCATTATAATGGAGGGATTTGGGTCTCTGTATAATAAAATGCTAGATAATTTGAAAATAGAACAATTTAATGAGAGGATATCTAATTTAAATGGGATTTATGTAATGTCAATCGCAGCATTATCATTTTTGTCTTATCACTAAAAACCTTGGTTAATCTGAGTGATAAGATACAGGCCTTAGAAAAACCTGATAAAACAGATCACAGAGATATTCAAATCAGACATAAGAATTTAATGGAGAACCAATTTCAATGTTGCATTATAAGAATAGAGAAGAACAGCCTAAGGTTTTCAGACAACCAACTTTTTTTTTTGATTTTTTTTGAGACAGGGTTTCTCCGTAGCTTTTGGTTCCTGTCCTGGAACTAGCTCTTGTAGACCAGGCTGGCCTCGAACTCACAGAGATCCGCCTGCCTCTGCCTCCCGAGTGCTGGGATTAAAGGCGTGCGCCACCACCGCCCAGCTCAGACAACCAACTTTAATATATCTAGTAACCTTACAGGAAATGCCAAATAGCAGAGGTTCTGTTACAGCTAACTGAATTCCTGTGCCAATGTTAGATTTAAGGAGATTCAAGGAAGCAATAGTCTCATATGATATGCATTCACCTTTTGTGAAGCAAATGGTAAACTCATGATCATTTTGTAATGACTGGATAGAGTTGGTTAAAGCTCTTTTAGAGCCTGGTCCACAATTACAATGGAGTATCTGGTTCAGAGAAGAGGCTAAGATTATTGAAAACAGAGTAAAGCTAGAGGTAGAGAAATCTCCCAAGATCAAATTCTTGGAGAAGGAGACTAAGCTACTATAGAAAGGCAGGCTGTGTGGGGACTAGAGAGATGGTTCAGTGATAAGAGCACTGACTGCTCTTCCAGAGACACTAGGTTCAACTCCCCATACCCACATGGCAGCTAGCAACTGTAAGTCCAAGATCTGACACCCACACACAGAGAGATGCATGCAGGCAAAATACCAATATACATAAAACAAAATAAATACATTATAAAAATGAAAGGCAGGCTGCAGATGGTGACCACATCCTGGATTTATGACATGCAGCAGCTTTGAGACATAATTTATGCTTGAGACATAATTGGAGAAATAGAAAAGAAAACTGAGTCATTTACTAAAGTTATACAGGGCCAAAAGGAAACCTTTACAGATTTCTTACAGAGATTGACTTTAGTATAAATAGAATGATACCAAATTCAGAAGCTAGACAAATAATAACTGAATCTCTGGCTTTTTAGAATGTCAATTCTTTATGCAAAAGGATAATTAGGTCATTAAAGGCAAGGCCAGCACCTTTGGAGGAACGGATCCAAGATACACTTAATATTGAATCTCATGAACATGATAATGCATGGATCGGAGTGATGATTTCCAGAGGTTTGAGGAAAAATCGAAATGTCAAATGTTATAATTATGGCAAACAAGGTCACCTTAAAAGGGATTGTAGACAGGGCATTTCTAGAAATGATGTTTTTTTCTAGGAATGATCCATTCAGAATGCCCCTCCCTTCTGGATTATGTAGAAGGTGTGGCAAAGGCAGGGATTGGTCTAATGAATGTAGGTCAACAAGAAATATTCATGGTAATCTTTGCCATTGGGGAAACTCGGTGAGGGGCTTCTTGCAGGGCCCTATGCCAAATCCAGTTCAGTTGTTTCCTGACATTTTAGAGAAAACTCCTTCCCAGAGCAATTAAAGAAACTAATACCTACTGTAAGAAATTATATGATTCTGGATAATAGAACAGCTCTAGAAGAGAGAACAAAAATTTCAGGATAAGCCATAAAATGAGTATTTTGGCAAACATATAAATGAACAAAGACCAAAAATAAAATTTTGAAAAATGATGTCACTGAAGTTCTGGTAGACACAGGTGTTGATATAACAATAATTTCATCAAAATCTTGACATCCAAATTGGCCTCTTCAGGATGTAAATGTTCAGTTTTCAGGGATTGGAACTCCGCTTTATCTCAGGTAAAGCAGAACATAAGATGGGTCAAGTGTATAGGGCCAGAAGGGCAGAGAGGAATATTAAAACGATATGTGGTCCACACAGCAATAAATTTGTGGGGATGTGATTTGTTACAGCAGTGGAATACTCAGGTTAACATTCCCCCAATTTTAGGGAAAAAAACCATAAATTAACATATGTTTCTGGGGAAAATATTAGAAGGTTTTATACACAGTCTTGACCATTCAGGTTGTACAAGAACAGGGCACAACAGCTGCTGATCTTCCAAAGGCACCAACAGTCCTATGTTTAAAATGGTTGACAGACAAACCTGTAAAGGTTGCTCAATGGCCTTTAACAAGAGAGTACCTGCAGTCTTTAGAACAGCTGGTACAGGAGCACCTAAACGCTCAGCATATTGAGCCAACCAGCCCTTGGAATTCTCCTGTATTTGTTGTTAAAAAGAGATCTGGAGAGTGGAAAATGGTCTCAGATGCAAGAGCTTTAATAAGGTGAGTCAGCCAAGGGGCTCTCTACAGTCTGGCATTCCTTTGCCTTCTCTATTGCCTAAAGGATGGCCTCTTATAGTTATTGCTTTACAAGATTGTTTCTACACTATACCTTCACAAGAAAAAGGACAGAGAAAAATTTGCCTTCACAGTACCAACATTTAATAATTTTTAACCTGATAAAAGATATCAATGAAAGGATCTCCCACAGGGGATGTTAAATAGCCTCAACTGTAGGGCCCAAGGGTCTACCCCTGCTCCTGGGGTTTATTTTGAAGACAGTTTCTAGTCAGCCAGCTAAAACATTCTGTTTGTTCCTGTGCTCCCTCTGTCCCACCTGGTGATTAGCTGTAGGGCATTGTTTACTCCATCTTGGGTATGGCAATTTCCCACCTGCCTGGGGGGAATTCCTTGTGCAGAAGCTAGGTATATAAGGAACTTCCCAAGGTTGAGTTACACAGTCGGCTGATCTCCTTTCAAATGACCCAGGTCTCTAGTGTGTTCTTTCCATCTCCAGGCCCTTGCCCTGCTCGCATATGGTACAGTCGTTCGTACATGAACTGTACCAAGAAGGAAATGCAGACGCAGGTGTACACCCAACCTGTGTCAATATTTATGTCAGCCATTGAAAATGATATGTAAGCAATTTCCTAAATCTGTAGTTTACCATCACATGGATGACATTTTGCTGTCTGATTCAAATGTAGACACTTTAGAATGTTTGAAGAAGTAAAGAAAAGATTGGTGTAGGAGGTCCTTCTGTTTGTGTGTAGCTTTCATTGGTTAATGAATAAAGAAACTGCCTTGGCCTAGCTGATAGGGCAGAACTGAGGTAGGTGGGGAAGACAGAACTGAATGCTGGGAGGAAGAAAGATGGAGCGGAGAGACACCATGGAGCCACCAGAATCAGACATGCTGAATCTTTCCTGGTAAGCCGCTGTCATGAGGCGATACATAGATTAATAGAAATGGGCTAAATCAAGGTGTGAGAGATAGCCAATAAGATGTTAGAGCTAATAGTCCAAGCAGTGATTTAATGAACACAGTTTCTGTGTGGTTATTTTGGGGCTAAGCTAGCCAGGTGGCAGGGATGAACAGACAGGCCCTCACCCTGCAACACTAGATGGTAAGAAGTTGAATGGCACAGATCCCGAAGGTGTCATCAGAAATGCCTTCACTTGCTTTAATGAGGAGACAACTGGCACCTTCCAGGAGGATTACCTGAAGGAGCTGCTGACAATCATGAGCCACCAGTTCACAGATGAGGAAGTAGATGAGCTATCCAAGGAGGCCCCACTGACAAGAAGGGGGAATTTCAACTACATTGAGTTCACATGCATCCTCAAGCATGGAACAAAAGACAAAGACGACTGAAGTACTCCAAATGCCAGCCAGCTGTTCTCTGTTACCACTTGGGGTTATTTCTGAGATTTTTCTTTTGAACCCCATGCATGCCCTACCTTACTGCTTTTTTTTTCAAGACAGGGTTTCTCTGTGGCTTTGGAGCCTGTCCTGGAACTAGCTTTGTAGACCAGGCTGGTCTTGAACTCACAGAGATCCGCCTGCCTCTGCCTCCCGAGTGCTGGGATTAAAGGCATGCGCCACCACTGCCCGGCTACCTTACTGCTTTTTGCCTTTCTTGTTTTGTATTTATATAATCTCAGACTCTTTGGGCCACATGTATTTTTATAATTAGACTGGAAATGGAACTTTCTGTCATTATCTGACTAGAAAGTAAGGTAACATAACTTACAGGCAGTCTTGTCCCTCCTGTGTAATAACGGCAGACCACACAGAGTCAATATGCCTTTTCAGAGAAAGTTATCCATTCAGTTTTTTCTGAATGATAATTAAACTTTCTGATAAAATAAAAAAATAGACCCCCAAATGTGCAAATTAGGAGAGATTGGTTGCAGACTCTTAATGATTTCCAAAGATTACTAGGAGACATTTTCCATCTATGGCACACTATTGGGATAGGTCCTGATGATCTGATTAATTTAAAGAAAACCTTAGATGGTGCATGGACTTAAATAGTCCCAGGCAATTATCAGCTGAAGCTGATAGAGAATTGACTTTAATTGAAAGAAATTACAGAAGGTACATGTGGATTATGTGGGTCCTAATCTTAACTGCATTCTGTTCATACTAGCATCCAAATGTTCCCCTACAGGAATTTTAATGCAGAGGGAAGATATCTTGGAATAGATCTTTTTTAACACATAAACCAAGTTAAAAATTAAAAACTTATGTGGAAAAAAGTCTCTGAGTTAATTCTAAAAGGAAAATCAAGACTTCATCAATTAGCAGGAATAGACCCAGCAGAAATTATAGTTCCTTTTAATAATGATGAAATTGATACATTATGGGAAGAAAGTGAACCCTGGCAAAGAGCTTGTAGTAATCTTTTGGGAGAGATGAACAAGAACTATCCCCAAAGCAAGAGAATTTGATTTATAAAGAGAACTAACTGGATCCTTCCTTGCATTGTAGGGGGCACAGCAACAACTGGAGCCCCTACATTCTATATTGATACAAATAAATCAGGGGAGGAAGGTTACAAATCAGAAAATTTAAGTAAAGTGGAACAGAATCCTTATGATTCTGTCCAAAAAGTCAGGATCATATGCTATTCTCAAGGTACTAAGAGATTTTTAAAGAACCTCTTAACATAGTTATCAATTCACAATATACTGAAAGAGTTGTTTTACAAATTGAAACCACTAAATTTATACCAGATGATACAGAATTGACTTCATTATTTATTCAGGTACAAGATATAATCAGGAATAGGCATCATCCCATATACATAACACACATCCGATTCCATATGGGTCTGCCAGGTCCTCTAGTAGAAGGTAATGCAGAAATCAATCAATTATTGATTGGAATTATGCTGAAGGCCTGAGAATTTCATAAAAACATTATGTCAATAGCAAATAGTAATAGCAAAGGTTTAAAAAAGGACTTTTTCATCACATGGCAACAAATCAAGGAAATAATAAGGAAATGTTCTACTTGTTCTTTATACAACCAAACACCACTACATGCAGAAAGTAACCCAAATGGGTATTCAAGGAATGAAATCTGCCAGATGGATATCTTCCATTTTGTATAATTAAAAAAACTAAAATATGTATATCACATAATTGATAGCTATTTAGGTTTGCAGTGGGAAACTGCTTTGAGTTCAAAAAACACTGATTTGGTAATCACACATTTGCTAGAAGTTATGGCCATCATGGGTACCTGTACAAATAAAGACAGACAGTGCTCCAGCATATGTCTCTAAGATAATTAAACTGGTTTTTTTGCTTATTATAATATAACACATATTACATGTATACCACACAATCCTACAGGCCAGGTAGTTACAGAAAGATCAAACCAAACTCTAAAGGATATATTAAATAAACAGAAAGGGATGATTAAAAACCCCCCAGAAATAGATCGCATAATGTTTTATTAACTTTGAATTTTCTAAATGCTAATGAGAAAGGAACAAGAGCTGCGGAGGGACATTGGATAGTAGAAAAAAACTACAGAATTAAACCAGTCAATATACTTTAAAGATGTACTGACCTCAGAATGGAAACCAGGACATGTATTATGTTGGGGAAGGGATTTTTCTTTTGTATTCACAGGAGAAGAAAGGCTGTGGATACCATCAAAATGGATAAAGATTTGATTTGAACAAGAGACATTTCTTTTTTTATATTTATTTAGTATATATACAATATTCTGTCTGTGTATACGCCTGCAGGCCAGAAGAGGGCACCAGACCTCATTACAGATGGTTGTGAGCCACCATGTAGTTGCTGGGAATTGAACTCAGGACTTTTGAAAGAGCAAGTGATGCTCTTAACCTCTGAGCCATCTCTCCAGCCCCCAAGAGACATTTCTTAATTAGAAGAGATAATAGTTGATTAAGCACTATGGCTGTTTAACCTAAACTAACCTATAAAACTAACAAATGCTTCTCATTTGATCAGATATAACTTACCACAAAAGAATCCCTTCAAAATCAAGGTTGGAGAAGGGTTTTGTTTCTCTCTTTTTAGGAGAACAAGGTATCAAGCTAAGGAATCTGAAGACCACTGAACAAATGAGACAACTGAAGAAAAGGGACAAATCACCCCCCAAAAAAATGTCCCAAGAAAAAGAGTAAATTGGCCTACTAGTATAGCCCAACAGGGTAAAATTTCATAAATCTTCCCAAATGTTTTTTTTCTGCTATTCTCTATAGACATATAATGAAAATGGCCTTTTTGTGGTCTCAGTCTAATTAAAAATCAAAGCTGGCTTTGGAGTTGGAGTGGGGCTCTCTCCTTCTCTAAACCCAAGCATGCTTATTAAAGTGGAATCCAAAATCTCTGTCTCATGTCTTAAGAGCCACCTGATATGAGACAGAAGAAAAACAAATATTTAAGGACCATTTTATTCCTACTAATCTGGTAATCCTTTGGTTTTATATTGACTTTTTAACAGCTTTTCTTAAGGTATAAGATTTATAAGAAATATATATATAAATATTATTTTTTTTGTCATGATATTAATGGTCATATAAAGTACTAATTCCAGAAAAAGGTTTCATTTACCGTCCTGTACTTGATTTCAGGTTTGAATTTCTATTGGTTTTTTTGCAGGGAACCATGAGCACACCTAACAGTGACCTTTGAAGTCACCATAAGGAGGATGGGACCCCACAACGACAGTAGAGTTTGCCTTCTTTGCAGCAAAAAGTAAGCCACTGAGCAAGAAAGTGTGCTAGCCTCAACTCTTGACAGTATGTTGTACTAATAGAACTAGCAGGACACAAAAGAGAGTGACTGCCAAACCTTGCCCAGACAAGGCAGGATAGTCATTCCAAAATACTGCTTCACAAAGAAATCTGTCAGATATTCTAGGCCTGTAAGCTGGAGATGGATGCCCGACATTGCAGAGGAACTTTGGGTGACTGTCCATGCATCCAGCTGTTTCTGTCATTTCTCACAGTTTTCAGAAGTCCCTTGCTCATACTTCTTGCATACTCAATTAATATTATTTCCTTTTCAGGTCTCTGAGATAGTTGAAGACTAGATAGTTACAGTTACAGTTTTCATTGTTTACAACACTTAGAAAAAATTTCATTAAAGAAATGTAAAGTGTATAAGGTTGAGAGTTATAAAAAGATAGTTTGGGTGGTAAAGCAAGTTATGATAGAAAGTAAACTAGGCACAAGACTTTGGACTCACCAAGATAGGCTAGATATGGAGTTTTTCTCTGAATTTGTCAAATGCAAATGGACTAGACATTGTTGATTTCCCCCATACATATTGTATATAGTCATTGTATTTATTGTATATAGTTTTTTATATTAATTATGGTTTTAAAAATTTTTTAGACAAAAAGGGAAATACAGTGTTATCTTATTTATGTCTTATAAATAAAGCTTGCCTAAAGACCAGACGGTAAAACTTAGCCACTAGAGGCCAGGCAGTGGTGCCACACACCTCTAATCCCAGGATTTGGGAGACAGAGGTAGACAGATCTCTGTGAGTTCAAGGCCACCCTGGACTACACAAGATCAATACAGAAACAGATCCAGGTGATGGTGGCTCACCCCTTTAATCTCAGTACTAGAGAGAAATATAAGCCAGGATGAGTCAGGAGCTCTCTCTCTGTTTTTCAGTCTGAGGATTTCTTAGAGGTAAGAGCTCACTAGTGGTTGGCTGCTTTGCCTCTGTGCTCCTCAGATTGAACCCCAATATCTGTCTCTGGGTTTTTGTTAATTATACTACAGGCCTTGTTGAACTGTATAGAATGGACTCACACTCTGGGCTTAAATGATCCTCTCACCTCAGTCTCTTGAGTAGCTGGCACTTGTCACTGTATCTGGCAACATACTATACCATTTCTTCTTCCTTCCTTCCTTCCTCCCTCCCTCCCTCCCTTCCTTTCCTCTCTCCCTTCCTCCTGCCCTCCCTCCCTCCGTCACCCCCCTCCCTCAATTTCTTTCAAGGAGGGCAGGAGTTGAAACTGGGTCTTTTGTTTTGTTTTTGTTTTTTCATATAGATCAGGCTGGCCTTAAACTGGGAGATCTGTCTGCCTCTGCCTCCTCAGTGCTAGGATGAAGGGCATGTGCCAGCACTACCAGGGCCTTATATAGCTTATGTTACCCTTGAACTCATTATGTTGCTAAAGGTGACCTTGAACCCTTGATACTTGTACCTTCACTTCACAAGTGCTGGTATTACAGGTATGCATCATCATACCTGGCAGAATATGAGCTTTTAACTCCCTTGCTAGCCCATCCTGTAAAACGAAGAGTATTCTTTTTTTTTTTTTTTTTTTTTTTTTTTTTTTTTTTGGTTTTTTGAGACAGGGTTTCTCTGTGGTTTTGGAGCCTGTCCTGGAACTAGCTCTTATAGACCAGGCTGGTCTCGAACTCACAGAGATCCGCCTGCCTCTGCCTCCCAAGTGCTGGGATTAAAGGCGTGCGCCACCACCGCCCGGCACGAAGAGTATTCTTATTTCTGTTTCAGAAGTGAGGAAATAGAAAAGCCTATATAATATACAATATGCATATTATATGGTATATATTAATACATCACACAATTAATTGTTATAGATGTCTTATGACATGCACATAAGATATACACTATATAACATGCAGAAGAGCATACTGATAATGACTGAGTTAGCATTTAAACCAAGTCTTGCTGTTAACTATATTACACATAGCCCTTTTTATTACCCATGTGGCTAAATAGGACACTAGCTTTGACACTTACTAAATACAATCTTGGGGGTTGGAGAGTGGCTCAGTGGTAAAAGTGCTTGCCTTGCCAGCATGAGGACCTGAGTTCAGATCCTTGAGCCCAAAGAAAGCTGTGTGGACTATGCGTCCATAACCCCAGGGCTCCTACAGTAAGATGGGAGGTAGAAAGAAGGTGACAGCCAAGGACTGAGGCTGCCGGTTATCATGTGACCTCCGTGAAGTGACAAGCCTGTGCCCCTACACATGAACGTACATCACACACCCAGCGCAAACATGCCGGCAATAGCCCTTATGTCCTTAGTCATAAGAATAAATGCTTGTGAGTGAGCTAGAAGAGCAAAGTCAGCAAGCGTCCCGAAGACCAGTGTCTTTCTTACATGTGTCGAGAGAAGTACAAAGACCAGGGGACCATCACTGTGCCCTTGGACAGCCTTTTCACCTTTCTGAGTCTCAATTTACTCTTGGAGTAATGGCTCAGCAGTTAAGAGCACTGACTGCTCTTCTAGAGTAAGCTGCCATGTGGGTGCTGGGGATCAAACCAGGTTTATATATATAGTATATATAATACATTATGTAATTAATTGTTATAGATGTTATATGATATGCACATAAGATATACTGCAGCCTCAGTCCTGGTTTGATTCCCAGCACCCACATGGCAGCTTACACCTCTCTGTGACTCTAGTCCCAGGGGTCTGACATCCACTTTTGACGTCCTTAGGCCCCAGGTACCATGTGATGTACATATATGGATACAGGTAAAAAACAAAACAAAAGAACCACAAAAAAATAATAAAACAAAACAAAAAAACTCCACAAACCCATGCACATAAAATTAAAATAAATAGATCATTATTATTATAGTATTCAGAAAATAGAGAAAGATAGGGACTCTCAAATCAAATGAACCTGAAGAAATCAGATCCTTTTATTTTAAGTTTGTGGGCTTGGAAGACATATAGGCACTAGGACACACTCTCCTTATCGATAAAATCTAGGAATGCCCATCTCATACTGATAGGACAGCTAAGTAAGACAGGTAACATTAGCCTAAGTGTCTAGCCAGAGCTGGACACTAGGCGGACTGTCAATCACAGTCAATAGCTGAAGGGTTTTAAAGTTCCCACTCATCTTTGGTTTGTGTGTGTGTGTGTGTGTGTGTGTGTGTGTGTGTGTGTGTGTGTGTTGGGGGGTTAGGGTTTCATTCTGTGAGTGCAGCGCCCTCTGGTGTTCATTTTGCCAAATAGCTCTCATACTGACAGCCCTCCCAGCTACAGAAGGTGCAAATGTCGGTGGCTACTAGCACTCTCCTAAGTAACACTGAGCCCCTGTCTGTGAAGCTGAGATTTTGGACTGGGGTCTATTCTGAGACCCTGTTTGAGACAGAACGACTACATAGAGTGAAAACCAGACAGGAGACTGGAGAGATAGATGTCTCAGTGGCTAAGATAACTGGTTTTTCTTTCAGAGGACCCAGGTTCAATGCCCAGCATCCACATAGCAGCTCACAACTGTCTGTAACTCCAGTTCCAGGGGATCTGACACCCCCACACAGACATACATGCAGGCAAAACACCAATGCACATTAAATAAAAATAAAAAGAGAGAAAGACTAGACCAATAACTCTGGGCTTAAGACAAAGCTGATGATGGGAACACGTCCTGAAGGGAAGTGCTGCGTACCCCAGTTACTCTCGATTGTCCCGGCAGGTACAATTTTCATTTTGTTTTGCTGGGTGCTGATGCTGAGGTTTGGATTAAAGAGAAAGAAAGTGGGTATATGACTAGAAGAAAAATTTGGGAGATGTGGGGAGAACCTGGAGGAAGAAACTAACAACAACAAGTACCCTAAGTGGGCAAATCTTAAAGAACAAGAAAACGAGGAAACCAGGATCCCATCTGGAATGTTGAGTCAACGGTAAGCGTTTAGGAGAAAGTCCATCCGGGGAAGCCTTTGGAATGTTAGCTCATTTATTGGAGGGGGGCGTGAGGCATTCACCCTACTGGGGGTTCAAGGTTGCTAAAATACCTTCCTACGATTGGAGTACCGTGAAAACTGTACTACCTCAATATTAGGCTGCTCCAGTTAACTAAACTAATTCAGTTCATCCAACTCTAAAAATCTCTCTCACGATTTTTATAAAAACTTTTTCAAAAGCAGTAAATTATTTGTTGCCGTAAAAATCCCCTCGCTGTAAGATGCCAGCTATGACTGAGATTAACTGCAGTGTCTACTAGAAGATTCCAGAGAGACTGAGCCACCGGAGAACCTTGCAGGTGGGAAGACAACACTTTCTCCCACAGAAGCCGAACCTTCGGTGAACCACACTACCCAGAAGACCTTGCGGCCCCCGGGCCCTCGCGCCGTGCATTCCGGGATTGGTAGTTTTGGAGCCCATTTGTCTGTTCGCGCAGTGCAGGCCCAGGAACTCGCCTTCCCGGCTACCTGCGCGGCCAGGGTGCTCCTCCGCGATCAGGAAACGCGAAAGATGGCGACTGCTTGGCGACGTTGAGGCCGCGTTAGGCGGTTCAGACGCGGGGTGGTGAGTCTGGGGCAGTGGAGGCGGCTCCCACGAATTTGGAGAGTGGGCGAGAGCGGGGAGATAGCTGTGGCCTCCGCTTCTGGGACCGGATGGGGAAGAACGCCTCAGGGAAGAGGCACGAGCCCGGGAAGCTCTGGCGGGCAGGAGTCAAGGGGCGCGGGGCCCCGGGAGCAGTGGTGGCTGCCTGGGGCACAGGCCACCTCCAGGACGATGTTATGAGCCCAGACTTTGGTCCATGGACATTGCGCTTGCTATACCTCAGTCTGACTTTATTCTTGTTCCCTTACTTCTGCCAGAATGGAACTCTGATGTACTTCAGAAACCAGTCTGTGCATTCCCGCTTCGGCATCGCCAGTATTACTGCTTTTGCCGGAAATTAGTTTTAACCCTCACCCACAGTTACACATCTTCAAATTCTACCCGTGCTTTAAAAAGCACAGGAGCCACTTCTTCCTTCGATCCTTCTCTATCATCTTTACGAATGGAAAGAAACTGCTACTTGTCTGAACGTTCTTCATCTTGGCCTGTCTCATACCTTCTGCTGCTTCCTGCGCTCAGAATTTTATTTTGTAACTTCCACAGGGCCTAGAACCGAATCTTGCATATAGTAGCTCTTGATGAACAATTAAATGAAAATAATTTGTCTTTGCCCTACAACAGACCTGAGAAGCACAGCCAGGGTGTTCTGTAATTATTATTGTCTATATTTACATTTTTGGTTTTGCAGTCAGGGTCTCTTGTAGTTTAAGTTGGCCTTGAACTCAAAATGCAGCTTAGTCTGTCCTGTCTTTGAACTTGCCTTTGAGTCCTGACTTCGCCTTCTTAGTGCTAAGATTACAGTTGTGGACTACTTAGCGTTTCCTATCTCTCTCTCTCTCTCTCTCTATGTGTATATATATATATATATATATATATATATATATATATATATGAGAGAGGAAAGCAGTATTTTCAGATGAGTGGTGGTGGTGGCGCACGCCTTTAATTCCAGCACTTGGGAGGCAGAGGCAGGTGGATCTTTTGGGTTCGAGGCCAGCCTGGTCTACAGAGTGAGTTCCAGGATAGCCAGGGCTACACAGAGAAACTGTCTTTAAAACCACACACGCACACTTCCTTGTAGGTCACCACAGTAATTCTTCTCTAATGTGATCTTTGGCTGTAACCTACCCTGTTTAAGCTCTTCTAGTGTTCCCATTGAAATTAAGGTGCCTTTGCCCTGGCCCCTAACAGTTTATTCTGCTTTTTATTGTTAGTTGTAGTTCTCTTTCACGGGTTTGTATTCTTCCCCCTTCCTACCGTTGAAACAGCTGAGGTGAAGTCATCCCATACCTCCAAATCTTTGTTGACTCTTCTCTCTCTCTCTCTCTCTCTCTCTCTCTTACTCACTCTCTCTCTCTCTCTCTCTCTCTCTCTCTCTCTGGTGTTTGGCTTCTGCACTGTTACATTTTTACACCCTACCCCCATTGCTGCTGCTGCTTTTTTCCAGTTTCTTCTTGGCATTTTTCAGTGTTAGAGTGTGCCAGAGCTGGACTGTGGATCTCCTCTTCTGCTTTTTCTTTACCCTGCTGCCTGCTTAGATGACATTAAGACACAGTGACCTAGCAGCTGTCTCTGTAGTGGTGACTCGTATTTTTGTCCTTCCATGTCTCTTTTGGGTTCCTGGTTTCTCCTTCTGTCTGCTTTCTAGAATCTCTCTGTGGTTGCTTCACTGATATCGCACAAACTGGCAAAAATAGCTCTTGTTCTGTTCCTTCCCTAGTCTTCTCTGGTTGCTTCACTAAAGGCAACAAAAAGCAGTAGGTTGCTCAAACATATATTTAGGAAATGTCTTCTCACTATCTCACCCCTCCCCAAACTTTGACAGTAATATATTTATTTTATCATCAAGCAGAGTTTGCAGAAGAAGTTGTTTGTGTTGTGTGTTTTGTGTGTGTGTGAGTGGTGAGTGCATATGTGCTGGGGCAAGGGTAGCAGGGAAGGACACTGGGTGTCCTTCTCCATTCCCTCATTCCCTTGAGACAGGGGTGACGTCCTGCCTCCACCTTCTGGTAGTCCTGGGGTTACAGGCATGTTTAACCATGCCTAGCTTTAACGTGGAGACTGGGAATTTAAACATGTACAGCAAACACTTCTACCGGCTGAGCTATTTCCCCAGCCCCAAGCACTATCTGTGTCTTCTCTTTCCCTTCTTTATCAGTAAGTCTTGTCAGCTCTGCTTCCAAAGTACGTCCATCTCTGTTTACATCCCTAGAGCAAGCCTCTGCAAGTTTAGTGTAGAATTTTCTGGAATAATTTTGACTCATGGTTGGTTGAATCTGTGGATTCACTGTATTGCAGCAGCAGCAGCATGCTAAGTCGCTTGAGGAATTATACTCTGTTTAAAGCCGTCTGAGTGTTCCCATTGGTTTTAAGTTATTGAAATCCAGTGCCTTTGCCCTGGTTTTCAGCGGTTTCATGATTTGACTTCCACTCACCGATCTCATTTTTCTATATATGTATGGGTGCTTTGTGTTCATCTATATCTGTGTACCACTTGAGTTCCTGGTACCTGAGGAGGTCAAAACGGGTTTTGCCTGGAGTTACAGGTGGTTGTGAGCCACCATGTGAATTCTGGGGACCAAACCCAGGACCTCTGATAGAGCAACCAGTGCTTTTAACCACTGAGTCATCTCTCGAGCCCCATCTTATCTTTTGAAAAATCATTTGTGTATTTATTTTATTGTGAGGTGTAGGAGGAGTGTGTGCCACGGTGCCACATGTCTAGGCCAGAGCATGTGGAAATCAGTTCTCGTTCTGTCCTGTAGATCCCAGGGATCAAACTCAGATGGTCAGGCTTGGCAGCAGGCATGTTTTCCTCCTGAGCCATCTTGTGGACCTCACACTGACCTCATCTGGAATTAGCTTCCCTTTGGGTCAGTACCCACTTAGCTGCAGTCTCTTGAAAGTGTCAGGCATGTTAAACTGTTGTTCCCCCTTGCCTTGTGCTGTCTGTAGGTTATTTTTCCTGATCTCTCCATGGCTGTTTCTTCTATCATCGATCTTGTTGTGAATGTCATGCTAAGAATTCTTCCCTGAGCATTCTCTTGTTCATATCTCTGTCTCATATTACCTTGTTCTGTTATCTTTTTTGTGTTCATTCTGAGTATTTGAAATAATGTGCTCCATTGTATGAACTCAGACTGTTTACTGTCTCCTCTCCAGGACCCAGAGCAGCTTCTGACACTAGTGGGTGCTCAGTACATACTTGCAGAAAAATGAGGACAGGCATGGTGGAGTGCACTTTTAATCCCAGCATTTGGGATTAAAAGCAGGTAGTTCTCTGTGAATTAGAGGCCATCCTCATCTACATAGTGAATTCCAAGCCAGGACTACATAGAAAGGCCCTGCCCTAAAACAAAAACAGCAACAACAACAAAATCAACCAAAAAAAGAATGAACAAGGGCCAGGATGCTTTATAGAGAAAAGAAATCTCTATATAGGTTGTTTTCTTAGGGCTGTAAGTAGGAGAGAGACATACTGGGAAATGTATGATGTACTGATTTGGATATCCATCGTTTTTTAGTCATTTATGAGATAAAAATAGGTTGTCTTCACCTTTAGAAAGTGCTATTTGTTCATTTGGTTTCTCATCCTTAACATTTCCCTTCCTAAGCATATGGCAGTTCCTGGCTGGGGAAGGAGGATTCTAACAAAATGCTTAGGACACTGATACTCCAGCTGAGTCATTCGGGAATAAAATAAACTCCTAAGATAACGTGCCTACGTCATAGGGATGATGATGGAATCGAGGCAGTTTCAGACTTGCATGCCTCTTTAACTCCTAGCTGAATTAGTTTTCTAGTCGAGAACCGTGCAGTGTGCTGTGCTGTGCTGTGCTGTGCTGTGCTGTGCTGCGTATCCCAGGTGGGGGGTACTAGGAGGAGGGTAGACAGACAGCCACCAGGCTGTGAGGGTCTGAGAAGAGAATGGCCGGCACCACTTCTTTTTCCTTTTTTTTTCTTTCTTTTTTGTTTTTTTGCCAGGCGCACGCCTTTAATCCTAGCACTCAGGAGGCAGAGGCAGGTGGATCTCTGTGAGTTCAAGGCCAGCCTGGTCTACAAGAGCTAGTTCCAGGACAGGCTTCAAAGCCAAAGAGAAATCCTGTCTTGAAAACAACAAAAACCAAACAAAAGACGGGTTTCTCTGTACAGCTTTTGCTGTCCTGGAACTTGCTCTGTAGGCCAGGCTGACCTTGAACTTACTGAAATCCACCGGCCTCTGTCTCCCTGAGTGCTAGGATTAAAGGTGTGCACCACCACTGCCTGGCTTTTTTTGTTTGTTTGTTTGTTTTTGTTTCTTGAGACAGGGTTTCTCTGTGTAACTGTCCTAGCTACACATAGTCCTGGAACTAGCTCTTGTAGACAAGGCTGACCTGGAACTCACAGAGGTCCACCTGTCTCAGGCAACACTTCTATGACTTCTAGTTAGGACACTTTTTGTTACTTAATGTTCTATACTGAAATAATTCCAGTTTCCTAGGAAGTTGGGAAAAAATGTTCTTAGAGTTCCTATGCACCCTTCACCACATTTTTCATTGGTAACTAGAGCTGCTGCTGCTGCTTCCTCCTCCTCCTTCCCTCAGTGTGTGCAGGTGTGTGCGTGGGTCAGAGGTTGACAGCCGGTATCATTATTTTACTTTATTTAAAAATCTTTGACACTTCACATTTATTTTATTTCGTGTGTGTGTGTGTGTGTGTGTGTGTGTGTATAAAAGATAGGTGCAGGGAGGATTGAAAAGGGGGATGTACATGCCATAGAGTATGTGTGGAGGTCAGAGGACAACTTGCTATGGGTTGGTTCTCTTTCCTGGGTTCCAGGGATCAAACTCAGGTCATCAGGCTTGGAGATGTGACAGCAGGCAACCCCACCCCAGACCCCCACTGCCCCTAGCCCCGTTCCCAGCTATCTTGCTAGCCCAAGAAAATTTCTGATCATGGTGGGCTAGTATATCTGATAGACACCTAGAAATAGAAATAAGTGGTGTTTACTAACTCTTCCTCTTCACACACATACCCCAGACAGTAGCCCTGGCTGTCTTAGAACTCACTACTTAGCCCACGCTGGTCTTGAATTTGTGGTTATTCCTCCTGCATCAGCTTTCAAAGTGTTGGGATTACAGGTATAAGCTAACACAATTGACTTCTAACACATCTTTTTAATAATAATTCTTTGTAGTTTAGTTACAAAACCATGGTATCCTCATTGTATATATTTAGAAGTGAATATGCACCCAGGTGTGTGACCTCGAATCCAACACTTGGGAAATGAGACAGGAAGACCACCGTGGGTTAAAGGCCAGCCTGCGCTATAAAGTGAGACCCTGTCTCCACAAGTGAATAAGTGAATATATAAAAAGAAATCACAAGGAGACAATATAGTGTAATGAATAAGAGTGGGCTTTTTTTGTTTGTTTTTCAAGACAAGGTTTCTCTCTGTTGTCCTGGCTGTGCTGGAATTCACTCTGTAGATTAGACTGGCCTCAAACTCACAGAGATCCTCCTGCCTCTGCCTCCTGAGTGCTCGTATTAAAGGCATGTGCCACCCTTCCCAGCATAAGAATGGGCTTTTCAAGTCAGACTACTAGATCTTTGCTATCTAGAATTTGTGATACCTCAAGCAATTAGTATATGTACCTATGCCTCAGTTTTCTCATCTTTGAAGTAGGTATACTAATGTTTTGAGATTACTGAACTGTGCGTAGTAAGTACTTGTGTTTCCCACACAGATGGCAGGAGAACTGGTTGACAAAAAGGACCGAGACGTGTCACCCAAGGAGGAAAGGAAGCGATCACGGACTCCTGATAGAGAGCGAGATAGAGACCGGGACCGGAAGTCCTCCCCATCTAAAGATAGAAAGCGGCATCGGTCACGGGATAGGCGGCGAGGAGGTAGCCGTTCTCGCTCTCGGTCCCGCTCCAAGTCTGCAGAGAGGTAAAGTGACTTTGTATGTTTTCACACAAGAAGAGGGAGAGAGAACATTGATGCCTCCAGCGTTAATCAACCGCTTTTCCTATACTAGCTCACCCTTGTCCCAGGTGGACCTGCAAGTTCTCTCAGCTTTCTCTTTCCTTTTCCCTTTGGTTTTCTGAAGTGTGGTGTCACTGTGTAGTCCAGATGGACCAAAACGTAGGGTGTTCCTCTGCCCCAGACACCCAGCATAGTGACTAGTTCCTCAAGGTTAAAAGTGAGCTTATAAGGTAAAGATCCAGGTGGTAAGGAAGATGGCTCAGCTGTTCTCACAGTTCCTGATGTGCTTGCACTAAGTAGCCCTACAACAGCGCTCTGGGAGATCCTTCAGGATGAGGAACTGTGCGCTGTTCAGGTGCAGGCCAAGGTCTGGGTAAAGTGCTTGCTATGCAAGCATGAGGACCTGGGTTGGGATCCTGAGTACACATGTAAGAGGCTACGTGTGGGAGCATGTGCCTGTAATGCCTACTGTAGCAGGGGCTGTAATGCCTACTGTAGCAGGGGCTGTAATGCCTACTGTAGCAGGGGCTGTAATGCCTACTGTAGCAGGGGCCGGCCTGCTGGGCCAGCCAGCCTAGCCAGTCAGTAAGCTCCAGGTTCAGGGAGGGATCCTGGTTTTTTAAGAAAAGAAAAAAGGAAGAAAAAAAAAGAGGGAGATGGCTCAGTGGCTAAGGACACTGGCTACTCTTCCAGAGGACCCAGGTTCTATTTCTAACACCCACATGATGGCTCACAACTGTCTGTAACTCTGGTACAAGGGGATCTGATATCCTCTTCTGGCCTCCTTGGGCAATAGGCACACATGTAGCACATAAACATCCATGCAGGAAAACACATAAATAAAATAACTTTTTTCTTTTTAAAGTAGAAGGACTGTGGAGATGACTCAGTGTAAGCATCAGGGCCTGAATTCAAATCCCCAGCACCGAAATAAGAAGCTAGGGGTGCCTGTAATCTCTGGGACAGGCAGATGCCAACATCTCACTGGTCAGTCAGCCTAGCCAAAATGACAGGGTTCCAGTCCAGTGAGACTAGTAGTCAGGGTTCTCTGGAGTGACAGAACTTAGAGTATACCTCCTTATGTATAGAAAAAGGGGGTTACTAGATTGTGGTTCATCTAATCCAACAATGGCTGGCTGTGAATGGAAAGTCCGAGAATCCAGTAGTTCTCAGTCCACAAGGGTGTATGTCTCAGCTGGTCTTGAGTAGACACTGGAATCCTGAAGAAGTAGGCTGTAACACCAGTGAAGGAATGGACTTGTTAGCAAGGCAAGGGAAGCAGACAAAGAGCAAAACCTTCCTTCTTCCTTGTCCTTATATAGACTTCCAGCAGAAGGCGTGGCCCAGATTAGATCTTCCTACCTCAAAGATTTGGATTAGAAGTAGATCTTCCTACTTCAAATTAAGCAAAACTCCCTCACAGGTGCACCCTTCATTTTTGAGTTTTAGTTCCAGATGTAGTCAGGTTGACAACCAAGTATAGTCATCAGAGGGACCTTGTATAAGGCTGAAAGCTGAGGAGGAAGACATCTGATGTCCTGCATGCACGTGCCTGGGCGTTTGCACCTGCACACCTCTATGCATTCACTGTGCACACATACGCCATGCACACATTCACCATGCACACATACGCCATGCACACATTCACCATGCACACATACGCCATGAACACATACGCCATGCACACATTCACCATGCACACATACGCCATGCACACATTCACCATGCACACATACGCCATGCACACATTCACCATGCACACATACGCCATGCACACATACGCCATGAACACATACACCATGCACACATTCGCCATGCACACATACGCCATGCACACATACACCATGCACACATACGCCATGAACACATACGCCATGCACACATACGCCATGAACACATACGCCATGCACACATACGCCATGCACACATACGCCATGAACACATATGCCATGCACACATACGCCATGCACACATACGCCATGCACACATACGCCATGCACACATTCGCCATGCACACATACGCCATGCACACATTCTCCATGCACACATTCTCCATGCACACATACGCCATGCACACATAAACACACAGGTAACACAAATAAAATGGAGTGTGGTAGAAGACATTTGATGTCAGCTCCAGCCTGCACACATGTATACAAGGGTACATGTATCTACACCTCCATACACACCACACACACAGATCTTACTAGAATTTCCCTGAGAAATACATTTTCCAGTTTATTTTTTTTTTTTTTTTTTTTTTTTTTTTTTTAATTTTATTTATTTATTATGTTTACAATATTCTGTCTGTGTGTGTCTGCAGGCCAGAAGAGGGCACCAGTTCTCATTACAGATGGTTGTGAGCCACCATGTGGTTGCTGGGAATTGAACTCAGGACCTTTGGAAGAGCAGGCAATGCTCTTAACCTCTGAGCCATCTCTCCAGCCCCATTTTCCAGTTTATTAAACACTACTTTGAGGAGAAAGCATGGGAACCTTCTCAGGACCTCAATGAAGGAAGAAATTCTAGAAGTAGCAAGTGATTTCTTAAATGTTTTGTCTTCCAGAGAACGACGACACAAAGAACGAGAGCGAGATAAAGAACGGGATCGGATTAAGAAGGAGCGGGACAGAGACAAGGATGGACACAGGAGGGACAAGGACCGCAAAAGATCCAGGTAACAGTGAGTGTGGGCTTTAGGCTATGCTATGCGTCACCTTTGCTGCTCTGTGGCTCAGCTTCATGGGAAAAGTAGATTCTATTGGTAGTTTCCACAGAGTGTACTTCCTAAGAAAGTGTGTGTTATTTTCTATTTATTTGTTTATATATTTAATTATTATTTTTTGTTCATTGATGTGAGAGTCAGATGCCCTGGAACTGGAGTTACAGACAGTTGTGAGCTGCCGTGTGGGTGCTGGGAATTGAACTCAGGACCTCTGGAAGAGCAGCCAGTGCTCTTTACCTCTGAGCCGTCTCTCCAGCCCCTGTAAGCCTACTGCCTGTGTTGGGATTGCAGGTGTGAGCCACTGTGCTCGGCTCAGCATATATCTTTTTTGGAAAGTAAAATGGCTCTTCCTTTAAGTGGTCTGTGACCTGTGGAAATGATTAACTACTCTTCTGACCCCGAAAACCCTACAAAATGAAGTAAATCAAGGAGTTCAAATCTTCACGTTTACTTTAAGCACACCTGTGTAATTGCCCATGCCATCAAGGCTATGCATATCTAAAAAGCCACCAGGTGTCTGACGGATGTCACTCTAAATTGTGCCGTCCCAGCAGTATAACAATGGAGTCCATAGGTATTCCCAAGACAAACAGTGGGGCTGGCACCCCTAAAACCGTGCTGAATTTTGCTGCACATGCTTAAAAATATGGAGCAGTGCTGAAGCTCAGGCTTCCAGTCCCTGAACAGCAGGTGAATGGAGCACTAAGGCGCGCTGGTGCCCTCACAGAGTTCAAGGTTGGGTTAATTCATGTGAGCTTCCCTCAACATTAAAATGATTCTCATGGAATAGGAACAAACTGTTTCCCAAGCCAGAAGAAGAAGCAGCTAAACAAGAAGAAGAGATATCCCAGAAGAAACTGAGGAAACAAAATCTTACGGCACAGGGATCATTTAGCATAAAATAAACACAAATAAAAGTAAAAAAAGAAAAAATAAAGTGAAGTGGGGGTAGGGATGTTCAGTGGTAAGAGCACAAGGGCCTGAGTTTAGATCCCAAACAAAAAAATCAGTGCTGCCAGGCAGTGGTAGAGCATGAGGAAGCAGAGACAGCCTGGTCTACAGACCAACTTCTAGGACAGCAGGGGCTACTCAGAGAAGCCCTGTCTCAAAAAACAAAACAAAAAAAGAGGAAAGAAAACAGAAAGAGGTTATAACATGATGTCCTAGCTATAAAACAGAAAGGTGGAAATTGGGGCTCTTCTTCCTGTGGCCTCTGTGCACATATTGAACATACATGCACCCACACACCTCACCCCCCACAAAACGAAAAGCAGAAAGTAAAATAGTTAAGGTCACATTTTGATGTTCAGAGTATTCTTGGAATTTATAAATTAATTTGAAAATCTTACCAATTAATCAAACATTCCCATAACTCTATTATACCATTCAATTGCTTATCTAGGCTACATAAATAAATTTAATAGATTAATAGAATATCTTTTAAAATTTTTAATTTGGGGGCTGGAGAGATGGCTCAGTGGTTAAGAGCATTGCCTGCTCTTCCAAAGGTCCTGAGTTCAATTCCCAGCAACCACATGGTGGCTCACAACCATCTGTAGTGAGGTCTGGTGCCCTCTTCTGGCCTGCAGACATACACACGGACAGAATATTGTATACATAATAAATAAATAAATAAATAAATAAATATTTTTAAAAAATTATAAAATTTTTAATTTGGGCTGGAGAGATGTACTCTTGCAGAAGACCCAGGTTCAGTTCCCAGCACCCAAATCTAGTGATTCACAACTGCCTGTAGCTATAGCTACAGCCCCTTAGGACCCAGTGCATCTGACCTCAGTGAGCATCTGCACTCACCTCACACCCCCGCAGACACATGCACATAATTAAAAATAGAAATAGATTCTTAATTTTAAAAATTTAGATTTATTTATTTTTATTTTGTGTGTGTGTGTGTACACCAATGTATGCCTGGTGTCCCCTGAAGTGAGAGGAGAGGAGGGCATTGGATCCCTGGGACTGGAGTGAAGGATGGTTGTGAGCCACCATGTGGGTGCTGCAAAAGCTGAGGACAGGCAAGATGGTTCAGCGTGTTAAAGCACTTGCTGACCAACAAGTCTGACAACCTGAGTTTGATCCCCAGGACTCAGAGTGAAAGGAGAGAACTGACTTCTACCAATTGTCCTCAGACCTTGTACAAATGTGCAGGTGCACACGAACACGTGTGTGCACACAAAATGTGGCAATAAAAAATGTAAATTAAAATAAAAGGGCCAGGCCTGGTGGCATACACTTTTAATCCCAGCAGGAGGCAGAGGCAGGTGGATCTCTGTTAGTTTGAGGTCAGCCTGGTCTACAAATCGAGTTCCGTTCCAGGACAGCCAGGACTAAACAGATAAATCCTGTCTCAGAAAAAAAAAAGAAAAAAGTATTGGGTGTGGTGGCGCATGCCTTTAGTTCCAGCACTTGAGAGGCAGAGGAAGGCAGACCTCTGGGTTTGAGCCAGCCTGGTTTACAAAGCTAGTACCATGCCAGCCAGGGCTACAAGAAAGCCTGGAAAGAAAGGAAGGAAGGAAGGAAGGAAGGAAGGAAGGAAGGAAGGAAGGAGAATTGAGTGAGAGAGGGTATGTTCCCAGGAAGTAATATATCACTTCTCTGTAGAATTCTTAGCAGGTGTGGTGTGTAGGTTAAAGGGAAAGGAGAACGTAACATACAGCAAGTGTGAAGGACCTGAGATGGGAATAGTGCTCAGGGGAAGATGAGGTGTAACTGTATTTCTCTTCAGCTGTGGGAGCCCAGCCATGTGTGCTCAGTTCACTATTATAGTTGAAGGTAATTTTTTTTTTTCAATGTGCAACTAATGTTTGGGATTTTTGATTTTTTTTTTTTTTTTTGCCAAGCCAGAGTTTCTCCATGTAGCCCTGGCTGTCCTGGAACTCGCTTTGTAGACCAGGCTGGCCTTGAACTCAGAGATCCACCTGCCTTTGCTTCCCAAGCACTAGGATTAAAGACATGCACCACCACTGCCCTGCTGGTTTTATTGTTGCTGTCATTTTTTATGTTGGGTCTCACTTGGTAGCCAGGGTGATCTCAGACTTGTCTCAGTCCTCCTGCCTGTCACCTTGAGTGTTAAACTAAAGAGATGAGCCATTACACCTGTCTAAAATCTAAAAGATTTTTTCTTATCTTAAATTAAAAAAAAATTATTTCTTTTATAGTTTGAGATTATACTATATCATCTCCCTTTTCTTTCCTCTCTAAACCCTTCCATATAACCTTTTTCACTTTCGAATACATGACCTCATGCTCCATTTCCATGTAATTGTCGTTACATATGTGTATGTATGTGTATTCCAAAATACATAAGTACATCTGCTCAATACAAGTAATGTTACTTGTGTGTATGTTTTCAGGGCTGATCACTTGGTATTGGAGAAACAATTGGTGGCCTCTTTCCTGGAGAACACTATTCTCTTGATCTCAGCATTCCTGAATTGCCTGTAGTTCTTTGTGTAGCGTTGAGGCCAGGCTTCCCATCCATGTTAGCATGTCTATTGTCCTTGTTCAGCTCACATTACACAGTCATGTTGGTGAGACTTCATGGGTGTGACTAATTTTCTAGGACAAAGTCTCCCTATGTGGTTTTGACTGTCTTGAAACTATGTAGACCAGGCTGGCCTCAAACTCTCAGAGATCCACCTGCCTCTGCCTCCTGAGTGCTGGGATTAAAGACGTATGCCCCCTACCCTGACTGGTTTAGAACTTCTGATGACAGTAGTGAAGGTCCACTTTCCTGAAGGGCTTAGTCAGTAAGTGGGGACAAGATAAGGCATCCTTAGGTTTCAGAGCAAGCAGGGAACTAGGCCTTGCTTAAGAGAGCATTAGGACTTGAAGGATGACTATGGGCCAGTCTTAGTAATAGGAAAACATCTGTACTCTTTTGGGGGCTCAGCCTAAATCTCATCCATAGGCTAGGGTATGAGAGCTATGACCTTTCTCTTTTTCCTCAAAGCTTGTCTCCTGGTCGAGGAAAAGATTTCAAATCTCGGAAAGACAGAGACTCTAAGAAGGGTGATGAGGATGAACATAGTGACAAGAAACCTAAGGTAAAGAAGACTTGTGAGTCTTGTCTTCAGCTCAAGGGAGAGAATCATTTTTGTTTGTTTGTTTGTTTGTTTTTTAATTCTTTTTTTAATTTTTTTAAATTATTTTCGAGACAGGGTTTCTCTGTGTAGTTCTGCTGTCCTGGAACTCATTCTGTAGACCAGGCTGACGTTGAACTCACAGAGATCCTCCTGCCTCTGCCTCTGGGTGTGGATGGGTACAGGTGTGTGCCACCACCACCCAGCTGAGGGAGAGAATGTTTATGAGCCAAGTCCCCATGTTTTATGTTCAGATCCAGCCATTGTCCCTGGAGGAACTTCTGGCCAAGAAAAAGGCTGAGGAAGAAGCCGAAGCTAAGGTAAGAATTTGGGGTCTGTATCAATATGTTCCATCCGCCGTAACAGAGCACCACAGACTGGGCAGCTTCAGCATCAGCGCTGGATGTTAGAAGTCTCAGCTGCAGTGGCAGTAGTGGTTGCTTCTGAGGCCCGTGTTCCTAGAGGTCTTTCCTCTGATGTTCTCTCATGAACACAAGGCCTTACTTAGTGTGCTAGACAAGTAACTTGCCATGGCCCCCAACTCTCTGCAGCCCCCTTCATGCTTTTTATTATGATGAGGGAAAGGTTTAGCTCATAGCAGAGTCCTAGGCCTCTGTATTTTTATCAGAATATTTAATATCTGAGCAAGTATCTAGGGGCTTCCTTGGGTCTCTGTAGCAGTGATGTGGTTGTTCCTGCCCCAGGCTCTCTGATACTTACTCATTCCCATCTGTCTTGAAGCCCAAGTTCCTCTCCAAAGCAGAGCGGGAAGCTGAAGCTCTGAAGCGGCGGCAGCAGGAAGTGGAAGAGCGCCAGAAGATGCTGGAAGAAGAGAGGAAGAAAAGGAAACAGTTCCAGGATTTGGGCAGGAAGATGCTAGGTTTGTTTTCTATCCTGAGCAGGAAGGATGGGCTGAAATTGTGGAGAAATAGAAACTTGGACTGTAGCTGTAGCTCAGTGGTGGAATAGTTGCCTAGTGTATATAAGGCCCTGGGTTTGACCCCCAACCATTGCAAGAAAGAAAGGGGAGGGTGGAAGATAGGAACTTGTTTGTTACAGAATTTGGAAAGGGAAAAAAGTGGTGAAAGCTTATGGGACTGTCTATTAGATCTCCTTGTCTACGTGTGTGCACTCATTTTCCTCATTTGTACTGGATTCCTTCCAGGACCTCTTCCTCCCACTGAGCTCTTTTGTAGCTTTTCCTTCTTTGATCTGCAGAAGATCCTCAGGAGCGGGAGCGGCGGGAACGGAGAGAGAGGATGGAGCGGGAGACCAATGGGAACGAGGATGAGGAAGGGCGCCAGAAGATCCGGGAAGAAAAGGATAAGAGCAAGGAGCTGCATGCTATTAAGGTGCTGGCTAGGCCCTCACAAACAGGCGTTAGTTATCTGCCGCTCTGGTCTTGGGCCTGGGCCTTGGGACTGACCAGCTTTGTGTTCTCTTCCTGAGTAGGAGCGTTATCTGGGTGGCATCAAAAAACGGCGCCGAACAAGGCATCTCAACGACCGAAAGTTTGTGTTTGAGTGGGATGCATCTGAAGACACCTCCATTGACTACAACCCCCTGTGAGTAGCTCTGTGCCCACCAGCTGGGTCATGGACTAAATGATCCTAGAAAGGACTGATGACAGGAAAGCGAGGTGGACGAGGAAGAGGAGATTGATAGACTAGCGTTCACCCCGCCTTCTGAGCTCAGCAAGGTGCTGGCTGGAGTGTTGGCAGACTTCCCTTGCCTCCTATAGCTACCTTTCTACTTTATCTCTCCATCCCAGGTACAAAGAACGGCACCAGGTGCAGTTGTTGGGGCGAGGCTTCATTGCAGGCATTGACCTAAAGCAGCAGAAACGAGAACAGTCACGTTTCTATGGAGACCTGATGGAAAAGAGGCGAACCCTGGAAGAAAAGGAACAAGAGGAGTGAGTAATTGGGTTTAGGGTGATTGGATGGAGCCCAGACTCTACAGAAAGGACTGTATTAATCTTCATCATGTCTCTCTTCAGGGCAAGACTCCGTAAACTTCGTAAGAAGGAAGCCAAGCAACGCTGGGATGATCGCCATTGGTCCCAGAAGAAGTTAGACGAGATGACAGACAGGGACTGGAGGATCTTCCGTGAAGACTATAGCATTACCACCAAAGGTGGCAAGATCCCCAATCCCATCCGGTCCTGGAAAGATTCGTCTCTGCCCCCACATATCTTGGAAGTCATTGATAAGTGTGGCTACAAGGTAAAGGAGCAGATTGGCTTAGGAGATCTGCTGCTTTCCCTGTTACATTCTAATACTATAAATGTAGTTGGGACTGGAGAATTTGTTCCTTCCCTATCTAGTGTCTTCTCTGTCCCTGGGCACCAGACAAACCACACGGTCACTCTCCTGTGGGAGTGCGGGCCTTTAGGGATTATGTTTGTCCTTGTGTCCCCTTCCCTTTGTGTCTCAGGTACATGGTAGTAGCATGTGTGCCCACTGTGTTAGCACTATTCCAGGTCATGTGAGTCTCTACCCATTGCTTTTGTTCTGGGTCACCGTAGGAGCCAACACCTATCCAGCGTCAGGCCATTCCTATTGGGCTACAGAATCGTGACATCATTGGTGTGGCTGAGACCGGCAGTGGCAAGACAGCAGCCTTCCTTATCCCGCTACTGGTCTGGATCACCACACTTCCCAAGATTGACAGGTATGGTCAGCTATTACCAGTTAGGCAGATTTGGTGAGTAGAAAAGATGAGGCAAACAAGAGTCCGTAGGGGCTTTGTTTGTTGTTTGTTGAGAAAGGGCTGGATTCCCTTTGTAGAGGATGATCTTAACTGATCCTCCTGCCTTCAACCCTCACCTAGTGCTGATATTACATGTGAACCACCATGTTTTGTGCAGTTCTGGGGATTAAACATAGAACGTCATATATGTTATGCAATGGTTGTACTTCTGATACCTTCAGCATGTCTCCCCCTCCCCAAACTGCTACCTTTAATTTTTAAATATTTTTAGTCAGAGGCTCTTTAATCTGGGTTGGATACTAGGAAATAAGTAGATCTTATCAAAGAGCAAGGATTGCTCCTTGGAGAACTTGGTTATCTTGTAGTCCAATTTTTGCAATGGAACCTGCCCATTCCCATAGCTGCCCTGAAGAATGACTTTGTCTTGCTCCTACTTGTGGTTGGACGAGACAAAGCTTATGAAACTGTGGGATACTCCATTTACCACAGGATCGAAGAGTCAGACCAGGGCCCTTACGCCATTATTCTGGCTCCTACCCGTGAGTTGGCTCAGCAGATTGAGGAAGAAACCATCAAATTTGGAAAGCCACTAGGTATCCGCACAGTGGCTGTCATTGGTGGCATCTCCAGAGAAGACCAAGGCTTCAGGCTACGCATGGGTTGTGAGGTTTGTTTTTCAAATGAGAATTAATTCTAGTGACAGTGAAGTAAAACATGCCCCTGGCAATGCTGAAGCATGCAAGGCAGCCCGTTTATACTGGGTCTGAGTTGATGAGGATGACTGACCAGGTCTCTTCCTCACTGAGATACGAACTCAGATCACTGGATTCAGAGTTCACAGAAGCTGGTGCAGTTAATTATAGTAATATATACTAATTAGTAATGCTAATAATTAATGGTCATCACAACAGCCATATGAGAGTGGGTAGTGATATAGATTATACACTGTTTTATAGATGAAGACGAGGTTAATAACTTGTCTGCAGTCACACATGGCTGTCAGTGGGCCACATGGAAAAGGGCCCACTTCATAACCAAAGCCTGTGTTCTTTTTTTTTTTAATATTTATTTATTTATTATGTATACAATATTCTGTCTGTGTGTATGCTGCAGGCCAGAAGAGGGCACCAGATCCCATTACAGATGGTTGTGAGCCACCATGTGGTTGCTGGGAATTGAACTCAGGACCTTTGGAAGAGCAGGCAATGCTCTTAACCTCTGAGCCATCTCTCCAGCCCCAAAGCCTGTGTTCTTATTACTCTTGTAAAACCATAGATGAAGAGGTCCTTTAAGGAGTCTGCTAAGAGAGTGTTCTTGTGTAGACGTCTCAGTGTAATCCCTCTGTGTGGTATTAGCCTTTCTCCATCTAAGGAAGAACCTCTTGCATAGCCACGTGTCTCATCCTGGTCTTACTCAGAAGCCCCATTCATTCCTGAAGGAAATGGAAGGTAGCAGATGATTTCATGTCGGTTCTCAGGAACCTTAAGTACCAAATCTGACTGGAGGTTGGAGTTGAAGTTCCTTCACTTTGAAGGTCTGTTGCTAAGTGGGTGGATAGTTCACAGGAGAAAGAAAAGAAGGAATTTGCCTGCTAAGGCCGTGTTTGATTACGCCGTATCTCCCAGATTGTGATCGCCACCCCAGGACGTCTCATCGATGTGCTGGAGAACCGCTACCTGGTGCTGAGCCGCTGTACCTATGTGGTTCTGGATGAGGCAGACAGGATGATTGACATGGGTTTTGAGCCAGATGTACAAAAGATCCTGGAACACATGCCTGTCAGCAACCAGAAACCGGACACAGATGAGGCTGAGGACCCAGAGAAGATGTTGGCCAACTTTGAGTCAGGAAAACATAAATACCGCCAAGTAAGGAAACTTCATTGGGAGAAGTGGGGCCAGTTCCCAAGTCTGTTTTCATACCCTTCTTGCCTAGTGTGGGCCCAGTGCACGTGCTTCCAGCATGCTAGTGGTGCCTGGTGCAACCCTCTGGGCCCAGTGCACATGCTTTTAGCATGCTAGTGGTGCCTGTTTACAGTCCTCTGTGGGCCCAGTGCACAAGTCCAAAGGGTGGAACTGTTTAGATTAACCTGGAGAATCATGCTATGTAGAAAAAAAAATAGTGCCAGGCATGGTGGCTCACACCTAAAATCTCAGCATTCAGGAGGCAGAGGCAGAAAGATTGCCCAAGGTTGAGGCTAGCTTGTCTTACATGTGAATTCCAGATCAGTCATATCTACACATCAAGAAAGCTAAACAAAAGTAAGGAATCGCCGGGCGGTGGTGGCACACGCCTTTAATCCCAGCACTCGGGAGGCAGAGGCAGGCGGATCTCTGTGAGTTCGAGACCAGCCTGGTCTACAAGAGCTAGTTCCAGGACAGGCTCCAAAACCACAGAGAAACCCTGTCTCGGAAAAAAAAAAAAAAAAAAAAAAAAGTAAGGAATCACAGTGCTATCTGGATCACAGGTTGTAGCAAATGCTTTTGGTCCTTCTTGCCATAGATAAAAAGTAAAGATCATTGTTTCCCAGGGTGACAAGTATCGGATTTATAGCAGGACTCATTTAATGTCTTTAGCCTGAGATGACCTGTCTGTGGTGACAGCAGGGTATGTAGTTCCGTCTGCCTGGGCCCAGGGCTGAACCTCCTGTTTTATAGACAGTCATGTTCACGGCTACTATGCCCCCAGCGGTGGAGCGTCTAGCCAGAAGCTATCTTCGGAGACCTGCTGTGGTATACATTGGCTCTGCAGGCAAGCCCCATGAGCGTGTGGAACAAAAGGTCTTCCTCATGTCAGAATCAGAAAAGAGGTATGGAGCCAGCTGAGCTGGGATACCTGGGTGGAAAAAGGGCTTTTGTTAACAGTTCCTTTCATTGTGGGGTAGCTGCTTCACTGCTGAAGGACCCTGAAGTCTGTTGGGGTTGAGTGTCTCACTGGGTCAGGAGTACTGTGTATCTCATTTTCTTTTTCCCCCAGGAAAAAGCTGCTGGCAATTTTGGAACAAGGTTTTGATCCACCCATCATCATTTTTGTCAACCAGAAGAAGGGTTGTGATGTGTTGGCCAAGTCTCTTGAGAAGATGGGGGTATGTCTGGCAGGCAGAGCAAAGACTAACCTTGCTGCTGCTGCTCTCTAGGGACAGGGTGGGCAGTGCCAGGTCTCCTCACTGTTTAATCTCTGCAGCATCTAACGAAGCAGAGCCAAAAGAAGAGTGTGGTTTGAGGAAAGAAGGAAGAGCCCCTGTGGATCTCCATGTAATGGGGTGGGGCTGTTGGAGAGGGGTGTGTGCTGTCTGAGATGGTGTAGTGACAGAGGTGCTGACGGCCAGCCCCTGAACTGCTAATGAGGCAGAGGGCGTCCTCACCACTCAGTTCTTGACATTCTTAACTTTCCTGCTCCGTTTCCATGCTGATTCCCGTGCCTGTATTCTCCTTCAGAACCTGTCATCTGCTGGGCTCTCACCTCAGCAGATTGCTCTGCCCTGCCCGCCCCCCCCCCCCCCAGCACTCCGTACTTCCTTCATTTTCTGCTCTAGCTCACCTGCTTTCCTCACTTCTCTTCAACTCCTTTTCTTCCTGTGCTCTCTCCTACCTTCTGCCCCCCAGTCCTCATTCCTGCTCCCTTTTTTCTTCTGCCTTTCACAGTACAATGCCTGTACACTGCATGGTGGAAAAGGCCAGGAGCAGCGAGAATTTGCATTGTCCAACCTCAAGGCTGGAGCCAAGGATATTTTGGTGGCTACAGATGTGGCTGGTCGTGGTATTGATATTCAAGATGTGTCTATGGTTGTCAACTATGATATGGCCAAAAATATTGAAGGTGAGTGCCAGCAAAGGTGGCTTCAGTTCAGGGTAAGGAGAGACCACTTGTATCCTCCCTCTCAGAGTCAGGGTGCTCTGAAAAGCTGTTCTAGTCTGGACGATGTGGCCCCAGTGTCTAGGATGACACTTCATGGGGGCTAGTTGACCCTTAGTGTTGCCACGTGACGAGTCAGCAGTGGGAGACAGGCAGAGAGGCGAATACTGTGGCTTCACCAGGTGTCGACAGCAGGAGCTGAATTGCTTGCCCATGGAGGTTGGGTGGGGTAGAGTAGCCATCAGGACATCTGTCTTGGTCTGGAGTGACATCCTTCTGCTCCGCAGATTATATTCACCGAATTGGCCGCACGGGAAGAGCAGGCAAGAGTGGTGTAGCCATCACCTTCCTCACCAAAGAGGACTCAGCTGTGTTCTATGAACTGAAGCAAGCTATCCTAGAGAGCCCGGTGTCGTCCTGCCCTCCAGAGCTAGCAAACCACCCCGATGCCCAGCACAAGCCAGGCACCATCCTCACCAAGAAGCGCAGGGAAGAGACCATCTTTGCTTGACACAACACTTGATTGCATTGATAAAACGTGCTCCGAAGAGGGTGCCTGTCCTTTTAACCCTCACATCCCTCTTTCCGGGCTCTCATTCTTGGGTATGGGGTTTAGGAAACAATCAGATTCCCTGGTCCGGAGCCTGTGAGGTGGGCTCCATGGGGACAGGAAGATGGAGGAACATATTACGTCAGGTTTCATCCAGCTCTGCCTCTTGCAGCCTTGTTGCTGTCCTGGTTACAGGGCAGCTGCCTAGCCCTGTCCCCCAACCTGAACAAACACCTGGCCACCTGGAGGTGACTTCCTTCAGCACATGTGTGACTGTACTGCAGTACGTTTTTGCCCTAACTGACCCAGGGGATCTGGCATCATGAGGATTGTGGACCTTGGACTCTGTCACTCTGACAACAGGTTGAGAGCCTTCAGAGCTGTGCAAAGCCCTATGCCACAGGGTGCTGTGCACTCTAGGCATCTCCGCCCCCCCCCCCCAACCCGGGACTCTTTTTTAGATATGGGGACTGGGTGAGCTGACTGTGTCCATCATTAAGTCACTGAGTGAAATTTCTGTTTTCTATTCTCTGAGAAGATAAGTTTATATGTTCTGAGAATAAATACATGAATATTAAGGTTGTCTCTAGGTCTGGCTAATCTTCCTCTCTGGGAACCACAGAAGTCAGCAAAAACAGCATTGGCTGAACATGAGTTAGCTGAGAAAATGAGAGACAACCACACTAAAAGAAAGGCCTAGCTTCTCAGCTAGTACGTTTATCTGTAGGCAACACTGGAGGGCAGATGGGAGAGCATGGCAGCAGGACGTGCCTAATCTGGCTTCTCCTGCTCCTGGTTAGAGTCAGCACTGGAGTTAGGTCCCTGTCCTCTTCAGACACATGCTCTACTTAGCCCCTGGAAGGTAGGCAAGCATGTGAATTCAAGTTACAGCTTACTTGTGGAGCCCTGGGGGACAGTAGGAAGCTTTGTCCATGCTGCTTCCTCACTTCTCAGAGCAAGTCCCTTCTGCACAGCCATCCATCTCCCTCCAGACACTGGGCCTGGGGTGTGTTGTGCCCACAAATACAATGCTTCTTGCAGTTGTTGTTTTCCCTTCCCACTCTGGAATCCTTGGGGAGAAAGGGGCCAGAATACTGCAGACTTTGCAGACGTAGGCCACACAGTAATATAGAACCATATGAGTCAACACACCAGAGACACCTGAGGACTGTGCATGGTGTTTATTGGAGATGACAATGAGGTGGGGCAGTTTCTTAATGGAGCATGCTCTGTAGGTCACACGCTAGAGCCATAAGGCAAGGGTAGCCAGGTGGACAGCCTCTGGGGGCTGTCCACTGTGTCCTAGTGTCCTCATCTAACCCTAACTTAACAAGCGGCAGCTATGAGTCAGGGAGCCTGGTCTTGCAGGAGGCATGGAGGGAAAGAACAGAAATGACAGATGCAAGGGCAAAAGAATGAGAAACGCAAGGGGGCCGGAAGCTGCTCCTCCCTCCCCCGCAGTCCAAGCTTCTGGCTTCACTGTGCTCCAGTTCCCTAGGCTTGCCAGGTGCTAAGCTTCCTGGTTTGGAGAGGAGGGCCTTTGTCTAGCAGAGCTTCCGCTGTGAGTCTATCTAGCCTCACCTGCACTGCTCCTGTCTTAGGTGTCCTTGCCCACCCCAGCTGACATACAGAAGTGCTACCATGTTGAGCTCTGATTGTTTCGTTTCTGATGTGTGGCAGTGAAGGAGAGTAGAGGCCTTTAGAGCCCAGAGCACAACTGAGCCCCTTGTTAGGACTCATGCTGTACTGCCCACGCTCCCACCCCTGTTATTAGAGGGGCATCCATTCTGGTCGGGCGTCCCCTGCTAAGTGATCCTGGCCTGAGATCACTGCCCACTGCGGCAGCTTCTTGTGCAGGTGAGGAAGGTGCCAAGGGTACAGAACACAGCTAGTACCTGGGATGAGAGCCTACGGGGTCACTGTGCCCAGGAGGTGAGGGGGCCCCTTGCTTCTCCCAGAACCTTGGGACCACAGTCAGCCCTGGACCAGGGGCTGGGCAGGGGGTTGTGGGAGCTGAACCTAGTGGCAGCCTAATGCCAGTCTAACTCCAGCCTGAGGTGGGCACCCCAGCCGCTGTGCCTGTGCCTGCCAGGGTAGGGCAGGTGGTGGTCAGTAGCTGTCCTTAGGCCAAGGCCGGTTACGCTGCCAGTTCCGGTCATTGTGGTCGTGCTCCGAGTCCTGGGCTAGGAGCCGGTCTTGGGGGTCATGCCCATTAGCACTGGGAAGCCCCGAGGTGTGTTGGCGGTGAGGCTGGTACAGGTCCTGGTAGGCATCTGCATAGTCCTCCTCCAGATGGCGGGAGCTGCGCTGTGAAGATCCGGTCCAGGCCTGGCGGGAGCTCTCACTGGCCTCATCTGAGGGCATCAAGCTGTCCCGCTCCAGGGGCGAATGCTCTTCACCACGCTCCCCCAGCAGCTGCTGGTTCTGGGGGCCACACAACAGGTCTAAGTAAGATGAAGCAGACCTGGCCTTTGCTTCTCCCAGGACTCTGACAGGGAGGTGGGATTCTTCCCCCTCTATTCTCAGTTCCCAGGTTTTGTTTTGTTTTGTTTTAAATAGTGTGAGGAAGGAAGTAAGCTGGGGCATTCTTCTGGGCCAGACATAGAAAGCGGGAGTTTGGGCTCCTGCAAATTCAGGCTCTCCCTTAAAAAGTGACTGGGAGCCGGGCGGTGGTGGCGCACGCCTTTAATCCCAGCACTCGGGAGGCAGAGGCAGGCGGATCTCTGTGAGTTCGAGGCCAGCCTGGTCTACAAGAGCTAGTTCCAGGACAGGAACCAAAAGCTACGGAGAAACCCTGTCTCGAAAAATCAAAAAAAAAAAAAAAAGAAAGAAAGAAAGAAACAAAAAGTGACTGGGAGAATGGGAATAAAATGTTTCCATTGACCCTGGAAGGTCCATCTCTGATTACTCATTCACTGTGCTCTTCAACCAGGAAGCTCCTTGACCTATACGCCCTAGGTCTGTAGAGCAAGCTGAAGCAGAGCTGACAGTTGTACCATCCCTGGCTTCACATGCAGACCAAGGGCAATCCCTTTGGGCAGGGCAGGAGCTTCGCTTGGACTGTGTAAGCCTGCACATTTTGCCCACTGGAAATGGTTACCTGAAGTCCAGGGATGGCACTAGGAGGGCCCAGAAGTCCAGGGCCAGGCGCTGGATGGTGGGTAGCGCGCCAGTAAACCTCTAGGTATTCGGCCAGGTGTTCGCAGGCGTCTTCCAGCTGGTTCTCATCCAGAATCACATCGAATGACTCCTGGAGAGAAAGCACACGAGGAGGTTGGCTCCTCAACAGCAATCCCAGAGCTCCTGCACCCTGGAATAGGGTGTGGCTGCAGCTGACCCAAGCACTCACTGGTGGGCACTGAACCAGCTTGTCATACGCCATCATCTGTACCGTCAGATGCTTCATCTGCGACTTCCCCCGGGAGCGGATGAGCCGCTGGAGTACCTGAAGTAGAAGGGCAGAGATAGACCTAGAGACTCTAGGGGCTCCAGTCAGAGCTGGGCCTGGAAGGAACTAGGCACATTCTCAACTTGTAACAGGGCATCTAGGGGACATCACCTGTGGGACCAATCACCCCAGTTTCGCTTACCTTCGGTGAGGATACTTTGACGAAGACGATGATGGGGGCCAGTGAGGTCTTGGCTAGCTGTGCTGGGTGGTTGATGGTATCGGCATCCAACACGACTAGCTGCAGGGATTTGGCCAGCTCGAAAATGCGCTCAATCTCACTCTGCACTTCAGCTAAGGAAGGGGAGCAGCTCACCAGGGGCTCTGCCCACTGTTTAATCCAGGGCTTTGAGGGCTGTATGCGGTGAGACAGGCAATGGACTGGGCCAATGAGGGCAGACCTGGGGTAGGTGGTGGGGCATGGGCAAAAAAAAAAAAAGCTCTGACAAGCATCGAGTAGCAGAGAAGCAGAACAAAGGAGTGCTCACCAATGCTGGATCGGGCAGAGGAGCGCTCAATGATGGTCCTCTTGCCAGGGTTGTTGAGCACAGACCGCTTAGCCAGTGAGAGGTCAGCTGTGACCCGCGTGATAGAGATCCTGGTGTGGAGGGTCACAGCGGCCTTCAAACCCAAGACCTTCTTTACCCAGCTCCAACTCTCCTTGGGAGGAGAGTAGCTCTGGGCATGAGGAATTATTTTCTTCCCGACTCTCATTCCATTCCAGGCCAGGGCAACTTACCTGCCATCAAACCTGTGTTTTAAGAAGTCAAAGAGAGCCTTCTGCATCATGTCCGTGACCTGGAGGAGAGGGTATGGCACTGACAGAAGGTCCCAGGAGGCAGGCAATGTCCCTAAGAGTTCACGCCCTCCACACAGACCGTCCCCACTGTCCTCACCTCATAACCTTTCAGCGAGGGTCCCACCAGCACCACAGGCCGCATGGAGGGCACCACATCGTATGGGGGAACATGTTCCGCCTGCAGAATGGCCAGGAGGTCAGACAAAATCTTGGTCTTGGTACCCACTTTACGCCTGATTGTTCTGGGGGCAGAGTCAAGAGCTCTGGGTTCCCTCCCCTCTGTTCTGCAGATGCCAGCAGTGACTTGACCAGAACCAAAATCCACAACGACCCTCAGCCCCCCAGCCCCCAGCCCCTCAGCCCCCCAATCCCCCAGCCCCCCAGTCCAGGTCCCCTTCCGACTCACCTGCTTCTGCTTCTGCTTGGCTTTTGGGAAAGGAAATAAAAGATTAAAGTTGGTGAAGGGAAAAGGGCCTGGGGGCGTGGTAGTCCCTTCCCCAGGGGAGAAAATGGGGTTCTCCTGCTTTTACAATCCCTCCACCAGCCCCTTCCCATAAACCTCACTGAGGAGAACCCCCTTCCACTGTCTTATCTGCCCATCCACCCATGAGTGAGCTGAGGGAAGGCTACCTAGAGATGGAGGAGGAGAGCGTCGGTTGCCAGTGTCACTCAGGCTGGAAGGGTTCCCAGATCTCCTGACAGAGATGGGGGTGGTAAAACAAAAAGGGGGGGGGGTTGAATGTGTCCGTCAGTTCCAGACATTATTTAATGATTTACAAATTAGCAACCTTTATGACAGTTAAGCATGTATGTTATGTGTGTATGTGAGTGCGGACTTACAAGGTATAAACGTGCAGCTGTGTTCTGTGGGTCAGGTGTCTGTGTTTGGGGTGTGTGTTTATTGAGTCTTAGCACCGTTCTCACCTGGCTTTCTGTTCCTGTTTGAGCCGGATGTTCTCCAGGCGTTGGGGGCTGGGGATGAAGGCGATGTCTCCCCCCTCTTTCACCAGCCTCCCGATCCACCAGTCGTTGCTGTACTTCTAGGAATGGATAAGAGTGGGGAGGAACTGTGAGAGGCACTGGTCCAGGCTTCTGAGCCAGGAAAGACTTTGGGAAGCTGGTGTAAGGAAGGCAGAAGAAGGGCCAAGGAGAGTATGATGGCATCACAGAAGAGTGCAGCCAGGTTCCCGCCACAAGTCGGGTAGCATCGCAGATGTCACAAGAGGCGCACATGTGTGCACACATAGATGAAATGGAGGAGTCAGGTCTGTGTATAAGGGGCACACAGGTGTGCACACACAGATGAAATGGAGGAGTCAGGTCTGTGTATGAGGGGCGCACATGTGTGCACACACAGATGAAATGGAGGAGTCAGGTCTGTGTATAAGGGGCACACAGGTGTGCACACACAGATGAAATGGAGGAGTCAGGTCTGTGTATGAGGGGCGCACATGTCTGCACACACAGATGAAATGGAGGAGTCAGGTCTGTGTATGAGGGGCGCACATGTCTGCACACACAGATGAAATGGAGGAGTCAGGTCTGTGTATGAGGGGCGCACATGTGTGCACACACAGATGAAATGGAGGAGTCAGGTCTGTGTATAAGGGGCACACAGGTGTGCACACACAGATGAAATGGAGGAGTCAGGTCTGTGTATGAGGGGCGCACATGTCTGCACACACAGATGAAATGGAGGAGTCAGGTCTGTGTATGAGGGGCGCACATGTCTGCACACACAGATGAAATGGAGGAGTCAGGTCTGTGTATGAGGGGCGCACATGTGTGCACACACAGATGAAATGGAGGAGTCAGGTCTGTGTATAAGGGGCACACAGGTGTGCACACACAGATGAAATGGAGGAGTCAGGTCTGTGTATGAGGGGCGCACATGTCTGCACACACAGATGAAATGGAGGAGTCAGGTCTGTGTATGAGGGGCGCACATGTCTGCACACACAGATGAAATGGAGGAGTCAGGTCTGTGTATGAGGGGCGCACATGTGTGCACACACAGATGAAATGGAGGAGTCAGGTCTGTGTATAAGGGGCACACAGGTGTGCACACAATGAAACTGGAGGAGTCAGGTCTGTGTATGAGGGGCACACAGGTGTGCACACAATGAAGCTGGAGGAGTCAGGTCTGTGTATAAGGGGTACACAGGTGTGTGGATACAGATAAAACTGGAGGAGTTGAGGACTTATTTTCGATGGAGAACTGAAAAGGTACCAGGGCCTGAGACAGCAACAGGAAAATTAAGTGCTAGATTATGCTTCGGGGGAGAATAAGGTTGATTACCTCTTTAATGTGCAGAAAATCTTTGGCCTCGAAGTTGACTCCAGAGCCCTGGACTGGGCACTCCTCATCCAGCACCCCACAGTAGCTGACATTGGTCCTCACAGCAAAAGCCACAGGTTTGTGCTGGGAAATTTGATCACCAGAGCAATGAGAGAGACCAGAACATCTCTTGGAGGAAGGCAGGCAGAGGCCCCAGATGAGAAGCCTCTTGCCCGCCACACATTTTCCACACCCTGACGTGACCCTGGGCACAGGTTTGCTCCTAGCCTGGTCCCCTGCCGGCAGGTATACCTTGGCTCTCTCCAGCTGCTGCTGAGCCTGGCTCTCCACTTCTCGCCTGGCACTCTCCCGGTCCTCCTCCAGGGAGACGTCTGAGTCCAGAGAGGGGCGGCTGGTGTAGGAGTCGGCTGAACCCTGGGACGGGAGAGTCTGTGTAAAAGGCCCCTCCTAACCTTAATGCTACTTCTCCACCTTCTAGGGAATGATTTGACCCTTTACACTGCTTCTTGTGTGCCCCCCAGTGTCTCTGAGGCTACAGGGAGGCTGGCCCAATCCACATGTGCAAAGATCAGGGCCCCTCTGCCCACACCTATCAGAATAGAACCTTCACTTTCTCCTCTCTTTTCTACTCTCTACCATGTCCTCTGAAGCAGAGGGAAGGGAAAATACTACATATGATGTATTTGAGATGGTGTCGAATCCAGGAAACCAGGCCCTCTTTCTTATCCATGCTAGCCTGAAGCAACCTGGCCATTATCCCTTTAAGACAATTGGCGAGAATACAGCTAGCCAAGAGATGCTGGTCAGAGCTAGGCATGGTGGTGCACACCTATAATTCCAGCACTTGGGAGGTAGAGGATCAGAAGTTAAAGTTCAACTGCAGCTAGAAAGAGGTAAAAGCCATCCTGTGCTACTTGAGACCCTCCCTCCAAAGAAGAAGAGGGAGAGGAGGAGGAGGAGGAGGAGGAGGAGGAAGAGGAAGAAGAGGAGGAGGAGGAGGAGGAGGAGGAGGAGGAGGAAGAAGAAGAAGAAGAAGAAGAAGAAGAAGAAGAAGAAGAAGAAGCCGCCGCCGCCAGATGGGGTAGGGGACTGAGTAAAGGCATATTCTCTGCTTTAACAGGATAACAGGATGACCAAATCGTGGAACCAACAGAAAACCCATCTCTAAAGTCGTCCTCTGATCACACAGTGGCATGTGTGTGAGCTTACACACACATGTACACAGTAAATTAAAACACATGCATGCATGCATGCACAACCCTGTCCGGATGTGGCCATTTGATCACTAGTCAGAGTTTTTTGTTGCTCTTATTCGAGTCAGGGTCCACTATGTAGCACTGGTTAGCCTAGAACTTTCTAAACAGACCAAACAGATACTTGCCTGCCTCTACCTCCCAGATGCCAGTGTGCCACCACCGCCCGGCTTTTGAAATCTGTTAAACGAATGAATACTTGCCTTACAATGTGAAGATTGGGCCCAAAGTCGCAGACTCTTAGACTTGACCTCTCCTTTGCTCTCCCCACCCACTACTTTCTTTCCTCCCACACCTGCTAGGACTGGAAACTGGCCAGGTGTCAGCAGCAAGAAGACAGAATGAGAAAGCAATACAAAGCTATCTCCTGGGTACAGGTGAGGCTATCACACCTACCACCTGGCCTGTAGCTCCCTTGCCTTCCCCAGGGTCCAAGGGATAGCAGGCCCTGGAGGGAAGCTACGCTAGCGCCAGGCAACCCAGCTGAGATACAGGACCTTGGGGATGGGGTGCTTTTGGTAATGTGAACAAGAACAGTCTTTGAACCCTGCTCATAATAAGATCTTAGGGTAAGGAGTGTACATTTGAAGGGTTGCAGAGTTCATCTTCAAGACCATAAAGAAGATGCCAAACTTTGAGACAAGCATCTGAAAGTTAAGGTAACTGGATTAGGGAAAGGGGGATCTTTTCTGAGACTCAGTTTCTCCTTACCTGCAGCTGTCTGGAGGGACTCTTCCCTGACAGCGGCACAGAAAAGGTAAAAAAGAGTGTGTGTAGAAAAAGAGGTTTCAGAATGTCCAGGTTGAAGAACAGTACCTGGCATCCTTGGGCTAGGGGACTAGGACCAACTACTAGGCAGCAGGAGTCAAACTCTCTTTGGAGAAGGCAAACACACTCCTGCTGTCGACCCTGCCTCTCCCCCAACCCTGCCAGTGCAGAGACCCGGAGTTTGAGCTGGGGGCTGTGTCTATTGTAAACCAAAGGCTCAAGGCAGAGCCAAAGCGGGAAAGTCTTTTGTTCTGCACAAGTGGAGGCTGTTTGCTGCTCCCCAACTCTCTGGTCAAGGCAGAACAAGGCTGAGTCCCAGAAAAAAAACCTTGACATGGCGTGAGGAACCTCACTCCAGGACGTAAGTGCTAGCTGCAGGGTAAGGCTTGCAAAGCGGGGGGTAGGGTGGGATAGAAGCCAGCAGGTGAGAAAGGCCAGAGCAAGTCAGGATGACCACCCACTGTGTATGTAGGAGATACTTCCTAGGTACCCAGCAGGTATTGGGAGAAGTGTCGCTTTGACCTCTACTGATGCTAGCTCTCAGACTAATTTAGTCCTCTGGGTATCTGGGGTATCTAGGCTGGATGACCTCTTAACCCTGTCTAGGTGAGAATGACAGATCTATCCCCAAATTGTTTAATGAGTTGTGTCCTGAATGGGAAGCCACTTTCCACAATTCCTATGTCCTTGGGGGATTGTCTGTGCTGGTCTGGTATCAATAGGAAGGTGGGAACACCCGGTAGAACACGTTAGGGCCTTGTCTCCCTACCCCATTATGCCCCAATAGACAGAGTCTCAGCACTTTGGAGTTGTTGGAGTTGGCACAGTGCCCTGGTGGTTGCCCCCCTTGCCTGGCAAGTGTGTGGGCAGGCTGCAGCTCCTCTCTTGCCTGGCACGGGGGAAGAAGAGGAGGGAGATGAGCCCAGTGGATTTATTTAGAGCCTGATCTCCCTCCTACTGCTTCAGAGGGGGCCTCAGGGAGAGCAATGAGCTAGCAGGAGGAGGCAGAGCGGGGGGGGGGGGGGGGGACCCAAGAAACAGAGGGTCAGGAGGGAGCAATGGGTCAGCAGGCTGCTCTCAAACTGCATCCACAGGCCAGCTTATCTGGCCTGACTTCTCAGCAGGGATGAAAAATGAGCACCCAAGGCCCCATGGCCTCAGACAGGTCTGTTCCCGAGCTCATCTTGGCACCCTGGGCTACACCAGCTGTCCCTTCAACTGTTAGAAAGAGGTGCCCACCAGAGCCTTGAAAAGCATCTATCTGCTCTATAGCAATGCAATTAGCCCCAGAGCCCCGTGGAAAACTGGGTCCGGAAGGAGCCTGGTCCCAGAATCGACTGCCATGTGCCTGTCCTGAGCCTCACTGCGCATCTGTCCTGGGTGTGAGACAGGAGATTTGACCCAATCCTATCAGGGGATAGAGGTCCTTTCCCAAGAAGGCTCTCCTGTGGAGTGCTTGCCGGAAAACTGGCAACTCCAAGGGGCTCTGAAACTGCTCCCCGCTCTTGTCCCATCTTTCCAGGCATTCTTTCTGCTTTCTGAGCTCCGGGAATCACTGCCTAATGAGCTGATTTGTCTCAGTGGGTCAGGAGATAAAAGCAAAGAGGAGAATTAAATATTTATTGGTTGCCTGGTTCTCTGAGCAAAGAGCTTCCTTTCCATCCCCATGACCTGAGCTCCCCTGGCCTCACCTCCAGGTCCTCCATGCTGAGCAGGAGCTCAGAGAAATCCTTAGCAGGGGGGCTGAGAAGGTGGACTGAACTCAGTCTGAGGGCCCACTCGTGTGGTGGCTGGCCTTTGGAAGAAGCTGGGCTATAGTCAGGGTGAGGGGTCCAGGTCATGCGCATGGGTGGTGGGCAGAGAGGGATAACAGACATCGTCAAGTTCTAGAATTCCTATCTGCAGAGGCTGATACCCGACTCTCTAATGTTCTTCCAGATCCCCAATTTGTCATTTACTTGAGGCACAGGTCCGGTGTGTCTCCCCTGAAGCTCTGCTTCTGTTCTGTTCAGACCCCATAAACCCAGAATTTAGAACTACAGACGTTCCATTTTCCCTCTAAAGCCTCGGTGCCAGGGCCTTCAGTGCTTCCTCCCTCTGCCCCTTATGTCTTGAGCTTTGGGGCCACCTGCTCGAGCCTTCTCCCTACACTGTCCCTCTGCACACACCCGAGTACCTGGGAGACCTGGCCATGAAAGCCCATATCCCCACTTTCCTAGAGAGGCCCCCTTACGCGCCCGGCCCCGCTGTCAAGGCGTTTTTCAAAGTCCTGAACTGGGGGAAGGGGTGAAGAGAGAGGTGTCATCCCAACTCCCCCACCCCCACCCTCCCCGTGGGCACTCACCGCCTCCGAGTCCTCAAACCCGGGCACGTAGGAGTCGTCATACATGGGGGAATCCGGAGGGGGGGGGGAGCGAGCGGCGCCGGGGGCGAGGACGGCGGGCCGCGCCCGAGATGCCACCGAACCGCGCAGCCCTGCGGGCGGCGGCGGAGAGCGCGAGCGCGAAGGAGGGAACGAGCCGCGAAGACCAGCTGCTCCCAGCTCAGATCACCGCTCCCCTCCCCACCCCCCAGCCCAGTCGGTCCCACCCCGAGCGCGCCAGCGCGGCTGAGGAATCTGCCGCCGGCTCCCACAACAATAGTGCCCGCCCACCTGACCCCCTCCCGGGAAGGCGCGGGCGGCGGGGCCGCCGGGGCCGCGGAACCGGGCGCACGCTAGCCGGGAAGGTGGGTCCCCGGCACCTCTGGGGCCGGGGCGACAGGGAAGGAGGGCGGAGAGGCTGCAGGCGGGGCGGATCCCGGCAGGGAGGAGGCGGGGCGAGGAGAGATGCGGAGACAGGGACTCTCGCAACCCAGGAACTGCTCCGCCGGGAAACAAAGGGCTGGCGCGGGGGAGGGGAAGGGGCGAGACGCTGCTACAAGACGCGACCCCAGCGAAGAATCGAGAGGGTGCGGAAGCCGGGGAGGCTGGATAGAGAGAGAGGAGGGCTGGAGGCAGAGAGGCCGCGCAAGACAGGAAAATGGAGAGCTATAGGGGGGCGGGCAACGGGTGGGGCTAGGTCTCAGGTGATAGCGCAGTGTCGGCTCCCTGCACGTCCAGGAGACTCCCAAAGCAAACCCCACAGTGGTACTGAGGAGAAATGGTTTGGAGATCCTAGACCGGTGCCATGCAAGCAGCTCCTGCCCCAACAGGTGCGTGGTCCTCTGTGTTCCGGGCTGCAGCAAAGGACCGACCCTTGAAAGGGGGAAGTTCGGGTACTCTGGCTAGTCCTTCCCACACCTGTTGCACGGGCAGATTTCATCCAACTTAAGCCATGATGGATATTCTCTTCCTCACTTCCCTGCCAAGGATTGTGACAGACATTGCCACGGCATCCGTGGGAACTCGGGCAGAAAGGGGCTGTTTTTGGTGAACCTAAAGGGAGAGATCAGCCAGGCCTGGTGTCTTGCCCCCTCAGCCCAGTTCCTTTCCATTCCTAGTTCCTCAATCCCAGTCCAGGACTCTGCCCATCCTTTCCTTTCCTGCTCTACAGGGAAATCAGAAAGCCTCAATTTGCAAGGAAGGATTAATGAGATCTATTAGAAGGTAGCGTGTATGGGAGAGGAAGACCACCCAAGCCAACTGCTTTCTCACCTATGTCTCATCTTCCTGTTTCCTTGGCAAGAAAAAGACGCGCGGGGGGGGGGGGGGCTCATCTTATGACACCCTAGTCTGTTTCCTTCTGTTAGAAGGACTGGCAGGCAACTTTATTCGAACCCTTGCTACCGAGGGCAGCAGCCGAGCGTGGGGTAGACAGCCAAAATTCACCGCTGAAATCCTGCATGTGTAGGGGTTAGTAAAATATTATATTCTGTGTTCCCAAGCACCACCTGTGCCTTCCTTTTCTTCCTTTTTCGTTGTCTCTTTAGTCCCCTCCTTCCAGAGGGTGGAGAGGTAGGTACCAAAGAGTAAGCCCCTCCAGCCTCTCTCCTGGGAGATTCCTATCTGGAATCTCCTTTCCTGGCCTCTCATCTTAGGACTCTCCACCCATAGAGAGTCCTGGGACTGTGGATTTGCTATTAGCAGTACCCCATCCTCACACCGTGTTGCCTTCATTCCCAGCTGGGACAACTGGTGTCTAAGTCTGCCCCTGAGTGATCCGTTGCCATGCCAACCTCCTCCCCAGGAGATGGGTTCAAGTTCCCCATACCTACAGGCATCCCCTGGGTCCTGCAGGCACCTGGTCTTCCTTGCCTCCACCTGTACCTCTGATTGCTAACCAGTGCCCCTTCATTTCTCACTACAGTCACACCTACCTAGTTTAGTTATCATGCTAATCTAGCTATGGCAGCAGGACTAAGGAGGAAAGCCCAAAGCCTGCCAGGAAGCTGGGCAGATCCCAATTCCTGGGCACCAAGTGGGGAAACTGAGGCAGGAGCTGGGAATTCTACACCACAGGGAGGCCCCTAGCATTCCAGCTGTTAGGTTGCTCCCTCCCCGCAAGGAACTCAAAGAGGGTCACAGAGGGAGCTTGGCACAGCCCTCCTTCCAATCTAGCCCCTTTTCCGGCTCCCCATCAGCCCTGTCTGCACATTTTGGAGGAGCCGCCAGTTCCAACCTTCCCTTTCTCCTCCCCCCCCCCCCCCCCCCGAGGTCCCTGCCTCTTGTTTTCCCTCCCTCTCCGTGCTGCAGTTTCTCCCAAATGCCGGAGCTTTCCTCCCACCCCTCTGGGGAGGGGGCCCCAGAGGTTACCTCGTTCAGCAGGAAGGTTGCGCTGGAGTCAGAAAAAGACATAGACCGGGCTAGTGGCCTCTCCCCCTCCCCCGGGCCAGGGGCTCCGAGGCGGGAGCAGGACCCAGCCGCGGCTCTGCACACTGCTCCAGTCTGCACGCCTGGCCTCGCCCCACGCCCGCCCAGCTCCAGTCGCCCGCTCCCTCTCCTAGCTCCTGGTTCCACCCCTTTTCCTCCCCCCCCTTCCTTTCTAGCCTCCTCCTTCAATCTTTCACTCCCAGTCCCTCCCCACTTTAGCCTTCCCTCTCTACCACCCCATTTTTCTATTCATCTGGTGTCTCTCACCGCCCTTCTATCCTCACCTCGCTTCCCCCGCCCCAAGTCATCCCCTCCCCCTCCACCGGGTTTCCAGAAAGGGCATGGTCTGTGGAGCTCTGCCACCGCACGCAGAGGGCGGGAAAGGTTCAAAGACAAGCAAGGCACCGGAGCTTTAAGGGGGAGGTTCGGCTCCCTCCAGGCCCCGGCTTGGAGCCGGTAGTGTCCTACCGCCCCCCCCCCATCCGCCCTGCGCCCCAGGAAGAAAGGCCCTACTGCATCCCCACCTCAGCCGGGTAGCAGACCGAGAAGGAAGAGTGCTGGTGTTCAGTTTGCTTGCCTAAGCCTCAAGACGCCCCTCAGAGTTCGAGGAAGCCACGTCCAGCCTCCCTTTCCAGGTCCCGACCCTGTGACTTCTGCAGAATTCTTAGGGAGACAGCCTAGCAGGGACGCCTCCTGTGTCAGTTAGTGCTGCTGCAGGTCTCAGATCCGCCAAAGGGAAGGTCAAGGCGAGGTGAGGCGGCTGCTTCCCTACTCGCTGTAGCGCCCCCTAGATTCGATGCCCGGGTGTCCGCACCCGCCCTCCAGGTGGCGGCACCCACCGCACGTGCTGTCTCCTGCCAGCAGGAGGCGCTGCCGCAGAGGGCGCAGCCTGTATCTAGACCCACCTGAATCCTTTCCCCCCTCTCCAGGAGCCACATCCCCTCCAGGAGCCACATCCCATCTCCAGACCCCCCAGGATAGAACCCCAAGCTGCAGTCTGTCCCTACCCCTATGGGGTTCCTTTGAGACACTCGTGACCCCTCCAAAGCCCCAGACCGCTCTTACCTCCATCCTGGTTTTAGGGGGAGCCCAGGCAAGCCAGGCAGCATCCCAGCTCAGTCTGGGCAGCAGAGAGCACAAAGTCGCAGGACCGCTTCTCGGGTCAGTACCCCTTCTCGTCCCCTCCGGCGGGCACGTCAAAGCCGACAAGCCCAAGTTCTGGGGGGGGGGGGGCGGGGGAGGGCGGGAGCGAAGGTGTAATTCCCAATTCGCTTGCTTCCTACACCCTTCTAAGCGGACCAACCTCTCATTGGTCCTTCGATACTGGACCCTTCCCTGTTCTTAAGATATTGGCTGCGCCTGGGCCTGGGGCAGGTGGGAGCAAACCCCTTCATGGAGACAGAACTGAGACCTTAACGACCTGGGTGGATCTCCAAGTTCACCAAGTTCACCATAACATCAGCTGGAAAACTCCATTTCTCAGCCCTTCGAACCCACTTTCTGGGATGGAGGGGGCTCAGGACCCCTCCCCTCCACCTTCCTATTCTCTGAAGGTCTCCAGAGACTGTTTCTCCCTCTCTGCTTAGTTGACTGTCCTCTGGTCCCTTCCCAGAAAGAGCTACGGTGGAAGAGCTCCCGTTCTCAGGGCACTCCATTCGCGGTCCCTCTTGGGCTGGCTTTAACCTGGAATGTGCCTGGCGAGGCCACCGCCTCCCCTTCCTCTGTGGTCTGTTCCTGCCACAGATGTGGTCACCCCAACTTACTCCGCTTCAACCCTGCAGAAGAGGTTTGAGGAGGGAGGGGTAGGAGGGTATTCATTCTTTTCATTTTATTTTTTGTTGGGGGTTGGAATAGAGAGAACTAAAGTTTTGCTTAGGCAATAAGACCTGGAGGGAGAGAAGTACCTTCCCCTCCCCCACCCCCTCCCCCCAACCGCTCATCTCCCTCCTTCCCTGCCTCCCCTGCTGACCACAGCTAATGGACTAGCTCCTCTGGGCCTTGGGGCGCTTCAGTTTTCACAGGAGAAGCAATTGTGCCTGGCTTCCCTCCTCCTCTGCCTGAACCTACACCCCTGAAGCCATGGCCACATCTTTAAAACATAAATATCCATTCTCTGAGTTTATCGGAGGGAATCTGAGATGCCCAGGGGCAGCCCACATCCCCTGTTTGTTCATTTCCACCCAAGCTGTGGGAGCTGGAGCACCTACCAGGTCTCTGCTATGCCGAGAAGGTAAGCATTGGAACTGAATTAGGGAATCCTCACCTCCAGAACTCCCTGTCAAAGGCCCTCCCAGTGAGGTGATTGGCAGGTCACATACTCTCTACCTCCCCACTTAAGGTCTTTTAGGTTCCTGCTCTGCTCCTGCGATTTGAGTCTCTGGGCAAGTTACCCCAGCTTGGCTGTGCAGGTCTGTGCAAACCCTAGGTTCCTACACAGAGCCCCCACAGGCTTCATCAGCTCACCCTGTCAGGATTCAGGATGCTGGGCAGGGTCCCTGTCAACCATCCTGGCTAGTCTGCCCTGCTGATGGAGAAATGGCTGTTAGGTTCCACTTCCCTCTTCAGAATGGTGTAATCTGGACGGCCCTGGTGTTTGGAAGTCTGGGCATTATCAGAACAGAATCAGTGGTCCACCACATCCATTCTTTTGTACTTACTAGACCAAAACAGGTGCCAAATCCTGAGAAAATTATGTGAAAGTAACTTCTACAGGGAATTTCCACTGTCAACTCTATGTCTTACTCTGGGGAAGTTCCTCCGACATCAAACCTCAGTCTCTCCTGCTGCAATCAGTATTCTTTGCTGGGCGCCTCCTCAGGGCCTATAGAGTTATTTGATGCTTTGAAGCACTTTCAGGCTCCATTCCCTGATGCAGCATTTGCTATAAATATGTCAGAAGAGTTTCTTGCTGACGGTGCCTACAGCGATTGTGCCTTCCCTCCAGAAATCAGGCCCCCAGAGGGAATGAGGAGCAGCTATGGCTTCCAGACCCAGCTCTTGTCCACTTTTGTGTATTTGGGGAAAACCTTCTTTGCTTGAAGTGTGAGTAGCCAGAGATGCTTGGCTCCAGGCCTGAGTGTCTGGCTCAGCTCTGTAAATGTTTGTTTTAGTCTTTGATCTCAGTTTCCCCTCTACTGCCATTGCGTGCATTAGGTGACCAAGTGTAAAGACTGGATTGCAGTAAAAACAAAACTAGCATATGAGTAGAATCCAGGCTGTCCCCAGTGACGGAGCTGGGACACCGGGAAAGCCAGGTCCCTAACATGGTTAGTTCTTACCACCATCCTTCCTTGCTGCAGACAAAAAAATTGCTTGGCACATTCCTGATATTTAGTATTCTGAACCCCCTTGCCATCGGCAGGGTCGGTTCGGGTCGTCCACCCCCACAGTCTAAAAGCTCCGTCAACATCAGCAGTGGTTAGCCAGAGTGGCTGGGGTTGGAGAGGTGGGGGTGGAATGGCAAACCCAAGAAGAGGTTCAGGGCTATTAACTAAGATTACAGTTCCAGCAGAGTAGAACTCCCGAAGTGGGAATAGCTATGGCCTGTCAGGGGGCAGAGGGGTGTGGGCGTCCATTAGGAAGGTAGCTGACAAAGGCTCGGCCAGGGCGCGGGGCTGACCCTGTATAGGCACTCCAGGGAGCCGGGTGTAGACCCTTCTGTCTCGCACCTTCCCCCAGCAATGTGGCTTTGTCTGCCTGGCTCCCTGACATCAGCCCAGTTTGGAAGCCTTTCACAGGGACTAGTGGGCCTCGTGCAACATAGACTCGGAGGCTGGGCACCCTCTCTTTCTTCCAGATCTCTGCTGCTGTTAGCTTCCCTGTCCCACCCCACAGAAGGCTCTGAGCCGCGGCAGCCATCTCTGGCTCAGAATGAGGGCATGGTGCCTGCAGTCTGCTGGGGAATGAATTATTGAAGAGGGTATAGTGTGAGCTGCTTCTAGCTGATACCTCTTGGGCCCAGCACTGCCTCTCACTCTGCTCTCACTGCTGGGAGGGACTCTGAGGCCCCAGGAAGGATATTAAGGAGAGCAGGACCTGGAGAGGGCTGAGGGAGTCTGGGCATTGGGCTTGAGGAGAGCCTCTCTGGAAAGGAAGGAAGTGGGTCCGTAGAGTGTGTCCAGATGAGGAGGTGCCTCTTAGGATAGACAGAGCTGGCAGTCAACTTTGAACCAGGCTTGGGGACTGGGAATGGAAGCCCCTGTGCTCAGTGGCTGCCTGATGTTGCAGGTTTGGACTCTGGGGTTATGGAGCCAGGAGTCTGGGTTTTTGAATGACATGGGATGAGCACAGTGATGACGTCAAGGGGAGCTTTGGACAGAGCCTCAGCGCCTTCCTACACACAAGATTCTGTGTCTGTATGTGAGTGGAAAATGGGCAGTTAAACATCTGGGTTCTGAAAGGCCACCTAGGAAATCCTGAGAAGAAGGCAGCATTTGGAATATAAAAACCAGAGAAAGGGTCTAATTCTACCACTTACTACTTGTGTCCAACTATTTATTGTCTCAGCCACTTCTCTTTAAAAAGGGAAAGAAGGGCCCAACAATGGTGGCACAGGCCTTCAGTCCCAGCACTTGGGACGCAGAGGCAGGCGGATCTCTGTGAGTTCCGGGACAGCCAGGACTACACAGAGAAACCCTGTCTTGAAAAACAAACAAAAAACAAAAAGGAGAAAAGAGACTTGGAGAGATGGCTCAAGGCGTTAAGAGCACAGGTTGCTCTTCCAGAGGACCTGGGTTCCATTCCCAACACCTACATGGCAGCTCACAGCTGTCTGTAACTCCAGTTCCAGGGGATTTAACACCCTCTTTTGGGCTCCTTGGGCACCGGGTGTGCACATGATACACAGACATACACGCAGGCAAAGCACACATACAAATAAATAAGTAAAATTATTTTTAAAAAAGGAAAGGAAACGTCTGAGAATGTGGTTCAGCTGGGAGAGCTCTTGCCTAGCACACAGGAACCCCAGGCCCAGGGTGAAATCCTCAGACCTAAATAATTGAAGCATGGGGCACATGCCTGGAGCCCCAGCACTCTGAACATGGACGCAAGACAATCAGAAGTTCATGATCATCACCGACTGTATGGGAAGTCGGAGTCCTGTCTGGTTCACGTGAGGCTCTGTCAAAAAAAGAAAAGAGAGGAGGGAGGGAGGGAGGGAGGGAGGGAGGGAGGAAGGAAGGAAGGAAGGAAGGAAGAGCCCGGAGAGATGGCTCAGCACTTAAGAGAACTGACTCATTTTCCAGAGCATTTGGGTTTGATTTTCAGCATCCACTTGGTGGCTCTCAACCATCTGTAAGTCCACAGTCCAGTTCTAGGGGTTCTGACGCCCTCTTCTGGCCCCCAATGGCACCAGGCACCCAAATTAAGGGACAAATTAAGAACCAATTAAGAACAAAACTGGGCTCAATGGTGAATATCTGAAATGCCCGCATTTAGAAAGCCCAATCAAGGGGCGAGAGAGAGAGTGAAGCCAATCCAGACAACATAGCAAGACCCTGTCTCAAAGTCGAACAAGAAACAACCCACAAACGCGGGAAAGAGCCGTATCCCCTTGTCACACAGCTCTGCTGCGAGAACTGAACAAGGACGTTCGTGGTTCGCCAAGCGTAAACTGTTCCAGAAACTGGAGTCGTAGCGCGTAGTGGAAAGAACCTGTTCGGGGCAGAGTTGGGGCTTTTAGCCCCTGCCTTATGACTAAGCCGCCACAGAGGGACTTCTGAGAGTAAATGACCTTATGACTAAGCCGCCACGGAGGGACTTCTGAGAGTAAATGACTTTTAAGAGCCACCATTAATCAACAGTTGGATCTGGATTCAGACCCAGATCTTCTCAGTTCCTACTCCTGGTTACTTTCCATTACTGCGCATGGCCAGATGCGCCCATCCTCTGGGACTTTCCTTGCTCACTCAGTTTCAATCTGGTCAGCTTCTTTTTCTCTCTACTTCTTGTAGTGTTGCAGGCCAAGTTTTCTGCCTCTGACCTAAACCTCCAGTCTCTGGACTTTTTTTTAAAAAAGAAGAAGAAGAAGAAGAAGAAGAAGAAGAAGAAGAAGAAGAAGAAGAAGAAGAAGAAGAGGGGGCTGGAGAGATGGCTCAGTGGTTAAGAGCACTGGTTGTTCTTCCAGAGGTCCTGAGTTCAATTCCCAGCAACCACATGGTGGCTCACAACCATCAATAATAAGATCTGGTGCCCTTTTCTGGCCTGTATGTCAAATCCCCCATTTGGAAACCCCTTACCCCTGAGCTATAAAAACCTTGTCTTTCTCTATGCAATGCTGATCTCTTGAACTCCGCCTTAGGGGGAGGCAGCCCATGTACATGAATAAAAAAGCTTGGTTTTTTTTTTTTTTAAAAAAAAAAAAAGAAGGTCGGTGGTGGCACATTAACTTGATCCCAGCACTCTGGAAGCAGAGGCAGGTGGATCTCTGAGTTCAAGGCCATCCTGGTCTACAGAATGAGTTCCAGTACAGCCAGGGATATACACAGAGAAACCCTGCTTGGAAAATAAACTAAAAAATGAAAGAAAAGAAAAAACAAAATTGAACAAAAAGAGATATAATTGAATTGCATAAACCACAAATGTTAAATATACAATTTGGTGGCATTTTGCATTCATGTATATGAATCTAACTCTGTGTAAGCTTAACCAAGTCAGTACTTAGGTGTTAACCTCACACTGAAAGCTTCCTTCTGCCTCTTCCTGCCTAGCAGCATCCATCCTCTGGGGGTGTTTGGCATTTTATTTTAAGGTTTAAATTTTAACTTATATATAGTGTGTGTGTTCTATATGTGTACGGATGTCTGCAGAGGTCAAAGGAGGGGGTCATATCTCCTAGAGTTTGAGTTACAGGTTGTGGGCCACCTAGTGGTTTCTGGGCACTGAACTTGGGTCCTTGTTAAAAGCAGATGAATCCTCTCTCTACCCCCTTTGGTGCTGGGTTTCTTAGCTCCGTCCCCATGAGTTCTTGGAGTGGTCCACTGCTTTGCGATAGACTATTCTTAAACTATCCCGCAACTTAATCTAGCCATTCTTCTGCTAAGGGTGATTCCAATAGGGTCTATAATGAATAAAATTTCTATGAACATCTTGAATATGTTTTTTGATAATCACATGAACTTGTTTCTCTTGAATACATCCCTAGAAATAGAATTATAGGATAAAATCTATCTCTTTTTTCATACACATACACTAATGCTTTAGTTTTTAGAAAAATGAGATTCCAAAAATGCTGTTTGGAATTTGCCTTTTTTGTTTGTTTGTTTGTTCGTTTTGGCTTTTTGAGACAGGGTTTTTCTGTGTAACTGCTCTGGCTGTCCCAGAATGCAATTTGTAGAGCAGACTGGTCTCAAATTCACAGAGCAAATTCCCTCTGCCTCCTGAGCATTGGGATCAAAGGTGTGTGCCACCATGCCCAGCTCTGCCTTTTGTTCATTCAGTAATTTTTACCTTTATTTAACAACCCTAGCTGTCCTGGAACTAGTGCTCTAGACGAGACTGTCCTTGAACTCACAGAGATTCACCTGCCTCTGCCTCCCGCGTGCTGGGATTAAAGGTGTGCACCACCTCTGCCTCCCGAGTGCTGGGATTAAAGGTGTGCACCACCTCTGCCTCCCGAGTGCTGGGATTAAAGGTGTGCGCCACCGTGCCTGGTCCTTTACATTTTGTCAATTTTTATTTTATCTATTCTTAGTTAATACCTAATTCACCCCAATCTATCTTTTCCAGCTGCTGATAAACTCCATTCAGGGTCCAATTGAAGACCATGTACTGCACACCCTTTGCATGCAGTGCGTAGGCATCGCCATGGTTGGCAAGCCTGCCTCAGGTCCTGGCAGGCTGTTGGTTGCATGTATTTGTTCTTGCTATCTGAATCCCTCTGTAGTTCCACTAAAACATGGCAGCTTACTCCTGGGGGCAGGGTGAGGGGAAGCTTGTGCTGGATGCAAGTAGAAGCTACAAGCTTTTCGTAACTTAATTTTGAAAGGGATACCTCATCTTTAGCTGCCTTATACGCCTTAGGAAGCAATCCTTAGGTCCAAGTCACATGGAGAACATGGGGCTATACCCATGCCTGAATCCACAGAGGCAGGGGTTGCTGTTGCAGAAGATACCCTTGTAGAGATGTCTGTAGCACCTAGGGCTGCTGTTCCAGCTACTCTGCATGGGAAGACACAGAAATGGGAGAGGCACTTTCATGTATATTTTATTCAACTTTAAAGCATCCCTGCAGTACCAGGGGTGTTGTTCAGTAGCATAGTGCTTGCCTAGCCTAACACCTGCTGAGGCCCTGAGTTCAACCCTCAGCTCTGAAGAACAAAATCCAAACCACCAACAAACAATACTGTACCAGCAAATTTCCTTACCCCCATCTTCCAGCAAATCCCCTCACCTCCATCTTCCCCAGGACTTAACAGCCTCAGGCTTCTTCTGTTTGCTCCCTGCCTAGAATCTGTCTCTTGGTTACCCTTCTTCACCCTAACATAAGCAAAACAAACAAAACAGAAAAGCAACATTTTGTTCTTCAGAGCAACTTAAAATTTCCAGCAAAAGGGCTGGAGAGATGGTTCAGTGGTTCAGAACCCTTGCTGCTCTTGCAGAGGACCCGGGTTCCACACGCATCACCCATATAAGGCAGCTCACAACCAACTGCAACTCCAGCTTCAGAGGATCTGATGCCTTCTCACCTCTATGGGCACCTGTACACATATGTGTATATATGCATGAACACACACATATCACTTTAAAATTCTCAGCAACACTAAGGAAAAACAGAATTCCTATATTGCCGTACCTGTACACAACCTTCCCAACTCGAATAACTCAATGACAGATCTCTCCTACTGGGAAGTCTACGTTTATGTCAGAGTTCACTCTCGGTGTGGGCTGTGTGCCAGATGTGACTATGCATACCTGTCACTACATCACACAAGCAGTTCCAGTAGAAACCCAAGTGCGTATCCCTACTCATCCCTTCCCCCACCCAGCTCCGTTGTGTGTTATGTCCGGAATGTCTTCTGCAACACACAGGAAATAAACAACTAAATAGCTTTACCTAACCTAAAGTTCAGAATGGAAACAAACAATGAAGGTCATGAACTTTCACTTGCCTGGAGGTATTTAACCCTCCTGTACCAAACAAACAAACAAACAAACAGTAAGAAGCCAACTCAGAGGAGGTTTAAATATAGATGCTGTCCTCTTCCAGGCGCTTTCTCCTGGAGCCCCATCCTCCTTCCTGCTTCCCAAGCAACTGCTACCAGTTCCAAAGATCTGCAACATTTTTTGCCTCCCCTGTGCGGCTTTCTGGTTCTCCTGACTCCCAGCTCCTCCCGCCTATTTACCTGGGGGTGGTGTGGGGACACATTAACACTCAGAAATGCAGTAAGCACTAGAAATATCCTGATGACCCCACGCAGTGAAAACCAATCCAACTCTACCTGCTGGGCTGTACCGAGGCCTCTAACTCCAGCTCCCAGGAGGTGGAAGACCCACTGAGATCATCAAACATGGCCAGACTAAAGACAGCCTGATTTGACCCTGGCTCAAAACAACAACAACAACAACAAGAAAACCCACTCAATTCAATTGTAAAAATATTAAGAAGGCAGGCAACATTATAAAGCTTTCCATAACAAACTGATGTTGGGGGTGGATGACAAATATGAGATCATTTCTAGGTCAGCACTGTTCCGAGACCTTGGCTTGCTGGTACCTGGTATGGGGATTTCACCCTACATTTCTGGTTATACTTCTATGGGAAGTGGGAGGTTTAGGGAGACCACGGTTCTCTCCTACTTCCCTCACTTGGAGTGCTTTTATGCTGGTACCCAAACTTGGAAACTTGGTATTTTCCTATCCTTGATAATTGCTGAGTCTTTCAGATGTGTGAGAGCAGACACCAACTGAGTTCAGGAATGACACTGTGCATTTACAAGAGAGGCCTGTCCCCTCCCCTTCCCTCCCCTCCCCTTCCCTCCCCTCCCCTCCCTTTCTCTCTCTTCCCTTTCTTCCTTTCTTTACCCTACCATAGGGTTGAATTCAGAACCTCATATGTTGCTAGGAAAGCTTCCTATGACAGAGTGTTGTGGTCATTCCATTTTTTCTTTTCTTTCTCTTTTTAACTTTAAATTTGTTTTGAGACAGAGTCTCAGTAAAAAAAAAAAACAAAAACAAAACAACAACAACAAAAAAAACCAAGCTGTCCTCCAGTCTGATTCAGTTCCCAGCAACCACGTGGTGGCTCACAACTATCAGGAGCACGTTCCCTGGGACACAAACAGCCTCTTCTGACTTCCCAAAGAGAGAGGCCCAGAAAGACAACAGTCAAGCCCATGGCACACAGACACACATTCAGGCAAAACATTCATTCACACAAAATACATAAGTTAGCAACCTGGAGCCAGATCATGTGTCATATGATCCTTTAGTTACCCCTTCTACTTTCACTAGAGCTATTAATCCTCAAAAAACAAACAAAAAAACTGTTAATCCTCGCAGTGGTGACGCACGCCTTTAATCCCATCACTTAGGAGGCAGAGACAGGTGGATCTCTGTGAGTTCGAGGCCAGCCTGGTCTACAGAGTGAGTTCCCGGACAGGGTCCAATGCTCCAGAAAAACCCTGTCTTGAAAAACTGAAACAACCTATTAATCCTCATCCTTTTTTTTTTTTTCTTCTCTAACAGGTATTTTTGGAGAGGGCAGGCAACTGCCTTAGAAGTGCCCCTCCCCCTCCATCTGTTTGCCCATGATTGGATTCAGGCTGAACATTTCTGGTACAAATATCACCTCGGTGACATTGTGTCTTTCCTACTCAATCCTTCGGAGGGTATGTGATTTCAGTTTGCCAGTTTTGGTGCTGCTGAATTTAGTCCTTTGGTCAAGGCCTCTCCAATAGTGTTTTTCTTCATCACGGTGTTACTCTCAGGAGAGGAATGAAGAGAGCTGACCGGAAGAATGCTGGGCCCTGGAGACTTTGGACGGAAAGGAAAGGCAGCCATTGTTCTGAGTTTTTCCTGCAGCCAAAAAGCCACCAGACAATGCCACCTCCAGAAGATTCCTCGTTCTCTCTGAGCCAAGCCAGTCCCAGTACCCTCGCCTTCTCCAGTCCTCCCTGGGAACTCATGCCCTAAACTAAAGGCTGAGATCCCTCTGGGTCAACAGCAATTGGAAACAGCATCCTGCCTTGAGTGTCTGATCCCCTATCATCTGTATGCCATCCTGGACATGAGCAGGGGACACCTGGTTTCTGGTGTCTGTGTTATGATCCTGACCCAGACCTGGAATTTAAATAGTGGGGTTTGGGCCTTTTAAATAATATTTCTCTTGTTCTCTTTTGCCTCTTGCACATAGAGCTAGCTTCTTGGATTCCTTTCGATAAAAACCTACATTAACTGTTTGCATAACAGCTGCTTAGTCAGGGAGACTTGGAAACAATAGGGACTGTCCTAAAGTCTCCCCACGGCTCTGAGGAAAATGCAGGTGTGTGGTATTCTATCACCAAGTGTTTGAGGAATATTTCCTCTCCTTCCTTCCCTTCCTTTTTATTTGCTTTTTTTTTATTTTTAAATAAGATCTATCCCCCTGCCTCAGCCTCCTGAGTTGCTAGAGTGGTAGAGGCAGGTACCACCATATCCAGCTACCGGGTAGTTTCCGAAACGATCATTTTCAGGACTTGATGTGTGTCCCGGTGGTAGATACTTATGACTTGCTTGTTTACCCCATACATGGCCCTGGGCTCTGTTTCCAACATAATTAAAAAAGAGAAAATACAGCGACTGCATACTGTATCTTCAACTTTTCCCATTTATGACAGTGGTTAATTTTGATGGGTTTTGTGCTGGTTTGAATGAGAATCACCACCATAAACTTATATATTTAGATGCTTGGTCCCCAGTTGGTGGAACTTTTGGGGAAGTAATAGAAGTTGTGGCCTTATTGGAGAAAGTGTGTCACTGGGGGTGGACTCTGAGTTTTCAAAGCCCATGCCAGGGGGGCTGGAGAGATGCCTCAGCAGTTAAGAGCATTGCGTGCTCTTCCAAAGGACCCAAGTTCGATTCCCAGCAATCACATGGTGGCTCACAACCATCTGTAATGAGGTCTGGTGTCCTCTTCTAGCCTGCAGGTATATATGCAAACAGAATATTGTATCCATAATAAATAAATATTAAAGTTCCAGGACAGGCTCCAAAACCACAGAGAAACCCTGTCTCGAAAAACCAAAAATAAATAAATAAATAAAATAGATAAATATTAAAAAAAACAAAGCCCATGCCAGGCCCCGTCTTTCTTCGTATTGCTCTCTGTTCTCTTTCTTTCTCTCTCTCTCTCTGCTTTCAAATCAGGATGTAAAGCTCTCAACTTCTCCCTTGCCACGCCTGTCTCCTTCCTGCCATGATAACCTCTGAAACTGTAAGCAAGGCCCCTAATTAAATGCTTCCTTTCCTAAGTTGCCTTGGTCATGGTGTCTCTTCACAGCAATAGAACACTTACTACAACAGGTTTAGATTTGGGAAGGACTTAAAAAGCTTCAAGGACTTCAGGGAGGAAATGAGATATTCATCTTTCCTCCTCCTCTTCCCTCTTCTTCTTAGATAAAGTCTTATATTTGTCTAGGCTACCCTCCAACCCCCAGTGATCCTCCTGTCTTAGCTTCCTGCGTACTAGGATCGCAGATGCCCCAACATGCTCATCTTGGAAAGAGCATTTTGAACAGGATCTGACCAGCGACTACAGTCCTTTCACTGGCAAGCAGACCAAGAGGCTGTAATGTCTCTCACATGCTGATGTCTTAGCCTTGTGTACTCATCTTTCCCTAGCAAGGCTGGCCTAGTGGCGAGCTTCAGACACGAGAATTCGTGGTGGCTCTTTGGTTAGTCTACAAGATTGTACTTTCTGTTTTGCTAGCATATGTCCCTTGCTGCCATGTTGGGGAGCCCTGTAGGGCAAGCACTACAGTCCAAACAGAATACAAAGAACTGAATCCTGGGCTCAGCAGTTAACAGTGATTAAGAGCACTGCCTGCTTTTCCAAAGGTCCTGAGTTCAATTCCCAGCAACCACATGGTGGTTCACAACCATCTGTAATGAGATCTGATGCCCTCTTCTGGCCTATAGGCAGAGTACTGAGAATTCTGTATACATAATAAATAAATAAATCTAAAAAAAAAAAAATTCTTAAAAAAAAAAAAGAGTGCTTGCTGTTCCTCCAGAGGCCCCAAGTTCAGTTCCCAGCGCTCATGTAGAGCCTGTACCTCGAGCTCCAAGGGACTTTGTGTCCTCCTTGGCCTCTGAGGGCCGAGCATTCATAACTAAAAAGGAGTCTCCATGTCATGATTTGGGAGCTGGTTGGTGGCCCAAAAGAAAAAGCCTGCTATGCACTCAGTCTAGCTTAGATTTGTTTCTGGCTAGCTCTTCTAATTTAAATTAACCCGTTTCTCTTGATCTACTTTAGGCCTTGGGCCTTTTTACTGCTCTTTCCTTCTGTTTATCTTACTTTCACTGCTTCTTGTGTCTGACTGGCTAGTGGCATCTTGCCCTGTGTGTCTCTGCATTCTCCCTCATTCTCTCCTCTTTCCTCTTGTTCTTCTCGAGCCTAGATTTCTCCTCCTATTTATTCTTTCTGCCTTCCAGCCCTGCCTATCCCTCTCCTGCCTAGATATTGGCTGTTGAGTTCTTATTAGACCAATCAGGTACCTTAGGCAGGCAAGGTGAAACCGCAACACGTCTTTTCACAATTAAACAAATGCAGCATAAACAAATGTAACACATCCTTGTTATGCTAAACAAACGCAACAGAAACAAACGTAACACACCTTTACACAGTTAAAATGATATTCCACCACCCTAAATCCTATCAGCCACCACCAGAGCATGATTGGACCTTCTAGTCACCGATGAGCTGGAACCCTCAACTCGCCCTTTGCTTTTAACTTTGTTTGTTTTAAAGATTTATTTATTTATTTATTTATTTATTTATTTATTTATTTATTATGTAGTCAGTGTTCTGCCTACATGTATCCCTACAGTAGAAGAGGGCACCAGATCTCATTACAGATGGTTGTGAGCCACCATGAGGAGGCTGGGAATTGAACTCAGGATCTCTGGAAGAGCAGCCAGTGCTCTTAACTGCTGAGCCATCTCTCTAGCCACTTTTAACTTTGTTACCCTAAAGCAGAGCATCCTAGTAAGTCATACTCTGTCTCCTGATGGGCAGAACCATTGAATTGTAGCTGTGTTTTCATACACTAAATTTGTGATTTTATGCACAGCGATACATAACTCACACCCTCATTTAACATCCTCGCACATGGAGGTCGCAGAGCCCCCTCTACGAAGGCACAGAGGCTTGCCTGATTGTCCAACATCCAGGCATCTTCTTGGCTGCAAAAATAGAAGCAGACTCCAACTAATGGGAGTACGGGGGACATTTGTCTGGATGATAGCCAGACACTCACCAAGCGCTTGGAAAAGCCAGAGGGTGCCAGGTTTTTGTTTTGTTTTGTTTTTTAGTGCCGTCGGCTTTGAAAACCAAGCAGGGACAGAATGATGGGAGCCTGTGACCAACGACACAGTGGGCTCTGACTGCCCTACTTGATGTCCTCAGCTCCACACTCATAGCCCTGGGTGGAAACATCCAAATAGCAGAGCTTGACTCTGAACATGTCCGTGACTGACTGAGACTAGCTGGCAACTGCTCAAAATGGTTTATGCAACTCATAGACAACAGGCGATTCTGACATCGCCTACTGAGTAGGTGGAGGGCTAGATCCTGCCTCCAGTTCTAGGAAACTGATGTAATCCTGTGCCCCAGTACAACGACATTCCAGCTCTTTGAGATTTTCCCTTACTGGCCTTCAAATGAACTTGTAACAGTGAAACTGAGTCAGCTCTGGGCAGCAGTGCCCACAATGTGCCACCAGGGGGCACAAGAGACCAACAGATCTACCAAGGAGATTGGTGGTGGAGGCGGGGGATGGGGAGAGGAAAAACCAATAGCGAAGATTGAGAAAATCTGGATTGAATGAGGCTCAGTCAGACTGTGGGAACTCAGAGAAGACAAAACAGCAGTGAGCAGCAAAAGGCTTCTCTGTTCTCTTGGTACTGACTGCATGCTCTCCTGATTGTGGGAGCTTGGGGCTCTCCTGCTGTGGGAATTTGGGGCTCTCCTGACTGTGGGAGCCTGGAGCTCTCCTGACTGACTGGGAGCTTGGGGCTCTCCTGACTGACTGTGGGAGTTTGGGGGCTCTCCTGATTGTGGGAGCTTGGGGCTCTCCTGCTGTGGGAGTTTGGGGCTCTCCTGACTGTGGGAGTTTGAGGCTCTCCTGATTGTGGGAGCTTGGGGCTCTCCTGATTGTGGAAGTTTGGGGCTCTCCTGACTGACTGTGGGAGCTTGGGGCTCTCCTGATCTTTGCTCTCAGATCTCTAGAGGACTTTGAACTCTCTTTTTATGGCATCAATTTTCGAACTGTAAACACCCCACTCCCCACCTCTGCCATCCAGCCCAGTTTAGTGCAGGAGTGCAGGGCAAGGATAGCAGGGTGAGGCAGGCTCCGCTCCTCCAGCCCTTGGGCAGAAGGAAATGGAGTACAGCTTCTCCTTTGCGACTGGTATTTCAGTTCTCTGTACGGTGCTTGGCACCGAGTAGGTGCCCGACAAGTGTCTGCTTGTTGATAATTATTTGACACGGATAAGTGTTACCAAAGGAAGCACAGCAGCTCTAGGGTGCTCCAATTCCACATTGCTTGCGTCTTTGTGCTTTCTCACAGCCACTATTGCTGTCCTTGTCGAAACCACTTTTTCCTGCTGGACCACTAGAATAGCTTTCTAAGTGGTCCACCTCCAATCCCTTCATCCCCCAGTTCATTTTGTGCCCAGCAGCCAGCACGATCTTTTAAAACCATAAATCAGAATGTGCCACTTCCAAGCTTAGCACCTCTGAAAGGCTTCTCATTACATCCTGAATGAAATCCAGACTCCTTTCCCTGGCCTGTGTGCTCCTGTACCAGCCAGGGCTCCCCTGCCTCTCTGACCTCAGCTACTTTCTTCGGCCTCACTGGCTTCCTTAGTCTTTCTAGAGCCCAACCAGTGGTCTCTTGCCTGAGGGCTTTTACATTAACTGTTCCTTCTGCCTGGAATGCTCTTTACAAAGACGCTCTGCAGGGAGGATTCCTGTTAATTTAGGTCGTCACGTAAATGTCACTTCCTCCAGGAGACAGCTCTTGACAATGCAACATAGGTTTCTTCCCAGTCACTTCATCAAAAACATTCCTTATTTACTGGTGGTCATAGCACTTAGTGCGTCTTCTTGTTTAGTTTTTGTTTACTTTTAAGATTTTTTCATTATGTATATGTGCGGGGGTTGTGCGTATAAATGCCGGTGTGCACGGAGGTCAAAGGCTTCGGAGTCCCTGGGAGTTGGAGTGGCAGGTGGTTGTGCCTCCTAACGTGTGAGTGCTGGGATCTGAACTCAGGTCCTCACGTGGACCTGCTGAGCCATCTCTCCAACCCCTTTGTTCGGTTTTGTTTGTTTGTTTTGTTTCGTTTAGGTTTTTTTTTTGTTTTGTTTTTTTTTTTTTGCTTTTTCGAGACAGGGTTTCTCTGTGGTTTTGGAGCCTGTCCTGGAACTAGCTCTTGTAGACCAGGCTGGTCTCGAACTCACAGAGATCCGCCTGCCTCTGCCTCCCGAGTGCTGGGATTAAAGGCGTGCGCCACCACTGCCAGGCTTTTTTTTTTTTTTTTCAAGACAGGACTAGGACACCTAGGACTCTGTTAACAGTCCTAGCTGCCTTGGAACTCACTCTGTAGACCAGGCTAGACTCAAATTCAGAGATCCGCCTGCCTCTGCCTTCCAAGTGCTGGGATAAAGGCGTGTGCCACCACGGCTCAGCTCCCTTTGTTGGGTTTTGACAGAGTCTTGCTTTACAGCCCAGGCTGATCTTCATCTTCCCACCCATTTGCCTCAGCCTCCTGTGTCCTGAGGTTACAGGAGTTTGTCAGTTCTCATTTGCTTCCAGAAAAGAAACTCCACAACAATCGTGACCTGGTCTGCTTAGTTCAATTACTCTATCCCCAGCATCTATTAGTAGAACAGTGCCCAGAGTTAGGTAGTGGTGGCGCACACCTTTAATCCCAGCACTTTGGAGGCAGAGGCAGGTGGATTTCTGTGAGTTCGAGGCCAGACTAGTCTACAGATGGAGTTCCAGGACGGCCAGGACTATGCAAAGAAACCGTGTCTTGAAAAACAAAAACAATACAAGACAAAAAAAAAAAATAAAACAAGTTTGCTTCAGACGCCTGCGTGGTGGGGTCTAGGTGGGTAAGGAAAAGACGCTCACATTTATTTAAAGCTGACAGCCGATCATTCTGTTCCCATGGATGTTGACTGTGGGACTGACTTTGGCCAAGATCTGCCCCAGTTCTGGGCACTAAAGGAAGCACTGAGCCTTTGACTGGTCATGGTTAGGGGTGGTGAAATGACCCCAGCACATCTGCTGGGTTGAATAAATGTGGTGTAGTTTATTTTTTCTCCTCCTCTTCCCCTCCTCTTCCACTTCCCACAGTGCCGGAGTGGAGCGCAAGGCCTGGTGCATGCTGGGAAATGCTCTACCACGGAGCCATTGTCCTGGCCCCTATATCTTTCGTACTTTCAAAAAATAAAGTGTGCAGAAACCTTAACTTCGATCCAGAACTGATAGAGAACAGCTGTTTACAGCGCCAGAGCTGGGCTGGCACCTGAATAAACCGGGGGAGTTGCAGAACAGCAGCCTTATCTGCGTTACTCTACCGAGTTTCCAACACTGTGTATTTAACGTTATCCAGGTACACTTGTAGCTGTACGGAGCTTCATTGGCATACAGGATACTCTCCAAGTAGGAGTTTCCTCTTTCAGAAAATTAGAGAGTAACTCCCTCTCATGTTATATGCCCAGAAGATGGCCGAGACTCAGCTGACCTGGGTGCATGAGTTACAGTTCAGCTAACCGCTCTCCTCTCCCAGGGTTAACTCTTCCCAGATGTTTTAGTTTTTGGCATGGTTTTTCTTACAAGACTCAGCAGAACCCGGGGTCCACAAGCTGTGTCACAGGGTTCTGCTGCGACTACGGAATAATAACAAATGAGTTCCAGTTCAGAGGAAAAGGAAGAGAACGTTCCCCATTTAAAACTTTCCCCACTATTTCCTAACATTGCTCTAGACTGCTGCCTGCTGTAGCACACATCTGTACTGGTTATTTCAGTATGTTAGTATTCTGTCATAGTCTACCTGAGGGTCCTGCATCTCAGAAGGGCTCAGGGTAAGCCTGGGAGCTAGGCTTAGAAGAGACCTTTTCTACCCAGCATTCTCCTGCAAACCTTTATAAACAGACTTTGTGCGTTTCAGAGACAGATAATTTGACCGAAACATGTCTGGAGCAGGCAGTCCTCTGTCATGGAAGGGCTTGGCAGAGGGCCCAGACTCTAACCTGCTGGTCTGAGGATTCTCTGCCTCTGAGGCTGGCTAACAGCAGCGGTTCCCACAGGGCTCTCTCTGGTCAGGGAGGCTGGCGGTCAGCAAGGGCCTTCTGCGGTACAACTCAATGTATTCCCCACAGCCAAATGGAGCCAATGCCACCTGACTTTCTGAGAAAACCTCAGAAAAGAGTTGGAATACTCCACGACTGTTGTATAGGGAAGAAACCATAGAAGGGAAGAAAGAAAAAAAAAGGCAGTGAGGGCTGGTGTCAGGGTGTGACTGACAGGCTCAGTGGTGAGGGCTGGTGACAGGCATGCTCAGTGGGAAAGGCCCTTGGTGTCAAGCTTGATGACCTGAGCCCAGTCCCTGGGATCCACATGATGGAGCTTGAGAACTGACTCCCAAAAACTGGCCTCTGCGTTTCACACAGGTGCCACGGCATGAGTGAACACCCTATACAGACACAGGTGCCACGGCATGAGTGAACACCCTGTACAGACACAGGTGCCACGGCATGAGTGAACACCCTGTACAGACACAGGTGCCACGGCATGAGTGAACACCCCGTACAGACACAGGTGCCATGGCATGAGTGAACACCCCGTACAGACACAGGTGCCATGGCATGAGTGAACACCCTGTACAGACACAGGTGCCACGGCATGAGTGAACACCCCGTACAGACACAGGTGCCATGGCATGAGTGAACACCCTATACAGACACACAGACTAACATAAAAAATTAAGAACCATTAAAAATAGCAACGAGCCGGGTGATGGTACACACCTTTAATCCCAGCACTCAGGAGGCAGAGACAGGCGGATCTCTGCGAGTTTGAGGCCAGTCTGGTCTACAGAGCAAGTTCCAGGACAGTCTCCAAAGCCACAGAGAAACCCTGTTTTGAAAAAACAAAAAACAAAACAAAACAAAAAGCAATGAATTGGAGCTAGTAGCTATGGGTTCTAGTCCTCCCTTCCCCAATGGGCCATGGCCTGGGCAAACTACCTTACCCCCGGGGCTTGGCTTTCTCTAACTAGTGTAGAACAGTAGTTGAGCCTTTCCCACATCCCTACTCCTAGCCTAGAGTCCTTATCTATGAAATGAGAGAATGGAATCAATCTGAAGGTCTCAGGGTTGTAGAATCCTAGAAATAGTCTTGGTGGTGGGAATCTGAGGAAGGTGTTCATGGTAGGCCCGCCCTTCAGACACAGAAAAGAGAGTTCAGGAGGCCATGTTAGCACACTGGCTGTCCTGCTAGGTAGAGACGCCAGTGGTGGCACTTATCCCAGAGAATCTTCAATTTTCTATTGGAGTCCAAATTCATTAATATATATATTATAGTTTCCTTTTATAACCACACAATTTTTCTTTCTCTTTAAAAAAAATATTGCCCAATGGTGGTGGTGCATGCTTTTAATCCCTGTACTCGGGAGGCAGAGGGAGGTAGATCGCTGAGTTAGAAGCCAGTCTGGTCTACAGAGTGAGTTTCACAACAGCCAGGGCTACACAGAGAAACCCTGTCTCAAAAAACAAAACCAAAAGAAATTCATTACATTTTATTCATTGTGTGTGTGTGTGTGTGTGTGTAAGAGAGAGAGAGAGAGAGAGAGAGAGAGAGAGAGAGAGATCGAGATCCTGTGGGCACCAGGGGACAACTTGAAGGAGTTGGCTCTTCTCCACTAGGAGGGTTTGGGGTGGAACTCAGGTCCTCAGACTCGGCAGCAGGTGCTTTTACTTGGTGAGCCAATCCTGTCTGTCTTCCTTCCTTCTCTCCCTCTTCTTTTTCTTTTTCTTTTGAGATAGGAGCCCACTAAGTTGTCTAGCCAAGGCTTGACCATGCAACATTTCTTCTCCAGTCTCCTGAGTAGCTGGGATTCACCAGTCCCAGTTCATACACTTTGCTTGTCTTATAGTATGTGTGTGTGTGAATGTCTGTGTGTCTGTGTATTATGTGTGTGTGTCTGTCTTTGTGAGTGTGTGTCTAAGTGTGAGTGTGTGTGTATGGGTTGTGTATACCACAGCACATGGTGTGTAAGTCAGGGGACAATCTGCAGTTGATTCTCTCTCTCTTCACCATGTGGGTTCTGGGGCTTGAACTCAGGTCATCAGGTCTGTTGGCCTCAGCCCCTCACTGCCTTTTTTGAGTCCAGCTTTCAATATATAGGCCTGGCTGGTTGGAACTCACTCTGCAGACAAGGTTGACTTAGAACTTGCTGTGATCTTCCTGCCTCTGCCTCCAGAGAGCTTGGGTTACAAGACTGCACCACCGTTCTAGATCACCTACCTTTCTTTCTGTTGAAAAACACTATTTTTTTATAATTTTATGTGTATGGCTGTTTTGCCTGCATGTATGTTCACATACCACATGTGTTCCTGGTGCCAAAAGTCAGAAGAAAGTGTTGGATCTCCTGGGACTGGAGTTAAAGATGGTTGTGAGCTGTCATACGGATGCTAGGAATCAATTTGGGTCCTCTGCAAGAGCAACAAATGCTCTTAGCCACTGAGGCGTCTCTTTAGCTTGTGACGTTTTTAATAATTAATTAATTAATTTTAATTATTTTGTGTGTGGTGACACACACCTTTAATTCTAGTACTTAGGAGGCAGAGGCAGGAGGATCTCTGTGAGTTCAAGGTTAGCCTATCTATATGGCAAGTTCCAGGGCAGTCTGGGCTGTATAGAGAGACCCTATCAAAACAAAGCAAAACAAAACATTATTTTATGTGTATGGGTGTTTTGCCTGCATGCCTGTCTCTAGCAAATGTGTGCCCGGTGCCCATCTGGCCCTCAGATCCTCTGGGAGAGGAGTTATGGTTGGTTGTGGCCTGCCATGTGGGTGCTAGGAAGCACGGCTGGAGCCTTTGGAAAAGCAGCAAGTGCTCTCTCAATTGCTCGTAAGTGCTGTCCAGCCTCCAGACCACCTTTCTCTATCTCAACTGCCTAGTGCATTTCCCCACATGATCCCAAACTACATTACTTTAAAAGGTGAGTAGTGGTTGCTCCTGACTAGGATGGAAAGGTCTCGACAGGGCTGGAAGAACCTGCTCCTTGAAGAGAGATGTCAGTCAGTTCAGTCCCTGACTGGATGGAAAGGGGTCTTGACAGTGCTGGAAGGACCTGCTCCTTGAAGAGAGATGTCAGTCAGTTCAGTCCCTGACTGGATGGAAAGGGGTCTTGACAGTGCTGGAAGGACCTGCTCCTTGAAGAGAGATGTCAGTCAGTTCAGTCCCTGACTGGATGGAAAGGGGTCTTGACAGTGCTGGAAGGACCTGCTCCTTGAAGAGAGATGTCAGTCAGTTCAGTCCCTGACTGGATGGAAAGGGGTCTTGACAGTGCTGGAAGGACCTGCTCCTTGAAGAGAGATGTCAGTCAGTTCAGTCCCTGACTGGCCAACTGAGAGCCACCTGTGGCAGAATAGACACCACTTTCTCATTAAAGTGTTCCAGGGCCTTGAAGCCAGAAGAGGGTGTGGGATCCCCTCGGAGCTGGAGTGAGTGCTGGGAACCAAATGCAGGAGGTATGAGAGGCAAGAGCTCTTAACTGACCCATCTCCAGCCAGGCCACTTTCTCATTTTCTCTTTCTTTCTTTCTTCTTGCTTTCATTTTTCTTTTCTTTTCTTTCTTTCTTTCTTTTCTTTTTTTTTTTTTTTTTTTTTTTTTTTTTGGTTTTTCGAGACAGGGTTTCTCTGTAGCTTTGGAGCCTGTCCTGGAACTAGCTCTTGTAGCCCAGGCTGGCCTCTAACTCACAGAGATCCATCTGCCTCTGCTTCCTGAGTTCTGGGATTAAAGGCCTGCGCCACCACCGCCCGGCTTCATTTTCATTTTCAAACATTACAACCGGCACTTTCCTATCTGAACCTGAGACTCCCGTGTGAAAGAGCAGAATTACACCCACTTATGGGTGAGGCGCCAAGATAGGAAGGGACGCTTTATCCACAGTAGTTTTTTTGTTTGTTTATTTTTTGAGACTGGGTTTCACTATGTAGCCCTGGCTGTCCTGGAACTCTCAATGTAGACCAGGCTAGCCTTGAACTCACAGTAATCCATCTGTCTCTGCCTCCTGCGCTGGGATTAAAGGTGTGTGTGTGTGTGTGTGTGTGTGTGTATGTGCTAATATGCCAGGCATCTGATAGATGTTGAATTAATGCAAGGACCTCTCCTTACCACAAATGTCTTTGGTTTAGGAAGCCCAGATAGGATCTGGAATGGTCCACAGTTAGGCCTTGAAGGATGAGAATGTAGGGAGAGATCGCCTGATTTTAGGGCAGCTACGGGTCTGGCTGAGGGATTGGTGAGGGGACTCAAAGGCAAGCTTAAACCAGATTCACCTACTGCCCAGGAATGGGCCGTTCTCTCCTTTCTGGTTCCACCACACCACGCCTCAAAGGGTTAAAGTGGCTTTCACATGATTTTCCCATCTCCCAGGTAACTTGGGCAGCTGCTTGCAAGGGAAATGAATAAACATCCCGGAACAATTTTTCAGTTCATGAACCTGGCAGTGCACCCCAGCTCCCCACATCAAAGAAGCACAACCCTTTGGGTAAAAGGTGTCGGGAGGGGGGGGGAGGGACTCTGCCAGTTGGCAGGTGCGGGGGAAGGGCTGCCCCAGAGAGCGTGGGGCCAGAGGGCGGCACCGAGAATGCCCCTGCCCGCGGCCCGGTCGGGTTCTGGGCACAGCAGGTTTGCGTCGGGCCCGGCGCCCCAGAGGGTTGGGGAAGCGGAAAGAAGTGGGGTGCGGGCGAGCGGGTGCCAGGCGCACACACCTGGCGCCTTGTGGAATGAAATCTTAATTAATTATTAAACTCAGCTCCCGCCGGAGGGAGCGGGGCCGCGGTGGGAAGGGAGGGCGAGCGGGCGCGGTGGGGGCTGGGGTTAGGAGGAAGGTGGGGTGAGGAGGGGGCGCAGGGAGGGAGTACAGGAAGGAAGGAAGCCGACCCTCTGGGCGGGGCGGGCATCTTCGCAGCCAGTGGGTGGCTTCGCCGGCCTCTGCGGACCCCCGGGTGAGGGCGGAGAGCACCCTGCAGGATGCCGCCCTGGGTGGAGGCGGGAGCGCGGGCGGGAGTACCGACCCTCCCGCGGGGTCTGAAGCCCAGAACAGTGGCTGCTTGTTCGGGGGAGACCCGGGGAAGACGCAGCGGACAGGGGCGGGGGCGCGCGGGACTCTGGCTTCGCTCACCCGACTCGGGTCCCGGGGAGGGGAGTGGGCAGCTGTGCCCCCGCCTCTGGGAGGGGGAGGGGGTGCCCAGACAAAAGGAGCTTGTGCCTTTAAGGCGGGGAGTCCGGGAGCCGGCGGGGAGGGGACTTCTGGATCCGGGGTAGAGGGCGGCTGCGCTGGACAACAAGGGAGGGGGCGAGGGCCGGAGGCTCTGCGGCGCGGCGGGCGGGACAGCACGGACGCGCGGGCACGGAGCAGGACGGCGGGACGGCCGGCCGGCCGGCCGGAGCCCGCGGGCGCGGCGGGGCGCCGACCCCGGGCGGGCGCCGACCCCGGGCAGGTGAGCGCGGGGGAGTGGGTTCCAGCGAGGACAGCGAAGCGAGGACAGGGTAGTCTGGACAGTTTGCGGGGCTCTGGGGAAGTGCTGGAGGAGCTGGGAACCCGGGGCTCCTCGGTCGGGCTGGAAGCTTCCACCCTCGTTCCACGCCACGAGCTTCTCTTCCTGCACTCCCGAGAGTTTCCAGGCTTGCCCAGAGAGGCTGGGAAGGCATGCACGAGGGGAGGAGATGCCCCTAGAGGTTGGCATCGGGGATGGGGGGTGGGTGGGTTTGGAGTGTTGAGACTACGCTGAGAGGCGAGGGAGGCCCCTTCCCTGCCCTCACCCTGAACCTTTGGAATGAAAGGGTAGTGTCAGTGCCTACTTCCCCAAGGCCTGTGGCGGGGTGGGCAGGGGTGGGGTGTGGTGTGGGCAGACTTTATTCAGAGTAGGCCCAGCGGCCTGACTGAAAAGCCAGAGATGGGATTAGGTGGTTGGAGAGCCTTTCCGTGTACCTGGGTCCCCAGAGTGTCTCTGTAACCAGAGGGGTGTTGTATGGTTGGAGCTGGCTATGGGAGCCTTTTTTTTTTTTTTTTTTTTTTTTGGTCCTTAAGGGAGAAGCAGGGCTGGGGTAGGCTGTGTTGAACCTACAGGCCCTGGGGAGGTTCTTCTACATCTGGAAGGGCCTGGAAATTGAGAGGGTTGGGTTCCAGCATGGTGAGTGTCGGGCCTCCCCCCTCGCCCTCCGCGGGCATCGTGAACTTTCTGAAATCCTTTAAGCCCTTTTGCCAACAAGGGCAGAGGCAGACAGACCCTGGGGATGAGGTGGCCGAGAGGTGGCCAGGAAGAGGGTTGGGCGAAAGTGTGGGCAGAGCCATTCTTGAGGCCAAGCCTTGGCTTCCAGACCCTGGGCTCAGGCTGAAGGAGCAGGATCTGGGAGGGACTTGAGGTCTGGGAGACACAGGGACTATGGGACTTGGCTCCGAATGGACATGACTTTGGCTGTGGGAGCTGATGGTGTGTGGAACATATCTGTGAGAGGGAGCCAAGGGACCAGGACTCAGGGGAGGAGGAGGTCAGACGCACAAGGCTCAAGAGCCTGAAGGCGGAAGAGGGACATGGTCTGCGCTTTTGGAATTCACGGTGAGGGGTCCCAGAACAGGGAGTTTGGGGGAACATATAGAGGAGTTTTGTGGCTTGTAACAATGCCTTCTGGTTTCCTGCTGTATACACTGAGCTGGCACCGAGGAGTGCCGCGAGCCCTACCAGCTCTCTAGGGTGGGATGGTTGCAATTGGCTGAACAGTTACAGAACTCTGAAGTGATCCCCTTGGGTAGTCAGCATGTTCTTCAAGGGTCATATGTTTCCCTGATAATGTCTGCCCCTTCCTCTGTGTGTATGAGCCAGATGCTGGGATGTGCTTCCAGGGGCTGGGAACATGGCCAGAAGCAGGTCCTTTGGGAACCTGGGCCAGTTGCGGGGAGGGAGATAAGAACGGGGAAGGGGACTGGGGAATGGGAGGAGGCGGAAGCAGAATGTCATGGCGTGTGGAGTCCAGGGGTGCATGGTGGGAACTGCACTCTGTGTTCTGTCTCCAGCAGCTCTGGAGACTGACAGCAGGGGACATAGGGCCTGATAGACGCAGGCATCTGATTGGCTGGAGGGATACATGTTCTTGCCTGACTGTTGTCTTTCCATCTCTTGGACTCTGGCAGAGTTTTGCATTCAAAGGTGTGTAAGGTGCAGAGAACTAATATCTGTAGTGTACAACATGGCAGGGACCTGTACACTCTCACTTTTCAGACGAAGAAACCGACAGTGGGGGCAGGTAGACAGCCTGTCCCAGCAGGATGGTAAATCACTTTAAGCTTTGAAATTTGGTCTTGTGCCAAAGATCGTGCTTCCAGTGAAGTGTTTGGAAGAGCCAGGGTTTCTTTGGTGACCTTTTCCAAATGCCAGCCTGACCAGAAGTCTTGTACTTCTGATTTGCCCTTCATGATGGTGCCATTGGCGTTAAGAAGCTGAAGGGCATGCTACCCTGTGGCTGTAGGAAGGACACTGGCAGAACTTTCTGAGGGAGACCCCCCCGATATGGAGTGCAGAGAAGTCCCTGGCTCATGTCTTGATTTGGGTCCCCCTGGCAGCTACTTGGAGAGTTGTTCTTCGAAGTGTCTGGTTGTGAGGCCTCCTGGGGCAGGTGGTGTGTTAGCTTCTGTCTAGTTCCCCAGTGAGTACAAATGTCAGTGCTGCCAGCTCAGTAGGTTTAAGTACAAGGGGCCCTTCAGGGTGCCCGGCAGGCATGGAGGACAGTGACCCTGGTGGTGGTGGCATCCATGGATGACCTGGCTCTGCCAGAACACATGGTAAGGTGGTTGTCATGGAGCCACCACTGCACTTCAAGGCTTGTCCTTCCCGCAAATCCCGGATCTAAGACTGATTTGGTTGTCCAGGGTCTCTACGTGGGTGAGTCATAGTCATCTGTCCTGGACATCACCTTTTGTTTTTCTCTTTCAAATGTGTCCTGTGTCCCCACTGCCTGTCCTCTGGGTCTTAGGACCAGCTTCACAGGCTTTTGGTGAAGAACAGATGAAATTAGGCCTGCGAAAGAATCTTGAAGGTTTACAGCGGAGAGAAACTACAGCTAACGGCCATCCATCACTCAGCCAGCATGTAGGAGTGGCAGACCCTACAGTATGAAAAATCCGCCCAAATCCTTGCCTTCATCAAGTTGGCATTCCAGTTAGGAGTGACAGACAATGAACAAATAAGAAAAGTTATAGAATGGCCGTTGCTGATAAGGGCCTCGGAGGGAGAAACATTATAAAGCTGGGAAGAGAGATAGGGAGCCCCAGGAAAGGGAGTTGCTATTTTAATAGGCTGGTGAGAGTCGCGCTGATAAGGGACTTGGGCTGTGACCTGAAGGAGCTCTTGTTCCACATGGGAACAGTGAGTCCCGGGTGCTAGTCTGCACTGTGCTCGGTGTACAGGGGAGCAGCAGACTAGCCAGTATGGCAGGTGTGCTGAGGAAGATGAGGACTGCCATTGTTAGCAGCACCTCATAGCGTCCATGCCTCCAGCTTCCTGCTGCCTCCCCGTCTGTCTGTCTGTCTGTCTGTCGTACTAAGCACGGACCCGGAGACTTTGTGCGTTCTAGACAAGCATTTTACTACCAAATTCTACTTCATGCCCATCCTCTTTTGTCTTTTTTTGTTGTACATTTATTGAGCACCTACTGTTAGCCAGACCCAGTACCTGGCTCTGGAGATAAAGTGCTGGCCAAAATATGTGTAATTTCTACTCTCGCAGAGCTTATAGTCCTAGGGGCAGAGGCACACATTAAACAAGGGATGCTTTAATTGAAAATTGTAGTAAGTACCATGGAGGAAATGAACAGAGGTGAAACTGGACCAGGCTTAGTCTAGGGGTGGGTCTGGGAGGTCTTCTGTGAGGAAGTAACACTCAGAGCTATGACCTGTGGGAGAAATCGAATTTAGCTTGCTGAAGTGTGTGTGTGTGTGTGTGTGTATGAGTGTATGTGTACATGTATATGCGTGTGTATGTATGTGTGCATGTATATATGTATTGCATGTATGTATGTGAATATGTGTGTACGTGCGTGATGAGGAAGGATGTGGAAAGAGAGTACCTTTTGTATAGAGGTCACCAATTGGCAGTTCACTTATTCTGTTGATAGGGTTTATTTGGCTTGTGTGTAGTATTGTAAAATATATATTAATTAATAACATTTAAAAATTGAGAGATGTTACATTGAAATGCAAGGTTTTCTTTGGCTTCTGCTGAAAAAAAAAATGGAAGTTCAGGCCTCAGTGGGGCACCAATGGCACTGGTCAACTGGTACTAGGTGTTCTTGGCCCCATGTCTCAGTCTGACATATGTGTTCTTCTCCTTTTCCTGTTTGTGGTGATGAAGAAACCTATACTAGCGGGTGGTGGTGGCTAACCCCTTTAATCCCAGATCTTGGGCAGCAGGGCTGGTGGATCTCTGGGAGTTTAGGGCTCAGCCTGGTCTACAGAGCAAGTTCCAGGACAGTCAGGCTACAGAAAGAAACACTGTCTCAAAAAACGAAACAAAACAAATAAGCAAGTTGGTATTAACATTAGGGAAGGATAATAGGGTAAATTATTAAGTGTACTGGTTTTGGGGCTCGGTCAAGCTTAGAATCTTTTTTTTTCTTAATTTTTAAAATTTACTTTTATGTGCATTGGTAGTGTGTCTATGTGAGGATGTCAGATCCTTTGGAACTCAGTTCTGACTGCCATGTGGGTGCTAGGAATTGAACCGGGGGTCCTTTGGAAGAGCAGCCACTGCTCTTAACCTCTGAACCATCTCTCCAGCCTTCAGACTCTTGGTTCTTTTCCTCGTATGGTTGCTGTGTCTTCTGTACCTCTCTACGTCCCAGATCCTTACCTGTTGAGTGGGGAAGCTACTGCCCCCCCCTCAGGGTAGTTTTATCAGATGTGGGAAGGAGAACAGAGCTGTAGGAAATGCTCAGGGAATAAGCGTCTATGGTGTGACTGTGGCCCCAGCAGTGGTATTAATACCACCCCATGCCCTTCCTCCCAGCAGCATGTCATGGTTTAGTGGCCTCCTGGTTCCCAAAGTGGATGAACGGAAGACAGCTTGGGGCGAACGCAATGGGCAGAAGCGCCCACGCCATGGGTCTCGGGCCAGTGGCTTCTGCGCACCTCGCTACATGAGCTGCCTTAAGGATGCCGAGCCACCCAGCCCCACTCCCGCGGCTCACACTCGGTGCCCCTGGCAGGATGAGGCCTTCATCAGGAGGGCTGGCCCAGGCAGGGGTATGGAGCTGGGGCTGCGGTCAGTGGCCTTGGGTTTCGAAGACACTGAAGTGACAAACCCAGTGGGGACAGCTGAAGTGGCACCTGATACGTCGCCCAGGAGCAGTCAGTCCTGCTGGCACCGTCTCGTGGAGGTTTTCCAGTCTAAGCAGTTCCGCTCCGCCAAGCTGGAGCGCCTGTACCAGCGGTACTTCTTCCAGATGAACCAGAGCAGCCTCACACTCCTCATGGCCGTGCTTGTGCTACTCGCGGCCGTGCTCTTGGCTTTCCATGCTGCACCCGCCCGGCCTCAGCCTGCTTATGTGGCCCTGCTCACCTGTGCCGCCACCCTTTTTGTGGCACTCATGGTAGTGTGTAACCGACATAGCTTCCGCCAGGACTCCATGTGGGTGGTAAGCTATGTGGTTCTGGGCATCCTAGCAGCCGTGCAAGTCGGAGGTGCCCTGGCAGCCAACCCACACAGCCCCTCGGCAGGCCTTTGGTGCCCGGTGTTCTTCGTCTACATCACCTACACGCTCCTTCCCATCCGCATGCGCGCAGCAGTACTCAGTGGCCTGGGCCTTTCCGCCTTGCATTTGATTTTGGCCTGGCAGCTCAACCGTGGTGACCCCTTCCTCTGGAAGCAGGTAGGTGCCGTGCGACTGCCGGGTGGGAGTGGGAAGGGGACTTGCTGAGTTGGGAGAGGGTATATGGATGTCTAGATCCATCAGGCTGGGGTCTCAGGGACTTGTATCAGTGGGTGAGTCCCAGGACCCAGTCTGTACTGTGTCAGAATCTCAGCTCTTTGGTCTAGGTCAGAAGAGGTGGTGTAGTCTGCAGACGTGCTCTGTGCAGGCCTTGCATCTCTGACCTCTTGTTGACCCCTGAGATTCAAGCTCTGTGTCAGCTCTGGGATGCCCCTGTAGGTGGTTATAAGAAGCTTCCTCAGGCAAGGCCCCTCCCTTCTCCTTGCCAGGGGCTGCAGCCCACCGTGGCCTCACCAACAGAAATTTGCCTGGGGCTCCAGGGTGAGAAGCTGGGTGCTTTGGCATGATGCCTTTCTTGGCCTGGAACAGAACATACCTTTTAAAAGTAACTTTATAGCTAGTTCGAGGTGCAGCAAGTGCCCACAGGGCAGTATCAGACCTCTTAAAGGGCCAGCCCTATCTGTGCTAGTTCCTAGGTTCTCTTCTTAGACTGTGAAGTGGGGGCTTGGAGAGAACTGCTCTTCTAGGGGAGAAGCTTAGGAGTGGGGCCTCCCTTCCCCCCTTCTGCCAGACTTGCCAGAAGGTGGGTGTGTGACTCTTCCCTGCTCTCTGCTGGCCTGGTGCCCAGGGCCCAGCCCAGTGCCTGATGGGGGAGGTTGAGCCTGGGAGGCCCGGGAACTGCCAGCCTCCTACCTCCCCGGGGTGCCTGGCTTCAGTTTCACCCCGTGGGGTCTCTGCAGATGCATTCCTGGGATGGTAGAGAAAATTGTGCTGCTTGTGTCCATCTGTGGGGCTGGGACTGCCCATTCAGCTTCTCGGAACTGACAACAATCTCACTTGCCCATTGAAGTTGTGTTTCTGCATGGAGTAGGGGCTTGTGGCCTCCTTGGGCGGCTCCTTCCCAGCTCTAGCCCCATTCACGGTCATAGGAAGAACTCTTCTCCCTGATCCACTCATTCAGACACACTGAGCAATGATGTTGGTTGGATTGGAGTGGCCCCCAGATCTCTGCTTCCATTTTTTTCTCACGGGAGATGGGATAAGTGTGTCGTGGGTTATTTCAGTCCCTCATCCCTCTTCCCCTTCCCTCCACTGTGACTCACGTTTTCCTCTGGGGCTCCTGGGGCCAGGAAGGGAAGTTGCCTGGATTGCCCCCCTCCTGTTCCCCCTCTGGGGGCTATTCTTAGAAGCCCCCAAGGGAGACGGAGTGCCCCCTCTTCACCCCTGCTCCTGAGAAGAGAGCTCTGCATGGGCCCTCTGGAAGCTGCCTGGACTGGGAAGGGCAGCGAAGGCCAGCGCTAGAGGGTCAGTGCTAGAGTCAGGAGCTGGGAGTTACAGGCCTCAGTTTTACACTGAGGAATCAAAGATTAAATGTCCTGTCCAAGTCTGCAGGGCTAGTTCTGGTTCAGGGCAGTTGGCGTGCATCCCCTCCCAGCTCCCTAACCATAGCCCTGCCCCAAGCAGCTCGGGTGGAGTCTCCAGCAGCTGTGAGGCAAGCTTCCCTTGCACTTGCCCTCAGTATCCAGTCCCAAATCACTGTCAGTACAACCACCATGTGCACTGACAGCGGAAACATAGGCTGGCTGTGCTGCGCGGCGTAGGCACGAGGCCTTGAAGAGGGGTGTGTGTGAGAGTTGGAGGGGGGAGAGGAAAGGGGGAGAATCACACTTTGTGGTAGGGGATTGCCGTGCGTTCTTTCTACTAGTAGAATTGATGGCTGCCGAGCCCGTGCTGAGACAGGCCTTCAAGAGCCGAGGATCAGTGGAGAAAGAACTTTCAGAAATCTGGGATATATTAGACAGCGGGGTTGGGACAAAGCTTTGGAGTCTGATTGTCCAGGATTCAAGTCTCACGCCAGCCATAACCAGCTGTGGGATCTCGGGCAAGTGACTGGGCCCCTTTGTGTTTGACTCACTCAGTTGTGAAGTGAGATGCTGTCACCTTCTCCGCAGACTCGTCAGTTAATGTCTGGAGTGCGTCCTTAGAGTCCTAGACATTGCAGGTGGCCAGCAAACGGGCTACTGTAGCAACAATCTATAATAGTAGCTTACATTATTTGGGAATCTGAGGCAGGAGGATCGCTGTGAGTTTGAGGCCAGCCTGGGTTACATAGTGAGACCCTATCTCAAAAATTCAGCCAACCAAACAACAGTAACAAACAAAACCCAATAGTGGTCGTTCTTGTTATTCAGTCTGCAGAGCCGTGTAGGGAAGGGGGAAGAACTGCCTTTAGAGATAGTATTCCTCCTGTATGAATAAAATGGAGGCCTAGAGAGAGGAAGTGACTTGTCCTGGTTCACCTGGTTTACCCAGAAGAGGATGGGAAGCTCAGACCTCCTTGGTGTTGCACTGTGAGGAGACCGCATGCAGAAGGAACACTTGTCTTTTGTTAGCATTGTTTGTGGGTGGGAGATTATAGGGTGCCGGGTCTGAGCCCATAACCTTTGTAGCTGTGGTCGGTGTTCCTGTTTCTGGTCACAGAATAATCCAGGCAGGCTGGGATCTAGAGTTCTGTGGGGAGGGACAGTGTATCACAGGAATGGCACAGCATGGGGTCCGACAGGGTGCAGGACTTTATTTCCTGCTCAAAGTATGTCGGAGAGCCCGGGAACTAGTGTGCGCGTGTGAGTGGATGTGCAGGTGCACAGGTGGTCACTCATCTGCCTGTGCCGCTCTCCTCCAGCTCGGTGCTAATGTGGTGCTCTTCCTCTGCACCAACGTCATCGGCATCTGCACACACTACCCTGCTGAAGTGTCTCAGCGCCAAGCCTTTCAGGAGACCCGAGGTTACATCCAGGCTCGCTTGCACCTGCAGCATGAGAATCGCCAGCAGGTGGGGGCCACTTCCCTTAGCTAGGACGTTCCTCTCTCTTCACCCCCAGTACCCCATGGATCAGACCTGCCGCCTTGCCCTTACCTATGCAACGCAGTGTGAGTGGTTACCGAGAACTGTGCATCGCAAAAGCTCTTGGGGGTCCCGTCCTGTTCAAGGGTGGGAGGGAGCATATAGGAGTACATGGCGGGGGGGGGGGGGGCGGGCTGTTGAATGGAGATTGGTCCGAGAGAGCTAGAAAGGGTGGCTTCCAAAAGCAGTGTCAGGCCGAGGTCCAGAAGGGACCCTCAGGTCACAGAGATATGGGAGGGCTCTGGGAATGTGGAAGAAACAAGAAGGATCAAAATGGAAAGCAAAGAGGATAGTGGTTGGAACCACTGGTCTAGGAACGGCTGCTGCTATCGGTGTTGCCCCAGCATGTTGCCATGGAAATGAAAGAAGACATCAACACGAAAAAAGAAGACATGATGTTCCATAAGATCTACATCCAGAAGCATGATAATGTCAGGTAGAATGGGACAGGGGACGATGCCAAGAGGGTCGCCGGTGTCAAGGAGTCCTTGAGGGCTAGGAGGCCCATCTCTCTTCTGCTGTTGTCCACAGCATCCTGTTTGCAGACATCGAGGGCTTCACCAGCCTGGCCTCCCAGTGCACTGCGCAGGAACTGGTCATGACCTTGAATGAGCTCTTTGCCCGGTTTGACAAGCTGGCTGCGGTGAGAGTGCTGGGGCTTAGGGATAGTGCCAACCGTGATGCCCACACAGCGTTGCTGGGAGCATTTGCGGGGGCCGTGGGGGAAGAGGTTGCATTGAAGGTGGTGGGCCAGGTGTGCCCAATGATCAGGAGGGTGATGGTGGTCCTCCACCTTCTCCCCTCCAGGAGAATCACTGTCTGAGGATCAAGATCCTAGGAGACTGTTACTACTGCGTGTCAGGGCTGCCCGAGGCCCGGGCAGACCACGCCCACTGCTGTGTGGAGATGGGAGTGGACATGATCGAGGCTATCTCGTGAGTAGTGTTCATCCCCAGGTCTTCTGGATCCATGGCTTCCCAGACTGTTCTTACTCGGTGTCTTTAGGAATTTCCCCCAGTCTTCATAGCTCTTTCTTGGATTTATCACTGGGGAGGGGAGTGAATCTTTCCCCAATCTGTGCGAAGACCTCTGTGCTCTTTCTGACCCTAGCCTGCTGGAGGGTGTAGAGAGCTGAAGCAGGAGGGGCTTGTGACTGCAGAGAATGCCAGCCAAGCTGGCTGGAGCTGGCAGTAGCTCAGCCCTACAGGACAGTGGCAGCCACTGTTGAACATAGTTCTCAAACCCTTGTCCTTGAGTCCTGGGTAGCTCCCTGCCCATGCGTAGTCAAAGCTGTGCCCATTTATTTATTTGCTCTATGTAAATGTGGATGGATGGATACACCCCCCATGGTGCATGTATGCTGGTCAGAGGATAACTTGGAGTTCATTTTCTCCTATTGTGTGGATCCCAGCGATCAAACTCAGGCAGTCAGGCTTGGTAGCAAGTGCCTTCACCACTGAGCCATCTTCCTGGCCTCAGCTTGGGTTCTTGACTAGAGGACGAGAAGACAGCTTGGAGCTGATCTGGAGTTACGTCTCCCCAGGCTGGTGCGTGAAGTGACAGGTGTAAATGTGAACATGCGTGTGGGCATCCACAGTGGACGCGTGCACTGCGGTGTCCTTGGCCTCCGGAAATGGCAGTTTGACGTGTGGTCCAATGATGTGACCCTGGCCAACCACATGGAGGCTGGGGGCCGGGCCGGGTGAGTGGAAGGCTCCGGTTGGTGGCTGGGGTGGGTGGCTGGGAGAGCCAGGGTCTTACCTCCTGGCCCCATACAGTCGTATCCACATCACTCGGGCCACACTGCAGTACCTGAATGGGGACTATGAAGTGGAACCAGGCCGTGGCGGTGAGCGCAACGCATACCTCAAGGAGCAATGCATCGAGACCTTCCTCATCCTTGGCGCCAGCCAGAAACGGGTCAGGGCAGGACTGCTGGGAGGGGCAGGGGGGAAGGAGCAAAGGGGGAGGTGCTAGCAAAGGCATTCTTGGGGTTCTACTTCTGAGCCTGCGTTTATGCTGCTTACGCAGAAAGAGGAGAAAGCCATGCTGGCCAAGCTGCAACGGACACGGGCCAACTCCATGGAAGGACTGATGCCACGATGGGCGCCTGACCGTGCCTTCTCCCGGACCAAGGACTCTAAGGCGTTCCGCCAGATGGTGAGGGCTCTCTGTACTATGACCTGGGTGGGTGGGGTGTCTCAGTTTTTGGTTTCCCTCAAAGTGAGGGAGTGTTCTGTCCCCCTTCTTCCTATAGCTGCCATCTCCATATATGTGTCCTAAAGTTGGAAGCAGGGGGAATAGTTTCACCCCAAGTCTCCCAAAGTGTGTGTGTGTGTGTGTGTGGAGGGGGACATCTTGGCCTAGAATTGGAATAGGGAAGGTACTGGAAGTGTTTGTGGTTAGCTCTTCTCCTCCTTCACACATTCTGTTTCTTTCTCCAGGGCATTGATGATTCCAGCAAAGACAAGTAAGTTGGTCTATGGGATGGGTGGGTCAGTGAGGGAGGGAGAAAGCATTTGCAGCCTGGGATGGGCTGTGGGAGCTGAGACCTCCCGTACCTTGGGTACCACATACATAGCTCACATAGCTTTCTTTGGCTGCTGCCCAAGCGGTGCCCTTCTCATTGCTTATCATGTCATTATTCATGCACATGGTGAAACCTGGGTCCTATTATCAGCCGTGGTGCCCAAGATGCTCTGAACCCTGAAGATGAGGTGGATGAGTTCCTGGGCCGTGCCATTGATGCCCGTAGCATCGACCAACTGCGTAAGGACCATGTGCGCCGGTTCCTGCTCACCTTCCAGAGACAGGATCTTGAGAAGAAGGTTTGGGGGATACAAGGGCAAAAGAATGAGGGCTGGGGGGAGGGAGGGCCTGACTGGGAGGCTAAACACAGCTGAAGGAGCAGGAGGACGTGTTGGGAATGGGAAGCAACCACTGCACAGGTGGGAGCTCGTCTAAATCAGGCCAACTGCGCCTGTTCTCCCGCAAGGCCCCGGGATTGCCCTGTTCTTGCTGTCCATGCCATTCGTGCCAGGGGAGGACCCAGCACCCAGCTCATTACCTTTCTTCCCACAGTATTCACGGAAGGTAGATCCTCGCTTTGGAGCCTATGTCGCCTGTGCCCTTTTGGTTTTTTGCTTCATCTGTTTCATCCACCTCCTCATATTTCCACAGTGAGTCCTGTCCCTTTCACTACATCCTGAACTTTCCCTAACTGCCTGTGCAAGCCATGGGGATGAGGCAAGTATGCTCAGATTTCCCTCACTTCCCCCTTATCCTGCTCCAGCTCCACCCTGATAATGGGGATCTATGCTGGTATCTTCCTGTTGTTGCTGGCCACCGTACTGATCTGTGCTGTATGCTCCTGTGGTTCTGTAAGTAGGGGGACTTCCCTGAGACTGTTGGGGAAGGAGGGGGTTCCCATGGAAAAGAGAGGAGGAGGACATGCCCCTTGTTAGATCCCTGTTCTTGGCCGCTCTTCCTTCTAGCAAATGTCACTTCCAACTCTTGGTCTCTTGCTGTCACAGCTCTTCCCCAAGGCCCTGCACCGTCTGTCCCGCAGTATCGTCCGCTCACGGGTGCACAGCACAGCGGTTGGCATCTTTTCAGTTCTGCTTGTGTTCGTCTCCGCCGTTGCCAACATGGTAATTCTCCTTTCTCTACCCTATGCCAGGCACTCTCTGAGAACTGAGTGTGTCCGGCTTTTGGAGAACCTGCTGTCCCGGTGGGTGGGGGTCACACTTGTCTTTGTTTCTCCTTCCTTTTGTCATCCCTGAGAATTTTAGTCTATGACGTGTAAGGCCCCTGGGTATGGCCCTTGTAACCACTTCCCTCATTGGTTACCCTAATATACACCCAACTTTTGCAGTTCACCTGTAATCACACCCCCATAAGGACCTGTGCAGCCCGGATGCTGAACTTAACACCAGCTGAAGTCACCGCCTGCCACCTACAACAGCTCAATTACTCTCTGGGACTGGATGCTCCCCTGTGTGAGGGCACCGCACCCACCTGCAGCTTCCCTGAGGTGTCCGAGCAGTGTTCAGACAGTGGGGGTTTTTTGGCACAGTTATCGGCCTCTCTGTGCCAGGCCTAGTGATGGCATCTTAGAGCCAGGAACTCAAGCATTCCCCAACTCTAGGAGCAGCCAGGGCCCTCCTAGGAAGCTGAGCAAGACTGGTAAAAGGCTCTGGGGCTGGAGAGTGGTGGAAGGGAGGTTAGTCAGGCAGGGGGATGCAGGGCTCTTCCTGCTCTGGGTACAGTGGTCTTTGATGTCACCCAACGCTGCCTCTGCTGTCACCCCTCCCCCAGTACTTCGTCGGGAACATGCTGCTGAGTCTCTTGGCCAGCTCTGTCTTCCTGCACATCAGCAGCATCGGCAAGCTGGCTATGACCTTTGTCCTGGGCTTCGTCTATCTGGTGCTGCTCTTGCTGGGTCCCCCAGCCACCATATTTGACAACTATGATCTGCTGCTGGGCGTCCATGGCTTGTAAGTCCATTCTCAGCCCCTTTCGTGCCTCCCTGATCCTTCTGGGCTGAGAGTCTCTGATGCTGAGGCCCTTGGGATGTAGGGCTCACTTGTGGAACAAAGGGAAGGGAGCGGGGAAGAGTTCCTGGCATGTGACCTCAGATAGTTACCCCCCAAAATTCCAGTTGTGACACATTTCTAGAGCTTTAGGCTAGACCAAAAAAAAAAAAAAATTCCCCAACACTTGCATGGTGCTTTCCTACCCACTGGGTTTTGTTTTGTTTTTTTGAGGCAAAGTTTCTTTGTATAGTTCCAAGAACTCACTCTGTAGACCAGGCTGGCCTCGAACTCACAGAGATCCACCTGACTCCGCCTCCCCAGTGCTGGGATTAAAGGTGTGCCCCACCATCACCTGGCTCTACCCACTGTCTTCCCATGAGTAGTTCATAGAGTTGCGTGGGGGCAGAGCTCTGGTCCCCTGTGATACGTGGCCACCGCCTGTGGTGGGGACAGTAAGAGTCTGCTGGGTTTGAGTCCCCTGTCTGCTTCTCATTGACTTTGTAACCTTGGAGAGTGAGTTAACTTCTCTAAGCCTGAGTTTTCTCTTCAGTAAATGTCAGTATGACCTGTGTCTCAGCGCAGTTGCGACTGTTAGAGTAAAGAATACTTCTGGAGCCTGACGCTACGCATCCTAGGCACATGCTAAACCTTAGGTACTTAGGTCTAACCCCCCCCCTTTTTTAATGAATAAGTGTGATTGAACCCATTCAATATACATATGATAACCTCATGTAAGTCCCTAATTTTAGGTTCTTTTTTTATTTTTTTATTTTTATTTTATTTTTTTATATTTATTTATTAATTATGCATACAATGTTCTGTCTGTGTGTATGCCCAAAGGCCAGAAGAAGGCACCAGACCCCATTACAGATGGTTGTGAGCCACCATGTGGTTGCTGGGAATTGAACTCAGGACCTTTGGAAGAGCAGGCAATGCTCTTAACCTCTGAGCCATCTCTCCAGCCCCTAGGTTCTTTTTTTTAAAAAAGATTTATTTATTTATTATGTTTACGGTATTCTGTCTGCATGTATGCCTGCAGGCCAGAGGAGGGCACCAGATCTCATTACAGATGGTTGTGAGCCACCATGTGGTTGCTGGGAATTGAACTCAGGACCTCTGGAAGAACAGCTAGTGCTCTTAACCTCTGAGCCATCTCTCCAGTCCTCCAACCCCTGTTTTACTGATGAGGGTTTGAAGCAACTTGTCCTGGCCCATTTAGCCGCTAATTTATATGAGCAGAGGCTCTCTACCCACAGACTTGATTAGTGATTGGACTCAGCGATATAGTCCCTGTCTCCTTCCCAGTAGCCAGTGTCCAATGACTTTTGTATCTTCCTGCCAGGGCTTCCTCCAATGAGACTTTTGACGGGCTGGACTGGTAAGTGGGGGCTCGGGGACAGCAATGGATGAGGTTGGTCAGTGTCTCCTTCAGACACCAAGCAGGTCTCTGGTTATTTCCAGCCCAGCCGTAGGGAGGGTGGCACTCAAATATATGACCCCTGTGATTCTGCTGGTCTTTGCCCTGGCACTGTATCTCCATGCACAGCAGGTGGAATCAACTGCCCGCCTGGACTTCCTCTGGAAACTGCAGGTGATTGGGTGGACCTATGCCGGAGGGAGAGGCTTCTGGGAATGGAGCCTGAGCCAAGCCAGAAATACATCTCTTGCTACCTGGCTAAGGCTGTGGCTGCCCGAGCCACCCTGGTTCCATGTCTTCTCTGTGTCCCAAATCCTGTCCCTTGTCCCATCTTGTACCTGCCCCCTTCACCCCTTTGCCTGTCATTTAGGCCTTCTCTGCCCATGCCTTTCTTCCTCTATGTGGTTCCCTCTGATGGCCATCTCCAGGCCTTGGCCACTGTGCCCACCCCTTGTGAATGTTTGGCAGTGGGTGATGGATCTGGTGCCCACAGGCAACAGGGGAGAAGGAGGAGATGGAGGAGCTCCAGGCGTACAACCGACGGTTGCTGCATAACATTCTGCCCAAGGACGTGGCCGCCCACTTCCTGGCCCGAGAACGCCGCAATGATGAGCTCTACTACCAGTCGTGTGAATGTGTGGCTGTCATGTTCGCCTCCATTGCCAACTTCTCTGAATTCTACGTGGAACTCGAGGCAAACAATGAGGGCGTCGAGTGCCTGCGGCTGCTCAATGAGATCATTGCCGACTTTGATGAGGTACTTGGTCATTGGCTAGTATTGGCTAGTACTGGCAGAGTGGGGGCGATTTGGGTTTGATGAGGTACTTGGCCATTGGCTAGTATTGGCAGAGTGGGGGCGATTTGGGTTTGATGAGGTACTTGGTCATTGGCTAGTATTGGCAGAGTGGGGGTGATTTGGGGACCAGAAAATGGAGCAGACTTGGTGTGGAAAAGCCATGCATTAGATAGAGTGAGTGTCCCTTGCCCTGTCAGAGCCAGTAAGGTTGTGACCCAGTGGGGCAGGGTCACTCTTGTGGAGAATCAACAGAGGACAGGAGGCTCTAGGAGTGTGATGGTAGAACGGGTATTGGGTGATGTAGTTGAAGGAGGAGGCAGGAATCTGTAGGCAAATCTTTATGAGATGAGCAAGCCAATGGTCTCGTGAAATTGAGAGCAGAAGGTGAGGAAGTGCCCTGAACACCCAGGTCAAGGATGGGCTGCCCACTGTTCTGGAGGAAAGTCCCGCCCTCACTCTGGGACACAGTTCCCCAAAGCTTGTCAGAGTGTTTCTGCCGCAGGGGACCATCACAGTCAACCTTCTGAAGCCAAACACCCAGTTCCTCGCCCAGGGTCATGAACGGCCTGTTTTCTTAGCTTCTCAGACCTTCACTGAGAATAGCAATTAGAAGGGGGCTCACCCCCTAAAGCAATGGGGCTATTGAGGGGAGGAGGGGGAAGAGAGCCAAGGAACAATAAGGAGTGATCTTTGAAAAGATCTGGGTCAAGTTTGACAGACACCCCCACCCCCTACCCCCCCCACCCCCCGTCCAGATCATCAGCGAGGAGAGGTTTAGGCAGCTGGAGAAGATCAAGACGATCGGCAGCACCTATATGGCTGCCTCCGGGCTGAATGCCAGCACCTATGATCAGGTGGGCCGCTCCCACATCACTGCCTTGGCAGACTACGCCATGCGGCTCATGGAGCAGATGAAACATATCAACGAACACTCTTTCAACAATTTCCAGATGAAGATTGGTGAGGGCCTGGGTCTTGCTGCGTTTCTCTGGGGTCAGTTTGTGGGTCACGGGTTTGCCATCAGGACTTCTTTGGATTTCTACCTCCCACCTTCATGTCAGGTTTGAGGCTAAGGACAAAGACCATTTGTTTTGAGTCTTTTTCTATATTCTGGGGTCTTGTCCTAGATATTTTGAGTGCGTTTTAATTCTCACATTAATCACCCCCCCCCCCCATAAGATGAGGCTGATGCTCAGAGATTAACTCGGCAAAGGCCGGAGGACGTCTAAAGGCCACTGCCTGGTATCTGTGTGTGGTCAGTCTGATAGAGGCACTTCTCGAATGCACTGGTGGAAGGCAGTGATTAGTAGCATAGGTCTGGAGTCTGGCTTGACTTCCCACAGGTCTCTTTACTGGCTCAGGAAGTTACCCCAATATCTTTCTGTAAGATGGGGCAGCAGCAATATGAGCCCTGAATGCACAGGCATGCACTCAGCGTGTACAGCATGACAGCGTGGACTGTCTGAACTCCCTACAGCCTGTACTCTGGGGAGCTACCTCAGCTGTCATGCCCAGACTGTTTTTTAAAACCACCAGAAGAATTGTCCCCTTTCCACATTTTTTCCCCGTTGGATCCTCCTCAAGGTGCGAGGAAAGATGAATTCCTGGAGTCGCCCTGGATCATCCTAGCCTCAATCTCTAGCTCTCTGCTTTTGCTATTATCTCTACTTCAGGGTTGAACATGGGTCCGGTTGTGGCAGGTGTCATTGGGGCCCGGAAGCCACAGTATGACATCTGGGGAAATACAGTGAATGTCTCCAGTAGAATGGACAGCACAGGGGTTCCTGACCGAATACAGGTGAGGAACGGGGGCAGGGTGGCTGTCTTCTATGGCTGTTGGGGCAGGGACTGGGGGAGGGGAGCTAGCTTGATAGAGAACTCTATTTGGGCTTCTTGCCAATACATCATTGAGGATTCCAGGCTAAGCAGACTCTTTTCCCACTTCCCCAGGTGACCACGGACCTATACCAGGTTCTAGCTGCCAAGGGCTACCAACTGGAGTGTCGAGGGGTGGTCAAGGTGAAGGGCAAGGGGGAGATGACCACCTACTTCCTCAATGGGGGCCCCAGCAGTTAGCAGAGTGCAGTGAGATTCAGCTAAAGGGACCAAGGTGGGCATTGAGTGGACTTCCTGCTCACTGGGTGGAGCTGCTGCAGGGGCCACTGGGCCTCCAGACCTTCCTGACAGCAAAAGGGACCACCCCAGCAGGCTGTGCTTGGACCATGTTCGTCTGCCTTCAAAATGGCAAAGGAGGGGACGCCAAGAGGATTATCCAAGTGACTTTCTCAGCTGGGGTAGGGCTGTTCGCTCTCCTCATTTTTGGAAGCAGATGGGAGGGCGGCAGAAGAAGCCAGGTAGCCCTCCTGTCTGAGAGAGTCAAATGGCAACTCGCTATGCCTACTGTTCCCCTGTTTGGGCAACAGGCTCAGGGCTGGGTCATTCCTTTCTCTATTTTTCCTGGGACTCTTTTGTACAAAGACTGGGGCGGGCATGAGGAATGCCTATTCCACGCTTGCCTTTGCCTGACTGTCCTCAGCACCGGTCCTGGGCACTCCCAACCCCAGCCAAGTTTCCTTCCTAGGCACAAAGCAGAGGAAGGAGGTACTGTGGGGACCTAGCTCTGACCACATTTCAGGGGAATGTTTCCATTTGCCAAACCCTAGTCCCATGATCTGTCCCCAAAGGGGAACAAAGGGACCTCTGATAGCGCAGATTTAGCTCCAGTTCCTGCACGCTCCAGGGAAAGGGGTATCTGGCCTCATTGGTACTGTGAAAATGACCAGCCAGAGAGCAAACCTATGTGTGGGGACATCAGAAGATCAGGAACTAGACATTCACCTGCAGTTGACGAAGAGTGCAGGCAGCCAGGGAGGAGGATGGCCACACTGACCTGAGGTTCCAGTGTGGCCAGGTCAGCGCCCTTGGCTGGAATGCTTCACTTGCTGTGTGCTGGCAAGGGGGCATGGAGCATCTCTACACCATGTATTGCCAAATAGAAAAGAGTCAGGGTTCCAAGAAAGATGACCCTGACCCCAAACTTGGCCTCCTAAGTCTGGCACTAGGGAGGGCCTGTGCATTTGTGTAACTGTGTGTGCATGTTGCTCTTCGTGTGTGTATGTTTTCTAGGTCTCTGTGTGTCCGTGTGCTGCAGCTCATCAGCTCCCTACTCGGGGCTGCCTCTCTTCTGGTGGCCTCTGCCTTCTGTTGTTAAGGCGGGGTTTTCTGTTTCAAGGGATGGAGAGAAAAGCCCAGGTTGCACAGGAGTGGGATGGGGTTTGGGAGCAAAATGAAGAGTGGTCTGGGGAGAGGAGTCCTTGTTGTGCCAAATCCCTAAGTGCCATTTGGGGGCCACTTGTGCAGTATGACTGTCTGTCTCCCTGCCCAGTGCAGGGGCCCCAAGTACCTGCTTAATCTCTAGTGTTCCTTGCACTTGAACTGTTGAAGGTTTGTGAGGCGGAGGCTCAGGCACTCCCTGGGTACCTCAGCTTGTCTCTTGGGGTATGCTATACTTTCTGACTGGGATAGTGTGGGATCGATCCCTCTGAGGACCCAGATTTTGGTACTAGAGGATGGAGCCTGGGAAATGTAAACTTGCCTTTCCCAAGCCTTCAGCCTGAATCTAGCATGGCTAGTCTCTAGTTCTGGCTCCCATCCCAATCCTCATGAAACCTACAAGGATTGTACTATGTTCTCTTCCTGTCCCTGCCTTCCTTTTACTCCCTGCAGCCTCCTTGACTCTGGGCTGATTTAGTTGGTGCCTTGGTTTGTCTGTCTGCACCTGTTTTAAGCCAGAGGCATACACCTCAGTTTCGATTGAAGATCACTTTGTCTTAGACACTGACAAGGAGAAAGGGTTCCTTGGGGGAATGGGAGGATCGGGCAGAACTCTGGCCCTGCCTCATGCTTCTGCCACTAGTTCTCTGCAGAGGCTTGGTTTCTGGCTTGGTACCGCCTTCCTGGAGATCTCCATATTTCAGTTGATGGATCACTGGGCGCTTGATTGGCCAAGGCAGGGAAGAGGAAAGATTAGCTGGTCTAGGCAGAAAATTCCTCCATCTCCCCCAGCTATATCCCTGGATAGGAAGGGACTACTTGATGCCATCTGGGTGGGAGTGAGTAAGCCAGTATGGGAAAACCTCAGCTTTGGGTGATCTGTCTGCTTCTTGCCAGGTGGGAGGGGCCTGTCCACACCCTGGCTCCCTGTACCACAGTGCCAGCCATGTCCTTCCCCTGAGTTACTGTTGCCTTTCTCCTCACTGGTTGGTGAAGGAGTTGGGATAACAGGAGGCCATGGGCTTTGGTTTTATAATGTAACCACTGTGGGAGTGGGGGAGGATGGTGTACCATGTATTTCAGTGAAATATTTAATATATTTAAATATCAATAAAATCAAACTCTTTGTAAAAAAAAATGCCCTGTTCTCTGCAGCTCTTTGGGCATTGGGTTGGGGTCAGAAGTGACAAAGCTTGGTACAGCTACCCAGGTTTTATCCCTGAGATCCCTAGGCCTCTCTCATCTGTGAAAACTTCCTGTGGTTTTCTGCCTGTCAGAATGAAGCTGCAATGTCTTCAGAGGGTGTGGCCACTTAAGGCTTTTCACAAGTGTGTCTTTCCAGATGTTGACTCTGACCCCGTCATGCATTAGATGCTTATTCCCAGATATTGTCTCTGACCCCTGTCATGCATTAGATGTGTCTTCTCAGATGTTGACTCTGACCCTGTCATGCATTAGATGTGTCTTCCCAGATGTTGACTCTGACCCTGTCATGCATTAGATGTGTCTTCCCAGATGTTGACTCTGACCCCTGTCATGCATTAGATGTGTCTTCCCAGATGTTGACTCTGACCTCCGTCATGCATTAGATGTGTCTTCCCAGATGTTGACTCTGACCCTGTCATGCATTAGATGTGTCTTCCCAGATGTTGACTCTGACCCCCATCATGCATTAGATGTGTCTTCCCAGATGTTGACTCTGACCCTCGTCATGCATTAGAGATGCATCTTCCCAGATGTTGACTCTGACCCCCGTCATGCATTAGATGTGTCTTCCCAGATGTTGACTCTGACCCCCATCATGTATTAGATGTGTCTTCCCAGATGTTGACTCTGATCCCTGTCATGCATTAGAGATACATCTTCCCAGATGTTGACTCTGACCCCCGTCATGCACTGGGTCAACACCTCTGTGGTTGTTCTCTCAGTGCTCCGGTCCCCTCACTCCTCTCATTCTGAGATCTGACCTCGTCAGGAATCTCACATACCTGCTCTCAAGGAGTCAGGGCCGTAGGATGACTCCACTGCCTCCCACAGCCAGTGCGAAGAAATGCCTTTTAGTTCGGTTTGTTTATTTCACTTCCCCTACCACCTCGATTCCCCCTTCTCGTCTCCACCTGAAGACTTGGCCACCCTGACCCCTCCTTGCCCTCCCTCCAGTTTTCATCTTGTCCTGCAGGCATGTCCTTCTCAATACTGAGTGAAGGTTTTGTCGTTGAGAATAGAGTGATCCATATATCTGGAAAAGAGAAAATGTCTCGAGATTCAGCCAGGTCAGGCTAAAGGGAAGGGAGCATCCTTAACAATGGTCCTCATGGCTGCCTCTGTACGAATGGGCAGGGGTGGTGAAGTAGAGCTGCCGTGAGGACGCTGGTTGGAGTAGACTTCAGGAACCCACAGGAATGCTAGAGACATTGATTCTGTGCCTGTTCAGAATCGCACCCATAAAACAAAGCGGACAGATCTCAAACTACTGTGTGGAGACCACACTGCCCAAGATCTGAGGCCCACTCTCCCTGATAGGACTTAAACCTCTTCTCTGATTCTGAGACAGAGTCTCTCTATGTAGTTCTGGCTTTCCTGGACCTCTATATAGACCAGGCTGGGCTTGAACTCCCAGCTCACAGAGATCCACTTGGCTTTGCCTCCTGAGTGCTAGGATTAAAGGTGTGCAACACTACACCCAGCTTATTCTTAGCTCTTAAGTGGAGCTTAACAATAGGTTTCATTGTGAGGAGAAAAAACTTCCCCAAGCCCCCTACCCTGACCTTTCTCAGCCTAACCTGGTCATCGGGCTTTTAATAAGACAATGGCGTCGACACTGGATCCATGGTATGGTTTTCTCTGGACGCACACTTGAATGGTCGGTCCACCAGAAGCTGAAGTTCTGAGAGTCGGTCACTGGAACTCGAAAGACCTGATTGGGGACTGGTTGAGTTGAAAGAAAGGCAGGTGATTGATTGAATTTCGCCAGATTCCCTTGTTTTTTCTGTCTCCAGATAAAAAGCACAGTCTAGAAACTTGCTGTGACCAGTGCGAGAGGTCCTGGGAGGGTGTTCACTATACCCTGTTTCCCTTCTGGATTCCAGCATCTCACACACTTCCTGGTCAGCTGGCTTAGTCTTGGTGTTTCCTGCTGCTAAGTAAACCTGTCTCTAAGATGTGCCAAGATGGAAAATAAAGTCAGCTCATTGGGAAGTGTACAAGAGAGGTCTACTGACTCAAGTGGTGAAGTTTTGGTATTTGGAGACAGGGTTTCTCTGTGTAACAGCCTTGGCTGTCCTGGAACTCACTCTGTAGACCAGGCAGGCCTTGAACTCAATAAGATCTGCCTGCCTCTGCCTCCTGAGTGTGCCACCACCGTGCGGTTCAAGGGCCTTTTCTGAATTGTCCTCTCCCATTTAATTTCCCTTGTCTGAAATAATGCTTTTCTTTGCTCACTCCAGGGAATTCCCTGAAACTAACCAATGGTACCACTCCACTTTGAGATGCTACACACAGGTGTTATCAAGTTCCTGTTGCTCAAAGTTTGGTGGAAGGTTTGTGTGTGTGGAGGTGTAGAAGGTGCTTGTGTGTGTGAAGGTGTACCTAAACAGCTACATGTGTATATGTACATGTGTACCTACAGGTATATATGGAGGGCAGAAGTTCCCAAGGAGCTATCCAGAAAAGTCCATCACTAGGACCTGGGGCTCAATGATTAGGCCAAGATGGCTGGGCAGCCAGCCGGCCCCCAGAGATACACCTGTCCCCTCCACAGCTCTGGAGTCGTGAGTGTACACTTCCGTGCCTGGCTTTTTACATAGCTGTTGGGGATTAAACGCAGGTCCTTATGCTTGCAATATAATCTGAGCTATCTCCTGAAGGTGTGTGTGCACGGGTGTGCAGGTGTGCTCATTCCTTCCTGTCTGTGCATGTGGAGATCAGAGGTCATGTTCAGCGTCTTCCTCTATTGCTTTCCATCTGATGTTTTTATAATTATTTAGTTACTTTGGTTTTTGAAACATGACCCTGGTTGTCCTGGAACTTACTATGTAGACCAGGCTGGCCTCAAACTCACAGAGATCTTCCTGCCTCTGCTCTGCCAACTTTTTTTTTTTTTTTGGTTTTCTGAGACAAGGTTTCTCTGTAGCTTTGGAGCCTGTCCTGGAACTAGCTCTTGTAGACCAGGGTGGCCTCGAACTCACAGAGATTCGCCTGGCTTTGTCTCCCAAGTGCTGGGATTAAAACTGTGTGCCACCGTTGCCAGGCCAATTTTCATATTTTTAAGATCGAATTGTGGCCTATTATTTTCTGATTTTCTCTATAGTTTTGAGAATTTTTTAAATCCTTAATTGACTAAATGTTACATTTTTACCTAGCTGTTTTTCTATTAGTTAATAATAAACTTTAAATTATTTTTGCTATTAGAAATAACTTAAGTAGCCGGGAGGTGGTGGCACACGCCTTTAATCCCAGCACTCGGGAGGCAGAAGCAGGTGGATCTCTGTGAGTTCGAGACCAGCCTGGTCTACAAGAGCTAGTTCCAGGACAGGCTCCAAAACCACAGAGAAACCCTGTCTCGAAAAACCAAAAAAAAAAAAAAAAAAAAAAAAAAAAGAAAAAGAAATAACTTAAGTGCCCCTTTCCTTATCTTGCCTATTTTGATCTCTAAAGTTTTTTTTACTTTAATTTTGGCCTAACCTGTGGTACAGGCCTCTAATCTCCATTACTTGGAAGGCTGAAAAAGGAGGACCAAAAGTTCAAGCCTGACCAATTTAGTGAAAGCCCATCTCAAAATAAAAATACAGAGAAAGAGTGGTGACAGAGCCAGTGGTGGAGTGAAATGTATCTAAAGACCCCGGTCAACCCCCACTTCCTGGGGGTACGAATTTCAAGTAATTACAGAGACCCGGAGATAGAAGAGACACTACTGGGAGATTCCCTGACTCTTACTGGTGACATCATAGTACCCTGCCGCAACTGGAACATTACTATACACGGACAATACAAGGCAATTCCAAGCTGTCTTGGAATTGTAAAGGATAGTCCCCAAGCATCCAGAGTTGCCATTCTGTAGCCTCTAGTAGTGATCTGTTCATTTCTGTACACTTGTCACGATAAGAGTGTTAGATAATGGTATACGGATTGTGAGCTTTCTTCTAATGAAGCAGAACTGGAATTGACTCGATGAGGAGGGAAACGTGAGGGAAAGAGGTTGAGCAGAGCTTGAGGAATGGCTTCGTGTGTGCATGTGTGTCTGTGGAGTGTTCGCCACACGTGGGAGTCTGTGGAGGCCAGAGGAGAGTGTTAGATCCCCTGGGGCTAGCATTCCAGGCAGTTGTGAGCTGTCGTGTGGGTGCTGGGAACTGCACTCTGGGCCTGTGGAAAAGCAGCAAGCGCTCTTCCCCATGGAGTCATCTCTCCAGCTCTGAGAACGGCTTTCTTTAGAGAACACAATTCCCCGAAGGGTCTCATATCATACTGTCTGCATCGAGTCTGTCCTACTTGCTCTTCTGGACAAAGTGAAAGAGCTCCCATTTTCAAGTGGCTGGGAGAGGTTGACAGCCAAAGGAATGTCCCCAAGGTCACCCAACTTGTTTGGTGTCTAAGCTCAGTTCGAATTACTAGTGCTGGCTCCACTCCTCAGCAGGTGCAGTGTGACAATACGCCAAATTCTTTCACCGTTGCAGTTTTTTTGTGTCCTTGTCGTGACATTTCTGGGAGTATATAAAACAGTACAACATCCTCTGTCCCCATAACCATGTGACGCCCTTGTCATTCTCTAGGTGCCCAGATTCATTCTTGTTTCCCTTGCCAAGGTACTCACATGTCTTTAACAACACCTTTCGTACGGCTTCCTGATAGCGCTTGTGGCTGTTCCGGTGTACGGAGTAATTACCATCTTCGGAGACAATCGGTGGAAACCTAGAGGACCCTGCATCCTTCTGGTCTGAAATGAGAAGGCTCATTTTGAGTACTTGGCAAATGGGGCTACTTTATTCTTTGATTTCCTGGTCTCCATGCCAACAGGGTACATAGCAGGGATCTTTCCTAGCTCCTGACATTCAATTCTCAGCATCCCAGGAGTCAAGTTATCAAGCCTGAGATAGAGGGGAAGGAGGAAGAACTCAGTGTTCACAAGAATCCCTCACCCCTCCTCTCTGACTCCCAGATTTTGACTGGCTTCCCACTAGCCTCGGGGTTCTGGATAGATATTTAGGACTAGCACAGGTGAAAATAAAATGGTCTCTAATCTGGGCGTAGACTCTCCCGAGACCGACATGCTTATAGAACTTCAAATGGATTGAAAGGGGGAATTATTGTTGAGTCCTAGTGGATAAGTAATTGCTGGGCCTAAGCAGAATCAGGAAGGTGCTTCAGGCTGCAGGATGGCAAATGCTTCAGAAGTGTTGGAGAACGAGGACGCTTTCAGTCAGCTGGGACCTGGATGTGGAGAAGGAGGGGTGGAGGGGTGGGGTCTGGGAAGGTCATTCAGGAATTAGCTCTTACCAAGCAAAGCTTGCACTTCACAGAAGACCGACTCCACCTCACCTGGCCTCCCAAGGCTAGGCGAAGCAGGCAAGGCTTAAACACATCTAAATTTTAATTTTCTTTTGAGCATCTCACTATTTAGCCCTGGCTGGGATGGAACTTGCTGTGTAGATCAGGCTGGTCTTGAACTCACAGAGCTCTGCCTGTTTCTGCTTTCTGAGTCCTGGGATTTAAGTCACGGTTTATGTTTTGAGGCAAGGACGAGGTTGCAAGGAGCATTTGCTGGTGTTGGTCACTGGGTCATTTCCTTTCTCCCAGCAGCACACAGAACTATGTCCTTGGCGACAGCACTGCCCCCCCCCCCCCCATGTCCAATGCAGTAGCCACTGTCTGCACCTCAGCACCTTGAAGAGGAGTGGGTTGTGACAACTTAGATGTAGAAAAGCATGACTTGGTCAGGGGCTGAGAAGAAGGCTGTTGTCTAGGAGGACGCCATGTTGTCACCCAAGGAATAAAGAGGAACTAGGCCCCTTGCCCCTTGCCCCTTGCCCCCTAGCTAGGCCCCTAATAAGTCTCGGCTCTTCATCTTATGTTCTAAGTGTCTCCGTTCTGTTTTTCCAGAGCCGTGGCTCTCACCCACTCGCTCAGATTTTTACTTTCCCTTCTTGTTAGTGTTCGTCGCAGACTAGATCAGTCTTTAGCATTCTCTCTGGAAACTGCTGAAGATCGCTGACTCATCTGAGGGGTGAGGGTGCTCCTTCTGTTGTGCAGTTCCTTTCCAACTTGGTCGTTTTCCCTCCTTTCTCTCCCTTGGCCTCACTCGTTCATCCTCTCTTCTCCTTTCTGTCCTCCAAAGGAAATCTTGAACGTTAAAAAACGGAGGCGATACCACCAGAATGAGGTGCAGTTTAAATGTGCCCTCTGTGAAGCTGAAGATCTAAGTGGGGATGGCAGTCCTGAATGCTTTGCCTGAGCTGGCGCTATCTGTACTTAATCGTAGGTTCCAGCAACGAGAGGCCACTTCCTGGAAATGGTATTATTTGAGCTGGTTGTTCAGCTTTAGGCAGGGTAAAAGTAGCAATATGGCCATGGACAGATAGCGGTGGATTGAGGAGCAATAGCAAGCGTGTTTCTAGTGGGTGTCGGGATCTGGGCTGAGAGTAAATTACGGTTCTAAACGCAGGTGACAAGCAAGAACGCCGCCTGGTCCTTAGGCGTCAGACTGTTCTTACTATACCACCAGACGAGGTTCTGTTATTTCTAAGAGCCCAAGCAGCAGGCTCCCAGCTTCCATATGGACGGCAGCTACGTCTGGAGTCTGCTCGACAGTCTCACCCACTTGGATGCCTGCCACTTGCTCCTCGGGTTGGTTTCTTCAATTTTTCGTTTTGTCAAACTGGGAGATATTCTTAGTAACTCATAGCTTCCCCCGCTAAATGCCCAGGTTTGATAAGGTTCCCAAGATGAAGGGTGGCAAGGGCGGGTAAGAAGCATGTCATGGTCACTGAGGAACGTTCTCAATAAAGGACATGATGAGTAAACTCCACTGCGATGGGGCGGCTGAATCAACATCTTGTTGGCAGGTGACCAACAGAGGTTCTTCACACAGCTAGTCGATGTCCTGTCCTAAACGATGCTCTAAAAGAAGCCATTTGCCACAAGTTAGGGCTGCCATGCGGCCATAGAGAATGCTTTGACTGCACCCTGAAGACATCCTTGGGAATGCAAGAGTACCTGGGTGGATCTGGTATTCATCGTAATTAAATGATGCAGAGTTTTCAGTTCTATACGCTGTCCTGGGAGCCAGGGATGCTCCCAGGATCTAGTTATCTATCCACACCGTGGCTCAGCGCCTCTGTTGGAACTGAGGCTGGTTGGCTCCAATGTTTTCAGTTGAGGAATACAGACTCAGTGACTCCTTGAAGCCTGGCTTCTAGACGATGGGTTGGTTTCAGGTTCTTGGGCCATAACGATGACAGTATCCAACACATTGTTTGCAGCTGTCTTGGTGTGCTGGTTACAAACCGTAATACCACGTACCATACAGGATCAGGATGAGAGAAAACGCTTTGGGATTGTACATAATATAGTGACTCCTGAAATGCTTGGCTGGCCCAGCAGTTATGAGTGCTAGCTTGCTGTGCTCTGTTTTTGGTTTTTCAAAACGGGGTTTCTCTATAGCTTTGGAGCCTGTCCTGGGACTAGCTCTTATAGTCCAGACTGGCCTCAAACTCCCGAGTGCTGGGATTAAAGGCGTGCGCCACCGCCACCACCACCGACTAGCTTGTTATGCTAACACGTGAGAACCAGAGTTCCTATCCTCACACCCACGAAAAGGGCTGCATGTAGCCCCATGCATGCCTGTAACTCCAACACTGAGGAGACAAAAATGGGGGCACTGATACTTGCTGACTACAATCCTAGATAAAAAGTGGGATCTCCAAGTTCAGCAAGACACCTGCCTCAAAGGAATAAGGTAAAGAGAGGACATCCAGTGTCCTCCTTCGGCTTCCATGTGAGCATGGGAATACTCATTCACACATACGTGTACACACATCATATACATATGGACCACATATATGTACACAAATAATTTTTTAACTTGAAAATTGAGGGGTCTTAATCAGTTAAGAGCACTGGCTGCTCTTCCCAGCACCCACATGGTAGCACACAGCTATCTATAACTCCATTTCTATGGGATCTGACACCCTCACACAGACATACGGACAGGCAGAATACTAATGCACATAAAATTAAAAATAAACAAATGATGCCATCTACAAGGTCATATCAAATGGTAGTTCAAATCCTTGAAATTGGCTTGAGCATATTAAGACAATGCTGAAGTATGTCCGGAGGGCTGTCTTGTACTTACTGTCTTTCCCGATGCAAGGTAATTATCTATGCTTTGGGAGGAAGTGGACATGAGCCCAGGGAACCAGGTCCTCAAGGTATGTTTGCCATATGGGGGCCAGTTCTTTGCCTTTGCATCTTTAGTGGCGAGCCTGCTGATTGTGAGTGTAGGGGAAGCAGATGGGGCATGAGCATCACAGGGACTTAGTGCTTCAGACTACGTAGGTAAAGTGGATTTTCTCGAGATAAAGACTGCTAATACGAATGCACTCTGCACGGCACTATTAAGTAGGAGATGGAGACACAGAGAAGTTTAGTCATTTGCCTGAGGTCACAAACTCACACGTGGCAGAAACATGAGTTTATCTGAGTAGTTCCCAGGGGCCTGACTGATCACACACAACCACTCCTTGAAATAGCTCCACCGAGGCTTCCAGAAGAGATGGAGAACTTGGGCTGGAAGCATCAGTCCCTTTATAGATGTGCACAGCTGGGTGGGAAGTTTCGGCAAGTGTGTGTGTTTGCTCACCTGGACCAGACTTGAGTTGGTAGGGGATATGACATCATTGCCTTGATTCAGAGGGAGAGCCCAAGGTCGCTGAGCTGTTCTGAATGTAGGATGTAATGTCCTGAAGTCAGCGTTGGAAACAGCAAGGACTGGGACTTGGTCACCCTCTCAGTGAGTTGGAGCAGCTGACTGGGGAAGAGCAGTGAGGAAAGACCCCTGTAGGAAAAGTGGTCCATCTGCTGTCAGTGTGGAAACGGGCCCACTCTGGAGGCTTCAACACTGCTTGTGAGTAGCGTGAACATCTCCCCAGCTAGTTTCCTGGGGTTGAAATATAGCGGCCCAAAGCAGTTACAAGTATGCATAGGTTTCACGATACAGTTCCATACAGTTAGTTGTTCTATACGTTACAAAAGCAGAGCGTCTCTGGCCAAGTTCATTGGCTGAACTGTGCCATATATGCTCCTGTTTGGAAAGCTAGACCTGCAGCGCCCTCTGCTGGAGCATACGGGTGGCATAGCTTGTCTCCAGGCGTATCTTGTCACCAACCTGGCGGCTCTGAGAGATCAAGAAACCTAGAGGGTTATGAGCAGAGGACATTGCAGGCAAGATTAAGAAAGCATCTTCCTCCCTCTGCGCTCTGCGCTCTCTCTCTCTCTCTCTCTCTCTCTCTCTCTCTCTCTCTCTGTTGGCTGTCAGTTCTTGCCTTACACCTTGTTAGAGACAAGGCATCTCTCGTTCACCTCTGCATACACAGGCTGACTGAACCATGTGCTGCCACAGATTCTCCTGTCTCTGTGCTATAGGAGTGTTCACGAGTTCAGGGGACTGAAATAATTAAGTTCCACGTGTCCTCGAACTCACTGCTTAGCCCGAGTTGCCCTTTTCACTCGAGGCAGGCTTCCTGCCTCGCCTGCCAGGTGCTGGGATTACAGGCATGAGTCATCATCACACATGGCTCACGTCTCCATTTACAGGTGAGGGAACAGAAGCGCTGCAAACCTGCATAGCATTAGCTTTCACACTACACTGTTCCGGTACCGCTAAGGCCAGTGCTCTGCCGTGAAAGATGAGAGATTGAAGACTGCTTCCCACCCACTTTCTTCTTTGCTTTTTTTTTTTTTTTAAAGATTTATTTACTTATCATGAATACAATATTCTGTCTGCGTGTGTGCCTGCAGACCACAAGAGGGCGCCAGAGCTCATTACAGACAGTTGTGAGCCACCATGTGGTGGCTGGGAATTGAACTCAGGACCTCTGGAAGAGCAGCCAGTGCTCTTAACCTCTGAGTCATCTCTCCAGCCCTGGTTTGTATATTTTTTTTTAAAAAAAATTTTTGTTTTATATGTATGTGTGTACCTTGGTGTATGAACACCATGCAATGTCCCTGGGGGACCAGAGGAAGACATCAGGATTTCCTGAAACTGGAGTTAGAGACAGTTGTGAGCTGCCATGTGGGAGCTGGAAACTGAACCCAGTCCTCAGGAAGAGCAGTCAATTCTCTTAACCACTAAGCCACCTCTCGAAGCCATATATATATGAAAGGGAGGATCCAGGGATTGGAGAATATCTTATTACATGGGCTGAATCAACTCTATGAGTTTTCCTTAAGACTGTAACAAGGGAATATTGAGGAAGCTCTTCTGAGCTGAATGTTTAATACACTCACACCCACTAGAGAGGAAAAAACCCATCCTTCAAAGAAAAAATTGTGATAAAAATATACCATGGTAGTAAGCCTGTTAGGGAAGAGAGCGACTATGACTAGATTCCCTTACTTTGTTGCTGGTGAAGAGCTGGCTGAGGGACCAGGCAGAAGGTGGCTGATCTGAGCTTGTAGAACCCCTTGAAGAGCCAGTGCAGGAGGTCAGGACAACGGTCAGGCTGCTTGGGTGGAAGCACATTCGTCCCTCTCTATGTGAGAAAGTCTATGCTAAGACTCAGTAGGTGCCTGAAGCTGCCGGCACTGCCGTATGCACCACGCTTTCTTTCTCTGGAGGTACATACCCGTACTAAAGCTTAACTTATAGAGTATGCACAGTAAGAATTAATAACTGACAATAAAATAATAATAACAATGCTTGCACATGTGTGGAGGCCAAAGGGCCATGGAGGGAGCCTGTTCTCTCTTCCACTGTGTGGCTTGTAGGCATCAAACTCATTGGGAGGCCTGGAGCCAAGCACCTTTACCTCATGGGCCATCTTTCTGGCTCCCATTTTTTATTCTTAATTTATAGATAGATCTGTCTGTTCACCCATTCATCCAAGGGAATTTTTTACATTTTTCTCCCTTTCTTCCATTCATCGCCCCAGGGCTCGAGATGTTGCTAAGCGCACGTGTGAGAGATCCCAGTACTATCCCCAAAGGAATCCATAGCTAAGTATCATTCTAGACAGTACTGTCACTCACAAAAGGATAGTAGTGACTTGACACAGTACAAAACCACTACACCCCTTAGTGGTCAAAGCTAACACCGCTAATAATGACATAAAATAACATCAACAGCCCCTCCCCCCGCCACTGGATGCGCTGATGTCACTTCTCAGCCCTCACCTTGTTATGCAATGGTTTGGGCTCCTTTGGGCACCCACCACCCACCCAGCTCCCAAATAAATCACACACAGAGCTTATTAGTTATGAATGCCTGGCCTTAGCTTGGCTTCTTTCTTGCCAGCTTTTTTTCTTTTTTTTTTAAAAAAATATTTATTTATTATGTCTACAATATTCTGTTTGCATGTATGCTTGCAGGCCAGAAGAGGGCGCCAGACCTCATTACAGATGGCTGTGAGCCACCATGTGGTTGGTGGGAATTGAACTCAGGACCTTTGGAAGAACAGGCAATGCTCTTAACCACTGAGCCATCTCTCCAGCCCCTTGCCGGCTTTTCTTAACTTAAACTATCACAGCTATCTTTTGCCTCTGGGCTTTTATCTTTTTCTATTTCTGTATACCTTTTTTTTTTCTTCTTTCTTCATGGTTTGCTGTGTGGCTGGGTGACTGGCTCCTAGCACCCTGCTCTTCTTGTTCTCTTGCTCTTCCTCTTCCTCAGGTCTCCTTCTATTTATCCTCTCTGCCTGCTAGCCCCGCCTATCCTTGCTCCTGACTTGCTACTGGCTGTTCAGTTCTTTATTAGACCATCAGGTGTTTTAGACAGGTAAAGAATCACAGCTTCACAGGGTTAAACAAATGCAGCATAAACAAAAGCAACTCAACTTGAAATCATATTGCCCAACACCACCCCAATGCTTAGAGCAGATCTAATTATGAGAAACATCAGACAAGTGCAAATAAAGAGCATTCTGCAAAATGTCCTGCGGTATTGTGCAGAAATGTGTGCCATGAAACAAAGGCAGTGGAGCCATTTCACATAAAGACACCAAAGAGACATGCCTGCCAAATGAGAACTCAGTCCTTTTTTTTTTTATTTATTATGTATACAATATTCTGTCTGTGTGCATGCCTGCAGGCCAGAAGAGGGCACCAGATCTCATTACAGATGGTTGTGAGCCACCATGTGGTTGCTGGGAATTGAACTCAGGACCTTACGAAGAGCAGGCAATGCTCTTAACCTCTGAGCCATCTCTCCAGCCCCCGAGAACTCAGTCCTTAATTAGACTCTTTCTTTCTTTCTTTCTTTCTTTCTTTTTTTTTTTTTTTTGGTTTTTCGAGACAGGGTTTCTCTGTGGTTTTGGTTCCTGTCCTGGAACTAGCTCTTGTAGACCAGGCTGGTCTCGAACTCACAGAGATCCGCCTGCCTCTGCCTCCCGAGTGCTGGAATTAAAGGCGTGCGCCACCACCGCCCGGCCTTAACTAGACTCTTGTAGGAAACTTTCCGCTGTAAAGGAAATTAATGTGACAACTGGAAAAATGGGAATATTGGACTATAGATAATTAGATGTTATAAGAATGCTAAAATTTGCAAAATATCTGTGCTGTGCATAGCTGTTCTTAAGAAATGCAAATAGACAGGGTGTAGTGGCCCACACTTTTAATCCTAGCACTTCTGAGGCAAAGACAAGAGGAGTTTGAAGCCAGCCTGGTTTATATAGCCAGTTCTAGGGCAGCCAGAAATATATATTAAGACCTTGCCTCAAGCCAGGCATGGTGGTGCACACCTTTAATCCTAGCACTCGGGAGGCAGAAGCAATCAGATCTCTGTGAGTTCGAGGCCAGCCTGGTCTGCAGAGTGAGTGCTAGGACAACCAAAGATACACAGAGAAATCCTGTCTCAAAAAACAAAACAAAACAAAACAAAAAGGCCTTGCCTCAAAAAGGAAGAAAACAGGAAGGAAGGAAGGAAGGAAGGAAGGAAAGAAGGAAGGAAGGAAGACAAACAGAAATGTTTCGGGTAAAGAGATAGAGTATAAGAATTTTTTTGTTGTTGCTGTTTTTGGTTGGCATCTTTTTTTTTGTTTGTTTGTTTTTGAAAGAGGGTTTTTCTATGTAGCCCTGGCTGTCCTGGAGCTCACTATATAGACCAAACTGCCTCAAATTTACAGATATCTGCCTGCTCTGTCTCCTCAGTGTTGGGATTAAAGTCCACCACTATGCCTGGTGAGAGTCTTTTTTTATTTTATGTGTTTGGGTGCTTTGCCTGAATGTATATTTGGGCATCCTGTGTGTCCAGTGCTTGAAGAAGCCAGAAGAGGGCGTCAGATTCCCCTGGGACTGAAATTACAAGTGGTTGTGGACCACCATGCTGGGAATTCAAGCCAGGTCCTCTGCAAGCGCAGCCAGTGCTCTTAGTGCTGAGCCATCTTTTCAGCCCCAAGACAAGAATCTTATTTTGTCACCTAGGATAGAGTAGAACACAGCATATAGCTAGGTCTTGTAATAACCCTGTGCCTCAGCCCCCTGAATATTGAGATTACAGTTGTGAAGCTGGGTGATAGTGGCTCAGGCTTTTAATCCTGGCACTTGGGAGGCAGAGGCAGGAAGGTCTCTGTGAGACAGAGCAAGTTCCAGGACAGCCACAGCTACGCAGAGAAATCCTATCTTAAAACCTACCCACCCCCAGAAAAAGAGGTTGTAATATTGAGCCCCCACATCCTCTTTTCTGTCCCCTCTTAAACAGAATGGAGAGCCAAGGATTGCCAGTGACTTGAAGATTAGTTAATGAATGAGAAAAACACAGACATCATGGCAAAAAGACTCAGAAATGGGCAAAACTCTCATACCCATAGAATAAAAACTAAAAAAATTACTAAGTGGAAATCATCTGTCTGTATATTTTTTGTGTGTTTGAGACATGGCAGTCTGTTGGCCAAACTTCACTTTGTAGGTTGGTCTTGAATTTGTGACCTCCAGCCCAGTCTCCTAAATTCTGAGATTAGAGGTATGAGCCACCACACCTGATTTCATATGTCTGTATATTTGTGTGTATATGGTATATGCATATGTATGAAAGTGTGTGTGCATATGTTCATACGTGTGTCTAGGTGTGAGCATTGCATTGGCACGCATTTGTATGCGTCTGTATACGTGTATATGTGTGTGTGTATGAGTGTGTGTGTGTGTGTGTGTGTGTGTGTGTGTGTGAGAGAGAGAGAGAGAGAGAGAGAGAGAGAGAGAGAGAAGGGCAGAGGCCAACTTCAGGTATCTTCTATTGCTCTCCACCTTGATTTTTTAAATTTAATTTTTATGTGTATGATTGCTGTGCCTGCATGTTTGTCTGTGCACTTTTTTGTGTGTCTGGTGCCTGCAGAGATCAGGAGAGAGTGATGGATCTGTTGGACTGACTGGAATTGCAGATGGTTGTGAGCTGCCATGTGGGTGCTGGGAATTGAACCATGTCCTCTGTAAGAGCATCTCTCTGAGCCTTCTCTCTAGTTCCCCCACCTTGATGTTTTAAAACATTCTCTCAGTGAACCTGACCTCACCCTTCTGGTTCGGGCTGACTAGTGAGCCCTGCAGGTCTGCCTGACTTCATATCCCTCAGTGCTGGGTTTACAGTTGTGTGGATGTTATGTGTTATGTGGATGCTGAGGATTCAAACTCAGGTCCTCGGGTTTCCACAACAAACACTTTATCATGGTCGATCATCTCAGCATAGTCTGTATCCTTTTTTAAATTATTTATTTATATTTTATATACGAGTGCACTGCATGTACACCTGCAGGCCAGGAGAGGGCGCCAAATCTCATGACAGATGGTTCTGAGCCACCATGGGAATCGAACTCAGATCCTCTGGAAGAGCAGCCAGTGCTCTTAACCGTTAAGCCATCTCTCCAGCCCCCCAGCATAGTCTGTATCTTAAACGAGTACCCAGAATGTATAAAACTGAAGCTAGGGGAAGTAAGCAGTGGGCAAGAATAGTATATTTGCAGTTCAGTCTTTCCTCTAGCCTTAAATTCTGTCTAGGTCACCAGTTTGAGCAAAGCTTTGGCCTCTGATGCTACCACACCACAGTGGGTAAGTAGGAGCATCTCACAGAGGACTGTCCTCACCAGGGTCGCTGTTGTTGTGATAAAACACCGCATGACCAAAGCAACTTTTTTTTTTTTTTTCTTTCTAGACAGGGTTTCTTCGTGTAACAGCCCTAGCTATCCTGGAACTAGCTCGGTAGACCAGGCTGGCCTGGGACTCAGAGAGGTCCACCTGCCTCTACCTCCTACCACGTGGGCACAACCAAAGCAACCTGGGGAGGAAAGGGTTAATTTGACTTACATTTTCATATCACAGTCCATCACTGCAGGAAGTTGGGTCAGGAACTCAAGCAGAGCAGGAACCTGGAGGCAGGAGCTGATGCAGAGGCCACGGAGGGGTGGGGCTTTCTGGCTTGCCCCTCAAGGCTTACTCAGCCTGCTTTCTTATAGGACCCAGGACCATCAGCACATGGGTGGCACCACTCACAGTGGGCCTGGCCCTCCCATCAGTTACTAATTAAGAAAACGTCCTACAGATCTTATGGAGGCATTTTCTCTATTGAGGTTCCCTCCTTCCAGATAAGTCTAGCTTGTGCCAAGTTTATGTGTTTTGTTGTTCAATGGCCCTAGCTTCCCTTTCCCACCATGTTTGCCACTGTAACTCGGACCAGGTTCCAATATTGCTGTTGCCAAATCTTTCCAGTCTTAGAGGATAATTCTCGTCCGAGTTGCCCATGAATTTAACGTCTGCTTTACACAGGGTGAATGAATATCCTAAGAAATGACTGCTTTCTTAAATCTCTTCAAAGAGAATGTTTCTATAGAATTCCATTTAACGTCTTCATAACTTTGGGGGTGCCTGTCCATCTGCTGGTCATTCTTGCATAGTAATTGGATAAACTAAAGTTGGTTTTCTAACAACATTAGGCTGCCCCTCTTCAGTTTTATAATGTAGTGGTGTGGTAGGTTCTTGTCTAATTCCTCTGTCTGTGTCTGAGTATTTCTCTTATTTTCATATAAGTCTTTCTAAGGCTTGTATCTTGTCAATCCACTTTTCATATTTAGCACAAAAAGCACCATGGCTATTAAGGATATAATATGAATTACCAGATTGGTAGTAATTATAATTGGTATTATGTCAACCTCAGTTATGTCATTGATTTTTTTTCATTTTCTGCTTTTATTTTCAAGTCATCTAAAGTAGCATTATACTGGGTTCTAATGCCCCATGCTATGATATTTCCCATCCTTAATGTGGGAAAGGTTTTTTCCTTTTAATATTATTTGACTCTCTCCTTGAGGACAACCTAGGTGTCTTACCAACTCTGATGGCTTCTCAGTTTGTCCAAGCTGGCATAATTTCTCTGTCTGTGTGGTTGTGCCACACCAAATTTATTTATTTATTTATATTTATTTATTTATATTTATTTATTGTTTTTTTTTTTTGAGACAGGGTTTCTCTGCAAACCTGTGTAACAGTCCTAGCTGAACTGGAACTAGTTCTGTAGACCAAGCTGGCCTCGAACTCACAGAGATCTACCTGCTTCTGCCTCCTGAGTGCTGGGATTAAAGGCTGCACCACCACTACTCTGCCCAAATGTTGTTTTTTAACAAAATCTCAATTGTTTGTTTTTAACAATAAAGACTCAGAGGCAGACGCTGGGGCAAAAGCCTGCTAGCTCAGAGAGGCAGAGAAAGCACCCAGCTGACCTTCCTCCTCAGCCATGTCCCAGAAGCCTTCTCCTATACTGTCTTCAACCACCCTCCCCAAACTGGATGTCCCTCTTTTCTACTTCCCGTGCATCTCTCTATCCATCCTCCTGACTCCCTCTTGCTCTCTATGTTTTTTTCTTCATAATCCTATGTCTACTTCCTGTCAACTGGTTGTTTGCTCTGCACTTAAATTATGATTGACTTTGATCTTGTTTACAATATTCAAGCAGAAAGCTCTTGGATTAAAGGTGTGTGCTAGGGCTGAGCCACATCATAACTAGAAACAGCTATTTTTCCAGTAACTAATGCAATCTTGGGGTTCACATTGTGATTAAAAAAAATCTTACAACATCTCTATGAGGCCTGACAGGCACTGTAAATATAATGCAATCAAATCATTAAATTTTTCAATGGTTCTCTATAAAATTAAAATACTTCTTAAGGTTGGTAGCACCCTCAATTAGCTGGCCTTGGCCTTGTTTTCAAGGTCTGCTTCCTAGTACCTACTTTACCCTTCATTGTGTCTAAGTTCTTGGGATTTACTTAATATGGATCTAAGTATTCTCTTTTCAGTGCTAATTCCCTTCTTATTTACCTGATTAACTTCAATCAACTTTCACACTTGTTTCTGGAGACATTTCCTATGAGAATGTCTCTTAAGTCTTCCTTTGTTGTTTTTGTTTGTTTTTCAAGACGTAGTTTCTCTGTAGCTTTGGGGCCTGTCCTGGAACTCACTCTGTAGACCAGGTTGGCATCGAACTCATGAAGATCTGCCTGCCTCTGCCTCCTGAGTGCTGGGATTAAAGGCGTGCGCCACCACCGCTCGGCTCTATATTACAAATTTTATATGACTACTTATCTTCCTCATTAGATAGTCAGCTACTCTATAGTTTTGATGGCTATTCTTGGTTGTCAGTTTAACTATATCTGTAATAAACGACAATCCAGAAATGGAGGGCACATTTGTACAAGGGTCTTGAGGCAAAAAGACAACAGACCTTTGTTCTGGATCCTGAGGCGGGAAGACATAGGCTTCTGGTCCAGATTTTGAGGCTGGATGACACATGCCTTTAATCCAGTTCTTGAGGCAGGAAGACACACCTTTAACCTGTGCCACACCTTCTACTGGAGACTTATATATGGGCACTGGAAGAAGGAAGGGTTCATCTGTTCTTTGTCTGCTTGCCCTTGCTTTCCCAATATGCCCATTCCTTTCCTGGCATTGGAGCCTACTTCAGTATTCCAGAATACACAGAAGACCAGCTGAGACACCCACCTTCGTGGGACTGAGCAGCTACTTGGACTTCCATTCACAGGTAGCCACTGTTGGGTTAGTTGGACTGTAACCTGTTAGTCATTCCAATAAATGTATTCATTCTATAAGAAAGCTCTGACTAATAACAGTAGCAGAGGCTTTCTTCTATCCATCTTTGTGCCCTTAGTCACCAACATAAACCACAGACCCATGATTAGTTGGTGTTAATCAATGCTGGCTAGATGAATTAGATTATTTGGTTGAACAAAGTATTTATCTTAATAAGAATATGAAGTAACAGAAAGTCAAGTCGAATGGCTTCTGTCCTGCTGTGTAATTTAACTGCGGTGACATCTCTCGGGAACCTGCCAGGAAAGGAAATGACTAGGAGGTGACTGGGCTTGGCCCTCCGTCCCGCCACACTAGATTCTCCTTACCTGTTTCTTCAGTTGTGGTTTTCTTTTTATCCCGAAGGGGATGCTGATATCCTAATAGATGTAAGTTGAAGAAAGCCATCTCAGTGCCTCCTTTTCAGAATGTCTACTCTGTAGTGCTGGGTTCTAGTAACCATAGTAATGCCTTGAAGAATTACCTTGACTGACATTTCCTTTGTCCAGTGAGGCTCAGGATTTATAGGTCATCATGGAGTTGGAATTGAGTGGGCTAAACAATTTCAGGAAACTTGAGGAATCAGGTATGATTACCTTCTAAAAAAAGGTGTTTCTGCCAGGCTGTGGTGGCTCATGTTTTTAATCCCAGAACTCAGGAAGAAGCAGCAGCAGATGGGTATTTGTGAGTTCGATGCCAACCTGGTGTACAATCAAGTTCCAGAACAGTCAGAATGGTTACACAGAGAAACCTTGTCCCCAAAATCCAAAAAATAAAAGCATAAAAAAAACCAAACCAGCCGGGCGATGGTGGCGCACACCTTTAATCCCAGCACTCGGGAGGCAGAGGTAGGCGGATCTCTGTGAGTTCGAGACCAGCCTGGTCTACAGAGCTAGTTCCAGGACAGGCTCCAAAGCCACAGAGAAACCCTGTCTCGAAAAACCAAAAAAAAAAAAAAACCAAACCAAACAATATTCTTTGAAAATTTCATACATTTGTACCATATACTTTGATCATATACACCCCCCCACTATTTCCATTCAACTCCTCCAAATACCCGCTATCTCCTTCCTTCCTTCCTTTCTTCCTTCCTCCCTTCCTTCATTGAGACAGAGTTTTTCTATAGCTTTGGAGCCTGTCCTGGAGCTCGCTCTGTAGACCAGAGCTGGCCTCGAACTCACAGAGATCCACCTGCCTCTGTCTCCCGAGTGCTGGGATTAAAGGCGTGCGCCACCACCGCCCAGTCAAATTTATTTATTTTTATGTGCATTGCTATTTTGCTTGCATGTATCTCTGTATGAAGATTCCAGATCCCCTGGAAATGGAGCTATATATATATATATATCTGTGAGCTGCCATGTGGGTGCTGGGAGTTGAACCCAGGTCCTCTGGAAGCACAGCCAGTGCTCTTAACCACTAAGCCATCTCTCCAGCCCCGTCTCCTTCCTAACCTCACTGTGTAGCCCTGGTTGTCCTGGAACTCACTCTGTAGACCAGGGTGGCCTCAAACTCAGAGATCTGTCTGTTCTGCCTCCCAAGTGCTGGGATTAACGGTGAGTCCCACTCTGCCCTGCCTAGTTATCAAGTTATTTTAAATTCCCAATCTGAAATCCTAAGATCTCACTGTGAGTACCTGGTTCTGATGCTTCCAGGTTTTGCTTTTCAAGCTTGAACAGAACATGTTACACAAGGCTCAGGTTTTATCTTTAAATGGCTAGGCTTTGGAGATTTTCACTGTTTGCTGCAGATGCAGGTGCTGGAGGCCACTTGAGAAAGGGCTTTTTACTGTATGTGAAGGGTCATCAATTTGCCTAGACTGTCCCGCCATCAAACCTAGGATTCTTCTTTCTGTTTCCCCAACTCTGGGATTACTGGTGTGGTGCCCAGTTTTTTGCATGGGTGCTGGAGACCTGAACTCAGGTTCTCATTCTTCTGCACAAGGACAATACTGACTGACCATCTGCCTAGCTGGACTTCCCAGTCTTCTGCTAAGCATGTTCCTCCCTGGGCAGTGACCTTAAATGTTTAACGTTTCTTCTACCTTACATAATAGAGCAAGGGTAGAGAAAACTGAAGTTGGCTAATTCCTATCTCTCATGGTTAGGCTTTGGTAAAACCCAAGTTTTATTTAAAAACTTCATTTGAGGATCAGTGAGATTGCTCAGTGGGTAAAAGGTGCTTGCCACTAAGCCTGATGACCTTGTGTCCAATCTTTGGATTGCGTGGTAGAAAGAACATCTTAAATTTGTCCTCTGACCTTTAGTCTTTCACTGTGATGTGAGTAAACCTACTGGCTGGCTTTGAACTCAAGAGATCTTCCTGCCTTCTGACTGTTGGGATTAAAGGAGTGGACCACCACACCCTGCCCTATACTACAATTTTTTTGTTGCTGTTTTTTTGAAACAGGGTTTCTCTGTAGCTTTGGACCCTAACCTGGAACTAACTCTTGTAGACCAGGCTGGCCTCGAACTCACAGAGATCCGCTTGCCTCTGCCTCCCAAGTGCTGGAATTAAAGGTGTGTGCTACCATCGCCCGGCATACCACAAATATAAACATTATGAACTTGATAATCATGGAAGAACATGTAGGAAGCTGAGCACAGAGGTTCACAAGCTCAATGCCTGCCTACTTGGCCTATGTAGTAAGTTCAAGACCAATTTAGCCAATTTAAAAGAACAAATCAAGCAGGGCTGCCTAGTTAGGTGGTAGAGTACTTGCCCAGCATAAGCACAAGGATCTAAGTTCAGTCTCCACTGTAGTTGAAGGGGCAACTGCAGGGAGGGCAGGCTAAGAGGGGTTAATTAGCTTGCTTAGGTGGAAAAGCCATTAGACCTGGAGCTGGTCTAATAACCCAGAGGCCTGAATTTAGAGATTTTACACGTAGTGGTGGAACTTTCCACACTGTAGAGGCAGTTTTAGTTCATGCATTAGCAGATCCTCGGCTACTTGGCTACTTCTAAACTATTTACTGTTCCTGTATGTGCCTCAGTGCGTTTGGGGCAGTCAGAGGACACCTTGTAGGTCAGTCCTCTCCTTTCATCTACTACGGGGTTCCAGGGATGGAATTTAGGTTGTCAGTGTTGGCAGCAGCCTCCTCTACCTGCTGAGCCATCTCGAGGGGTCCCTCACTCAACACATCCATACACAAAAGTCCCAGAGGCCTTCTAGAGCAAAAACCAAAGCCCCAAATCTTTGAGATGGTCCAATGGTGGGTACGGTGGGCTCCTGGTAAACAACAGTGGGGCCACTCATAGATCTGTGATTTGAGATAGTGTGAACATCAGAACTGAGTCGAACACAGCGACAGAAGCCTGGGAACAGAGAAGCCCTAGAGTGGACAGGAGGGTGAGGGAGACAGCAGCCCAGCTTGCTTTTTACAGCCCCACAAAGTGGACCTAGCAATGAGTCCAGCACACAAATTATCTCTTGTTCTCTTTCGCTAGATAATCTTTCCCTAAGGTTTGGGTTTCCTAGAACTATTGATCTGGCCGGCATTCTGGCGCCTGGCATACCTTTGGGACCTAACTGAACGTTTGGAATCTGCACTGGCGAGCATATCGCTTTCCCTGCAAAAGTAAAAAGAGAAAACGGTCTTGTTACCCTTATCGTCAAGTAAAAGCACCCAAACACATTGAAATTAGTAACACTAATTTTACTTATTTATTTATTTTGGATTTTCGAGACAGGGTTTCACTGTGTAGCACCCTGGCTGTCGCGGAACTAGCTCTATGCAGACCAGGCTGGCCTCGAATTTACAGAGATCCCCCTGCCTCTGCCTCCCGAGTGCTGGGATTAAAGGCGTGCGCCACCACCGCCCGGCTAGCCTACTTTTATAAAGGGGCCTCCATCACTAGCTTTTCGAGAAAGACCCAGGCAGTGTGGCAGGCGGCAGGCAGAGGCCATCGGCAAGGCGGCCTCGGCACAGTTATCGCGGGGAACGGCGAGATTTTTCAAAGAACAACTTTGAAGAGCGCCCCGGGGTCACGTGACCCGCGCCTGCGTCCTGGCCGTGACTTCGGTCCCAGTCGCTGATTGGCTGTTGATTGGTCTACAGGGTTTCGGAGGGTTCATTCCGGAAGTAGGCGCTTGAATCTTCTGCTTCCTGGGCGGAAGTGTGTCACAGCCTGGCAGTCGGCTCTAGGAGGAAGTTCGTCACGTCGCAGTTGTCTCGGCACAGCGGATGTGTGTCGCCGCTTAGGTGACGCTGGGAAGTGCTTGCAGCCCCCGCCGCTGCCTTTTGGTTGAAGCACTATGGAGGGAGAGAGGAAGAACAACAAACGGTGGTATTTTACTCGAGAACAGCTGGAAAATAGCCCGTCGCGTCGTTTCGGCGTGGACTCAGATAAAGAACTATCTTATCGCCAGCAGGCGGCCAATCTACTCCAGGACATGGGACAACGTCTTAACGTGTATCCTTGCGGCCTAGGCCTTCGGCCTTGGAGCCCGTCCGGCCACGCTTCGGCGTCAGGCCGGGCACGCTGGAGGGGACAGGAGTAGGTAAGGTGGCAGGAGCTGGACGTCTAGTGGGGAGAGCCCACAATGGCGCTGGCTGAGCCACTGTTCGCGCGAGGGAAGTGAGGCGGAGTCAATTTCCCGCTCGCTCACCGGTGCCACCAGCCCGGCTGGGAATTCGGACCTCTCCCGTCTTTGTGCGTTCGCCACTCCTTCCCAGCCCCTCTCCTCCGAATTCTGACTTGTTTTAGTGACTTTTTAGAGTCTCCTTTCTGCCGTGAGCAAAGGCTCCTTTTAAGAGGTTTCACGGTTGACGCTGCCTCCCAGTGTGTAAAAAAGGTTTCGGAAAATTCTGTACCCGACGGGGCTTATGAAGGTGGTCTAGAATTAGCGTCCCAGCTTTGGTTCCAAACCCTTTTCTCCCACTTACTAGCTGTTTTAACCTGTTAATTCTTGGTTTTCTGTGTCCGCCAAAACCCTGAGATTCAGATGGTCTAGTAACTGTTTTGTAGAATTTAAGAGGAAGGAAAGATGTCAACTCAGGTTTGTAGTTTGTAGTCTAGGTATGAATATATAATGTTTTAAGTAGTTTGGCGAGTTTTAAGTTTTTGTTTCTTGGGGTCCTATAGATTATTCATCGTTTTCACATTTCAAAGATAAGATAATTTAGTGATAACTTCTACCTCCCCCGTTTTTTTCTTCAGAAAACAGTCATCTGTGTCAAAACTAATAGTTTAAAAACTCTTTGCATTTCATATATAATTTTCTTTTAGCTGCAGCTTCAACTTATGTAGCCTTTAAAGAGTGATGCTGAGAGCTAGGTGTGGTGTCGTACACCTTTGATCCTAGCATTGGGGAGGTAGAGGCAGGATAAAAAAAAAGTTCTGACTATAATGTTTAGGTTTTAAGGGCTATATTTCTTCCAAATAGGTGTCCCCTTTTTTGGCCATCCCAAGCTTTCAGTCAGTGCACAATTAAACCTCTGAGTTTCTTTATATGTTTAAGGCACCTTTTTTTGGGGGGGAGGCACCTGTCCTGAAATTAGCTCTTGTAGACCAGTCTGTCCTTGAACTCACAGAGCTCTATCAGTCTCTGCCTCCCAAGTGCTGGGATTAAAGGCCTGTGCCGCTGCCACCTGGCTAAGGCTCCTTTTTAAAGTGTGTTTAAGCTTGTTACCATCATACTGTCTTCTCTATACAGATTGTTGCTTGTTTTTGAGGTCTGTGGGAATAAGGTGTTCCGTCCCCGTGTGCCCCCCCCCCGCCCACTTTGGAGGTATACCCATACAAATGAGAGACTGGATTAGTGGGAGGAAGGAAGGAGTTTATTTACAGTGGATTACCATCAAGACTTTTCAAACATACGTTCAGGAGCCAAGATATTTTCTGAAAGAAGTAGAACTAAGCCGGGTATGGTGGTGCACATCTTTAATCCCAGCACTCAGGAGGTGGAGACAGCCTGATCTACACAGAAACCCTGCCTTGAAATACCCTCATACCCACCCATCCTCCAACTCCCCCCAAAAAAGGAAGAAAGAAAAAAAGTAGAACTGAAAAACTGATTTCTGGAGTTTGTTATCCTTGGGCAGAAAAGATGGCCCAGCAGGTAAAGGCGCTTACCACCAAACCTGATGACCTGAGTTCTATCCCTGTGGCGCATATAGAGTGGACGGATAACTGACTCCTGCTAGTTGCACGCTGACCCCCACACTCATGCTTTGGTGTGTGTCTCCCCTCCAAAAGTGTATGTAATGAAAGATATCCTGAACTTGCAGAAGGCAAGTGACATGGCAGGAAGGTTTAAAATCCTATGTAGCTGTGCTTATACTGCATATTGATTTATACGTTGCCACTTGTTTTATTTATTCAGTCATTAAGTTTGTATGAAGCACTTAATAGGTAAAAGACACGCTGTCAATTGGCAGTTAATACCTTAGTGAAGGGAAACAAACCTGCTATTTGGTTTGACGCGGTGACTGTTACTTTTGTGTAGGATTGTTGTCTACTGTGCTTTGCTTTTTTTTGGGGGAGGGGGAGATTATATTGTCCGTTATTGAACCTTAACTTGAGCAATTCAGCTCACAACTGACTATCAACACTGCTATAGTATACATGCACCGGTTCTATATGATTCAATCTTTTACACAGTTTCATCGCTATGTAAGTACAATTTTGTATGGAGTATAATCCTTTTGGGGTTGGTTCTAGCTGTCGTATGATTGGTTGTTATTAGATTAGGATTTTAATTTTAGAATTTAGGGCTGGTCATTTTAAGGTCAAAAAATAATGATTTGAGTCTAGCGTCTTAAGTTTATGGCCATAAGAAGACAAATGTCAGTTAGATTTTGCAAAACCTTTGGTAAAATCCAATGGGCAGCTGGAGGGAAAGATGCATTACGTGGTAGTACCTGGGGAGATGACTTAGGAATGGGGAAGAGTAGGAATAAAAGGATGCTTTTTCTTGGACAAAGTTGTAAATATGGTGCTATTTTCAGCTTTGTTAACTGGTCTATTTAACATTTGGTGATTTGGGAGTGAGTACATAGCGATATTTCAGTTGCAGGTAAGACTCTTTAATTAAAATCCCAAGGGAAAGCCGGGCGCTGGTGGTGCACGCCTTTCTGTAATCCCAGCACTCAGAGGCAGGTGGATCTCTGAGTTCAAGGCCTGCCTGGTAAACAAGTCAGGTTCCAGGGTAGCCAGGGCCCATACAGGGTTTCTCTGTAGAGGAAACCCTTTCTTAAACAGACAAAACCCTAAGGTAATAAAGGTTGACCTGAACAGACCGTGTGGATTAGTGGGTCATATATTCTACCATTATTTTTTAAAGTCTTTGAAGAAACATGTTCGAAATTTTAGGTTAATGCATCTAAAAATAAATAATTTTATTTTTTGAGTGTTTTGTGGCAGTGCCCACAGAGGGTAGGTGAGGACGCTGAATTCCTTGGAGCCCCAGGCAACTGTGGGCAACCCTAGGTGGGTGCTGGGAGTCAAAGTTCTGAGCGTCTTCAACCCAGATAAGACATTTGGAATTGTTTTGTTTTGATACACTTTGTGAAGGTAATTATAATTGCTGTAATGTAAGAAATTGGCAGAATCAGACTTAGGAGTAACATGAAACTCTTGGAATCTTTAGGTAAGTATTGATAATTTTGAGTGATTAGTCAGTTTGACTTTTTCCTGCCCTTAACTCCCATATTTCTAATTAGCCTTTATTGAAGCTATCTAATAGCACTGAAACAGATGTAATGAATCAAGAATGAAATTAAAGAGGAATTCCACGGCTATCTTAGTAGTTTTGAAAATTTTCTATGTTCAGCTTTCCGTCTCTTTTTGAGGCAGGGTTTATCTGTGTTGCCTTGGTTGTCCTGAAAATCACAGGGATCTGCCTGCCGTGGGTGCTAGGATTAAAGGCGTGAGACACCTGGCCAATTTTTTTTTTCTTTGATATTAGGGTCTCACTATGCAGTCATGGCTGGACTTGATTTAATTCTGGCCTTGATTTTCCAAGCACTGCCTGGCATTAAGGGCAGCAGGCGCAACACCTGCTGAGTCTTCTCTTTTATTGCAACAAAGATTTGAAATTTAAACCAGACGGTGGTGATGTACACCTTTAATTCCAGTACACAGGAGGCAGAGGCAGGTGGATTTCTGAGTTCGAGACCAGCCTGGTCTACAAGAGCTAGTTCCAGGACAGGCTCCACAGCTACAGAAAGAAAAAAGAAAGAAAGAAAAAAAAAATAGATTTGAAATTTAGAGTGGAATCTTAAATCAGGTTGTTCAGTTCAGTCTGTATTTTTGGGTTTAGTATATATGTCCTTTTTATTTAAGTGACATGATCTCTTATTGCCTGTGTGTTAACTTTAGTTAAGACAGACATTAATCTGTTTATTTTCAAAGTACCTGCAGTAAGCTGGAAGAATTAACGAATGAGCTGATTATCATTTAATTAAACATCCTTTTGGATATTATATCCTTTGTTTTTATTTGTGTCTTGTTTTGACAAAGGGCCTCACTAGTAGCCCTGACCTCACATGTAGCCTGAAGTCAGAAATTCACTTGCTTTTGTCTCTTGAGTGCTGGTATTAAAAGCAAACACGACCACAGTTGGTGCCCTAACTTTTAAAGTAGTTGATGTTTAGAGTATTGATTTTTTTTTTTTGTATATTTTGGAATTAGCACATCAAAATGCTACTCTTATAAGTTGGATTTAACTATGATAAATTAAAATTAAATTTGAGAGGATTTAAAACATCATGGCAGGCCGGGTGGTGGTGGCACACAACTTTAATCCCCCGTGTGCACATACGCGATCAGAGGACAGGTTTGGTTCTCTTTTCCTGCATGGGTTCTGGGGAATTAAACTCAGCTTGTCAAGTTTGGGCAGCTGCACATTAGGCTGCTGAGCTATCTTGCTAGCTGCCTTGTGAATTTTTATTATTACATGTTGGGGGAGGCTGCTAGTTCGTTTCCCCACTGCTCTGACCTGAAATAGTCACACAGAAATCTGTATTAATTGCAATATGTTTGGTCAATAGCTTAAGCATATTTCTGGCTAACTTTTTTTTTCCTGGCTAACTCTTATATCTTAAATTAACCCATTTCTATTAATCTGTGTATTGCCATGTGGCTGTGGCTTACTAGCAAGGTTTTGGTTTATCTGTCTCCTGCGGGCAGCCACATGGCTTACTTTCTATATATCTTTTCCAGCTTGGGTATATTCTATTAAGCCATTAGCCAAAGTTATTAAACAATGTCAGTAAAACATATTCACAGCATATAGAGGGGAATCCCACATCACCTCCCCTTTTCTGTTGAGATAAAAAGGAAGGTTTTTAACTTTAACTTAGTAAATTTACCTAGCAAAACAGTTATCAAGCAAGAATTATAGTTACAATATTATAACTATTTTTCAACTCCATCAAAGACTCCAGAAGGATATAATATTACTTATATTAATAGGAAGTACACTATAAGCAACTTTCAAAACTCTAGAATTGACAGAGACATCTCACTGCCTGGACAGTCACCCAGAGTTCTTCTGTACCATTGGGGCATCCAATCTTCAGCCTTTAGGCCCATAGTATCTGGCAGACTTTTCCATGAAGCAGGAAATTTTAAAGACAGCTCCACTTATATTTGCAGTTTATCGTCACTTTCTTCTGTGTCCTGCAGAATGTCTAGCAAACTCTTTAATGAAGCAGGAACCCCGAAGAACTGTCTCACCTTTAGGCAAGTTCAGCAGTCATTTTTCTGTGGGTCCTGCATGTCCAGTTCATACAGCATAACATCAAGCAGTCCAGGCAAGAGCAATTGGTTGCTCAAATGGCTAGGAAACTCCATTTAGGAGCCTCTTCCACGCCCATCATCCTCTTGAAGTAGATTGGTGCTGCCAGGAGCAGATGTATCTGTCATGAAAAGTTTTAAGTTCTTAAAGCATTTTAGATGCCATATTCCGTGGGTCTTTGAAAAGTTTGAAGATTATCTGTCTAACTGAAATATATCTCTATATATCTAGAAAAGCTAACTAGCCGGGCGATGGTGGCGCATGCCTTTAATTCCAGCACTCAGGAGGCAGAGACAGGCGGATCTCTGTGAGTTCGAGGCCAGCCTGGTCTACAAGAGCTAGTTCCAGGACAGGAACCAAAAACTACGGAGAAACCCTGTCTCGAAAGTTCAAAAAAAAAAAAAAAGCTAACTAACATGATTATAAGCTTGGCTATTATAGATGATTATTTATTAACCTATATTTCTTAATTATACATTACATTTTTAAATGAGCTGCACAATTACAATATCTTAATCAAGAGCAGAAATATATATATATATATATAAAACAAAATTGATCTTAAATTTGTATCAGTAAGCCAAGATCCATAACTAATGCATTATAGCAATTACAAATATAAATTCTCATGGTAAAAATTTTAACAGTACTGAAAACTGTGCCCTGTAGAGGTAATCATTGATCAATATTTGACATACAGTATTCATCACTCTGTATTTAAACTAGTACTTTGTTTAAAAGATCATTTCTCAGCTGGGTGCTGGTGGTACAGTTGGGAGGCTGAGGCAGGTGGATCTCGGTGAGTTAGAGGACAGTCTGGTCTAGAGTGAGTTCCAGGACAACCAGTTATACAGAGAACCCCCCTCCCCAAATCAGTATACTGTTCCCAGCAGTGTAAGCAAACACCCCTCCCCCCACCCCCATTGTTTCATTTCACTTCAATTCTGGATTCACTAACTGAATTTCCACATATGCTGTCTTAAGTCTTTTCAAGTGAGGAAAGATAAGTCATTAAATTCTGCTGTTTTGTATTTATGTTGTATTTTACGTTTAAAAATCCTTGGGGGTAAATATCTGACACAGTACAGTGTGTATTTAGCATTTTAGGTTTTGGGTTCAGTTCATAGCACCAAAAGAAAAAAGGACCCATATTTTAATAACATAATTGGATATATTTTACCCTTATTTGCTGAGTGTGAATGCTGGTGTCAGATGTGTCTAGATTTAGAGTTCTGATTTGCTTACTAGTTGTGTGACTTTGTGTAGGTGTTCATATGCCTCTGATTTCTGGGCTTTATATTCATTAATATAGTGCCCTGGGTTTTGTTTTTGTTTGTTTTGTTTTGTTTTGTTTTTCGAGACAGGGTTTCTCTGTGTTGCTTTGGAGCCTGTCCTGGAACTAGCTTTTGTAGACCAGGTTGGCCTTGAACTCACAGAGATCCTCCTGCCTCTGCCTCCCGAGTGCTGGGATTAAAGGTGTGCGCCACCATTGCCTGCATAATAGTGCCTGTTTTTAAAGGAGTTGATGGGATTTAAACTGATTAATTTCTGCGTTTCTTTCCAAAGCAAACAGTTGGTAAATATTAGCTGTTTTATCTTTTTCTTTCCCTTTTTAAAAAAAGTGGTATTAATTTCTTTCTTTCTTTTTTTTTTTTTTAGAGATTTGATTTATTACGTATATAGTGTTCTGCCTGCATGCCAGGAGAGGGCACCAGATCCCATTCTAGATGGTTGTGAGCCACCATGGGGTTACTGGGAATTGAACTTACGACTTCTAGAAGAGCACACAGTGTTCTTAACCACTCCAGTCCTCTTTCCTTTTTTTTTTTCAAAGAAAATTTATATTCTAAACTTGTCTAAAAATTCCTCTCAGAGTTAAGTACATGTGCCCGTAAACCTAGGTATTAAGGAGACTGAAATACAGGGTTTCCATTTTGAGGATAACATTGAGAAAGGTGCTTATGGTCACCTGACAACCTGAGTTCAATCCCTGGAAAATTACAATGAAGGAGAGTCGACTGGAATCAAACCCAGGACTTTATACAGATCAGACATCAGTCTGCTAGTTGAGGTACACTCCCAGGGCCCTGTGTTTTTGTTGTTGTTGTTTTGTTTGTTTGTTTAAGTCCATTCATCTGTGGATGTCTAGACTAGTTCCATTTTAGCTTTTTAAGAAGAGTAAAAGGATAAGGAAGGTTGTGCAAGTAAGTATCTTTGTGGCATGCCAGGCTTAAGTCTAGAAAATTGTAATTTAGATAGCAGTAGGATTGCAAGTAAGTATTACAATGTTTCAATTGCTGTGTAATCATGCATGGTTAGTCTCTGAGATCTTTACTTGCGTATTGGCTTGATTATCTTTTGTCTCCTAAATATTTTCTATCTTGTGAGTTTAATACTTTGTAGCTTTTTTACTTTTTATTTTTTTTGTTTTTTTAAGACAGGGTTCCTCTGTGTAGCCTTGACTGTTCTGGAATTTGCTTTGTAGATCAGCCTGGCTTTGAACACAGATGCTGCCTCTGTCTACCTAGAGCTGGAATTACAGGCGTGTACCACTACTGCCTGACTGGTTTTTTTTTTTAAAGACAGTCTCATGTAGGCCAAGCTATCTTTGAATTCAGAGATCTAACTGCCTCTGCCTCCTGAGTGCTGGGATTTCAGGTGTTGTGGGCTACCGCACTCAACAAAAACATTTTTATTTAGTGTTTGTTAAATACATTTGTGTGCTTGCCTATGTGTAGGGGGCAGAGACTAGAAGTTGACACCAAGTCTTCTATTGTTCTCAATTATGTTTTTGAAATAAGTTCTCTTCCTGAACCTAGAGCAGACCATTTTTGCTAGACTGGGTGACCTCTAAAACTCATGACTGCACTGCAGCCCTGGTGTTGTAGATGTGCGGCACCTGGATTTCCTGTATGTCCCCACTTAATCTGCTGAGCTTCCAATTTTTTTTAAATTCTTTAATTCACTGCCCCTTCCCATATTTACAAAGTTAGGTAACCATCACCAGTGTTTGGTCTGAAAACATGTGTATCAATTCTTTGTCATTAGCAGTCACCACATATCTATCCCTGCAGCCTCTGCCACTAAGCTGCTTTCTGTCTCTGGATTTACTTATTCTAAGGATTTTAATTTACCATTAAAAAAAAAAAAAAGAACAACCTTGGCATGGTGTCTCATACCTATTATCCCAACATCCAAGAGGCTGAATGAGGCAGAAGTTTCACCAGTTAGAGGCTATTTTGGGCAATATAAATACTGAGTTTCAAACCATCCTGAGCTCTACAGTGAGATACCCACCTAAAGCAAGCAAACAACAAACATAATGGTGATTTTTCCAGTGGGAACAGCTTCCGTCTACAGTCTCCTCACATACACACCTGATCTTTTGAGGGATTGCTGTCTGATTTGAAAGTCCAGGGCAAGTGTAAATGCGAGGTATGACATGTGCCAGAGACTTGATTGTTTGATATTTAGCTTCTCTTGAAATCAATAACAAGTGTGACCTTTTTTTTTTTCTTCTATGAAGTCTATGGCTCCAGCAGCCTTGTTTCTAGCAGCAAAAGTGGAAGAACAGCCAAAAAAACTGGAACATGTCATCAAGGTAGCACATACTTGCCTCCATCCACAGGAGTCACTTCCTGACACGAGGAGCGAGGTAGGTAACTATACTTTTGAAAAAGTCATAACTTTGGTAACTTTGAATCTGGGCTGTTCAACTTTTCAGTGTTTAATTTCTAAAATAAAAAGCTTGTCATAAAAGCTTCATAAGGGAGCTGGAGAGATGGCTCAGTGGTTAAGAGCATTGCCTGCTCTTCCAAAGGTCCTGAGTTCAATTCCCAGCAACCACATGGTGGCTCACAACCATCTGTAATGAGGTCTGGTGCCCTCTTCTGGCCTGCAGATATACACACAGACAGAATATTGTATACATAGTAAATAAATAAATATTTAAAAAAAAAATAAAAGCTTCATAAGAGCAAAGAATCATGTCACTTGCATAGATTTCTTTTTATCCTATTCTCTATATCAAAATACTCTTAATTCTCTGTGTAACAGTCCTGGCTATCCTGGAACTTGCTTTGTAGACCAGGCCACCTGCCTCTGCCTCCCTAGTGCTGGGATTAAAGCTGTATGCCGCCATCGCCTGGCTATGTCCTTGGCTTTCTTAGAGAAGGGCGACTCCTGGTTTTATCCATTTATTTAAAAAATTATTTATTGTGTATTTAATTAAACATGTCTGTGTGTATCTGTGTATGTGAGTGCAGGTGTTCATAAATGCCAGATCCCCCTGATGCTGGAGGTATCGGTGTGTGGTAGTGAGATGACCAGTATCAGTGCTGGGTATTGAATTGCTCTAACTCATGGAGCCATCGCTAGTTCTTTTGCTTTTAGAAGTCAATGATTGGAGATGTTGGGAATTGTAACATTTATAATTGAAATATAATTATGGATTTCTTTTACTAGGTTATTTGAGTATATTATGCTTTGAAAAAGATATATGGAATTGATTACATATTTTCCTATTGAAAATTTCTATATTATTCCAATTTTAGTATATGTACTATTAAAGTGAGCATTGATACATTTATTTTTTTCCCACTAAGTTGCAACATCTGAGAAAACAAAGTAAGGGAAGGAGGGATTCCTTTTGGTTCACAGTTTCAAAAGTTTCAGCCTATGGTTACTTAGTTGTATTACTTTTGGGTCCAGGTTATGAGGCAGAATGTCATGGCCAGGATGCAGCAGGTGGTGGAGCAAAGTGCTCATCTGACAGGTAGTAACCAGAGCATCAAACAGTAAAGAGCCAGGGACAAGATGCTCTCTTTCAAGGGCTCTGTTTCTGTGACTTACTTCCTAGCCCTACCTTTTGTTTCTTCCACCTCCCTAAATGCCATCAGATTATAACTGCATCTCTGGATTAATCTACAGATGAGGTCAGAGCCCTCATGATCCAATTACTTCCTAAGAGCTGACAGACCTAAAAGTTTTTTATTTATTAGTGTGTGCTGCGCCTCTATGCATGCATGCCAGCCAGTCTGCCACAGACTGTGGAGCCAGAATACAACCTTGTGGCCTAGGTCTCTTTGCACCTTTACTTGAATTTTTTTTAAACAAATACTTAAGGATTAGTTTATTGTCACTAATCTCATAATCCTTCAGTTTTATATATAATATATACAATATTCTGTCTGCGTGTATGCCTGCAGGCCAGAAGAGGGCACCAGACCTCATTACAGATGGTTGTGAGCCACCATGTTGTTGCTGGAAATTAAACTCAGGACCTTTGGAAGAGCAGGCAGTGCTCTTAACTGCTGAGCCACCTCTCCAGCCCCCTACTTGAATTCTTGAGGTTGGACTCAGGTTGCCAGTCTTGTGTGACAACATCTTAACTGCTGGACCATTTTTCCAGCTCAATACTTAGACCCTTTAACATATCAGACTATGGGAGACTTTTCATATTCAAACAGTTTCATTCTCCAAAGCATGTTCACATAATTTCCTTTCCTTTTCCTTTTCTTTTTCCCCTTCCTCCCTTCCTCCCTTCCTTCCTTCCTTTTTTTGTTTTGTTTGTTTTTTGAGATGAAAAATTCTCTGTGTAGCTTTGGTGCCTGTCCTGGAACTATAGACCAGGCTGGCCTTGAACTCACAGAGATCTACCTGCCTCTGCCTGAGTGCTGGGACTATAGGTGTGCGCCACGACTACCTGACTCACATAATTTCTTAACTGAGTATTTTATATGAGGTGGTAATAGGAAGATGTTTTCTCCCTTATATGGAAAAGAGGGCTAGCTAGCATAGTTTATATCCTTACTTGCTTTACTAGTACAAAGTTTTTAGTGTGAAGTTAACTACAATGTCTCTTTTGTTAAACCTAAGCTCATGACAATTAGTACAATCAGTTAGATACTTAGTGCTGTTAAAAGGTCTGCAAAAAGAATGTAATGAGTTTTAAAAAGGTGTGTTATTTTTCATCGCTAAATTATCCGATTTTTGAGATTTAAAATATCAATCTGAAAATAAATAAAATTGTGCTTTTTGGTAGCTTAGAAAGTAGTAAAGTGCTGTCTTTTGATGTGCTGGCTTGCCAGGCAGTGGTAGCACAGGCCTTTAATCCAGCACTTGGGACTCAGGTGGGCAGATCTCTCAGTTCAAGGCCAGCCTGGTCTACAAGAGTTAGTTCCAGGACAGACTCCAAAGCTACAGAAAAACCTTGTCTTGAAAAAACAGCAAAGAAAGTAAGATATTGATGTGCTGTATCTTTCTTCCTGTGGATGGAGGTTCTATTCCAGTTTCAACTCAGCTTGTTCTCCCATGCCACCCCTCTCAAGATTTAAAAATTTCTGAGTTTGAGTGTTTGCCCACATGTTACATGGACCCCATGTATGTAGTACCTATGAAGGCCAGAGGAGCGTGTCGGATTTCCTGAAACTTGAATGGCTGTGACATGCCATGTGGGTGCTGAGACGCGAACCTAACTGACTCTTCAGCCATCTTTCAGTGGCCTCCATCCATATCTTTTATTATTCTGCTTTTTAAAATTGTTTACCCTTTTGTGGGATGTAATTTCTATATTCTTTCCCATAGGCATACCTACAACAAGTTCAAGATCTGGTGATTTTAGAGAGCATAATTTTGCAGACCCTCGGTAAGTTTATTTTCCTTAAAATCATTGAAAAATTACGTGTGGAATATGATTTTATGTTAAAATTTGTAAAACTGGGAGAAAACCTTTTGTAGGGTTTGGAAATTGTCTGTTACTGGGTAATAGTGGCTGTGGAGTGTATAGTTTAGCCTGGTTTGTTTCCACAGTGTAGGTGTAGGGTGGTCCTTGAAACAGCCATTAGCCAGGATCCTATCCATCCCATTCCCACCCCCCCCCCCCCCACCACCACCACAGGGTTTCTCTGTAGCTTTGGAGCCTGTCCTGGAACTAATTCCTGTAGATCAGGCTGGCCTCGAACTCACAGAGATTTGCCTGCCTCTGCCTATTAGCCAGGATTTTGTATATAATTTTTCTCATTGTAAGATTTATAGTTTATCTTTTTAATAGTTTGACAGTTTTTTAAAAGACTCAGATCCACCTGCCTCTGCCCCCTGAGCATGCTGGGATAAAGGCTTTTGCCGCAATGTTGCCACGAAGCCTGGCCAATTGTTTTTTCCTTTAAATAGACCTGAATTATAAGACTTTTCAGTGCAGGTTTTCTCTGTGTAGCCCTGGCTGTCCTAGAACTCACTCCGTAATCTGGACGGTGGTGGCGCGCGCCTTTAATTCCCAGCACTTGGAATACGGAGGTGGGGATGTCGCGTTTACCTCGTCCCGCAAGGAAGATGTGACACCCGGAGCTCTTCTTGCTGACAGTTTATTCAGGACCTTTTTTAACAATTGTATCTCTCTTTCTTCCCCTCTCTCCTCGGGTAAACCTCTCCCAGCCCTTAAAAAGGCATGGGCTGCCAACCCCGGATTGCCAGGTGGGCACTGCCCATAGGTCCACGCATATGCAAGCAGCTGACAATCATTGCGTGATCACAGCATAAGTCAGGTCTTAGCCACAATTAGGAGCTGATTATCAGATGTGGCTCCACGCTGCTCTCTACATGGGGAGATCTCTCGGGTGAGTTTGAGGCCAGCCTGGTCTACAAGGATAGGCTGCAAAGCTACGGAGAAACCCTGTCTTGAAAAACCAAAACAAACAGACGAAAAAAGAACTCACTCTGTAGAGCAGGCTGACCTTGAACTCAGAGATCTGCCTGCTTCTGTCTTGGTGCTGTGATTAAAAGTGTGTGCCAGCATAACTGGCTAGCGATACCTATATTACATAGAAATAAGTTCAGTCTTAATTCACAGTTAACAATTTTTCTATTAGAATAATTTACATCATGTCTTTTATGTCTTAAGTATCTGAGACAATGTTTTAGCATGTAGCCCAGGCTGGCCCGTGAACTCACTATGTATGTAGATCAAATTAGCCTCAAACTTGCAAACACCGTCAGCCTTCTGAGTGTGCCGCCTATGCATGGCTGAAATTTGTATTTATGTTCTCAAAGAAAACTTAAGTTACTATTTTTTTTTTTTTTTCGAGACAGGGTTTCTCTGTGTAACAGCCCTAGCTGTCCTGGAACTAGCTCTGTAGATCAGGCTGGTGTCGAACTCACAGAGATCCACCTGCCTCTGCCTCCTGAGTGCTGGGATTAAAGGCGTGTACCACCACCGTCTGGCTGTTACATTTATTTATTTATTTATTTATTTATTTATTTATTTTTTCAATGTATTGACCCTGTTTTTATTTTTTTTGCGATTTAGTTCTTGCACAGTACTTTTGGAAGAGAAAAATGAACAAGCTGTTAATGATTCAGACAAAAGAGCTATAAAATGTATGTGTATGTTCTTTTAAAGGGTTTGAACTAACAATTGATCACCCACATACACATGTGGTAAAGTGCACCCAGCTTGTGCGGGGTAAGTAACCCTAATGTCTTGAATTGTTTAGTTATTTGGGAGCTATGCTTGGCTCTGGACTAAAGCATAGCACAGCACAGCTGCTTTGCCCATATTATGTGGCCTGTTTGGCTGGTATCAGACACTTGGTTCTGACCTATTGGAAAAAGTGATTTTTTTTCGACAGTCTTAATTTAATGAGAATGTGAAGTTAGCATTACTTGTCATTTTGACAGGATCACTTGGGAGCCAGACCTCTGTCTTGATTATGTTCATTGAGACAAGAAGGCCTCCCCCATAGTGGAGGAAAGAGCTGAGTAGCAGCTGCATCATCACCTTATTTCTGACTGGATGCCTGTGAGCAGTTGCTTAGGCTCTGCAGCCCTGACTGTGGTGTACGGTGCACTGTGATGCACCCACCGTACTGTGAGCAGAAAACCACAGAATGGTAGGGTATTTTATAGAGCAACAGGAACAGAAACTAAGAGATAACATCTGTTTGGTTGAGGGTATTTGCCAGTGTAAGGGTAGGTCTGGAAAAGTCACCAAGTCACATGTATCTAAAGTATTTTTCAGAAAATCTTGAAAGTTGGTGATCTTGGGCCAGCAAGATGACTCAGTAGGTAAAATCACTTTCCTCACCAGCCCGATGACCCGAGTTTGAGCCCTGGATCCCACAGTGGAAGGAAAGAACTGCCTTGTAAAAGTTGTCTTCTGACTTTCACACATGCTGTGGGATTCCAGTGCCCTGCCCTACCCCATCTCCCCGTCCACACACACACACACACACACACACACTGTTTATTTTTTAAACTGGATGATCTTATTTTAGTTCATGTCTAATTAAAGGAAACCCCAATGATATAGAATTCATTTGAACTTATTTTTATTACTGATAAACCATTGGGTATGATATACCTACTTATTTATTATTTGTTTATTTTTATGTGTTTGGGTATTTTGCTTGAGTTTATGACTTTGTAGGACATGTGTGGCTAGTACTTTCGTAGGCCAGAAGAGGGCATCAGATCAGATATGTGAACCACCATGAAGGTGCTGGGAATCAGACCCTGGTTCTGTGGAAGAAAGGCCAGTGCTCTTAATCACTGAACCATCTCTTCAGTTCCGAGTTAAAAACTAGTTCTTAGATGATTAATTTAACTAATTAATTAATTTAATATTTTTTTTCATTTTTGAGACATAGTCTTACTATGTAGTTCCGGCTGGACTGGAACTTATTAAGTAGAATTCAAGAGTTCTGCCTCCTAAGTGCTAGAATTAAAGGTGTGCACCTCCATACCCAGTGTTGGTTGGGTTTTTGTTGTTTTGTTTTTGCTATACTGTTTAAATATAGGGCCTTGTATATGTTAGGCAAGTGCTCTGCCATTGAGTTATATCCCTAATCCTTACAAATTCCTTTTATTTAAATAGTATCAATAATATCTGGGGTACCAGTTGTGACACACCTGCATTCACAGTACTTGGGAGGCTGAGGCAAGAAGATTATTGCAAATTCTAGGCTAGCCTGGGCTATATAGTGAGACCTAATCAATAACACAAATAGCAAACAAAGGAAATGTGAGGCTGGGCATAGAACTAAGTTGATAGAGCATTTGCTTGGGTTTTATTCTGAGACAGAAGGTCTGGATATCATAGTGCATGTAGATGTCTTATGGAGTTTTATATGCTGAGCTGATAATTAGCCCTATTTTCATATTAATAGTATCTCATGAAAATTGAATTTCCAGAAAATTCCCACTTTCCCAAGTTCTATACATTAAAATTTAAGTTTGTGTTTATGTGTCAGAAGGTGGAGATGTTATTCATGTGCCACTTGGCCTGTGTGGAGGAAGCCAGAAGATAAACTTTTGGGAGTCAGTTCTCTTCCCTCATGTGGCTCTAGGGGCTTGAACTCATGTTGTCAGACTGGTGCAAGTACTTTACCTCATTTTACCTGCCCAAGTTTTGTCAGTTCTGCATATTTTAAAAACATTGAAGTAGCTGGGTAGTGGTGGTGCATGCCTTTAGAGGCAGGAGGACAGCCTGATGTACACAGAGAAAGCCTGTCTTGAAAAAAAAATCAAAATGCTTGGAAATCAGTAGTAGAACCTGTACTTTGCCTGAAAAAGACTCTAGGTCAAATTGAAGCGCCCTATTTCACCTTCTCACAAACTTTGGTCTGCTTCCTTGGGTAGAATGTAAACACCACGTACCCAGGCATTGTCTCTGCCTAGTTTATAATGTTCATAGATAATAAATACTAAGTGTTTGTTCAGAAGAATGGAACTAATAACTTCTTTCTCTTTTGTTTTTGTTAGCAAGCAAGGACTTAGCACAGACATCTTACTTCATGGCAACCAACAGGTTTATATTTTTATTTTTTTTTTCTTCTGTTTTTGGGTTTGGAATTTGGTTGGGCTGGATTTGTCACCTTTTGAGGGATATATAGGGTCACTTAGTAAACTAGAGCCAAAAGACCATGGAAATAATCTTTGATATAATGTATTATATATAGACAGTGCCCTGAAGAGTGTGGATTTTCCTACAGACTCTTTGTACCTTGCATTTACGTTATACCTTTTAATTTGCTAGGGTTTTGTAATTATTTAGCCTTCCCAATTATATGTATTAACTTTGCTATAAGATATCCAAGACGTAATTCTGAAAATTGATGTAATTTTAGGGGTTATTGATTTTCTTCTGCCCAAGCAATGGACATTTAGTATATAAGGATTTGCAATATATTTTTCTTTAAAAAAATAGTTATCAGTATATAAGTTGTTCTGCTAAGTGACTTGCTTGTTCTTGTGTCTGATTTCCCATATTGTTTGTTCAGAGAAACTAATGTCATCAGTCATCAAGTATAAGAGTTTTAATTTTAGTAAGCAGGTAAAGAGTACTATGGGTGTAACGCAGTTCTTAGAGTACTTTCCAAGCATGCACCAGTTCCTGAGTTTAATTCCCAGCCCTGCATACATTGAGTATGGTGGCTCACATCTGTGATCCTAGCGCTCAGGGACCAGAGGCAGGAGAATCAGTAGTTCATGGTCATCCTCTGAACTATAGCAAGTTCAAGGCCATTCTGTGTGATGTAAGACCCCATCTTATTAACATAGACAGACAGGTACACACACAAACAGAGGGAGGAGAAATGAAAAATTCATGAGGTAAGAGTCAGGTGTTATGGTGGATCAGTCTGTGCTCCTCAGCTCTTTGGAGATAGGGCAGCTGTAAATTTCAGGGCAGCCAAAGAATGAGTCCCTGTCTAAAAACTAGATGACATCTTTTGGGGGAAAACTATCAGGTATATTTATACTCGAGTAACTGTTCTTTATTGTATTTTTTTCTTTTGATTTTTTGAGACAGGGTCTCATGGCCCAGGCTAGCCTTGAACTTTGACATTCCATGTGTTTGGATTATAGGCATCTGCTACTGTGCTGGCTTTGGCTTTTTGCATTTTTTTTTTTTGTTTGTTTTTGTTTTTTGGGTTTTTGTTTTTGTTTTTTTGGCTTGTGACTGGATCACAGACAGTAACTCTGGTCTTGAAGTGTGCTTGTAGATCAGACTGGCTTCAAACTCACAGAGATCTGCAAGCCTATGCCTCCTGATTACTGGGATTAAAGGTGTGCATCACCAAAGTTACCTAGCTCTTTTTCTTCTTTTATTTTTGTTTTCATTTTTTTGTTTACTAATTGTATAGATTGTATGGTAATAGGAAATTTAGGAGTGTTGTTAACCCGAGCAATATTTTAATAGAAAGCCATTTTGAAGGGCTAGAGAGAAGAGTCAGAGGTTCAGAGCAGCACATGCAGCCTTCCAGAGGACACGAGTTCCAATCCCACCATCCATTGTGGGGAGGTACCTACACCATGACCTGTAATTAATTCCAGCACTGGGAGGTTGAGACCTCCGGCCTCCCTGGACACCTTCTCTCATGTGCATGTACTTCTGTCCGCAACAGACACGTACACATAATGGAAATGAAATGTTTTAAAGAAAGAAGTTGAGTGCTAAATCAGAGCATAGGAGATTTCTTGCCCTTCTCACTCTCCTGTGGTTTTTTGTTTTTTTTTGTTTTTTTGTTTTTTGTTTTTTTGTTTTTTAATAATGGAGAGTTTTAGTTTAGGGTTGAGAATTGAGGGCTCATGACACTCTCTGTTTCCTTCCCTTTGATGTCAGCCTGCATTTGACCACATTTAGCCTGCAGTACACACCTCCTGTGGTGGCCTGTGTCTGCATCCATCTGGCTTGCAAGTGGTCCAACTGGGAGATCCCAGTCTCAACTGACGGGAAGCACTGGTGGGAGTATGTTGACGCCACTGTGACGTTGGAACTTTTAGATGGTAAGTTTTAGTGTAAGGGACCTGAAACGCACTTCTTGATTTGTCCCATGTCTGGCCAAATGTGCTTGAGTCACATGAAAACAGTAAGTTAGTTGAGATTATTCTTGTTTCATTACCTTCTTGTCTCTGAGCATTTCTTGAATATTTCATTTGTAGAATTGACACATGAATTTCTGCAGATTCTGGAGAAAACTCCAAGCAGGCTGAAACGCATTAGAAATTGGAGGGTAAGAATTATTGTTGACAAACTTATTCTTTCCTTTAACTTTGCCAGTGAATATGCCAGAATTGGATATGTGCACTAGGTTTGCAATTTCCCTTTTCTCAACAGTCATTGTAACTTGGTAGCATGGATACTAGCTAAGATGTTAGTCTGTAGGGAACTTTGCTTTGGGTCCTGTGCAAATTGTGTAAATTGCCTTTTGCATAGTTACTTGTTCGGTGGCACTGGCTTTATTTGGTTTGTTTGCATATATGTATTCACATGTAGTTGTACATGCCTGTGAGCATACATATGGAAGCCAGAGGTGGTTTTTGTGTTTTCCTTTATTGCTCCCTATTATTTTGGAGACATGGTCTTTCTTACTGAACCTGGAGCTCACTATTTGAGCTAGACTGGCTGTGTCTGCCTGCCTGTCTCCCTCTACCCACCGTACTTTGGAGTCATAGGTACATGCCACTGCACTGGGTTTTTACATGGGTGCTGGGCATCTAAACTCCTTATGCTTGCAAGGCAAGCACTTTACCCACTGAGCTGCCTCCGTCTCCCAGCTCCAGATGTGTATTTTCTGTATAGTGTTGATATGTATATATATATATTTTTTTCTGTATATTTTCTGTATAGTATAGAGGGGCAAGGTGTGTTTGGAATTACAAGGGTTGATTATAATTTTGTCTGCAATGTTAAACACTTTAAAAATGTTTTATTAGCCAGGCAGTGGTGGCACGTGCCTTTAATCCCAGCACTTGGGAGGCAGAGGCAGGTGAATCTCTGTGAGTTTGAGGCCAGCCTGGTCTACATAGCTAGTTCCAGGACAGTTAGGACTGTTACACAGAGAAACTCTGTCGAGAGAGAGAGAGGTTTTACTTTTCTTTTTTCCTTCTTTTTTCCATTCCTTCCTTCCTTTTAAAAAGATTTATCATTACATTTGGGCATGGTTGTGCATGTCTTTAATCCCAGCATTTAGAAGACATCTCTGTGACCTTAAAACCAGCTGGGGCTACTTTGTAAGACTCTGTGGTGGTAGTGGGGAGAATTTATTGTTATCTTTTGTGTGAGTGCTTGCCTCCTTTTATGTGTATATAGTGCCTGTAGAGGCCAGAAAAGGGTGTCCGATACCTTGGGACTGGAGTTACAGGTGTTCATGAGCTGCTGTAGGTGCGGAGAAATGAATCCAGATCTTTTGCAAGAGCAGTGGGGTGCTCATAACTGCTGAGCCCTATCTTCAGCCCCAGGATTTTTTTTTAAAGATTTATTTATTATGCATACAGTGTTCTGTCTGTGTGTATGCCTGCAGGCCAGAAGAGGGCAGCAGATCTCATTACAGATGGCTGTGAGCCACCATGTGGTTGCTGGGAATTGAACTCAGGACCTCTGGAAGAGCAGTCAGTGCTCTTAACCTCTGAGCCATCTCTCCAGCCCCAGGATTTTTTTTTTTTTATGAGTTGCGAACTAAAGTTGTAATGCAGATGTTTTTAGTTTTATGAATAATAGAGTCATTCCTTTTCCCCATAACATCAGATAGATGAACTTGAGATACAATTCAGTGGTAGGATAGTATTTAGCATTCATAAGGCCCTGCACTCAATCACCAGTACCAAAAAAGAAAAAACAAAGCCTCCCCCAATCCCTTTTTGAGACAAGGTTTTTGTACCTGCTGCTGTTAGTAGAGGCTGGCCTTGAACTCCTGATCCTCCTGCATCTATCTACCTTTTAACTGCTGGGATTGCAAGCATGTACCACCATACATTACCCTCCCTCCCTCCCTCCCTTCCTCCCTCCCTCCCTCCCTCCCTCCCTCCCTTCCTCCCTCCTTCAATTTATTTATTTACTCATGATGTATACAACATTCCTTCCATGTATGCTTGAAGGCCAGAAAAGGGCACCAGACCTCATTACAGATGGTTGTGAGCCACCATGTGGTTGCTGGGAATTGAACTAAGGACCTCTAGAAAAGCAACCAGTGCTCTTAACTTCTAAGCCATCTCTCCAGCCCTCCCTCGTTTCTTTTTTTTCTTTTTTTTTTTTTTAAATTTTATTTAACTTTATTTTATATGCATTGGTGTGACAGTGTCAGGTCCCCTGGAACTAGATCTTCAGACAGTTGTGGGCAGCCATGTGGGTGCTGAGAATTGAACCTGGGTCCTCTGGAAGAGCAGTCAGTGCTCTTAACCACTGAGCCATCTCTCCAGCCCCCCCTCGTTTCTTATTTAGACTAATGTTCCTAGATCTAGGGAATTATAGATAATGTTTGCCTCTAGTAGCTTAGGGTTAGAAGTAGACTTAAGAACTTGTACTTCATTTTTTATTTTTATATAAACTTTACTAGTCATAGTTACACTGAATGCCTAAGAATGACTTTTGGGCGGGGGTAATGTATGTAACTTTAAGAACTTAGGAGGTGAGGTAGAGATAGGTGGATCTCTGTGAGTTGGAAATTTGCCTGATATATCTATATGGGGAGTTCAAGACCAACCAGGGCTACATAAAGAGATTCTGTCTCAAATAAAAACAGGAAACCCCACCTCCAATACACATAAAGCTAACAAACAAACAAATAATACAAAATAAAAAGGTTCTTGGTTGCTGTTTCGGTATACTTCTACTTTGTAAATTGCCTGGATTGAAGATTTTATTTGCTTCATTTTAGGCATACCAGGCTGCCATGAAAACTAAACCAGATGACCGAGGAGCAGATGAAAACACATCAGAGCAGACAATCCTCAATATGATTTCTCAGACCTCTTCAGACACAACTATTGCAGGATTAATGAGCATGTCAACTACTTCTACTACAAGTGCAGTGCCTTCCCTTCCTGTCTCTGAAGAGTCATCAAGCAGTCTAACTAATGTGGATATGTTGCAAGGCGAGCGATGGCTGTCTTCCCAACCTCCTTTTAAACTAGAATCTTCTCAGGGTCATCGGACTAGTGAGAATTTAGCACTTATTGGAGTTGATCATTCCTTACAACATGATAGTTCGAATGCATTTGTTTCCCAGAAGCAGACGAGTAAGAGCGTGCCGTCAGCTAAAGTTTCACTTAAAGAGTACCGTGCAAAGCACGCTGAGGAGCTGGCTGCTCAGAAGAGGCAGCTGGAGAATATGGAGGCCAATGTGAAGTCACAGTATGCATATGCCGCTCAGAACCTCCTGTCCCACCATGACAGCCATTCTTCAGTCATTCTGAAGATGCCCATTGAGGGCTCAGAAAATCCTGAACGACCTTTTTTGGAAAAGGCTGACAAGTCAGCTCTGAAAATGAGACTCCCGGTGGCCAGTGGAGATAAAGCATCCTCCTCAAAACCAGAGGAGATGAAAATGCGCATTAAAGTCCACTCTGCAGCTGAGAAGCACAATTCTGCAGAGGATAGCATCTCCAAGAGCCGGGAGCACAAAGAAAAGCACAAGCCTCATCCGTCCAACCACCATCACCATCATAATCACCATTCACACAAGCACTCTCACTTACAGCTGCCTGTCGGTACTATGAACAAACGGCCAGGTGACCCAAAACACAGCAGCCAGTCCAGCACCTTAGCGCACAAACCGTATAGTTTGTCTAGTACTTTGTCCTCTTCGAGCTCTACTCGTAAGAGGGGTCCCCTGGAAGAGACGGGGGCAGCAGTGTTTGATCATCCAGCCAAGATTGCCAAGAGTACTAAATCCTCTTCCTTGAATTTCCCCTTCCCTCGTCTTCCTACAATGACCCAGTTGCCTGGGCATAGCTCAGACACAAGTGGCCTCCCCTTTTCACAGCCTAGCTGTAAAACTCGAGTTCCTCATATGAAACTGGATAAAGGCCCTCCTGGGGCTAATGGTCACAACACAACTCAGTCAATAGATTATCAAGATACTGTGAATATGCTCCACTCCCTGCTCAGTGCCCAGGGTGTTCAGCCCACTCAGCCCCCTGCATTTGAATTTGTTCATTCTTATGGTGAATATATGAATCCACGAGCTGGTGGAATCTCCAGATCTGGCAATACAGACAAACCTCGACCACCACCCCTACCATCAGAACCACCTCCACCACTTCCACCTCTTCCTAAATGAAAAAAAATGAGGCGAGAACTTAAAAAACAAAAACACTTTGTTTTTGGGGGATTTTTGGTTTGTTTTTGTTTTGACTACTGATACTGGACTACGAAAATTACATCCCTTATGAAATATGTCACCATTGGACTAAGGAATAAATTGATATTGAGACAGGTGGGAGGGTGGTGGAGGCCTCAGTTATTACATCTGCCTCATACATCTATCTTATAGTCTGTACTGGTATCAGAGGTAAGATTGTGTTGAAGCTGTGAAGGATTAAGAACACTGTTCTTGGCCTCTCCTCATCCTTATGGGGTTGATTGAAGTACTCTTCCCCTCTTGCTGGAACTGAATCGTGGGGGTGATCAAGCAGTTTGTTTAACATATCAGAAGAGGGAGTATTTAAACGTCAGATCTTTAAGAGACTTAAAAATAATTTAAAGAAAGTAAGTTATCTGTTTAGTTTTTTTATGTAATCGGGAAGGGGAAGGGGTTTTGCTGTGTGTATGAGGTACATAGCAATGACTGAGGGTGGGGGTTGGAGGGTGGGAGTGTGCAGGGTGGGTGGGATGGTAGGCTTTTGGCCAAGAGTGAAATAGGCTCAGGCCACTTGAAGTATTGAGACCTTTAAAGTGTATGAGTGTATGTGAGTGTGTGTGTTGTGTGTGTGTGAGAGAGAGAGATTAAAAATCATGTTACCTTTTTCCTCCCACCTCTACCATTTCACATCCCCACATTCTACTAGAGAGCGTGGTTGGCCTTGAAAACATGAAGAGGCATGTATTGACATTGTCACACTGCAACACATTTTATGTTGTGATTGAGTAGTAGCCCTGTAGTTTCTAGTGTGGACAGATGTAGCCAGTGAGCCAACTCTCTAGCACTATCATGAAAACTCCCTTTGACCCTTTTTGTGCTTTCAGTGCAGATGGACGATTGAGGAAGACGCTTAGAGAGCAAGGCCGGCTTCTGCCCTACAGAGTTGGGCCTTTTCAGGTTGGGCTTTGGGAAAGTTTGGGTCTCTGAGGGAAGAAGGGTGTGCTTGCATGTCCTGTCTGTCGGAGACTAGACCATGTGTGGTAATCGGTTTGGGAGAAGCCATGCAGTTAATGATACTAAAGACAATGAAATTGTGATTTGGGATTCTGAAGAATTTGCATTTTAAGATACATTATGAATGTAATTCTTGCTTCTTTATCTGTCAAACGGAAAACAACTGCACACTTGTGTTTGCAGCCTGTGTGACTTCAGAGCACTGGTGTGATGAGTGAGAAAACCTAGCCAACAGACACAGTTGGGTTTCAATTGTTTCTTTCAGTGGTTTTTGATTCTAGACAGAGTCCTGTTTTTAAAAAGTGGATCAGGAATCCTGTTATGGGGCTTATTTTTGATGAAGGAGATCTTTGAAGAGATAATGGCTAGAAAAAAATTCTAAGTCAAGCTCTCTAACTGAAAATGCTACCAAGCTGCAGATCATTGCTATTCTTTGGTTCACTGCATGAAAAAAAATATGTATGCACACGCATGTAAATGTGTGTGTAGTTTTTTTTTTTTTTGCTATGGAAAAGATGGTGCTATGAAAATAATTTGTCTTTTTTTTTTCTTTTTTAATTAGTGAAGCTTCTGTCATGCCAAGTAGTCTTTATGGAGAGTTCAGATTCTTTTTGCTGAAAGTCATAGGGAAACAGAAGTTGTACGGGTGCTGCTTGCCAAGAACAGCCTAGGAAAACACTGCGGCAGTTACTATTGAGGTAATGGCCCAGTAGAGAAGAATGTACAGGAGGAATATATCTTAGGGTGACTTCGTGGTTTATAATCTGCATGTTTGAACAGTCCTGGAGTGCCTGCCAGTGCTGTGCAAAACAAGGAACTCCTAGCTAATCTGTAAGCCAGTGATATTTCTTGGTATGCAACTTTTAAAGTGACATTTTCTTTCTTGGTATTTCCTGTGTTGTGCAAGAAATATGTGTCATCATGATTACTAAGTTTAGGTTTGGTATTCGTTTAGATTTTGTTTTCCATCCTGACCTTCCCAAAAGGGAATGTGCCATTTTAGAGTACATCTGTATTTATGGGATTGACCATAATTGACTTGGGAAAATGTTCTTTTAATTACTCTCACTAATGTCACGTGTTTCTAATCACATGCACTCCCTTACCACAAAGGCTGTTGTATTTGCTGTTACAGCAGTTCTTCATGCCAGTGCTGTAGTTAATTTCTTAGAACTGTCAGTAGTGAGCTAGAAAGTGCTTACTAGAGTCTAAAAGAGTGACCATGTTGTAGTCTGGTCCTACTGTAGATCAGCACTGAATTTGGTTAGTTTATGGACTTTTCCTATATTAGTTTCTCCTGGTATTGTCTACAGATATCTACAGTATCTGCTTTTAGATCTGTGCATAGGTCCTGAACCTCCTCATGGGCTCTGCATGAACTGCTGCATTATTTTTGGGTTAGCAGATATACCTTCTAGCTAGCATGCATATTGTCCTGTTTCTGTATAAATAAGGCTTCTAAACTGTGTGTGTCTCTCCCACCTTCAGACCTTCAAAGGTCGAGAAGTAGTATTTGTATATCTAAAGTCAGCCTTGTAAACATGGCTTTTTTCTTTTGATCTAAACTGTCAAGAAGAAGTGACAGTGGTAAGCAGGCTTGGAGCCTCAACTTCTGTAAATCTCATTCCTAAAATTTTGCTTGACTCTTACGTTGGCATAAATAAATACCTGTGGATTGTTGTTAGGGCTTTTTAAATCATACCTGTGTTGTTGGCTAAACTCTGAATCATTAACCTAAAGCCAGTGTGGTGTTCTGAAGTATTCAGTTAAGCCTTTTGGGTTTAGAAAATACCTAAATAGTAGCCTACTTTTCTCATTCATGAATCATTGTGGTTTTTGTATCTGACACTCTCAGTATCCTTTCCTTGTAAATGATTTTAGTGTTTTGGTTTAGTGTATCCCACATATTTCTATATTGTTAGTTTCACCGGCAGTGATAGAAAAATCGAAATCTCCAATTGCAAACAGCAGTAGATTTGAGTATTGAAACAAAATCATGGTAACATCACTGCTGGGTTTCCTGAAGCCTTTGCAACCTAATTCCTCATTACCTCTCACACCTTGCTTCTAGAAAAAGGCAATTGGAGGGGTCCTATCTATCCTAGTATGGTTGGAATCTAAATATATGCGTTTCCATTATTTTGGGAACTGATTATTTTTTTAAAGATGTTTTTTCTTTTGTTGATGAGTTATTTTGATACTCATGCTAGGAAATGAGAAACTAAGACATCTTGATTGGAATGCCTATATTATTCTCCTGGGTTTGGGAGAATTTTAAGCAGTCTATGCAACCCATCAGTTAGTGAGAAATAGCTTTCCAGCATCCCCCACTGAGCTTTCAACGATTCATACCTCCCCAAATGTCTTGATGTTGACTGAATTTTGGATCTTGATGGTTTAGAAAGCATTCTTGTTACACCAAGCTGTTGTTTATTTCTTATTCCTCAGTGGATGGAAGTTTGAAAGAAGAATGGTACTGTAATTTTACTTGATGGAGTGGTCTAAATTCAGAGTTGTTTTCTAAGTGGGTGAGCTCTCCATGTTAATATTTTTAAAGTTTTTAATATGAACTTGGCAATGGAAAAAAGAGGGAAAAGAATGTTTAATAAAAATCAGTGTCTGCTCTTTCCCTTTTTGAGTGCGTATTGCTGCTTGTATGAAGAAACTCATAGGTTTTGTGTTGCCGTTCTAACTGTGGAGAGGGATGCTTGACAGCATGTTAATTGAAGCCAGAGCAAGTATGTCTCCCATCAGGTGGTCTGGAAATGCCAGTGGAAGCAGAGGAGCTGAAGACCATAATGAAACACTTAGAAAGTAGAAGTGCTTTCTGGCCTAAGAACTCGAAACTGTAAGGTGTAACTTAGGGTTCTAAACTTGAAACTGATATATATTACCTTACTTTCCACACATTTTCTATCAAAAACTGTCCATTTTCTTATCAGACCAAAGAACAAAAAAAAAAAAAGAAAAGAAAAAATGAAAAGCAAAGTAACATTTTACCAGTTTATGTCACTCAGGTACAATTTTGTGGTGAGCTTTTTTTGTTGTTTTGTTTTTTGTCTTATTTTGTACTGCTCAGCATATTATTCTGCTGTTGCCTCTGTCCTCCGTGGGGCACCTCAGTTTTGGGTGCTACTCCTGGGATCTCTACTGCTGTTAGGTGAATGATGATAGGATGTAAGTGACCATTATCATAAGGGCTCTTTGTAAAAAACTTTAAAAACTCAAAAAAAAATTTAAAGAAGGATATTGTATACACATTTTATAGTCTGGCTATCAGTTTGATATCTTGCTGTCAAGTATGTTTCTCAATCTGTATTTATCCATCCCATCAATAAACGTTAATGATGAAACACCTGATTGTTATTTGTATGTGCCGTGTTCTTAAATTAGTCTTTGACTTATTTTGTTGACTCATTACCACCTTGGTTTTGATAGTATTAAAAGTTCCTATCACACTATCGTAGAGACATCAAGTCCATTGGGAGAGCTAAGATTTAACTACAACAAGTGAACCTGATGGTGTAAAGTATGCTGTAGACGGGGTGTGTAAAGTATGCTGTAGACGGGGTGTGTGGGGGGGGAACTCTTCACTTACATTGTTGCATGAGTACCTGGAAGGGCAAAACCAAACAAAAAAATGACAGCTTTACTGTGGTAGCAAAGCTTAAAACACTCATCTACCAAGCACCAAGATATAATTTATAACTGTAGCTTGCATCTTTGAAAATCCACAATGATGTTTTTGGCAGACAGTATGTTTTGCTCAAGACAGTTTCATTGTGTAGCTCAGCTGGCTTCAAATGGCATCTTCTTGCTACACCCAAGGTCTTGAGTGCTGAGATCAATTACTGGCATGTTCTGCCACACCTGGTAGAATTACATTTTGAAGAAGAAAAGTTAAATTGATAATGTAGAGAAACTATGAGCACTACGCCAGTTATACACTTAGAGGAAAAGAACTGCAGCAAGTTTGTCAAACTTTAGGATTACCAGTAGTTTAAAAGGAGAGCTGATGAGATGGCCTAGTGGGTAGAGCTGCTCAGTGCCGAGCCTCAATCCCTGGGACCCACATGGTAGGAGAAAAATGACTTCCACTGGTTACCCTTTAAGCTCCATACATGTGTCTCCACACCCAAATAAATACAATAAAAAAAGACACTTTAAAAATAATTTATTATTTTTATTTTATGTATATTGGTGTTTTAACTACATGTATGCCTGTGAGGTGTCATATCCCCTGACACTGGAATTAGAGTGACTACAGCTGCGAGCCATCCTGTGGGTGCTTGGAATCGAACCCAGGTCCTCTGGAAGAGCATCCAGTGAGTGTTCTTTACTGCTGAACCACCTCTCCAGCCCTATGGAGAAAGGACACTTCTTTAAAAACAAAAAACTGTGGGTTCTGGTCATTTTGTCTATTTTCTTTATTTTGGGTAGAGGAGGGGACAGGAGAGGACAGACTCAACTTAGAAGAGATAAGGTGGCTCCAAAAGTGCTGGAAGCAATGAGAATTGTAATGAGTCATTGAGATAGTTGGTGGGATTTGCTGTAAAGTCAGAGGGAGGTCAAGGATGACTGTTTGACTTAACCAACTGGAAGAATAGAGCTAATGTTTATGAAAACAGAAACAGGAAATTTGCCTTAGCATTAAGTTAGAAATTTAGTGTAGACATCCATGGAGGTCTACTGGACGGATGGATGTAGAGTGTGCCATTCAAAGCAAGGTTCAGGGTAGTGGTACCTACTTGGGAACCATCAGTTTATGAATGGAATAAGACATAGTGAGAGAGGAAAGTATTGTTTTCAAAACTTGGTGTAGGGAGGATAATGAACAAGAGACTCAAATGACAAGAATGGGCGACTGTGGAAAGAGGGAACTAGAGTACAGGGATCTAGAAAATGTTTTAAGAAGGCTCAGTGGTAAAGTGCTCGGGGTGCAAACGTGAGGATCTGAGTTTGGATCCCAGCACTCACATAAGTTGGGTGTGGTGATGCACCTGTAATCCCAGTGCCGGGGAGGAGAGGTGGAGTTAGGTATAGTAAGAGGACACTGGAAATTGAATTGACACTTGGTTTCCATATTCACAAACAAAGGTGAGCTCACCTGTGAGTGTCTAAACACAAGTTGCTGCACACAGTAGCTCATGTCTCTAATTCCAACTGTTGGGAAGCTGAGCCAGAGGATTGCCATGGATTTCAGGACAGTCTGGACTACAGAGACTGTCTGTGGGCAGATCTTACAAAATTGTCTTAAAAATGAAGCCTAGAAACTTCATTTGAATTAACAAAGTGAAAGGTTACATATAAACTTGTATATTAGTTTGCTGTGGGGAGAATTCTACCTGGAGAAGATTCAAGAGAGAATAAGGGAGCTGGGAATGACACACCCCAGCATGAAAGAGGCTGGGGCAGGAGAATCTGAGACTGGACTGGGCTGGATAAGGAGATCCTGGCTTAGGTACAGCAATAGAGGTAGTAGCTGGAAGAGGCAAGATAAACATTGTTACTTTTTGAATAGGAGAAATCACAGCATATGCATATGCTTTTGGAAGATTCAGAAAACAGATGTGGGGTGATGTCCTTGAGTAGTTGACCCGGAAATGAGTACACAAATGGAGGACTTTGCATCCAATAGGACCAAGTCCAGTTAAATCACAATGGTCTGGGGAAAAAAATGACAAAATTGTAGACTTTCACAGTCCAAAGAAGGGTCCAGGCCAGCAGTCCACAGACAGGAGATCAACGAGGTACAGGAGAGCTAAAGTGTGCAGAATGCTCAGAACTTAGAAAGGGAGCTGAGCAGCAGGTTCAGTGGGTAGAGTGCCGAGCTGTGAGTTGAGTTCCAGTGTTCAGCACTCATGAAAAAGGCCAGACAAGGCGGCAACTCCAGTGCTGGGGCGGGGCATGGGGGAGGAGGCAGAGACTAGAGAATCATAAGGATTTTTGGCCACCAGCCTAGTCAGAACAACAACAAACTAAAACAAAAACTGCTCAGTGGTGAGGGCTCTTGCAGCCAAGCCTGATGGCCCAGTTGATTCTCTTAACCCACATGGTAGGAGAGGACTGACTTGCAAATTGTTCTCGGAACTCCACACATGTTACATTCCCAAATAAATAAATAAATAAATAAATAAATAAATAGAGATAATACTTCTTAAAAAATAGCTCCACCAGGTCGTGGTGGCGCACGCTTTTTAATCCCAGCACCCAGGAGGCAGAGGCAGGTGGATCTGAGTTCAAGGCCAGCCTAGCCTGGTCTATATGAATATATAAAAAGTGAGCTCCGGGTTATCAGACCCGGTCTCTATCTCCAGAGTCCTCAGATCTTAGATTACAGGTGTATGCTACCATACCTGGTGGCCTCTACCTTTTTTTTTTTTTTTCTTTTGAGATGGGGTTTCTCTGTATAGCCCTAGCGGTCCAGGAACTCACTTTGTAGATGGTTGGTCCCCCGGTGCTGGGATTAAAGACCCGTGCCACCACCTGCCAGGAGAGAGTAAGGTAGAGCGGGATAGAAGAGGACATCAACCATCTTCTGGCCTTCACAGGCACACTTGCAAACACACAGAAACAGCAGAATCTGGCAGTATCTGACTGTTTGGTATCTGCTTCCTCAATATACTTATTTAGAAGGAAGCGATTCTATGTATTACATTTTTGGCCCGCTTTGGATTTAGAATTTTTTCGTAATTAGAAGTCTATTGTTTTTCTCTTTCCCCTTGTCCATTTGCTTACCATAGCACTGTTATTATTTCTTTTTGCTATTTCTACATTTGTTCGTAGATTCTCTCTTTACGATCAACTCCACAATAGAAAACTAATAAAGCCTTTTCATGTATAAACAGGTCAGCCTTGTCCAATTTTTTACCTGCTGTGTAGGAAAGGTAACAAAGTAGCTGTCTAAGAGGGGTGGAGCCCATGGCCGTCAGAAGGCGAACCACACTGAGACGGGAAAATATCCGGACCTGGAAACTGGCTGCGGCCCGCCTTTCCGATGGCCCAATCACGGGCCGAGTTTCTGACAGACAGTTCACCTCAACCATTCCCGTCGCGCAGTTTCTCACTGCCCCGCCTCCCTCCGGCTGATATGTTGCCTTTGACCAATAGCAGCACATCACCGGCAGAGCAGCGACCAATCAGCGTTTAGGGGCCGCGCGGCCGTGTTCCGAGCGGCCAGAGCGGCCAGAGGGTGAGCTGCGCGGCGTAGCGCGGCGGGGAGGTAAGATGGCGCCGCGGCTGGCGCTTCACCTTTGCTGTTAGGTTGCCGGTCGTCCTTTCTGTCAGGTCAGCGCGGGACTTCGTCTCTTTCAGCGTCGGGGTCACTCTTGATTGCTAGGCTGTCGGGAACCGGGGGTTCTCTGGTGTCGGGAGCCGTACGACAAGATGGCGCTTGCAGGACTAGGCTCTGCGGGCCGGGGCTTGTGAGCTCCGGGGCGGCCGGGACAAAGGCGGTGTGCCGGGGCGTGGGGGCGGGGCACCGCGCTTCCGGTCTGCTGCTGTGGGGATTCGGCCAACGTGGTCGGGCCGGGGCGGCGGGGAGGTGAGTGGCTGACTTAGCCCCAGCAGCCCTGAGGGCGGCGGCACGAAAGGGAGGGCGCGACCCTCGCCCTGCCAACCGACCCGCGGAAGAACGCAGGCAAGGACTTTAGGCAAGGTTAAGGCCATTTCGATCTTTTGTGTGCCTCCCACACCCCTGCAGGTTTTGGTATGAACAGGATTCGGATTCACGTCTTGCCAACGAATCGGGGGAGGATCACCCCAGTGCCCAGATCGCAGGAGCCCCTTTCTTGTTCATTTACTCACCGCCCATGCTCTCAACCGCGTCTGGAGGGGCAGGAGTTCTGCATTAAGCATATTCTTGAAGACAAGAATGCACCCTTCAAACAGTGTAGTTACATATCGACGAAGAATGGAAAACGGTGTCCCAGTGCTGCCCCAAAGCCCGAGAAGAAAGATGGGTATGTGTAGATCCCTGTGTGTGTGGGTGGGTGGTGTGTGGATGCGTGCTGAGGCTCGTGCGCGCAAAGCACACGTGTCGCCGAGCCTATTGCAACACCCAAACCTCCTGCCCTTAGCTTTTTATTCTTATTTCATTTGAAAACATTTATTTCCAGTTGGTAGTGTGTTGTGGGTGGGGGCGGCGCGTTCTCGTGTCACGCACGTGTGGACCATATGCTGGAGTCCGTTCTTCTACCTCGTGGGTCGTTAAGCTTGACCCGCAGAGCCACCGGGCCGGCCCCTTTGTCGTTTTGCATTTTTCTGAGACGGTCTCATTCTATGCCTGGAACTCAGTGTGGACCAAGCTGGTTTGAAACACTTTTGCAACCCTTATACAATGTTTTTTAAAAAATTATGTGTATGGGTATTTTGCCTGCGTGTTAATGTTTGTGTACTAAGTTCATGGTTGACGCCAGCAGAGGCTAGAAGAAGGCATTGGATCCCCTTGAACTGAAATTATAGATGGTTGTTGGGACTCAAACCCGGGGATCCTCTAGTGAGAGCAGCTGCCTTTGCTCTTAACACTGAGCCTCCTCTTCAGCCCCGTCTTGGCAACCTTTTGGCCTTCGAGGTGTGGGTGTTTGTTTGTTTGTTTTTTTTTTTTTGGGACAAGGCCAATGTTTCTAGCTCTGGTTGCCCTGGAATTCACTACACCAGGCTGTCTCTTGAGTCGTGGGTGCACCACCACGCTTGTTCCTTCTATTGGGAAGTGAAAGAGGATCATAGTGTGTAGGCTTCGGCATATCTGGAGGATCATAGTGTGTAAGCTTCGTTATATCTGGAGGATCAAGGATATATTCTTTGGGAGGGAATCAAAATATTAAAACCATCAGAACTGATGGTGGCGCACGCTTTTAATCCCGGCATTGGGAGGCAGGGGCAAGGATCTCTTGAGTTCCAGTATAGTCAGGGGTACACAGAGAAACCCTGTCTCGAAAAACCCTCCCCCATGGTGAGAACTGGAAGAACACCTGAGGCAGGGGTAATTGCTTACTTGTAAAATTAAGTGATTTTTTTTTTAAACTGTGGTCCAGACTAATTATGGACTCCTAATTCTTCTGCCTCAGAGATTACTGTCTGCACAGCCATACTCAACCTTAAGTTTTTTATTTTTAAACATTTATTATGTGCACATGGGCTACCACACATGTGGTTAGAGGACGGCTTCTTGAGTTGGTTCTCCTTCCACCAAGGGGTTGGGGATGGGACTCAGGTGGTCAGGCTGTGACGTGGGTGCTTTTGTTTGCTGAGTCATTGAATTGGCTCGCAAGTTAATTCTTAATGCTGGAGTGCTGGCTCACCTGCCCAGCCTTGTTCCTTGTTAAATGGTAGGAACAGTGTATAGTGTGTGCTCTGGAAGGGACTTAGAGCTTTTATCATATATGTGCTTTACCTGTGCAGGAATATGACTTTACTAGGTAATTTGTATACATCTTTCGAAAAGTTTTAAAATTGAACCATCATCTAAAGTGGATTGATAGTAAAATGTGTTTCCAGACTTAGTTTTGAAAACTAAAAGTGTCTCTGATTTTCCATGAGATATTGTTAATGTTTTATGGTTAGAATGTTTTGTCTGACTAGAACACTGGTTAAGCTACTTGGCTTTCTCTTTAATAACAACTAGTGTGGGCTTGGGAAGTAGCTTGGTGTTAGAGACCTTCCATGTATGGAGCTCTGGATTTGACTTTAAGCAACACATGTACCACACAAAACAAAAACAAAATTCTAAGTAGGTTGACTTGGGGGCTGTTAAATTTCGGATTCAGATTTGTGTTTCTTTTGAGACAGCGTCTCATTCTGTAGCTCCATCTTTTAACTCACTCTAGACCAGGTTGAACTTGGAGATACACTTCTGCCTTCTGAGTGCTGGGATTAAAGGCAGTGCCACCACCCCTGACTTTCCTTTCACACTGGTTTTCTGCCTCTCTCTATCTCTCTATCTGTCTATACTCTCTCTCTTTCTTTCATTTTTTGAGGCAGGGTTTCTCTGTACCTTTGGAACCTGTCCTGGAACTAGCTCTTATAGACCAGGCTGGACTCGAACTCACCGAAATCCATCTGCCTCTGCCTGCTGGGATTAAAGGCGCGTGCCACCATCACCCGGCTCACACTGGTTTTTCAAGGCATGAATATAATAATTTTAAATTTCCTAAAGAGAAAAAAATTAATTGGTGACAATATTGCTGACTCCTTTCAAGAGAGAGCTTATTAAATGTTAATGTTTTGCTTCCTTAGGGTGTCTTTCTGTGCTGAACATGCTCGAAGGAATGCTCTAGCACTTCATGCTCAAATGAAGAAGAATAATCCAGGCCCTATGGGTGAAACCCTCTTGTGCCAGTTGAGCTCATACGCAAAAACAGAGCTGGGCTCTCAGACCCCAGAGAGCAGTCGAAGCGAAGCCAGCCGAATACTGGGTAAGGATGTAAGTCTTCTCTCCTGAGTGCGGTAGAAGGTGCTAAAGAATGAACGTGGCTTAGTGCAATGCTTTGTGTATTTGCGGTTCTCCTTGGGATTCGGAGGCTTCAGGGTTGCTGTTGTTGTTGTTAGTTGTTCTGCGTTTAGAGTTTGTTTAGATGCACTCTCCTGATCTGGTGACCTTTCCTTCTGTTATTCTTAAGAACTTAAACATTTGAATTTTAAGGTTTTAAGTTGATCTCTTAAGTAATGTAGCTTCCTGTGTGGAGTTACAGAGGTGGGAAGTCTTAATGGCTGCTCTCCCTTCCTTGCCTCAGATGAAGACAGCTGGAGTGATGGGGATCAGGAACCCATTACTGTGGATCAGACATGGAGAGGTGACCCTGACAGTGAAGCTGATAGCATAGACAGTGATCAAGAAGATCCCCTAAAGTAAGTTGTAACTCCACATAAGACTTTTACATATTTTATGGAGTTAGAATGTAAAATGTAGTGTGGCATGTGGTTAATAATACATATAGGTGGATTTAAGTGTTGTGCTTCAACACCATCTTGCTCCAAGGCAAGATCTCTTGATTCTTTGTGGAAGTCTTGTAACTAAAGTTATTCCCATGAGATGCTGTAGGGAAGAAAGGAGATTTTTTGACAGGAATGGGAGGAAAAGCACTGACTGGCTAGAGAAGAGAAAATGGATTTAAATAGGTACTTGTCCTAAATCTCAGAAATAATGAGCTAATTATACTCGGGCACTTGCTGCAAAATTCTATCGTTCTGACTTTTTAAATGGGAAATAACAGTGTTGAGTAGTTTATTTGGTTTCATGTCTAATGAAAGGAAAACTGATGTAGAAACCCAAAATGTACATTTTAAGATTTGCTGCAGCCCCTGGTTATCTTTGAGAGTTGCAGAAATAGAAATATCAAAACATTGCCACTTCAGATCTCTGATTTTTTTTTTTTTTGAGCACAGTCTCATTATGTATGTCTGACTGGCTCAGTTTTTGTTTCTTCTAGTACTAGTTTTTGAATCATCTTAGCTATTAGACAGTGTTTATCTTTACTTATTACAGAAGAGTGCATATATATGTATTGGTTTTTGAGACAGTGTTTTTCTGAGTAGCCCTGACTGCCCTGGAACTCACTCTGTAGACCAGAGTGGCTTGGAACTCAGATCCGCCTGCTGCTACCTCCCTGGTACTGGGTTTAAAGCAATATGGCACAGTTGCTGGGTGGGTATTTATATTGTTAATGATTACACTAAATGCACTGCAGTAATTGTAACTTTTTTCTCACTATAGTTATAGATGGGATTTTTCTTTAGAGTAACCATTAAATTGCTTTGTAAAACAATCTTAACAATTTCTTTTTTTTTTTTTTTTTTTTGGTTTTTGAAGACAGGGTTTCTCTGTGGTTTTGGAGCCTGTCCTGGAACTAGCTCTTGTAGACCAGGCTGGTCTCGAACTCACAGAGATCAGCCTGCCTCTGCCTCCCGAGTGCTGGGATTAAAGGCGTGCGCCACCACCGCCCGGCTAACAATTTCATTTTTAAAGCTCCTGCAACTTGCTTTGTAGACCAGGCTGACCTCGAACTCACTGAGATCTACCTGCTTCTGCCTCCTGAGTGCTGGGAGTGCGTTACCACTGCCCAGCTTTAAAATGAAATTTTTAATTAAATGATTTTTTCTCCTCAAGATAGGGTTTTTCTGCATAGCCATGACTGTCCTGGAACTCATGGTAGCTCTCTAACTCATAGAGTTCTTCCTGCCTGGGATTACAAGATCCACTATGTCTGGCTAATTTATTTTTTTTCTTTCAGGACAGGGCTTCTCTTTGTATCTGTGGCTGAATTAGAACTCACTTTGTAGACCAGGCTGGCCTTGACTTTACAGGGATTTTCCTGCCTCTGCCTCGCGAGTGCTGGGATTAAAGGCGTGTGCTACCACTGCCTGGCCTGGCTAATTTTTTTTTTTTAATTAATAGTTAATCTTTCAGTTTTTAATTATTTAACTCAGAAACAGGAGGCTGTCATTATATTAATCTCTCGGCTACCTTTGAGGTTTGTGTCTGGCAGCCAAATTATACATTGGTGTGCAGTCTTCCTAGATTTTGGGCTTTGCGTTACATATACATGCATTTTACCAGAACTTGACCTTCGAGCTGTTTCCCCTGGACCATGCTTAGTCTTTGAAGGCAAGAAAGTCTCAGTATAAGATGGTATTTAAAGGAAAATTAGAAGTCATGGAGTCATTTGATGTTTTTGTGTCTGCACATGGCCCAGAAAGGGTGCTGGATCCTCTGAACTCATAAGAATTATGAGCTCTGAGTGCTGGAAATCAGCCTGAGGGCCTCTGCTTTCAACCACTGGGCCATCTTCTGTCCCTGTTATATTTATAATTAAAATACTAATTTGTTCTGACCAGAGGGTCTCTGTTAAATTACTGTGTAAAAGTAGAACGTAGATTAGTTAGTAAAATTTTGATGTTTCACATCTTTATTTTAAATATGTAAGTAATGAGACATCTCCCCTCTAGTTCTGTTTTGTGAGATAACATTTTGGTATCCTTTTGTGGAGAGACCTCCCTCCATTGAGTCTCTTTACAAAGAATCTGTTCAAGTTTGCCTGAGCTAATGGGAGCTCACCAACTCTAGCTGGACTGGGAAGGAACAAGCTTAGGACCAAACTAGTCCCTCTGAATGTGGTTGACAGTTGTATGGCTGGGGCAGACTGAGTCCGTGGCATCAGGATTTATCCCTACTGCATGTACTGGCTTTTGGGGATCCTATTCTCTTTGGATGGATACCTTGCTCAGCCTAGATGTAGTAGGGAGGGCCTTGGACCTTCCACAAGGCAATGTGCCTTACCCTCTCTGAGGATGGTGAGGGGGTGGGGTGGGAGAGTGTGTGGAGGGAATGGGAGGGGGGAGAAGGAGTAGGAACTTGGATTGGTATTTTTTTTTAAATATAATAAATTAAAAAACAAAAAGAGCCGGGCCGTGGTGGCGCACGCCTTTAATCCCAGCACTCGGGAGGCAGAGGCAGGCGGATCTCTGTGAGTTCGAGACCAGCCTGGTCTACAAGAGCTAGTTCCAGGACAGGCTCCAAAACCACAGAGAAACCCTGTCTCGAAAAACCAAAAAAAACAAAAAAAAAAACCAAAAAGAATTGTTCAGGTCCCAGCGCCCATGCGGACACTCAGGAGTCCCTCTGACTTCAGCCCCTGGCACCTGACAGCTTCATCAGCACTCACGTGCACACGGGGGAGGGCACTGGATTGTTGGGACCTTTTGTTGGTGCTGAAGATGGAACTAAGGGCCTCCCTTATACTTGCATGCATAACTAAATAAAAAATATTCCTATTTACTAAGGTGTGTCAGTTAGCATTGTCTTTATCAAAAACAAATACAAATTGAGTCTATTTTTAGATTTTTATTGTTTTGTTTTGAGATAGGGTTTCATATCTAGGTTGACCTTGAATTTGCTGCTTGGTCAAGGCAGGCTTTGAACTGATTCTTGTGTCTCCACCTAAGTGCCGGGCTTTTAGGCAGGCATCACCATGCTTGTCATTCATTATTATTGCTGCTTCTTTAATGTTTCGCTGAATTTATTCTTTTATTCCAGACATGCTGGTGTCTACACAGCTGAAGAAGTGGCTCTTATTATGAGAGAGAAGCTAATTCGATTGCAGTCTTTGTACATTGATCAGTTTAAACGACTACAACACCTACTCAAAGAGAAGAAGCGCCGTTACTTACACAACCGAAAAGTGGAGCATGAAGCTTTAGGCAAGTTTGATGTAGCTGAATCTGCCTGTCGTGTAGTGAGTCCTTGTTTGCTTAGATTTGGAAATGGATCCTTGGTTACAAGTTACACTTTGACTTGTTTTAGTGATGAGGGTGTATAGTAAGTATCCCAGTACTTGAGAAGCAGGGTAGGGAGTTTGCTGTGAGTTCAAGACCAGATAGATTGACATCCTGTTTGAAAATTTTGATTTCTGTGGTTCTCTAGGTAGTAGTCTCCTGACTGGCCCAGAGGGACTTTTAGCCAAAGAAAGAGAGAATTTAAAGCGACTAAAATGTCTTAGGCGATATCGTCAACGCTATGGAGTAGAAGCCTTACTACATAGGCAGCTGAAGGAACGCAGAATGCTGGCCACAGATGGGGCTGCTCAACAGGTAATTTGCTTATATATCTCTGGGTGTGCATATTCTCTTTATTGATAGAATCATCATGAGCACACTATGTCCAAGTCAGGCAGTGGTGACGCACACCTTTAGTCCCAGCACTCGGGAGGTAGAGGGAGGCAAAGTTTGAGGCCAACCTGGTCTGCAGAGTGAGTTCCAGGACAGCCAGAGCTACAGGGGGAAACCCTGTCTCGAAAAACAAAAACAAACAAAAAACCCACCACAACAAAATATTGGTGAACAGGTTTGTTAAACGTGAATTGACTTTGCTTTTATAACTGAATAATGTTATAGTTATGTGCTTCTTGTGTGGGTTTATTTGTTTTTCTTCTCTCGATTTTAGGCTCATACCACTCGTTCCAGTCAGAGGTGCTTAGCCTTTGTGGATGATGTCCGTTGCTCGAATCAGTCTCTTCCAATGACCAGACACTGCCTTACCCGTATCTTTTAAAACCGCCTGCTTAGGTTCTGATTTTCTAGTTTAATTGAAGATTTTGTTTACTTTGGCCCTGAATCAAGGCCATTAGTTTGCTGAAGCTGTTGGTTTCAAGCAGGTGCCTAAATAAATGTCTTTCTATGGTCTGTTGGCCATTTCAGAAATTTTAAAATGTTATGGTCAATTCATTAGAAAGAAACATCTGGCTGGATGTGACACCCAGCTCTGTAGCTGTAGTGCTTCACTAGCTACAGAGGCCCTGGGTCACAGCAAAACCCTCACTGGGGTGGGTGAAGTGGGGGAGAGGGGAGCTGAAGAAAGGACTGGGTCCTTGGTGACAGATGTGGGTAGCTGCTGGTCTTGGTGACATTCCAAGATTTTTCTGTACTCCTTCATTATTGATTTAGCTTTTGTTCTTTTAAGTTATATATATGTTAAATCTATTACCAAGAAGAAAGATTGCTGTGGGTTTTCTGCCCAGAACATTGTTCTGTACTGTGAACTTCTGTGCGATGATGTCCTTTTGTGTGGTTAGTGCCCTGATGTATGTTTTTAAAGATTGTATTTATTTATTATGTTTACAGTGTCTGTCTGCATATGTGCCTGCAGGCCAGAAGAGGGCACCAGACCTCATTACAGATGGTTGTGAGCCACTATGTGGTTGCTGGGAATTGAACTCAGGACTTTTGGAAGAGCAGCCAGTGCTCTTAACCTCTGACCATCTCTCCAGCTCCACTTGTATGTTTTTAATTTACTCAAATTAGAAACTTAAAAAAAAAAAATGGATTATTTCCCCCATTCTTTCTAATTTGCAAATATACACTGTTATACAGTTTGCTTTTTGGTGTAGAACTACATTTGCTGGTGGGCTGTGAAACTTGTGTCCTGTCTGGAGAGAGAGAAATGGAGAATAGAACCTTCTCTTAGTTGTTTTGATAGGAAGGAAAATTTACAATAATGTCTGAATGGCTTAGTACTGGGATTACAGTTGTATACTAGATACCGCATGTTGTTTAGAGTTACTGCTCTTAGTATATAAATGTTTATGTAAAGTATTGGGCTCTAAAGATGAATGCATAAACCATAACTGGGCTAGGTGAAGGCCAGGAAACTGCGAAGTGCCCGTGATGTATGAGGTGGTGGTTTAAGGGCCTTCAAAGGAGGGTATTAGAGCCAATAGAACACATGGGATAGTAAAGTGGGGAGAGTGCTGGAATGAGAAGGGTTAATGGATGAGAATCAACTGAAATGGCTGTCAAAATACTTAAGGAAGCCTATTGCTGTGTAAGCTAATTAAAACAAACAACAAAAACAGAACCTTTTAGCTGGTTATGGTGGTGCATACCTTTAATCCCAGCACTCAGGAATCAGAGGCTAGCAAAGTTTGAGGCCAGACTGGTCTAGTGAGTGCCAGGGCTTTGTAAAGAGACCCTGTGTCAACAAATAAACAACTTTTTTTTAAATGTTTATTTATTATGTATACAATATTCTGTCTGTGTGTATGTCTGCAGGCCAGAAGAGGGCACCAGACCTCATTACAGATGGTTGTGAGCCACCATGTGGTTGCTGGGAATTGAACTCAGAACCTTTGGAAGAGCAGGCAATGCTCTTAACCTCTGAGCCATCTCTCCAGCCCCCAATAAACAACTTTTTAAAAAATTTACCTTAAGGGCTGGAGAGATGGCTCAGAGGTTAAGAGCATTGCCTGCTCTTCCAAACGTCCTGAGTTCAATTCCCAGCAACTACATGGTGGCTCACAACCATCTGTAATGAGGTCTAGTGCCCTCCTCTGGCCTGCACCACAGATAGAATATTGTATACATAATAAATAAATAAATATTTAAAAAAAAAAAAGAAAATGCTTCTATTTAAAAAAAAAAAATTTACCTTAAAAGTTTTTTTTAAGAATCAGTCATAGTGGCTCATACCTGTGACCCCAGCACTTCAGAGGTAACGGTGGGAAGATGAAGAGGTACATAGTGAATTCTTCGGTTCCAAGTGAATGTGTCATGCTATTAGGAACAATGTTCTGTTTTTCTTTGTTACAATATGGGTTTTCTCTGTCAGTGTATGTTCCTTGGCGTTATTATTGCCTCTTAGCATGTAGTGTCGCTCGTATAACTGACCAGAATCCTGGAAAAGAGATTGAAGATGAGTTATAAATTATTGGTAGGGCTAAAATTATGTGCTGCAAAATAACAGTAATTTGAAGAACTAAAAATTACTCATTGCATTTGGGTTTCTATAAAAGCGTAGTCGTTCTCTGAGTAGTGGGGTGTATATGTGTGTGTTTGGCCTGGCGCGTGCGCCTGTACTGTGTGCCTCCGATTGGTTGGGTCTGTTTTCTTAACTGTTTCTGCAGATATTTGCCAGGATACAAATCAGGTTCTCTTCAAATGCTGCCAGGGATCTGAGGAGGTACCCTGCAACAAACCAGTTCCTGTAAGCCTCTCTGAGGATCCCTGCTGTCCACTGCATTTCCAGTTGCCTCCTCAGATGTATAAGCCCGAGCAGGTACTGTCTGTGCCAGACGATCTGGAAGCCGGCCCCATGGATCTGTACTTGAGTGCTGCCGAGCTTCAGCCCACTGAGAGTTTACCACTGGAGTTCAGTGATGTAAGTTAGAGAAGCTCTAATCTGATTGGTCCTTGAAAGAAGGCCCTGTTTATTAGTGGTGAGAATAGTTAGTGGTTTTCAGCCAAGAGGATGGATAAAGCTTTTCACATGATACAGATGTTGTTGAATATGTTTGTTACTTTATTATATACTTTCTGTCCTACCTTTTCTCCTCCCCAGACTTTTCTTGTGAGACAGGGCTTCATTGTGTATCCTGAGTTGAACCCGAATTCGTGATTTTTTATTTCTGTCTCATATGTGTTGGCATTAGAGGCATAGACCTCCTGGGCCTGGCCTCCTTTATTACTTTGGGATGTGATTGGAAGAAGAGTTCAGAGATTTATTATTATTATTGTAGATATTTATATGCAGACAGCTATTGTTACTATCTGAGGATGTTTTTACCACCTCAAAAAGAAATACAATAATCTTTAATACTCAGTTTTTGTTTTGTTTTGCTTTTCAAGACAGGGATTCTCTGTGTAGCTTTGACTGTCGCTTTGTAGACCCGGCTGGCCTCAAACTCAGAGAGGTCCTACTGTCTTCTGCTTCCTGAGTGTTGCAATACCTCACTTTCCTTCCTTGCTTTGTAGGCTAGCCTGGCTTCAAACTCATTGAGGTCCACATGCCTCTGCCTCCCAAGTGCTGGGATTAAAGAGGTGTGCCATCACTGCCCAGCTAAGAAGGTTTATTTTTAATTGACGTTTTATTCCAAAATTTAATCAATGTGTGGATTTCACTTGATTGAATTCTAATTTAATTTTTGATGCTGTTCTGTACGGGATCTGAATATTTCTATCATTTTTGCTTGCTACTTTAAGCCCAGCTTTGTACCATGACCTAAGAAGACTGGCATTTGATTTTTTTTTTTCCTTTTTAAAAAATACTTATTTTATATGTGTGTTTTGCCTGCATGTATGTATGTGCACCCTATGGATGCCTGGCATCAGAAACCTGAAGAGGTTATAATCCCCTGGGACTGAAGTTAAATCAGGTTGTAAGCCACCATGTGGATGCTGGTAATGGAACCTGGGTCCTCTGCAAGAGTAATGAATAATCCTAACCACTGAGCCTGCATGGTTTCTTATGTTCACAGAGCTGAGGGATTTAGAATGAAGATTGATGGGGCAACTGATGTGTGATGTAAAACTCTACCAAGAGAGAAGACCTTGAGCTCACCTCTTCCAGGGGCTGAAGTTCCTGGGAAGGATTTTGTTTTGTAGAACACTACATTGCCCTCTATGGTTTTGAGAGAGATGATGCCAATCCTGTTTTGCTCTCAGAGCTGGGCAGTTTAGGGTGCAGTCTGCGAACCTCTTAGCCATAAATTTGGAGTGCGAATTTTAAGGGGAAATTTAAACACCTCCTTATGTGACTCTCAGGAAATGAAGCCCTTTGGAGTGCTTGTCCTTATTATAAATAAATCTTAACATTTTTTTTTCTTTTCTATTGTGATCTAGAGACTCAAAATATGTCATCCTCTCTGTTTCTAGTGAGTTAAAGTACTTAGCGATGAGGAAACTTTTCAAGTACAGACCTCCTTTCCTGAGGGAGGACCTGGGAGACTCCAGTTATGGAGTAGAGCCCAGAGCAGGCTTCCTGCTTGGGCTTGCTGCTTTTCCTGTCCACTCCTACACAAGAATCTCTTGACCAGTCTCTGGCATTCGCAGGAAATTGTTCTCACAAATAGACTTTGTGTATATGTTGTGTACAGGTGGATGGAAAGAGCTGTGAACAGTGGTCCCAAGCTTTTAAAAAAGATTGCAGGAAACAAAGTGTCCACAGTCTCAGTCCTGTGAGAACACTGCTTTCTGTGAAGGGCATAGATATTTCCAGTACATCTGTAATGGATACTAGTAACTGTGACTGTTTCTTTGTGTTTTTCCTTACACTGAGCAGTGTGTTTAAATTGCTGCTGTCTTTTAAGATATTTTAAAAGAATACATTATGTATCCCAGGCTGGTCTTGAATTCTCTCAGAGATCTACCTGCCTCTACCTACCTCCAGAGTTCAGGGATTAAAGGTATGCACACCCATGCGTGGCTCTTAAACTTTTTATTTATTTATTTTAGGATATGTCTTTATTTTATTTGTATGGGTGTTTTGCCTGCATGTATGTGCCCTAAGAGGTCAAAAGCTGTGTCAGATCTGATCTTGAGTTATAGTTCTGTGTGGAGTTCCATGTGGTGTTAGTATTGAACCTGGGTTTTCTGGAAGCGCAGCATGTGCTCTTAACTGCTGAGTTATTTCTCCGGCCTCCAGTTGAATTATGGTTGACTTTTTGTTTATTTTAGTTAAAGTAGACCAGGCACAGAGATCCTCTTGCCTTTGCTTCCTGCTTCATGGTAGTCAAGTTCTGTGTCTGGCATTAGCTTTCAGACTTTTAGACTTTTAAGGGGAATAGATAATTTGACAGTTTTCTCCACCTTAATTATGAAGAGGTTATGATTTTTATTCCTGGTGGTTAGTACACTAATAATAAAAACTGACTTTTTTTATTAGTACCTAACAGTTGTGTAAGATGGTAGGTTTCCTTGTGGTCTCTTTATACATGCGTGTAACATGCTTTGCTCATAATCGCTTCCCTGTTACCTTTTCTTACTTAGTGTCCTTTTTCTTTTCCCTCCCCCATCTGTTCTTTAATGTGGGACCTGTAAGTTCTTAGATGTAACTTAAAAGCATTAACTGTGCTATTGTCAAGTGTCATGGAACTTAGGTTGACATAGTACTTGAACCATTATAGTGACTTGGGCACTAAATCAATGTTGGTTTCAGATAGGAGCCAAGAACGATGTCTTTGGTCTGCTGATTCTCATTATCTCTGGGAATGGCTGATTCATGTGGGAAAAGTATAGTCTAGAATATAATGTCTTTTTTTTTTTTTTTAAACAGAATACTTGAACTATGTTAAGTTTAAAACTCAGAGGCTTAGCTGGGCCAGGTGGCACAGGCCCGTAATCCCAGCTACTGTGAGGTGAAGCAGAAGCGTCATAAGTTCAAGTCTTGCCTGAGCTGCAGGGTGAGTTCAAGGCTAGCCTGGTCATCTTAGTAAGATCCATCTCAAAGTAGAAATGGAGAGGAGAGGACTGGGAATACATGTAGTTCAGGATGATCATCTTTCTGCTGTGAGAGACCCTGACTTCAGGTAGAACTGAAGCTTATGCTAGGAGTAGGGAATTAGCCAAATACTATGTCTTTGCCATTGAGAGAAGTTTGAGTTTCTGTGGTTCTTTCTCTTTCCTACCTTCCTTTTCTCTTAGTTGCTTGCTTTGTGAATGTTTTCCAGCGGATTTCATGTTATTTTATCTGGTCGCTGATTGTTCTTTCCATATACTTCAGTGAGGAGCTTAGATGATGACTGACTGTAACTAGCCTCCGAGGGAATATGTTTTTTATTACATTTATTTTCAATGGTATGCACACGTGAGCGCACATACATGTCTACATGCTGTGGTATGCACTGAATTCGTTCTTCCCTCCACTGTGGAGCACTAGGGGACTGAATATGAGTCACTAGGCTTGATGGCAAGTGACTACTCCTTGAGCCATCTTCTTAAAAATATTCTCCATCTCTCTACACACGTGTGTAAAAGTACATCACAACTTTGTAGGAGTCCATTTTCTCTTTCCATGTGGATTCTGGGGTTCAAACTTAGTTCGTCACACTTATAGCAAGTACCTCTTCTCATTGAGTCATCTGCTTGTCCTGGGGGGTTTGTTTTGTTTTGTTGGTGTTTATTATAATAAAACATGTATAATAAAATTTATCACTTTAATCACTTTCAAGTTTACAGTTCAGTGGTATTGATACTCATGTGTTGTGCAGTCATTACTAGTATCTTTTCCTTGGATTCTTCTATTGGTTCACACAGATTGTATCCCTGTTAAGCCTGCTCTTCCTCTACTCATGTTAGTCACTGTTATACTTTCTATGATTTCTCCTAGGAATCTGCTTCTTGATTTATGTTTCATTATCAGCTAAGAGAAAATTTTCAATATTGTTGGCTCATGTTTGATTGGTTTAGCATTCTAAGCAAGGGGGAAAGGGGAACCTGAGAATTACTTTGAACTTTGCTGAAAATTATGTCAATTTTAGCTCATTGATTTTGTAAATATTGCTGATAGGCTTTCCTCTTTCTTTCCCAGGACCTGGATGTGGTGGGTGATGGCATGCCGTGCCCTCCTTCACCCTTACTTTTTGATCCTTCACTAACTCTCGAAGATCATTCCGTCAAAGAAATTGCTGGAGGCCCGGTGGGTATCTTGACAACTGAATCTTTGCTAGATTCCCTCATATAATGACCAGGCCAGGCGGAGGTTTTCCCTGTGGATTGGCATGAGTTCAGGAAGTAGGGAATATTTCCAAACAGTGTAAAAGTGCCCAAGATGGTGGTTTTCTCACTGGGTACCATAAAATGAAAATACCCCTTTCAAGCTAGAAATATAGTTCACCAATAGATATTGTTCTTGGGTTTCTATTGTGATAAGCAGCATGATTAAAAGCAACTTGGGGAGAAAGGGATTTATTTCATCTTATGCTTCAAGTAACAATTCATCTGGGAGAAATCAGAGCAGGAACCTGGAAGCAGGAACTGATGTAGAGGCCATGGAGAAACACTGCTGGCTTACTCAGCCAGTTTTCTTACACCATCTAGGACTTCAGGAGTGGCACTGCTCATAATGAGCTTGGCCCTCCCACATCAATCAAGAAAATACACTACAGTAGTGTTGATAGATCAGTGTGGAGGGCCCATTTTCTTAGTTGAGGTTCCAAAATGATCCAGACTGTTAAATTGACATAGAACCAGCCAGCATAGACCTTATGCTTACAGTTAAGGTATGAAGTCCTGGGTTTAATGTGCAGCACTGACAAAAACAAAACATGAAACAACTTTTTCTCTCTTTGAATACCCATCTTACACTAATTTTCCAAATGAGCTGTAGAACTTCTGATGGTTGCCAATCCTCAAGAGTAGGGCATACATTTATCTGAGTGGAGGATGCTGGGTAAATTGTCCCTTCTAAGGCAGAGTTCATCGTTCTAATTGTTCTTAAGAATAGACTGAGGGGACCAGGTGGTGTGGTGGCACACGCCTTTAATCCCAGCACTCGGGAGGCAGAGACAGGCGGATCTCTGTGAGTTCGAGACCAGTCTGGTCTACAAAGTGAGTTCCAGGACAGGAACCAAAGCTACAAAGAAACCCTGTCTCAAAAAACCAAAAAAAAAAAAAGAAAAAAATAGACTGAGGGAGGTTGCTAATGGCTCTAACTGAAGACTAGCAGTTATACTGTAGCTGTTGGTTTCAAGCAGAGGCCTAAAGAACTATCTTCTTGTGAGTTATCAGCTCTTCTGGAACCTCAGTAGAGAATGACTTTCTCATTTGGAAGAAACAACCCTCTGTTCCGTCCTTTGACAGCTTCAGTACAGACTTTTCTGATTCTCAGGGACATCAGAGTATTGGGGAGAGCAGCCACGTTGTTACTTCTTTTTCTTGTAGCTACTGTAAATGGGCATTGATAAATCAGGGTTATGTTTCAGAACCATTGGATAAGTCTCTAACCAAAGAACTTCTATTTATTAGGGCCAGATGCAGGTGTCTGGAGACGGGTCCAGATCCCAGGGACCTCGAAATTTAGAGAAAGCCTGTGCATCATTCCCTCAGCGTGGATTGGCTACTGCAAATGGAAAACCAGAGCCCACTTCTATCAGTTGATAGTTGATTCTGAGAATTGCTTGACTTTGGTGGATCTGAACTTCTCATTCTTCAAACAAGTTTATCTCCGGTCATCTCTCACTGAACAGGGCAACCCAGACTGCATGGTGTTTCCTCGGGCCTATACAGTGCTAAAAGCCAACATGAGCCAAATTTGTGAGGAATGCATCTTTCGTATTTAAAAGTTACAGGATTCTTTGCAAGGAAGAGGGTGTGGTAGTCCCTGCCTTTGGGATGGAATGAATATTGGAGACTATGCCTGGGAAAGAGACGTTTTGGCGATATGATTTCCTAAGCCATGGATGAAATCCATCTAAGCAGGGGCTATGGTCCTGAGGTGCTGGCCGTTCATGTCTGTCCGTCTGTATCTAAAGACCTGTGATCAACCCTTTCCTCGGTTCCACATAGCTGGGCAGTAGAAACCCTGTTCCTAGTGACTGAAGCAGCTCACCTCACATATCTGGGCTCTCCTTAATTGTCCTTGCCTTTAACTTATGTAAATGTCTGGTGGATTCCCTCGTGTAAATTACAGCAAAATTGTTGTATATAGTTTCTATTAAATGGTAAAATGTTATGGAAATGTAAAGTAGTGTGAATTGAATTTGTGGAGTTTTTGTTTTTGTTTTGTATTTGAGTCTCTGTATTATTTCCTGGGACTTCAGTGCTGTCTGATGGGAAAGGTACATAATATTTCTATCCCCAGACGGGCATTACTGGAGAAACCGCGTGAGAGAAGTGACAGATGGAATTGTGTTCACTGGAGGATTAGTTCAGTGGTGGGGTCAAGACTGTATAGTGCTTTAGGGTCTTGGTTGAACCCCACAGAGGAGATGAAAGAATGGTCTACAAAGGGGGTAATATATGGTGAGGTTTGTGTCAGGCTGGTTTTAGGGAAACGTTTGACAGACGCTTCTGAAGCCTGGACACAGAAAACATAAGTAATTAAACCGTGAGGACGATTATACTCTGGGGTGGCCCTTATCCCATTACTGTATGAGCTGTACTTTCTCCCTGCATGAAGGTGTGCTAAGGTGAAGGTCATTGGCCAGCCCAGCCTGCTTTCAAGTATTTCAGTTACTTTCTTGTTGGTTCTGACTAAGGTTTATGGTTCCAGAAGGGATAAGAAGGCATGGCATGACGACAGGAAGCTGAGAGCTCATAGCCTTAACTACAAGCATGAAACAGCAAACTGAAGGCTTTTAATCTCAAAGCCCAACTTTTTGCAGCAAGTCTGCATCACCTAAGACTCCAAAAATTGCCATCAAGTGTCCAAATGCCAGAGACTGGTGGACATTTTTCATTCAAACAGCCACATCAGGTTTGGCCAATGGAAAGTCCATAGTACTGGGCCAGGGACTGTCAGAAGGGAGCTGGGCCAAACAGCAGTGATGAAAGGCCAGTGTGCATCTGTTGAACCTGAGCCAGGCCAAGCTGTGATCCACCCCACCAAGACCATCAGTGCTGGGGAGACAGGCCCCACACTAACGCTGCAGGATTGTGACAAGGTTGGAGGGCTGGGTGGGATGGCGGTGCCTATTCATGTCACTGTAGCCAACATTGCTGAGGTCCTTTTGTGCTGTATTGGACTTCACTATCATTCCTTTATTAGTATCCTCTTAGCTGCCCAAAGAATCAGGAAGTCAATGAAACTTATATATAGATCTTAGCAAGTTCCTAAAGCCTACAAGGTTCTTAAGTCTTCCCAAAGATATATAAGCAGTAATTACTTTCTGTAAACCAGCTCTCAGCAGGCTGTGTAGGGAGCTCCAGCCATGCGACATCTGCCTGAGTTGTCACAATGTTGGGGTGAACTTTTTCAGTGATGTACCATGCTTCTGTAAGCAAACCAATAAACTCCAACAGTTTACTGAACTACTTGGGTGGAATAATTTCTTGGGTGTGTCATTGGTGTCCTACCTACCATGTCCCATCCAGTCTGGTCATTTTCCCCACCCCCAGGAATGCACCATGACTGCAGTGGCTAATACTGACCACAAGAGGGAGCTAGGGAGACTGCGCTCAGCTATTAGTGCTGAGTTCCAGCCAACCTCTAAGGTTGGGAAGTCAGCCTAAGCTAGGAAACGTGGCAGAAATGAGAAGTGAAAGTAAGGGGAAGATGGAAAGGCAGAGTGGGAGGCTAAAGGAACAGAAGCTAAGCTAAATGATGTACTGTAAAGGAGTGGGCGTCACTCGTAGAAGCCCAGGAGAGACCTGAAAACCTGTAGTTCAACAACAGACCGAAGGGAAGCACTTTGATCACGTGTCTTTCTGACAGGGTTTCTCCGTAGCCCTGAACTGGAACTCTACACCAGGCTGGTTTTGAACTCAGAGGTTTGCTTACATCTGCCTTCCACCAGAGTGCTGCTGTCACAACTGTCCAGCACAAACCTTTTAAAAAGCCTGCTTCAGTGCCATACAAATTATGTTTAGAAGCACCCAGAATGTCTGCAGAGTAGCTGCAAGACTTTCAATTCAGTTGATTACTTCAGTCAGCTACCTCAGAGACAGTGAATCTTACTGTGCACACACAAGGGTTTGCTTTACTAATGCTCCGTGTCATTTATAACCTCTCTATTAGCAAGGCTAGTAACTCTGGAATATCACCAGAGCAACTCTATTTGATTCTTGCTGTGCAAGAAAAGATCCACACACCAACTATACAAATAAACCTACAGTCTAGGAATTCTTCCTTTCCCTCCCTCCCTCCCTTCCTCCCTCCCTCCCTCCCTCCCTCCCTCCCTCCCTCCCTTCCTTCCTTTTCTTTCTTTCATGTATACAATATTCTGTCTGTGTATATCCCTGCAGGCCAGAAGAGGGCACCAGACCCCATTACAGATGGTTGTGAGTCACCATGTGGTTGGTGGGAATTGAACTCAGGACCTTTGGAAGAGCAGGCAGTGCTCTCAACCTCTGAGCTATGTCTCCACTCCAAGGGTTAAATGTTTTATAGACAAAGAAAAACTAATCATCTTCATTATTCTCTTTTCATCTTTCCTGACTCTCATCCTCCTCATTTTCCTTGTAGTCATTTTCTCTTTTTCCAGCCCTTTTGTCGCTGCCTTTGGCCTTCCTTTAGCTCTTTGGATAGCCATGTATTTTCTTTGTTTTCCCTGTATTTATCCGTTTCTGCTAACAAAGCTGTTTGTCCTCTGCAGCAGTGATCATCCACGTCCCCCCAGTTTCTCTGGAATACAGCTGATGGTGGTAGGTCGGAATGATTGCCCTTGATTCTGGGTCGATAGTCAAAGTCAGGCGAGGACAAAGGCGAAGGCACCTCTGTCAGTTACTGTAACTACTGCAGCAAACCAGCTGAGCGGAGCAACTAAGGAAGGAAGACATTGCCTTACCACGGCAGAGGTGTGGAGAGTCAGAACAGCACACACCATGGTGGCCAGGAACCAGAAGAAAGGGACTAGATACAGCTCCAAGGACACACCCCAGGGACCTAACTTCTTCAAGCAGGTCCCCATCTCCCATCTTCCAGTTATGTCATAACACTGTGACTCCATCATTTGGTCAGAACCTTCCTGACTTGTTTCTGGAAATGTCCTCAAGTGATACCCCATAGATACACTACTGATCTCTTGACAGTTGACAGTTGAGATTAAGCATCACAGACTGAAGAGATGGCTTAGCAGTTAAGAGTACTTAGCTGCTTTTCCAGGGTTCAGTTCCCAGCATCCTCAAGGCAACTTATAACTGTCTGTAGCTTCAGTTCTGGGGGTTCAGTGCCTTCTTCTGACCTCTGAGAGCACCAGGCATGCACACCGTGCACAGATATGTGTACAGGTGAAACACCTATACTCCTAAAACTTAGAGAGTAATTTAAACAACAAAATTAACCCTTATAAGCTCCTTTGGGTGGGTCAAGGAGCCTGTAGCTCAGTGGTTCTCAACCTGTGGGTCGCAAATGGCCCTTTCACGGGTTGCCTAAGACCACCTGCATAGCAGGTTTTTACATTGCAACTATAATAGTAGCAAAATTACGACTATGAAGAGCAACGAAAATAATTTTATGGTTGGGGGGTCACCACAACATGAGGGACTGTATTAAAGGGTTGCAGTTTTAGGAAGGTTGAGAACCACCGCTGTAGCTGTGTTTGAGATGAAAACTTGCTTTGTGACCCTGCTGGTGCTTGTCACTTGGCCTGGGCAGTTGTTGGACTCACGTCGCCTTGGCCTTCTGAGTTCTGGCATGAATTTTACTTTTGTTTCCTCTTGAGGAGGAATCTTGCTTCTCATTCCTCTTTCATAATGGGCCTTTCCTTCTTGCCTGTGTCTTCAACTTTTCCACCTACATCTTTTTACACTTAGAGAATTCCAAGAAGCTGAGCAGAGCCCTGGCATCAGGCCCTGTGCTTCCTGCCAAGTCTGCAGAAACGAGGTGGAGGGTGACTCTTTGCCATGGATGGCAGTGGCCATGCCATCTGTCTCTAGCCTCATCTCTCCTGGCCTGTTCGCATTTCACAGACGTGGCAAAGTCCCTTGTGCTTCATAATTTCTGCGTAAGCCTTCCCTCTCCCTACAGTGCTTCATCCAGCAAATATCTCTTGAATGCCTTTCTCCTGATTAATATTCAGGAGGCTTCATCTTAAAAATTTATTTTCTCAGGGAGGCTTCCCTGACTCTAGGCACATATCCAGTGACTTAAAAATATCATCATAGGGGCTGGAGAGATGGCTCAGCAGCTAAGAGCACTGGCTGCTCTCCCAGAGGTCTTCTTCTTGATTTTATTTATTTATTATGTATACAGTGTTTTGCCTCGATGTATGCCTGCAGGCCAGAAGAGGGCACCAGATAGGAGATTAAAAATAGTTTTATTCATTTCTTCTGAGACTTTCATACAACGTACTTTGATCTCACTCTTTCCTCTACCTACATGTAACCAAACATCCTGTGCAGCTGGGCAATCTAGCCTGTTTTCAGAAGCAGGAACATGTAGACACAGCCTCCAGCTTTCCAGAAAGTTCTCTATCTTTGGGCAAGTGGGGCTTACAGGTTAGGGACATTTCTGTGTTATAGATCTCTTAAGCACAGTAACTTAAATTTGAAACCTAACATTAGTCTTTATATTACATTAAATGATTGCCTTGAGTCTGAGGAGACTTCGGACTTTTAAACATTAGGACTGTTGAAGTTAGGCGGAATGCACTGTGCATTATGATATGGCCATGAGCCTGTGGGGTTTGCATGAGAATGGGCTCATATGTTTGAAAACTTGGACCCGATCGGTGGAACTGTTTGGGAAGGAATCGAAGGTGTGGCCTTGTTGGAGGAGGTGTGTCCCTGGGGGTGGGTGGGTTTTGAGTTTTCCAGACTCCTGCCATTCCCATTGGGTTTTCTCTGTCCCCTACTACAAGAGGCAAGCTCTCACCAGGTGGTGGTGGTGCATGCCTTTAATCCCAGCACTCTGGAGGCAGAGGCAGGTGGATCTCTGGTCAGTCTGGTCTACAGAGCAAGTTCTAGGACAGGCTCCAAAGCTACACAGAGAAACCCTGTCTCGAAAAACAAAACAAAAACAACAAAAGAATGCAAGCCTGACAGCTCATGGTTTAAAGGTGGACTTTAAATCCTTTTCATCCAAGTAGAACTGCAACGAAGACCAGGGAACCCCACCTAAATCCCCATTTGGGGTAAACAATCCCAAGATAGGGGTGTAGGAAACGAATCAATTACTATAACTTAAGGACGGCCTGTGCCTGTAGCTCAGAATTAGAGCACAGGCTAGCAGATGCGCGAGCGTACCAAGGGTCTAGTCCCAGCGCTGGGGGAGGGGCAGTGCAGAATCTGCATTCGCAGGACAAAGTGCTGAGAAGCCAAAGCGCACAAGACGAGAACCAAGAGAGAAATGAGAAGCCTGAGTTTGTCATTTAAGACAGCGCCTGGGCCAAAGCTGTCCGGCGGGGAGCAGAGAACAGCCACAGAACGTATGCGCTACAACCCTTATGTTACAACGGCTCTGCAGTAGTTCTGAGCCCAGGGGAGCTGCTCTTTACCTGGTTACTGCGTTTCGGGGACGGGCAGATAGTTTCTTGCTGACTGTGGAGGAGGCATTAAAATTAGTCTCCATTATAACCTATTCTAAGAAGCAGAGTCTACAGGTCCTGGGACCAAAGAATCAGGGAGGACCCTAGCTAATGGGCCAGGTGTCATCTGGGATGCACCTGCTGTGAGCTGGCGAGCGTCAGCGGTTAGTAAACAGAACTCTCCACAGACTTAATGCGGATAGTCTGAGAGTTAGAAGTGTGCTAGGCTTCCCATTGTAAACAATTCCGCTAGGGGCCATGCTGGATGAGCAGCGCACAGGGTCGGCCCTGTCTGGGAACAGTTGGCTTCTGTGAGCCGAGCGGTCGGGTGCTCCCCCAACCCCTAGCCCTGCCTCTGGCATCCTTTCAGGTGCTGATGCTGCGTGGGACGGAGTCTGGCTGCTCAGACACATCTAACTTTATAAATACGCTCACATTTCTGGTTTTGGTGGGCTGGGACTCCAGTCAAGTGAACCGTAGTGTGTCTCCTGGTGGGTGGATATTTTGGGAAGACTATAAAGCCGATGGTGAAGGGCCACCCCTTCCCACAAGGGCTGCCAACTTGTCTGCGCAGTATTGGTTGCTTGGGAGAAAAGCTGATATAATAAGGGCAAAACACAGCCAGACAGCGCCCCCGTGTGGCCTACGCGTCACTTGGAGAAAGCCCTGTGTTTCCGATAGCCGGAGCAGCTCTGGGGCGAAGAGAAGACCTGTGACTTTGGGTCAGTAGCATTATGTAGCACATCAAGAGCCGTTTGCTTTCCCCTGGCAAGGTTGGCAATGGACATTGTTGTATCGTGCTACCCAGGGGTCTTTTTAAGAAAATATTTATTTTTATTTTATGTGCATTGGTGTTTTGTGATGGGTGTCAGGTCCTCTGTCATTGACAGTTATGAGCTAGGAATTAAACCTGGTCCTCTGAAAGAGCAGTCAGTGCTCTTAACCACTGAGCCATCTCTCCAGCCTCACCCTGGGGGTTTTATGTAGCCCTACTCTTTGCTGTGGTTTGAAGGCTCAGGACCTGTAGTCCTGGGAAAGGCCCAAGGTGATGGTCACTTTGTATCATTATATTGATATCTATATAATTATACATATCTATCTATATCTATGTATCACCTATCAATATTTCTCTCTCTCTCTCTATCATCTCTCTACTATCTATCTATCATCTATCTTTCTTTCTATCATCTCTATCTATGTATCTATGTATCTATCTATGTATCTATCTATGTATCTATCTATGTATCTATCTATCTATGTATCTATCTATGTATCTATCTATGTATCTATCTATCTATCTATCTATCTATCTATCTATCTTTCCCTATCTATCTATCATCTATCTATCTATCTATCTATCTATCTATCTATCTATCTATACATCTGTTCATCTATCTATCATCATGCTAGCCTCTGATTTTAATCCATGCCTGTGAATCTGAGAGTTGTTCGGGAGAAGCTAAGGATCCACAGGCGGCAGGAAGAGAAAGCCACTGGGCCTGGTTTGGGCCACGGAACCTCAAAGCTCTCTCCCCATGACACACTTCCTCCAACAAGGCCACACCTCCCAATCCTTTCAAATCGTGCCATTTCCTGATGACCACGTATCAAATCTATGAGCCTATAGGGACCATTCTTATCCAAACCACCACTCTGCTGGTTTCCATAGTGGGGCATAAGCCACAGGAGAGGACTGGTAGTGCACTTGCCCACTCATGTGCTTTGGAAAGACACAGGAGTTGTTCAAAGCAGCCAGTGGGCCGGATTTAGGGCTGTGTGGCTGATAGTCGCCAGTGAGCCCTCCCATTCAGTGTGTGCAAAGAATTCAGAGGAGGCTGTGCTAGCTGACTTTCCGTTGCTATGATGAACCCCCAAAAAAGCACCCCTGTAACGTTTGCGTATCCAGTAGGTGCGATGAATAACCAGACCAGCTCAAGAACAACAGTTATATTTTTTAATAATTTAAAAAGGGGAAACTCAGGCTAACAGAGTGAAAGGTCAGAAATCCGAAATGGTCCGGCAAGCACAGTGTAGAGAGAGCGCATGCACCTTTCTCTCCAGTTTTTCTACTTGGCCTCCAGGCGGCCACACCCTAGCCAGATGTGATTGGCTGAGCTTCCCCATCACACCTATGCAGAGGAAAGGGTTTATTTAGCTTACAGATTACTGTCCCTCATCGAGGGAAACCAGGGCAGGAACTGAAGCAGAGACCACAGAGGAGCCCCGCTTACTGGCTTGCTCCCTATGGCTTGCTGAACCGCTTTTCTTATGGAGCCAGGTGGCACCTGCCTAGGGGTGGCGCTGTGCACAGAAAGCGAACTAGTGCGGTCCACTTTCCAATCCTATACACGCATGGAATGGGGAGAGCTCACGTACTTATGTGGGCACACGGTATACACATATGCACACACACTCAATTTAAAAAGAGAAAACACAAAACACTGTTCTGAGAAATTCTGGGGGTGGGAATGCTTTAGTATTTAGCTTCCTTGCTAGCTGCACATCCCTCTGAGTGCAGACTCAATGGCTTCCAGCAGCACTGTTTTCTGGCTTGGGTCTGGCAGGTTGTGGTGCAGAGATCAGCTGTTACAGGGGGATCTGGGTTGAGATCAGGTCTGGGCCTTGGATTTAATACCAAAGTGTGCTCTTTTCTGTGCCATGTTCTTTCCTGTATTCATAGGGGCACAAAAACTCTGACAATGGTATATAAACACATTTTCAGTTCTTCCTGGTACCACATCTACTAATATTCTCCTGGCCAAAACAAGTCACATGACCAAAGCTCAACCTTCACCTAATGCAGAAAATACACTGTGTCCACTGCAGGGCTGGGAAGCTCATACAACAGAGGGAGGAGGTAACGGATTAGGAATAATAATTTGTTCTGTCCCTGAAGAGACACGGTGGGCTTGGGCTATGATCTTCTTGCCCCAGACTCTGGGGATTATGGAGGTGTACCAACACATCCAGCAAGATCTGGTTTCTTTTCTTTCTTTCTTTCTTTCTTTCTTTTTCTTTTTTTTTTCTTTCTTTTTTTTTTTTTTGAGACAGGGTTTCTCTTTTGGTGCCTGTTCTGGAACTAGCTCTTGTAGACCAGGCTGGCTTCAAACTCATAGAGATCCGCCTGCCTCTGCCTCCCAAGTGCTGGCATTAAAGGCATTTGCCACCACCGCCTGGCCAAGATCTGGTTTCTTAAAGTGCTTTGTAAACTGTTGAAGGATGATCCTGGAGGTTAAGTGGGAAAAGTCATTCATTCTCACTTCACAAGGTCTCTGACAGACAAGGTCACTTCACCAAAGTGAAGTTTGTAAGACTGTACATATTTACAAAAGAGATTCTGGGAACCTGCTTAGCATTTTTCTTTTTAAAAATACTTGTTTATTTTTATTTTAAGTGTATGAGTGCTTTATACACATGCACGGGGGTGCATGTGTGTGAGCCTATTGCTCCATTCCTGGTTCTCGCAGAGGCCAGAAGAGACGGTCTGACCTTCTGGAACTGGAGTTACAAATGGTTGTGAGCTGCCATGTGGGTGCTGGGACCCCAAACCAGGTCCCCATCAAGGGTGGTGACAGCACACACCTTTAATCCCACACTTGGGAGGCAGAGGTAGGTGGATCTCTGAGTCTGAGCCAGCTTGGTCTACAAAGGGATTTCCAGACAGACAGGGCTACAGAGAGAAGCCCTATCTTGAAAAACCAAAACCAAAAACCAAAACCAAAAAAACCCAACCAGACACCCAATCCTCTTAACCACTGAGCCATCTTTCCAGTGTGTGTTTTGCATTTTAAATTGATCTTTCCATCAGTTTCTAGAAGATGGTGGCAAGACCAAGAAGAGAGCTGCAGAGAGGAGAGGACGAACCTTGGATAGAATTAGCGTGTGTCTTATGGTTTCTATTGCTGTAAAGAGACACCATAACTGTGGCATCTCTTATAAAGGAAAATATTTAATTGGGTCTGGCTTTCAGTTTCAGAGGTTTAGTCCATTGTCATCATGGTGAGACAAAGTAGCAGCATGCAGGCAGATGTCCTGTGACAAAGGATATACATTACCCTTCCGAAAGGGAGGGAACGGAGCAGAGAGAGGAAGTACTGGACCAAAGCAAGACCGATAACCAGCTGGGCAAACTCCAAACTGCATCTCCGTGTCTGATGTCAACACGCTCCTCAATTCTCCAGCTCCTTTCAGCTTTGTTGACTGCAACAAGCTTCTTTCTCTTGGACTGGTTTCACTCCATGTTAGCAACTTTCTTGTCAGGTATCCCATGGCTCTGGCATATCTTGGAAAGGTTTCCAAGGTGGTTCAGGCTTCCCCTTAACAATGGCCTCTCTAGACCTCCATTCAGGGGCATCCCTGACACATACCTGGTCTCAGCAATTTTCCTCAGTTGTGGAGGGAATTTCTTCTATCCTTAACTCTAAAGCCGGAACCACGTGGCTGTCAAGTTCTGCTGCTTACTGGGGCAGGAACATACTGTTCAATTACATCTTTACCAGCTTCCTGTTTTCAATGGTTTCCTTCACAGCCCAAGCTTGGCTGTCCTTGAAATCTCTCTGTTGACCAGGTTGGCCTTGAACTCACAGAGTTCCAACTGCCTCTGCCTCCCGAGTGCTGGGATTAAAGGTGTGCGCCACCTCTGTCCAGCTCGCAGTGACAGTTTTAAGCGTTTGACTTGAGACAGGAGAACCTAAGTAATTTTTATTTTGGAGGCAGAGAGGGGAAAATACAGAGCTTCTAAGAACCTGAGGAACTGGCCCATCTTATGGGAGCCATGTTTAAAGACAGTTTCACAGTTTACAAATGGTCAAGTATTTGGTCAAATGCTTGCCTTTGCAGTGTTATTTAGTAAGGGCTCCCTAGGGGCCGAGAAAGAAAGTCTAGATCAGGGCTGGGATCTTTAAGATGCTCAGATAACAGCAGTCAGTTTGTGGGAGAGTTCAAGGCAGAGAGAGTATGCCTAACAGGACATGTCATGGGGGTGTTGTTGTGTTGCCTGGGATGCATGCATCACATTGTCATCCCTCCCCAGTTTTCACACCAGGAGAGCAGTTTTAAACTTGCCTAGACACTGCTCACATCACATGGGGCCAGGTCCTGGCTGGACCCATCCTGGCAGAGCCACTGCTGGTTCCATCTTCCCCAGCAGACAATGCTTTAGGATCTTTCTCAGTCATCTTGGCATGGAGGATGACATCACCAATATCGTCATCCAAGGGTTCTGAAAGGGAGAATCGATGAGAGAGGGGAGGGAGATATCTCTTTTCTTGCTTTTGATAAAGGTCATTGTTTTGGGAGACTTTAATTGTCTTTTTTTTTTCTTTATGAGGCAGGGTTTCTATGTGTAGCCTTGGCCGTCCTGGAATTCACTCCATAGGCCAGGTTGGCCTCGAACTCACTCACAGAGATCCACCTGCCTTTGCTTCCTGAGTTCTGGGATTAAAGGCATGTGCTATCACTCCTGGCTTTCTTGAGGAAACGAAACCCTAAGTTTTAGAAGTCCTTCATAGCTCTGAAATCCCTTTCTGGATTTGCCTTTCAGGGTTATCTGAGAACTAACGCAGAACCTGACGAGCTAGTGATGGCCTGTTTTCAGAACAGGGTTCAGCGCCTTGAGTGCAGCTGGCGAGTGTGTGGAACAGCGAGACAGGTGTGGCTGAGCTGCGAGCAGGGTGAGTATCTCGACAGATGAGAATTCATGAATGGAGACGAGGTCACAGACTCTGGGGTGGGGTGGGCTAGGGCTTGGTCAGTGGCCAGTGTCTCTCTTCTCCATTTAGGGAAAGATATCTGTGGGATCCTGCTATAGTGTGAGAACTCTTTGGGGCCGTTGGTTGCCCACGCTCAGCTCAAGCTTGGAGGAGTGTCAGGTGTTAGGGGGCAGCACCTTTAGTGTTCCCATTGTCTGCTCTGGCTGCTCCCAGCCCTTGGAGGGGACAGAGGTTTCACTGCTGCAGAGCACAATGTAGGCGTTTCCTGAGGCATGACTAAGTCCTGTTCTGCTGATGTTATGAAACAGAGAGCCAATGACAAGGGACAGGGAGGTGAGGATCGTGAGCATGAAGGTGAAAGACCCCCCCCCCCCCGCCCAGCTTGTTAAACAACTTAGCACCGGTAACGCCATTTTACAAGGCTTGTACTGAATATTCAGGGTTTGAACAAAGGGCAGTTTAGAAGCTGCCAAAACGAGATAGAGACACCTGTGGCTGGGCCGGGGGAGGAACGAGGAATACCGAGAATATGGCTGGGTGTCGTCTGCCCCAGGCGGGGAGAAGACACTCTGTCTGCCCTAGATAAGAGCCAAGGCAGCCCATATCTGAATTCTCGGGGACTAGGGACCTTGTCCCGACCTGAACTCGGCCACATTCAAACTGACCAATGAAAACCCTGTAACTATGCTTCTCGCTTCTGTACCGCGCTTTTTGCTCCCCAAAACATATATAAACCCATTACCCCGACCTGGAGGTGCACAAGTCCTCTGAGAGACTTTGTCGCCCCAGGTACCTGTGTATCTGAATAAACCTCTTGCTGTTTGCATCCGTACAAGTGGTCTCGCTGTTCCTTGGGAAGGGTCTCCCCAGAGGAAAGACACTCTTGGAGGGTCTTTTATTTGGGGGCTCGTCCCGGATTTGGAGGCCCCCACCCAGGGACCACCGACCCACCACCGGGAGGTAAGCTGGCCAGTGCCCTGTCTGTGTCTGTGTCTATGTCTGTCTGAGTCTTATGTCGTTCTGTCATTCAGTAAGATTCGATAGGGTCTATCAGTATCTGGCAGGCCAGGGAAGGAGCTGACGAGCTCAGACTTCCCCCCCGCAGCCCTAGAAGACGTTCTAAGGGTGTCTGGAGCCTTTGGGGCTCAATCCGTAACTGGAGGACACTCCAGTATCCATAGGGGCTAAGAGTGACCAGGTCACTCCTCTAGTTCCCAGGAGGCCTCCATCTGAATCCGTAATGCTGCGCAGCTTCTGATTTTGAGTTTGGTTTTGGTTGTTTTGTTTCTTTGTTTTTATGTCCTTTGTTTTTGGTATATCTGTTTGTACTCGAGTCTAAATCTGGTACCATGGGACAATCGTTAACAACACCTTTAAGTCTCACTTTAGATCACTGGCCTGATGTCCGGGACCGAGCAAACAATCAATCGGTCGAAGTGCGAAAGAAAAAAATGGGTGACTGTCTGTTCGTCTGAATGGCCCACATTCATAGCCGCGGGACGGCACTTTTAACCTTGATATCATTTCCTAGGTGAAGGAGCAGATGTTCAACATAGAATCCCCAACCCCCTCACCTATGGCTGGCCGACTGAGGGGCACACGCGGGCCACTGCCTGATTCCACCTCCCACGCCCTTCCCCTCCGAGAGGGTCCGAATGACCAGCAACAGCACTGGCCATTCTCAGCTTCTGATCTTTACAACTGGAAGCAACTAACTTGATAGAATCTATCCTAGTTACACACCAGCCCACCTGGGACAACTGCCAGCAGCTCTTGCAGGCTCTGTTGACCTTGGAGGAAAAACAAAGAGTCTTTTTGGAGGCGCGGAAGAATGTCCTGGGCCACAATGGACGCCCGACCCAGCTGCCGAACGAGATTGATGCGGCTTTTCCCTTGACCTGCCCTAATTGGGACTTTACCATGGATGCAGGTAGGGGACACCTATGTCTTTACTGCCAGTTGCTCATAGCGGGTCTCCAAGGGGCAGCACACCACCCCACTAATTTCGCTCAGGTAAAGCAAGTGATACAAGGGAAACTCTGGAGAAAAAGGAAGAGAGATTATGGCAGAGAATAAAAAAGAATCAGGAGAAAAAAGAGATGAAAAGAATAAAGAATTAAGCAGACTGCTGGCCACTATAGTTCAAGGACAAGATAAACAGGGAGGTAGGCTGGGAGAACGGAAGGGGGCCAAAATGGATATTGACCAATGTGCCTACTGCAAGGAACGAGGCTGCTGGATCAGGGCATTCTCACTCCCTGCCGATTGCCATGGAACCCCCCCCCCCCCCTCCTGCCAAAAAAAAAAAAAAAAGCCGGGGACTAGGGACTATTGGCCAATGCAGGATCTGAGAGAGGTTAACAAAAGGATGGAGGACATACACCCCATGGTCCCCAACCCTTACAATCTATTTGAGTACTCTGCCACCATCCCACGTTTGGTACACCGTATTGGATTTAAAGGATGATTTCTTCTGCTTGCGGTTACATCCTGAGAGCCAGTCCCTTTTTGCCTTTGAATGGAAGGACCCAGATCTTGGACTTTTGGGTCAATTGACCTGGACCAGGCTCCCCCAGGGATTTAAGAATAGCCTGACCCTCTTTGATGAGGCCTTACACTGGGACTTGGCAGACTTTCGGGTTCAGTACCCTGCCCTGATATTGCTCCAATATGTTGATGACCTCCTTCTGGCGGCCGCCTCGGCAAAAGAATGTCAGGAGGGCACAAAAGCCCTCCTACAGACATTGGGACAATTAGGATATCGGGCATCAGCCAAAAAGTCTCAGATATGTCAGAAACAAGTCATTTACCTAGGTTATCAATTGAGAGATGGTCAGAGATGGCTGACCGAGGCGCGCAAACAGACTATTACTAACATCCCTGCCCCCCAGAACCCCCACCAGCTGCGGGAGTTTCTGGGAACAGTGGGGTTCTGCCGCCTCTGGATCCCAGGGTTTGCAGAGATAGCTACACCCCTGTACCCCTTAACCAAGCAGGGGGCAATGTTCAGATGGGAAAAGAAATAGCAAAAGGCTTTTGAGGACAATATCAAAAAGGCTTTACTAACCTCACCCACATTGGGCCTTCTAGACGTTACCAAGTCCTTTGAACTGTTTATAGATGAAAAGCGGGGATATGCCAAGGGGGTCCTGACCCAGAGACTGGGCCCCTGGAGGCGTCCTGTGGCCTATCTGTCCAAGAAACTCGACCCAGTAGCTTCTGGATGGCCACCCTGTCTACGGATGGTAGCAGCTATTGCAGTCCTTACCAAGGACACAGGTAAATTGACTCTAGGCCAGCCATTGACCTTCCTGGCACCCCATGCAATGGAGGCCTTGGTCAAACAGCCTCTAGACCATTGGCTTTCCAATGCCCACATGACTCATTACCAAGCCATGCTCCTGGATGCGGACCGGGTGCAATTTGGACCTGTGGTCACTCTCAACCCCGCAACCTTGCTCCCCTTGCTGGAGGAGGCAGAGCAGCATGATTGCCTCCAGATCCTTGCGGAAATGCACGGGACCAGACCGGACCTGACGGATCACCCTCTTCAGGACGTTGACTACACCTGGCACACCGATGGTAGCAGCTTCCTGGAAAACGGGGAACAGAGAGCGGGGGCAACGGTAACCACGGAAACTGAGGTAATTTGGGCTGAGGCCCTACCAGCAAGTGCCTCATCCCAAAGAGCAGAACTCATCACATTGACCCAGACACTCCAGATGCTCCAGATGGCAGAAGGTAAGAAACTTAATGTCTATATGGACAGTCGATACGCCTTTGCCACTGCCCATATACATGGGGAAATTTACTGAAGGCGAGGGCTCCTGACCTCAGAGAAAAAAATTAAAAATAAGACTAAAATCTTGACACTACTCAAAGCCCTATTTCTGCCCCAAAAACCTGGCCACCAAAAGGGTCACAGCCCAGAGGCAAAAGAAAATCGATTGGCGGATGCTGCTGCCAAAGAGGCTGCCCTAAAAACAATCAGCACCTCCTGAGCCTTCACTCTGACCGATTCAGAAAATACAAGGCTGTTCTGATGTCCACTGCCCTAAAGTCAAGAGGACACCAATCTCCTAAAGAAAATGGGGGCCACCTATGACCCCAAAGAGTAACATTGGGTCTTCAAGGAAAAGACTGTTATGCCAATGAGAAACCTTACTGGAACGACAGGAAACTGGCCCCAACCTCCTAAACAGAGATGGGGCCCTACAAAAGGTAACTGATAAAAATAAAGCCTGTGCTCAAGTAAATGCAGGTAAGACTAAGACCTGGACAATATGGATACAAATACCTATTGGTATTCATGGACACCTTTTCAGGATGGGTGGAAGCCTTTCCCACCAAACACGAGACTGCTAAGGTTGTAACTAAAAAGCTCTTGAAAGAAATCTTTCCCAGGTATGGCATGCCCCAGGTATTGGGCACTGATAATGGACCTGCTTTCATCTCCCAGGTAAGTCAGTTGGTGGCCAAGCTATTGGGGATTGATTGGAAATTACATTGTGCATACCGACCCCAAAGTTCAGGGCAGGTATAACGGATAAATAGAACCATCAAGGAGACTTTGACCAAATTAATGCTTGCAACTGGCTCTAGAGACTGGGTGCTCCTCCTTCCCCCAGTCCTCTACTGGGCCCGGAACACGCCGGGCCCTCATGGACTCACCCCATTTGAGATACTATATGGGACACCTCCACCATTCATTAATTTCTTTGACTCTAATATTGCTGATTTTGCTAACAGCCCTTCTCTGGAAGCTCATTTACAGGCACTGCAGATTGTCAAGAGAGGTCTGGAGGCCATTAGCTGCAGCCTATTGGGAACAACTGGACAAACTGGTGGTACCACATCCCTTCCAGATAGGAGACACTGTCTGGGTCCACAGACATCAGACCAAAAACCTAAAACCCCGCTGAAAGGGACCATACACCGTACTGCTGACCACCCCCACGGCGCTGAAAGTTGACGGCATCGCCGCCTGGGTCCATGCCTCCCACATCAAGGCAGCCCATCACCCTGAGGAGAAGGAGCCAACTGCGACCCCACCATGGAGAATCCAGCGTATCCAAAACCCGTTAAAATTAAGACTCACCTGTGGGGCCCCTTGATTACTCTCTGGGCCCTGCTAAGACTGGTAGGGACAACCCTAGAGGGGAGCCCACACCAGACATACTCCTTAAAATGGCAAGTCCTGTCCCCAAGTGGAGAGATTGTTTGGGAAATTCAGGACAACCATGCACTTAACACTTGGTGGCCTACTCTCACACCCGATTTTTGCCAGTTAGCTGCAGGATCAAATGACTGGGACCTAGAGATTCCCGAATCCACTTAAAACAATTGAATGGAAGATTCCATTCAAAGTCATAAGAGAAATGGGGGAATGAAAGACCCCCCCCCCCCCCCGCCCAGCTTGTTAAACAACTTAGCACCGGTAACGCCATTTTACAAGGCTTGTACTGAATATTCAGGGTTTGAACAAAGGGCAGTTTAGAAGCTGCCAAAACGAGATAGAGACACCTGTGGCTGGGCCGGGGGAGGAACGAGGAATACCGAGAATATGGCTGGGTGTCGTCTGCCCCAGGCGGGGAGAAGACACTCTGTCTGCCCTAGATAAGAGCCAAGGCAGCCCATATCTGAATTCTCGGGGACTAGGGACCTTGTCCCGACCTGAACTCGGCCACATTCAAACTGACCAATGAAAACCCTGTAACTATGCTTCTCGCTTCTGTACCGCGCTTTTTGCTCCCCAAAACATATATAAACCCATTACCCCGACCTGGAGGTGCACAAGTCCTCTGAGAGACTTTGTCGCCCCAGGTACCTGTGTATCTGAATAAACCTCTTGCTGTTTGCATCCGTACAAGTGGTCTCGCTGTTCCTTGGGAAGGGTCTCCCCAGAGGAAAGACACTCTTGGAGGGTCTTTCAAAGGGAGCCGATGACAAGGGTGCTGGAAGAGATGAGATTCTCGGTCATTCCTCTCACTGCTTAGAAGACATGAAACATTTCCGGCTCTCTTGAGCATCCTTCTTCATTCTCACCAAATTCAGATGGGAAAGAAATCGGTGTGTGGGGCTGAAGAGATGGCTAAGTGGTTAAGAGCATTGCCTGCTCTTCCAAAGGTCTCGAGTTCAATTCTCAGCAACCACATGGTGGCTCACAACCATCTGTAATGAGGTCTCGTGCCCTCATCTGGCCTTCAAGTATACACGCAGACAGAATATTGTATACATAATAAATAAATATTAAAAAAAAGAGCACAGACTGTTCTTCCAGAAGACCTGGGTTCAATTCCCAGCAACTACATGGCAGCTTTACAATTGTCTGTAACTTCGGTTTTCAGGGACCAACACCCTCACACAGACATACATGCAAGCAAAACACCAATTCATATAAAATAAATAAATAATTAAAAAAAGAAGTCTGGTATGTGTGGAGGGGAATCACATGAAATGCATCGTGCATAGGACAGTCTCTGGTAGAGAAAGAGGAAAGCCAGTGGGGACTTAGAGGTCAGAAGGGGCAATCGGGAGCATGGGAGGAGCTCTGAATTACCAGAGAGCCTTGGGTGGGAGTGGCAGTCCTGAGAGAGAGAGAGTGTTGGGACGGGGTGTCTCTCACAGAGAGGGATTTATACTCCCATCCAGCCAGACTCTAGCCATGGAAGCCATCCATGCCCTAGACCTCCAGTTCTTGGGCTCGTTCATGTTTTATTAAGTCTTTGGCCTTGTAAGTTGCAAGGAAGCAGCTGAAGAAGACGGCCAGAATGGACTCCATTTCTGCAGCTAGTGGAACCCAAGACTGGCACACCCAGGATGCTGTAAACCCTCCAGGCACAAGGGTGTCTCAGAGTGGACTACAACATTGGCAGCGATGCCAGGAAGAACTTGCTTGCTCCAGGCCAATGACCCAAACTGGTCCAATCAGTGTGAACTTCAGGGAAGGAGGTGAAACCAAGAACGGTACCAAGAATGAAGCCTTTGGGGAGAAGGGGTAGGTGGCTCTGGGTCTGGGAAAAATGCAAAGAGAAGGGAAATGTCGAGCAGGAAGTTGGTAGGAGAAAAAAGTGTGATTTCTAAGACTTATGCTCTCATTGCATTGTACTCAAAGGGGCTGTCCCTGTGTGGTCTGCTGAGCTTTGGCTCAGGTTTTCCTACTCAGTCTAGTGGAGGAATCATGATGGGTAATTGAGTTTGGAGGGACGGAGGCACTTGCAATCACTTAAGTGTAGATTGAACCAGGATTTGCTGGAACATAGGTTCCTGGTGTCTCCATGTGTAAAAGAAGTCAGCATTCTGCCCAGTGGAATGTGGAGGTGCTGCCCAGTGGAATGTGGAGGGCTTCCTGGCACACTCTAGGCTCTGGGGGAAGATCTACAAGAATATAGATGGATAGATAGGTGAGTAAAAATGTCACTGGAACAATTCCCAGCTATGCCTGACACCTTTCATATCTGTGCTCATCCACCATCCAACATTTTGTACTTGCTGAGCGGAGGTGGCACAGGGTTGTAATCCCACCACCCAGAAAGCAGAGGCTACATGGCATCTCCTACTCTGCCTTCTTTATCCCAGCATTCAGCTTAATTTTCTCTGCCTAGCTCTGCTTTGCCCTATCACCGGCCAAGGCAGATTCTTTATTCATTAACCAATAAAAGCAACACACATACAGAAGGACCTCCCACACCATTTCCTCCTTTCTGTTTAAATAAAAAGGGAGGTTTTAACTTTAACATAGTAAAATTACATATAACAAAACAGGTATCAAGCAAGAATTATAGTTACAACATTTACTCCAGGGAGACAGCATCAAAAAAGATGATATTTACAATAAAACAAAGCAATTAATTGCAAGGTTTTGATTCATATAGTTATGGAATCTGAGGAGTTTATATCCAGGCCTCTTTCCTGTCTCTCAAAAGGAAGAAAAATGTGCTACTTGAATCTCAGATATACATTATTTAAATTCAGTAGAAACTAAGACACATATAAAACTAGATTACTAAAAGATTGTTTTAGTTCAGGGAGAAGTTTTTTTTTTTTTTAAGACAGGGTGGGGTGATTTGAAAGAAAATGGCCCCCAAAGAGAGTGACACTATTAGGACGTATGGCCTTGTTGGAGGAAGTGTGTCATGGTGGGGGTGGGCTTTGAGGTCTCCTTTGCTCAAGCTTTACCCAATGAGACAGACTACTTCCTGTTCTTGTGGGTCAAGATGTAGGACTCTTAGTTTCTTCTCTAGCACCATGTTTGCCTGCATGCCACCATGTCACACCACAATGATAGTGGATTAAGCCTATGAAAAGGTAAGACACCCCAATTAAGTGGGTTCCTTCCTAAGAGTTGCTGTGGTCTCTTCATAGCAAAAGAAACTCTAAGACACAGGGCTTCTCTGTGTAGCCGTGGCTGTGCTAAGACTCACTCCGTGGACTAGGCTGGCCTTGAGCTCAGAGGTCCCACCCCCCATCTCTGCCTCCCACGTGCTGGGATTAAAGGTGTGCACCACCACTGCCCAGGCTAAAATGTTTGCTGGGATTAAAGGCATGTGCTACCACCTCCCGGGCTAAAATGTTTGCTTTTTTATAAGTGATGTTTGCAAAGGATGCTCAATCGTGACACAAGGACATGTGCTCAACCATGTTCATAGCAGCTTTGTTTGTCATAGCCAGTACCTGGAAACAACCTAAATGCCCCTTGATCAATGAATGGATTAGAAAAATGTGGTACATTTACACAATGGAGTACTACACAGCAGAAAAAAATAATGACAGCTTGAATTTTGCAGGAAAATGGATGGAGCTAGGGACTGGAGAGATGGCTCAGAGGTTAAGAGCATTGCCTGCTCTTCCAAAGGTCCTGAGTTCAATTCCCGGTAACCACATGGGGGCTCAGAACCATCTGTAATGGAGTCTGGTGCCCTCTTCTGGCCTGCAAGCATACACACAGAATATTGTATAAATAAAGAAAAAAAGAAATATTTAAAAAAAAAATGGATGGAGCTAGAAAACATTATTTTGAGTGAGGTAACCCAGACACAGAAAGACAATGTCACATGTACTCACTCGTAGGTGGTTTTTAAACATAAAGCAAAGAAAGCCAGCCTATAAACCATAATCCCAGAGAACTTAGACAACAACACGGACACTAAGAGAGACTTACATAGACTAATCTACGTGGGAAGTAGAAAGTAGAAAAAGACTAGATCTCTTGAGTAAATTGGGAGCATGGGGACCTTGGGGAAGGGTTAAAGGAGGGAGGGGAGAGGCAGGGAGGGGAGCAGAGAAAAATGTAGAGCTCAATAAATATCAATAAAAAAATTGAAAAAAAGTGATCTTTGCAATGAACTTTGGCTTCACATAAGACAGAACTTTCAACAACTTCTGAAATGAGCCCAAACTCCTTCCATTGTGTACTGCATACTTATGGAAAATTGATGATTATAAGATCAAAATATTGACCAGCTCTGAAGAATTGACAATGCTGGATGCCCTGAAGTATTAACTGTTTAGTTGGGATTTATTTATTTATTTATTGTGCACTGGTATTTTGCCTGCATGTCTGTCTGTCTGTCTGTGTGAGGATGTCAGATCCCCTGGAACTGGGGTTACAGACAGTTGTGAGCTGCACATGGGTGCTGGGAATTGAACCAGGATCCTCTGGAAGAATAGTCAGTGCTCTTAACCTCTGGGCCATCTCTTTAGCCCCGGGATTTAATTCTTATGTGTGTGGTTTATGTGTTTGCATGTGTGTGTTCAGGTGTATGTACTCACACATGTGTGTGTTATGTGTGTGCGAATGTATGTGTTGTGTGTTGTGTCTGTGAATATATATGTTATGTGTGTAAGTGATATGTGTATGAGAGTGTATGGTATGTGTATTATATACATGCCAGTGTGTATGGTGTGTGTGTGTCTGTGTGGTGTATGTAGTATGTGGTGTGTATGGTGTGTGTGTGTATACGTGGTTTGTAGTGTGTGTGATGTGTGAGTGTGTGTTTACCATAGTGAATCTGTGGAGGTCAAAGAAGAACCTGTGAGAACAGATTTTCTCCTTCCACAGCATGGGTTCTGAGGCTCAAACTCAGGGCTCCAGCCTTGGAGGAGGTGACTTTAACCACCTGAGCCTTCTTGCTGGCTCCTTTCTTTTTTACTTGACTGATGGAGGTGGGTCTTGTATCTTAACTGTTGCTTTCATTGGTTAACTAATAAAGATAACTGCTTGGCCTGATAGGACAGAAAATTATGTAGGCGGAGTAAACAGAACAGAATGCTGGGAGAAAGAAGCCGAGTCAGGCAGTCGCCATGATTCTCCCACTCCAGACAGACACAGGTTAGAATCTTTCCTGGTAAGCCAGCTCGTGGTGCTACACAGAATATTAGAAATGGGTTAGATCAATATGTAAGAGCTAGCCAATAAGAGGTTAAAACTAATGGGCCAAGCAGTGTTTAAAAGAATACAGTTTCTGTGTAATTATTTCGGGGCATAAGCTAGCCATGCGGGCGGCCGGGTGCCAGGGATGCAGCCCCGCCGCTCCTATTACAACACTTGGCCATGGACAACAACACTATAAAAAGATCTGTTGTTGGTTGTTTTTACTCTTTGGCTCTTTTGGGGGGCCCAGCCCCCAGCCCCAAAATAAATCCGCACAGAGTATTACTACTTATAAAAGCCCAGCCTTAGCTTGGCCTGTTTCTTGCCAGCTTTCTTTAACTTAAATTATCCCTACTACCTTTTGCTTCTGGTCTTTCTCCTTTCTTACCTCCCTATTTCTTACTTCTCTTACTCCGTGGCTGGCTGGGTGGCTGGCCCCTGACGTCTTCTTCCTTTTGTTCTCTCTTGCTCCTTCTTCTCCCTGATTTATCCTCCTATTTATTCTCTCTACCTGCTAGCCCCATCTATCCTTTCTCCTGCCTCACTATTGGCTGTTCAGCTCTATTAGACCATCAGGTGTTTTAGACAGGCAAAGTAACACAGCTTCACAGAGCTAAACAAATGAACATAGACAAAAGCAACCCATCTTTACATCATTAAACAAGTGTTCCACAGCATAAACAGAAGTCACACACTTTAAAATAATATTCTACCGCAATGAACAGGGGCTTGGAAGCTCAAAGCTGTCCTTTGAGTCCTGGACTCACTTCTTAAACACATTCGCCTACATGAGCCTCATCTCCTTCAGCTATGGTATCTGCTGCGGTGTCGCGGAGACCTCTGTACAGGCATCTTGTGCTGTTGACTGGGGGTGGGGTGGAGTGGAGGGTGACTACTGGGTAGCTGTTGTTCATAGTGTTCTTATTTTTTATCCTCTATCTACTTTCACTGGTTAAATTGGTTCAGAATACCTTTTCAAATTTTATTTTTTGAGAGTTTCATATAGGAACACAATGTATTTTGATGCTATCTACCTCCCACCCTGCCCTCCCACTCCCTTGTATTTCACCCAACTTCATGTCCCGTACTTAAAAACGTTTTTATTACTGCCTGAGTCCAGTTGGTGCTGCTGAATGCCCATGGAGAAGGATGGCCCATGAGCATGGGCAGCTTACCAACAGCCACATTGCGGAGCCAAAAGGCCTTTCTCACTAGCGGCGGTGGCTCTTCATCTAAGGTGGGGCTCTTGGAACCCCTACCTGACCCCTGTGGGAATTTCTACTTGACCTTGTTGGTCTTATACGGGTAACTACAGCTGCAGGGCCCTCAGAGACCAGAAAAGGGCATTGGACCTCCTGGAACTGGAGTTATAAGCCACCAGATGTGGTTGTTAGGAATCAACCCCGGTCCTTGGCAAGAGCAGTAAGTGTTTTCACACTCCAAGCCATTTCACTAGGCTGTTAAAGTCCTTCCTTCCTTCCTTCCTTCCTTCCTTCTTTCCTTCCTTCCTTCCTTCCTCCCTTTCTTCCTCCATTCCTTCCTTCTCCTTCCTATATTTATCTGTCGTTTTAAAAAGACTTTATTTTATGTGTATGGATGTTTCATCTGAATTTGTCTCTGTACCATGTGCATGCAGTGCCGGAGGAGGCCAGAAGAGGGCAGTGGATGCCCTGGAACTGGAGTTAACTATTAGCGTCTTGCGGGTGCTGGGAACTAAAGCCAGGTCTTCCAGAAGAGCAAACAATTCCCTTAACTGCTGAGCCATCTCTCCAATCACCTGTTTGTTTTTAAAGTCAAAGTCTTTCTGTAGAGCCCTGGTTGGCCAAGTTTTCTGACTTTGGACCTGTGATACGCCTGCTTCTCAAGAGCTGGGCTTACAGGCCTGTACCACCACACCTGCCCCAGCCACTTTCTGAAGTTTGCTCGGCCCACCCCATGCTGAAAATTCAATTTAAACCCCGTGCATATCAGGCAAGTGATAGCTACCGAGCTACATACTGGTTTAGAAGGAGGGCTCATTGTCATGTACTTCACATACGTGGGATCACAGAGATTACTTAGATCCTCTTCTTCCCTCCCTCTTTTCCTCCTCTTCCCTCCTTCCAGCTCTCTCTCTTTCCCCTCTCTCTTCTCCTTCCTTCCTTCCTTCCTTCCTTCCTTCCTTCCTTCCCTCTTTCCTTTTTTGTTCCAGCATCTCTTTGGCAGTTTTGTGGTGGCCTTTTCTGTCTCCCTAGAGTCTGGTACCGTGCCGTACATTGGCGGTTTAGGAATGTGGTGAAGATGAGACGGGGACTCCTTCAGAGCTAGTCGAGGACCCAGAAGTGTGGCAGGTCGGTTCCTGGTGGAGAGATCCTGAAGCCGTCGTCCTCTGTGCCTCCCTCCACCTGTTCCTGTCACAGTGTCACCCAGCAGTTTTTTAAATGACCTCACTCTCAACTTCTCTCTGCTGGCTTGGTCCCGGAGCCTGTCCTTGCCGCAGGTGCATCGCTTTCGTGTCTGTTAACCGGAGGGGCTGAGCTCAGGCAGAGTCACGTTTACTTGCTTAAACTTAGAACCCAGCAGGCCGAAGCTCAACACTATCCGTGGTGCTCACTAAATCTCTCTTCCCCTGTGGCCCTGTGAAGACTTTTATCTTTCTTTCGAGCCATTTTGTGTGTCTTTTGGCTTTTTTCCCCCGTCATGGCTATTTCAGGAACTCAGAATGCAGGGTGAGCAGAAGGCCTTGTGTGATGGAGGAAGGTCATTGGCTAATAAAGGCACTGCCCTGGCCCATTTTATTGGTTAGAGGATAGGTGGGAGGAGTAGGCAGAACAGGACGCTGGGAGGAAGAGGAAGTGAGCTCAGTTTCGACAGCTTTCCTCTCAGGAGCAGAAGCCTGAGAGAGACGCCATGCCCCGCTCCCGGCATGAAGCTCCGACCCAGGATGGACTAGGCTAGAATCTTCCCGGTAAGACCGGTTCTCACAGATTATTAGAGATGGGTTGATCGGGATGTGAGAATTAGCCAGTAAGGGCTAGGGCTAAAGGGCCAAGCAGTGATTAAATGAATACAGTTTGTGTGTTGTTATTTCGGGGCATAAGCTAGCCGAGCAGGCGGCCGGGGTGCTGGGAACGCAGCCCCGCCACTCTTATTACTTCATATGGCGCCCACGTGGACAACTGCTTCCACATAAAGCCTGAGACAGCTTGGGAAGTAATTCTAGAACAAAATGAAAGCATTGTGCCTGGTTTCTTGGTAGCAGCAATTTCTCGGTTCTACTCTGCTTGCTAGAGGCAAGCAAGGGCCTCATCTAAGAGAGGCTTCCTGACTCAGCTTTAGCTGCAAAGCCTGCAGCTCATTAAGAGGTCCTGCCACGAAACACTTAAATGGTGTTGACAAAAAGCTGAACGCATGCTTTTCGATTTTCAGCCGTAGCAGGAAAAAAGCTGCGCCGTTTAAAAATGCCAGCTTTCTGGGCTGTCCTGCCAGGGCAAACTCTGACTCTTTTACGCAGGCGGTTCATGCGGTTTGCAAGCACAGGCTGCTGAAGCTCGCTTGCTGGCAGGGACCTTGAAATGCCATAGAGTTGTCACAGTAAACATGGCTACAGCCAGTACCTCAGCCAGGAGGCTGGAAAGCTAAGGAATGGGCTGGATCCAGCCGGCAAAGCCACGCCTTTAATCCTACCCATATTGCTTGGTAAATTAAAGACTCGTGTGGTCAGAAAAAGAGAGATATACAGTAAAGAGAGATTCAAAGACAAAGAAAATTTCTAAATGGTTTACTGTGTGTTAAAAATATATGCAGACTAAAAGTTGAAGTTCTTAAAGTAAAAAACATAAAAAAAGGAAGAGAGTTGTTGTGTGTGGTAGCACACGCCTTTAATCCCAGTGCCTAGAAGGCAGAGACAAACAGATCTCTGTGAGTTCAAGGTGTAGTAGTATACACTTTTAATCCCGAATGCCTGGGAGGCAGAGACAGGCAGATCTCTGAGAGTTCAAAGACAGCCTGGTCTACAGAGTTACTTCAGGTCAAAGATACAGAGAACCTGCCTCAAAAAGCAAAGAGTTAAAAGTAAAAATAAACAAAATAGAGGTTAAAACACAGCTGCACAAAGATGGAAAATACACAGAGAATTTTGATACTGTATGCTATTATGCTCTCTTTGAATTGTTTGAATGCTGAGGAAGGACAAACAACTGCTAAAAGATATTTGTTTATAAATGCTGCTGAACTAATCCAACATAGATACTTTGAAAATGCCTTAAATTTGAAATTTGGATCTAAGGACATGATACTTTGGAAAGGAGTTTCTTATTTTGTTTTCACAGAGGATGAGACGCTGTTCATTTCTTCTACTCCGATTTGGTATGATGGACCACGCCCTCCTGAAGGGTTGCAGTGAACACCTTCAGAAAATTGCTTCGCTCAACTGCCAACTGAGATGAAACTAGCACACAGGTTATACCATGAAAGACCTAATTAACGACGCCCCCATTCAGCAGGAAGCAGTTTGGAGAGAAAAAACTGCGCCCATGTTCCCAAATATGGTTTATAAACGTTCTTTTACATTTAAAGGGGGATATGATATAGATATGAATAATTTGCATTAGTATAGATTTTGCTTTATTGATAGAGATTTAAGGTCAATTTTGTTATATGTATAAGTGTTTCTGATTTTGATTAAGGTATTGTGATTGTGTAGTTCATTTAAATATGTACTGTATAATTAAGAAATATAGGTTGTTAATGGATAATCATCGATAATAGTAAAGCTTGTAGTCATGTTAGTTAGATTTTCTAGATATATAGAGATGTATTTCAGTTAGATAGACATTCTTCATGTCTTTCAAAGATTACAGAATAGGACATTTAATGTTTTAATAACTGAGGACTTTTCATGACAATGAGACACTCTGCTCCTGGCAGCACCAATCTACTTCAAGAGGAAGATGGGCATCGAAGAGGCTCGTTATGGAGTTTGATAGCCATTTGGGCAAGAAACTGCTCTTGCCTGGACTATTGCATAAACTGGACACAGAGAACCCGCAGAGAGAGGACTACTGAACTTGCCTAAGGTGAGATGATCTTTCGGGGTTCCTGATTCATTTTGAAAGAGTCTGCGAGACATTCTGCAGGACACAACAGATAGTGACTGAACTGACTTTGAATTTTCCTGCTTTATGGAAATGTCTGCTGGATACCATGGGCCTGAAGGCTGAAGATGGATGCCCCAACGGTACAAAAGAACTTTGGGTGACTGTCCAGGCAGCGAGATGTCTTTGTCATTTCTAGAGTTTGAAGTTTCTTAGTTCTTGTTTATTTAGGTAATATTATATCTTTCTGGAGTCTTTGATGGAGTTAAGAATAGTTAGTTATAGTTATAGTTTTCCTTAGTTATGATAAAGATTATTGTAACTTTTACTTGATAACTGTTTTGTTATATGTAATTTTGCTATGTTAAAGTTAAAGCCTTTTTTTTTTTGTTTAAACCGAAAAAGGGGAAATGATGGAGGAAGGTCATTGGCTAATAAAGGCACTGCCCTGGCCCATTTTATTGGTTAGAGGATAGGTGGGAGGAGTAGGCAGAACAGGACGCTGGGAGGAAGAGGAAGTGAGCTCAGTCTCGACAGCTTTCCTCTCAGGAGCAGAAGCCTGAGAGAGACGCCATGCCCTGCTCCCGGCATGAAGCTCCGACCCAGGATGGACTAGGCTAGAATCTTCCCGGTAAGACCGGTTCTCACAGATTATTAGAGATGGGTTGATCGGGATGTGAGAATTAGCCAGTAAGGGCTAGGGCTAAAGGGCCAAGCAGTGATTAAATGAATACAGTTTGTGTGTTGTTATTTCGGGGCATAAGCTAGCCGAGCAGGCGGCCGGGGTGCTGGGAACGCAGCCCCGCCACTCTTATTACTTCACTTGTGACAATCTTTTTTTTTTAATATTTATTTATTTATTTATTTATTATACAATATTCTTTCTGTGTGTATGCCTGAACGCCAGAAGAGGGCACCAGACCTCATTACAGATGGTTGTGAGCCACCATGTGGTTGCTGGGAATTGAAATCAGGACCTTTGGAAGAGCAGGCAATACTCTTAACCACTGAGCCATCTCTCCAGCCCATGACAATCTTTTAAATGATATGTTTCTAAATTTATGTGGTGGAAGGCAGCCATCCGCTTTGTTCAGATCCTGGGATCCAGCCTTCTGGGGCTGCTGGCGTCTATGCCTTTTGAGCCGCCTGGACTCTCAATGGCATTGACAGGGGTTAGAAGCCGAGTCTTCAGCACAGTGTGAGGGATCACCCTGAGGAGGACGCTGTGCCCTTTGTCCCATGAACTCGCTCTGCTCCTTGTTCACTGTCCTAGTCCTCCTCTCTCTAGGACACTCACATGCAACACAGGATTTTTACCTTTTTTTGAGACAGAGTCTCACTAAGGTAACAAGCTATCCTTGAATTCACTCAGGCTGGCCTAGAACTCATAGAGATCAGCTTTCCTCTGCCTGCTAAGGGATGGGATTAAAGGTGTGTGCCACCACATCCAACTGGATTTTCCTTTAGGTTTTAATGCAAAGAATAAACACCACAGAGAACTTTGTTTTATGCTAAGGATTGTGCATGCTAAGCAACGATTGTGCCATCGAAGGGCATTTTCAGTCTTAACAGATGTTTCTAAATATTCTATACAGCTCAGATCTGACCCACTCCCAAGCAATATTCTAGATGGAGGAATTCCCATTTTTTTCTCTGTTCTATCTTGGAAGGGAAGTTGGCTATCCTAGGTTCTCTATGCCCTCAGTTTCCCTTACTTGCCTTTTCACATACATTTCCTCGGCTCTCTGCTTCCTCCTACTTCCTTTCTATAGGTCTACATCTGTGAGCATCTGTAGTCCCCCCTTTCCTTGTTGACTTTGCTGCTGAACACTGCCCCCATTGGACACAATGCTCTCTTCCTACAGTGAGAGTCAGTTGGATTTATTAAGGACGGTCTTCTGGGCCTGGCCTCCTTTCTAGCCAGCCAGATGCTGTAGGTCTGCTTTCTCAGAAGTCTTTATTTGGAAATAGCGACTTTTTCAGGACTTGGGCTTGAAGCCAGGGCCTTGCATGAGATTGCTAAGCACAGTTATCAAGCTATCTCTCCACCCAAGGATACAGCCATGTCTTCAGACCATTCCAATATTGGTGGATCACAAACCACACTTTGAAAAACACGTTGATACAGTTCAAGTAAAATTTAGAAATTTGTTTTCTGTGTTGGAGGTTTAGCCGAGGGGTTCACATAGGCCCTGTACCTGCTCTATCCTTGAGACACACCTCAGAATGGGTTTCCTTTGAGACAGGGTTTCTCTGTGTATCCCTGGCTGTCCTGGAACTCACTTTGTAGACCAGGCTAGCCTCGAACTCAGAGATCCACCTGTTTTTGCCTCTTAAGTGCAAGAGTATGTACTTAATCTTAAGATTAAGAGTATGTACTACCACTGCCTGGCAGATTTTTCTTTTTCTTTTTCTCTTTCTTTCTTTCTCTTTTCTTTCTTTCTTTTTTTTTTAAAGAGATAGAGTTTTACTTTTTTTTGTCCATTTGTCCTGAGCTCCTGGGGCTAAGGACTCTTGGCTTTTTGCCATTTTTAAAGTCTTCAAAGAATCTCTGATAAAGGCAGAAAGACTTAGTTCTTTGGATTTAATTTCTGCTTCCTTTCTCATTTAATTGCCTCCTTCCCTTCTGTTACTATTTATTGTTTCAATACCAATGACAGAGACTAATTGGAACTCATAGAGCAGTGGCCTAATTGGTCTCCTGGGCTCCAGGCCTGAGTAGTTTGAGCTTTGGACTCTCCCCTAACTGACCTTTGTTTTCCAAGACAAACTCTGTATGCAACCCCTCCTGCTAGCACCCTATGGACCTTAAGGCTAAGAGTTTTATTTCTTCATTTCTGAGATAACATATGAAGCATGTCAGGAAGCTAACTCTTAATTCTGGTTTCAACTATCTCTCTGACCCCTCTTTCCTCTCTTTCCAACTTTAGACCTGGCAGCCTTGGATTAAGAATCCATAAGTAGAGACTGGAGAGATGGCTCACTGGTTAAGAACACTGGCTGCTCTTCCAGAAGATCTGAGTTCAATTCCCAGTGCCCATATGGGGCTCTTGAAAGACCAGTCCCACATTTTTTTCCGAGTCAAATTTGAAGCAAGTTTTAATTAAATTCTGGCCCAGACAATGGGCCCTAGCCGGGACCAGTTCATGGTTCCCAGGAAACAGTGATGAGTCATATTTTACTGAGGTGTATTAAAAACCAGAAGTCCAACATATTTCCCATCATGTTCTGCTGTGGCCAGTAGCCAGGTAGGAATCATAGGCGGGACAACCAGACTAGGAGAATTCTGGGAAGAGGAAAGGCAGATACACAGTCACCAGCCAGATTCAGGGGAAGCAAGATGAGAATGCCTTACTGAGAAAAGGTACCAAGTCAAGTGGATAAACATAAGAATTATGGGTTAATTTTAAGTTTTAAGAGCTAGTTTGTAATAAGCTCTAGGCAATAGGCAAAACAGTTTATAATTAATATAGGCCTCTGTGTGTTTATTTGGGGTTGAATGGCTGTAGGACCAGGTGGGACAGATACTTCCATCTACAATGTCCAGTCATGGGCAAGCATATCCTGACGTACTTCCTGCCTGTGTACCTCCCCCCTACGTCTAATCAGGGACAAGCAGACATCATGAAGTATAACTTGCCAGTGTACCTCCTGCCCACATATGATGAAGCATGTATGCTGCAGATAGGTCAAACAAAGACAGAACAAACAGAAAGCTGTTCTTAACTGTCTTAACTGCAGCCAGAACCCTTAACCTGCAAGGTCTATTTTTCCTGTTTTGGTCTCTCACTAACTTGCAAGGTATGTTGTTCTTGTTCCTGTTTTGGTCTCACAATGGCAGCCCACACTGTGCATAAATCTAGTTCCGAGGAATTCGACATCCTCTTCTGTGCTCCCTGGTGCCAGGCAAGAGGCATGCACACGGTGCACAGACACACATGCAGCCAAAACACCAACGCATGAAACCAAATAATAAAACAAAAGAATCTGTCAGTATTCTCCATCTGGCATTACTGCTCAGTTCCTTCTTGTATTCTTTTCAGTGTTAATCCACTCAAAATGAGTGTTTATGAAATGTCTGTATTGCATAGACCCTATTTGGGATGTGCGATTTTGATCTCTATACAGTCACAATGGAAAATTGGGGTTACCTCATTTTGTTAGGTATTTGTTTTCAATCCCATTGTCTCCTCTTTTCAACACAACAGCTTTCTCCATCTGACTCCGAGGAATAGGCGAAGCTGAAACAGAGGAAGAAGTCAATAGCCGTCCTGTACACCTCAGTGGGGGCGAGTCCTTAGATGAGCTGTCTCCAGAGCCGCTGCAGAGCCCGCTTTACTTCTTGATTCTTCAGACTGTAGATGATGGGGTTGACCATGGGAGTGAGCACCGTGTAGAGCACAGAGAAGGCCTTCCGGAGCAGGGGAGGCATGTGGTCTGTTGGGGCCACATAGACCACAACGAGAGTGCTGTAGAACACTCCAACCACACTGAGGTGGGAGGAGCAGGTGGAGAAGGCTTTCTGTCGCCCATGGCCTGAAGGTATCCTCAGCACAGTCCTCAGGATGAAGATGTAGGATGTGACAATCAACACGAAGGGGGTGAGCGTAAGGCAGCCTGAGATGCCGACTCCAGCTCCCCACATGATCCATACCTCCCCACAGAACAGCCCGACAACTGGGGCGAAGTCACAGAAGTAGTGGTCAATCACCCTGTTGCCTGGGCAGAGGGACAGAGGGGCTGCCAAGGCCAGAGTGAAGGCAGAGAAGAAGAAGCCACTGAGCCAAGCACCTGTGGCCAGGCAGCTGCAGGACCAGGTGCTCATGAGAGCGGGGTAATGAAGGGGATGGCAGATGGCCAAGTAGCGGTCGTAGGACATGGCAGAGAGCATGAGACACTCAGCTGCAGCCAGTGAGGCAAACACGTAGAACTGGACAAGACAGCTGGCCAATGAGATGGTGTCCCCTCCTTCCAGGAAGCTCTGTAACAGCTGAGGCATGATGTCGGATGTATAGCCGATCTCCAGTAGGGAAAAGTGGCAGAGGAAGAGGTACATGGGTGTGTGGAGGGTCCTCGTGGAGGCCACAGCAAGCAAGATGAGGAGATTGCCACCAACTGTCACCACATAGATGGCTAGAAAGAGAGTGAAAGGGAGGAAGCCCAGGTGTTGCAGCTTGCCAAAGCCCACCAGGATCAGCCAGGTGGTCTGGTTCTCATTGTCACCATATGACTTCCTCATGGAGATCCGAGGAAGAGAGACCTCAGAAGGGAAGAAGACTTCCAGTGGTAAGCAATGCTTTGTTAGGGCCACATCTCTGCTCGGCTTACTGCTTACAGCAAGTGTTGGAGAAGGCTTTATTGTCTCCTGTTAATTAAAGAGAAATCAATGCCCAATGAGTTTATACCAGTTACTCAAGACCGCTAGGACGGGTTTACTGTTTGAGCCCATTTACTTGGCTCCAAATCTCCTGCATAACATACTGTTCTATAGTGCTTTCCCGCAGACTTTTTCTTGGGGGCTGGATACATAGACATGAGAGAGCATTATAGCAGTGAACTGTGTACCTGGTGATCCTGGCTGAGTACCAATAGGAGGGGCACACCAGGTGGACTTTTTCTGCAAGGATAGGAATGCTGCCGTGGCAGAGGTGGCCTTATTCTGAAGTCATGCATATTTCCAGGGCAGCAACACATTCCAAACTCTCTCTTTCTAAGAAGGTCAGATTGGTGGAATGGGGAGGCAGCTTAGTCAGCTTGCTGTTCTGAGTTTGATTCCCAGCAGCCACGTGAAAGACATGCATTGTTGCACACCTGTAATCCTGTGTGCGGGTGCAGGGAGGGGGAGATAAGAGGACCCTTGGGATTTTTTGGTCAGCAATGCTAGCCAAATTAAAGCTCTCTAGGATCTGGGAGAGACCCTGCCCCCCAAAAGATGAAAGCGATCTAGAAAGATCCTCAACATGTGTTTCCAACTTCCACATACATGTGCAATGCATGCCTGCACACACATGCACACACAACTATACACACCTGCACATGAAAACCTGCACACGCACACACCTGCACCTGCATGCCTGCACACACACGCACACACACACCTGCACATGAAAACCTGCACACGCACACACCTGCATGCCTGCACACACACACACCTGCACATAAAAACTTGCACACACACACCTGCACCTGCATGCCTGCACACACACACGCACACACAACCACACACACCTGCACATGAAAACCTGCACACGCACACACCTGCACCTGCATGCCTGCACACACACACCTGCACACGTGTGAACACACACACACCTGCACATGTGTGCAAACACACACACACACACACACACACACACAAGACTTGGGAAACCAGACAAGCCACTGTATCATTTACTCTGTGAGATTCCGTGTAGGTCTGAGTTAGTCTAGAACCTCCTCCCCTGGGAAGTTATTTGTTTTCCTGGACAAGTGGTTTGGTAATTCTGGAAATGTCTGTTGACAAACTGTGTTCAGGCTCTAGTCAGATGTGAAAATCTGGAGTCTTTACTGTTCTTGACTCCTCTCCTTTCTCTTCCACGTGCTGTCCAAATGCCACATTTATCTCATCTAACTATGAGTTCTTTAGAAATTTCTACCCTCTAGGCTACTCTACTCTAGTAGGCTGATTCTCTCATTGCAGAACTCTCTAGCACCAAATACAAGGAGGCTGTCTGATAAGCACCCGTGGAAGGAAGAAGTAAATGAACAAATGGTCAAGTAAGATTCTGGTAAACTGCAGGGAAAATCCTAATCTGTGACAATTACCACTTTAGTGGGAGAAAATTTGAGACAAAGTATCACATTGTAGCCCAGTCTGGCCCGGAACTGACTCTGTGGTTCAGGCAGGCATTGGGTTTCTGGTGGTTCTCTTGTTTTAGCTTCTCAATGCTGGGGTTACATGCATAAGCCTCCTTGCTGGGTAGAAAAAGGCATTTAAGTGGGAGTCTAAAGACAGAAGGAATCTCACTACACACACACACACACACACACACACACACAGAGAGAGAGAGAGAGAGAGAGAGAGAGAGAGAGAGAGAGAGAGAGAGGAACTAGAAAACTCAACCTGATACAGAGGCAACAGTTTTGAAGATAAAAACAGGACATTCTGTATCTGCAGAGGGGCAGCAAGCGCACATGGCTTTTGTGCACCTGCCTTGGTCCTTTGTTTTGCGCTGTTGGCTTACATCATGCAGACACAGGTCCAGTCACATAGTGGTAAAGAGACAGAGCATGCTGAGCACTTTCCAATGTATCTGAACACATTTACCTTCTATGTAGTAGTGGCTTCTAAAGGACCCAGGCAGGGAATTGAATTGAGACCGACACAGGACACTTGATTTGCCAGCGAGTTGGAACTAGTAAAACTGACCAACTGGACAACTGATCCCAAACTTCTCAGGTCTATACCCCGGACTGATGCTTAAATAAAAAAGTTACTAATGCCTTTTGGTAAATTTGATGTTGGGCCTTGGTGAGATTGTTATATTTTTAATATTGCTGTTTTAAAAATATTTATACTTATTTTATGTACCTGATTATTTTGACAGTGTGTATGTGTGTGTGCCCTTGCATGTCTAGTGCACAGAGGAGGGCAAGGAACTCCCTGGGATTGAGGTTAAGGATGTTTTCAAGATAGTGTTTCTCTGTGTAACAGCTCTGGCTGTCCTGGAATTTGCTTTGTAAACCAGAGTGGTCTCGAACTCACAGAGATCCACCTGCTCCTGCCTCCTGAGTGCTGGGATTGAAGGCGTGTGTTACTATACCCAGATCTCCTGGTGAAGTTCTTAAATATATATTTTGTAGCATAGTTGTCTCACAAAGAATCACTAAGAGGTTTGTGATGCTGACCGTAGGAACCTTACATGATGTCCTTTACCGAGACTATTAGTGAGGAAGTAGATCAGGAGAAAGCTGTAGAAAGGGACATATTAATTTCCGTAAAGCTTCATGTAAAATGGAGAAGGTGTTCTAGACCTTATAACCTTCCCATATTTTATCAATGACTTCAGGAGGCTTTTAAATATGCATGATTTATAAATGTTCAGATAATATGAAACAAAGGGAGAACCAGTATTGCAGGCAATAGAATAATAATTCAAAGAAATCTTGCAATTTGAACCATGGAAAAAGAGTAAAATGAACAGGAGCATATTTTAAAAACTACATGTAAGCCTTAGCAATGAGTTTGAACAAGTATAAGAAAGGTAAGAATGGGTGTGGGAACACTGGTGTAAAGTAACTAGGATTTGGGCTGCAGAGATGGCTCGACAGTTGGGAGTGTAACTGCTCTTGCAGAGTTAGGGTCAGGGTGGTTTACAATTGCTGCAACTCCAGCTCCAAGGGATCCAGTACCTCTGGTGTGCATGCATACACACACATACATACACACACATACACACTCTACACACACACACACATACTCTACACATATATACACACATACATACATATACTCACATACACACATACACACTTGCACACACATACACATATACCCACACATATATACACATACTCACTCGCATACACACATATTCACACATACACATATTCCCATACACACATACTCACACATACACACATACACATACTCACATACACACACATACTCACACATAAACACACATACATACTCTACACACATACTTTACACATCTGTACATACTCACACACACTCGCATACACACATACACACATATACACACATATGCACACATATACATACTCGCTTACACACACATATCACACATACACACATATCACACATACACACATACTCACACACACTCGCATACACACACATACACATACTCACATACACACATACTCACACATACACATACTCGCATACACACACATACTTACAATACTTACACATACACACTCGCACACACACATACTCTACACACATACACACATACATACACATACTCACAATACACATACATATGCACGTACACACTTGCACACACATACATACACATATACACACACACACACATGAGTTAAAAATGAAAAAAATTACAAACAGTGGTTCGGGTCTGTTTGCCGATTATCATGATTTAGGACGTGAGAGCTGCCGACTGTGAAGACTCCATGAAGAATGTAGAAATATTCAACTAATGGAAGAATAAAAGCTGCGCTCAGCGGACCAAGGTGCTTCTATGATGACTGGGATAGATTTAAGTCTACACACACTCCTGTATAACACGACCCGGGGTACAGTGGTACCTGCCTGTCCAGGAAACGACCACTGCTGTCTACAGAATTACTTCTGCTTATGAAAATAGGGTGACACGCAGGGCACAGGACCAGAGTGGAGGGAGCGGAGTTTCCATCTCTGGCCTCCAGAAGCTTGTTGGCAAAGAGAGGCCGTATCCACTGGACTCACGTAGGAAAATATATGTCATTCTCCCTTGTCCATCTGCCTAGGCTGGGCCAGGGAGCTGGGCTTCTGTGGGCAGAGAGCATTGTTAGCCCAGATGAAGTAGATAGTCAGAGGTGGGGGCTGACCTGTTCTTCAGGCTGAGGCCAATGGCTGCTCTTTTGGTTGTCTTTACCCCGGGACTCAACTCTTCTGCCAGCGGACAACTCTGTGGGCTTCCTGCTTCTCTCTCATCCAGCCCTGGAGCGCTCATGGAAGACCAACAAGGTCTCTGTTCTGTATGCGCTGCTGCAGGCATCGCTGCCCTTTATAGAGCAGGGTGGCATCCCTCCCGTGTGGAGAAGATGCGGAGCTTGGTGCCAGCTGCAGCAGCTGCTTTTGTGCTTTGGTTCTAGGGGATGCTTTAGCTCTCAAGGGACTGTATGCTGGTTTCACCTGAACGCAATAACCAGTCGTGTCTGAGCTCAGGGAAGACTGGCGAACATAGGATGGCGAGTTCTGTAAAATGGCTCAGTGGGTAAAGACACCTGCCTCCAAGCCTGACAACCTGAATTATTTCCCAGAGTCCACACGGTAGAAGGTGAGAATGGACTCCCTCAAGCTAGACTATAACTTTCATATTAGTGCTGTGGCACACACACACACACACACACACACACAGACACACACACACACACACACAGACTGTAAATGAATTCAAAAGCTTTAATTAAAGTAGACATTTAGCAAATACTTTTTGCCCCAGAGAGCAAACATGAACTTATCTGGTGACAAATCAATTCTCAGAATCAACCTTAAGAGGAAGTGTGACGTGTGTTGTGATCTGTTCTTGCACTACTGGAATGGATCAGCTGACTGTGCCCAGAAGGGCTGTGTTAACAGTCTGGCGTGGGTTAGAAACCTTGTCCTGCTTTGGTCTTTTATCAAGGAAGAGGGTGGGTGAAAATGGCTATATAATCCTGAAGATAACTTGTTCTGTTTAATTTGATAGATTATCATAACTCCAAGTCAGGCTTCTTCACAGAATCAATAACACATAGCTAAATGACAGCTAGGAATAGGGAACTATAGAGCGAGTCCCTGCTGTATGACGGCAGGAAGCGGGGCAGGCAGGCGTGTCGCAGGAGGAGGCGGGGCCGGCAGGTGTGTAGCAGGAGGAGGCGGGGCCGGCAGGTGTGTAGCAGGAGGCGGGGCCGGCAGGTGTGTAGCAGGAGGAGGCGGGGCCGGCAGGTGTGTAGCAGGAGGAGGCGGGGCCGGCAGGTGTGTAGCAGGAGGAGGGGCCGGCAGGTCTGTATCAGGAGGAGGGGCCGGCAGGTGTGTAGCAGGAGGAAGCGGGGCCGGCAGGTCCGTAGCAGGAGGAGGGGCCGGCAGGTCTGTAGCAGGAGGAAGCGGGGCCGGCAGGTCTGTAGCAGGAGGAGGCGGGGCCGGCAGGTGTGTAGCAGGAGGAGGCGGGGCCGGCAGGTGTGTAGCAGGAGGAGGGGCCGGCAGGTCTGTATCAGGAGGAGGGGCCGGCAGGTGTGTAGCAGGAGGAAGCGGGGCCAGCAGGTCCGTAGCAGGAGGAGGGGCCGGCAGGTCTGTAGCAGGAGGAAGCGGGGCCGGCAGGTCTGAAGCAGGAGCTAGGTTGTTTCTTCCTGGAAGCCTTGTACAAGTGTCTCATTTTGGTAGGAGGGCAGGGTAGAGAGCTCTGGATGGGAAAAAGGGGACAAGGACGGAAGTAACGAGCCTATTTTCTTTAAGAATAAAATACAGAGATGTGGGTCTTGGATTATGTGAGTAGCCTGAGGGAGACACAGGCCAGGGTCTTTTCTCGAAGAAGGAATGCTAGTGTTTATTGGCTTACAGTTTATGGCAATAGTGATAAAAAATAGGCAACTTGTGCTTAAAAGTTTTAATTTTAGTACATTTTCTGAAATGTTATATGTGAATTCAAAGAATAAATGAAGGATCTCTATGTTGTTTTTTAAGCCTTGAATTGTTTTTGTATAAACGTGTATCATAACACTAATTAATCCAATAAATGCTTATAGGCACAGAGCATAAACCCACACAAGATCTAGTAGGATAAGTATTTAGTACTTTACCCTATCTATGCTTTATTAACTGGACCATAATTTTCTCTGAGAGCTCTTTGCTCTTAGAGGCAGACTTCCCAATTGTGTCTGGTTTGACCTCATTTGGTCAGCTTCTTCTATCTTTCTTCTCAACTCATTGATAAAAGTCTCAGGAGCCGGGCGGTGGTGGCGCAAGCCTTTAATCCCAGCACTTGGGAGGCAGAGGCAGGTGGATCTCTGTGAGTTCGAGGCCAGCCTGGTCTACAAGAGCTAGATCCAGGACAGGCTCCAAAGCTACAGAGAAACCCTGTCTCGAAAAAAACCAAAAAAAGAAAAAAAAAAGTCTCAGGAGGGGATAGAGGGAGTATAAAAACAGAGCAAAATAATGGTGCTAAAAATATGCTTTGCTGAATCTTTCTTTTGCACTAGATGCTCAGAGGCCTTTACAGAACTGTCTAATCCTGACCCCCAGGAGGTGACATATTATATATATATCAGGAAGCTACATGTAAGGGGTCAAAGTCACTGTCCAGAATCACACAGTTAGAAAGCAGTGGATCCAGAATCCAAACCAGATGTCTCTGGCATGAGTTTCCTTGTTAGATAACAGAGACAGGGAAATAGAAGACACCAAGGAAACGACCAAGGCCATGATGGGTTGCCCAGGAAAAAGTCAGTTCATGGAAACTCTCTTCAGATGTTGGCTACCTCCTGATTAGAGCGTTGTAGGGCAGACACAGAGAAGCAGAATCACATAGACTGCAAGTTGACTTGTCTTCTGCAGGTTGATGGCCAACATTTTATCCTGGAAGAATGTCTAAAGTGTCTGTAACGGAACAATGGTCTCTGTCATCAGCAGTCTCAATCTGGCACCTTCACAACATGTCACTGTGAGCAGTAAACTTCCTGATAAGCTCTGGAAGTTGCTCTGGTCACAAAATGTGCTTTCAGAAGGCCACGTGAACTATTGCCTAGATTCAGAACAGGGTTGGAAGACATGAAATAAAAATAAAGTATTGGTGTGGAATGATTGATGATCCTATCTGCTGGGAATATTTCTTAGGATGAGCCTCTCCGCTGACACAAATGATTCCAATCAGATGAAATTAGACCGAATAAAAGATGCCCATGTTTACTGCAGCGCTCCCAGATGGCACTGGGAAAGCATGGTGAGGAAAAGGGAGAGAGGGGGAGACCATTCGAAACCCAGAGACCACATGTACATTCTCTGGGGGGCAGCCTAAGTAGCCTGTGGGAGTGGTCCTGACCCTCCCTGGGGAGAAGTCACCACTTGGCGGGCTTTCCGGGAGGTGGAGTCTGGACCAAGGCAACTCCCAGGGGAGAGGGCTTGAAATGGAGCTTCCTGCTCCATTCCAAAGATGGGTGCCAGGGGCTGGGATGAGGCCCCCAAATATAATATTGTCCTTTATGAAGAGAGTTAGGTAGCCAGGGGAAAAATGTCTTTCAACTAGTCTTAACAGTGGGAATGGGATGTCTCTGACTCTTGCCTGCTCTTGGGACCCTTTCCTACTGGATTGCCTCTTTTAGCCTTGATATAAGGGTGTGTGTCTAGTCTTACTGCATCTTGTTATGCTGTGTTTAGCTGACATTCTGGGAGACCTGCTCTTTCCTGAAGGGAAATGAAGGAGTGGATCTGGGAGAAAGGGGATGTGTGGGGGAATAATTGGGAGGGGAGATGGGAAGGAAAACTGCAGTTGGGATGTATTATATGGAAGAAGAATTAATAAAAATGAATAAATAAATAAAAATCTGTGCCAAATTAAAAAAAAATCATGTGTCATTAGCACATGTAAGTCAAAACTATTATTTGAATGTAGAGTTCCTTGTAGGATTTCATATGCATGCTTTCTACATAGCCACAACTAGCAGACATACATGCGAAGCCTGATATTCACTTTATTGTTATTATTATTTTGTTTTTTTGAGATAGGGTTTCTCTGTAGCTTTGGAGCCTGTCCTAGAACTAGCTCTTGTAGACCAGGCTGGTCTCAAACTCACAGAGATCTGCCTGCCTCTGTCTCCCGAGTGCTGGGATTAAAAGTGTGCGTCACCACCGCCTGGTGTAATCTACTGCTAATAATTAATCCTTAGACTGCTGGAAAAACTCTGACAGCCTGCTCTTATTCTCCTGGGCTTACAACTTTATATTTCTTTATTTCTACGCTCCTATTTCTGGAACATGTCTATACTTATTCTTGGACTCTTCAGTATAATTTTCCTGAATTATGAAATAAAGTGGAACAGAATGGGAATATTTATTTATTTATTTATTTATTTAAGATTTCTGTCTCTTCCCCGCCACCGCCTCCCATTCCCTCCCCCTCCCCCAATCAAGTCCCCCTCCCTTGTCAGCCCAAAGAGCAATCAGGGTTCCCTGCCCTGTGGGAAGTCCAAGGACCACCCACCTCCATCCAGGTCTAGTAAGGTGAGCATCCAAACTGCCTAGGCTCCTACAAAGCCAGTACGTGCAGTAGGATCAAAAACCTGGCTTTCAGGTGTTTGCTCCAAATGGCAACCCCAGCTCTCAACTTGGTACCATTTCCTTTCAAACCACTGTGTCACAGGGCAAAGTATGGAGCAGAAGCTAGACTTGGTTCCCGGACGTCCACGAAAGGTGGCTACTGGTTTTAGAAACACTAACTTTTTCTGATAGAATGAGCAGGCATTTATAGGATATCTTTGAAGAAATCCAGAAAGTGTGTGATAAATACCTTTTCCCTCTCTGACTCAGATCACAGCCTCTGTGTGAAGGTTGCTCACTAACTCCCCCATCCCCCCCCTTGGAAAGGAGATTTGGGCAGGAGCCTTCCTTACTGGCTGGCTATTCTTACGTCTTTCCATTTCTTCCTCTTTCAGGGCTGTGATTGTTGTCTGTTGTTCCCCCTCCAGGAACTGATGTCTCCCTCTGAATGTCTACAATTGTTCCCATTATCCTCAGGTTGTCCCACTTTTACAAACATTTCTAGGGAAATGATGGTTTCTCTTGCCTGGGGCACAGTTAGCTGTGATTCCTGGATCTTATATTGCTTTTTATTGCTTGCCAGGAATGGTAGAGATGCAACTGTGTAACAGGCAGGTGGAAGTGTCTGAACGTGCAGAGCCCCTGTGGTCCCTAAGACTCTGGGCTACCATTTCACTCCGTTGTAAATACACAGCCCAGGGCCAGAGACATTTTATATAGACACCACTATTTGGAAGATGCCACCAGGTCTAACTCTTCTGTGTCCTATTCCTGTGTGGTCCAAGGTCGTCCCCCACGTTTGCTCACATTCTCCAGGAGACTTGCTCAGGGGGATGGAATTCTCGTCCTTGTCACCTATTCTTCCAGTACTTCTGGCAGCAGGTGCTGAGTTTCTGAGCATGTGCCCCTCTCCATCCAGGAGTTTCTGCTCATCTTATTTTCCCAGGTCCTCCATATGAGTTTCATTCACGTCATGCTTTTTTCTTTTTCTTTCTTATCTCTCTCTCTCTCTCAGACAGTTTTTTTTTTCCATAGCCTTGGCTAGCCCAGAAATTCCCAGAAATTGCTATGCAGACAGGCTGGCCTCAAACTCAGAGATCCACCTGCCTCTGCCTCCCGAGTACTGGGATCAAATGTGTGTGCCACCACAGCCTGGCTCCATTTACGCTGTGTTATACACTGGTTACCCAGAATAGAAGGGATGAGATTAACTGACAAGAATTTCATTGACCTGAAGACTTACAGGTAATAACAAGTTGGAAGGCTTTCAGTTTTTAAGTCTTAGGTGGTGTGGTTAGGATGGAAACCTCAGGATATGTAAGAAATCAAGTTTATAGATTTTTCCAATCTAAGGATTAGCACAGGCTTGAAGTCGGTCAACTATTACCGATATCATGAGTGTAGTGCTTGATGCCAGCAAGTTACGGGAATCACTTAGAACTAGTGTCAGGGCAGACTTCATAGCTGACTGAGGACTCAAAAATATCCTCCATGACTTGGACCACCCTTTTCTAACTGTCTGTGGCCCACCCTGGGGTTATGAATAAGCTACTTCACAAGAACGATGTTATTATGAAATTAGACTTGGATCAACCCAATGTCTTAATTAATGCCAACGCAGCATCTAGTTTCTTATGGGAGAGGTGATTAGGGTCGGGGAGCTTGGCAATGGCTCATAGGATAGCTAGATATTTCATACAAATTTTTCGAATTGTCTGCCTTCCTCCATAAGAAGTCGTAGGATCCAAGTTGTTGTATTAGATTTTCATGTTTTCTGTCGCTATGCTGCCTCCCTTTTTTCTGAGGCCCTCAGCTGTGAGCCACAATGTCAAGGGTTCTTCCTGGATTTCCTCCATGGCTAGGTGGCCAGAAAAATGCCAACTTTGATCCTAGGATGTGATAACTCCCTTTCCACAGTCTGTGTGTGTAGGTAAGAATGGAGGTGGCTGTGAACCCTGACTGTTTTCCAGTTGTCTCTCTTGTGGTGTCTCTGAAACCTCTTTCTTCTTAAGTAGGCCAGGGACATGCTGCTTCCTAGAACTGACCCTGGAAGAAAGGAAAGGTTTCCAAAGCTGAGTGAGAAGCAAAACCACGTGTGGAACAGTTTGGGCAGAGAACAGTGCTCGGTATTGACTAGACAGAGGAAGAGGGAGAGGAAAGCGAGGGCGACACGGTGCAAGGAAGCTGGCAGGCTCGGCATTTCCACTCTGGCATACGCACGTCCTCTTCACCATTTTCCTAGATACCAGGTGCCAGGGATCGAGAGGTTGTCGTCATAAATAAAAGCAGGTGCAGCTGAGTAGCGTCTGCCTTTCAGGATCCGGGAGCAACCAAAATGATGCGTTTTGTTCCTTTTTTCGTAGTGTGCATCTTGTTCCCTGCCATTCAGGCCACGCAGCTTACAAAATGTGAAGTGTACCGGGCTGTGGAAGACATGGACGGCTATGAAGGCATCTCTGCGCTTGAATGTGAGCTCATTACTCTCCCTTTGGCTTCATCCGGGTCCTCGCCTCTCTCTTCTCAGCGCCATCCTCTTCCTATCTCCTCTGCTTTCACTCAGTCATCTCCTTGTCGTCTTTTTGTTCTTCTCCCTCTGTTCCGGTTCTCTTTTGTTCAGGATGTTTTCCTGTCATTCTTTTCTCCCTTTGTCTGATGGTTCTCACTTCATCAAGATGCTTTGTACTTCACTCCTCTCGGAGATTGACTGCGAAGCCTTTGTTTTCTTCCGGGAATCTAGTCTCTCAATTACGCTGTTACTGCAAATCTTTGTGAACCATCTTTCTTCTCTCTCCCTCAGGGACCTGCGTTATATTTCACAGCAGCGGTTATGACACACAAGCAAAGGTCAACAACAAGGGCGGCACAGAGTACGGACTCTTTCAGATCAGCAACAAACATTGGTGCAAGAGTAGCGACGTCCCCGAGTCTGAGAATATCTGTGACATTTCCTGCGACGGTGAGTAACCTCCTTCACCTACCCTGCTCTTCTGTTTTCCTTAGAGGCCATCTACTGTTTGGTACCCAGTACATCTCAGAAGTCACTGCTCTAAGAACTGTGTGACTTGAAGTGATGATGCTTAGTAAGAAACTGGTCCCTGGTCATGATCTCCACATGCCCAGAATTCCCCCACCCCATCAGAAAGTTCAGGGAGTGGTAATCAGTTGGTGAGTCTTGAAGTCTGCATTTCCAGGGTCTGATGAAGCTGATGACTTCAGAGGCATCCCAGGGAATGGAAGGAAACCTAGATTGACCTTTTCATATTGAAAGTCACTAGGCCAAATCTTCAGCTCAGAACAGGACCCCTGAATCCAAGGAATAGAGGAACTCCTCCCCATTCTGAGCTGTGCTTCTTAGCTGTCTTGTTTCTTCCTGCACTCTGCTAGACTTACTGGATGATGACCTTACCGATGACAAAATGTGTGCTAAGAAGGTTCTGGCCATCAAAGGAATCGACTACTGGTAAATTATGTCTTCTGTCTCCTGAGAGCAATGCATTCTCCGCTGCTTGTGTCCCCTGACCATTTAATCTTGGGTAGACTCTCCAAAACAAAGCTCATCCGAGGGTCCATTTTTTTAAAGAAATGCTCCTCTGTGTCATTCCTGTGTGACAAGTTTCCTGGTTTGAAATTCCCTATTGGAAGGCTGATGTCCAGGTCTCCCTTCCCCTGCCCGGTTCTTAGCCTTAAAGCAAGCCCTTGGTATCATTACACATCTTTTCTGGATCTGCACTTTCCTGGCTTTATTATTATTATTATTTTAATGAGTCCTATTCCTTTTAGAAGTCCTTTCCATGTATCTCAGAATGTCTATTTCTTGTCTGCATCTTTCACCTCACCCTGAGGAAGAAGCTAAATTTAACTTTATGCTTAGACCCTGCCAGTAAGAGGGGAGAAAGTGTGTGTGTGTGTGCATGTGTGCGCACAAGTGTTTGGTAATTGAGCAAAGTACAATGATATACATGTATGAAAATATCATAATGGAATCAATGTCATAATGGAACTCATTATTGGACATAGAAAGTTAAAAAGGAAGTTCCAGTTATCCAACCCATTTTGTCTGTTTTCCCATGAACAGGTTGGCTCACAAGCCTATGTGCTCTGAGAAGCTGGAACAGTGGAGCTGCAAGAAGCTGTGAGCTCCTTATGTCCTTGCTGCTCCTGTCACGTGTTCTGGAACACCTCTTCCCTAAGGCTGCCTCAGTTTGGCTCTTTCTATTACCCTGAGAATGACCTGTCTCTGAGCCCTGCACCCTGTGGTGACACCACTGGACTCTTAAGGACTTTTGTCAAAGGGTGTGTGACTGGAGCAATGGACTGCAGACCCTTGCTCAGTGATGGTGAGGAGCTTGATGGCATTTTCACCAAAGCAAGAGAGTCCTCTTCTGTTGTAAATAAAGGGCCTGGCCTGATGTGCCTGTCACCAGTATAACGGTCAAAATAAAGGAAAGGCGAAGTGTGTACTTTTTGGCCCCTGCTAAGGTATGTCGCTAAACAAACATACCACATGCAACAGAGTTAGTGCAGGAGGTCTATTGGTGGGGGCAGGGAGAGAGGGAAAGGGCGTGTCAAAGTGGGGATGTGAGAGAGACAGGCAGACAGACAGACAGACAGAGAACAGGGAAGAGATAAGCAGAAGAGAAGCAAGAGACAGAAGAGAGGAGCACGAGGCAAGAGAGCCAGCTGGGTCTGGAGGGCACATTCATTTTATTTTTACCTTATGTATTTAATTATTTATTTATGTTTTCCAAGACAGGGTTTCTCTGTAGCTTTGCAGCCTATCCTGAAATTAGCTCTGTAGACCAGACTGGCCTTAAACTCACAGAGATCTGCCTGCCCCTGCACCCCAAGGGCTGGGATTAAAGGTGTGTGCTGCCACCCCGCCCGGCTCTGGTGGGCACTTTTAAAGGCTGCCCAGGTTGCACAGCTGAAGGTGGAAGGCATCTGATGACAGGTGATGATGTAACTGTCAGAGGGCAGAGGCAGGCTGCAGCAGGAAGCCACGGCTCCCCCTTTTGTTTATTATAAAAAGATGAGGAAGTAGATAGGGGTAGCTGGTGAGGTGGGAATGGGTGGGGCACCATGTTTTCTAGACTGCTTCCTGTTATCTGGGGTCTTGGCATTTATGGGGACCTGGGAGAGTCCTGGGATAGCTGGCTGTTTCAATCACTGTCCAGGCTGTGGGACTGTTTGGTGCTAGGAAATTGCAGGTCTAGTTGAAGCAACCTGTGAGACTGGACCACTTGGGGGTAGCCATTCTGAAGATGCTCAGGATGCAGGTTTTGAGGGGAACCTTTCAGGATGTTGGCAGAAAATAGTTAAGAAGTTTTAGGAGGAAATTTTTTCTTAGGTTCTGGTAGTTGAGCGGGGTGGGAGTCCCAAGACCAGGGAAAGGTGGGGGAGATCCCACTCCCAGGAACAGGCAGTAGGTAGGGAAACTTAGGCTGTTGATTGACAGCTCTTCTCTGGAGTCCATTTGATGACCTCCTTGAAGCTGGAGCTTACCAGAATTTTCTGAGTTTAAACAAAGAAACATGTTAGACACATTAGCATCCCCATTGTTTGTAATCCGCACTGAAATCCACTTTGTAGAAAAAGAAGTAGACTCCTGCCTCTGAATCACAGGGGACCCCAAAATGATGCTGGTTAAAAGCCATAAACACACGTTATTGTTTGTCATAGCCAGAACCTGGAGACAATCTAAACAGCCCTCGACCGTATCTATAAAGAAAATGTGGTACAAAAAAATAACGACCTCTTGAATTTTGCAGGAAAATGGATGGAGCTAAAAAACATTATTTTGAGTGAGGTAACCCAGACACAGAAAGACAATTATCACATGTACTCACTCATAGGTGGTGTTTAAACATAAAGCAAAGAAAGCCAGCCTACAAACCACAATCCCAGAGAACTTAGACAACAATGCGGACACTAAGAGAGACTTACATAAATCTAATCTACATGGGAAGTAGAAAAAGACAAGATCTCCTGAGTAAATTGGGAGCGTGGGGACCCTGAGGGAGGGTTAAAGGGGGAGGGTAGAGTCATAGAGTCAGAGAAAAATGTAGAGCTCAATAAAAATCAATAAAAAAATCTAATGCAAGCAAGTATACACTGAAAGTCCTAAATTAAAGCCAAAAAAAAAAAAAGCATGAACACTCTTTCCTCTGTCCAGAAGACTGGGTATATATAGATTAAACTTGTTTTTAGCACAATGAAAAACTTGTTTTTAGCACAATGAAAAGCGTTTTTAAGTCTATACTAAAAAAAAAAAAAAAAAAAAAAACCCAAAGGGGCCAGGCAGTGGTTGAGCATGCAACTTTAATCCCAGCACTCAGGAGGCAGAGGCAGGTGGATCTGCATGAATTTGAGGCCAGCCTGGTCTACAGAGCGAGTTCCAGGACAGGCTTCAAGTTACACAGAGAAACCCTGTCTGCCCCCCCCCCCCACACACAAAAGAATGATGAGAGAAAGAAAGAGAGACTAGGAATATGCCCTGCATATTTTTTTTTATTTTTTAATGGCTCATTTCTATTTTATTTTATCTGCATTGGTGTATTTCTGCATATGTGTCTGTGTCAGAAGCCCTGTAATTGGCGTTACAGGCAGTTGGGAGCTGCCATGTGGGTGTTGGGAATTGAACCCAGGTTCTCTGGAAGAGTAGCCAGTGTTCTTAACTGCTGAGACATCTCTCGAGCCCCTTCCTGCATAGTCTTAAGACTGATGCTGGGCTGTGGTGTCTCAGATGCTGGGCTGTGCCAATCAGCGCCACAGTTCTGGCTGTGTCAGACACCTTTGCGTTATTACTACGGAATGCTTGAGATGGTGCTCTTACCAAGAAATAAATTTATTATCTTCATAATCTTGGAGATTCAGAGTTTAAGATTTGAGGCTCCCACTGGTGTTGCTTCTGGTGAGGATGGTTGGTGGCAGTGCACACTGCAGGACTAAACATGAGATCGCATGTTAGAGATGGTGGCGGCAGTGCACACTGCAGGACTAAACATGAGATCACATGTTAGAGATGGTGGGGGCAGTGCACACTGCAGGACTGCACATGGGACCAGATGACTGCACATGGGATCACATGTTAGAGATGGTGGGGGCAGTTCAGACTGCAGGACCGCACATGGGACCAGATGGTGATCCTTCAGCTGAAGAATGGGCAGGGGAGACAGGAGAGATGGGACCCTACAAAAAAACATGGAGTCTGACTGGCCTTGGCCAACTACTTCTGAGAATGAGGCCTGTCCTTTTGATATACCCAGTGACACTCAATTGAATAAAACTGTTTTTCTGTCTATCAGAAGCTATCAATTGCAAATAGCTTCTTGGTTACGGGTGGGACCACATGCCCACTACTCTGCTCTCTGACAGGTAGCTTCTTGGTTACGGGTGGGACCATGTGCCCAATTCCCTGCTCTGTGACAGGACTTGGTCTGTGAGTCTCCCTTTAAAAGTCCATAGCACCTTCCAATACTGTTACTCTGGAGGCAGGGGAGGGTAAATATTTATACATGGATCTTTGGAGGAAGTTTTAGTTATTTTTCTTTTCTGTGATAAGACACCACGACTATGGCAGATTAGAGAAGACAGCATTTAATTTGGGTTCATGGTTATAGAGCGTTAGAGACCCTGCACATCTTGGTGGGGGGCATGGCAGGAGGCAGGCAGACATGGTGCTGGAGTAGTAGCTGAGATCTCACATCCTGAGAGACATGCAGGAGGCAGAGAGAGGCAGAGAGAGAACTAATTGGAAATGATATAGGCTTTCGAAACCTCAAAGCCTACTTCCAGTGACATTCTTCCTCCAACAAGACCACGCCTCTTAATCCTAACCAAGCAGTTCCACCAACTGGAAACCAAGTAATCAAACACATGAGCCTGAGGGACCCATTCTCTTTTAGACCACTACAGGGGATATTCAACATTCAAACCACAGCGCTGGTCCTATGGACATCAGGACACCATAAATGAGGTCATGATCTTCAATAGGCTGTAATAACAAATTACAAATGGAGACCTTTTTAGCAGGATGGTTGGAGGAGCAAGATCAGGGTCCGAGCAGTCATTTATTGCTACAGAGGTTAGCATGCAAACACATGCCCAGCGCTTTAGAGCAGTTCTTAAAATGTACTTTCCCTTAGCTCCGTTTTCGTGTGGCAAGTGGAAAAATAATCCATTCAGTAAAGCAAACTGATAAAGTTCTTTTGTACACACAAAAGTTGAGGGCATCTGAGGTCAGCATTTGTAGCTCTTAGGCAAGCTCTTGCTCCTAGTTTGTTCTCTCCCCCACATCTTATGCGTCTACTTTATTCAATAATTAATGTAGCATTCACAAAATTATGAACTCTCTTATGATAATAAACGTCACCCTAGTAATTCAGTCAAGCCTGATTGTCCCACCTGACAGACAGAAGCTGCTGCCAGCTCTTCCTCTCCTCTTCCTTCTTCCAAATGAAGGTACATACGTTACAGATGGACCTTGGTATATGCATATATGGTGAAATGATCACTGCAATGAATTTCCGTGCCCTTACCTCACAGGGTGACATGTTTATGTCAATGGGACAATGACAGTCCTGCTTCTTTTTCTTTCCTTGCATGTGTTCTATCACCGAGCTACACTCTATCCCCTGGAGGAATATGGAAGCTTGACAAAGGCAGACAGACCTCTGGGCATCTGAGAGGAAGCAGGATAGGGAATGATGGCTCTGTCTAGAAGGGCTTCTTGTGAGCAGAGTGTGCACGAGGATGGCAGTAGGCTTTTGTGCTGCTTTCTCCAACTTCTCTTTCCTCTATGTCTGGAACAAGGACCTGAACCGGAAGCAGCTCGGCTTAGGTGGGAGGTGGGAAGGCTTGGAGGGAGACCTGCTGCGGACTGTTTACCGAGCTCACAGTGAGGCTCAGGCCAGTGCTCAACAACACAGAGTCCCATTGTCTCCTCTTCCTGTTTCTTTTCTCGGATATTTCCTCTGACACACATCTTGTGAAGGCAATGCCTCTGTTCGCACATTCTCTTCATCCCCTTCCCCCTACATTTGTCAATGCCTGTCATTCATCTACTGTAACTATTAAGTAACAGGATGTACTAGACCATGGTGACAGAGAAGCCATTAATAAAAGTTCTGCACTTAGGACACTTACAATTAGGTGTTGACCGTCACCCTCCCTATCTCCTATGAGCCTACAAGAGAAGTCACCACTTCTTCACCCACAAGTAACTACTGTGGATTTGGTGAGCCCTAGTCTGGGCAGTGCTTTTATGCATGAAGACATGACTCCAGAGACACACTTAATTTGTCTCTATTTTACTTATTGTGGAGATTTAGATTTTTCAAAGGATCCTTTGGGATGGAAACAGGTGGGTGGGTGTTGTATCTTTTCCAGCCAAGATGCTACTCTCCTGGAGTGTGGCACTATCGTCACCAGTGGTGTGATGTGTTGATTCATAATCTGAGCATAGACAAAATAAAGGACCGGGGAAGGGGAAACCAAGAGCTGTAGAAGTGGCTAGTGGAGCTCTGAAGATTTTCTAATGCACTAAGTGGGTCTCTTGGATTAGTGGGAAATTACCTGCTCTGTTCTGGAAGTTTCCTAATATCACAACTAGGGGCAGGGCAATCCGAGAAGAGAACTTCCTCTGTTGTGGCAACGTAGAGATGGGGGAGTGGTAAGACGGCTTCTTGTAGCATCTTCCTTCTACAACTCCCCTCCCCATCCCCGATGGAGCAGGAGTACCTGGGCTACAAGGTCAGCCTGGATCTCCTGGTCAGCATCCTCCTCAGAGCTGCCTTTACGTCTTTGTTTCTCAGGCTGTAGATGAGGGGGTTTAGAAGGGGAGTCACCACACTGTACTGCAAAGACAGTACTAACTCCAGGGTTGAGCCAGATGCTGGAGTCATGTACCTTGGGAGGAATTACACAAAGGAGCAAAGTGAACTCAGGATGAGGATGGCAACACTGTTGGCAGCCATGGGCCATCCACTTTTGCCGAGTGCACAAGACACCTCAGGGTCAAGTGGACTGTCGCCATGCAGCTTCTAGAAATGACTGATCATTGGGAAGTCAATCATTTCTGTCTTCCAATGCTTCCAAGCGTATGCGAACTCACAGAAAGGAACTCTCCCGTAAGAATGAGTTCTTTTGTTGGTTCAGGTTAGGACAGGGCTAATGCATTTCCATAGCATTTCCCTCTAGAGAGCATCTTGGCTAACAATCATGATAGTATCATTACCCTTTCTCTATACTCACAACAATTCAGACACACTAAGTTCTCATTTAGAGATGATTATTTTTTGCAAAACCATGTGTCTAGTTCACAATACTGCCATTGCTTCCCACACGTATGGCTCTGAGGACTACTCTCACAACTATATCAAATTATTAATAATCATTATTACTAATTATTATATGTGTGTGAATGTTTGCATGCATGTGTGGATGTGTACCATATACATGTATGGTCCTCATGGAGGTCAGAAGAGGGTTCCTGGTCCCCTGGAACTGGAATTATGGATGGTTGTAAACCTTCAAGCAGTGCTGAGAACTGAACCTGGTCCTTTACAAGAGTAGCAAGTAATCCTAAAACCTCAGCAGTCTCTCCAGATCCAACACATTATTTTGGTGTTGTTTTGTTTTTGTTTTTGAGACAGGGTTTCTCTGTGTAGCTATGGAGTCTGTCCTGTAACTTGCTCTGTAGACCAGGTTGGCCTTAAACTCAAAGATATCCACTTGCCTCTGCCTCCTGAGTGTTGAGAATAAAGGTGTTTGCCACCACCAGTCAGTACTACACATTATTTTGGTGGAACAATTTATTAAGTAATATTTTTATTTGGCTGGAAAAGGAGCCAAAATTGGTGAATAAAATGAGAGATAGAAATGGGTTCAGCAGCACACATGATTTTAAAACATTAAGATTAAATTATTGGGCATATCTTAAGTAACCCCACGGTTATTTCCCAAAGAAACATTATTAATTTATCAATGGCATTATGTTCACTGGTACAAATGCAACATATCCAGAATGTTCCTTATGGACTCTGCTTGATTTGATTTAAGGAGTTATTTAGGTGCTGGGAAGATGGCTCAGGGGCTAAGAATGTTGCTGCTATAATAGAGGACTGCAGTTTAGTTCACAGCATGCATGGCAGACAGCTTGTGATCACATGTACCTCTAGCTCCAGAGGATCCGGCGCCCTTGTGTGGCCTCTACAGCACCTGTATACACACACACACACACACACACACACACACACACACACACAATCTTTAAAGAAAAGGTATTCATCTAACTAACTTTAATTATCTACTTTCCTAACATTTCTGTGAAATCAGTAGGGTAAATCTTATTGTCCTTTATGGTACATGAGACAACTGAGATAAAGGGAGGTACATTTACACCAGCCACAGGTGAGCCTTTCAAAAACCAAGCAGCTAGTCCACAGCAGACTGGACTGGGGCTCAATCCCGAGGAATTCCAGGATGGAATTTAAGGATGATTCTTTCCTGCCACACTGCATGCTCATGTAGACCAAGGGAAATTAGGGGACAAATACATGGCCTCTATGCTAAGGGACTGCTGTGTGACACACCTGGATACTCCCGACCCATAAAAGATGGTGACCACAAGGAAATGGGATGAGCACGAAGAGAAGATCTTGCTTCGACCCTTGGCTGAGTTGATGCCCAGGGCTGTCGTGATGATACGGCTATAGGATCCCAGCAGTAGGACAAGAGAACCAAGACCTAAGATCACCATGGTTGTCAGGATGGAGACGACAGTAGTGTAGGGGTCAGAACAGACCAGCAAGAGCACTGGGGGAACCTCACAGGCAAAGCTGCAGATGAGGTTTGGGCCACAGAAGTGCTCTTGAGATAGCAGGAAGGTGTTAACCAGGCTAGCACTGATTCCTAAGACCCACGATATGATCACCAGCCCAGAGCACACTCTTTCATTCATAGTGACCACATACATCAGTGGGTGACACACAGCCTGGAAGCGGTCGTAGGCCATCGCAGAAAGGAGGCAGGCTTCAGTGGCCCCAGAAAATATGACCAGGGCGATCTGAATGAAACACCCAAGGAAGGAAATAGTCTTCCACTCAGAAATAAGGTTCCTCAGCAACTTAGGCACAATGACTGAGGAGTAGAAAGCATCTATAAAGGAGAGGTGTCTCAGGAAGAAGTACATGGGGGTATGAAGGTGGGGATCCCAGCCGATCACCAGCAGCATCAGCAGGTTCCCTGTAAGTATCAACAGGTAAGTCACCAAGAACAGGGCAAAGAGTAGCCCCTGAGTCCGAGGGTTGCTGGTCAGTCCCAGAAGCACAAATTCAGTGACATTCCTAACTTCCATGGCGCATTCAGCATCCCATCAGGGATGAGAACCAAAAAGATTGTCCAGTACTGCTATGCAGCTCTGGAATGGTTGACTCAGGAGGGATTACGTGGCAGAGACTTTCTGCTGTGTTAGATCATCAGCACCTCCTAGCTCAGGGCAGTGACCTCCTAGGCAGAGTGGAGCATGTGGAGGATGAGAACTAGAAAAGGAGGGAAGGAGAAACGGGATTAGAGAAGAACAAAGAAGGGAAGAAAGACAAGGACAGACCTCAGGACTCTGAGAGGTCTTATGTTCTACTTCCAAAGGGCGTCAAGCTCAACCTCAGTACTCACAGCCTGGCACAGCGGGTCAGCAGTCAATATTTTGGCTGGCCATCTGCACGACAGACTATAAGGATATAATTGGGAGAAGTGTTGCGACATCCCATGATGGTGCAGTCCTTTCTCTGTCCTCATAAGTTTCTAAGTCACTTGAATTCTTCGTTTAAAACAGTCAGTAGGAGCCAGGTGGTTGTGGTGTACATCTTTAACCCCAGTATTTGGAGGCAGAGGCAGGGGATCTCTGTGAGTTCGAGGCCAATCTTGTCTACAAGAGCTAGTTCCAGGACAGGCACCGAAGCTACAGAGAAACCTTGTCTCGAGAAACAAAACATAACAAAACAAAAAAAATTTCAGGAGGGCAGTCAGATGTCTTTGTGAGTAAACGTGATTGTCACAAGGCTGATGGTCTCAGTTCTGTCCCAGGAACTCACAGAGTAGAAGGATGGAAGGAGAGCACTGACTCCTGCATGCTGTCCTCCAAATCCACAGACATACAGTGCCACACGCCCCACTCCCAATAGATGTAAAACAATCTGGAAAACCAAATGTTTTCCAAGATCCATTTCCTTTTAGTCATTTTAAGAATGATGAAGCGAAGTGATTTGATTTTTTTTTGGAGGTGTGTATTTGTTACTGAATAGAAAGTCCTTGTCCCTTTGTATGCTAGTAGCCCAAGCAGAGATGGCACATAGTTTCATGGACACTTGTCAGGGGAAGCCCTCAAAATGGAAGTGAGGACAATGCTCTCTGCTTTCACTGCATTCTCCAGATTTACACAAGAGTCCACAGGGACCTGAGAATCTTTGAACTGAATGTGTATTAAGCCACATAAAACTTATATCACCCAACACCTGAACATTACAGATATCTTGTCCCCAAAAGGAGGAGGGATAAAGGATAGTTGGTAGAATGGAGAGTTACAGGGCTCAGTTTTAGACCAGAGGGACGTAACGAGGTTTCTCTCTTCTCAAAGGATAGCTAGAACGTTTTTACACAAAGATCTGCTCTTCGTTTATGAGTATCACAGTCATGGGTTCCCAGAGTGGGCAGTTTGGGGAGAAGATGAATTTAAATAAGAGTTATCCTTACCTGCATTCCAAAGCAGAAACTAGACGTGCTTGCTTAGTGGAGAATGCCAGAGAACATCCTCTCCAACACTGAACAAAAGCCACGGTTGGACTTAGTTTCTGTAGGCTTCCCTTGACTTAGTCCTAGGGGATAGAGGCGAGGGACTTCTGGGCACTGAGCTCTTTCAATTTTGGTTATGAGTCTTAGTTGGTTATCAGCCTTTAATGGCTGAATGGTGTCTCTAGCCCACAAGAGACTTCTGAATAAGGATTCATCTCCATAGTCTTTATGTCCAAGGGGAAGGGTAGTTTTCCAAAATTCTGCTTTACAAATAACAATGGCCATTGGGACTCTGAGTCAACTTTAGCCCTGAGAGAGGGAAAGGGGTCCCTGGGGACCTTCAGCTGGTCTTCTGCGGTTCTGAGTGAAACCTCTGGGTTGACTCTTTGTGATACTCTTGTTTTAGTGTGTTACATCATACAAGAGGGCCCTGAGGTGGCCAATAATCCATTTTTATTTCTATTATCATATAAATATATCTCTGATATATCAGTAGGTTATAGGCATATTCATTGTACAATGCTCAAAATTCTGAGAAACAAACACACAACCCCTTTCCCTCCAACTTTGCCCAACTCGGCATAGTATCTGCTATACCTCGTCTCCTAGGCTCCTTCTCCAGAAATGCTTCCCCATTAACTAGAATGTCACATGTTGTTCAGATACTTTCACAAATCTAATAAAGTGTTAGGCTGGAAAAAGAACTGTTTACACCATTTCCCCCTCCTAGAGTGCTGTATTCACACTATTTCCGTCTCCTGGAGTGCTGTATTCACACCACTTCCCCTCCTAGAGTGCTGTATTCACACCATTTCCCCCTCCTAGAGTGCTGTATTCACACCACTTCCCCTCCTAGAGTGCTGTATTCACACCATTTCCCCCTCCTGGAGTGCTGTATTCACACCACTTCCCCTCCTAGAGTGCTGTATTCACACCATTTCCCCCTCCTGGAGTGCTGTATTCACACCATTTCCCCCTCCTGGAGTGCTGTATTCACACCATTTCCCCCTCCTAGAGTGCTATATTCACACTATTTCCGTCTCCTGGAGTGCTGTATTCACACCACTTCCCCTCCTAGAGTGCTATATTCACACTATTTCCGTCTCCTGGAGTGCTGTATTCACACCACTTCCCCTCCTGGAGTGCTGTATTCACACTATTTCCGTCTCCTGGAGTGCTGTATTCACACCACTTCCCCTCCTGGAGTGCTGTATTCACACCATTTCCCCCTCCTGGAGTGCTGTATTCACACCACTTCCCCTCCTAGAGTGCTGTATTCACACCATTTCCCCCTCCTGGAGTGCTGTATTCACACCACTTCCCCTCCTGGAGTGCTGTATTCATATAATTTCCCCCTCTTAGAGTGCTGTATTTACATTATTTCCCCCTCTTAGAGTGCTGTGTTCACACCATTTCCCCCTTCTGGAGTGCTGTGTTCACACCATTTCCCCCTTCTAAAGTGCTGGATTCACAGTATTTCCCCCTCTTGAGTGCTGGATTCACACCATTTCTCCCTCCTAGAATGCCTGATTCACACCATTTCTCCCTGCTGGAGAGCTGTTTTTACATCATTTGCTCCCTTCAACTCTTCCCATTCTCCCCCTTCCCAGATTCATAAAGAAGTTTCGTTCTGAGAGAGATAATCAGTCTGCTCCAGGGATTAGGCCCTCATAGGTGATCCAGGTCTAAGCAATCTACTTTAAACACATATATATGAGCAACATTAAATAAACTCGGAAACACAGACTTTTACAGAAATCCACAACTGGTCGTAATATACAAAACACTGACCATGGTGTGCCCTATACCAGCTGATACTTCTACAACACACCCCTACACTGAAGGCTAGGGGACCATCTCTGAAGGAGAGGGAGATAGACTGTAGAAGCCCGCGGAAGAGGATATCTCCTGCAAGCCAGTATCTCTAGAAGGCAGAAATGGTGTGAACACAGCAATCCAGGAGGGGGAATGGTGTGAATACAGCATTCCCACAAGTTGTCTTCGGCCCTCCAATATGCAATGTGGCGCACAAACTCACCTCATACATAAAAAATAAATAAATAAAAACGCAATAATATATTTTAAAAACAAAAAATGGTACCAGGTGGTGGTGGTACATACCTTTAATCACAACATTTGGGAGATAGAGCCAGGAGGAGCTCCAAGTTAGGCCAGCCTGGTTTACAGAGTGAGTTCCAGAATCGCTAGGGCTACACAGAGAAACTCTGTCTTAGAAAACCAAAACCAAACCACAATAAGACACAAAATAAAACAAAAAAAAAATAATTGAGAATTTCATACCCTCACTTCCAATTTCTTCCTTACTCCTCCATACTACCACTCCCTTCCAGTTTCAAGTATTCTCTTTTAAGATACATACATATATGTGTGTGTGTATACAATACATGTATATATATTACCTCTCCTGTAGAGGGAGAGACTCCCTGCCCCAGAGAGTTCTGTATATACAAAGTTACTAGAGTGTTGACCCATTGTCAACTACTCTTGCAGAGGACACTCTTCAGTTCCCAGAACCCATGGCAGTTTATAACTGCCTGTAAGTTCAGTTCTGGGGAATCATATGACTCCTTTGGACCCTCACCAGACAGCACACACGTGGTGCACACACACACCGGACAGCACACACGTGGTGCACACACACACTCGCAGGCAAAACACCCATGCACAGGAAACAAAAAATAAACCAATTTTCAAAATATTTGAGTTATGTATACTAGTCAATCAACCCCTTCTTTGCAGCACATGGACATCCTTGCTGTTAGCCTTGTTCATTTGTGTTATTGTTTCCTCAGCAGCAGATTGTTTCACAGAATAGATGCAAGAGAAATGAGTTCATTAGAGATCAGTGTTTGTTTTCAATAACAATGTTACAGTTTAATAATTGTTTAATAAATGCTTTTTCTTGTTTCAGTGTTTGTGCAGAATAAACTCTGAAAGAATTTGTAGTTCTTTTTTTTATTGGATTTAAAAAAATACCGATTCAAATTCCCACTCCCTTCCCTCCTCCCATTCCCTCCTCACATCCTCCCACCCCACCCCCTCTAATCCTAAGAGAGGGTAAGGCACTTTGCATTGTGCAAAGTTCAAGGCCCTCTCTACTACATCTATGCTGAGCAGTGTATACATCCAAAGAGAATAGGATCCCAAAAAGCCAGTACATGCAGTAGAGATAAATCCCAGTGCTACTTCCAGTGGCCCCTCAGTTTGCCCCAGACATACAACTGTCAGCCACATTCAGATGGAGTAGTTTGGTCCTATGCTTGTTTCTTCCCAGTCCAGCTGATGAACTCTTCATGGTCTTGACCTCTTTGTTCATATTCTCATTCCTTCTACTCTTCAACTGGATCTTTGGAGCTCAGTCTAGTGCTCTGTTGTGGGTCTCCACCTCTGTTTTCATCTGTTGTGGGACGAAGGTTCTATAGTGATATTTAAGAAAATCATCAATCTGACTACAGGGCAAGGCCAGTTTGGGCACCTTCTCCTCTATTGCTTAGGGTCTTAGCAGGGGTCATCCTTGTGGATTCCTGGGAATTTTTCTAGAGTCAGGTTTCTTGCTAACTCCACAATGGCTTCCTCAATCAAGATATCTCTTTTCTTGCTCTCAAATCTGTCCTTCCTCCCTCTTGACTATCCCATTTCCTCACGTTCTCCTCAACCCTCCCCTTTTCTCCTCCTTTTCTCCTTCTCCCATTCCCCCCTACATTCTACTCCCCACCCCCATGCTCCCAATTTTGTAGGCGATCTTGTCAGTTTCCAATTTCCAGGTTGTCCTATATATGTTTTTCTTTGGGTTCACCTTATTACTTAGCTTCTCTAGGATCATGAACTATAGGCTCAATGTCCTTTGTTTATAGCTAGTATTCACCTATGAGTGAATACATACCATTTTCATTTTTTTGTGCCTGGGTTATCTCACTGAGAATAGTGTTTTCTAATTCCATCCATTGGAATTAGAAAATACTCAGGTCACTGCTCATATGAGTGAAGACAGGACTCCAGAGACACACTTAATTTGTCTCTTTTTTACGTATTGTGGAGATTTAGATCTTTCAAAGGATCCTTTGGGATGGAAACAGGTGAGTGGGTCTTGTGTTTGTCCAGCAAAGATGCTACTGTCCTGGAATGTGGCACTATCATCACCAGTGGTGTGATGTGTTGATTCATAATCTGAGCATAGACAAAATAAAGGACCGGGGAAGGGGAAACCAAGAGCTGTAGAAGTGGCTAGTGGAGCTCTGAAGATTTTCTAATGCACTAAGTGGGTCTCTTGGATTAGTGGGAAATTACCTGCTCTGTTCTGGAAGTTTCCTAATATCACAACTAGGGGCAGGGCAATCCGAGAAGAGAACTTCCTCTGTTGTGGCAACGTAGAGATGGGGGAGTGGTAAGACGGCTTCTTGTAGCATCTTCCTTCTACAACTCCCCTCCCCATCCCCGATGGAGCAGGAGTACCTGGGCTACAAGGTCAGCCTGGATCTCCTGGTCAGCATCCTCCTCAGAGCTGCCTTTACGTCTTTGTTTCTCAGGCTGTAGATGAGGGGGTTTAGAAGGGGAGTCACCACACTGTACTGCAAAGACAGTACTAACTCCAGGGTTGAGCCAGATGCTGGAGTCATGTACCTTGGGGGGAATTACACAAAGGAGCAAAGTGAACTCAGGATGAGGATGGCAACACTGTTGGCAGCCATGGGCCATCCACTTTTGCCGAGTGCACAAGACACCTCAGGGTCAAGTGGACTGTCGCCATGCAGCTTCTAGAAATGACTGATCATTGGGAAGTCAATCATTTCTGTCTTCCAATGCTTCCAAGCGTATGCGAACTCACAGAAAGGAACTCTCCCGTAAGAATGAGTTCTTTTGTTGGTTCAGGTTAGGACAGGGCTAATGCATTTCCATAGCATTTCCCTCTAGAGAGCATCTTGGCTAACAATCATGATAGTATCATTACCCTTTCTCTATACTCACAACAATTCAGACACACTAAGTTCTCATTTAGAGATGATTATTTTTTGCAAAACCATGTGTCTAGTTCACAATACTGCCATTGCTTCCCACACGTATGGCTCTGAGGACTACTCTCACAACTATATCAAATTATTAATAATCATTATTACTAATTATTATATGTGTGTGAATGTTTGCATGCATGTGTGGATGTGTACCATATACATGTATGGTCCTCATGGAGGTCAGAAGAGGGTTCCTGGTCCCCTGGAACTGGAATTATGGATGGTTGTAAACCTTCAAGCAGTGCTGAGAACTGAACCTGGTCCTTTACAAGAGTAGCAAGAAATCCTAAAAGCTCAGCAGTCTCTCCAGATCCAACACATTATTTTGGTGTTGTTTTGTTTTTGTTTTTGAGACAGGGTTTCTCTGTGTAGCTATGGAGTCTGTCCTGTAACTTGCTCTGTAGACCAGGTTGGCCTTAAACTCAAAGATATCCACTTGCCTCTGCCTCCTGAGTGTTGAGAATAAAGGTGTTTGCCACCACCAGTCAGTACTACACATTATTTTGGTGGAACAATTTATTAAGTAATATTTTTATTTGGCTGGAAAAGGAGCCAAAATTGGTGAATAAAATGAGAGATAGAAATGGGTTCAGCAGCACACATGATTTTAAAACATTAAGATTAAATTATTGGGCATATCTTAAGTAACCCCATGGTTATTTCCCAAAGAAACATTATTAATTTATCAATGGCATTATGTTCACTGGTACAAATGCAACATATCCAGAATGTTCCTTATGGACTCTGCTTGATTTGATTTAAGGAGTTATTTAGGTGCTGGGAAGATGGCTCAGGGGCTAAGAATGTTGCTGCTATAATAGAGGACTGCAGTTTAGTTCACAGCATGCATGGCAGACAGCTTGTGATCACATGTACCTCTAGCTCCAGAGGATCCGGCGCCCTTGTGTGGCCTCTACAGCACCTGTATACACACACACACACACACACACACACACACACACACAATCTTTAAAGAAAAGGTATTCATCTAACTAACTTTAATTATCTACTTTCCTAACATTTCTGTGAAATCAGTAGGGTAAATCTTATTGTCCTTTATGGTACATGAGACAACTGAGATAAAGGGAGGTACATTTACACCAGCCACAGGTGAGCCTTTTAAAAAACCAAGCAGCTAATACACAGCAGAGCTGGACTTGGGCTCAATCCTGAGGAATTCCAGGATGGAATTTAAGGATGATTCTTTCCTGCCACACTGCATGCTCATGTAGACCAAGGGAAGTTAGGGGACGAATACCTGTCCTCTATGCTAAGGGACTGCTGTGTGACACACCTGGATACTCCTGACCCATAAAAGATGGTGACCACAAGGAAATGGGATGAGCACGAAGAGAAGATCTTGCTTCGACCCTTGGCTGAGTTGATGCCCAGGGCTGTCGTGATGATACGGCTATAGGATCCCAGCAGTAGGACAAGAGAACCAAGACCTAAGATCACCATGGTTGTCAGGATGGAGACGACAGTAGTGTAGGGGTCAGAACAGACCAGCAAGAGCACTGGGGGAACCTCACAGGCAAAGCTGCAGATGAGGTTTGGGCCACAGAAGTGCTCTTGAGATAGCAGGAAGGTGTTAACCAGGCTAGCACTGATTCCTAAGACCCACGATATGATCACCAGCCCAGAGCACACTCTTTCATTCATAGTGACCACATACATCAGTGGGTGACACACAGCCTGGAAGCGGTCGTAGGCCATCGCAGAAAGGAGGCAGGCTTCAGTGGCCCCAGAAAATATGACCAGGGCGATCTGAATGAAACACCCAAGGAAGGAAATAGTCTTCCACTCAGAAATAAGGTTCCTCAGCAACTTAGGCACAATGACTGAGGAGTAGAAAGCATCTATAAAGGAGAGGTGTCTCAGGAAGAAGTACATGGGGGTATGAAGGTGGGGATCCCAGCCGATCACCAGCAGCATCAGCAGGTTCCCTGTAAGTATCAACAGGTAAGTCACCAAGAACAGGGTAAAGAGCAGCCCCTGAGTCCGAGGGTTGCTGGTCAGTCCCAGAAGCACAAATTCAGTCACATTTCTAACTTCCATGGCGCATTCAGCATCCCATCAGGGATGAGAACCAAAAAGATTGTCCAGTACTGCTATGCAGCTCTGGAATGGTTGACTCAGGAGGGATTACGTGGCAGAGACTTTCTGCTGTGTTAGATCATCAGCACCTCCTAGCTCAGGGCAGTGACCTCCTAGGCAGAGTGGAGCATGTGGAGGATGAGAACTAGAAAAGGAGGGAAGGAGAAATGGGATTAGGGAAGAACAAAGAAGGGAAAAAGGCAAGGACAGACCCCAGGACTCTGAGAGGTCTTATGTTCTACTTCCAAAGGGCGTCAGCGACAACCTGCAGAACGCACAGCCTGGCACAGCGGGTCAGCAGTCCATATTTTGGCTGGCCATCTGCACGACAGACTATAAGGATGTCTGAATAATTGGGAGAAGTGTTGCGATATCCCATGATGGTGCCTATCGTTCTCTGTCCTCATAAGTTTGTAAGTCCTTTGAAGTTTTCGTTTAAAACAGTCAGTAGGAGCCAGGTGGTTGTGGTGCACACCTTTAATCCCAGGACTTCGGAGCAGAGGAAGATGGATCTCTGTGAGTTCGAGGCCAATCTTGTCTACAAGACCTAGTTCCAGAACAGCCTCCAAAGCTACAGAGAAACTCCATCTTGAAAAACAAAACAAAACAAAAGAAAACAAAACAAAAGTCAGGAGGGTGTTCAGATGGCTAGAGGAGTTAAGATGCTTGCCATAAGGCTGATGGTCCCAGTTCTGTCCCTGTAACTCAGAGTGGAAGGATGGAAGTAGAGCACTGACCCCTCATGCTGTCCTCTGAATCCACATACACACAGTGCCACACACGACCAACAGCCGATAGATGTAAAACAATCTGGAAAACCAAATGGTTTCCAAGATCCATTTCCTTTTAGTCTTTCTAAGAATGATGAAGTGAAGTGATTTGAGTTTTGGGGTGTGTATATAGAAAGTCCTTGTCTCTTTGTATGCTAGTAGCCCAAGCAGAGGTGGCACAAAGTTTCATGGACACTTGTCATGAAGTGAGGACAATGCCCTCTGCTTTCACTGCATTCTCCAGATTTACACAAGAGTCCATAGGGACCTGAGAATCTTTGAACTGAATATGGATAAAGCCACATCAAACTTATATCACCCAACACCTGAACATTACAGATATCTTGTCCCCAAAAGGAGGAGGGATAAAGGATAGTTGGTAGAATGGACAGTTACAGGATTTAGTTTTAGACCAGAGGGACGCAAGGAGGTTGTCTCTCTTCTCAAAGGATAGCTAGAATGTTCTTAAATGAAGATCTGATCTTCATTCATGAGTATCATGGTCATGGGTTCCCAGAGTGGGCAGTTTTGGGAGAAGATGAATTTAAATAAGAGTTATCCTTACCTGGATTCCAAAGCAGAAACGAGACGTGCTTGCTTAGTGGAGAATGCCAGAGAACATCCTCTCCAACACTGAACAAAAGCCACGGTTGGACTTAGTTTCTGTAGGCTTCCCTTGACTTAGTCCTAGGGGATAGAGGCGAGGGACTTCTGGGCACTGAGCTCTTTCAATTTTGGTTATGAGTCTTAGTTGGTTATCAGCCTTTAATGGCTGAATGGTGTCTCTAGCCCACAAGAGACTTCTGAATAAGGATTCATCTCCATAGTCTTTATGTCCAAGGGGAAGGGTAGTTTTCCAAAATTCTGCTTTACAAATAACAATGGCCATTGGGACTCTGAGTCAACTTTAGCCCTGAGAGAGGGAAAGGGGTCCCTGGGGACCTTCAGCTGGTCTTCTGCGGTTCTGAGTGAAACCTCTGGGTTGACTCTTTGTGATACTCTTGTTTTAGTGTGTTACATCATACAAGAGGGCCCTGAGGTGGCCAATAATCCATTTTTATTTCTATTATCATATAAATATATCTCTGATATATCAGTAGGTTATAGGCATATTCATTGTACAATGCTCAAAATTCTGAGAAACAAACACACAACCCCTTTCCCTCCAATTTTGCCCAGCTCTGCCTACTATCTGCTATGCCTCGTCTCCTAGGCTCCTTCTCCAGAAATGCTTCCTCATTAACTAGAATGTCACATGTTGTTTAGAAACCTCCACAATCTAATAAAGTGTTAGGCTGGAAAAAGAACTGTGAAAAGTTCGCTACAGTATATTCCTTTCACTGAACACATATGCAACTTAACTTACTCTAGAGTGAAGGTTAAAAACCCCAGTCATGACCTCTTATTCTTGAATCATTGTTACACACATATACACATACACAACACACACACACACACACACAAACTCACATGCACAAACACACACATTTATAAAGAAGATCAGGGAAATTTATTTAATGTTGCTCATATATATGTGTTTAAGGTTGATTGCTTAGGCCTGGATCACCTATGAGGGCCTCATCCCTGGAGCAGACTGATTATCTCTCTCAGCTGTTATTCATTTCTTGGGGTTCTTCATCCAGGAGCGGGGTCTTGATTTTCCTTGTTGACATTGGCATGTCAATTGTCCTGTTCTTGATTTTGTTTAGGTGACCATATTGTTGAGATTCCATGGGTACAGCTTCCCTGTCACTCACAGGAGATACTGTCTTGCAGCAGATGCTTTGGTCCTCCCTGCTTCTACAATCTTTCTACCTCTCCATCAGAGATGGTCCTCGGGGGCCTTCAGTTTTTATTCCCTTCTTTATTTCTTCAATGGCTCATTCTTCCTTAATAGTGAATTTTAAAATCTCCATGAATTTCTATATCTTATGTAGTTTTCCTTATGTCTGATTCAGTCATTGAGGCAGGTAAGATACAAGAAAGTGTTTTAATTTTCCTGTATTTGTTGAGACATGCATTGTTTTCTGGTATGTGATCTATTTTTAAAGGAACTTCCAGGGGCTGATGAAGTATGAGGTGGATTCCTTTATCTTCTCTGACTAATTTTGGTGTAAAATCTGTTTTGTCAGATAGTAGACAGCAGTACCTGCTTCTGGTTCCTTCTCAGTTAAAGATCACTCCCCATCCTTTTACCTTTAGATGATGTCTGTCTTTGTTAGGGAGGTGTTTTTGGAGTCAATAAACAGATGGATCCTCCTATTTTCAAAATATTATTGGTTAGTCTGTGTCTTTTGATTGGGGAATTGAGATTGCTAATATTTAGAGTTATTATTGACAGCTGTGTATTAATTTCTGTCATTTTGTTTAATTTGTAGTGTTTAGTATTTTTCTAATTCTCATCTGCTGACAGCTTTTGACACATTTTCTTTGTTTTATACATTTCTGTGTTTTAGCTATGATACAGGGGAAATTTCTTTTCTCATTATGTCTACTTGATGTTCTATCATTCTTTGGTACATGGATTGCCTTCTATTTTCTGAATTCCCAAAAATTTTTGCTATGATTGCATTGAAAATATTTTATATGCCTTTGATATTTTTTTCCTTTTTTGTGATTGACTGTAATTAAAAGATTTGATATTTTCATGTTGTTTCAAATGTCTCTCTTATTTTGTTCACATGCTACTTATTTATTTATGTATGCATATATTAAATATGTAAGTATGTATTTATTTGTAAATGGAGACTGCATTTGACTTTCCTGGCTACCCAGACCTGAATGATCACACAGAAACTATATTAATTACAAAACTGCTTGGCCAATGGCTTAGGCATATTCCTAGCTAGCTCTTATATCTTAAATTAACCAATTTCTATTAATCTGTATATCACCACAAGGCTGTGGCTTACTGGAAAGGTTCTGGGCATCTTTATCTTTGGCAGCTACATGGTGTCTTTCTGACTCTGCCTACTCTCGCTCTCTATGTATATATTTCTGTTTGGATTTCCTACCTGGCTTTAGTCTTCCCTGTCATAGGCCAAAAAATCTTCTTTATTAATCAATGGTAATAAAAGATATTCACAGCAGTCAGAGGGAAATCCCATACCCCATTTTCTGTTTAAATAAGAGTTCCATTTTCTGTTTAAATAAGAGTTTTTAACTTTAACATAGTAAAATTACATATACAAAACAGCAAGCAAGAATTATAGTTACAATATTTATTCCATTTACATTTGGCAAATTAAGGATAATACTTTATCATCTATCCTAACTTTGTAAATCTAAAGTTTTATATCTAATTTATCTTTTATCATAACTAAGAAGAACTATAATTATAACTATCTATTCTTCAACTCCATCAAAGACCCCAGAAGGATATAATATTACTTAAGTAAACAGGAAGTGCATTGTAAGCAATTTCCAAAACTCTAGAATTGACAGAGACATCTCACTGCTTGGATAGTCACCCAAAGTTCTTCTGTAATGTTGGGGAATCCATATCCAGCCTACAGGTGCATAGTACCCAGGAGACTTTTCCATGAAGCAGGAAATTTTAAAGACTGTTTTGCCTTTATTGGAAATTTTCAGTCACTTTCTTCTGTGTCCTGCAGAATGTCTGGCAGGCTCTTTCATGAATCAGGAACTCTGAAGGACTGTCTCTCCTTCTTTAGGCAAGTTCAGCAGTCACTTTTCTATGGGTCCTGAATGTCCAATTTATACAGCATACCATCAAGCAGTCAAGCAAGAGTCTCTTGCCCAAATGGCTAGCCTTGCCACATTGAAAGCAAACTCCGTAAGGAGTTTCTTCGATGCCCGTCATCCTCTTGAAGTAATTAGCACTGCCTGAAGCAGACATGTCTCATTGTTGAGAAAAGTCTAAGTTTTTAAAAACACTTTAAATGCCATATTCTGTAGGTATTTGAAAGGTTTGAAGAATACCTATCCATCTGAAATATATCTCGTAGATCTAGAAAACCTAACTAACATGACTATAGTTTGATTATTACAGATGCCTATCAATCTGTATTTCTTAATCATACATTACATTTTAAAATGAGCTGCCTAAACTCAATACCTTAAAAAACAAGAGCAGAAAGAAATATATACAGTATAACAAATCAATTTTAAGTTTGTATCAATAGACTAAGATCTATACCAATGCAAAGTATTCATCTTTATATCATATCTCCCCCTGCTTTTCTTTTAGAAAGAGTTTGACTGTGACCATTTAATCATTTATACCTAACCCCTTTTAAATGAAAAAAAAATTCTTAAACAATAAGTTTGGGAATTTGGGCATAGTTTTCTTCAAAATGCTTTCTGCTATTTGTTGGGCAAAGTATTTTTAGGGATCATGGAGACATTTTGGGGATCTTGTTGCATCAAACCATATTAGCCTGGAAGGAATCCACAGGTTCTCATTTTCTGTGGAAACAAAAGCAGAACCTCTTTTCTAAAGCAACATATCCTTAGACGCAAATTTTGAAGTCAAGACACCTTTATGTTGGTTTAACTTAGCAGCCCCCAGAATCAAATGTCTCTCTACAGTCAAAAAAATTCAAAGAAACAAAATAGTATACATAATCTAGATTCTTTGTGTATATTCCATCTTTACATGGCTTGTTTTTCTTTACTCCTTTAATCTATGACTGTCTTTACTCTTTTATATTAATTTTACTGTTTCTTTAAAGACTTTGTTTTATTTTTAAAACTATTTCCTTTTATAACTGTCTATACTCTTTTCCTTCTTTCTCCCAACCCTATGTACATTTTTAAACATACTATAACTAGTTCAGAGGTTTATTTCTCTTTGAATCTGTCTTTATTGCATATCTGTTATCATTCACTGGCCAGGAGTTCTTTTAAGATGGGAAGAAACTTGGTTGTAGTGGCCCTGGATGCTGGCTCTGTCTCTCTTGATGTTTCAGTATGATGCGGGTACATTTACTGCCAGTTCTGTGAGCCATGCTCACTACCCTGGGTCCAGAGACACAGCAGGTCTATGTTGCCATTAAGCAACTTGTAGCACTCTGCCCACAAACCCTAACTGCTCTGTAGAAGGACCTCCCAAAGAAGCCAGAGCCATTTATGCTTCCAGTATGAACCATAAAGCCATTTCTTAAAGGAGTCACACCTCTGCTTGCAGCCCACAAACAAAGTCTATCTGAAAAAAATTTGTCTACCAAGAAGCTGCACTTTGTTCCCATTTTCATGTCCCAGGTTGGATACCATTTTGTAAATGGAGACTGCACTTTACTTTCCTGGCTGCCTAGACCTGAATAATTACACAGAAACTATATTAATTATAACACTGCTTGGCCAATGGCTTAGGCATATTCCTAGCTATTTCTTATATTTTAATTTAACCCATTTCTATTAATCTGTCTATCACCATGAAGCTGTGGTTTACCAGAAAGGTTATGGCCATCTTTATCCTTCAGCAGCTACATGGCATCTCCGACTCTGCCTACTCTTTCTTTCTCTCTGTTCATATTTTCTTCCTGGCTTTATTCTTTCCTGCCATAGGCCAAAGCTGCTTTTTTATGAACCAATGGTAATAAAACATGTTCACAGCATACAGAGGGAGGGGAATCCCACTTCATTCATTCATTCATTCATTTTTCCTCTCTTCCTTTTTCTCTCTCTTTCTTTTTTTCTTGTTTTTTGAGACAGTATTTTTCTTTAAATCTTTGAAGCCTGTCCTGGAACTTGGTCTGTAGATCAGGCTGGCCTCAAACTCATAAAGACCCACCTGTCTCTACCTCTCAAGTGCTGGGATTAAAAGTGTGCATCACCACTGCCTTACTCTTGTTCATGTGTATTTTTAAATTTATTTTTATCCTAAGTGAATATTTTAATTTTTCTTCCTGTCTTCAAGCCTTAATAGTCTGTCCTAATAATCCATATATTTCTCAGGCTTTCCACTGAGTTTTTTATTCAACTTATTGACCACTTCAGGTTTAGCATTATTTCAGTTTGGTTTTTCCAAAACTGAAACACTACAAAAATTATAAAACATTAAAATTAAAGATGTAGATTAAATACAAAATAATATTGTGAGTATATAGGATTAAATAAAATATATCATTAAATCAATACTTCTTAAATATACTACAAAATTTAAAATTACATATGTGGTTTATATATTTACATATATGTTTATACCTTTATACATCAAAGATCATAGTTTGGGTCTTGAAGTTCATCAGAGGTTAAGCTGTCTCCAATTTCCTGAGGGTCTGGAAAACACCACTATTAATACAACTAATATATTAAAAGGAAAACTAAGATGGAAAGAGTCTATCTCCATTTCAAAATATTAATTATCTGTTTTACAAGTGATTATCATTCATTCCCCTACTTTGCTTCCAAGATCTAATCATGAGTGAGTAGAAGAGAATTTCTAGGACAATGATGAGTCACAGAGTCTACAAAGCTGTAGGAATTAACCCCAAATTTGCCAGAAAACCCAGGGATAGAGCTGAACCCTGGCAGGAATTGAGGAGGAGTAGCAATGTGAGGGTGCTAGCTGAGTCCTGTGCTCTCTTCGTAGCTTTGTAGATGAATTCCCAAAGTAAAGGCTGCTATTAAAGGAAGTCACAGAACTAGGAAGTAGTGGAATGACCTTGTTTTGAAGCTAACCTTTCACAAGAATACCAGCACATTTCCAGGAACTAATGCTTGCAGCTGGACACGCCATTGAGTGGTGTAGGAGGGTCTTCTGTCTATGTGTTACTTTCATTGGTTAAATAAAGAGACTGCCTTGGCCTTTTGATAGGGCAGAAAATTAGGAGGGCGGAGTAGACAGACCAGGATGCTGGGAAGAAGGCAGGCAGAGAGAGCCGCCATGGAGTCACCAGATCAGACATGCTAAATCTTTCCCGGTAAGCCACGACCTCGTGGTGAAATACAGATTATTAGAAATGGGTTAATCAAGATGTGAGAGTTGGCCAATAAGGGGCTAGAGCTAATGGGCCAGGCAGTGTTTAAATGAACACAGTTTCTGTGTAATTATTTCTGGGTTAAGCTAGCCGGGCGGCGGGATGCAGCCCACCTTCTTTACTACAGTTGAGCTATGTGGTCATCTTAGTCTGATCACCCCATCTATACTTCCTGCCTGGCTACTTGCCAACAGCATTTTATTCAGCCAATATGAGTGATAAATCTTTACAGGGTGCAAGAGCATTATCCTACAGCAGACTCACTAAACTTGCTTCCTGGATTCAGATGTATAAAATAGACTCCTTCTGTTTCCAGGCTGCTGCTGGTGCCTCTCAATCAAAGTCCATGGCCCACCTGACTCCAGCTTGTCTGTATGTGTGTGTGTCCCAGTTAGAGTTACTATCACTGTGGTAAAACATCATGACCAAAGAAACTTGGGGAGAAAACATTTATTTCACTTACACGGCCAGATAACAGTCCATCACGGAGGGAAGTCAGGAAGGAACTCAAGCAGGGCAGAAACCTGGAGTCAGGAGTTGATGCAGAGGCCATGGAGAGGTATGGTTATTGACTTGCTCCTCATGGCTTGCTCAGCTTGCCTTGGACCGTGAACCCAAGTACAGCACCATTCACAATGGACTGGGCCCTCCCCATCAATCACTAATTAAGAAAATGCCTTACAGTTGGATCTAATGGAGACATTCTCTCATTTGAGGTTCCCTCCTTTCAGATAACTCCAGCTTGTGTCAAGTTGACATAAAAGTAGCCCTCACAATTGACCCCTTGTCATATATATAATATAACATATTACTGTTAAGCTACAACCTTTTCTTTCTTGTTTTCCCCAATATCACACATTAACATAAATGTCAAAATATAAACAGTACAAAATTTAAAAGTCCTATGGTCTTTAGAAATTCAAACACTTAAAAATTCAGTCTCTTTCAAATCCAAAATATTTTAAAATTCAAAGTCTCTCAACTGTGGGCTCCTGTAAAATCAAAATTAAATGAAATACTTTCTTACTTCAAGAGGGAAGAACCAGGACACAGTCACAATCTTAAAAAAGCAAACCAAACTCCAAAAATGTACATAACTCAATGTTTAATTATCTGGGATTCCCTCATGATCTTCTGGGCTGCTCCAAGGAGCTTGGGTCACTTCTCCAGCTCTGCCCTCTGCAGTACACACAGCTTGCCTTCTAGGCTCCAACTGGAGCCACCACACTGCTGCTGCTGTCCTTGGTGGTCAACCCAGGGTATTGGCATCTCCAAGACACTGGGGTCTTCCACTGTAACTGGGCTACACTTTCACCAATAGCCTCTCCTGGGCTCTTTTCATGGAGCCAAGCTTTATTATAATTGTATAGGGTGTCTTCCTGACCTCTTCAGTTATCAGGCTTCAACTAATACTGAGGCTGCACCTTCACCAATGGCCTCTCCTAGCCTCTCACAGTGCCGAGCCTCAGCTGCTCTCCATGACCCCTTTATGCCTTCAAAACTAGTACTACCTGGGTGACTCTTACACTACCAAGTTCAGCTGCTAACATGAGGTACAGCCTTGGCCGTCTCTGGAACACAGCTTCTGTGTGCTGATCCCGAGGAAACACTTCCCAGGACTCTTCAGCTCAGTGATGCTGGTCTCTTCTCAGTCACAGCTGAGTCTTCAGCCCCAGCTGACCAGACACCACAGACTCTTCACACAAAAGGCCTGGTAGAGTCTTTGCTTCCCTCTGAAACTTCCCAAGCCAGGTTTCCATCCTCTGCACTGCTCTCAACAGTCTTCTCTTCCAGGCTCCCACAGAACAGCCCACTGAGCTCTCAACACTCAGTGGCTTTTCTTGCGCAAAGTTCCAAAGCCCTCCCACAATCCTCCCACAATCCAAATTGTCAGGCATGTCACAGCAATGCCCCATGGTCTCGGTCCCAATCTCTGTCCTAGTTAGGGTCATTGTTGCTGTGATGAAGAACCAGGGCCAAAGAAACTTAGAGAGAAAAGGGTTTATTTCAGCTTATACTTCCCGGTAACAGTCCATCACCAAAGGAAGTCAGAGCAGGAACTCAAACAAAGCAAGAACCTGGAGACAGGATCTGATGCAGAGGCCATGGAGGGGTGCTGTTTCCTGGCTTGCTCCCCATGGCTTGCTCAGCCTGCTTTCTTATAGAACCCAGGACCACCACCACCACTCTCAGTGGGCGTGGGCCCTCTTCCATAAGTCACTAATTATGAAAATCCCTTCCAGGTGGATCTTTTTTCCTTCTTTTTTAATTTTAAAAACCATCTTACATATCAATTCCAGTTCCCCCTCCCTCCTGCTCTCCAACCTTCTTCCCTCCCTACCTATGTCTCAGAGACTCCCATGGGGAGTCAACAAAGTCTGTCACATCACTTGAGGCAGGACCAAGGCCCTCACCTCTGTATCTAGGCTTGAGCAAAGTATTCATCTACAGGGAATGGGCTCCAAAGAACCAGTTCATGTACTAGGGTCAAGTACTGGTTCCACTGCTAGTGGCCCCACAAACTGCCCATGACACACAACTATTACCCACATTTAGAGGGTCTAGCTTGATCTTATGCAGGTTCCCCAGTTGACAGTCTGGAGTCAGCGAACTCCCACTTGCTTGGGTCAGTTGTTGTTTCTGGGATGTTATAGAAGCATTTTCTTAATTGAAGTTCCCTTCCTCCAGATAGCTCTAGCTTGTGTCTGCTTGATATAAAACTAGCCAGCACAGCGTGTCTGTGTGTCTTTGGTTTCTCCATTCCCTTTTCACCCAGTCAGGTCAGTCCTTAAACCATGCAGATTGCAGCAATCCAAACCTCTCAGGCAATACCTTTAGGGGTGTCCAGCCCTCAAATAATACATCCACAATGCAACCCTTACACCTAAGGTTCAGGGAACATCATTGAGGAGGGAGAGAAGAGATGGTAGGAGACAGAGGACCAGGATGCCTGCTATGAATTAGGATCTTCTAAACGTGATAAGAATGATAGACTCATGAAATCTCAACAGGGTCACCTAAACAAGCCCTGCGTGGTAACAAGACCAGTTAGCCTACTAACTAACATATATAGGGGAGTTTCACAGGTTCTACCTTTAGACAAAGAGCTCTAGGCAATCAATGGCTGCTAAGGAGGGGAAATCAATCCATTTTCCCCAGAGATGAGCCCCCGATAAGTGGTCAGCTCTAAACACATGTACACATGAGTAACACTCAATGGACCCAGTGGGTTTTATATCACACACACACACACACCCACACACACACCAATAGTAACCATGGAAGACAAGGTTTTTAGATGGGGACATGGGAGGAGTTGTCAGGGGGAGAGGAGGGATGGAAGTAATATAAATTCAGTGTGAAGTTCTTAAAAATTTTAATAAAAAAGAATACATAGAGTTGAGGATAGGATGGCAAGGTGGGTGTGGGTGTTGAAGAAGTTAGGAGGGAGAGTTGGGGGGAGGAATATGATCAGAGAACATTCTGTGGACTTCTCAAAGAATGAATAGAAACATTTAAAAAAAAAAACAAGGTACCTGTTCAGGGGTTAAAACTCTTAACTCTGTAACTTAGGAAGAAAATTGTGGTAGAAATGACAGAGAGCAAAGCTAAGCCAAGATGGGCCATTATTTTAGATATAAACATTATCTATCTAAATACAGTTTTCTATTCTTTTACATTCTTAGCACAGCCAGAGAGGGTGGCATAGGCCTCCCCCGAGGTCAGTGCTCTAAACCTCTACCTTAAGTCCAAGTGCTTGACGACACAGACTCTATTCCTGCCATTTTGTGACTTTGCTGTCACGCCCAGTAACGCAGGCATTTCCCTACCGTCCTTTGCACGGCCGCCTTTACCTCCTTGTTTTTCAGGCTGTAGATGAGGGGATTCAGCATGGGTGTGACTGCGCTGTACTGCAAGGAGGAGAGCAAATCCAGGGAAGAACCGGATGTGGGCATAAGATAACGAACCAAACCTGACCCAAAGAACAGGACCACGGCTATGAGGTGGGAAGAGCAAGTATTAAATGCTTTGCTCCGCCCTGTGGTGGATTTCATGTTCAGGATGGTGGAGACGATGTGGGCATAAGAAAAGAAGATTGGCAGAAAGGTTCCGAGCCCATGCAGCAAGATGGAGCAGATCAAGATGTCAACATTGATGGAGATGTCAGAGCAAGCTAGGGGAAAGAGAGAGGGTAGCTCACATATGTAGTGGTGTATGGTATAGGCCTCACAGAAGTCCAGGTTCACAGCCAAGAGCATAATGACTACTGAGCTGAGAGACGCCAGGAGCCAGGAGAGCAGAACCAGCTTCAGACAGAATTCATTGCTCATCATCTGGCCATAGAGCAGCGGGTGGCACACAGCAGCATAGCGGTCATAGGCCATCATTGAGAGAAGAAAGGCTTCAGTCCCCGCGGTGATGAACACGAAGAAGACCTGAGCCAGGCAGCCCTCTATCGAGATGCTTTTCTTCTCAGACAGGAGGTCCTTCAGTAGCTTTGGTACCGTGACAGATGAGAAGCAGAGGTCCAGGAAGGACAGGTTGCTTAAAAAGTAGTACATGGGTGTGTGGAGGTGGGAGTCAGCCCTGATCACCAGCAGCAGCATCAGGTTCCCCGTCATGGTGAGGAGGTAAATCCCCAGGAACAGCACGAAAAGCAGAGCCTCGATGAGGGGGTCGTCAGAGAGCCCAGTGAGAAGGAACTCTGTGATGGCGCTGTGGTTCCTCCAGGCCATTTCAGGATGGTACTTCCTTGAAATAAAGCAGAAAGGGGTTACATTGCTAATGCTTATGACTATGTCTGTTGGGGTGTCACCCCGTCTAGTCCATTCCTCCACTTTGCCTGGACTCTGCTCTGGTGCCTCAGAGCTGTCTGTATCTCAGGGAAAGTTTCAAGTCCTATTTGTCGTCGTTGGTTTCAAATCACAGTGTCCACATACCTCAAGGGAAGTCTATCCGTTTCTCACCCGCATTTGCAGGAAAAGCGAGTTTCTCTGGATGCTCCATTTACTCATAGGCTCGGCTTCTGTTGCACATATGCAGAGTCTAGTGACTCTCTCTCTCTCTCTCTCTCTCTCTCTTTCTCTCTCTCTCTCTCTCTCCCCAAAGTAATTCAATGACTCCTTACCAGGGCTGACTCCATTAGATACAGTGGATACAGTGCCTGGGGTCACAACCTTCCAGTGACAGATGAAAATATATTTCTATAAGATTAAAAGAAGCTGGGTGTGGTGGTGAAGACATACAATCTCAGCACTTTAGAAGCTAAGGCAGGAGGCTTGCTATGAGTTCCAGATGTTGGGCTAATCTCAGGTACAAAGTGAAATGTTAGGGAGAGAGGGAGGGAGAGAGAGGGGAAGGAAGCAGTGTATGTAACAAGACTAATTTTAATTTTAATTATATTTGTGACAATGTAATCATAAAATATAAATTAAACTTTTATGGAAAGAGGGACCCACTAAAGCAAAAGCAGCTGGCTTGCTGGGAAGTCACAGTGACCACACAGACAACACACTTCTGCCGCAGTGACCGCACGGACAGACAGCACACTACAGCTGCAGTGACCACACGGACAGACAACACACTTCTGCCGCAGTGACTGCACAGACAGACAGCACACTTCAGCTGCAGTGACCACACGGACAGACAGCACACTTCTGCCGCAGTGACCGCACGGACAGACAGCACACTTCAGCAGCAGTGACCGCACGGACAGACAGCACACTTCAGCCGCAGTGACCACACAGACAGCACACTTCAGCAGCAGTGACCGCACGGACAGACAGCACACTTCAGCCGCAGTGACCACACAGACAGCACACTTCAGCAGCAGTGACCGCACGGACAGACAGCACACTTCAGCCGCAGTGACCGCACGGACAGACAGCACACTCCAGCAGCAGTGACCGCACGGACAGACAGCACACTTCAGCCGCAGTGACCACACAGACAGACAGCACACTTCAGCGGAGCAGCACACAGAACACTTTCTCAGTTGCTCTCTCAGCTGCTTTCAGAGACAATCTGTAGAAATAGATAGGAAATTCTCATCCCTAGGATACAGAGTTTTGCCTGACTTTTCCTGTGAGGATTTTGGTAGCCAGGGGTATTCTGTAACATCAGCATGTAAAAATAATGACAGCTTTCCTTTGGCTGTCAACTCTGGCTAGCAGGGGTCACAGTGATGAGCTACAAGTTCTTACTCTGATACCCATTGGCCTTTAATCCTCCAACCACTTAACTTATTTCTGATATCAAAAATTAGGCTTCTTTCTGTGTCATTGCTTGTATTTTCTAGCACTTCAAATATATTCTCCTTTTAATTTGATGAATCTAAACTTCCATGGGCTTTCCAATGTCACCCAAAAGACCACATAAAAATAGCCTATCTTGGTGACTTCCTTCTTCAACTCACATGTCCTCTTGATTTAGTCAAAGTCTGAATTGTGCCCCCCTAGCAAGTCAAACACTTATTTCAGTTTCCCACTCCAGACTGTGACACAGACCATAAGAGAACAACTGTCTTAAAACATCCCTCTCTTTGGGCACCATCAGTACCCATTCCGTGCCAGCTTCAGACCATACCTCTCATACTGCCTTAGAAGTCCCCACCTTAGGGCATGTTTTGGATAGGAGCCTTTGACCATTGCAGCTACGATCTCATCCTCTAATCCCTCAGCAGCGTCGGTGGCCAGCAGAAGTACTGCAGATCTTGTCTAAGGGACTACTGCTGAATTTCAAGGATGCTCGAGCGCATCCTTTGACTCCTGCGACATCCTCTGATGCCCTCGGTTTTGGGGAGGCTGCAAACAGTACTACATCAGTTCAGAATACTGTTTGCATTTGTGAGCCAATATATTAGATCCTTTTATCACCACAATCATCATACTCTTATTGTTTTCTTTTAAAATCTTCTTACATAAACTCTGTGTCCAAGAGAGACAAGACTACAATGCGCATGGTAACGGTGATACTAAAAATAATTGAAACCCAATTATGGGCTGTGTAAGTAAGTCCCTTCTCCTTGCAATCTAATTTATCAATATTCTGCTTCTGTTTGGTTTTTGTGATCAGCTTCTATGGTAGGCTTCTGTATTTTTTTTTTTTTTTTTAACATTTCAGCTTGCTTGTTTAGGCAGCTGTGATTCCAACCCTTCTGTTCTCACCAGGAGTCATCAGACAGGTGATAAACCATTAAGAGAAATGGAAATTTTGATATGATCTATCAATCTGATCTCTGGGCCGTCTTAGATCCTAGTCTAGGCCACCTGTGTGCCTGGATGAACACCTACCTTTGTGTGCAAGGAGGTTAGAGCCAATGATGGGGAAACGCAGGCAGCTGGAAGTCACTTCTGAGGTTTCTGCACAGATGAAGCAGTAAACACAGTTAAAAACAAGTGCTTTGAGATGCAGGCGAGCTAGCCAGGTGGGAGGCATTTTCTGCAGAGGCTTGGCTATTTCAAGGTGTCCGTACATAAAGCTTTCCTGAAAATCTCTTCTGTTCTGTGTCTTTTTAAAAGGGGTCTCAGGGCAGGGTAACAGCTTCTGGCTCTGGTGAGAACACTGGGTCCTCTGGAAGACCTTCCCCCTCCATTTCTCTAGCCACATTTTGTATGAGAAGACAGAGGCCACTTCTCTCATTGGCTATTCAAGTTATTGCAAGAATGTGAAACAGAAAGTGGCTTTCTTAGCTGCATGAAGACATTATTGGGATAAAAAAGAGAGGGGTGGGTGTGGAAGGTGAGCCATGGCAAGGTTATGGGAGGGTCCTGGGGGCTGTGGATTGTCACTTAGGCTGTGGCACATGGGAAATCAGCATGGGGTGGGCAGGGGGGCAGGCACTAGGAAGGGCTGTTTTCTGAACTGTCCTCTTGTACACACTCACATTGTGTGTGCCTGTGGTGAACAGATTTGAGGATAGAAACTTTAGCGCAGTTCTCCTCCCTGGAGATCGGGGCAAGCTGGGAAGCAGGTAGCCTCAAGGCTCCTACATCTACCTATATACATTTTCTGCATTCTAGGGGTCTCTGAGCTCCTTTGGAGCGAGAGGGTTTCTGCTCAGTCTTCAAGGCGTCCTGTCCTCAGTGGTAACCAGGAAGTGAGTAAAGACTTTCCTGATAAGGTGTCTAGGGCAGCGAGTACTAACAGACGTGTTGAAAACACAGGGCGTTTGGGTCCTGTGAGGTGATCTGCCAGGGTTTAGGAAGTGCCCATCTCTGGCTTAGAGATTAAGGCTGGGAGGATCAGGATGGACAGAACCAATCAGAAAATAGTAGCAGAGGCGTACAGAAGAGGGGGGCAGTCAGCAGCAGAATTAAAGCACAGAAACACGGGGCACAGCAAGGTCAGAGACTGTCACCTTACCGTTCTCCTGGCTCTTCTTGGAGGAAGTGGCTGTATGTGTCCCACCTTTCTCATCATGACAGACATTTCACGGGAAAGAAAAGCTTCATACGTGGTAATCCCAACCTTAGGAGTCTGATTCTGCCCAGAAGACAGATTCTCTCTTTGATCTCAATGAGCACAAGATGCTAGAATAGTATAAACTCTGGAACTGTTGGCTACCTCACAAAACCATAGTTACTCTGAGGACCTCAGCTTGGAGTGGCATTCTGTAGTGCAGGACCCTGGAGGGAGAGATAGGGTGTTTACTGCCCAATCATTGCTGGCACAGTAAGCCTGTGTTGCTTTAAACTCTTCTTCAGCGGTTTCAGGTGCAGCATCTGACTTCATTTCTTCCTTCTGTGACTTTGAGTATTCCTGGAGAAGTGCTATTTAAGGAGCAAGATCCCCGTAACAGAACCAATGAGAAGACTCTCTCACTGTGCTTAGGTAGGTACCCAAGGGAAACTGGGCCAGGTTCCCTGAAGTACCAGCCCGAAGCCGAGCTCGGCTTCCAGCGCTGAGAAGCTGAATTTGGAGGCACAGCACAGTATTGAACCTGTGATCTAAGACAATTATTTAAAGCCTAGATGTCAACTCTGAGTAAAGTGGGAGTGCTGGAGAAAGGGAGAGAGAAAGGAAAGGGACTTAAAGAAAAAGACTCAGGCAGAAAACAGGCATTTTCTTTCTTTTTTTTTTTTTAATTGAAAAAAAAAGTTTCTGCCTTCTCCCAGCCTCCCATTTCCCTCCTCCTCCTCCCATTCCTCTCCCCCTCCCTCTCCACTCCGAAGAGCAGTCAGGGTTCCCTGCCCTGTGGAAAGTCCAAGGTCCTCCCCACTCCATCCAGGTCTAGGAAGGTGAGCATCCAAACTGGCTAGGCTCCCACAAAGCCAGTACATGCAGTAGGATCAAAACTCAGTGCCATTGTCCTTGGCTTCTCATCAGCCCTCATTGTTCGCCATGTTCAGAGAGACCGGTTTTATCCCATGCTTTTTCAGTCCCAGTCCAGCTGGCCTTGGCGAGCTCCCAATAGGTCAGCCCCACTGTCTCAGTGGGTGGGTGCACCCCTTGCGGTCCTGACTTCCTTGCTCATGTTCTCCCTCCTTCTGCTCCTCATTGGGACCTTGGGAGCTCAGTCCGGTGCTCCAGTTTGGGTCTCTGTCTCTCTCCATCCATCGAACAGGCATTTTCTTCATGGCAGCCTGGGGCTGAGAGTGCCATTGTCACGGGAGCAGGGCTGTCACAGGTTACAGACCCGTGCCATTTTCTAGTGCACATTGTGTTTTCATTTGTTACTTATTTTGAGTTGGAGTGTCAAGTGTCTCAGGATGGCCCTGAACTCACGTAGCTGAAGATAACCTTGAACTTCTGATCCTGTTACCACAAATTGCCGAGTGCTGGGATGACAGGGATGTGCCACCACACCTGGTTTTCTGAGGTACAGGAAGTAGTGCCCAGGGCTTCTGAATATTAGGCGAGCACTGTATCAACTTAGCCTTAGCCCTAAGCTTTCTTCATCTTTCTTTCCTGAAAAAAAAAAATTCACTGAGCCTTGAATTTCATTTCAAGTATATGATGTATTAAAAAAACCCTCAAAGGATTCATGTTTTAAAATTTATTTTTAATTTTCACTTAATGGATATGGGTGTCTTCCCTGCATGCTTGTCTCTGCACTACTTCCATACTTGGATGCCCAAGGAGACCAGAAGAGGGTCCTGGGAATTGAATCCAAGTTCTTAGGAAGAACAACCAGTGGTCTTGACCACCAAGCCATGTCTCCAGCCCCACATAGAATGTTTGCCAAAGCAGAAATACTTCTGGAATAAAAAGATATCTAAAACTCGAATTAAAAGATATCTAAAACAAACATTTTATTATTTGATCAGGGAAGATTCAGCAGTATTTTATTGGAATTAATATATAAATAACAAACAAAGAGACTGCATTATTCAGAATTGAACTCAAGTGATGCAGAAGTCTATAAAACATCAATTTACTAATCGTTTCTTCAGTGAGAGGTGGGGATCAGGCACGATGAGTGACAGAGGATTCCAGAAAGAACAAGTCCCGGTCTTAAAACCAAACTAAGCTTTCTTATGTAGAAGTAGGGTTTATTTATTTAGTTGTTGGTTTATTAACTTATTTTTTGTGTCCTTGGAATCCAGTTCACAGACTCACACATGCTAGGCAAACACGTTACCACTGAACACAAACCCTGGCCCCAGCATTATCATCAAACGCCATCCTCTGAGAGAAGTTAAATCTAGGTCTGACTTATGCCTGAGCAGCCCTCGGCTTGTTAGAAAAGAATTATCTCCACTCTAGGAAGCAAGCATGAAATAAAGGCCCATGTGGTATAATTTTGGCTGCATTTGTAACATGCTGCTCTTGACTGGTTTGCTGGCTAGTCTTATGTCAATTTGACACACAAACTAGTCATCAGAGAGGAGGGAACCTCATTTGAGAAAAATGGCTCCATAAAATCGGGCTGTAGGGAATTTTTTTTTTTTTTTTTGATTTTTCGAGACAGGGTTTCTCCGTAGCTTTTGGTTCCTGTCCTGGAACTAGCTCTTGTAGACCAGGCTGGCCTCGAACTCACAGAGATCTGCCTGCCTCTGCCTCCCGAGTGCTGGGATTAAAGGCGTGCGCCACCACAGCCCGGCTGTAGGGAATTTTTTAAATTAGTGATTGATGGAGGAGGGTCCAACCTATGGTGGGTGGTGCCATCTCTAGGCTGGAGGTACTGCGTTCTATAAGAAAGCAGGCTGAGCAAGCGAGGAGAAGCAGGCCAGTAAGCAGCATCCCTCCGTAGTTTCTGCGTTAGCTCCTGACTCAGGTTCCTGTCCTAATTGAGTTCTTGTCCTGACTTATTTCAATGATGAACTGTGCTTTGGAAGTGTAAACCAAACAAACACAGTTTCCTCCTCAACTTGCTTTTTGGTCATGGTGTTTTGTTGGAGCAATGGAAACCCCAACTAATACAAGTTGGCACTAGCATACTGGGGTATTATAGTGACAGACTTGACTATGTTTTTGGAGGACTAATTAACTAATTTTTACATCTTAAATTACCCATTTCTATTATTCTGTGTATATCCACAAGGCTGTGGCTTACTGGTAAAGTTCCAGCGTCTGTCTCTTTCAGCAGCTATATGGCATCTCCCTGACTCTGCCTTCTTTTCTCCTCTATCACTGCTTGGAGTTCCCACCTTGCTCTATTCTGCCCTTCCATAGGCCCAAAGCAGTTTCTTTATTAACCAATGGTAATAAAACATATTCACAGCATACAGAGGGGAATCCCACACCAGGTGTGGCTTAGTAGTGATGTGTTTGGGTGTGAGGTTGACAAGGGGTCAGTTGTGCTGTTTAGTCTCGTATCAACTTGATACAAAAGCTAGTGAAAGGAGGAGCCCTCAATTGAGAAAATGCCTTCATAAGATACGGCTTTAGGGCATTTTTCAATTAGTGATTGATGGGGAGGGCCCAGTCCATTGTGGGTGGTGCCATTACTGGGCTGGTGGTCCTGGGTTCTATAAGAAAGCAGGCTGAACAAGCCAAGTAAGCAGTACTCCTCTCTGGCCTCTGGTTCAGCTTCTGCCTCTGGGTTCCTGCCCTGTTTGAGTCCTTGTCCTGGCTTCCTTCATTGATGACCAGCAATGTGGGTCTGTAAGCCAAACAACCCCTCTCCTCCTCAAGCTGCCTTTTGGTTACGGTGTTTCATGGCAGAAACTGAAACCCTATGACAACTGGTGTGTGTGTGTGTGTGTGTGTGTGTGTGTGTGTGTGCGTGCAGACACAGATCATGAGGGTAAATGGAGTCAGTGCCTTTGGCGCTTTGGGCAGGTTAGGACCCGATGTTTCTCTGTGAAGATCAGAGCCACCCTGTGGACGTCATGGGGGACAGCCAGGAAAAGGGTGTAGGCAGGAGCCAGATCCTCTCAAAGCTGCCAGTTAATCCGGAGCAGGTCTATTTTAGCCACTTCCATCCTTCTTGTTCTTATGGAAGATTTAAAAATATAACGTAATCTGGGCCAAAATACATTTGAAAACATTTGATCTGGTTTAACTCTTCATTGATTCTAAGTTAGGAAACAAAAGGGGTTTAAAAATGTGGCAGGTGGTGGCAACATGATTTCCACACTGCGAGTTTCTTCTGATTTAGGTGCAGCGACCATGAAGACCATGGGAGTTTAATTTGCTAGAGAGAGAAGTGCATGGGGATGATGTAATGAGTGTGCATGCTTTCAGTGTTTGACTGTTAGTGAATTTCATCGTTTTGTGGTTCTAGGGAAAATATGCTCACATATATATTTCCTTTGAGATAACACAGTACACTGAGTTTGTAGATTATAAACTCAGTACCAAATCGGTGGCCATTGATTTCATGGTGGTAAATAAGATAATTCCAAGGAAGCATGTATAGTGGAAAGCAAAGATTTCTAAGGACAGAATTGTGGGTGAAGCGGCATATTTATGGGTGGTAGAAGTGGATAGTTCAAACAGACATGGGTGGTCTTGTCTTTCTGCCTGGAAGTGACCCCCAGGAAACACAAAACACAGAATGTATGGAGGAAGGAAAAATGTCATCATGAGCCCCACCACTCAGGCAGAGGACAAGTGGCCAAGGACCTGGAAGCACCCCTTCAAGGGCCCCCTTTGTGATTGTTTCTTATGTGTCTCTTGTTTAAGTCTTCTCTGACGGTCTCTACTTGGCCATGGCGGTGTCCACCCACTAGGCCGTGCTGGTGTTCACACACCTGACAGTATTGGTGTTCACCCACCAGGCCGTGTTGGTGTCCATCCACCAGCCCATGTTGTCAGTAGTCATCTGAGCAGAGGTAAGAAGTCAGGATGAGGAGGTAAATGCTGACGAGTTAAGGTGGTCTGAACACGGCCTGAGCTGCAATGGCGCTGCACAGCACAGTTCCTGTTGATAACTGTTATTTGCCCTCGACAGTTTCCTTGAAGACAGACAGCGTGTCTTGTTCATCGTCTTTCTGGAAGCAAAACAATAGTTTGTGAACGTATGAGTGTGGCGCTTAGCACAGGAGGTGAGGCTGAGAAAGGGAAGTGAGGGAAGATTAGCAGTTATTTAGTTTTGGGGATAGGTTCTCACTATGTAGCTCTTGAATGCTTCCTGCCTCAGCCTCCCAAGTGCTAGAATTACAGATGTGTGCCATAATGCTTGGACAATTTTTATGAAAGGACAAAACAGTATGTTTACATCTCTAGAAAGTAATTACAGAACAAAGTTTAAAATGGCAAACATTTATGTGCCAAGGTCTAGGAGGCGATAGTAAAGATTTACACAACCCAACACACACATACAAACATACAAAGAGGGGGGTGAAGGTATAAACCTAATTTTATACAATGTTTTTATGATAATGAAATAAAGGGGACCAAATTATGTGAAGATATAGACTGATTTCTGGGCATGGAGGAAAATGAGAAATTCTGTTCATGGGAATGGGAACTCCTTGAAAGTTTAAGGAGACAGAAGGGTCAGATTAGTTGCTGTGATAAAACATCACGACCAAGACAACTTAGAGAAGAAAGAGTTTATTTGAGCTCATGGTTACAGAGGAGCAGCGTTCCTGCTGATGGAGAGGAGGCAGCATGACCGCTGCAGCGGAAGCTGAGAGCTCACATCTTAAAGAGCAAGCTCAAAGTAGGGAGAGTGAGTAGAAATGGTGTGACTTTTTAACTTTCAAAGCTCACCATCAGGGTCACACTTCCTCCAACAAGGTCACACTCCCTAGGCACCCCCAAACAGCACCACCAACTGGGGACCAAGCATTCAAATACTCGAGAGTATAGGGGACATGCAATTCAAACCACCACTCCTTTTGTCATTATCATTAGTATGCCCAACCACTTCCTCATTAAAAATGTATCACTTATTGATACTTTTTATATCTATTTATTGAATACCCTGAAGTCTGGCTTCTACTTCACTGATACTGCCAGTTTTCTTACTTTTACACATGTCCGGAAAAGGTTATTTCAGAGCTGGAGGAACCAGCTCTGGGCATGGACATGCCAGGATAAAATTGGCTCAAACATGTTCTCCTAAAGATGGATCATTGGAGTCTCACTTGTTGCTTGAAATCTTTACAACCAGATTTAGACTTCACAAATGATGATGACATCGTCTCAATCCCTTTAGAGGTTGGTAAGTTGACTTTCTTCCCCCTCTCTGTGCTTTGTGGGATTTGAACCTAGGATCTCATGCATGGTCCATTTAACAAAACATCTCTCTCTCTCTCTCTCTCTCTCTCTCTCTCTCTCTCTCTCTCTCAATTTGGTTGTTTGAGACAGGGTCTCTCTGTAGCTTTGGAGCCTGTCCTGGAACTAGCTCTTGTAGACCAGACTGGCTTTCAACTCACAGAGATCTGCCTGCTTCTGCCTCCTGAGTGCTGGGATTAAAGGTGTGCACCACTACCATCTGGCTAACAAAACATCTTATTAAGGTATGTCTGTCATGTAGAATGCTGTACATGATCAGTTTGGAGATAAGTATGAACTCATAAAGCTATCACTATAGTTTGTGTTATAATTGTACAAAAATCTGTTCATTGCCTCTAAAACACAGCATACTTACACAACTCCTCAGAGGCCTTATGCTGTAAGATAGACAGACAGTGCTTACTCATATTATATATAAAAAAGCTTTGTGGCCCTGAACGAGGACCTGAAAATGTGGAAGGTGGCTGACACAGGGCCTCAGATCACCGGGCAAACCTGGAAGAAGACTGTTCAGGCAGAGTCTCTCCAGACTTTTCTTGAAGTGGAATGTGTGGATCCTCCCCAGCTTCCTGGAGATGGGCAAGGAGATACTGTTGCACACAGAGACACCTCAGCCCACCATCCCCATTGTGGGAATCACTGCTGGCCTCACTCTCCTTGGAATTTTGGTCACTGGAGCTGTGACTGCCTCTGTGACGAGGAAGAAGACAGGAGCAGAGGGTCTCTCACTGTATCCCAGGCAGGCTTTGAACTGACTGTGTAGCTGTGATCATAACCTTCATCATCAACTTCACTGGGTTTAGAATCTCACAGGAACTGCATCCAGAATGTACTGTGAGGGTTTCCAGACAGGATGAACTGAAGAAGGAGAAGCCACCCTGAATTTGGTTGGTACCATCTATAGCCAGGGATCCCAGACTGAGTAAAACAGGAAAATTGAAAGTCAGATGAGAGCCAATATTCTACCTGATTCCTGATCAATGGAGGTATGAGAAGTCCCAGCCACATGTCCCTAGTGCCAAGAGCTCTGTCAAATTCCTATGCCAAGGTGGTCTGTACTGAAGTTACAAACCAAAACAAACTCTTCAGTTGCTTCTGTCTGACCTTTATCACATCAGTGCAAAAAGCAAGTGATACAGAAACCCAGGCTGGCCTCCAAGTCCTGACAATCGTAGAGATTATGGGTTTGGACTACTACATCTGGTTCCAGAAATCATTCATGTAATAAGATATAATGGATACACAGCCTAGTAGTTCCTTGTCTACATTAGTCTTTCTATGTGATCTGAAGACCAGCAGCTTCTGACCCTAGTCTGTTACAAATCTCGATTTTCAGCTCTACATCAGACTTCCTGAATCTTGCTGAGATATCTAGAGAACTCCTGTGCATAGCGAAGCCTGGGGCTTCCTGGTCTGTGGGCCTTCAAGACACATGGTTTATTCATGTAGTTGGAAGTGTTTCCCCAGGTGTTTTCTTCTAGCAGTTTCAGAATTTTGTTACATTAAATTCTTGATTTATTTTGAATTGTTTTTTTTAAATGGTAATAGCGATGTAGTGTTATTTTCTACCATTTACTGAAGAGGTTTGTTTTTCCATTGTATTTTTTGGTACCATTGTTGAAAATCAAGTGGTTATAAGCAGGGATTATTTCTGCATCCTCTACCTCTTTTATTGGCAAATACGCCTGTTTCTGTGCCTGTAGCATGCTGGTTTTGTTCTATTCAAGGTCTTTTGTTCTTCCATATGAGTTTTAGCATTATTTTCTCTCATTCTTTGAAGAATGTTATTGGGATTTCTATTGGATTTACACTGAATTTCTAGATTGCTTTCAGTATTACAGTCATATTCAGAATATTAATTCTGTGTATTTATGAACATCTAGCATGAATCCGTATGTTCACAAAGGATTTTCCAGTATCCTCCTACATTTCTTAACTGTTTCCTTATTTGTTTGTTTGGTTATGTAGAACAGATTGGCCCCAAAGTTTTGGCCTCTGAGTACTGGGTTACAGATGAGCCGCGACGTCCATTTTCAATCATTTCTTCCTCTCTTTTATTATACTTTTTTGAAACTTGAGGAAAATTTTATTAGAATTAAAAAAAAAAACAACAAAAACCATAGGGCAGCAAGCTACAAATCCCCACAGTTTCCTGGAGGGGGGAGATGGAGGAAGGCAGCCATGCTGTTTGAGTTCCGTGTGGAGGTCAGCTCTCTGGAGGACAAGCAACCATGAGCCAGGGAGGTTGAGTTCCATGTGGAGGTCAGCTCGCTGGAGGACAAGCAACCATGAGCCAGGGAGGTTGAGTTCCATGTGGAGGTCAGCTCTCTGGAGGACAAGCAACCATGAGCCAGGGAGGTTGAATTCCATGTGGAGGTCAGCTCTCTGGAGGAGAAGCAGCCATGAGCCAGGGAGGAGAGGTTTAGAGCAGGTGAAAACTCCAAACACTAGAGAAAGCTTGCCCAGCATCAGAAAGAAAGAGACAAAAAAGGACAGGTCACACCTTCCTAGCTCAGGTCTGTGAAAGGCAGGAGGACCTGACAGACATTCATGGTGGCTCTGGACTGACTGCATGGAGGGCGGGATTTTCCTTTTTTTTTTTTTTTTTTGAGAAGATCTTATATACTCCAGGCAGGCTTTGAACTCATTATCTGAGGGTGACCCTGACCTCCTGATTCTCCTGCCTTTAATGCTGGAGTTGCAGGCATGCACCAGCCTGCCTGGGCATGTTTATTTTCTTTAAGAACGGAAGGTTTTTCTCTTGTGGCTTCACTCATACTCCCATTCACTTCAATGTCCTCTTCCTTTCTAGGGTCCGAGCTCATATGTGCCTTTCAGCCTCAATGCAAGCCCTGTTATTTCTCCCTCAGCTATAGCTTAAATTCTGCTCCTAAGGATACACCTATCAACCAAAGCTAAAGAACAGCTTAGCCCCCAGCCAAGGCTACCTGTGAGTGTAGACAAACAGAGGCATGTGTGTGTGCAAGGTTACCTGCGAGTGTGAACAAACAGAAGCACATGTGTGTGCAAGGTTACCTGTGAGTGTGGACAAACAGACATGCACATACGTGTGCGTGCGTGTGCGTGCATGTGTGTGTGTGTGTGTGTGTGTGTGTGTGTGTATGTGTGTGTAATTTTAGCTGGGTTCAGGGATGCCAAAGCTTAAACACTGATAGTCACAGCTTTTAATGACCCTTCATAAATAAGTTTATAAACATTGTTGAAGATCTACATAAGCAATGTGAGGTGACACATTTGTTCTATTGTTTGCAAGGATTTGGATATTTAAAAATCATTTGTGGGTAGAACATTCCTGATGATTAACTCTGTCTTTTTACTTTTAGTCATAAGGAGAAGTTGGTACAGTGTCTTCGGGGAGCATGAAATCTCATCCAAGGATAATGTAGTATTTCGGAAGAATATTTTTCCTTTTAAAATCCATGTTTTTTATGGATGGAAGAATACATCTCTTCACATCATATGATTTTAGAAGCATCATAAAGAAAGGATCCAGCTCTCATCACCATTTTAAAGGGAATTTCAAACTGATTCCAGAGTTATTTTGTTTTATTGCATATTTGTTTGCGTGTGTGAAGATCATTTGTTGTGTGCATGTGTGTGTGTGTGTGCATGTGAAGGGCGGAGGTTTGTGCAAAGTTTTCTTCAACTGCTTTCTGCTTTTGGAGACAGGGCCTCTCATTGAACCTTCTGATTCAGCTATAGTGGCTGGCAAGTAAAACTGGGTATCCTGTCTCCATCTCCCCAATACTAGTATTATAGGCATGTACCACTGGCCTGGGACTTTTATGTAGCTGCTTGGGATCAAACATGATGCTCACACGGCAAGCACTTTACCAATGTAGCCATTCAGCACCTTGATTCTAGGGATTTTTTAAAATTAAGTAAAAATTTTTCCATACACTATATTCTGACATGGCTTTCCCTCCCCCATCTCCTCCTACTTCCTCTCCATCTTCCCACCTGCCAAACTCCATGCCTTCTTCTATCTCTCTCTAGAAAACAAGCAGGTAAATAAAAAAATATAGAACCAGAATAAAACAAAGCAAACAAACAGAGGGGACAAAAAACTAAATAAAAAATCACAAGACACAAATGTATATGCAAAGGCATATACACATGCATCATACAAACCCCATAAAACCACATAATCAGAAACTATACTATATAAACAAAAGACCAATAAGGCTAAAAATGCCCCAACAAAGCGTTATGAGACAAAACATCTCCCAAAGTGCCATTGAGTTCACTTTGTTTGGGCTATTGGGGGACCACCAGGATGCCTAGGAATGAATCAGCCTAGGTCAGATTCTAGAAATGACAATGTACACACGTCTAAATTCTAGCTAAAAAATTCTAACCAAGCTAAACATCTCAACTTTCACTCTTGGCTTATATTTTGGCTTAATATACTTTGGCTTAATTTCATACTGACATTTAGCCTCATGCTGGATTTATACACAGATGAGTGAGAACAAAAGACTGATGTTCTAGAAGGATGATTAAGAGTAAGAACTAGGAAAAGAGGATTTTAGAAGGGTCCCAGATAGTTTCTCGTCCCTTGGTGGTTTGGAGATGTATTTGGAATAAGGAAGTGAGTAAGGTATAGGTTTAGAAGGTCAGCCTGGACAAAGCTGCTTAGGGCATCTTTGGAACAGGGAGCAGAATGTAGGACTTAGGATGTGGCTATCTCCAGCTGTCTCCTGTGCTCATCCATATGCTTCATATTGTCTTGTAGTATGGTAGTTTTGATCATAAAAAAGCTTGCTAACGGGTCCTGTGCAAGCAGGGGGAGAAGTAGCTCCAATAGTTTCTGATATTCTTGCATCTCAGGGGAGGTTTTCTGTAACCTTTCAGAGTTCTAAAGCATGGAGAGATTTATGCATAGGCTTTAAGATGGCCTTCATCATTCCATGCAGTGAGGGGAGAGAGGCCCCTCTCAGAAGCATTTGGTTTAGAAATAGACAACGGGGCTAACTCAGGGAAGGAGAAGGCTTCCTGTGGACTGGGGTGTTTTCATCTCTAGCTGGAGGAAGTAGGATGGATGGAACAGAAGAGTCTAGCACTGTTGGAATGAATCAGGGATGGAGAAAGGGTGGTTAGCAAAATTAAAACACAATCATTGTCCTTCAGAAAGAAAACCAGGAGGTGCATTAGCTCCCCTGGCATGTATTACCGTGCTTCTGGAGTCTCCTGAAGGAGCCAGCTTCTTCACACTCTGGTTCACCTATGGACTACAGGTAAAGTCTTCCTGGGGTGGAGAGAGAGAGAGAGAGAGAGAGAGAGAGAGAGAGAGAGAGAGAGACCTTGTCAGAAAAGCTCTACTCTGGAAGAAGACAGTTCTTTTCCTGCTGCCAACAAATGTTGGGTTTAGAACAATCTAGAAACCCTTGAAACGCTACAACACTTAGACCATTCTCCTGGAGTGAACCCCAGAGTGGTGTCATTCTGTAGTGCAAAACACCAAGGAAAACCATCAATATTTCCTCTAAAGGAGCTCACAGTTTACACTGGCATCCATTTCATTAAGACGACATCACAGGATCTCAGAGCAAGTGAGCTGTCATCTCTCTGTGCTATTCTGAATATCTATTGCCTTTGTGAGATTCTGAATGCTGCTATTTTAAGAACATTAGTTAGGAACTCACTAGCAGAAAAAAGCAGAAGGCTACCTGTGCTCATGTATCACTAGGCTGTGTCTGACACCCAGGGGATGCTGGGCCGATTTCCCCTGAAGTCTCAGACTGAAGCCAATATCTGGACTTACTAATTACATATTTCCTCATTAACTGGAGAGAAAGCAGCAGGAAGAACAGGAGCATTTGGACTTTCTAAATTAAGACAATATAAAACCTAGAAGAGAATTGTTCTTAGGTCGATAGAGATCAGGGAGGAATAAGAAGGCATCTTTTTAGGAAAGTTTATTCTCAATTAAGTTCATTGTCTTCATGACCATGCGGGGGCTGAAAGGCTCTTCAGGGATTTCAAAGTGAACTGAACTGTGACACATGACTGAGTTCTAATACTATTTTCTTACACAATAACCACCATGCAGAATTTTCTTCTTTATTTGGTTATTATTACCTTATTATCTGATTCCTCTTATTAAATGAAAGCATTTAAAGATCCGTGAAAGTAAAAACTTTGGTTTTGTTTCAATATATCTGCAGTTTGGCTCATATAAAGAAACATAGTTATGGCTATTGGAAAAAAGGATGGATTCAAGTTATACTAAATAACTTGAATATTTTATTCTATTTTAATAGCTACGCTATTGTATCTGATTATGCAGTGGGTAAATGGTTACTAAACAATGTATCCATGTCCCAATCCTCAGAATTTGTAAATGTTATCTTCTTAGGAAAATTTTCTTAAAGATGTTGTGATGAGCTCATCTTGGACCACCCTGTGAGTCCTAAATATAATGTCAAGTGTCCTTGCAAAGGAAGTCAGAGGACATTTGAAATAGAGAGAAGATACAGGGAAGGGAGGAAGGGGACAATGTGAGGAAGAAGTAGAGATCAGAAGTAGCCAGTTACGGAATACCGACAGTTACCAGCAGCTGGAAGGGGTGAAGAATATACAGCACCCAGGAATCTCTAGTGGGCGTGAGAAGCTGCGATACTCTGCTTTTGGACTCCAGAACCACAAGAGAATACATTTCCATTGTTTTAAGTGATGAAGGTTTTGTTAATTTGTTATAGGAGCTACAGAAACAGATTTTGGTATCAGAAGTGGGCTGCTAATGTAAACTTTATTAACAGCATTAGAATTGAGTAACGGTTAAATACTAGAAGAATTATAAAACACAAGGCAGAAAAGATTCTAATTTTCTTAAAGAATCTGAAGTATGGATGTTTAGAGCTACTCCAATGAGGGTCAGTTTGAAATGAGGGGCTCAGTAGAAACAGCTTCTGTTAGAGAATTTATGTTTTATTATGAAGGCAGTTGGTAGGAATATAAAAATTAAAGTTGCTGGATCAGACACAATGATATTTTATTTATATTTTAATAAATAAAGCTTGTCTCAAGACCAGAGGGTAAAACTAAGTCACTAAAGGCCAGGCAGTGGTGTCACACACCTTTAATCCCAGGATTTGAGAGGTAGAAGCAGATGGATCTCTGTGAGTAGAAGGCCACCTTGGAATGCACAAGATCAATGCAGAAACAGATCCAGGTGGTGGTGGCTCACACCAGTAATCCCAGAACTAAGAAGTCACATCCCTTTAATTCCAGCACTAAAGGAGAATTTAAGACTGGAGGAGTAAAAAGCTCAGGGCTCAGTCTGTGGTTGCCCAGCCTTGACAGAGCTAAGACTTCTCTAGTGGCTTGGTTGTTTTGCTTTTCTGATCTTCAGTTTGAACCCCAATATCTGTCTCTGGGTTTTTATTATTCATGACACACATACATTTTGTCCCTTGGACAATGGAAACAAGAAAATCTTTTTATACAATCTAATAACATTTAAATGAATTATGTTCCATAGTTGTTAGCAAAACCGTGACTTCTAAGTAATGAACTTATATATTTAACCAAAGGGAGTCCAAGAAAGATGCTGAAGGTAGGTCCCGGCTTCTTGTCACTGATTGTTGTGGTTTAGATATTTGTGTCTCCTCCAAACTTTGTAATGACACAATTCCAATTGCAACAGTTTCGATAGGTAGAGCTTTTAGCAAGTGATCACATGTGATAGGATCAGTCTTCCATGGGTATGATCAATGTCTTACTGAAGGTCTGGAAGAGCTAGCTATGTACTTTCTCCTTTCTAGCTTTTTTTTTTGCCATTTGAAGTTAGAGTATTTTTAATTCTTCTCGTATATATTATATCTTGACCATAGTTTTCCCACCCTTCTTTCCTTCCATTAATTCCCAAATCCTCCATCTCCTCTCCTCCAGATCCATTCCTTTTTCTTTCCCTTAAAAAAAAACAAAAGAAAGGAAGAAAAAGAAAAAAAAGAGGAGGCCCACCAGGACTATCAGCTAAACATGGCATAACAAGTTACATAAGACTAGGCATTAACCCTCCTGTCAGGACTGGATGAAGCAACCCCAGTAGGAGGAAAAGGGTCCTAAGAACAGGCAAAAGAGTTGAGACACCCCAACCACTCCCATTGTTAGGAGTCCTATGGTGGAAAGATATTTATGTAGTTTTGCATATAAACTTGAGGTAGGTTACAGAAGTTAGAGGTGAAGGGGAGGAAAAGAAATCAGTGGGATCTATTTGCAGGTCAAAGCAGCTTTCAGGGAAACCCTGAAGCCTCTCTGAATGCTTTCTCCTAGCTGTCCTTTGTGGCTGTGTGCGTGATCTGCCTGGGGAATGGACTATGGTATGAGCTAAACTAGAATGTAGTGTCTCCTTCAGATTCATCTGATGCTCTGTTTTGGAACACTGCTGAAGGCATAATGGGAATAGCTCCAGGGCTCTTTCCAGTTTTTTCCCTCTAAACTCTTGAATAGACATGAACAGGTGTGTAACAGGCTCCCAGACCTTAGAAGGCCCTCAGACTTTAGCACAGCTGACACCATGATGGAAGTACTGTTCATGCTTCAGAACCCAGCATGTAGGTAGCAGCACCTGCCAAACAAGAGCAAAGATTTAATCCATCAAAGTGCACAGTTATGGGAAAGTCCCAAAACGTACTAACTTTGCTTTTTGGCTTCTGTAGTTATTCTTCTGAAGTATATCAAGCTAGGATGGAGATTTTTTTCTTGTTTTTAATTGATTTTATTGAGCTATACATTTTTCTCTGTTCCTCTCTTTTCCTCTCCCCTCCCCTTCAACCCTCTCCCATGGTCCCCATGCTCCCAGTTTACTCAGAAGGTCTTGTCTTTTTCTACTTCCCATGTAGATTAGATCTATGTATATTTCTCTTAGGGTCCTCATTGTTGTCTAGGTTCTCTGGGATTGTAAACTGTAGGCTGGTTTTCTTTGTTTTATGTCTAAAATCCACTTATGAGTGAGTACACATGATATTTGTCTTTCTGGGTTTGGATTATCTCACTCAATATAATGTTTTCTAGATCCATCCATTTGCCTGCAAATTTCAAGATGTCATTATTTTTTCTGCTGTGTAAATGTAACACATTTTCCTTACCAGTTCTTTGGTTGAGGGCATTTAGGTTGTTTCCAGGTTCTGGCTATGACAAACAATACTGCTATGAACATAGTTGAACACATGTCCTTGTGGTACGATTGAGTATCCTTTGGGTATATACCCAAAAGTAGAATTTCTGGGTCTTGAGGAAGGTTGTTTCTTAAATTTCTGAGAAATTACCACACTGACATCCAAAGGGGCTGTACCAGTTTGCACTCCCACCAGCAACAGAAGAGTGTTCCCTTTACCCCACAACCTCTCCAGCATAAGTTGTCATTAGTGTTTTGATCTTGATAGTTCTTACAGGTGTAAGATGGAATCTCAGAATTGTTTTGATTTGCATTTCTCTGATGATTAAGAATGTTAAGCATTTCCTTAAGTGTCTTTCAGCCATCTTAGATTCCTCTGTTGAGAGTTATCTGTTTAGGTCTGTACTCCATTTTTTATTGGATTATTTGTTCTTTTGATGACCAATTTCTTGAGTTCTTTGCATATTTTGGAGATCAGACCTCTGTCTGATGTGGGGTTAGTGAAGATTTTTTTCCCATTCTGTAGGCTGTCATTTTGTCTTGTTGACTAAGCATGTCCTTTGCTTTACAGAAGTTTTCCAGTTTCAGAAGGTCCCATTTATTGTTTCTCTCAGTGTCTGTGCTACTGGTGTTATATTTAGGAAGTAGTCTCCTATGCCAATGCTTTCAAGTGTACTTCCCACTTTCTCTTCTGTTGAGGTCTTTGATCCATTTGGACTTGAGTTTTGTGCATGGTGATAGCTATGTATTTATTTTCATTCTTCTACATGTTGAAATCCAATTATGCCAGCATTATTTTTTTGAATATGTTTTCTTTTTCCATTTGATATTTTTTGCTTCTTTGTCAAAAATCAGGTGTTCGTAGGTGTGGATTAATATGTGGGTCTTCGATTTGGTTGAATTGGTCCTCCTGTCTGTTCTTATGCCAATACCAGGCTGTTTTCAGTACTGAAGCTCTGTAGTAGAGTTTGAAGTCAGGAATTGTGATGCCTCCAGAAATTCCTTTATTGTACAGGATTGTTTTGACTATCCTTGGTTTTTTGCTTTTCCATATGAAGTTGAGTAGTGTTCTTTCAAGGGCTGGGAAGAATTTTGCTGGGCATTGCATTGAATCTATAGATTGCTTTTGATAAGATTGCCATTTTTAGTATGTTAATTCTACCTACCCAAGAGTATGGAAGATCTTTCCATTTTCTGGTGTCGTCTTCAAGTTTTTTCTTCAAAGATTTAAAGTTCTTGTCATACAGGTCTTCCACTTGTATGGTTAGAGTTACTCCAAGATATTTTATGCTATTTGTGGCCATTGTGAAGGGTAATGTTTCTCTGATTTCTTTCTGAGCTCATTAATCATCTGTGTAAAGGAGGGCTACTGACTTTTTGAGTTAATCTTGTATCCTGCTACATTACTAAAAGTGTTTATGAGCTGTAGAAATTCCTTGGTAGAATTTTTGGGATCACTTATGTAAACTATCACATCATCATCAAATAGTGAGAGTTTGACTTCTTCTTTTCCAATTTGTATCCCCTTGGTGTCCCTTTGGTGTCTTATTGCTCTAGCTTGGACTTCAAGAACTATATTGAATATATATGGAGAGATTAGACAACCTTATCTTGTTCCTGATTTCAGTGGGATCTCTGGGAGTTTCTCTCCTTTTAGTTTGATGTTGGCTTGGTATATATTGTCTTTATTATGCTTAGGTATGTTCCTTGTATCCCTGATCTCACCAAGACATTTATCATGAAGTGATGTTATATTTTGTCAAAGGTTTTTTCAGCATCTAATGAGATTATCATGTGGTTTTTATTTTTCAGTTTGTTTATATGGTGGATTACATTGACAGGTTTTTTTTTTTTTGTTTCTCTAGACAGGGTTTCTCTGTAGCTTTGGTGCCTGTCCTGGAACTAGCTCTTGTAGACCAGGCTGGCCTCAAACTCCCAGAGATCCGCCTGCCTCTGCCTCCCGAGTGCTGGGAGTAAAGGCGTGCGCCACCACCGCCAGGGACATTGACAGATTTTTATATGTTGAAGCATTCCTGCATCTTTGGGATGAAGCTTACTTGATTATGGTGGTTAATTTTCTGATTTTTTTTTGGTTTGCCAGTATTTTGTGAGATTGGTCTATAATTCTCTTTCTTAGTAATGTCTTTATGTGGTTTTGGTATCAGGGTAATTGTAGTCTCATAAAAAGAGTTTGGCAATGTTTCTTCTGTTTCTATTGTGTGAAACTTTTGATGACTGTTTCTATTTCTTTAGCATTCTACATCTATTCAATATGCTTATGTGGTCTTGATTTAATTTTGGTAAGTGATATTTATCCAGGAATTTGTCCATTTCCTTTAAGTTTTCCAATTTTATGGAGTACAGGTTTTCAAAATATAACCTAACGATTTTCTGGATTTCCTCTGTTATGTCTCCTTTTCATTTCTAACTTTGTTAATTTGGATGTTCTCTCTGCCTTTTGGTTAGTTTGGATAAAGGTTTGTCTATTTTATTGATTTTCTTGTAGAACCAACTCTGTGCCTCATTGATTCTTTGTATTGTTCTCTTTGTTTCTATTTTGTTGATTTCAACTCTCAATGTAAATATTTCCTGGTGTCTAGTCCTCCTGGGTGAGTTTGCTTCTTTCTGCTCTAGAGTTCTCAGGTGTCTAGCTGTCAGTCTGGTTCCCCAATCCTAAAGGCAGAAGCCATTTCCCAAGACCTCAGTAGTACCACACAGGTTCCTTAATTTTTTACCTATAGCTATCTACTCTATCTATCTATCTATCTATCTATCTATCTATCTATCTATCTATCATCTATCTATCTATCTATCATCTTTTGTGTTTTTTTACCTTGGCTTTTATATTAAATCGCATCTTTCTGTCCCATAGTCTGAGACTCTAAATATGTTAGATTTTATTGTTTTCTATAAAATTTTCATCACTGTATGTTGTATTTTCTTGACATTTTTCTTATATTTCAATTTGACATTTTTCTCAGCTTCTCTTTTTGCTCCTAATCTGCTTATTTTCAATATTATGTTTTCAAATTTTCTTTTTTTTCCTTGCTTTTGTAGAAACCCTCTATTTTGTTCTCTCCTCTCTCAAACAAATTGGAGTCTCCAGTATGATACTAGTCACTTGTAAATATGCTTCTACAGTTTTTTCTTCTTTTTTGGTCATGATTCTATTTTCAGGAATATTTGACATTTTTTAATGCAACTGAAACATTGTGTTCTCATACTGCAGAAAAAGACTCTAGTTTGGTATAACCTCAGAGGCAGATAATTCTTTAAAATTGTTACAGCATATATACTTACTGGATCATGAGTTTCACTATGGCCTTTGTGCAGTGTATCATGTACTTCCATTCTGTCCACCCCATTGGCCTCTTTTCTCCTCCCCTCCACCCACTGCTGGTTCCCTTTCCCTCCTTACAGTTCACTCTCTCTGCTTTTAGAAATAGAAGAACCAGAGCATATTTTAAATATGGTTAAGCTAACATGAAAACAGAGAACTACTGTATCTGGTTTTTGTTTTTAACCAGCATTTACTATAGATTATTATGTGATGTCCCCTCGTAATTCTATCTTAATTAATGAGTTAAAATTTGCCTTCTAACTAATGCCAGGTCAGTATATAAGGAGGTGAACAATTTCAGAATCTACTGTATCCTTCTAGCGCATTCCACTTGTTGTACGGGCTGCGTGACTATCCTAGTTAGGGTTCTGCTGCTGTGATGAAATGCTGTGACCAAAAGCAAGCTGGGGAGGAAAGGATTTATTTGGCTTACACTTCCAGATCATAGGCATCACCAGAGGAAGTCAGGACAGGAGGCAGCGCTGATACAGTGGCCATGGAGGGGTGCTGCTTACAGCTTGCTTTTCCCTAGTTGCTCAGCCTGCTGGGCCCTCCCCCATTGATCACTAATTGAGAAAATGCCCTACAGCTGGCTCTCGTGGACACATTTTCTTAACCGACGCTCCTTCTTCTCTGATGACTCTAGCTTGTGTCAAGTTGACACACAAAACCAGCCAGTACTGTGACAAGCTCTCACTCCTGTGGTTACATTCTATGCCGTATAGTTATTTAATATGTTGTGTTCAGATTCTGTTTCTAAAAGAAACAAAAGTTGTCTTACTTGCCACATAACATATGCATTTATATTTACAAAATCCAAGGAGTATAGGAAATTCTGTTGGACTAGGCAGTCCTCTCGTGTGGCGATGAATATGGAGAAATAGTACCTTGAGACTATTCGGGACAAAATGTGTTAGACATGAAAAGAGCCTTTGGTTCTCACGCCTGAGGCCTTTTTTTCTACACACAAAATGTATCCATTCTGTCCACCCCATTGGCCTCCTTTCTTCTCCCCTCCACCCACTGCTGGTTTCCTTCCTCTTCTTTAAAGTTCATCCTCTCTGCTTTTAGGAATAGAAGAACCAGAGCATATTTTAAATATTGTTAAGCTAACATGAAAACAGAGAACCTCGAGAAGAAGAACAGGAGACAGAGAATGAGTGTACAAGCTGTGGCTCAAGTTTCCTCCCATTGCTGGGAGCTGTGGCTCAAGGGCTCTGTCATCACATCCCACAATTCAGGAAGAACCAAGATGATGTTTGTTTACATCACATTTATTTCCTCCAGTGTTTATCTGCTGGATTCTTTGCTTGGCAGTTCGGATGTGCCTGGCTCTCCGTTGATTTCCAAGTTCCTAGTTGCTGTTGTAGATTCTGACGCTGAGGATGACTGTCTCATAATCGCTGTTTCTCAGGCAACCAAGCTGAGCCCTGGAAGATAATGTACTGGTCAGGTGTCATGGAAGGTGTGCATGTGGTCATATGACCAGCTTCAGGCTCCCATCCAGACATCCAACATAAATCAAGGGAAGAGAACTATTTCTATGAACTGAGTGCCCGAGCAGACCCAGCTCAGTATCCTGGTCATTGTGCACTCGCTGCACTGCACCAACAGCAAAGAGTTCCGCCTCCATCTCTAAACCAAAAGTGGGTTTTAAGAGATGACAAAAGCTTTTTGACCAAAGTTTCCCTTTTCAAATGATGTAATCTTATGTTGAATATAAGAATTTGTGTGTATTTTGATTATTTTTTGGGAAATGGGATACATGATTTCAAAGGGGACACTTAAGAAAATACATAGTCACTGTATTAAGACTCAGGCAGATGGAGTCAGTTTTTCCCATCACATCAGGCTGTGAGCCCTGGAGGTGGTCATAGAGAGGCAAGCATCTGAGGGGGTCTCCTGCATATGGGGTTAGAGATCAAATGAGCCTAAGGAGTGTTAAGAGGGTTGAGGAAATGGCTTGTTGACAAAACAGTGTCTGTCAGGGTGCACCACACTCAACTGCATTATTACAAAGAATCTGAAGGCAACTGAGTTCCTTTAAGTATTTATATTTTTACCTGTAGACAAATGCTCCTCTTACCTTGAATCAGAGAAGTCTCTCTGCAATGAACGGTGATTAGTGAACAGATGCATGGCCACTCAAGGTGCTCAAAGGGACTGTGACAGTCGAGTGTTCAGCTCTAAACAGGATATTTATACCCCCACCCCCACTAAGGCTTAGGGAACACTGCAGAAAAGGGGGAGGGAAGAACACAGGAGTTGAAAGACAGGGAAAATGGCTGTCAGACACTGTTTTATGGGCCCATATGACACAGTCAATATGGCCATGATGTCATAGAAGTTATGGATGCCTACAGGAAACCTACCCAAGACTTGGCCTATTGAGAGTCAGTTATGGCTTGGGGATGATGGGACCCCACCTCTGCCTATTGAACTATTGAATTCTGGGGGAGAGGCGATCATCTTTTCAGTTGTGTACCCACTAAAGAGTCTACCAGACTCTGAAGGATAATTCTAAACCCATGACCACACAAACAACTCTGGATAAACTCAACAAAACAACAGCAACAGAAGTCATGAATGTGGAAAGGAGGACAGCAGAGAGGAGCAGATTAGAGGTGGGGAAGATAAAAAAGGGGGTTATATGCTGTGTGAAACTGTCAAAGAGCAAACTTGATAAAAGAAGCCTGTTTAGTATGTCTGTCTAGTGTTTGACTCTTGCTACTGAATTAAGTCCTCAAAGCAGTGTGAGTCTCTAAAACACTTTCTGTAAAGAAATGGTGGCTTCACGTTCGTTAGGATTTTAACATCTCCACTGTTCCATTTCTTTAGCTCTTGTTTTGAATACTCTTTCCTATACAGAACCATCTATGACTGGCACATTATGTTTAGTTCTTTGTGTTGACCAAGGAGATCAAAAGAACACAGACTGGCCCTGCCCTCACCTGTCTGTTTTTTTTAACTTCATCACCTTTGCTCTGGACTATCCTTGTTTGCTAGGGTGTTCCTTTTCCATGTCATCAAGAGTACCTAGGGAGTTTGGGTTCCTGCAATGTATATCAGGGTGGTCAGGAAGGGTAGGCAGGAAAGGGTATTTGAGTAAATACCTGGAAGAAACAGGAATACTTCCTTGATGACAAAGTTAGAGTCTAGGGTAGAAGGCTGGTGGACATCGACTTAACATTTCGGGTTGTAGGAATGGCTTCTGATGGATGCTCTCCAGAGTTGAGCTGTGATCTTTCTTTGGGGCTGTAGAGAAATCTGGAGGCTTGAAGCTTCTGTACCAAATAAGGAGAATGGTAGATCATGAAGGAACGAGATCCCAGTCTTCCTACCCCCTTCCCATTCTCTGCCGTCTTTGAGCATTCATGCTAGCAGCAGAAATGGGCATCATTGATTCTGGGCTTCCAGTTCCATGAGGTAAAAATGCCCTTGTTGGGCATTAGGATGAAGGTTCATATGTCATCATGGCCAATTAGGTTCATTAGGAAAATGCCTCTGGCTTGGTTCAGAGGGATATTAACATTAGATGATAGATTTAGAGGAGTTTTGGTCAATCATTATTGTTCCTCATAGCAAAGGTTTATAATAATTAAATTTAGGGTTTCTGTAAAAACTTATTGCATATCAGTATTCCTTACATGGTTAGCACTGATCAAGTTAAAGAATAATTACTAGTCTGCTTCAAAGGGTATGCTTGTGCTGATCGTGGGGGTATAATCCTGTAATTCTAGCCAGGTAGGAGGCTGAGGCAGGCAAATTCTAAGTTCAAAGCCTATTGAGGCTACTGAATGAGTTTGAGGCCAGCCTGGGCAACTTTGTTAGACCACACTTCAAAATGAAAAGTGTGAAAAGAGAGCTGGAGATACAGCTCCGTTGTAGAGCATTTGCCTGGCAAGCACAGAGCCCTGGGTTCAAGACCCTATGCTGTGAAAAGTGAATATATAATAGTTGGAATGACTTTGTCTTGTAAGACCAGCATTCCGAGAGGGACAAATTGTGTTTCTATGGGGTCTAGAGAGCTTACCTTTTCCAATTCTTGGTTTAGGCAGGGCTTACCTGAAACATATCAAACAGATTTTTTAAAAATATTTTTTTAAAAATCCCCTGAAGTTTAACGCTATAGTCTTTTTTCATTACTCACCAAAAACTTTCAGGTGTTGCTGTTGGAAGTCATTCGTGGTGCTTAAATTAAATCTCTAGATGGTGGCTGGATCTTTTTCCCTATTCTGCGCCCAGTGTTGGGGCACAGGACTGTTAAGCTTCCGTTACTTTAGTTTACAACCTGCTAAGGAAGCCCTTGATTGCTCCTCATTCTTCATGACTTTTCTTTCCAATTCATCATCTTTCTATGTGACCTTATCATTAGCTGTGACATCATATGGGAGGCAGAGGGACAGAAACTCAGAATTCAAGCCCATTCTCTGGTTCGATGAGAATTTCCCAAAATCTGTTCTGATGAGAAAGATCCAGGTCTGACCATGGGATTTCAGGAAGGATGGAGAAAGAAGCCCCGACTTCGCTGCTTACCACCAGTTGAGAGTGAGGGAGGACCAACTCACCTTCTGTCAGGAGGGCATGTGTCACAGCTATAGGCTTCTCAAGGCAGGCTCATAGCTAACTACATTTCTGGCCACCATACCCATATCCGGGTGGATGCTATTCCTTTTTCCAGACCATCAGAAGAGGGCCACTTACCCTGTCCTGGGGGGTACAGGTGGCACAGATGGCACAGAACGGTTGCTCATGCCTGAGGAAGGAGACATTCTGTTACAGGGGTCTGGAAACCTCTCCCCAGTGGCCAAGTTCACATTTCCAGTTAAAAGTCTAGCCAGCCAGAGAGGGAGGGGCCAGACTTGTGGTAGCACAGACGCTGTCAGAAGGGTGTAGGATGTGGCACCAGACTGCAGTGAAGCATGGACAGTTGTGGCACTGGAAATCTCTGCTCAGTCACTGCTGGTCAACTAACTGTCTCAGATGCTGCTCCTGGAGAAACTATTTCCTGGTTTCTTACTTTTTATAGCACTTCTTTTGGTGGGGTAGTGTTAGAAAGTGGTGTGTGTTTGTGTGTGTGTGCAGACTACAGATCAACCTCACATGTTCCTCAGGTGCTGTCTATATTGCTTTTTGAGGCAGGATCTCTTACTGGCCTATAACTCACCAAATAAGAGTTGGACAACAAGCCCCAAGGATCCGCTGGCCTTCATGGCCTCATTGCTGAGATTGCAAGCACATGTATCCATACTCAGCTTTTAAAGCTGGGCTTGAAATCAGGTCCTCATGCTTCCTGGAAAGTACTTTACTGACAGAATTCTCCCTAGTCTGTGTAATTTATTTTACTTGAGACAGAATATGATGTATCCTGGGTTGATCTTGAACTCATATGTAGCCAAGGATGGCCTTGAACTCTTGATCCTCCTGTCTCCTCAGTGTTTGTGAATTATAGGCATTATGTGATACAAAGTATTGACCCCAGAGCTCTGAGCATGAGAGCTGAAAACTCTTACCAATTGAGCTACATTTTCACCTATGGACAACGGATACTTTTCATCAATCAAAATTTATTGTCTGTTCTCCTTTAGGAAACAGAACCACAATAGCAGCAGTTAGATCAAAAGCCAATGTTCAGCTTGATGGGAAGGAAGCCAGAGTCCAGCTGTGATCCAGATAATGGATCTTAAGATGAGACTCTGGGATAAACCCCTTACTCTCAAATTCTACACCTTATTGCCACAGCCAAACCTTGACATCTTTCTTTTACCTCGAATCCGAGCATCTTCCTGAAGCTGAAAGAGAATGAGGATTCAGTGGTCAGAGACTTAGAAGGCTGGTACCCTAGAGTCTTCATCGTGCTGACCACAGAATGGCCAGATGTAGAGGTGTCTAACCGTGGGACACAGGCATATGGTGTGGTGGCTTGAAAGCAAATGCACCCCCAAAAGAGTGGCACTACAAGGAGGCGTGACTTTGTTGGAGTAGCTCTGGTTTTATTGAAGGAAGTGTGTCACTGTGGAGGCGGGCTTTGAGGTGCCATATATGCTAAAGCCATACCCAGTGTGTCAGTTCACTTCCTGTTGCGTTGCATGTAAGATGTAGAGCTCTCAGTTCCTTTCCCAGCACTGTGTCTGCCTGCATGCTGCCATGTCTGGCCGTGATGATGATGGACTAAACCTCTGAATCTGTAAGCCACCCCAGTTAAATGTTTTCCTTTATAAGAGTTGCTGTGGTCATGGTGTTTCCTCACAGCAATAGAAACCCTAACTAAGACCTATGGATGTAACTCTACGTTCCTTAAAAGCTAAGTTTGTATCCCTCAACAACTGGCTGCTCCAGACAATGCCTTATCTACAACATGGCCAGTAGATGCAGGCTAATAAAGTAGAGTTGGGAGACACAGCACATTACTTAGCAGCCTGATGGCACATACAGTTCTGTAAGAGCTTACTTATTTTCTTCCAGCTTCTCTGCTTTGACTTTCATCCCCTCTTTTGCTTTTCTCATTGCTGTGGAATAATCCTTTTATACACTATTAATATGTATTTCTCTCATTGGTTAATTAGCTGGGCAGGCAGGAAAGCCAAACTGAGAATGATGGGAAGAAGGAGGGTGTAGTCAGGGGATACCAGCCAACCACTCAGGAAGCAAGACATGCTAAGGGCAGGTAGGAATAAGGATAGGAGAGAGAGAGAGAGAGAGAGAGAGAGAGAGAGAGAGAGAGAGAAAGAAGAAGGAAAGGAAGGATGTGCAACAGGGGATTTGGTGGGTCGGAGGTGCCTCAACATTCTAAACAAGCTCAGCTTCTGGGGAAAGGCTGGCAATACAACTCCTGCTTCAGTATAACGTTTAAATATTTGATCAGTGTTTGGAAAGGAAATTGAACTCTGCAGAGAGGACAAGATTTAGACCTGGGCTACTATAATAGTTAAGAGGCACATGGGGTCCAAGGCTGTTTACTGTGCTACCCAGAGGGTTCCTCTCAGTGAAGTCCCTGATCAGCATTTCATATGACCACATCAATAATTCTGTTGAGAGAATTTCTGGTAAATCAATTCCTCCCCTGCCCCAGTGTTTTAGTATGGTTCTTCCCAGGGAGTTGCTAGGCAGCGTCTTGACTCAGTTGGCTGGGGTGACAAGTCAGTCATCGTCATTGAAATGAACACCTTGCTAAGTGTTTACATCTCAGCAGGACGTGGAAGAAAAGGGATGTTGAAAAGCAGGGGATTTAGAGAGTCAAAATTTAACCTCACCTCCTTTTGGATGCCTTTAAAAGCTGTTAGCACCTGGCAGAAGAAAAAGAAATATACACACAAAAGATTAGTATTGCAAAGTTTCACCTCATCACAGAGGGAGCTTACATATAAAATGAAGTGCCCTAACCTCCCAGTTTGTAGTGTATTATTTTATATCATGCCTAATTGCTCCAGTGTGTACAGTGTGAGTTCCAACAGGCTGGGGCTTTTTAGCCCCAGTAACCACCCACAGTGACTTCAACTCTTCATAGATCTCCAGGCCACTGCTCAGTGTGATGAGTGGATGTTAGAGATGCATCTAAGGAGGCCTGGGCTGTGCAGAGAAGGTTAGTGAAACTCAATATTGTATTTCATTTCTGTTTAATCAGTCCTCCTTTTGCTGAAACTGAGCACAGCTATTAAAATGTTTCAATCTCCAGCCCCTTGCCCCGTTCACGAACTGTGTGGTAGCGCATAGAGTGCAGATGGGCATGGTCCGCTATGCACACCCATCGCCAGACAGGAGCACTTTAAGAATAATGTCTTAGTGACTTTTCTATTGGTATAAGAAGACACCATGATCAAAGTGACTTATGAAAGAATTTTTATGGGTTTTAAGGTTTCAGAGTGTTAGAGTCTGTGATCATCATGGTAGGGAGCCTGGCAGCACACAGGCAGTCATGGCTAAGAGCTTACATTTTGATCCACAAGCAGAGAAAGGTAAATAGATAGATAGATAGATAGATAGATAGATAGATAGATAGATAGACAGATAGATATGATCCAGTGGAAGGATGGATGGAGATAGATAGATAGATAGATATGATCCAGTGGAAGGATAGATATAGATAGATAGATATGATCCAGTGGAAGGATGGATATAGATAGATAGATAGATAGATAGATAGATAGATAGATATGATCCAGTGGAAGGATGGATAGAGATAGATAGATAGATAGGTAGATAGACAGACAGATAGATAGATAGATATGATCAAGTGGAAGGATGGATATAGATAGATAGATGAATAGATATGATCCAGTGGAAGGATGGAGATAGATAGATAGATATGATCCAGTGGAAGGATGGAGATAGATAGATAGATAGATAGATAGATAGAAAGCACTAACTAGGAACAGCATGGACTTTTGAAACCTCAAAGTCCACACCCTAGTGACACACTCTCCTATTCCTTTCCAAAAAGGTCCACCAATTGAGAAGCACATATTCAAACAGATGAACCTACGAGCCATGCTCATTCGAGCTACCACAGACATCAAGCTGGAGAGAGGCTGAGCAGAGTGTGGGAATGCAACACTGAGCTAGGTACACCGAAGAGATGAGACTGCGAGGACAGCTCTGGCCTCAGGCACTGGCAGCACTGTGAGGCAATGGTCTACAGCTAAGAGTGTCCTGGACTGTCTGGCCCAAGGAATGCACAGAAAACTTCTCTACCCTGGGTTTTCATCTAAACCCTTGTAGACGGAGGTATTGAAAGCCATCTAAACAGTTCATCTAAATTGGCTCGGAAATGCAGTCACGTTCGTGTTTCCTTTGAGTAATCAGCACAGCGTTGTGTCCCACTGAGCCCACGGGACTGGCCAAACCTGCACTTATAAGTCTGTGGTGGGCACTCATTCCTGAAGAGTTCCACAGCTGTGAAACAGGAGTCTGGACAGACTGGCGGGTGTTGGGAGCTGCACAAACATGTACAGGTATGGGGGGCTTTCGAGGATTTGGGGTCCAAAGAGTGATAGAAAAAGGCTGGAGGGACAGGGTGACCTTCACCACTAATCTGCTTTGCCCACGTTTCTCCCACAAGTCACTGTGCTGTCAAAAGCAACCGTGTGTACTTACCTGGTCCCATAGGGTTTCAGTGATTGTCAACTCCCTTTCCTGTTGAAACAACAAGACAAACCTTGGCAACATTATCCCCAAGAATCTGACTGGACCTGACATGCAAATGGTGGAATAGAAGATACTTCTTGGAATTGAGGTGAATTTCTAAGAGTTATGCTATTTTTTCTATAAACACCCAATATACATTTACCTGCTTTATCCATACCCAGGAGCCTGCCTGGAACTGTCAGGTATAGAAATGGCATGGGAATTATGACATATAATCCTCACTACAGAGCTTTTCTGCCTCCTGACCAGAGCCACCTCTTCCCCCCTCTCCAAAATCCAGGAGTCCCCTAAGAAACCAACACACGTGGTTGTCTTACCCACCTGTGAAAGACTATACTTTCAGGGATCATTTCTATAGTTCGTTACCCACCTGTGATTTTATGGCCTCTTCAATTGATGTGCTGGAGAGAGGGAGACTTGGGAGGAGAAGCAGGGAAGATAATTTAGAAAAAACTCCATTGTACTAGTGAGAATTCTTAAACTTTAGGAACAGTCACAATCCCACATCTTATATTCCCCGTAGGGCTCCATCTTCTTGGTAGCCTGACTTATTATCCAGAACTTTGAGAATGCCACAGAGCAGCAGGGGTGAAGGCAGCACCTCACCATCCTATCTACATCCTCCTGCCCATCATAGCTACATCCTACTCTTGTCTTTGAACTGCCTAGGACCCTTTTGAGGAAGTGCACACAATTATAGAACTCTTGTCTTTGCGTCCCCAGGTGCATTCTAAGCTTCCTTCATGACTTCTGATAGGTTTGGGGTGGGAGCTGAAGAAAAACTTGAAAAACTTTGCTATTCCGGGAAGAGGAACTGAAGTTCTTATTATTTTCCTCAAAAGTCTTGCTTATTAGAAAATACAGTTCTGGAGAAAGAAGATGCAAGGGGAAGCGGGTGTTACAGTGCAGAGGCTTCTCTCAGCCAGGGGCACGGGGCGTCAAAATAAAACAAGCTATAGGTAAAAAGCCAGTAGCACATTGACAGCCCAATAAGGACTTATTCTTAAACATTGATGTGTTGTGGAATAGAATATTTGCTTAACTATGTAAAGATGTGTTACGTTGTTTGTGTTGCATTTGTTTAACTATGTAAAGGTGTGTTGCCTGCATAAGGCACCTGTTTGGTCTAAAAGCTAGGCAGAGGGATAGGTGGGGCTAGTGGGCAGAGAGAAAGGGGAGCCGGCCAGGCATGGAGGAAGCAGCACAGCAGGATGGACAGTGTGCAGATGAGGTAAAGGAGCCTTGGGGCAGCACACAGATTAATAGAAATGGGTTAGGTTAAAGAAAAAGCTGACTAGAACCAAGCCTAAGCTAAGGTTGAACACTCATAATTAATAATAAGTGTTCATGTCATGATCTGGGGGGGGGGCTGGTGGTCCAAGCAAGCCTGCTACACTAGTAGCATGCCAGAGCCAGCCTGGCGAGGGAATGGATGAACATGGGTAGGTGAGTGACAGAAGGGAGCGGAATGAGGATGGGTGAAACACAGGCAACCAGCGATCTACCATTCTATTGGCTCCCAAACAACCCAATCTCAGGTCTCCTGGTCACATGAGGATTTGTGTAGGGGTGACATACCAAAGGAACCAGGGGGTTGGGAATAATCCAGAAGAGCCAAGGTTTCAGGCACCTCTGGATAGAACCTCTCAGGTAGGATTGACCAGAGGGTGAAAGTTGGAGGCAAGGTGTTTAAGAACCTGAGGACCCTGGCAGCTCTGTCTAAGGTCCTGCTTGAACTGTTCCTGCCACAAGAAAGTAGCCTTTCCAAGGGACCGCATGAAGACCTGTAACCCCAGGAAATCTGGGAACACAGAGAATAGCAAAGGATCCCCAAAGGACGGTGAGCCCAGAAGATCCCTACTTAAGAGAGGACTCTTAACGACATGTTTTCAGGATGCCACAGGGTAGAAACCTCCCTGAGAGTCATAGGGTGACTCATGTGGAGACCTCTGCTACTCTTATTTCTCCACGGAACCCGAGGACAGCTGTCCCTCACCCCAGTTCAAGCCAAGGCTCTTCTAAAATACCCCAATTCTTTTCCTGCCATGGGGTTCCATACATCTGTTCCAGGGCATATAAAGAGAACAGAACTGGGGTCCACCTGGGCTTTGTGTTCAGAGTTTTCTTTTTTTCTTTTTTCTTTTTTTTCTTTTTTTTTTTGCTTCTTTGAGATAGGGTTTCTTTCCTGGAACTAGCTCTTATAGACCAGGCTGGCCTTGAATTCAGAGATCCCCCTGCCTCTGCGTTCCAAGTGTTGGGATTAGAGGCGTGCGCCACCACTGCCCAGAGGTATTCTATTTTTAATTATATGTAGGTGTGTGTGTGTGTGTGTGTGTGTGTGTGTATGCATATGAGTGTGGGTTCCTTTGAAGGCCAGAGGTATCAGATCACCCTGAAACTGGAGTTGCCCTGATTATAAGCTGTTTTGGCATGGGTACTGGGAATTGAATTTGGGACCTCTGGAAGAGCAGTGTGTGCTCCTAACCACTGAGCCGTTTTTCCCTCCCACATTGATTTTTTCTTTTTATTGCTTTATAAATAATACCATTCAAAATTTCCACTTCCTCCCCTTCCCCCATTCCCCTCCTGCTCCCCCACTCCTCCTCTCCCTTCCCCCTCCAGTCCTAAGAGAGAGCAGGGTACCCTGCCTTGTCCCACACTGATTTTTAATCCAGATTCTTTTAAACAGAAATGATGACTAATTATACTTGGTGAGGTCAGCTTCTCTCTCTCTGTAATACTGACAGGAAGATAGAGAGACAGAAATGGGAACGGAGAACAGAGAGGTGCAGGAGGCAGAGACTCGTGCAAGAATGACCTGAACTTCAGGCAGAAAGAAATGGAGCCTTCATGAAGTGGGCACTGACCCACAGACTTCTGTCTGTAGACATCCTGTGAAGCAGCTGTGGGTGGCCTACTCTGCTGAGCAGCATCCAGGCTGCGACACATGCATGCTAACAGAGAGCAGCTTGGATGCCAACTCAGGCCCTTTTGAGTCCACCTTAGTCTTTTGATTGCGATAAGCGGTGTTAGTTACTGCAACCTGCTTGTTTTGTAGCTGAGTGCTTAGAAAGCTGATTATATCACAGTTAGAAGAATGGGATTCAGGGCCAGAATTCTAGCCCTTTTGTCAAGTCCCTTTGCCTGGATGAGTCTGCTTCCTCATCTATGAAACAAGGGGGTTTGGAGAATGACAGAAAGAAAGCCTTTGTAACGGTGAAGCTCATTTCAAGCCTTACTGTGATCTGTGCTAGTTCTCAGTGTCTGGTCCCCTTCGACGTCACAATGAAACAAATAAGCCTGTTCTTCAGTAGAGATCTCAGCACTCCGCTGTGGCTTATGTGCTTATTCATACAAAACCTCAAGAGAGTCACCATTTCATCCTTGGGGTCAGCAGTTGTCCAGAGAACAGCTCTTCCCATTTGCTAAGATTCAGCCTCTGGGTTCCTTGCTCAACCTTAGGCTGGAGGCAAATTTAACCACCTGGAGCACTGAGGACCGAGGACCCGTGGTCTGTAAACCTATGACCTGCCTGTCCTCTGAAAGTTCCTACAAACTCTTACCTCAAAACATCCGTCATGTGCTTCAAGGACTTACGTTCCAGCTTCTTCCTGAAACTTCCCTGACATATAAGCCCACAGCAAACTTTCCCTTTGCTTTAGTTAATGTTTTCTGGGTCTTGTATTTAGCTTCTTTTACTTAACAGAAATGCCTGTTCTTTTTGAAAAATTTATTTATTTATTTATTTATTTATTTATTTATTTCCTATCCTAGTCTAAGGGAAACACAGTGTTGAGTGTCTGGCTATGATTCACACTGTAGAGGACATAAAAGACTCAGAGAACATTGACCCTGGAATGATACTCCTAAGGATGTAGTACCCAGCCAACCCTCGGGGGAGTGCCATAACTAGCCAACCCTCAGGGGAGTGCCATAACTAGCCACCTTCTTGGACAGAATGCAAAGACTATTTATTGCCCTCCCACCAAGGAGATAAGGGGAACGCAGAAGTCCTCATTTACCCCACCTTAGGTGCAGCCAGATGGAAATGGGAAGCAGGGGAGCTGCTGTTCCTCCCACAGACAAATCTAACCAAAGGGCCCTTGAGGGGCGTCGGTGGCCCAACCTACCTTCTCTGCTGTTCAGAAGTCATTCTTGCCCTTGTTCTTGATATGGCCAGGTCTCTGGAGCTGAAGATGGAGGCAGGTTAGACCCTGAAATAAATAAGAGGAGACTCCCTTAGATGTGTGGAGAGAAGAAAGCAGTCACTCTATGAGCAGTAAGCTGTGTCATGGATTAAGTAGTTCAGGAAATGTCCTTGTTTTGGGTGGGTCAGTTTGTGTGTGTGTGTGTGTGTGTGTGTGTGTGTGTGTGTATGAGTTATGCATAAAGAAAGATAAAATTGAGCAGTGGGAGGCATCTGACCTAGGAAAGCTCCCCTTCATAACTGGAGAAAATCATATTTAAGACTGTAGGAAGGGGGATGGCAGAGGTTCCTTGAGCTGAGATGGGATCCAGGCAAGGATAGAAAACATTTGAAACAAGCGAATTTGAAATTAGTCGCCTACTGAGGGTGGAAACATGGGCGGGAGGTCAGTCAGCTCTAGCCTTCAAGTGCTTTGAAAAGGGGAAAGGAAAACCGAAGTCAATACACTTGGGCCGAGGCCCGAGTGGTGATATGGGTAAGGAACAAACCCTACTTTGATGGGTCCCACTCTACTTTCCTCACGGACCTTCTTCCTCACCTTCCAAACCATCAAACCAGGCCATTTAGCCCAGACACTTACCTGGCCACACTTTGCACCCCTTCCCCGTCTAAGCTTTCTTCCCTCTGAGACTCATACCACAGCAGTCCCCCTGATGTTCACCTGCCCCTCCCAACACTTTGTGACTTCAGCTATGACGTCATAGATGTGGGGCAATCGGCTGTCTCCTAGACTCACCTCAGGTGGTCTTACCTCTGCTTGATAACAGTGAAACGATGAGAAAGTATAAAATGTTAAGCTTAATTTCTGGAGACTTTGGCTCCTTTGTTTTCCTCTACTAATTCTATAAAACATCCACTCAGTTTTAGAATGAGCCCCAAAGTAGAATTTGAAAAGAGGGCATGGAAAATATGACTTCAACATTTCTGTAAAGATAAACCTTTTTGTTCCAAACTCCAGAAGGTTTTGACTTGGAAAATCACCAAAAATTGATGAATGATAATGAACACAAATCTAATATGCCGAAAAAGTATTCTAAGAAGCATCAGGACCAAGGTCTTGCTGCTCCTGTGACAAGACCCTCCAGAAGGAGCAGCCTAAAAGAAGTGTGGTGTCCATGTGGGACATTCCCAGCAAAGGAGGAACTTTGACTTGTGTTTAGGTAGACAGGATCTGAGATAGGACATCCCAGAGCCCCAAATCTGCCTAGGTGATGGTGGGAAAGATTCAACTCTGCCTCAGCCGAGAGCTAAAGATCTATCTGAATCTGAAGTGGAGTCACAGTGCATTTAACCTGTGACGAAATGGCAGGACAGACCCTACCGATAGAGGTTTGGACATCTGGTGACCCTCATGCCTATTTCCACCAGGATTTATGGAAAAGGTTGGGTTGATTCTAGAACTTATGCTGTTACTAGTGAGAGCACCATGGGCTGTCTGAACATCATCTTCCACTATGATTGCCTATAGGATTAGTGCCAAGAAGAAACTAACTAGAGTCTACTATCCGTCTGAGCACCAGGACCCCTCCCTTCATGATAGCCCTTCTTATTTACCTCAGTTTCCACAGAGTCCAAGTTCCTCTTTCATTTTCCCTCATCATATACGTTTTTATCCCTTTTGGCCAGACATATTCCACAAATCAATGGAAACTTCCACTCTATCCAAAATTAAATTCTTAATTCCACCCACCCAGAGACCCATTCTCAATGGTCACATGAGATGGTTCACCTGACAACTCAGGTCAAAAGCCTCAGGCTCATTGCCCCCTCTTTTATTCTGTCTTACATTAGATCTTCCTAATGGATGTACCACAAAATGTGTGTGTATCATTTTTCATGGCCTCTAGATAAGCCTTGCTTGTTTCCTGAGCTGCTGCAAAGCCTCTCAATGAGATCATTTTTATATTTCTGCAGTAGTAAGAATAAACACTGCATAGATCACATCACTTCTGCTCCAAAAATCTTGTGTTTCATTTGCTCCACACTCAGGACATACCCAGGCTGGTGCTCCATGCTCAGGACACATCCAGGCTGGTGCTCCATGCTCAGGACACATCCAGGCTGGTGCTTCACACTCAGGACAGATCCAGGCTGGTGCTCCACACTCAGGACACATCCAGGCTGGTGCTCCATGCTCAGGACACACCCAGGCTGGTGCTCCACACTAGGACAGATCCAGGCTGGTGCTCCATGCTCAGGACAGACCCAGGCTGATGCTCCACACTAGGACAGATCCAGGCTGGTGCTCCACAATAGGACAGATCCAGGCTGATGCTCCATGCTCAGGACACATCCAGGCTGATGCTCCACACTCAGGACAGATCCAGGCTGGTGCTCCACACTAGGACAGATCCAGGCTGATGCTCCATGCTCAGGACACACCTTGGCTGGTGCTCCACACTCAGGACATACCCAGGCTGGTGCTCCACACTCAGGACACATCCAGGCTGGTGCTCCACACTAGGACAGATCCAGGCTGGTGCTCCATGCTCAGGACAGACCCAGGCTGATGCTCCACACTAGGACAGATCCAGGCTGGTGCTCCACAATAGGACAGATCCAGGCTGATGCTCCATGCTCAGGACACATCCAGGCTGATGCTCCACACTCAGGACAGATCCAGGCTGGTGCTCCACACTAGGACAGATCCAGGCTGATGCTCCATGCTCAGGACACACCTTGGCTGGTGCTCCACACTCAGGACACATCCAGGCTGGTGCTCCACACTCAGGACACATCCAGGCTGGTGCTTCACACTCAGGACACATCCAGGCTGGTGCTCCACACTCAGGACACATCCAGGCTGGTGCTCCACTCTCAGGACAGATCCAGGCTGGTGCTCCACACTCAGGACAGATCCAGGCTGGTGCTCCACACTCAGGACACATCCAGGCTGGTCCTCCACTCTCAAGACACATCCAGGCTGGTGCTCCACACTAGGACAGATCCAGGCTGGTGCTCCACTGCCAGGACACATCCAGGCTGGCTCCAGATGGATTTCCTCCTCACCATCTTCTGCTCATTTTCCATTTACACTGACTTTCTTCCTTTAAGTGCTTCTATAAAAATAAACACTTTCAACAAAGTAGCAGGCTATGAAAGTAACACAAAAAAATAGTGCCCTTTCTATATACAAATGACAAATGAACTGAAAAAGAAGTCAAGTAAACAACATCTTTCACAATAACCTCAAAAATATATTGGAGTAACTCTAACCAAGCAAGAGAAAGACTTCTGTAATAAGAACTTTAAGACACTGAAGAAAGAACCTGAAGAAGATATCAGAAGATGAATAGATCTTCGGTGTTCATGGAATGGGGTTGATAAAGGGGAAATGGCCATTCTATCAAAAGCAATCTACAGATTCATTGAAATCCCTATCAAGATTCTGAAACAATTCTTCACAGATCTTGAAAGGACACTTTTTAGCTTCATAAAGAAACAAACAAATAAACAAATAAAATGCCAGTATCTATTTACTCAAAGGACCAACTCTTTGTTTTATTGGTTCTTTGTATTTTTTTTTAAATATGTATGTAGTCAATTTTGGAGAAATTTCCAGGATATGCTGAGAAGTATATATATATATATATATATATATATATATATATATATATATATTTTTTTGCTTGGATGAAATGATCTGTAAATATTTGTTTATACAAATATTTGGTTTATAGCTTCAATTAGCCCCAGAATTTCTGTTTAGTTTTTCTCTGGATGACCTATCTATTGGTGAGAGTGGAGTATTGAAGTCTCCGACAAACACTGTGTAGGGATCAATATGCAATTTAAGCTATAGTAGTATTCCTTTTTTGAACTTGGGTGTCCTTATGCTTGGTGCATAAGTGTTTAGGATTGCAATATCCTCTTTGTGGATTTTTTTTCTGATGCATGTGTAGTGTTCTTTCCTATCTCCTGATTAGTTTTGGTTTGAAGTATTTTGTCAGGTATTAAAATGGCTAATCTTGTTGCTTCTTGAGTTCATTTACTTATAATATCTTCTTATCTCCTTTTACCCTGGGGTGATGTCTATTTTTGATGTTGAGGTATGTTTCTTGGATATAGCAGAAGAATTAATCCTGTTTTGCAATCTAATCTGTTAATCTGTGTCTTTTTATTGGGGAATCTAGACCACTCATATTGAGAGTTATCAATAAGCAGTGTTTATTGATTCTTGTTTTTTTTTAAACAACAAGATTATAGTATGCATCCCCCTTATGATTTACTGCTCTGTGATTATTTATTCTTTATGCATTTAACCCCTTCAGACTCGAGTTTTTCTTCTGGCACCCTTTGTAGATCTGGGTTTGTAAATGTATACTGCTTAAATTTGTTTTTTTTCTTTCTCCATCTATTGTGATGGAAATTTTGATGTTATAGTAGTCTGGGCTGGCATATGCGGTCTCCTAGAGTTTGTAGAACAGCCAGTCAGCCCTTTGAATTTTAGAGACTTTATTGTAAAGTCAGGTGTTGTTCTAATGGGTCTACCTTTATATGTTACTTGGTCTTTTCCCCCTGCAGCTTTTAATAATTTTTCTCCATTCTGTATGTTTGGTGTTTTGATTATTATGTTGCATGGGGAATTTCTTTTCTGGTTCAGTCTATTTGGTGGTCTGTATGCCTCCTGTACCTTAATAGGTGCCCCCTTTTCTAAGTTAGGAACATTTTCTTCTGTGATTTTGCTGAATATATTTCAACCTGGGTTTATTCTTCTTCCTCTATTCCTATTATGCTTAGATTTTGTATTTTCATAGTGTCTCACATTTCCTGGATGCTTTGTGCCTGGAGCTTTTTAAGTGTGATATTTTCTTTGGTTCTCTTCTAGCTTGTCCTCAATGCCCGAGATTTTCTCTTCTGTGTTTTACTCTGTTGGTGAGGCTTACCACTAAGGTTTTCTTTCACTTCCTAAATTTTTCATTTCCAGTTTTATCTGAGTTTGGATTTTTCTTTAGTGTTTCTATTTCTAATTTCATGTCTTGAACTGTTTTCATTATTTCAATCCACTGTTTGTGTTTTCACAGACTTCATTAAGGGATTTATTCACATCCTGTTATTATTATTATTCGTAATTGTCATTTAGAAGTTCTTGTCTTGTGCTTCAATTATATTCCATTTTCTCAGTGTCTACTGTAGTAGGGTTGCTGGGTTCTGGTGGAGACATATTGCCCTGCCTGGAATTATCGGTTGTGTTTTTGTATGGTGTTGAGGTGTCACACATTGGGATGATGATGTGATTGTAGATGTTGCTATCTGGTCTTGTCTTTGTTGGGTGGCTATTCTGTTCCTTGGTTTCTGTTGCCCTCTCTGGATCTTAGAAAAGTGTGATGGCTGTAGACTGCCCAGTAGAGGATACTTCTGTAGACCAGTGGGTGACAGAGAGGGAAAGAGGACCAAAGGCTGAGGGGCTTCAGGAAAGAGCTAAGAGGATCATTTCACACCTGGGGTGGGTTCCACAGGCTGTTGGAGGTGTAGTGGGAAGAGGACCCTACAACTAGACTGCAGTAAGGAAATGAGATCTCCGGAGAAACAAGGATGAAAGGGGTAGGGGGCCCTGAGTCCAAAACAGGAGCTGGAATCTCCAGCAAATGGAACTGAGGCAGGAGGAGGGATACCTGTAAACTGGCCATTTCAGGGCTGGGGGTGTGACTAGACAGATCATAAAGGAGGACAGGAGTGTGATTCGCTACCTGAGTCCCTGCCAGATGTGGCCATGGGGGACCAGGGAAGAAAGTGTTTCTAGGCATAGGCTACTGTCACAAAGGGATGGGCGATGAAGGAAAGCGGGGTTTGGCGGAGTCCCTAGGGAATGGAGGTAGGGAGAGTTGAACCCAGGACCTCACACAAATGGAAGAAACTCAGTGTATATAGGACCAACAAGCCAATTGACAGAGCACATGGGCAATTCTCATGGGGGGGGGGACTGTTACATTATGGTCTTAGGTCAGTGGGAAGGGTAGAAGGACTGCCCCACTTGTTTTCAGGATAGCCCTTTACCCATAGAAAGGAGAACCGAGAAGAAAAACATCTAAGTTATCGGCTCTATAAACACACAGTGAGTTCCTTTAGACTATAGCTGAGAGAATTTTGTTGAAATACAATGGACATACAACATAGACCACGTATCTGGTAAGCCTAGACATAGGCAGACTGCATGAAAATATCAGCAAAAGCAATGCCATAAATCTACCCAGACGCCCAGAGTTTCCTTGTGTTTCATTTTAATTCATAGCTCACCGTGTTTGCCTTTGTTGTTTTGCTCCCCCTGAAGCAGTTATTGATATGCTTCCTGTCTCTGTGAAGTGCAGTTTTTTCCACTTATTTATTTATTTTTAATTAAAAAATTCCACCTCCTCCTCTCCTCCCATTTCCCTCCCCCTCCCCCATGAAATGCAGTTTTTAACAGATTAGATTAATACTGTTACATAACATTGTGCTTTGTGGGTGGGTATTTTTATATTTATTCATGTTACCGTGTATGTCAGTAGTTTATTCCTTTGTACTACTGTGTAGCAGTGCGTTTTGCTATGTACTAGTTTTCTCAGTATGTGGTAACACATTACTACAATCTTGAGGGTTTAAAACAATGGGGATGCATTTTCTCACAATTACAGAGGTCTAATGTCTGAAATGAAGATAGCAAGTAGGTCAGTTTCTCCAAGAGATGCCAAGGGAGAAGCTATTCCTGACTCTTCTCACTTTTGTGACTGTGTTTTTGCTTTGTGACCTGTGGGTTTAAACACACCGGCCTGCCATGAGACTGTCTGCTAGAGCACAAGCAACTGTCCAGAGGCTGCATCACCGAAGACAATGACTTTCTGTCCTCCTGCAGCCCTCAGCTGCAGGTTTTTCTGGGTAGGGTGGGGCCCTATGGAAATGTGTAGTTTATGATATTCAAGTGAAATATTCTGTAGATGTCTGTTAGGAAATTTGATCTATGATGTCATTTAACTCCAGTGCCTCTCTGTTTAGTCTTTATCTGGATGACTTGTCAGGAAGAAGTCAGGTATTAAAATCAACTACTATCATTCTTTTGGGGTTAATCTGTGACCTGAAGGCCAATAATGTTTTCAACGGAATTGGATGTACCTGAGTTTGGTGCATATATACTTAGGATTGTGATGTGTTCTTGGCTGATTGTTTCCTTGATCAGAATGAAGTGTCCTACCTTGTCTCTTCTGGTTAATTTTGCTTTGAAGCCTATCTTGTTAGAGATTAGGACAGTGATGCCTGCTTGTCACATGGTCGCATTTGCTTAGAATACCTTCTTCTACCCTTTCACTCCACTGCAGTGCCAATCCTTGAAGATAAGCCGAATTTCTTGCAGGCAACCAACAGATTTTTGTTTCTCAATCCATTCAACTAACTTGTTCTTTTTATTGGTGAATTGAGGGCATCAGTGTTTAAAGTTATTATTAAAAGGTTCATGTTAATTATTGTCATTTGTTTTTTTGCCATTTGTGTGTCATTTGTTTTATTTGCATAGCATATGCCAATTTCTCTCTTCAGTCTAAAGGATTATTTCTAGTATTCTCTGTAGATGGTTTGGTGGGCATGGATTCTTTTAGTCTTTTTATATCATGGAAGTTTTTCTTTCTGTGTCAATGACGGAAGGTAGTTTTGCTGGGTATAGTAGTCTGGATTGGCATCTGTAATCCTTTAGAACTTGGGGAACATGGTTCCAAGCTCCTCTAGTTTTTAAAGTTTCCACTGAAAAGTCAGCTGTTATTATTGATGGAGTTTTCTTTATATGTGACTTGTGTCTTTTCTCCAGAAGTGTTCACTACTTTTTCTAAGTTCTGTATTTAGAGTTTCTAAGTGTAATACAACACAGGGATTTTCCCTTCAGTCTTGTCTTTTGGTATTCTTTGTGTCTCTTGTAGCTGAATGGTCACATCTTTCTTTGTCTGATGCTGTGGAATAATCCTTCTTACAGGGTGAAAATGTGTTGCTCTCATTGTTAATAAAGAGCTGATTGTCTGTTAGCTAGGCAGGATTTTTGGAGCAGAGAGAAAGCTGGGAAGAAGAAGGGTGGAGTCTGGAGAGTCATGAGAGACACAGAGAGAAGCAACATCAATGAGCCATGATGAAAGAAGGTACTACCATGTGGCAGAGGGTAGATAAAAAATATGGGTTAATTTAAAATGTAAGAGTTAGCTAGTAACAAGCCTGAGCTACCAGTAGAACATTTATAATTAATACTAAATCTCCAAGTAGTTATTTGGGAAGCAGCTGGCAGAAGAGAACTGATTTCAGTCCCGATGAACAACTCTGCTTACAAGCTGGGCAGTGGTGGCGCACACCTTTAATCCCAGCACTCAGGAGGCAGAGACAGGCAGATCTCTGGGAGTTCGAGGCCAGCCTAGTCTACAAGAGCTAGTTCCAGGATGGGCACCAAAGCTATAGAGAAACCCTGTCTCGAAAAACAAAACAAAACAAAACAAAACAAAAAAAACCTCTGCTTACAGTGTGGGAAACTTTTCTCCTGGGATTCTATTGAGGACTTATTTTATATCAACCTGGGATTCCTCTCCTCTAGCGATGAAATTTCATGTTCTTCCTCTTTCTGAAAAAACCAAAAACAAAAAAAAAACCCATTAAAAAATGAGTTTGATTTATTCTTGCCAACTGCTCCTGAGCATGGGTCCTGCCCCGGAGTGTGGTGGATTTACCCAGTGTAATTCCATTGAAGAAAACGGATTTTTTTTTCCTTCTCCCACAACAGCTGTTGTTTGTGAATAGTTTCTCGGTGAGAGTGGGGCTTCATGTCCATTTCCCCTCCTCTGTGCTGGGGTTTTGTCTGGCTTTAACTTGAGCAGGTCTGTGCAGGCTGTGAGTCCATATCTACCTGCCCTGTTGTGTCTGGGAAATGTGGTTTCCTTACCATTGTCCATCACCTCTGTTTCCTCCTCCATGTAGATCCCCAAGTCCTGAAGGTAGAGATGTGATAGACATTCCATTCTGGGCTGAACACATGAAATCTCTCTCTGCACGTTGATCAGATGTGGGTCTTGTGTTAACTACATCTTCAAGTAGCTTCTTTGAGGAGGATTGAGAGAGGCACTGATCTATATGTCATTGGGAGTGATATTATTACTATCATAATTTAGCAGAATAATACAAGTAGGTGTTTTCCTCTAGAGACCATGTCTTATTCTTGGCCACTTCAACATTGTCAGGTGTGGATTCTACCTCATGGAGTGGACCTTAAATCTAATAATTAGAAAAGTGATGGGCAACACCCTTAACACGTGTGCAACTGTGAATGACTCCTTCCTCCTTCAATAGTGTTTATTGTACCATCTAGCTCTATGAGCACTAGCTAGTAGGGAGAAGCTTCAGTTGAGTATCAGCTAAATTTCTCCATGTTGTATGGTATTAGTAGGTGGTATCTCCAGCAATCAGATCTTATTATCAAGTTGTGGGTAAAAACCAATAGCACTGGCAATATCCTGTAGAGTTGAGGGAGCGAGGGACTGACGGATCCCTTTGGCCCGTGACTCAAAAAGGTGCAACCCATTTCTATAACTGGGGTTTTTATTTGGTAACATGATATCATGGTATCTAGTCGAAGTATTGCCTCCCCCATTATGTGGTAACTCCATTTAAATCCTTTTATATACATATACATTTTGGGAAACTTCTCAGTTGTAGGTTTTCATTTAAGAATTTGGTATAGTCTATTTTAGTTCTATTCACCCTCATTTCTCTCCCTAAACTCCTGTGTATTAGGGTTCTTTAGAGGGACAGAACTGATCGACACACACACACATTAGAATATATATATATATATATATATATATATATATATATATGCTTCTCCTATATCTGTCAACAAATGTTCTCTAAACCAGAATATTCTCCCAGTTAGCATGAATAATTTCAGGGTGAGGTTAAAGGCAGCTAGCACAGGCCTTCCAAGTGGAAGCTCACTCAGAGCCCCCAGGGTGTCTCCCCTCCCTCGCTATTTTCTGGAACTTTTGATAAGTGGACACTGAAGACAACATGGGCCTCAGCCAACTCCTTTGGAAGTCTCTAGATGAGGGAGGGGATGCTCAGGTTCTCCTTGTCCCTGGCAGATGTCCCTTGGATGAGACACTGGGATGGAGGTGCTTCTGCACGGCTCCTTAAGCTAGGTTCCCTGAGACTTAACCAGCAAAGGCAGAAGCTGCTGAGGCCTGAAGAAACAACTGTGGATCTGCAGTAATGAGACCTCAAGACACCTGGGCAGAGTCATAGCTGCCTCACCCATCCTGACCTTTCCTTAATGATGCTCAGTGGGAGCACGGTCGTTTCTCTCCAGGACATGTTAGTGCCATTGTGACTGGAGAGAGTGCCAAAAAAAAGATGGGCTAATGCCAGAGGAGGCAGGGCCTGGAAAGGTCATAATCTGCTCTGAAGCAGACTCGGCTCTTTCACCAGAGAGAGAGACTCACAGAAGCCAAGTGCCTATCACTCCCTAGCTGACAGCATGGCTCTGACGGTGACTCTCAGATCAGCTTCAACACAGCCTAGGAGGTCATTAGGAAACATTCAAGTCTTGGCTCACGTGGTCAAACCCCGACTGCTGCACTTTAGCCCTAGAGTTTTGTTTTAGTAGGTCCAGTGTAAGCTTGAGAATTTGCCTTTCTGATGACTTCTTAAATGGTGCTGATACTTCTGATGTTACATTTGCTTTTGTTTTGTATTGTCAAAGGCAAGCATGTGCTCAGGACCCAGGCAGAGACTTTTCTTTGATGCTAGTTCAATACCAAGCATAAATTCCTGGAGTTCTAATATGTGGCCCTAATGACCAAGTGTCCCCTCGGTTGACCAGATTTCATTTAATTTCAGTCTATGGGATGTTTGTTGTGTTCCAAGGACGTGATAAGCACTGCTACAACAAACAAACAAACAAATACAAAGGAGCACAGTTTCCAAAAATAGGATCAAACCCAAAATGTTGGCAAGTCATTAACAACTCTTTGCAGAATAGGCCTCTTAATGATGACAGCATCTTTTCGTTGGTCCTTGATGACAGCATCCTTTCGTTGGTCCCTAATGACAGCATCCTTTCATTGGTCCTTGATGACAGCATCCTTTCGTTGGTCCCTAATGACAGCATCCTTTTGTTGGTCCCTAAGGACAGCATCCTTTCGTTGGTCCTTGATGACAGCATCCTTTCATTGGTCCCTGCTGACAGCATCCTTTCGTTGGTCCTTGATGACAGCATCCTTTCGTTGGTCTCTAGTGACAGCATCCTTTCATTGGTCCCAAGCTGCACATTTTTCAGTTTCATGTTTCTGAGATTTAAATGTATCTAACCAGTGATGTGTGCATTGAACACAATTTATTCTGCTTTCCAAAAGAGAACAGATACCAGCAATGACTATAGTTTACCTTTTTTAGTTGTTGCTTACCTTAAAGGCAAGAGTAGCACAGATTAGCCAGTATGCTAAACATGTCCTCCCATCTGACCTCACAACTATGATAGGAGCTGTGTTTTAGACAAGGAAAGGGGAAGCTGGCTGCCCAGAGTCACACAGAAGGTGAGGAGTGGAGAAAGGATTTAGATTTGACCCTGTTTGCCCCCTGTGTCTACACTGCTAACCCCTAACACTGCACACTCAACTATGGTCTCTGCCTGGATGATTTTTCTTTCATCCATCCACCTTACACTTGCTCATGTACTGAGATGGATTGATCTACAAGATTCTCCTGACCTTCTAATACAGACTGACTTGTCCTTCCCTGAGCTCACCTGTCAGTCTCATCACACTATAGCTGTCAATGTCTTTTCCCTCGCCACTGTGTATTAGAAGCAGGGCCCATATCATCCACCTTTATATTCCAAGAACCTGGAAAAAAAAATCTCTGAGGTCTGGCATGCTTAAATAAATGTGCTTGTCCTCCATGGTTGAGATATAGAGAGGACTTTGTAGGCTTAAAAACTGTGACTTAATGAATATAAATCGCTAACAATGCACCTCAGAGCTTTGTGAGATCACACACACACACACACACACACACACACACACGCTCACATACACACACTCACACATTCTCTCTCTCTCTCTCTCACCCACACACATACATATTGGATGAAATATGGCAAAACAAAACGTTGAAGATGTGAAACATGGAAAAGAACTTAAAAATGTTATTTAAATGTAAAATTCAGTGAGATACTTACTATGGTCGTGATTATTCTGTACATAAGGAGAGTGAGTGATAAAGGGCCCAGTAACTTCACACACACACACACACACACACACACACACACACACACACACACACTTATGTAACACATGAAGAGCAGAGCTTCTTGTCCAGACTTGCTGTAAATGTCCATCATTTTACTGTTCTGGAGTTTCTCCAGTCTAAGTTCTTTCATGACTTAAATGATTTTCTTGTGTCTCTGTGAGTAGATCTGAGGGATATAAAACAAAACTTTCTTCAATGCACTTCCTGTGTCTCTGCCTATTTCTCTCTAAGATCCTAGTTTTTCACGTGTGCTAACATGGCTTCTGTGACATTGCCTGTTAAAACCATTTTGAAGGAATGTATAAAAGGGAAAACTTGTCATTCTCCAGGGATGCCACAAGGGGGCAGCTGGCGCCTAGCAAGGAGATCTGAAGGAGCTGGAATATTTATTTTCCCAGTGTGCTGCACTTACAGCCCGCACTTTGCAATGTTTAATCAGGAAGTGACAACGGTTATACAATCCTGAATGAAAACCATTTGTTTTTAAAGTTTTGAGATTGTAATATAATTACAACATTTCTCTCTTCCCCTTTCTCCTTCCAAGCCTTCCACTGTATCTGCTCCTTCCCCTCTTTCAAATCCATGGCTTATTTCACCATGGTTATTACATGCACATATGTGTATAATGTTACTTGAATGTATGCTTCCAGATTTGACCATTTGTTATTGGATTACCAGTTGGTGTGTTCTTCCCTGGGGAAGAGCATGCCTCCCATCCTCAGCTTTTCCTAGTTGTCTGGTTCGCTGTGGACTTTCCCCATCCTTGGTAGCAAATCTCTTGTTGCTTTCCTCGGTCAGCTCTCATTTGGGCAGTCATGTTGGTGAGACTTTATGGGCGTGTCTTCTGTCATTCCTAGGAGACACTCTCACAGCGAATTCCTTGATCTTCTGCCTCAAATTTGATGTTTAAAAGAGATGATTTAAATGTTAAACAGAAAACCCAGACATAATTTTGTGTTTTTTTTCTCAATTTTGAACTTATTTTAATTACCTCTCATCCTACCTAATGTTAAAGGAGGCAAAAAAGAGGAGAGAGTAGCCTGCACACAATGGCCTTGACTTTTGGACGGTCTCAGCTAAATCTCATGTCTCCACACCTTCCTAACCTGCCTAGTTGTGACGGTTACTGCCCTGTTCCCATGGCAAGCACAGAGGACCCTGTACCCTGTCGGGTGTCATCTCACTGAGATGCCCCACTGGCTTTGCTTACCATAGTTTAGAACTCTGCTTTACTTAATGATGACTGGAATTCCCTGACCACGCAGTCTAACTTATCCAGATCAAAGGAAGAATTCAGTCCAGGCATAAAATCGCTCCTCCTCCATATTAGCTGCTAATAGTTGCATGCATGCATGTATGGACTGGCACATAGACATATTTGTCGACAGATACAGATACATGACACAACACCTGCCTTTCTCATGTGTTGACTGAGTTTTCTGTCCTGCCTGGTTTCCACAGTCATTACATCCCAAAGAAATCACACAGAGGTCTACATTAGTTATAAACTAATTGGCCTAGAATCTCAGGCTTCTTATTAACTCTTACAACTTATATTAGCCCATTATTTTTTATCTATGTTAGCCACATGGCTCAGTACCTTTTTCAGCGAAGCAGTCACATCTTGCTTCTTCTGTGGTGGGCTCACAACTGCCAACGAGGAGTGTCTTCTTCCCAGAATTCTCCTGTTCTCATTGACCCGCTTCTACTTCCTGACTGGTTGTCCTGCCTATTCTTTCTGCCTGGCTACTGGCCAATCAGTGTTTATTTAAAATATAATCGACAGAATACAAACCATTGTCCCACACCACCCATGTATTGTGTGTGTGTGTGTGTGTGTGTGTGTGTGTGTATGTATGTGTGTGTGAAGCAACTACTGTGCAAAATATTTTGGAGATGAATAAACTTGAGGATAAACCTGACTCTTTACTGTCTGTAAATTTCTAGCTATTAGATTTTGGATAAATTACTTAGTTTCTGTGACCCGCAGAACATGTATATTCATATATATATATGACATAGACATCAGCACTCCCCTCTCCAATGTCAAGGTGTGCTTTGCTCTGCTGCTGCTGATTTGTCTACCACTGTCTCTGTTTCACACCATGCATAACTATGGTGGTTTGAAGGAGATGTTTCCCATAGTCTTGGGCATCTGAATGCTTGGTTCCCGGTTGTTAGTGTTGTTTGGGGAGGTTTAGGAAGTGCAATCTTGCTGGAGGAAGTACGTCACTGGGGGTGGGGCTTTGAGAGCAAAAACCTCAGGCCACTTCTGGTTCAGTTGCTCTCTGCTCTGAGATTGTTTTTAAAGATGTGAGCTCTTAGCTCCCTGCTCCAGCTGCCAGGCCATTTGTTGGCATTCTTCCTCACCATGATGGACTCTCACCCTCTCATCTCTCTGAAGCCACAAGCCAAATAAACTCTTCTAATAAGTCACTTTGGTTCATGGCAACAGAAAAGTAACAAATACAATATCATTTCTCTCTCTCTCTCTCTCTCTCTCTCTCTCTCTCTCTCTCTCTCTCTTTTTAAATTTTCGAGACAGGGTTTCTCTGTAGCTTTTTGGTTCCTGTCCTGGAACTAGCTCTTCTAGACCAGGCTGGCCTCGAACTCACAGAGATCCGCCTGCCTCTGCCTCCCGAGTGCTGGGATTAAAGGCGTGTGCCACCCCCACCCGGCTTACAATATCATTTTCATAATCAATTTTGGTCCTGACACTTCCCATCGCTGGCTAAACCTCTACTGTCTCCCCTTGAGCAGAGAGAAGTTGGAACAATATCATAGACATAAACTAACAGAATAAGTACTCCAGCTACTTCTGGGGGTTACATATCACTACTACAGTTACAGTTTATACCACGAGCTTTGCCCAGTGTTCACATCTCCTTTGAATCATCCCTTTCATCATATTAATTATGAATTTTATGCCCACCCCCAAGAAAGCCAATAATCATGTCATAAATATTAAAGCCTACTATTAAAATGACTTCTATAGGAGCAGCAGCAAGGCTTCCCATCTGCCACAGGATTCTCTTCTTCCCACTTCAGGGTTTCTTCCCTCACCCCCAAAGTACCACCAAAGTAGACTTAAAGGAGTGTAAACTGGAGATTTAGTTCATTCACAGTCAATACAGCTCACAACCACAGACAACATGCTGTGTGATAACAACTACCACTATTCATGCTTAGCATACAGTCAACAACACATCACGTCCATGACTTTATACCATTGGCTGGTGCCGCCCTTTGCCTCTAACTCATAGATGAAGAATATAGTTCTTCAGTGTAAGCTCTGGGCTCCCTCCTGTGGAGCAACATCTCCGCACTTGCTTGGATCCCAGATCCACTTACAGTGGTAGCTAAACTTTGCTCCATTTTTCTTACCCACAAATGAATTCAGGTGAATTTTGAACTGTTGGTATATCAAAATACTAACACAGTAAATCCATAGTCTAGAGCTGGATGCCACTCAACAATGAAGGCTGCAACAAGCAACCATTCAGTCATCAATTCTTCGTTGTTTACCATTAAGACATCAGCCCTTAATAGCAAGTGAATGTCCTTGGGGTTAAACTGGTCAATGTATTCTTAACAACTGATGTGTGGTGTGAATAAGAAATATCCCCCCACAGTCTTGAGCATTTGAACACTTGATTGTTAGTTGGTGGCACTGTTGGGGGAGGTTTAGGTGTTTCAACCTTGATGGATGAACTATGTCACTGGGATGAGGTTTGGGAATAAAAGTCTTATGCCAATTCTACTTCAATCTTCTCTGCTTCACACTCATGGCTGAGATGTCAACTCTCACTGTCTGCTTGCTGCAATGCTTCCCTGCCAGCACAGACTCTTATCTTGCAGGAACTATAGCCCAAGCAAACTCTTCCATCTATAAATTTCCTTTGGTATTGGTGTTCATCACAGCAACAGAAAAGGAACTAATCCACAGTGTTAAGTGCTTCCACAGATTTCTGTCCTTAGGCATTATTGTATAATGGGCCTTTCTTTATATCTTTAGCTTCGTAACAATGACATGGAGACTTTTTATTAGTTATGAAAGCTTGGCCTTAGTTTGGCTTGTTTCCAACTAGTTCTAACAGCTTAAATTAACCAATTTATATTAATCTACACTCTGATAACATGGCTCATTACCTCTTCTCAGTACCATATGCCTGACTTCCTTTATGTCTGGCTGGCAAATCTTCTGTGCCCCTTTCCCAGAGTTCTATCTCTCCCTAGATGTCCTGCCTTTCCTCACATACCTAGTTATTGGCTATTCAGTTCTTTATTAAATAACCAATCAAAAGGTGCCTTAGGCAGGTGAGGAAGGATAGAGACACAGTGTGTGAAAGGATTATTCCAACATTATCGTGAGCAATCCCCACAAGATCAGTAGTTGGTGCCCCCTGGAGTTGGTACAGAAGTTACCCAGATACCAAGTTTTGAGCACAAAGGAGATGTATTGCCCCAAAGGGACAAGCAAGGTGTGCTGTCTTGGATCAGGAAAAAGCAGCAGCAAGTGTCTCTGCAGAAGTGTGATGTGGGAGTGTCATATATCAATCTGTTGATTTCATTGGTTAAGTAATAAAGAAACTGCTTGGCCCTGATAGGTTAAAACATAGGTGGGAGGAGTAAACAGAACAGAATGCTGGGAGGAAGAGGAAGTGAGCTCAGAGGCCATGCTCCCCTCTCCCGGGCAGATGCACGTGATGAAGCAAGCCACCAGGTCAGACATGCTGAATCTTTCCCGGTAAGACTGGTGTTACACAGTTTATTAGAGATGGGTTGATCGGGATATCAGAATTAGCCAGCAAGGGCTAGAGCTAATGGGCCAAGCAGTGTTTAAATGAATACAGTTCGTGTGTTGTTATTTCGGGGCATAAGCTAACCAGGCAGCTGGGAGCTGGGTGGCAGGAAAGCAGCCTGCAGCTCCTACAACAGAAGTGGTTTTTAAGGAGAAAACGGAGAAGTCTGTGCTAGGATGAGTTGATAAGTCCTGATTGGACAGGTAGTCAGTGTAGACAAATAATGATTTTTGGTTGCTGGAATTTGGTGTTTAATCTCAGGAATGAGTCAGTGGCCAAACAAGGGAATAAACCCTGGGGACTAAGCTTTAGGAATGTAATGCAATGGTTTAGCAAGAGAGAGGGAAAAGGGTACCATGTTTGCCATGTTCAGGCCTGTTAGAGAGCCCTTCAAGATCTGTGTTGACAAGCCACATTGGGAAATGTCTTTACAAAGCCACAAAGCACACAGAGGGCACTCTCTGAAGTTCTCAGTTTGATGTAGAAGCTAATCCATTTCCGGAAGTGGTATTGTAAAGAAAATGGAGTTCTCATCCATTCACATTTTACAGCGTATACTTCTGATACATACATTTTGTTCACCTCTCCAGTTTTTGAGTTACATCTGTTATCCCTTTTTCTATAAAATAGAAAACCTTGTTGATACTTTTCTTGAGGGAGGTACCTTTCTGATTTAGGGCAAGCCCTCACAGATAAAGAAAAAGAGGAATGGTCTCTGTCTCAACCCATTTCTCTATGTAAACATATCTAAAATACCCATGAGATCTGGGTCTGGGTCCATGCTTCCTCACAGCCTTCATTGTCTTTAGACAATGAAACCCCTTTCTTGTTCTAGCATTCAGATGAAGTCATGATGTAAGAGAAATCCTGCTGGTGCCTTCAGAGAATCTTGAAGCTTGATTTCTGGAAGGCTGTTGTTACAGTTTCTTTCAGCTCCTCAGAGCAGCAGTGGTATAGGACACAGAGAACAGCCCCATCTCATGGCCTCAGAGGCAGAAGCCAGAGGGAGGACAGGGAAGGGAGTGCTCAGCCTTACTATTAACCTTTTCATCTTGGGTTAGAGCTAGGAGGAAAGTGATCTCCATATCTTTAAATCCCTGGACTTCAAATTCTGGCTGCTCTTAGCTGGCTGGACTTGTGTGTGGCTGCTGTTTCTCCTCCCTGTCAGGGACTGAAGGCCCCAACATAGAAAACTATTTTCCCTAACTGGACCTGTATGGAGGTGCAAGAAATAACCAGACACAGCTTACACCCTCATCACAGAAGGGCATCTCAGGCTTCTCTCCATTTGGAAGATCTACTCGCATTTATTTTACAAAACATCTCTTATCCCCCAGGTAACCCAAGGTAGATACCTCATTAATATTCTCTTTCCAGGGGACACAGGGCTAGGGAAACACCTGCAACTTAGTCATCAGCTTCAGCAAACACCTCTCCCCAGGTGATCTACATTTTTAACAAAGGAGAAAGGAGCAGCACATCCTGGCTATTGTTAGGGCAGTGACAGCCTGTCTGCAGGGCTATGTGACCACCTCAAGTGGGGCTCATGACTTCAGAGCCTGGCTGCCACACCGTATAGAAATATGGGCCTACACCTCCCTCAGCCTGTAGCCTTAATGCCATTTGCAAAGTCCCTTTCCCATGCAGGTCCTTTACCTGCATGCTTGTAGGTTTTAGAGATTAGGGTGTATCCATCTCTTGGAGGACATCATCCTTCTGGTTACAGCAGCTGCATTTTGACTTTAGTATAGTGTATAAAAAAGGAAGTTAAGAATGGTACAAAGAAATCTCTGAACTCAAAACGTCTATTTTTGAAAACAATCTGAAACAAATGCAGCAGGTTCAAAATAAATGAAAATGTCTGTATTTGATCACATTGAATGCAGTATTGAAAGTCAAGTCAGAAAACATTAAAAAAAGCACTGAGAAAGTATAAGAGGAAAATGAACTCCAGGGAAACTGACATTAAGCTAACAAAATGACTTCTTAAGAGGAATATCAGTCAAGCAAGGAAATAATAATTGGATTATGTTGTTCCTTTTGCAAACTACAGTTCCCAGCATCCCCCTGGACTGGAAGCCGCAAAGGCATAGGGCATTTCTCCCAGACACCCTTGCATTCCTCATTAAAAGGCGGGGGTCGCCACTAGCCCCTCTCTCTTCCCCCCTCTCCTTTCATCTCTGTACACCTGTACCTTGTTTGTCGTTACCCCTCCCTCATTAAAGTGCACCCACGTGGGACTGCCGCGTGTCCGTGTCTCCTTCCTAACCCTGCACCGCCGTGTGTCTCGCGTAACGTCTCCACTCTCTAATCCCGCAGACAAGAAAGGCAGAAACAAGAATAACAGATTATGCCTTTGAAATATTTTTAAAAACCTATCCATTAGGACAGGCATGATGGCACACACTTCTTGGAAGGCAGAGGCAGATGGAGCTCTAGGAGTCCCAGGTCAGTCAGAACTATGTAATGAGACCTGGTCTAAAAAAATTAACCATTAGGAATCCATGTCCCTTAATCATTGCACACCATGCACACATGTAATCACATATAAGATTACTGCATGACAACCCATACATATGGATAATTAAAATGATAAAAACCACAAGAAAAGAATCATATAGTGACTTAAAACAGAGGTGAATATCACTACAAGACTTTCGCTAACCAGAACCTTGGAAAGACCATTTCAAGAAGGGAGATACTGGTGGGGGGTGGGAGTGTTCCCTCACACCCAACCCCTGGTACCTTAGAACATCCTCAGCTGTGTCAGGTTGATAGCAAAATCACCCGCTTGATATTGGCTGAGCTATTGAGCTTTTCAATTCTAAAAAAATTGAGTAAAAATGTGAGCATGTTGGTAAATGCAAATTATCACTGACTACATAATAATTACACTATATAATATGTATATTATAAACAGTAGATCTAGACATATAGCAATAGGAGGATGGTTTAAAGTAAGTTGTGAGAAGACTGAGACAGTGACCTAGGCCAGAACAGGTCTGAGGTAGCAAACTTCAAAAGAGCAGGACTGAGCCAGTGACCTGGGCCTTAGTGGGCCTGGGACAGTGAACACCAGAGAGCAGGAGAGGATCCAGACCAGAGTCATTTGCGGAAGCAGGACTGGGCCAGTGACCTAGGCCAGAGTAGGCCCGAGGCGGCCAGCTCCACGGAGCGGGACTGAGCCAGGCTGGAGCAGGCCTGAGAAAGTGAGCTCCAGGGGAGCAGGAATGGATCCAGACCAGGGACATATGCAGAGGCAGGACTGAGCCAGCAACCTGGATCAGAGCAAACCTGAGACGGCGAACTCCATAGGAGCAGGTACAGGGGAACAACTGCTGAGCAAGTGGGACAGAGCCAGAGACTGCTGTGGGTCTGGGCATGAATCTGGGACCTTTGAGGGAGTAGACCTGAGCCAAGACCCCTGTGGGTCCAGGCATGAGTCTAGGACCTCTGAGGAAGTAGGCCTGAGCTAGGACCTCTGTGGGTCCAGGCATGAGTCTAGGACCTCTGAGGGAGTAGGTCTGAGCTAGGACCTCTGTGGGTCTGGGAATCAGTCAAGCAGAAACCTCTGTGGGTCCAGGCATGAGTCTGGGACCTCAGAGGGAGTAGATCAGAGTCAGAGACCTTTGCAGGACTAACCCCAAACCAGGGACTTCTGCAGAAGTAGGTCCAGACCAGGGTTTACAGAAACAGGTCTAAGCCAGTAACCAGGACCAGAGCAGACCTGAAGCAACAAATTCCATAGAGCTGGGTAGTGGTGGCGCACGCCTTTAATCCCAGCACTTGGGAGGCAGAGGCAGGCGGATCTCTGTGAGTTCGAGACCTGCCTGGTCTACAAGAGCTAGTTCCAGGACAGGCTCCAAAACCACAGAAAAACCCTGTCTCAAAAAACAAACAAACAAACAAAACAAAACAAAACAAAAAAACAAATTTCATAGAATTAGGACAGAGCCAATAACTTGGGCCAAAGCAGGCCTGAGGCAGTGAACTTCATAGGAGTGAGACTGAGTCAGCTATCTAGGCTGGAGCAACCCAAGAAGTGAGCTCCATGGGAGCAGAAGCTGATCCAGACCAGGACATTTACAGAAACAGGTCTGAGCTGAAAACCTACGCTAGAGCAGGTCTGAGACAGCAAACTCCACAGGAGTGGAGCAAAGCCCAGGAGCGCTGAGAGACCTCCAGGAACACAGAATGATCAATGGGATAACTAGAACCATGGCACTGACTGTACCATGAGGAACAAAAATCTGAGCCTTGGATTTACTGGAACCTAGAAGATTAATCACCAGAATCACAGACAGCCCCAACCACACGAATTAGAGGAAGAGATGAGTGGACAAGGTAAGAACACATGCAACACCCCAAAGAGCAACACAACACCAATAAAATCTAGAGACCCTACAACAGCAAGACTTGAACAAACAAATATAGATGAAACAGAAGAAAATGACATAAAAAATAACTTCAGAAGAATGTTTGAAACTCTTAAAGAGGAAGTAAGAAATTCCCTCAAAGAAATGGAAAAAAAGACAAACAAAAAAATTGGACAAAATCAGCAAATCCCTTAAAGAAAATGAAGAAAAAGCAATTAAACATATGAAAGAAACTATTCAAGACTTGAAAACTGAAATAGAAACAATAAAGAAAACACAAGCTGAGGGAATTATAGAAACAGAAATCATGAGAAAATGACCAGGAACCACAAACGCAAGAATTAACAGCAGAATACAAAAGATGCAAGAGAGAATCTCAAGTGCTGAAGATGCAATAGAGGCAATAGACACATCAGTCAAAGAAAACATTAAATCTAACAAAAGCTTAACCCAAAATATCTAGGAAATATGGGACACCATGAAAAGACCAACCTAAGAACAATAGGGATAGAAGTAAAAGAAGAAGTTCAACTGATAAGCACAGAAAATATATTTAACAAAATCATAGAACTTAAACTGAAAAGCTTCTGTGAAACAAAGGGCACGACCAATAAGACAAAATGATAGCCTACAGAATGGGAAAAGATTTTCACTAACCCCACATCAGATAGAGGTCTCATCTCCAAAATATACAAAGAACTCAAGAAATTGGGCATCAAAAGAGCAAATAATCCAATAAAAAAAAATGGACCTAAACAGAGAACTCTCAACAGTGACAGCCGAAAGTCACTTAAGGAAATGCTCAACATCTTTAGCCACCAGAAAAATGCAAATCAAAACAACTCTGAGATTCCATCTTACACCTGTAAGAATGGCCAAGATAAAAAAACACTGTTGACAGCATATTCTGGAAACACTGTTGACAGCATATTCCCACCTGCATTGCTGGTGGGAGTGTAAGATGGTATAGCCACTTTGGATATCAGTGTGGTGATTTCTCAGAAAATTAGGAAACAACCTTCCTCAAGACCCAGTAATACCACTTTTGAGTATATTTTCAAAGGATGCTCAATCGTGCCACAAGGGCATGTGCTCAACTATGTTCACAACAGCATTGTTTGTCATTGCCAGAACCTAGAAACAACTTAAATACCCCTCGACCGAAGAATAGATAAGGAAAATGTACATTTACACAATGGAGTACTTACTACGCAGCAGAAAAAAAAACAATGACATCTTGAATTTTGAAGGCAAATGGATGGAACTAGAAAACATCATTTTGAGTGAGATAGGTAACCCAGACCCAGAAAGATAATTATCACATGTACTCACTCATAGGTGGTTTTTAAACATAAAGCAAAGAAAACCAGCCCACAAATCACAATTCCAGAGAACCTAGACAACAATGAGGACACCAAGGGAGACTAAGAAAGATCTAATCTACATGGGAAGTAGAAAAAGACAAGATATCCTGAGTAAATTGGGATCATGGGGACCTTGGGAAAGGGTTGAAGGGGACGGGAGAGGCAGGGATGGGAGCAGGGAAAAATGTAGAGCTCAATAAAAATAAATAAAATAAAAAATAAAATAAAATAAGCTGTGGATCACTTAACCTCAATGGAATTCCCAGGAGAATCACTTAGTGACAGTCTTAGCCAAAGAGCACAAATTCACCCCCGGAGGTGCTTTCTAGCCAACTGCAGACCTGGGTGTCCCCTGGGCTTTCAGGTCATTGCTTGTCTGTCCCATTGGCCACCTTAGCATAGTTACCCTTCTTAATGGCTAGACCTGAGCTGCCTTGTTAAGGTGGTGCTCTTAGCAGTGTCTTAGATGAGAGAGAGAGAGAGAGCAAGAGAGCGCACGCACTGTGTAGTTTTGCTGGAGGGAGTGTGAAAACTTTGCAGTCATGCTCGTTAGGAGCTTGATATTTTAAGGTTTCCCTTTTCTTTGTAGTTAAACCTAAAGGGGCCATTTATGCTGTCAAAGTTCAGAAAGGCTTAGCTGGGTTGAGCACACACCTTTATGCAGAAACGATCTTGAATAGAAATGGCAGTGTCAGCCCCTGAGATCGGACAGTTCTGCACAGTCTCTTACGCTTTCCTGCGGCACTCAGAGACTCGCCAAACACATTAGGAAGATGGAAGGCATCTGCACAGGAGGAGACGAGCGTGGTATTGCTGTTCCTCTCCCTTCCCCTCTTCTCCTCCCTCCCTCGATTCTTTCCTCTGCTGCTGCTTTCCCCAGTGACCTCCATTCTAGCCTTTTCTGACAGGCGCTTTCCCGCCTCCTAGTCCTCTTGTCTGCAGTTTGTCTCCTAGGTCAGCAGTCGTAGCTTCCTCTCCAGTACAGAAACTCCTGTTATGTAAGAAGCTTTGATTTGCTCCTCAGGATAATTTCTCTTCCTCTTTTAAAGAAAATTAAATATGAGTTGGGATGAAGAAAGAATTCTGGGCAACTCTTCAGCATTTCTGCCGTCTTTAGCACCAGACTCAAATCAGCAACCCCTTGCAGCCCTCCAGAGTAGCTAGGTTTTAGCTTCTGGCTTCACATATGCAAGACTGAGATGCAATCTGCAGGTTCAGGTAGGATAGTAGGAGAATGTCATGCATGGATCAGGGGTGGGAAGGATGAAGACATCGGTGAGACTTAGGTGAATTCCAAACAGACAAGGTGCAGTAAGTAGTCGTACGTGGAACTATCCATGTGCCTGCTCCTTGTAGCTCCGAGGTTTGTAGCAGCACAGAGCAGGGCACCAATCTTTCTAGTTGACAGACTTTTGTCCGTTGCCTTCGCTGCTACATCTGCTATGGCTGTGAAAATCCCTTGTTGGTCCCTAGCCAGGCCAGCTCTCTGAGTAGAGAGCTGCCTGCGGGCTGCTCTCCCGAGTCCTCCAACCGCCCATTCGCTCATCAGTACATTTTTAAATTTAGAGATAATACATTTTGAGCAACTTTGAGCCATTTACAGTTCTAGATACTTTTGTGTGTCCCCTTCTGAAAATGTTCTTCCAGGCAGGTCCTTCTGGGAAAAGAGCTGCTCAAACTGTACCTAGCTAGGACAACAGCCCAGCTCACAGTGGCGACAGTCTCAGTGTTGTGTCCCCTGAAAAGTGGGGCTGGAATCGGAGCGAGCCAAGCTCTGAGAGCAGTGAAGCTGCAGCACCAGGTTAAAAAGAGCGCCGACTTTAATCCCGTGAATTTCACGGTGCTCTCACCCATCACATCTGATTCAGACAGAGCAGTTTCAGGTTGGCACACCTGAAAACGTCCTCGTAGGATTTCCACTCTGGCCTTTGTGTCTCAGGGAGAAGTTTTCCCATCCTTAAGTGATCTCTAGAGCTGCCGAGTACCATGAAAGTGACTGAGAAAGAGGGACTGGCACTTCCAGGTGTGTTGGGCATAAGAAGAGGTGCCACCAAGTTCTTCCTCACATTTCCAAGGAACTGTTGAGGGCCATGAGGAACCGCAGCACTGTCCTGGAGTTTATCCTCCTCGGGCTGTCCTGCGATGCCCAGACCCAGGTTCTACTCTTGGTGCTCTTCCTGGCGATCTATCTTCTGACCCTCATGGGGAACCTGATGCTGCTGCTGGTAGTCAAGATGGATGCCCACCTCCACACCCCTATGTACTTCTTCCTGGGACAACTGTCCTTGCTGGACCTCTGCCACTCATCTGTCACAGTGCCTAAGCTGCTGGAGAACCTCCTGTCTGTGAAGAAGAGCATCTCAGTGGAGGGCTGCCTGGCTCAGGTCTTCTTCGTGTTTGCCACGGGAGGTACCGAGTCCTGCCTACTGGCGGTGATGGCCTATGACCGCTTTGTGGCCATCAGCTCACCTCTGCTCTATGGTCAAGTGATGAACAGACAGCTCTGTGCAGGGCTCGTGTGGGGCTCTTGGGGCCTGGCTTTTCTGGACGCTCTCATCAATATCCTTGTTGCTCTGAATCTGGATTTCTGTGAGGCTCAGGATATCCACCACTTCATCTGTGAGCTGCCCTCTCTCTACCCTTTGTCTTGCTCGGATGTGTCTGCAAGCGTCACCACCCTTCTTTGCTCCAGCTTCATCCACTTCTTTGGAAACTTCCTCCTGATTCTCTTCTCATACATTCGCATCCTGCTCACCATCCTGGGCATCAGCTCCACCTCTGGGAGAAGCAAGGCCTTTTCTACCTGTTCGTCCCACCTCATGGCCGTGAGCTTCTTCTACGGCTCGGGATTACTCCGCTATCTCATGCCCAATCCAGGATCCATTCAAGAGTTGATCTTCTCTTTGCAGTATAGTGTCATCACCCCCATGCTGAACCCCCTCATCTACAGCCTGAAGAACAGGGAGGTGAAGGCAGCTGTGAGGAGAATGCTAAGAAAATATCTGTGGCATTTCAGATAGTGGGTTGAAAATCAGAATGATGTAGAGGTGAATAGAACTCTTGTAAACAGGGCCTGGATGCTGAGGATACCTGGAGAGCTGCGTCTCTGCAAATCCTTATTTCTTTTCTTAAAGGCACTTCAAAAGGTGGAGTTACTTTCTTGGGATGATACCAGTTTGGTCATATGCAGAGGATAAGATAAACTTGTTGTCTAACAATTTCTCTTGTATTTAGTCACTAAACACAGCCTGGTAGAGACCGTTGCTTCTTTCTCATCTGTTGTCATCATTCTTCCTGAAACTAAACTCTACTCATCAGAGTGGCTTTAGAGAGATCATCCACCATCGTGTCTCAGCGTCTTTCCTCAACCTTGGTTGGCATTCATTCCTTTGGTCTGGTAGGTAGTAGAGAAAAGAGCACAGGGTCAATGGTAGATCACTCTGTCTCTGAGGAGAGATTCTAAGACACAGTCATCTTTCACCTGGAGCCAATGTGTGCAAGAGCCCCTGCTAGAAGATCACTGGAGTTATTCTTTAAAGGCCAGGTATACAGACATGAATCTCACATTCTGTCATTGTGTTAAACCATTTAATACACCATCCCGTTTGATACACGTTTGAACTATCACAACAAAAGCATTGAGTAAATATTTCAGTTATCCTTACTCCGAAGAATGAAAATTGTCTCAGAGAGGTAAGTGGTGGGGGTTGGAATTTTGAGCCAAATGGACCAAAACCTGTTTCACTACCATATTGATAATGAATCCTTCTGTGATGCTGGACTCAATGAATTGTAATCTTAATGTTTATTACTGTTTTGTTTTAACTAGGGATTAGATTTTGTCATTAAAAAAAAAGAACCTAAAAGATACAAGGGTACCATTACAGAATAGACACATAGACATCTAAAGACAGTTGGGACATCTGACATTGCTTATTGTACCTAGCCATGTCCATAGACTACAGATAACACGCCTACTTTAGACTATTTGCTCAAAGGTCAAACAACACTATCCATGAGAGGATTGATGATAAGAAATTATTCACACTGCGAGACAGACACCTCTGTCACTCAGTCCATATGGTGTCGGAGCCTCAACACCGTGAGACTGTCAGTGACCTGGTAGGTGATGGGCACAATCTGTGGCACATACCCAGAAGACAGTGACAGACTTTCTGGAAAGATGCTTTTGACTGTGAAAGTAATTACGGGATTAACTGTAAGAGTTTCGAGAGGTGAATAGATTAAATTATTATGATCAAAAATTTTTTCTTTCTGAAATTGCTTTTTTCTTTTTGACTTTATTACAAGTTGTCGGTTTCATGTTGTATCCCTCAGCAGCAATGAACAAAAATTCCAGCAGAACAAAAGAACACACATACACAAACACACAAAGAGAAGGGAGGAGAGGGAGATGTAGGAGGAGAAGGAGGGAGGGAGAGAGAGAGAACAACAAAAAACAGCTCCCCCAGGACACTTTCTTGTGGTTTTTACTACCATTTAAAGAATACTAAAATGGTAAATGAAGACCTAATTACTGGCTGTGGAGAGAGGGAGACTCAGTCTTCTCCAGGGACGAGCTCTCTCTCATGAGTATCTGATACCAAGTGGTCAGTCATAAAGACATACACATATGAGTTACACAGCACTGAATGAACTGAGCAGGTGGTGTTTACATATTAATCTGTGTAACAATAGTATTTAAAGAGAAGAGGCCACAATTTGAGAGGGAATTGTGGATGTGAGAGGAGTTGGAGGGAGGAGAGGTGAAGCTTAAGACATGTCTTACCCTGTTTATTGCCCAATAAATACATTTTAAGTGTGGAAGTTATGGGTGGAGAAGCTGAGAGTATATTTGTGGTAGATTCTCAGCACATGTACCCTTCCGAATCATAACTACACGATTATGTCTGCTGTACAAATGTCAGTCCCTGGTCAGCCTCGTTCCAGCCCATGAGATCAGTAGCACCACAGTTACAGCCAGGACGGTCCTCAGGGCATTTGCATTTGTTCTTGGTGGTGAACACACACAGCCTTTGTTGGCTGCTGCTGCAAGTGTCAGCTCACTTACCGCTTGATTGTTTCCAGTACATAGGCTGTTATGCCATATTGCACATTCATTTTATTTATTTATTTATTAAAGATTTCTGCCTCTTCCCCGCTACCGCCTCCCATTTCCCTCCCCCTCCCCCAATCAAGTCCCCCTCCCTCATCAGCCCAAAGAACAATCAGGGTTCCCTGCCCTGTGGGAAGTCCAAGGACCGCCCACCTCCATCCAGGTCTAGTAAGGTGAGCATCCAAATTGCCTAGGCTCCCACAAAGCCAGTATGTGCAGTAGGATCAAAACCCAGTATCATTGTTCTTGAGTTCTCAGTAGTCCTCATTGTCCGCTATGTTCAGCGAGTCTGGTTTTATCCCATGCTTTTTCAGACCCAGTCCAGCTGGCCTTGGTGAGTTCCCGATAGAACATCCCCATTGTCTCAGTGTGTGGGTGCACCCCTTGCGGTCCTGAGTTCCTTGCTCTTGCTCTCTCTCCTTCTGCTCCTGATTTGGACCTTGAGATTTCAGTCCGGTGCTCCAATGTGGGTCTCTGTCTCTGTCTCCTTTCATCGCCTGATGAAGGTTAATATCCAGGAGGATGCCTATATGTTTTTCTTTGGGTTCACCTTCTTATTTAGCGTCTATGTTCATAGCAGCATTGTTTGTAATAGCCAGAACCTGGAAACAACCTAGATGCCCTTCAATGGAAGAATGGATGAAGAAAGTATGGGATATATACATATTAGAGTACTACTCAGGAGTAAAAAACAATGACTTCTTGAATTTTGCATGCAAATAGACAGAAATAGAAAACACTATCCTGAGTGAGGTAAGCCGGACCCAAAAAGAGGAACATGGGATGTACTCACTCATATTTGGTTTCTAGCCATAAATAAAGGATATTGAGCCTATAATTCGTGATCCTAGAGAAGCACATTCATTTTTTAATATATGTTGTTGAACTGTATTCCTAGATCTAGTGTCATAGATACTATCAAAATTTTAAAGCACATTTAATTATTTCATCTTGAAGGAGAAGAATTTTTATATAATTTTATATATCTCATTTTTAAGTTAATTTAGTAGCCAGAACCCTGAGTATTTAAGAAAGGGCCTGGCCTTTGCACAGAGCCTTGTGGGATATTTGGAACCCTTAAGCCACTTGAGGTGTTCAAGATTAGTGGGCAACCTTGTATGCTATGTTATCCTCCTGACTTTTCTTTATTCTCCAACACAGGAAGCTGCTCATGTTTCAGCATTATAGATAATGGCTTTACTTTTTTTGTTTGTTTTTCAATGTAGGGTTTCTCTGCACATAGTTTTTTTTTTAAAATATTTATTTATTATGTATACAATATTCTGTCTGTGTATATGCCTGAAGGCTGGAAGAGGGCACCAGACCCCATTACAGATGGTTATGAGCCACCACGTGGTTGCTGGGAATTGAACTCAGGACCTTTGGAAGAGCAGGCAATGCTCTTAACCTCTGAGCCATCTCTCCAGCCCCTTTACTTTGTTTTTTTTTTTAAATTTATTTATTTATTAAAAATTTCTGTCTCTTCCCTGCCACCGCCTCCCATTTCCCTCCCCCTCCCCCAATTAAGTACCCCCCCCCCCCAGCCCGAAAAGCAATCAGGGTTCCCTGTCCTGTGGGAAGTCCAAGGAACTCCCACCTCCATCCAGGTCTAGTAAGTTGAGCATCCAAACTGCCGTATTTGAAAGACTACCTTATTAGAAGAATTCTGGGAGGAGACTTCATCAAATGTTTTTTTGCTTCTATTGAGATCAATGATTATTTGTCTTTCTTCTGGTGTATGGAGGAGATAGACAAGAAGTATGTGCTCATTAGAAATAAATTCACTGAAATGTTCTTTACTTATAAACAATAAATTATACAGTATGATTCTGTTGTTGCATTTATTACATTTACCCTCCTTAGAGTATTAAAAACTTTATTGTTTCCTGCTAATTGTTCTTCAGTTAGCACACAGAGTAACATGTTTCATCATGGCATTTCATTATACTTTGTTCTTAATTGTTCCCTTCCACCACTGCCCTCCCAACCCCTTGCTTCCTGATCCCTGTTCCCTTTCCCAACAGCTTCCTGTTGCTGTCTTTAAAAAAAAAATTCTTACATTCATTTTCCTTTTGCCTTTTTTTATTAGATTTCTTTTTAAAAAAATACCAATCCAAATTCCCACTCCCTCCCCTCCTCCCATTCCCTCTGCACATCCCCCCATCCTCCCTCTCTAATCCTCAGAGAGGGTAAGGCACTTCGCTTTGTGGAAAGTCCAAGGCCCTGCCCAATAGATCTAGGCTGAGCAAAGTATACATCCAAAGAGAATAGGATCCCAGAAAGCCAGTACATGCAGTAGAGATAAATCCCAGTGCCACTGCCAGTGGCCCCCCAGTCTGCCCAGCCATACAACTGTCAACCACATTCAGAGGGACTAGTTTGGTCCTATGCTTGTTCCTTCCCAGTCCAGCTGGAGTTGGTGAGCTCCCATTAGCTCAGGTAAACTGTTTCAGTGGATGAACCCTTCATGGTCTTGACCTATTTGCTCATATTCTCATTCCTCCCATGCTTCAGCTGGACCTTGGGAGCTCAGTCCAGTGCTCTGATGTGGCTCTCTGCCTCTGTTTCCATCAGTTGCTAGATGAAGGTTCTATGGTGATATTTAAGATAATCATCAGTCTGACTACAGGGCAAGGCCAGTTTGGGCCCCCTCTCCTCTATTGCTTAGGGTCTTAGCTGGGGTCATCCCTGTGGATGCCTGGGATTTTTTTCTAAAGCCAGGTTTCTTGATAACCCCATAATGGCTCCTTCAATCAAGATATCTCTTTCCTTGCTCTCATCTCTGTCCTTCCTCCATCTCTACTATCCCATTCTCCCAAGTTCTCCTCAACCCTCCCCGAAGGTAGTGAGTTATTTCAATTGATTGTTTGCAGTCAGTCATTAATCACAATTGTTTGCAAATTGTTTGCAAATTGTTTGCAAATTGTTCACATTCATTTCCATACTTGATTTGTGTGCACGCATGGAGAGCAGAGGGCCACTTGCAAGAGTTCCTTCTCTTCTTCCACCATGTGGATTTCCTGGGACCAGACTCAAGTTGCTGAGTGTGCCAGCAGGAGACTTCACTGGCTGAGCTGTCTCGTCAATCCCTCCCTCCTGTCTTCAGGTCCCACGATTCTCTTGCCCTCTCTTTTTTCACTTTCTCCTCTTCCTTTAACATCTCCCCCTCCCCATTTTATGGTTCCTCTTATAGTTTTTTATCCTTCACAACCACGCCCACCAAACAACCATACACACATTTAAATTCAGGTTCTATATGTGTGAGAACGCATTACTTTCTTGGTGGGTTTATTACTGGTATACAGGAAGGCTACTGATTTTTTTTTGTGGTAATTCTATGTCCTGTGACTTTACTAAAAATGTTTATCAGAACTAAGAGTTTTCTGGTGAAACAAATAATCCAAACACAAGTCTGGCTTATTTTCTTCACCACAACCTTCCAGTTCCACCCATCTTCCCATGTACGTAGCAACTTCATTTGTTTGTAGATGAATAAGCTTTCTTTGTGCGCAGGCACACTCCTCCTCCATCCATGCACCTCGTGAAGGATAGCTAGACTGGTGCCTTTTCTTAGCTATTGGGACCAGAACAACAATAAACCTGTGCAAATATCTCTGGGATAGGTTATAGAGTCCTTTGGCTAAATACCAGGAACAGTATAGCTGGGTCATATAGTAATTCTACTTTTAGCATTTTGACTTCCATAGTGGCCGCACAAGTTACATCCCACCAGACATGTTTAGGACTCCTCTTTACTCACATCCTGCAGCATTTGTTCTTTACTTTTTAAAGATTCATTTTTGCGGTGTGAGTGTGTGTGTGTGTTTGTGCCTACTTTCTCTCCTTGTTGCAGGGATTTTGTCTGAACAGGTGTTACACATATGTTTATCGTCTCTGTGAGTTTATATGTGCACGTGCCCTGCTGTGTTGGGAAAATATTTTGTTCTAGCTAAATTTATATTACTATGACACAGTAGGGCCATTTAAGCAAAGTGAATCTCAATTGAGAAAATACTTTTGATATTGTGGGTGAGTCCAAACCACAGCAGGTGAGAATCCATGGTGAGTGGTGGACAAGAGACAAACACGCCATACAGACAGAGCTTAAGTGGAGAGTTTGTTGAGAGAAGGGGAAAGGGGAGGGAAGAGATCAGTCCCTCTGGAGACAAGGATGGCAGGAGAAAGAGAGAAGAGAGAGAGAGAGAGAGAGAGAGAGAGAGAGAGAGAGAGAGAGCAGCATCAGCCCAGATAAGAAAGTTTCATTATAATTTTCTCTTATTGCTGTAGCTCAAACTTCCATTTGAACAATGGAGATAGTTGACTGTTGCTAGGTCCTAATGGCTCCCTGGTGGGGGTGGGGTGAGAAAGCATAGCTTCAATAACATAGACACCAGAGGTCAGGTAAAAGGCAAGCAGCAGACTCATTTATTCAACAAAGGGGAGAGCCTTATATACCCTCCCCCCAGCAGCAAGGCTGCCTTCAGATCCATTGACATTGCATAGTCCCCTCATTGGCTAGGCACAATCAGGACTTCTGACAGCACCTGATGCTAGTCCCTCAGGCAGCATCACGTGGTTGCCCCCATTGGCTAGGCACAATCAGGACCTCTGATAATGCCTGTTGCAAGGGTCTCAGGCAGACTCCAGGTTGGCTCATCTCTTAGACTTGTAGGCCTTATCTTCCTACATAGCCACCTTTTTTTTTTTTTATTTATTAAATGGATGCTCAGTAGGAGCCAGAGTTCCTGTTCAGAAGGGCTCAGCAACTGAACTGTGCTTGTCTTAGGTTAACCTGCCAAACAAGCTCTTACCTGTCATGGACTATCATGCCTCAAAGAGCATTCATTCCTGGAGAGCTGCCAGGGTGGGGGTGGGGGGGACTAGGCAATAGTCTTTTGAACTTCAGATAATCAGGCATGCATAACCGCCTGTGGAAGACTGTGAAAGGGATCCTTAAGAGCCATTAACACCTGAAGAGTCAACTCAGTTGCTGCCCACTACTGTCAAATAGGCTGCAGGAAACATTTAAAAAGAATAAGGATTAACACTACCACTCCACCAATTAAGGCATATGTGAGTATCCAGGAGGGATAAAATAGCGATTTTATATTATGCCAAACTTTTTCAAAAAATGAAGAGTCAAAGGCCATAACTTCTGCCCTTATCTGATCTAATTGAAAAAAAAAATTGTGTGTTAGCTGTAATGAATAATATAGAAACTTATTTGACCATGGGTCCTTAATATATTTAGTCAGCTCCTGGCATGCTTAGCCAACAGTCCTCATCTCAAAAGACATTATACAAAATAAGGAAAAGCTAGAGTCACAACTGAGTCTCATCAGGTGTTTAAAGTGCCAATTTCTTCCTTTAAGAATAAATCAAATTGTTTGGGGGACAATGAGAACAAGAGAGGGGAGTATATACATTTCCCATCCTGGGTTATTCCCTCCTTGATGGAAGCAGGCTGATCCATAGTTGGGTACACATCTTTTACCAGGTTCTGCTCAGCGGCAGTCACACCGCAGATGGCCTGGTTTGCAGCACCCCCAGCAAGATACCTGGGGGTCGTTGGATGTGTCATTGGCATGCTACCTGTCTACAAAGAGGGCATCTGGGGAAACACTGAGGGCAGCAATGGAACTGGTCTCTTGTGGCCAGTACCCACTTGTGAATGTCCTCACTGTGGACCACTGTGACCACATTGCAGGTGGGGGCATTAAGCCCTTCCCAAACCAATTGTTTGATTGACATTTCTCCAGTGGGGCCCGGGTCTACTCTCTGCTCCACTACCTCATTGACATGTGCAAGCAAATCAATAAAAAGGTCCTCTGACTGTTAGTAAGACTGTGGAAGTAAGATGAAGGGTCCCACGGGGTGCATGCCTTAAGAGCTTTGAAGGCCTATCTGTTGGTAGTAGGCTTGTTGGCCAGTCTGTGCATGATGGATGGGATGAACAAAGTTACCCCATACAGTGAGCATGTCAAGGGTCACTAGAATACTGATTAAAAGGTTCATTCATACTTGAGCTTCTGCCTGATCATTGTAAACCAATTTTCAGCTGAGAAAGGCTGCCGGCTCCAGCATAGCTTTGAGCAAACTATACCAATTAAAGTAAGTCTGTAGTTGCATTGCCCATTGAGTGAGAAGTTGTTTGAAGTAAGATGAATCTGGGGTGCTCTCGGATAAGGGAGAGTTCAGCGTTGGGGGTGGGAATCCAGGACTGGTTAATGTCATTTTGTCCCAGGTTGACCAGAAAGACTTCTGCCAGCCTTTGAGGCCTGAGATGAGGGCGGTGACGACTGGGGGGTCATACCACAGCACAACGGAGTTTTCACCTTCAGGGGCAGGTGGACATTGAGGCGTTTCGCTCCAGGAGAACTGCAGCGGAAGTGTAGCCTCCTACAGCAGGAGTAGAGCTGTCAGGGAGGCAGCACGTGGGGTCTTAACTGTGGCTATGCTGTCCTTAGCATGTTTTATGGGGGTTGAACTGTCTCCTCATCTTTCCATGTCATAGAGAGAACAGACATGGAAGGGTAGAGGTGAGAAGAGGTTGCCTGTTTTGTAGAGGGAGACAGAGGTGGAAAATTATGTTGGACCTTTATGTTTTATGCTTAATGGGGGGGGGGGGCTTCTGTGATTTGTTAGGTCATGGCCGTATGCCCACACAGTGTCTTCAGTTGAGGGACAGTGTTTGGGAGCTGAGTCTTGCTTCCACCTCCAGAGGGGTCAGCCCTTATATGGAGGTGCCAGGTGAACTCAAACAGAAAAAAAATGTGCCTTCCTGACTGACAGGCAGACAAATATGACAGACAACACAAAAGAAAGAAAGAAAGAAAGAAGGAAAGAAAGAAAGAAAGAAGGAAAGAAAGAAAGGGTCCCAATGCTTACCTCCCAAAGCGACCAAAAGCATACAAGATCGATGGCCCTTCTCACTGAAACACACCATCTTGGGGTTGCCGTCCAGTGCTGTGAGTGAGGAGAGAGAGATGGCGAGGACCTGCTCAGGCACCAGATGCTGCTGGGTGCTAACAGCTCCCTCAGGGGAAGAGTGAGAAGGCAAGGTGTCACTAGCATAGACACAAGGAGTCAGGGAAAAGGCAAAGGGCAGACTCGTTTGTTCAGCAATGGGGAGAGCCTTAGATACCCTCCTCGTAGCACCCAGACTGTGTTCAGATCTGTTGACATTGCATGGTCACCCCTCATTAGCTAGGCACAGTCAGGGCCTCTGATGATGCCTGTTGCTAGGCCCTCAGGCAGGAAGCAGGTGGTTCATCTCTCAGTCTTGTAGGCCTAATCTTCCTACAGTAGGCACCGTATCTCATTCCGGACTTTAGAAGAAATAATTTTAATTTCCCCCATTTAGTATAATGTTGAATATTAGTTTGTTATATATAGTATTTATTATATTGGGATATTGTAGTTACTTCAAGACTTGGCATGAAGTGTAAATGGAGGTTTCTCTCCTGCCCACCAGTTCCTGAATAAATACTCAGAGGCTTATATTAATTATAAAAGTTTGGCCAATAGCTTGAGCTTATTATTTAAAAGCTCTTACTTTTAAACCCATTTCTATTATTTTATATTTACCATGAGTCTTGTGATTTGTTTACCTTACATCTTGCTTATCCAGTGGCTGCTGGCATCTTCCTCAACTCTGTCTTCTTTCTCCCTGTATTCAGTTTTGCTTTCCCGGATAGCTATATTCTGCCCTGCCATAGGCCAATAAAAGAAGCACATAAACTGGGCGGTGGTGGCGCATGCCTTTAATCCCAGCACTAGGGAGGCAGAGGCAGGCGGATCTCTGTGAGTTCAAGGCCAGCCTGGTCTAGTTCCAGGACAGGAACCAAAAGCTACAGAGAAACCCTGTCTCAAAAAAAAAAAAAAAGCAAGAACATATACACAGGCATTCCACATCAATGAAGAGATGTTGAATCATTTCAAAGGCCTCTTTGGTGCCTATTAAGGAGATCATCTGATTTATGTCTTACCATTTATTTATATATTTATTGATTTACATATATTGAAACAAATTTGCATCCTTGATGTGACCTTCCAAATTTCTTCTTGAATTTGGTTTAAAGGTATTTTATGAAAAATTTAGTCATCTATGTTTATTGGAGAATTTGTCAATAATTTTTTATTGTTTATTTAGCTTTTGTACCAGGGTTATACTGGCATTTTCATAGTGTTTCTTCTTTTTGTTTTGCAATAGAGTTTGAGAAGTGTTGCTGTTAGTACTTCCGTAAAGATAATGTAGCACCAGCAGCGACGCTGTCTGCGCTTTGCTTGTATGGAGACTTCAACTGCTCTGTCCTATTGGTTATTATAGATCCATTTAATCTGATTTTATCATCTTCATATAATTTTGGTAGGTTACTTGTGTTTAAGACTTTTTTCTATTTCTTTTAGAGTTTCCATTTATTTGGAATAAAAATTTTTATAAGATTCTCCAGATATCACTGGTATCTGCTGTAAAGTGCTAAAAGCATAAGTAACTTCTATCAATATTTAACTTAGGAATTACTTATTTATGTTCATAATTGAGTTACTATAATTTTCATTTTTGTTTTTTTTCTTTTTTGTGATAGGGTTTCTCTTTGTAACAGCCCTGCTGTCCTGGATTTTTTTTTTTTTTTTTTTTTTTTTTTTTTAGAGCAGACTGAACTCTAACTCACTGAGATCTGACTACCTCTGCAACTGCTACTGTTAGGATTAAAGGCATGAGCCACCATGTCCAGCCTGATCTTTTCTTTTAAATAGGCTATTAAAATTGTAATTTATCAGACATGAGGGAGTATTACACAGTCTTCATTTATGGATTATTTGTCCATCCTAATCAAGAGATGGTCCCATGATCTTTTTGATTACCTACTAGTCAATTTATCTTCATCATCACTGTAGTCAGTTAGAGGAAAAACACTCAGTGGTTTCCAAACTTGATTCTTATTCATACTGAGGCAGAGAAACACATGGAAGCAGGTATTTTAGAAGGAGCCAGTACATTCTATGCTGTTTTGGTTCCATGTAAAATCTACTGCCATTCCCTCATATGTGGAAGCTAGGGGATGTAAGAAATCAAATAAGAAAGAAAGTTTGGTTAGTTGTAATCAGTGTATGCTGCATGTATGTGTGGAAATATTATACTGAACTCATTAATTGATTATAATTAATATATTTTCTCAAAAATCTATTATCTTAAAAAAAGAAATTATAATTTACACCATGTAAAAGTTTCTCATTCAAAACAACAAATCAATGGACAATAGAATATTCTTAAAGTTATGCAACCATTACTGCAAACTGGTCTGATTTTCACCACCCCTACAGAAATCCTACACATATTGCTTTTATTCATATGATTTTTAAAATTAATTTTAAATTAAAATATAAAATGCTATGTATCACATGCAATCTTATATTCTACAGCATATATACATTGAATAATGATTGAGTCTAGTTAGTTAACATATGCATGACTTCAAATGTAGTTAACATTTTTGTTTGGTAAAATAGGGGCTAGGGTCCTACTTTAATATTTACTCTCTTGTTTTTTAAGTAAGAATGCATCATCAGTCGGGGGTCTCTAGAGGAACAAAAGCTAACAGAATGAACATGTATCTGTGGAATATATGAGAGACTTGTCAGAGAGAGAAAGCAGGCAAAGAGCAAAGGCTTCTTTCTTCTGTGTCCTTTATATGAGCTGCCACAGAAGGTGTGGCCCAGATTAAAAGTGGATCTTCCCACTTCAGTGATAAGAAACATGCTTCGCAGGTGTCCCCAGCTGTAAGCATCAGTGCCTCCTGATACTGTTGATGTGAATGAATCAGGACAGGTTGGAGGGAGCTCAGCAAGACCAAGACAAGTTTATTGCAAGCTATTAGACTTTTATACATTTATCAAAACAGAATATATTGGTGGTTTGCAAGCTAGACAGGGTCTATAAGATTAGTGCCTAACACCAACTGTTCAGCCAAGTTCTGCATTTTGCTGACGTCTATGGAACCCAGAGACACACGTGGCCTGCTTCACTGCTTGAGGAAGTGCCATGGGTTCTTAGTGCCCCAGGAGTCAAATACTCAAACCTCAAAAACACCATGACACATGCTTCTCAAGGCAGCTAGACCAGGCCAACTGACTGATTCATTGCACTCACTCACTCGGGTGTTACTTAATTCCAGATTCAATCAAGTTGTAATTGTCACTGAGACTAGTCACCACAGCTAGCTACAGCTCATGAGGTAGTTGTGGTTGTCATGGAGACTAGTCATCAATGTTAGCTACACCTCAAGCTGTAGTTGTGGTTGTCACTGAGACTAGTCATCACAGTTAGCTACAGCTCATGCTGTAGCAATAACTTATTCCCATGACCAGCATCTTCAACACTCTTTATCCTCTAATCACCTTGCTTCTTGTAACTACATTTCTACTTTCTAAATCTCTTCTACATGTTGGATCTTGATTTTCTTAATGTCACAGATCAAAACCTTGGTGCATGCTAGATAAGAGCTCTACTACTGAGCTTCACTCCCAGCCCCTATGGTTTGGATCCTAAATGTCTTCCAAGGCCCATGTACTAAACTCTTGCTCTCCAGAGTGGTGCTATTGGAGATGGTAAAATGGAGTCTGGTGAGAGGTCCTCTGATTGATCAGTAGGGCAGGCTTTTGAAGGAGATGTGGGGTTTTAATCTGTATTTTCTCTCCTGGCCGTGAGCTGACTGGATTTGCTCTACCACATACTTCCAGCATGATATGCTTCCTCACAGCAGGCCCCAAACCACATAGGTCATATCATTCATGTACTGAAACATCTAAAACTTTACCTTCGTGATGTTATCTCAGGTATTCATCATGGTAATAGAGAGTTGGCTGAAAACATTTATGTGATCAGCTTTTTAGATTTCTTATATTTTATTTTTCTGTGCCTAGTTTATCTCAACATGGTATTCTACAAGTTCATTGATTTTGTCCCACCAAAGTGACAGAATTTTCTCTCTTTGAAGACCAGATTACATTCCTTAAATTTATTGGAGTGCTATTCCTAATAGGTAAGATATGAAATCAATCTAGATATTTAACAATGCATTAATTATCAGATGAAGAACATGTAAGATATATACATGCAAATGTATACATTCACTTATCACAGAAGAACAAAGTAGGAACAAAGTCAAAGCTTGAGTCAGGTGGGGAGATATTGCAAAAATGTATGTAATTACTGTTAGATAGGATGGTGGCAGGTGGAGGGAGCCAGAACAGACAAATACATAGATGTAGGAAGCAGATAAATTACTTTTTGAACTTTGGGGTTGGAAGGAGAAGGTACATGGGGAGAGGGGAGAGAAATGTATAATGATTGCCAATGGCTTATGGTGAAGGTGGAGATAATTGTAAAGCTCTGTGAACCTATTAAAATCACTTGTACCTTTCAGGAAGATAGTTATGGATATAAATTATATTTTAGTAATGTTGTTTTGTTAAAGATGGAGTGTTGCGTTTCTCTAATTATTTTTATCAATAAAAACTTGGGAGGAGTCATATATCAGGGTAAGAACCTGAATGATCAGAGAAGTGGCAGAGAAGTGACCAGTGACCTCCTATCATTTCCATTCCTCTAGCCAAAAGGACTCATGTCCTGTCTAAGCCCCATCTTTCCTTACTACTTCCTGTCTATCTGTCTCAGTCCTCCCAAACCTCTTGTCTAATTTTTACCAGCTAGTAGCTAGCTCTGCCCTGTGATTCAAAGTAAACTTTATTGTCAGAATGTGATAAAATATTACACAAAATTTCTTCCCTTTTGTCTAAATAAAAAAGTACAGTTTTAACTCTAACATAGTAAAACTATATTCAATAAGAACAATTACCAGTTAAGAATTGCATTCATCATGTCCAGTCCATTTGCATTTGACAAACTCAGAGACATACTCCATTATCTATCCTAGCTTGGTGATTCCAAAGTTTTGTAGCTAATTCACTTTCTATCCTAACTTGTATCACCAGTTCCAGGCTATCTTTTTATGTATCTCAACTTTAACACTTTATATCTCTTTTGTGCATTTCCCTCCTGAATTTGGTAACAAGGAAACCTACAACTAATGAGATAGTCAACTCCTTCAGAGACCTGAAAAGGATATATTATTACCTGAATAAACAGGAAATATAGAGCAAACAATTTCCAAAACTAAGAAATGACAAAAACAACTGGCTGTCTGGGTTCCTTTGTAGCATTGGGGCATTCATCTTTGGCCTACAGGTGTAGAGTATCTGACAGATTTTTCTGTGAAATGGAAATGTTGAAGGATTTCCAACCTTGTCTTGACAAAGTTAGGCAGTCACTTTCTTTTGTATCCTGCTTGTTCAATTAGGAAAGCATACTGCCAGCAGTTGAATCAATGGCAGTTTCTTTCCCAGTGGCTAACTTTTGCCACAAAGAAAGCAAACTCCATGTGGAGTTCCTTTGATGCTCATCATCTTCTCTGAAGTAGATTAGTACTGCCAGGAGCAGACATGTCTTGTCATAAAAAGCTTTACATTATTAAAATATCTTAAATGCTATATTCTATAGCTCTCTGAAGTGTTTGAAAACCATCTGTATATCTAAAATACATCTCTTAAAAACATACCTAACATGACTACAAGTTTGATTGCAATAGGTGACTATCAACAAACATTTCTTTATTATTCTAAATTATTTGTAGCAATAACTAGACAAAAGAAGGAATGTTGTGGAATAATCCTTTTGTTCACTGTAAATATGTATTACCCTCATTGGTTAATAAAGTGCTGATTGCCTGATGGCCAGGCAGGATTTTTGAGGCAGAGAGAATGCTGGGAAAAAGAAGGGCAGAGTCTTGGGAGTTTTGAAGAGATGCAGATGAAACAGGTAATAAATTTGCTGAACCTATTGAGGTTTATGTGGGGTGCCAGCCTCCTAAACCTCTCAGAATTCAGAAGGAATAAGTGAAAACTGACTAAAAGGGACCTGAAGGTAAATAAAATAAATCAGCTCATATAAATCTTCTCACCATGTTCTATTCATTTTTCTGATGTTCTCCCCAATGCTCCCACTAACGCTCTTTTGACATTCTCCCAGTGATCTTTCTCAGTCTCACAAGGTTTCTGTTTTATATATCCACATGGGCATAATTAAGAATTCTTTGGCAAAAAGCAATGATACCAAGCATGCAATTCTTAGGGCCAACAAGACAGATAAGACTGACAAAGCTTAACTAAGACAGATGCTATCCAAAGCCATCAAAATCAATTGGCAAAATATGTATATATTAAAAAATAATTCCTATAGGCTGAATATAGATGAATGAGAGAATGCAAAGCCCTTGGCACCACAGAGCAAGATTCATGTCCTGTTGCCAGTTTTTCCCCAAAAAAATGTGAAGAAACAAAGGCTGAGAGCATCTCCCTGTAGACACAATTATCGTCAGAACAATAGAAGCAAGAAGACAATGGAAGGGGATCTTTACATTGCTGCAACAAACAGCTAAAAAGTGACCCAGTGAAAATAATCTCAGAAGTAAAGGAGAACTCAGACCATGGCAAACAGTACCTCAGAAAACCTATTGCTATAAGACCAACTTGACCAAGAGAATCAGCCAAAGCTCTCTACTTAAATGGAATGTGATATAAGCTCATACCTTGAACATGTGTAAATAAATGAAGAATACAAAGAAGGAGGAAATGAAGGTAAAGAAAGCCTTTGGACACTTTGCATCTCAAACTCTGATTAAGGGAAATATGTATGTATAAACTTTATGTATAAAGACAACATGTGACAGAAATGGCATGTGAGGACAGGGAGGAAGAACTGTACCACATATAGGAAAACAAAATTAAGGTTTTATACCACTTAGATGATATACTTGTCAAAATGACATCAAATTATTTTAAAGTGCATAAGGTAGCTCTCCAGACAATTACTAAAGACAGACTAAAGTCTGAACTAAAAAGAAAACACCACTGTATATTTTCCATAAAAAATTTTAGGAGTATCATGTATTAAACTAAAAGTGGTATAGAAAGGTATTTCATGGAAAAATAAAGGTGTCTTATCTGAGCTAAATTTTCAAAGTATTCTTCAGAATAAAGAAGACTTTTGGGGAGGGGCTTGTTCCTGACTCAACTTAATGGGGCAGGCTTTGTTGACTCCCCATTGAAGCCCTTACCCTTTGGGAGGAGTGGATGGAGGTGAACTGGAGGGTAGGCAAGGGGGACAGGGGAAGGGGTAGGAGGGAGTCAATCTCTTCTAAGTGAAGGTGATTTTATCATCAATTCCTCAATGCCTTCAAGACACCTTTCCTAGTGACCCAGTGAAGGGTGCTTGAATCCTCTCTAACAGCACTAATTTCTCCAACAGTTATCATCTCTTTGTTTGTGGGTTTTATCTATTATTATTTTTAAGAGGGTCTTGTGTTGTAGTCCAAGACAGGATTATGATCTTCTTACTCCAGCCTCCTGAATTAAATTAAAGATATGTACCACCACACCCTCTGATTATTTTGTGCATCTACAACTTCCAATGAGCTCCTTCTGGGGCCAAATCACACATTTACACATCTTTCTACCCTCCCTGTTGCTCTCAGTTCTCACTGTAAGTCAGGATGAAAGCATCCAGCAGCAACCATGCCATATCCTGAACTCTATCCTATCTTGAAATGTCCTCCATCACATTAATTATTCTGTTGCTTTTGAAGCAGCTCTAATTTTTAGGATATGGGAAAAATACAGACAAATTCTTTGTGCAAATGTAGCATGAATGTTTTCTTTTCCAATAGAGTCTGTTGTGAAATATTAGTTGAGGATTTGTTATGTTTGTTTATGCTGTGGAACTTTTGTTTAATGCTGCAAAGATGCATTGCATTCCTTTATGTTGCATTTGTTTAACTCTGTGAAGCTGTATACTTTGTCTCCCTCAAACACTTGAATTGTTCTAATAAAGAGCTGAATGGCCAACAGCTAGGCAGGAGAAAGGATAGGTGGGGCTGACAGGCAGAGAGAATAAGATAGGAGGAGAAATCTTGGAAGAGAAGATCAGGGAGTGAAATGAGAAAGAGAGAAGTACTCCAGGGGTCTGTCACTCAGCTACACAGCAAGTCACAGAATAAGAAGTAAAGAAAGTTTTATAGAAAGATAAAAGCCCAAAGGCAAAAAGACAAGATAATTTAAGTTAAGAAAAACTGACTGGAAAGAAGACAAGCTAAGACTGGGCATTCATAAGAAAGATTAAATGACCATGTGATTATTTGGGATCTGGGTGGTGGGCCACCAAAGAGTAAAGAGTAAAAAAATAAAAGGCCAACTACAAGAGTCAGTTTCCCTATATAAAACCACATGAGTTTGCTCCCTCCATTGTCTGCAAGTCTACTAGAATTCTGTGATGTGGGATTCACCTCTGTATGCTGTGAATGTTTTATTACCATTGATTAATAAAGAAGCTGCTTTGACCTATAGCAGGGCAGACTATAACAAGGTGTAAAATCCAAGCAGAGATAGAGGGAGAAAGAAGTCAGAGTCATGGAGACATCATGTAGCTGCTGAAGAAGCAAAAGGTAACAAACCAAGAGCCTTGTGGTAAAGTGTAAAATACTAGAAATGGGTTAATTTAAGATGTAAGAGCTAGCTAGGAATATGCCTAAGCTATTAGCCAAAGCTAGGAATATGCCTAAGCTGTTGGCCAAATAGTAATTAATATAATTTCTGTGTGATTATTTGGGTCTGGGTGGTTGGGAAACTAAAGAGTAGTCTCCATTTACAAAATGGCACCCAACTTCCACCAGCATTTCTCCTTAAGTTTTGCTTACAGAATTCTAGGGCTTTTCTAGTCTGCATCTCCAAACTCTTCCAAACGCTTTCTGCAAACCAGTTCCAAAGCCCTAAAGCCAAATGATCAGATTTATTTGCGCCCACAACCCTGCCCATTTGGTACTCACTTTCAGCATTTGTTACTTTTGAGTCCTTGTGATGTAATGCATGATATAAACAACTTACAGGAGGAAATATTTATTTTTCTTCTTTGTTTTAGAGGGCCTACTCCATCAAGGTAGTAAGACATGGAAGACCAGCTCAGGCATAGTGTAAGGAGCACAGGAATACTACAGGGTCTCAGATTAGCCTCTAGAAAGTTCCCACCATAGGATTATAGAACAAAAAGAGTGAGATAAAGGAGGACAATGTCCATTCAAAGAAAATAATGGCTCAAACCTTCTGATGTGAACATTCAGAGGTACTTGAAGCTCCAAAAGTCCCCAGGAAGCTTCACCCTAAACAATATTTCACTAATATATATTATAACAAACATTTCAAAAATCAAATGCTGAATTATATTGAAGGAGACAAGAGAAGAAATCCATCATATACAAAAAAACATCTTCCAGATGTGTGGAGGCCCAAAAATGTGAGGTAATTTACACCTTGCCTGAAGGTCAGAGAGTTTGAGGTTGTTCAAAATTGTTGACTACAACCAAGACTACACAGTCCTGACCTAGGATGTGATTGCTTAGTTGTTTTGACAGTAAGATGGTCCGTACAGGTAGTTCCACTCCACCCTGACTAATGGTTCTATTATGTTAGCATACTTCTGCTCTTGCTTTTGAATGAGAAGGTTTGACCTTGGGAGTGTCTGCCTTTAGGGTACTTGGTATAGGGTGGGTTCACTGCCTAAACAACAGAATGCTAATGAATGGATTAATGACTTGATGTCTCAAAGTGTTGAAGCAACTGTTCCTTTTGTATTGGGGTTTAAAAGTGTACAAAAAAATTAAACATGGGGATTTCAGTATTCACTGGGACTCCCTCCCGATACTATTCTAATTGTCTTAAGTAAAATGCTGCAGGTCCCTGAGTGGCTGCAGTGGGCAGTGGGCAGCAGGCCATGAGACCGCAAGTCCCCAAGTGGTGACAAGCAGCGGGCATTGGGTCCTGAGACTACAGCAGGCCATGATGGCAGCTGGGTCCCAGGCAAGAAGCCATGTGGCAGGTGAGAGACTGAGGCAGATACACATGCCATGCAGAGTGAAGTTGGATATTTATTTAGTGGATTATGGAAGGAAAAGGGAGAATGGGGGAGAGCAGAGAGAGAGAGAGGCAGAGAGAAAGAGGGAGAGAAAGAGAGGGGGAAGGGGAGAAGTGGGAAAAAGGGAGAGACAGAAGTTACCTCTTCAAGAGAGACAGAAAGGAAGGGACTCAGGCTGGAAGCTGAAGATCAGCTTGCGTCAGTGGATGGGGGAGGGAGTGGGTGTGGCTTGTCTCTTAAAGGGATAGGACAGACCATTACAACTATCCTATGTTTTCTGTTTTATGATTTTACTTGTATCTTCATCCTCTTACTATTTTTCTGATCCCCATGCCTCTCCCCAGGTAAGTGATGTTTTTGCCAAAGTTCATCTCCGACACAGATGGAAGTCAACAGATTTTCTGCAGGACAAATGATGTATTGAGAGTGGAATGGGACATGCTACACTCTTGAGGTGATGGGGACCTATTAACAAAAACTGCTGTACCCAGAAAGTCTATCTTTCAGAAATGGAGAAGAGATAAGTCCTACCTAGATAACGAAGCTAAGGAACATTGTCTTCACTGGATTAGCTTCCAGGATGTGTTTAAGGAATTTTTAAGCTGAAAATTTAAGCAGCATCAATGTATGAACATACACATTTACTGGTACAGATAACAACCAGTAAAATTAGGTTACTCTAATGCTGTAGTTAAGGTGTTTAAACTACTTATAATTCTAGTATAAGGATTAAAAGACAAAAGTAATAAAATATAACTATAGCTGTGGTAATATATTAATGATATGTAATATAACTATTTTGAATTGTCAGATCAAAAGAAAATGGGAGGGAAAGGAGTAAAAGTGCAGTAATTTGTAGTAAAAGAAAATAAATGTGTAGGTAGCTTCAAAAAATGATTATAATATCAAATTTCTATATAGGCTATCCATAACAAAGAATATTAAAATTACCCAAAAGAGAAGGGAAAAAAGAGCACTACTGCCAAAGAAAGATCAATTTACAGAGGAGTAGAGCAAGAGGACAATGACAACAGGAAGTCCTGACTTCATCAACAATTACATTGGCCCATTTAATCAAAAGACATGAAGTGCTTTGTAGGATTTTTAAAACCCCCACCAGCAGTAAACACCATGTGGTTCCTTGACATGATTGACTTTAGAGGGCAATTAGACAGACAGTGAAGGGATGGAATGAGATCTTCCAAATGAATGAAAGCCAGAAAAGAAGGGATGGGTATACTCATTTATTATATATCAGAGAAATGCAAATCAAAACAACTCTGAGATTCCATCTTACACCTGTCAGAATGACCAAGATCAAAACACTGATAACAGCATATTCTGGAGAGGATGTGGGGTAAAGGGAACACTCCTGCATTACTGGTGGGAGTGTAAGCTGGTACAACCCCTTTGGATATCAGTGTGGTCATTTCTCAGAAAATTAGGAAACAACCTACCTCAAGACCCAGCAATACCACTTTTGCGTCTATATGCAAACGATGCTCAATCGTGCCACAAGGACATGTGCTCAACTATGTTCATAGCAGCTTTGTTTGTCATAACCAGAACCTGAAAATAACCTAAATACCCCTCAACTAACGAATGGATAAGGAACATGTGATACATTTCCACAATGGAATACTATGCAGCAGAAGAAAAACAATGACATCTTGAAATTTGCAGGCAAATGGATGGATCTAGAAAAACATTATATTGAGTGAGGTAACCCAGACCCAGAAAGACAATTATCATATGTACTCACTCATAAGTGTTTTTTTAAAAAAAGCAAAGAAAACCAGCCTACAAATCGCAATCCCAGAGAACCTAGACAACAATGAGGGCCCTAAGAGAAACATACATGGATCTAATCTACATAGGAAGTAGAAAAAGACAAGATCTCCTTAGTAAATTTGGAATCATGGGAATCATGGGAGTGGGTAGAAGGGGAGGGGAGAAAAATATATAGCTCAACAAAAATAATAAAAAAATTCATTCATTAGGAACTAATTAGTAATAAAGCAACTACAAGGCAAAGACTTGGTCAGTTTAATTGGTGACTGACAACAGCTGCATACTGTAAAAGTTCAACTTATCTCTTAAAGACACAGCTACAAAAATTACAAAGGAAGGAAACTAAACCAATGAGAGATTTAAGGAAGAGGCAAAAAGTACGTGTACTGTTTTACATTTCTTAAGTGTGATTAATACTATCTGAACATGACTTAAAAGCCTTTCTCATTACCTGAATCACAGGACCTAAACAAAAACAGTTCACTGAATCTAAAATCTTGTATCAAAAACTGGTACAAAGTGTTCATTGTTATTTTGAGTGAGAGCAGGGAGATGCTGGTCTAGGAAGCCTAGAGCAACATAGATGCTATTGATCTCTTGGAGGACTGTGATATAACAAGGACAGACACCTGCGATACTGCAGTTCACCATAAATCCCCGAAGGGCTTAGATCCTACAAGGCCAGACATTTTCATATGTAAAAAAGTTCCATTTGTGATCTGTCCAGAAGGACACATGTTGGCCAATTTGCTTTGTCAGTAAGGCTAATGTCTCACAATAATATGGGACAAAGATGGGACTGTGAGACCATCCATAAATATGTGTGTCCTTAAGATCATGAGATCTTATGTGTGCCCATGTAACCATGTTTGCCCATGCAATCATGAGATTACACAAACATGAAAATGCATGGTAATGGGGAGATATCATAGCTGTTATTGTGCAAGTGAAATTACAGATGAAAGTTTTAAATTTTAGTTTTCACAGTCAGTGGCCTTGCAGGCCCTGCCTGGAAGTTTCCTCCTTCTAAGAATAATTTTTCTGCTGGGTTGACATCTGAACTATCAATTGTTATATGTCACAATTATGTCATGACCCACAATCACTCATGATAAATGCTTCTGACAGGATCAGAGTGTTTTCCATTGGCCCTTTCCAACACAGTAGGGACTGACCAGGGAAGACACTTGAGAACACCTGACATTAACCTCTGGATTCTACATGCATGCACATATGTGTACATATGCATCCTCTTCGATACTATTCCTGGGGTGATGTTAACACAGCTCTCTACTCACTCTAAATAGAGAGTCTGTGGGTGGGACTGAAGCCCAACTTGGTGGAGCAATGTGTCATATTGGGTAATTTACAGGAATATGTGTGAGGGGTCACTTATAGGAACAGAAATTCTCAAAGACAGCTGCATCATCAAAGCCTACCTCAGCATGGGTAATATGATGATATCTTATCATGAACACTGGAAATCTGGAGCACACTGCATAGCTTGCAGATACCTCGACAGGAAGGAGTCTCTTCTCCAGGCAGGACAGTTGACCTATGCCTCTTCCAGGCATTCTTTCTGGTCTTGACCCTAAGAAGCTTGGTTGGTCTTCTTCCAGGAGAAATTTCTTGAACATTCTTGGAGAGGAAGGGGTCCCAATGAATATGGTCAGTTTTGGAAACTTCCTAAACTTTTGAGTTGTTTTTCCTGAGTTCCCATGCAGAATGGGATGCTTCACCTCCCTTGGAACACCCTGTGTCATAACAAGCTTCCAAGCAGCATGGAAGTTTCAGCTCAGAGACAATCACAACATTCACCCCCTCCCACACACAAACTTAACACTTATGCACACACACAACTAAACAATAAATATGTATTTTTAAAAAGATGGAGAGTAAGTGCTTGTGAAAATATCAGTGGCTGGCAAGAGGGCCCAGCTGGTTAAGGTGTTGTGCAAGCCTGGTGCTTTCCCTGGACTGTGTTAAAGCAGGAGAGAGATGCTTCTCAAAGTTGTCCTCTGACCCTCACAAACATGTCATTGCATACGCCCCCATTCACACATTACGCGTGTGTATACACATGTGCACACACACATGAATAAATTAAATATTTTTAATATGGAGAAGTCAGAAATCTTTCATACTTGTAGTAGAAGTTGAAAATGATTATTCACTTTGGGGAACTGTTTGGGTTTTCCTCAGAAAATGAGTGTTGGTTTGAATAAGAATGGCCTCCATAGGCCCATATATTTGAGTTCTTGGTCCCCAGCTAGTGGATCTTTTTGGAAAAGATTAGGAGATGTGGTCTTGGAAGAAGTGTGTTTACTGAGGTGAGCATTGAGGTTTCAAAATACTTATGCCATTCCCGGTGTATCCTCTGCCTCCTGGTTGTAGACTGAGATGTGGGATCTCAGCTGTTTGTGCCAATATGCCTCTATTCCACCATCATGGACCTTCTGAAACCACATACCCAGTTGCCCCCTTCATGGTGCCTTGCCATAGCAACAGTAACTACGACAGCGGGCTACAGAGTTACTATTTGAACTGGAGTTGTATTCCTGGTGTATACCAGAGAGTCAAAACATAAAACATATGTCAATACAAAATATACATATACTCAGAAAAGGGAAGGTAGCCCCTAAGAATATTCTGCCCCAGTGACATATTTCTTCTATCCCATTTCCAGAACTTCCTCCAAATAGCATCAACAACTGGGGACTAGCATTCAACTCATGAACCTTTTGGGGGCATTTTATATTTAAAGCATAACATGATCGCAATGGAATAAAGTATTGTATGAAAGGAATAAAGTATTGATTCGTGCTGTAAGAGTGAAAAGATGGGGGCTGGAGAGATGGCTCAGAGATTAAGAACACTGGTCCCGAGTTCAATTCCCAGCAACCACATGGTGGCTCACAACCATCTGTAATGAGATCTGGTGCTTTCTTCGGACCTGCAGGCAGACATGCAGGCAGAACACTGTATACATAATAATAAATAAATCTTAAACAAAAAGACTGAGAACATGATGAGAAATGATAGAAACCGGGTACAAATGGCTACATATAGAATGTGGAAAGGTGTGTCAGAAAGGTTCTGTCTTACTGAAAAGGCCAGGGCTGTTGCTGACTCCGTGTGCCTGCACTAAGTGTGGAGGTTCATCACTAAAGGATACAGACATTGTTCTTATTGCGACACGTTCCTTTTTTCTGTGCCCGTGTGCTTAGATCACATCTCTAAGTGGATTTGTGCTGTAGCTGTAGAATATACGGCCTCCTCTTCTCCCACAGAGAAGTGCAGAAGGTCTTTAAAGGTACCATACAGACACCTCACCTTGAAGCCTGCCAAATATATACACCCAGTATACTGATATCCGTGAGAGGTGTGGTATCCAAACTATCATATCAGGCTCTAAAACACATACTTTGACCTGATGCTGGACATAGTAGAGGGTTGGAACACAAAAGGACTAGTATACTTATCCACATGCAGGCATAAAATGCCCAGTCTATAACTCATTACAGCAGATTTAATTTATAATCATTAAATTACATAGTTTAATTATTGAATAGTTATCAATAGGAGAAAGGCTTTACGATGAATCTACTATGAGTACTTTTAGTGCATAAAAATGAGTGTGTTGAGTATTTCCTGCAGGCGTGGAAAAGGGCACCCAAGTATACAACTGACAAAACCAATCTAGACCATAGACATGGATCACATTCATAGAAAGTACCTTGAGAATATCGGCTAAATCATTCTGTGTAGGCGAATAAAGCTGATGCCTAATCATATAATGGAAGATTGTTTTGTAATTTCTTATATAGTGTAATAGTAATGAGAAATTTATCTTTGTTCCTCGTTTGGCTCTTTGGTTTCTCAACATTGCTGTATTTGCAAATCTATTTCATATGGAAAAATGATCAGGAGGTAAGCACAATTGTCTCAGCTTCCACATTAAATCTCAGATGGTTTTTTGTTCCCCTTGGACTTTGTCATTGGAAAAATTGTACCCTCCGACATAGGGGACAGGGTTTTATCTTTCTGTTCCAGTGAGCTGTTGTTAGCAGAGCAAGAGTTCTCACCCAATAGTTGAAGGTGATTGCTTTAACCCAGAGTTTCCAGAGATAATGCATAATAAAGTCCCTTGCTGCCCTAAAAAAAAAAAAAGTCCTGTTTAATTAATGATGCTGAAGTCAAGCTTCCCCATGACTCCAGGGACTGCCTGGCATTGATTCAACTGCTTTTTAGGCCCCTAACTTAATCCACTGGCCCCACTGACTCTAAACCAAGCTGCCCTCCTGATGGCAAACACTGGCGAGTTCCTTCTTCAGATAATGCTAACAGCAAACTATTAGTCATTGAAGATGCCAAGTGGACAAATGGTTGTGTGATCAGAATTAGGAAACAAGGAAGGAACTGCTCAAAAAATGGAAGGCATTGTGATGACTCCCAGACGGAAATTAGAGGAGCACCCTCAAGTGTCTAGGGGAGCTCTGGGGTCTGTATAAACACACTTCTCGTTGTCCAGCTCCCTCCGAAGACTACACATTCCTGCAAACTGAGTAGCTGGGGTGTGCTTTCCTGATGGGAATCACCTGAGGTAGGAAGTGCTCATTTCCTGACCTCCAGGGCGCCCCTTGGCTGCCCAGACATCTGTTTCTGCTCTCAGCTTCTTGAGCCCCCTTTTCCTTCCTTCTTACTTTCATGATTGTCTGAGATTTTATTTCATTTTTAATTCCTTTTTTCTCATGTTTTTTCCTGTTTCGAGCTTTCCTACACTCGTGTCTCCAGAAGGGATAGCTTCCCTTGGTTCTCTAAGCTGTTCGCAAGCATTCTCGGACTGGCGGCTCTTTTCTTTTCTTTTCTTTTTTTTTTTTTGGTATATTGATAATTTAAATCTAACTGGAAACAGAACTTGTTAAAGCTCTTTTATCATTCAATTAAATTCTCAGAGCACCGAACAATGAAGATGGGAAAACTGGGGCTGGGCGGTTGGCTCAGCGGTTAAGAGCACTCAAGTGCTCTTTCAGAGGATCCAAGGTTGGTGTCGGCACCCTTGTTGAGCAGGCTGCAACTGCTATAACTGTAGCCCCAGGGGGATCGAACACGTCTGGTTTCTGAGGCACCTGAACTCAAGGGTGAGCGTGTATACACATAATAAATAAAATTTAAGAAAAAAAAAGGTCCGTTTAAAAATTGTCATTAGCCTTGAACAGTTCAGTAACCTGAGACTGTTCTCTATGTCTGAACTGGAGCTGACTGTGTCTGTTGGACAATTTTGACAGTGAAATGTGGCATTGGAGCTCTTAACTACAGAACTCAGGCACAGCCTTATTGGCACTGAGGATCACAAGTATCCGTGGCTGAGACCTTACCACACTGAACGGTAAAGCAATTGATTGGGTTATGTGGCTAGGTGACACGAAGAAAACCGCTGGCTTGCTCTTATTCCCCTCACTACCGCTTTTCCTCATGCTGAGAAATCTTAGCCCTCTCATTCTCCCACTGTAGGGACCTGAAGTGATCCGAAGGGGATTCCTCAGTTACTTTTCTGTTTGGGTTACTGCCTGCCATATTTTATGTAGACTCAGGGAGTTCTATGCATATTTTCGTCTCACAGAGATATCAATTCATATCTGTCACTTAACAAAAAATAAGGGCATAAACATATGTTTTAATTACATATTTAAATATGTAACATCTATTTAGAGAGTGCATTGATGAGGGTGGAAGGGGTGTATGTAACCCAAGCATATCAGTTTACCAGAAGCTTGCATCTCACATGGGGTAGCTTTGTAAATAAGGGAAATACCCAATAACTGATATGTGCACACACACACACACACACATACACACACACACACACGCATACATAATTGCATTAAGGTGTTATTTTGTGTTAATTCTAATTCTGTGGATGGGTAAGTTTGTTAATTAGGTAAAAGTAAATCATTTAATTTATGTGTGTGTATTTAATCAAATAATTAGAACAATTTGTGTGTGTGTGTGTGTTCATGTGTGGACAAGAGTACTTGTTTGGGTTACCTGTACATATAGAGGCTGTTGTTCATTAGGTTTAGTTTTTATTTCTGATTTTTTTAAACTTTATTTTTGTATATGGGTGTTTTGCCTGCATGCATGTCTATGTACCACGAGCATGCCTGGTGCCCACAGAAACCAGAAGAGGACTTTTGATCCCTTGGGACTGGAGTTACAGACACTTGTGAGCCACCAGGTAGGTGCTAGGAGTTGAATGTAGGTCCTCTGGAAGAACAGCCAGTATTCTTAGTCATCGCGTCATCTCTCCAGCCCTTCGTTTTTGCTTTTGACAGTGCCTCATGCTGGCCTGGAACTCTGTAAGTAAGCTGGGCTAACTGGCCAGTGAGCTCCAGGACCTGCCCACCTCTCTCCCTGCTGTCACCACCGTCAGCTCTACTCTTTATGTCTGGGTTCTAGCTACTGAACTTCGGTACTTGCGTTCTGTATGGCAAATTCTGATGGCCACCTCAGCCCTAAAAGACATTTTAGAATTTGAATGACTTTAAGCATACAAGGAAGTTGAAAGATTCACACATGATTATAATTTAGCCTAGATTCAAGCGTTACTATTTCGCTTACTGCAGACACTCACCTTGCCATTTCCACGGCATTGCACTTGGGCACCTGTGGACTTCGCCCTGCTGAATCATTGAAAGTGCAGGATGACAAGGACACTTCCTCATTCATCCCTCAATGCGTAGCTACTCATCTCACCCCAAAAAGCTTGTTCTCCTTTATTTCCTCAGCCCCACTGCTACTCCAAGACAATTATCAACAGTTCAAAGGATAACTGAGATTTTTTACGTGTGTTTGCTTATGAGTGTGGGTAGACACACGTCATGGCACACGTGTGGAGTTTAGAGGGCAGGATGTGGGAGTCAGTTCTTATCTTCCACGATGGGAGTGGGGGATGGTTCCAGGATGGAACTCAGGTCATCAGGCTCGGGAGCCAGTACCTTTACCTGCTGAGACATTTGGACAGCACTGAGCTGTTTCTGAACAGGTGGGATATGAAGCCTTTTGGAACACAGGTAGTAAGTACTTCACTGTTCGTCAAGACGGTGCTCTGCTTCGAGCACTTCCTACGCAGAGTTATGCTGTAATAGTGGAAAATTCTACCGTACTTCTGGTGAAGCTGGCAATCCAGGCTCAAGGTGAAAATCAGGGTAGTTTTCCTAGAGGTCATTTCCCTTGGCTTGCAGGTGGCTGCCTGCTTTCTCACGGTGTCCCCACCTAGATGTGACTCCATCCTTTTTGCCCTTGGCTGTGAGTAGCCTCACCATGTAGTCTGCAGTGTTAGGGTGATTATTAAGCCCTAGGAGGCTGTGGGTGAGAGGAAGTGTGCTTTGCTGTTGGGTGTTTGTCTTGGTGTGCAGACATGGGTGCTCTGAAAGATTACCTCAACAGCAGTGTGGGGCTCAGATAACTCTCCCTCCTGCTGAGAAGCCCCTGCTAATTTTGTCAATTGATTACACAGCAGGGACTTCTGCGATTGTTCGCGAAGCCACTGAGTTTGCTGCATTCTAATTTATGTAATGTTGACGGCTACAGTTTTAAAGATTGCTCCAGAAGACAAAACCAAGCGAGATGCCTCCCTTGACCAACAGTACAGCATATCTAATTGGAGGAGAAAGAGGAATGGACTGGGGCAAGATCAAGACACACGAAAGTGGGTTCCGCTCAGCTTTGGTGCCTTTTGCTTTTCTCCCGTCTGCTTGTGTCAAGTGCCTGCTACCATAGGGACTTCAAACTGTTCAGAAGCTCACACTTCAGTTATATAGATTGGCTTGTCCCCTGCCTCTGTCTCCTATTTCTTTCCATCAAGGATAAACGTTGAGGGCCAGGTATTATGAATGGTGCCTTTTATATGGTTCTGAGAAGAACAGCTCTCAAGGAATTTTTTTCTCTTGGGTAAGACTCAATTAACTTCACCCTCCATCCCTACGGTAGTGCTTGGATCTAAAAGAAAGCCTTTCATATTGTATTCGGTAATCGTTTTAAAATTTGCATATAACTTGCACAAATCAATGGTGGATGATATTTCAGGCATTACTTACAACCAAAATAGAAACTTTCATTTTATTTTAAAAAGATTTTTATTCTGAGAATCTCTAAATGGCTTCAAGGAGGAAGCCTGCAGAATGAAATAGCTGGCATTGCCTTTATTATATCGGCCATTTCTATACAAGGGTCATGATGAGCTTTAGGTACTTTAAGATTTTTCTGTTTCCTGACATTGCTGAAGTTTCATTTTGACTGTATTCCCACCGTTTATACTTAATTTTTTATCATTATCAGTGCCTTTATAACTCTGGCAGGCAAGAAAAAATGTTAACACACATGTACACACACACACGTACACACACATGTGCACATATGCACAAGCAAAGATATCATTTAAAGTTAAATGGAAGCAATGAAGTAAGGATTCTGATTTTCTTGCTCCCAGTCCAGTATTCTTGAATCTTTTTTCTAATGTTTGTAGAACACAGTGTTCATACATCTGCTTAAATCCTTCCCTTCATCTCTCAGGTAATTCACTCGGGATTTTTTTTTTTTTCTATCTCTGATCAAAAACATTTCTTACATGAATCACTCTCAGTAGTGAGATAACATTGAGCTCAGAAAAGGGCTTCATAATAAAAGACAATGCTGATGATTAATAATGGTGTAGCAATGGTCAGGGGGATCATGTTTAAATAGGTGAGCAGAGGTGTATGGACAACAAGACTTCAATCTGGGGTAACCAAGGGGCATTGAGGGTCTTGATGGATCTTGTTTGTTTTTTCCTCTTCAGCTATGAGAAACCACAGTGCTGTCCGAGAATTTGTTCTCCTTGGACTCTCGACCGACCCCTATGTTCAGCCTATACTCTTTACTCTGTTCCTTCTGGTTTACCTCCTCACGCTGGCGGGAAACGCCTTGATGCTGCTTGTGATTGCGGCTGATTCTCACCTCCACACACCTATGTATTTCTTCTTGAGACAGCTGTCCTTCCTGGACCTGTGCCACTCATCCGTCACAGCTCCCAAGATGCTGGAGAACCTACTTTCTGAGGACAAAACCATCTTTGTTGGCAGTTGCTTGGCTCAGGCCTTCTTTGTGTTCAGTACTGGAGGCACCGAGGCCTGTCTGCTTGCTGCAATGGCCTATGACCGTTATATTGCCATCAGCTCTCCTCTGCTCTACAGCCAGCTGATGAGTAGCCAGCTCTGTGTGGGGCTGGTGTGGAGCTCCTGGAGCCTGGCCTTTGTCGACGCCCTCCTCAATATCCTCCTGGCCGTCGGCTTAGATTTCTGTGAGGAGCGGACCATTCCTCACTTCAGCTGCGAGCTGTCCTCGCTCTTCCCTCTGTCCTGCTCCGATACCTCTGCCAACTTCGTACTCTTGCTATGCTCTTCGGTGGTGCATTTTTTTGGAACCCTTGTCCTGATTGTTTGCTCTTACGCCTGCATTGTTGCCACTGTCCTGAGGGTCAGCTCCAGCACAGGCAGAAGCAAGGCCTTCTCCACCTGCTTGTCCCACCTCACCACTGTGATCTTGTTCTATGGCTCAGGTTTCATCAGCTACCTTTTACCAGCTTCAGGGTCCCCCCTGGAAATGGTCTTCTCTTTGCAGTATAGTCTGGTCACCCCCATGCTGAACCCCCTCATCTACAGTCTGAAGAACAAGGAAGTGAAGGCAGCTGTGGGAAGAATGATCAGAAAGCATTTTTAACCCCTTCTGCATCAGTCACAACATTATAATAAAATAGACATGGAACCGCGGTACTATGTGGTTAAACAATGGTCTTCAAGGAGAGCTGTTGTTGTCTATGATGGAAGGCACCATTGGAGACATGCCTCTTGCCTTTTGTGGAAATATTGTGAATAGAGAACTCTGAGGATGATGAGCCGTATTTAGAAAGGGATACGTGAATCAGCAAACCCTCTCTTCCGCGAGATCATCTTAACAAAAATTTTTATTTTTCAGATCGGTATAAATAGCTGTTGCTATTGGCAGCTCACCACTCCTTCACATTTAAAAAATTATATCCCAAGTGTTCAGGAAATCTGACTCTTCAGAATCTGACAGCTTCCCCAGGGTGGGGGTGACCCTGTAGCTCAGGAGAGGTGGACAGTTCTGTCTTTTTCTCATGGTGAAGCATTCCATCCTGATGTGAAATCAAGACTCAAGTAAGGTTATCCAGAATCTTTTCTAGGAAATTTAAATATTTATTTTGAATCAAAAGAAAGTCCCTGGAACCAAGCCAATAACCCTGGGTGTACTAAAGAAACTACAGCCCTGTCCCCTGGCAACTCTCTTTGGGGTGATATTTTAAGGGAGAATAGCAATGTCAAATCAGATACACTTCTTAACTTGTGCCAAGAGGTGTACTACATTCCTGGGTTAGCAAGATGCCACACTTGTAATTTCTGGGACTTCTGGACAGTTCTACTTCCGATTATAAAATAAGAAGAGCTTAGATTATTCAGTTGGATCCAGTCTAATCACACAACTCCTTACAAGTGGCAAACATTCCCCAGCTATATTCAGAAAAGACAAGGCGAATGGGAGGACAGAGACAATATAAACATGGGATTTACTATCGCCTCCACCTCGCAATACCAGCTTCTGTGAGGCAGGAACTGTGGCCTGCTTCGGTGAATAACACCACCCAACAGCCAGCGGAGAAAGGGGAAGCACTCAGTGCGGAGCGCTGAGCCCACCCAGACTTCTGACCTAATATATTGTAATGTAACTATTTGCATGACTAAAAAATAACTGTTTTGTTTTAGTTTTTAGAATTTCATACTTTATTTCCATCACATACCCTTTTTTACCTACAGCTCCCCCATACCTCCCACACCCTCGCACATTCATGACTTTCTTCTTTAATTATTGTTGTTACACACACACACTCACCCCCCGCACTGAGTCCATTTAGTGGTATATGTGTTTAAAGCTGATCGTTTAAGAATGAATACTTTATTAGTGGTGTTGTGCCTGGAAAAGACTGATGAAATCTTAGCAGGTATTAATTGCCTGCAGCTTTTCTTCTTGGGGTGGGGCCTGGTGGGGCTTCCCACACCCATATTGCCAATTCAACTGGTGGTGTGTCTTGTTTAGGCAGTCACGTTGATGAGCATTCATGGGGGGTAGCTTCTCTGACATTTCTGGGAGACACAGTAAACTAGCAAACTTCCTGTTCCTCTGGCTCTTACAGCCATTCCTTCCTCTTTCCCAACATGCTCCTGGGGCCTTAGGTGTAGCGGTTGTGTAGATGGATTTGTTGGGATCTGAGCACAGTTTTTAAGATACCAAATCAGTAATAATTTGTTATGGTAGTTATAGGAAATTGATAAATTACTATGACTTTGATTACTCTACTTAATCATCTTAACAAGTATGTGGAATAAGTTCTGCTATTATTTTTCTTCGCTTACTGAAGAAATAAGACACAGGATGCATGTGTGTGTGTGTGTGTGTGTGTGATTGCTAGATTATTATCAGGAGGATGATGGAGCCTGACTCTAAACGGGCTTTCTGAGCTAAGCTCTACTCCCAGTTACTAAATGCGCATCCCACCCCCACCACCTCTTAAGATTCCCATGTCCTCAGTATAATTGTTCATGGTGTGATTTAGTTGCTTAAAAACCAAAGAATGGTAACTGGCCCTGAAACAGGAATCAAAAGTGACTCTTCAGTGAAATGTCTAGTTTGTTCTGTAGATGAAACAAAACCTCTCAGAAAAATGAGGATATATGGGATTAATTACTAAGATGCACAAAACAAAGTGAGCCACGTCGTTTAACTGCTTGTGGCCTGCAAGTGTTAAGACACCTGATTGCTCAAGACCAGGGACATTATACTATCCCTGTGAATAGTGGGAAGTTGCTACAATTAAGAATGACCAAGAGAGTGAGGAAGGCAACACTATGGGCTCTTCTGCTTTCAGAACAGTGATTTCTTGCTTGTTTTTTAAAATTACATTCTACCCTCGCTTTCTGTGTATGCCATGTGTGTGCAGGGGCCTTTGGAAGTCACCAGATCCCCTGGAGCTGTAGTTACAAATGGTTCTGGTCTACCTGACGTGAATACTGAACTTAGGTCCTCAGCAAGAGCTGCAAGAGCTCTATTACCTCTTCAGTCCTCATTTCCTTAAGGTACAGAATGAACATACAGAATCTCTCTCTCTCTCTCTCTCTCTCTCTCTCTCTCTCTCTGTCTCTCTCTCTCAGAATACCTGTCCTTCTAGAGATGCAGAACAGAGGCGATGCAGAGCCATGCAGTTGTGGATGCAGTAACATGCTTGGTTACATTGCTATCTGAGCTATCACAGCATGCTGGAAGAAGTAGATGTTCTTAAGGGATCCTTCCATGTCAGTAGGAACAAAGACATCTTGGAGAATCTGGAGGACCTGGAGAAAGATGAACCCCCAAGCCCATCTAAAACGACCACGTGTCTCTTGCCCTAGCTTGCTGTGTCCCACCAGGGAAGGGACATTAGGAACTCCTCTCATGATGTTTCTTTCTCCATGATGCTCAGATTTTAAGATCAGCATAAGATGCAGTGTGAAATCAGAATCAGGGTGGTGAAGAATCACTTAAAGAAATCATGGAAGTAGATTAGGGATGTGCAGGTGTGTATGTGTGCAAGTTTGTGTGTGTGTGCAGGTGTGTGCCTGTGAAGCTGTGTGCATGTGTGTGGGTGTGTAGGTGTGTGTGTGTGTGTGTGTCCTTGTGTGTACCCACAGAGGTCAGAGGAAGATGTCAGGCATCCTGCTCCTCCACCCTCCATATTATTCTTTTGAGGCAGAATCTCTCACTGAATCTGATGCTCACAGTTTTGGTTGAACTGGTCAGCAAGTGTTAAGAATCCACCTTTTTCTTCTCCCTCCCCAGGGCGGCATTTTGGCACGCACAGCTATGCCCAGCTTATTTTATGTGGGTGATGGAGATTGAGCACAGGTCTTCATATTTGTACAGCAAGGGACCTTCACTAATCCAATTCCTCAGCCCTTATATTAATTTTTATAATCAACCATTTAAAATTATTTCTAAGAGTGTATTTTATTTGTTCTCAACTAGAAGAATAAATTTAGCTTGTGTGCATTGTTTTTTTTAAAAGATTTATTTATTTATTATGTGTACAGTATTCTCAATATTCTGTCTGTGTGTATGCTTGCAGGACAGAAGAGGGCACCAGATCTCATTACAGATGGTTATGAGCCACCACGTGGTTGCTGGGAATTGAACTCAGGACCTTTAGAAGAGCAGGCAGTGCTCTTAATCTCTGAACCATCTCTTCAACCCAGTGTTTTTTTTTAATTAAAAAACAATTTAAACAAATTTATAGTCATTTATAGAGACACAGTTTTACCTGTATTTGAGTGGATTCATACTATGTAATTTTTTTTTCTTGGCTTGTCATCCTTATCAAATCTTTACCTACTTATTCTATACTCAACACACCTGTGCTAACCATAGAATAATAGTTTATTATCAAACATACATGTATGTAAATATAGATACATATAGGAGACTATCATACATGTCACATACACGGCCAATGACTAAGCTCTAATTAGTTGAAGTTATTTTTTTTGTAAATCGAAATCTCTATTTTGTGAATATGCCATAACTTCTCAAACCATTCCTCCATTTGTACTCCCTTAGCCTCCAGTTTTAAAAAACAACAATGTTGCGATAAACATTTTTAGCATATAACATGAAATTTGAATGTCTTCATTTCTCTTAGATTGACTCCCAGAAATGAGGTTATGGACTGCATATTTGTTTTAAATTTTAATTAGTCTCTTCAAGGTATGCCATAACACCTCATTTTCATCGACAGAGCAAGAGCTCCTGCAATTCACAAAGAGCCTCTAGGGTATTGGAATGCTTGCACAGTGCTTCTTCATTTTTAAATTATCAATCTGCATTCCTCCGACTGCGAGAGAGAAGATGGTTATATCTGTATGCATATTAATCAAACATTTGCATTTGTTACATTACATTAACAAATCATATCTATGGGCTATTTCTAAATTTAATTTGCTGTTTTTTTTTTAAATCAGTATTACAGTACTTTCCTTTTCAAGTATATTAACTGTTGCCTATGTTTTAAGCAGAAAGTTTTTCTTCACTTCTGCTATTTGTTCATCTTTGTTTATAGGATCTTTGACCATATCAAAAGTTTTGGGTTTTATTTATTTATTTATTATTTATTTATTTTTTAAAAATATTTGTTTATTTATTATGTATACAATATTCTGTCTGTGTGTATGCCTGCAAGCCAGAAGAGGGCACCAGACCTCATTACAGATGGTTATGAGCCACCATGTGGTTGCTGGGAATTGAACTCAGGACCTCTGGAAGAGCAGTCAGTGCTTTTAACCTCTGAGCCATCTCTCCAGTCCCCAAGTTTTGGGTTTTATATCGTCATATAATTTATTTTCTTCAACATCAATTCTCTATCTTAGTAAAGATTTTCATTACCTCCGATTTTCAGTGGTTCCCTAATATTCTTGGACTTAATCTCCATTCCTATTCATCACCATTTGGAGTTTGTGTTTGTATTTTCTGTGAGACAGGCGGTTAGCTGTGCTAGGGTTGATGGGTGGAAACTCGAAAGAAACCTCTTAGAAAGACATCATTCTTTTATAGCAACAGAACTGCACTGTATCATCTGAGATAAATCATGACATTTTAAGTTTTGTCAGCACACTATTTCTGCTCAAACATTACATCTATGACTTTAGCATTTGGTCAGATGTGTTTCCTCCCACACCACCCCCACTTGCCCTTCTTCCACGTGATTGCCAGCATCTTCATCCTACCACATAGAAAAGCAACCTTATGATTACTATTGATGTAGCATCAAATTTAAAATCAGTTTGGATTGGTAGTGATAATAAATCTCAATATTGTCACAATTTATGTCTTTTAATTTATTCCAATATTATTTATAGCCCTGAATAAAATTGCACAGGGTATTATTACATAGGCTCAGTGCCCTTCTTGTCCAACGTATCTTTTTCCAGCTTTATTTAGGCAAAGCTGATGGTTAGAAATTGTATAGGCTTCAAACTAATTAACATAAACATTGACTCAATATTTACTGTGTTAATAATACAATAATGTCATATTCACAAAATCAAACAGTCGATCTCTGAACTTTCTTGTATAACTCCCTCTTTGTGCTTGTAATCGAGCAAACAAAAGTGCCCTCATCTAGAAAGTAGTCTCCCATTTTGTCCTGAAAAGATCTCTTTACTGTGATCAACACTTTCAATTTCCCAAATTCCTGATGTCAAAACCACAAATGCCATTCCTGCTTCTTCTAGAAAATCCACAGGCCCCAAGTAACTTCCTCCTGAGCCCAGTATAAACTGCATGTCAGAACAGCTTGCTTTCTTGCTCTAACCTGGGGAATGTGAGAACAAAAGAAGTTTATTCAGGAATAAACTTGCCTGGTCCCAGAGCAGTCTCCTCTGTCACTTCCTCTTAAAATACATGCTACTAATATTTCCCCCAAGTTGAAACATTCTCTCTTTAAGGGAAGAGTGGGGATCATGAGTCTCAGGAAGCCAATAAAACTTACAAGGCTCAAAATGTTGCAAGCTTGATAATGGCCCATAGAAGGTTATATAAGCAGCAATAATTGCTTGAGAGAGGGACTCCTGTAAATTGTCCAGGAAACTCCAGGGATACTGTTGTATAATGGTTAACTCTGAGATGAAAACCTTCTTCTAAAGGAAGTTATAAACAGAAGTACAACATTTCATGTTACAGAGAGTCTTGCTTATTAAGTCAGGAAGCAAACAACACAACAGCCTCAGGAAGTCCCTAAAACTGATCAGATTCACCAGGCTCCTCCCTCCTCAAGCATTTATAATCAGTAAGGTCTACTGAGAGATAGTCTCACACAAGCTTGAACTGCCTACAAGTTGGACTTTGGTGGCATTCCTTTGTCCTGTCATTTGTTCCTTATCTGGTGTGAGTAGATGTTTTTTGGGGATACAGCTGCCCTTGAGTCATTTCTGCTCATGTAATTGACTTCTCATCCGTATTCCTATAAGAGGTCCTAATAAAACTTATTGGTTTGATGGAGGAAGGTCATTGGTTAATTAAATAAAGAAACTGCTTGCCCTGATAGGTTAGAACATAGGTGGGTGGAGTAAACAGAAGAGAATGCTGGGAGGAAGAGGAAGTGAGCTCAGAGACGCCATGCTTCCCTCTCCCGGGCAGACGTGATAGCTCTGCTCTCTGAGGCAGACACAATCAAGCTCCAGCCCAGGATGGATGTAGGCTAGAATCTTCCTGGTAAGCACACCTCGATGCTACACACTTTATTAGAAATGGGCTAGTCCAGGTGCGAGAGTTAGCCGAGAAGAGGCTAGATATAATGGGCCAAGCAGTGTTTAAAAGAATACAGTGTCCGTGTAATTATTTCGGGGCATAAGCTAGCAGGCGGGCCGGGGCGCTGGGGACGCAGCCCCGCCGCTCCTAGTACAACATTGGTTCACCAACTTGGACTTTAGTGGTAACCCTGCTTTGGTCTGTCAACCTTATCTAGCATAAGAAGACATTTTTTTCAAATCTCTCCAGGAATTGTGGAACACAACTAGGGCAGTTTGGTTGGAGTGAGTGGGAGAGAAGAGAGATTGGAAAGTAGTCACAATTCAATGCAGTAGAACATAGGTGAAAGGAAAATAGAGAGGAAGAATACAGAGAGCAGAATGATGTAAATGGATGTGGGGTGATGGAAATGGAGAAATAAGGGGGTAGGCTGAGGCTTAAGCATATCACATACACTATGACGTTGTAACCCAAGTAAATAAAAATAAGCATAATAGAACACACACAACACAAAAGAACAAGGAAGCATGCCAGGAACTAAAAGGGATTTTTATTGAGCTCTACATTTTTCTTTATTCCCCTTCCTATTTCTCCTCTCCCCTTCAACCCTCCCCCAAGTTCCCCATGCTCCCAATTTACTCAGGAGATCTTGTCTTTTTCTACTCCCCATGTAGATTAGGTCTATGTATGTCTCTCTGAGGGTCTTCAGTGTTGTCTAAGTTCTCTAGGATTGTGAGTTGTGGGCTGCTTTTCATTGCTTTATGTTTAAAAACTACCTATGAGTGAGTACATGTGATAACTGTCTTTCTGGGTCTGGGTTACCTCACTCAAAATGATGTTTTCTAGCTCCATCCATTTTCCCGCAAAATTCAAGATGTTGTTATTTTTTTTTTTTCTGCTGTGTAGTACTACATTGTGTAAATGTACCACAGTTTCCTTATCCATTCTTTGGTCAAGGGGCATTTAGGTTGTTTCCAGCTTCTGGATATGACAAACAAAACTGCTATGAACATAGTTGAGCACATGTCCTTGTGGCACGATTGAGCATCCTTTGGGATATATATCCAAAAGTGGTATTACTGGGTTTTGAGGAAGATTGTTTCCCAATTTTCTGAGAAATCATCACACTGATATCCAAAGGGGCTGTATCAGCTTGCATTCCCATCAGCAATGCAGGAGTGTTCCCTTTTCCCCACAGTCTCTCCAGCATAAGTTGTCATCAGTGTTTTTGATCTTAGCCATTTTTTCAGGTGTAAGATGAAATCTCAGAGTTGTTCTGATTTGCATTTCTCTGATGACTAAGAATGTCAAGCATTTCTTTAAGTGTCTTTAAGCCATTTTAGATTCCTCTGTTGAGAGTTCTCTGTTTAGGTATATACTTCATTTTTTATCGGATTATTTGTTCTTTTGATGATCAAATTCTTGAGTTCTTTGTATATTTTGGAGATCAGGCCTCTGTCTGATGTGGGGTTAGTGAAAATCTTTTTTATTCTGTAGGATGTTATTTTGTCTTATTGACCATATTTTTTTGCTTTAAAGAAGCTTTTCAGTTTGAGGTCCTATTTATTAATTGTTTCTCTCAGTGTCTGTGCTACTCATGTTATATTTAGGAAGTGGTCTCCTGTGCCAATGCATTCAAGTGTATTTCCCACTTTCTCTTCTATGAGGTTCAGTGTGACTGGCTTTATGTTGAGGTCTTTGATCCATTTGGACTTGAGTTTTTGTGCATGGTGATAGCTATGGATCTATTTTCATTCTTCTACATGTTGATATCCAGTTATGCGAGCACCATTTGTTAAATATGCTTTCTTTTTTCCATTTGATATTTTTTGCTTCTTTGTCAAAAATCAGGTGCTCGAAGGTGTGTGGATTAATATCCGGGTCTTCGATTTGCTTCAATTTGTCCTCCTGTTTGTTTTTATGCCAATACCAGACTGTTTTCAGTACTGTAACTCTGTAGTAGAGTTTGAAGTCAGGGATTGTGATGCCTCCAGAAGTTCTTTTATTGTACAGGATTGTTTTTGGCTATCCTGGCCTTTTGCTTTTCCATATGAAGTTGAGTACCGCTCTTTTGAGGTCTTTGAAGAATTTTGCTCAGATTTTGATGGGCATTGCATTGAATCTGTAGATTGCTTTTGGTAAGATTGCCATTTTTACTATGTTAATTCTACCTACTTAAGAGAATGGGCTATTTTTCCACATTCTGGTGTCGTCTTCAATTTCTTTCTTCAAAGACTTAAAGTTCTTGTCACATAAATCTTTCACTTGTTTGGTTAGAGTTACTCTGAGGTATATTTATGCTGTTTGTGGCTATTGTGAAAGGTGATGCTTCTCTGAATTCTTTCTCAGCCCATTTATCATCTGTGAATAGGAGGGCTACTAATTTTTTGAGTTAATCCTGTATCCTGGTACATCACTAAAAGTGTTTATGGTTTGTAGAAGTTCCTTGTTAGAATTTTTGGGGTTGCAATATGCAAACTATCATATCATCAGCAAGTAGTGAGAGTTTGACTTCTTCTTTTCTGATTTATGTCTCCTTGATCTCCTTTTTTTTTGTCTTATTGCTCTAACTAGGACCTCAAGAACTATACTAAATAGATTTGGAGGGAGTAGGCAACCTTGTCTTGTTTCTGATTTCAGTGGGATTGCTGTAAGTTTCTCTCTATTTAGTTTGATGTTGGCTGTTGGCTTGATGTATATTGTCTTTATTGTGCTTAGGTATGTTCCTTGTATCCCTGCTCTCTCCAAGACTTTTATTATGAAAGGATGTTGTATTTTGTCAAAAGCTTTTTCGGCATCTAATGAGATGATCATGTGGCTTTTACTTTTCAGTTGGTTTATATGGTAGATTATGTTGGCAGATTTTCGTATGTTTAACTATCCCTGCATCTCTGGGATGAAACTAACTTGATCATGGTGGATGATGGTTCTGATGTGTTCTTGGATTCGATATGCCAGTATTTTATTTAGTATTTTTGCATCAATGTTCATGAGTAAGATTGGTCTGTAATTCTTTTTCTTAGTAATGTCTTTATGTGGTTTCGATATCAGGGTAATTGTAGCCTCATAAAAAGAGTTTGGCAATGTTCCTTATGTTTCTATTGTGTGGAACAATTTGAGGAGTATTGGTAATAATTCTTCTTTGAAAGTCTTATAGAATTCCGAGCTGAAACCATCTGGTCTTTGGGTTTTTTTGGGGGGAGGGAGACTTTTGATTATTAGTAGTTGCTTTTTAAAGGTAGATTTAATCATCTACATCTTTAACTTTTCATATCTTTTTTATTTCTTTTTAGATTAGATTCGATAATCTACCCTTTTATCCTATCATATTTATATACCCCCTTTTTTCAAAACAATTTTCTTTGTTCAATTTTTTTCAAATCATTACCAATAACAACTTGTAACCAACCACCTTAAAAAAGACAAATATCCATAACCTACTGAATGACCAAAGGGGTGGAACACCCACTCCACTTCTTGGGAATATAGATGTCATATTCTTAAATTTACTTAATGCTGTCTGGGGGTGACAGCCTTCAGATTCCCTAGTTGGATACCTTTAGTCTCCTGAAAAGACAAAAACAAAACCCTTCCCCAACCCTAATTTTGGGGGAATTCTCTTTTGGCAAGTAATATCTGATCAAATAAAAAGCATAGTTTTGTAGGTTAGTTTAGATTAAATGTCCATTTTTCTTAATTAACTATCATCTCTTCTAATTAAGAGGTGCCTTTTGTTCAAATAAAATCTTTGTAAATTTTGATGTTATTTATAGCTTTTCTTCTCCGGCATAAACAAAAGCAAAATTCCTTCCCCAATGTTAACACATGTCCTGGTTTCCATTCTGAGGTCAGTACATCTTTAAAGTATATCAGTTGATCTAATTCTGTAGTTTTTTTCTACTTTCCAGTGTCTCTCCAAAGCTGTTGTTCCTTTCTCATCAGCATTTAGAAAATTCAAAGTTAATAAAGCATTATGCAATCTATTTCTGGGGGTCTTTATCATCCCTTTCTGTTTATTTAACATATCCTTAGGAGTTTGATTTGATCTTTCTATAACTGCTTGCCCTGTAGGATTCTGGGGTATACATGTAATATGCTTTATACTATAATAAGCAAAACACAGTTTCATTTTCTTAGAGACATATGTTGGAGCATTGTTTATTTTTATTGTGCCCATGATGGTCATAATTTCTAGCAAATGTGTGCTTACCAAATCAGCCTTTTTCAAACTCAAAGCAATTACCCATTGAAAACCTGAATAGGCATCAATAGTGTGGTGTACATATTTTAGTTTTTCATATTTGACATAGTGGAACACATCCATTTGCTAGATTCATTCCATTGAGTGCCCTTTGATTACTTCCGGCAGGTAGTGGTGTTTGGTTGTATAAAGAACAAGCAGGATATTTTCTTATAATTTTCTTAGCTTGTTGCCATGTGATAGAAAAGTCTTTTTTTAAGACCTATTGATATGATTATTTTTATGAAATTCTGAGGCCTTCAGCACATTTCAGTCAATAACTGATTGATGTCTGCATTACCTTGGGCTGGGGACCTAACAGACCCAGATATGTGTTATGGGTTGATTCCTATTCCTGATTATATTTTGTAACTGAATAATAATGAAGTCAATTATGTATCATCTGGTATAAATCCAGTGGTTTCAAGATACAAAACAACACTTTTGGCAAACTGAAAGTTGGTAACTATGTTGAGGGTTCTTTAAAATCCCTTGGTACCTTGAGAATACCATATAATTCTGATTTGGGGCAGAACCATAAGGGTTTTGATCCATTTTATTTAAATTTTCTAATTTGCAACCCGTCTTTTCTGATTTATTTGCATCAGTATAGAATGTAGGAGCTCCAGTTATTGGTGTGTCCCATACAATGAGAGGAAGTATATAGCTAGCTCTCTTTACAAGGTGGATTTTCTTGCTTTTAGGATAATTGTTGCTAATCTATACCAAAAAATTAGTAGAAGCTCCTTGCCAAGATTCACTTTCTTTCCATAATTTGACATTTTTTTCATTATTAAAAGGTACCATAATTTCTGCTGGATCTATTACTGCTAATTGACAAAGTCTCAATTTCCTTTTAGAATTAAATCATAGACCTCCATATAAGTTTTAAATTTTTTACTCAGTTTATGTGGTAAAAAGATTCATTCTAAGATAATGTCTTCCCTCGTCATTAAAATTCCTGTAAGGGAATGTTTGGAGGGTAATATGACCAAAATACAGTTAAAATTTGGATCTACACAATCCACATGTGCCTTGTGTAATTTCTCTTTAATGAAAGCCAATTCTCTCTCAGCTTCAGCTCATAATTCCCTGAGACTATTTAAGTCCTTGTCACCATGTAAAGTCTTTTAAATTAATCAGGTTATCAAGACCTGTCCCAATAGTGTACTATACATAGGTAATGTCTCCTATCAATCTTTAGAAGTCATTAAGAGTCTACAATCAATCTCTCCTAATTTGAACTCTTTTAAGTCTATTTTTTTATAAACTTATTTTATATCCTAAATAATTAATATAATCTCCTCTTTGTATTGTTCAGGAGCAGTTTGTAATCTCCAAACAAGGCAAAAGTTTCTTTACTTCTTCAAACATTCTTTCTAAAGTATCTACATTTGAATCAGATAGCCAAATGTTGTCCATGTAATAATAAACTATAGATTCAGGAATTTGCTTATGTTTCATTTTCAATGGTTGATTTACAAAATATTGGCACAGGGTATAGCTATTTAACATTCTCTGTGAGAGAATCTTCCATTGATATCTCTTAGTAGGATGAGAATTATTTTAAGTAGGAACTGCGAAGGCAAATTTTTCTTTTTCTAGGAATGACCTGTCTACAAAATCCCTTTTACGGTGACTTTGTTTGACACAATTATAACATTTGACATTTTGATTTTTCCTCAAACCTCTAGATCACCTCTCCTATCTATGACCTATCATGGTCATGAGATTCATTATTAAATGCATTTCAAATCCATTCCTTCAAAGGTGCTGACCTAGGTTTTAATGACCTAATTATCCTTTTGCATAAAGAATTGGCATTTTCAAAAGCCAGAGATTCAATTACTATTTGTCTAGCTTCAGAATTTGGTGTCATTCTATCTACTGCTGAAGTCAATCTTTGTAAGAAATTTGTAAAGACTTCTTTTGTGCCCTGTATGATTTTAGTATTTGACTCAATTTTCCTTCCTATTTCTCCAATTCTGTCTAAGCATTCTAATGTTTCTGCACAGCATAAATCCAGGATGTGATCGTCATACAGAGATTGCCGTTCTATGGTAATATAATCTCCTTCTCCAAGAATTTGATCTTGGGAGATTTCCCTACTGCTAGCTTCACTCCATTGTTCAATATTCTTAGCCTCTTCTCTGAACCACATACTCCATTGTAATTGTGGACCTGGCTCTAAAACCTTTAATGAATTCTATCCAGTCTTTAAGGATAATTCTATTACAAACTGATGACAAGGTTAACATTTGCTTCACAAAAGGTCAGCATATTTCTTCCTTGAATCACCTCACATCTAACATTGGCATAAGAATCCAGTTAGCTATAACAAAGCCTCTGTCATTTGACAATTTATGTAAAGTTGTTGGATATTATAAGGTTGTTGTCTGAAAATCTCAGGCTTCTCTCTATGCATGTAATGCAATGCTGAGATTGGTTCTCCACTAAATTCCTCTTCCTGAATTTGTTTTAACTGTGATCTGTTTTATTAGTTTTTCTAAGCCTGTATCTTAGCATTCAGCTTTAACCAATTTTTAGTGATAAAACAAAAATGATAAAGCTGATAATGTTTACAACTGACTTTACCTAAATCCCATCTACATTAGATATCTTCTCATTTAATCACTCCATTTTTAAACCTTCTAGCATATTATCATACAGAAATTCAATTTCCTCCATTGTAATGATTTTTCCCATTTTTCCAAGTGGGGAAAAAAACTGTCTCTTTTAACTAATTTCTCCCTTTAAGAATTCTCAATTATCTCACCAAATCTACTGATCATAATGGCTTATTGCTGCTGAGTAGAACAGTAAAAGCCTGACTGAATTTCAAAATAGCCACCTGGTTTTGCAGAAGCTTAAGATGGGGTTTCAGGGCTTCTGCAACTCATGGTGGAGAAAGAGATATATAAAGAGAGAGAGAGAGAGAGAGAGAGAGAGAGAGAGAGAGAGAGCGAGCTATCTGAAAAAAAAATCATTGGAAAAAGCACATGTGGTAGTGTTGGACCAAAATTCTCTCAGGGCCTGTACCTCAAGGCATGTAGGACAGAGAAAAGCCTGGCTTGAGTTTGAAACTCAAAGCTACCGAGTGGGGATGAGACCGCAAAATCTAGGTAGATGCCCCTCCAGCCAGAGGGAGGGCTTGGCTGTCTCTCATTGGATGGAGGTACCCCATATCACATGATGTCACTTAACCTATATAAGCTGACGCTCACAGTAACAAACTGAGTTCTGACTCCCTATCGTGTCTGATTGTCCTGAGTAATGGGGCTGTGGAATGGGTGGATAGAGCACCCACCTTTCCCTGGGGAATATGGCTAAGGAGGCCTGGCAATTGGCACCCAACATGGAGCACGACTGGTCCCAGGACTAAGCGGTCGGTCAAGGTGAGTAGGACCCCATGATGGGTAATGCAACTTCACACAAAAGTGACCCAGCGCTCAAGAAACTGAGATATATGTTACTCTCCCGAGGCCTGGAATTGTCAGACCACAATGCAATCCAGGCGTGGGAGAATATAATTACCCTGGCCCCCTGGGTACCCACCAGGAATCTTTCCTCATAGAATCGGGTGGAGACTCTGGCCAGAGAAAGGGAAAAACACTGATATACCCCTACCACTGGGATTCTATCCAACTATTACGGCCCTTAAGGCATGTTTTCACCCCACCTCTCTGCATCCCCCAAAGGTGGGTAAGGAAAAGGCCAGAGACCAGGAGAAGTCTAAAGAATCCAAAAATAACCAACTGGCTAGAAGGGTGGGGCAAAAGGTGACAGGCGAGGAGCAGGAGAGGTCTGAAGAATCCAAAAGTAACCAAGTAACTAAAAGAACAGGAGAAAAGGGGACAGATGAGGGGGAAGATTAAAAAAAAAAATGAGCGCATTTACTGAAGAGCAGTCCAGGGGGAAGAAATACTGCAGGCAGAGGCAAAGACAAAAAGGAAAGTAGATACTGTCTGTGAAGAGGAGTGGCCACCTCCTTATGCCCCCAGCTGCCCTGGAAAGGATAAAATGGGAGAGGAGCATGGGACAAATGAGGGGCTCCATCCTTGCCAGAAGGAAATGAATACACTAGCCTCCCGGAGGAACTGCAGAGTCGGCACTTTCACACAGAGGAACATGGGGCGGAGCCTCCTGGCGATCCTAATGCTACTTACGCTGAGGCCTATAGGGCTAAGTTTTACAGATCCCAAGCCTTCCCAGTCAATGTTGCTCCTGGCCCTAATTGTCCCCTCGCCTGGTATCCTTGAGAACCTAAGGACCTGAAAGAATTGAGGAAGGCAGTGGCCAAGGATGGCCCCAACTTCCCTTGGGCCATGACCCTCTTTCAAGAGGTAGCCTACTATCCTAGTGTCCCCAAGGACTGGTATAATCTGGCTAAGGCACTAGGGCAGAGTTCAATAGAGTTGCCGACCCCCCCCCCCCAACATACACCAATTCCCATCGTTTATCTGATGCTAACTGGTACAGGGGAAGACTTCTACTGGGGTCCAACAAGCTGCGATTGCGGCTCCGTATCCAGAACAAGTTAAACAAGCAGGCCTGGAGGCCTGGGCCAAGCTAGAGGAGGGACCTATAGCTGGCATGATGGAAAAACCAGGGGAGCCATTTCCGGACTTTATTGTTCGTGTGCAGACCGGTCTTGAGAGGAAATTGCCCCCTGGTGGACTTAGAGACCAGTTTACTAAGCTCCTAGTCTGGGAAGGTATGAACTGAGACACAAGGATGGCTTGGGCTGGCCTTCGGGAAGGGACCATGAATCAATGGGTTGTGGCATCGCAGAATGTAGGGACCCAATCACATACCAACCAGACTCTTGTGGTGCCCTTCAGACCCAGACCCAAACTCTAGCCTCTTCTATTAGTCAAGTCCTGGTGGCTGGACAGCAAAAGCAAGCACCTGGGAAATGTTTCTATGTGGTCAACTGAGGCATTTTAAGAGGGATTGCCCACAAAAGAGCAATAAGACCCAGGTGCAAAAGGGATCCCCTACATTTCCCTGCCCTCACTGCCAAAAGGAGTTACACTGGAGCTCAGAATGCCTCTCCAAATTTGATATAAATGGGAAATCAACCTTTAAACTAGATGGGGGGGGGGGGCACCTTCCAACCCCATTAACCAAAGGGAGGAAAGGTGAATCTTCAGTTAACTGGACCATTTCAATGATAGAGGGGTTCTGACCCAATATGACCATCATCTTTGGGGGACAAAGATTCCAATGCCTGATAGATACAGGAGCTGACAGGATGGTCTTCAGAAAGGAAGAGTTCCTGACCAGCTGGGATCTCATAACTGGACCGCCTATCATGGGGGTTGAGGGAAGGTCTATGTCCCAAGAAACAGCCAGTCCCATAACTTGGGTGGGGCCAGATGGAGACAAAGGAAAGTTCAGGCCTCGGATCCTCCCGGGGTTGTCTGCAAACCTCCTGGGACAAGAAATATGGATGCTATTATTACCACTGACCACTTAGACTTTTATGATGATAAAACTGAATTTAGTGTCGTCAGGCAGACCCCAACACCTGGATTCACCCCCCCCCCAAAGTAGAGGCCACTACCCCCAGAGTCCTCCCATTAGGTGGACACCTGGTAAGCCAGTATGGGTGGAGTGGTGGACATTACCTGAACTTAAACTTAAGATGCTCAAGGAAAATAAATGTTTATGTCCATAGACACGTACTCTAAGGCATGCTGGGCTACTGCCCACTCAGGGGAAAAGGCCATCCATGCCAAGAGCCACTTCTTACAATGTTTCACTATGTTGGGACTACCACAACAGGTCAAGACCAATAATAGCCCCTGTTTTATAAGTAAAACTTTAAAGAATTCTTCCAGAGATGCCAGAGATCCCCTGAGATCCCATACAACCCTCAGAGTCAAGTGATTGTTGAAAGACATCACCAATATCTCAAAGAGGTTCTCATTAAACAAAAAGGGAGAGAAGTCTCCCCCATCTATAACAGCAAAAGGCATTATTAACCATCAATATTTTAAATTTTCAAAAATCAGATGAACAAAACATTGGGGAATCCCTGCCAATGAGGCCCTGCCTAAAGGTTGGGTGGGAGGATCCTCTCACTAACCAATGAAGGGGTCCAGATCCCTTGTTGACACAGGGCTGAGGATATGGATGTATCTTTCCAAACAGAAGGGGAAACGCCTATGTGCCTACCCACTCATAACTTAAAGTTTCTCCCCTCCCCTCAGGACAATGGGGAGACCAAGATGACCAATAAAGAAAAAAAGAGATTATGATGGATAACCATTAAATTCAAACACAAGTAAAGAAAAATCACCACTGCCCAAGGGAGACTGACCCTTGAGAAAAGTGTTGCCTGTTTATCTATTGCAGGTGGCCCTCCCAGCGGTAATCATGTTAACTCTTCTCACGGGGATTGAGGCCCAGGAAACAATCCCCACCAACCACAGAAGGTGACATGAATCTTGTCAAGCGCTGGCACTGGAGGGATCCTAAACCAGACTTCTCAGATGAAGACACCCTGAACGTGGTGGCTTGACCTGATGTTTGACCGCTATGATTTGGCAGCATGGGAGCTGGAATGTGGGAGACTGGATTCTGGAGACTGAAGGGAGACCTGAATGTGGAGGCTCTCGGAGGTGCACCCTACCCCAGACATCTTGAGCTTGGGTGCTCTCATTTACTTAGGAGACATGGCTTCCTGAAGACACCCTTTTATGTATGCCTAGGAAGCAACTGGACTGCCTCTGCTATTAGAAACTGTGGGGGTGAAGGGGGGGTTGGCTCCTGATTACTATTGTTCTTCTTGGGGATGTGAGCAGACTGGGACTGGACATTGGCTAAAACAACATGGAGATATAATGATCTCCAGGGTCTGCCAAGTACCCCTATCGCAGAACCCCCTCTATGGAAGATGCACTCGATTTATATGTAACCTTTTGATATTAAGGTTTACAGAGCAAGGGAAGAAAAGGGACCTATCCTGGGTATCTGGGAAGATGTGGGGATTAAGTCTATATCATGGCCTTATATCCATGCTTCTAATGGAGATATTTCCTGAGGACCGTCCTTGGATGCTGGAGCCTGTTTCCAAGCTAATGCCCATGGGGAACACGCCTGTGCATTCCTCAACTTTACATATATCAACCTCCCCATCATCTACACCTAAGGTATTCTTCACCAAGCCACCTAGAGATGTAGGGGGATTATAAGCCTCACCTTATTTGATGGAGACCATTAAGATGGCTTTTATGGCTTTAAACTTTACCCACCCTGAGGCCTGTTGCTTATAGCCACTACCCCCTACTTTGAAGCCTTGGGGTAAATGGCGCTTATGAAATACTAGATAAAGCTGATATTTGTAGATGGGGGAGATATTGAGACTGACTATCCCCCCTTTGGCAGATTTCGAACACAACTTGTGTCTTGTACACCAGACACTCTCTTCTGAACCTCACTTGTGATGTGGCTGACGGGTCTATAGCTTCATGGAGGGTGCCCAAAGATCATGACTATTTTTGAATCTGCCAAGAGACAGGGGTTACTCCCTGGCTGTCTGACCTGCTGATCATTCAGCATAATGATACTTGCCTGCTGCATTAATTTTCCCTCATATGCTTTACCACACGCAAGAAGAATTTCTTGCCTGAAGGCATAAGAGAGAGCCCCTAATGGCCCTGGCCGTCACCACATTGATGGGGCTAGGGTGGCCGGGGCTGCCCTGGGTACCTCAACCCTGGTAATTTGAGAATAATTCGCTCACAATTGACAGTGACCTTAGAAAAGACAGAGACTGCATCATGTTATTTATAAAAGTCTTTGGATTCCTTAGCAAGGGCTTGGGCTTGCTGTTTACAGAACAGGGAGGAATTTGCAGGACACTTGGGGAAGAATGTTGCTTCTATGCAGACCATTTTGGGAGAGTTACAAGAACGCTAAATGAGTTTGGAAAAGATATTGATTCATTTAAGTCAAGGACTCCCTATGAGACCTGTATTAATTGGTCGCCATAGCTTACCACACTCATCTCTTCCCTAATTGAATCAATGGTTATTTGTTTATTGATCTGTCTTTATTGGCCCATGCGTTCTTTAAAGACTGAAACAAGCATCCCAAAAACAGATACAACAGGTACAACTCATGACCCTTCAAGTACATTATGAGAGGCTCGATACATCTCACCCCACGGATGAACTCTCAATTTGAGGGTATCCAGGCCCAAACTCCAGATGAGGGTGGTCCTGACCCATACCCTCTCCCCAGTGGGCTAGTCTTGCTCGGTGACCAGGGTAGGGGGTGGGATATAAAACAAAAAGGGGGAAGTGTTTGGCCAAAATTATCTCAGGGCTTGTACTGGAGGCCTGTAGAACAGAGAAAAGTCTGGCTTGAGTTTGAAGGATAGTCTCAAAGCTGCAGAGTGGGAATGAGACAGCAAAATCCAGAGGGAGGGCTTGGCTGTCTGTCATTGGCTGAAGGTAGCCCTGCATCACATGATGTCACTTAACCTATATAAACTGACGCTCACAGTAACAAACTGAGTTCCTGCTTTGACTTGACTTCCTATGGCGTCTGCATCATGGGGCTGTGGAATGGGTCGATAGGGTACTCACCTTTCCCTAGGGAATAAGACTAAGTAGGCTTGGCATGATGGGGGGGGGCTGCCTGCAGGCAGAACTAGCCAATCTGGGGCTGGTAAATCCTACGGTGTTTGGACTCCAAGTACTTCTGGAGTTTGGGTGGCAACTTGAGATTGTTTCAGAGGGGCTACAACAGAAAAATCCCAAACTTGCTCAGAGGCTTGGGGTGAAAAAAGAAAAAAATCTAGACTGGTGGGGCGGAAGCCCCACATGCAGCTCTAGCCTGTGCAGGTGGCTAAAAAGTCATAGACAAAAGGCTTTTTGTGAAGTCATACCCTAAACACTGGGCACCAAATGTAACACATATAATAAAACCCAGAGGCAGATATTGGGGTTCATTGTGAAGATTGGAGAAGCAAAGCAGCCAAGCAACTAGAGAGTGTTTTCCTCCCTGAAATCTTCAGACTGAAAGAGAGGGAGGTCTTGTCTCATCTTGCCTTATATTCCTCTCTAGTGCTGGGACTAAGGGTGTGCACCACCATCACCTATTCTATGGCTGACGAGTGTGGCTGCTGAGGTTAAAGGTGTGTGCCACCACTGCCTGGCCTGTATGGCTGACTAGTGTGACTACTGTGCACTGACCTTCAGGCAAGCTTTATAAAATATCACTTCAAGCTACTAATTCCTTGCTTATTTACTGTGGGGAGCAGAGGAAGCCATGAGGGAATAGGTAAAGGAGCAGATGAGGTCCCGAGCCATTGTTTGACATACGCACAACCATGTCAAGACCCCAGTGCCCCAAATACACAGGAGTTGCTAAGTTTCCTCCCTGTTCCTCTCCAGCTCCCTGGAGTCAGGTTCATGGTGACAGCAAAGCCTTCCTCTGGTGCAAGTGGGAATAATGGCAGTGTATGCAAAAACAATAAAAGCGCCAAGGTTCCTGGCTCTTCGCTTTGTTGCTGCTGCTCTGTCAGAGCAAGCACAGACCACCACCCTCATGACAGCTTTCTGTACATGTGTCTGTATGTCTGTCTTTTCTTCATTCCCCTGTCAGGGTTTCAGGACCAAGCTGAGAAAGACACAGTACATTCATTCCTTAAGTTTTGCCTTTAACTCTTTCTTAAGCTTGTTTCCTTTCATTTGTTATTCTAGCCTCTTGAAATCAGTTGATGTATTTGTTTACTCTTTCATCTTATTAAGTGTTTAAGGCTATGAAATTTCCTCTAATTAATGTTTTAGATGCATTTCACAACTTCTCTAATATCGTTGTAATTATTTTAATTATTTATTATGGCTGTATGATTCTTTTTATCTTGGAGTTGCTTTGAAAGAGCAGAAAGACTTGCTAGTAGGGAGAGTTGTTTTAAAATGTTGTTTCTAATTGGTGTGTGTATGTGTGTAAACCAGAAATGAGAATGTGATATTTATCTGAGTCTAATTTTTCTGAAAATGAGAGGAGTTTGTTCTGTTAATCCCACAGAAGGAGACTTAAGACCATTGCCCAAATTTTTGGTCAAATTAAGCAAGCTTTATTTTCTGTCAGACAGAGCTATCTCCCCAAAGCAGGGTTTGAGAGAAAAGCATGGAACACAAGGGAAAGGGAGGTTTATACAGCCCCCCCCCCACTGCAAGACCAGGGCATTTACAAGCATTTTTGGTTATGCAAGAATTTGACAGAACATCTCAAAATTATTTGGCAGAACATCTATAATGCGTGGAAATCTGAAATCCCAGAAAACTGGTCAAGACATGTGCTCAAACTTAAGTTTTATAGAAACAAGAATGAACTTATTTTGACCTTATAAAAAGATAGCTATTGATATTAAGATGAAGTCAGGCCGGTCCATCACCCCCACCCTGTCTTATAGTCCCTTTCAAATCCTTGCTAGGGAATGGTCATTTCTATCTGTTCTACAAGCCAAGTATCTTAGCATTCTTTATCTGGCAGGAGGCAAAATTTGTATCATGGTTGTGGTCTCTCTAATTACATCTGATTGATTAGCATTGAAAGTATAATTTTTTATGAAGCCATTTTTTTTCCTATAGAGCTGGTTCTTTGAAAAAAATCAATAAGAGACAAACTCTTATCCAAACTAATCAAAGGCAGAGAGAGAGAACATCCAAATTAATAAAATCAGAAATGGGAAAGGGGACATGACAACAGACACTGAGGAAATCCAGGGAATCATTAGATCATACTACAAAAACCTGTACTCCACAAAATTGGAAAATGTAAAAGAAATGGACAATTTTCTGGATAGATACCACATACAAAAATTAAATCAAGACCAGGTGATCAAGTTAAATAGCCCCATACCTGCAAGGAAATAGAAGCAGACATCAAAAGCCTCCAAACCAAAAAGAGCCCAGTACTGGCTAGTTTCAGAGCAGAATTCTACCAGAACTTCAAAGTAGAACTAATACCTATACTCCTCAAATTGTTCCACACAATAGAAACAGAAGGAACATTGCCAAAATCTTTTTATAAGGCTACAGTTACTCTGATACCAAAACCAAACAAAGATTCAACCAAGAAAGAGAATTACAGACCAATCTACCTCATGAATTTTGATGTAAAAATACTCAATAAAATACTGGCAAACTAAATCCAAGAACACATCAAAAAATCATCTACCATAATCAATTCAGCTTCATCCTAGAGATACATATGAAAATCTATCAATGTAATCCACCATATAAATAAACTGAAAGAAAAAAAACCATATTATCATTTCATTAGATGCTGAAAAAGGATTTGACAAAATCTAACACCACTTTATGATAAGTGTCTTGGAGAGATCAGGGATACATGGAATGTATCTAAACATAATAAAAGCAATACAGCAAGGTGACAACCAGCATCAAATTAAATGAACAGAAACTCAAAGCAATTCCACTAAAATCAGGAACAAGGCAAGGCTTCCATTCTCTCCATATCTATTTAACATAGTTCTTGAAGTTCTAGCTAGAGCAATAAGATTACAAAAGGAGATCTAGAGGATAAAAATTGGAAAGGAAGAAGTCAAACTCTTGTGATTTGATATGATAGTATACATAATTGATCCCCAAAACTCTACCAGGGAACTCCTACAGCTGATAAATACCTTCAGTATTGTGGCAGGATACAAGGTCAACTCAAAAAAAATCAGTAACTGTCCTATATAGAAATGGTAAAGAAGCTGAGAAAGAAACAAGTGAAACACCACCCTTCACAATAGCCACAAATAACAGAAAATATTTTGGGGTAACACTAACCAAGGAAGGGAACGACCTTATTGACAAGAACTTTAAGTCTTTGAAGAAAGAAATTGAAGAAGATACTAGAAAATGGAAGGATCTCCCATGCTCTTGAATAGGTAAGATCAACACAATAAAAATGGCAATCCTACCAAAAGCAATCTATAGATTCAATGCAATCCCCATCAAAATCCCAACACAATTCTTCACAAACCTTGAAATAACAATATTCAACTTCATATGGAAAAACAAACAAACAAAAACCCCAGGAAAGCCAAAACAATCCTGTAGAATAAAGGAACTTTTGGAGGCATCACAATCCCTGACATCAAGCTCTATTTTAGAGCTACAGTACTGAAACAGCCTGTTATTGGCATAAAAACAGACAAGTTGACAATGGAATTGAATCAAAGACCCAGATATTAACCCACACACCTGTGAACACCTGATTTTTGACAAAGAAGCTAAAATTGTATAATGGAAAAAAGAAAGCATATTCAACAAATGTTGCTGGCATAACTGGATGTCAACATATAGAAGAATGAAAATAGATTCACATCTATCCCCACACACAAAATTCAAGTCTAAATGGATTAAAGACCTCAATATAAATTTGACCACACTGAACCTGGCAGAAGAGAAAGTGGGAAGTAGCCTTCAAAGCATTGGCATAGGAGATCACTTTTTTTTTTTTTTTGGTTTTTTCTTTTTGGTTTTTTGAGGCAGAGTTTCTCTGTAGCTTTGGTTTCTGTCCCGGAACTAGCTCTTGTAGACCAGATTCTCAGGAATCCACAAGGATGACCCCAGCTAAGACCCTAAGTAATAGTAGTGAGGGTGCCTGAACTGACCTTGCCCTGTAATTCAATTGATGATTATTTTAAATGTTACCATAAAACCTTCATCCAGCAACTGATAGAAGTAGAAACAGAAATCCACAGTAGAGCATTGGACTGAGCTCCCAAAGTTCAGTGGAAGAGTGGGAGGAGTGAGAATATGAGCAAAGAGGTCAAGACCATGATGGGGATACCAACTGACACAGCTTACCTGGGCTAATGGGAGCTCACCAACTCTGGCCAGACAGAGAACGAAACAGCCAAGGGCCGAACTAGGCCCTTTGAATGTGGGTAACAGTTATATGTCTGGGGCAGACTGTGGGGCTACTGGCAGTGGGACCAGAATTTATCCCCACTGCTTGTACTGACTTTTTGGAATCCATTCTCTTTGGAGAGATACTTACTCAGCCTAGATATAGTAGGGAGTGCCTTGGTCCTTTTTCAAAGCAATATGCCTATAGTTCTGAACATATTAAAGAATTTGGCCATTTATAAGTTACTGACTATTAACTTACATGTCTTACTCCTCTTTAACAGTTTACAAGTTAGTAGCTTTGTATGAGATTAGGATTTGCATTTTTATCCCTTTTAAGTTTAGTCTTTAAAATTACAATTTTGAATTTAAGCTCTTTTGGTATCAAAATAAAACTTTAAATCATAAATGCAGCCCATAGGGAGACAGGAAACTTTATTTTCCTGATCTTTTTATAATGGACCATTGCATAACATTTATCAAAATAATTGAAGCTTAACAAAGCTAGCAAAGACAGAAAGGTCAGGCAAGCATTCTTAAGTCAGTCTCTGTCAGCCTAAATAAACCTTAGATAAGGAGAGATGTTCTATAGGTTCTTTGCCAGAATGCTTTGCCAGTCATTGTCTTGCTGTATCATAAGATAGGAGCATCCTAGTTTCTGGTGTTTTGTTTCTGTGACTTTAACACTTGAGTCTTTTTATTTTGTTTTAGCTGGTGATGCAGTTTGCATCCTGAGTTTTATAGGCTGAATGGTACTTTCATCACAGACTCATTTGTGCTAAGGTCTGAGAGACAGGGTCCCTGTTATAACAATCAAGAGTAAAACAGGGTACAATTATAATCTGGACAAGGCAAGTTCAAATTCCAACAAGTATAATGAATTCAGTGCTCAACATCTGGAATTTTTCCATGATCTTGTGGATTTACCTAACGAGTTTTGGGTTATCTGTCCCTCTACAGCATATATAGTGTGCCTTCTAGGCTGCTACTTGGTTCTATTTTATTGTGGCTGTTGTTTTTGGTGGCTAGACATCATATGGCATTAGTACTTCCAAAATCATTGGGTTTATTGCAATTGAGCTGTATTTTCATCAATAGCTTCTACTGGGATCTCTTCATGAAGTCCAGTACTGTCATACAGTACAAAACCTCAGGTGCTTCCCATAATTCTTAATCAGGGTTCTTAATGCTTGTAAAACAAGCCATCTAGACCTGAATAATCACACAAAACTATATTCATTACACTTCTGCTTGGCCAGTAGCTTAGGTGTATTCCTAACTAGCTCTTGTACTAAATTAACCCAGTTCTATTAATCTATGTAACATCATGAATCTGTGGCCTACTGGCAAAGTTCTGGTGTCTGTATTCTTCTGAAGCTACATGGTGACTCTCCAACTCTATCTACTCTCTTTCTATATCTCTATTTGGCTTTCCCATCTGTATTTATTCTGCCCTGCCACAGGCCAAAGCAGCTTCTTTATTAACCAATGGCAATAAAAAAATCCCACATCAAAGGTGGCTGAACTAACAAGTTGAACAGTTACACGAACTTGGTGCTTGACCAGTCTTTGGGGGTTGGTTTCTTCTCTAACCTGGGTACCTTATTATATAATCTAACTATAACATTTTACTGGGGATAGGACCTTCAGTCTCTCTCTCTCTCTCTCTCTCTCTCTCTCTCTCTCTCTCTGCCTCTCTCTCTGCTCTTCCCCCTTCTCTCCTTCCCTCTCCTAACCCACTAAATAGATATCCAACCTCACATTGCATGGTGTTCCTATCCATGTCTCTATCTCTCACCTGCCACATGGCTTCCTGTCTGGGATCAGCTGCCTTCGGGGACCTGTAGCATGGTCTAGGGACCCACTCAGTGAATAGTGATGTTCACCCACCACGCCAGCTCCCTGCCTGACACTTGGTGCTCTTGGTCTCTCACCCACCTCTCAGCTTCCTGCGGCTCCCTACCCGGTACTAGCTGCTGCCCCTCAGAGGCTCTTGCCTGGGACCTGCTGCCTTTGTGGCCCACCATGGTCTCAGGACCTGCTGCCTGCTGACCTGCGGGATGGTCTCATGGCCCGCTGCCCACTGCTGCCACTTGTGGAGCTGTAGCATTTATTTAAACCATCATCCCTCCCCCCCACAAAAAAAGCAAGGAGTTAATTTTGTGTTTTCCATCTACTCCTGGACACAGAGCCTGTCCTGGAGTGTGGCACTCTATTATACACTATTACTATTACTCCCCCCTTTTTTTTGAACAAACATAGTTTTCTCCATACTTGTGAGCTATTATTTATGGATAATTTACATTGGTATAATTTTTGTATATTGATACAAGTTCAAATTATATTTGTTACTTTTGTTTACATTATTTGTACATATATACAAAGCTATTTTGTATATATATATACATATATATGTGTGTATATATATATATATATATATATATATATACATACATATGTTTCTCCTCGGTTTAGGACATTTTGAATATTGATACAACTTTTAGGCTACTTGGAGCCAGATACTTTTTCTGATGTTATTACTAGAAAGGCAGGCAGAACTCTGGGGATGCTATCCTGGAGATTTTTACGTATTGATGAGGTTAAATTTTGCCTTTTTACCTTTTGTTCCTGGTCATCAATTTCGATAATTTCCTCAACCTTTTCAAATCTGTTTACCACTGCCTTTTGTAATGTCTGGATCCAGTGTCCTGCTCTAAAGCCCTCACTGAGGATTCCAATGTATAAAGTCTGTCCAGTAATGTCTCATCCTTGGACATAATCTTTATAGCATGCTTATTACCTTCCTGGAGAGACATTCTATCAGTCAATCTGTCATACTCCTTTGACAGAGTCCGATTAAGACATTCAACAGTGCAAACTCTCTCAAATAATGTTTCAGCACCCACTATCATTGATTGGGTTTAATGTGCCAAATTGGCTGTTTCCTTCTCTAGAGTGTTGAATTTTCCTTTAAATAAATTACCATCAGTCTGTACTATTTCCAAAAGTATCTCAGTTGACTGAGTTTTGTCAGTTAAATTGGTCATATCCTTTTTCAGATTTCCAACCTCTTTCCTGAGAAGTGTGGTTTCATTCTGAAAAGACTGCACCATTTTCTAAAAATGCCTCAATCCTAGCCCTACTGTCAAACCATTTTAAAAGAAAAACATATTGAATAGAAGACTAATCCCCAGAAACAAAAATAGTGATGTAGAAGGGATATCATATAAGTCTTGTGAAACCTCGCACATGGTACAAGTAAAGAAGCTATTGAAATCTTGGATGGTTAGATTGTCTGACACATTGTCCTTTTAAATTAGCAACTTATGCTCTATATTTAAAATATTAAATCTTACCTGTGGCTCAATTAGCTGGATCAGGTGCAATAACTGTAACCGGCCAGTAAGTGTCGCATGCCACCTACAAAACTTATCCAGCAAGGTGTAGTGGTGCATGTGAATTCACCTGTGGCCGGTCTTAAATATGATTTTAGAGCAGAATGCTAAAAGATAAATCACAGACTGTTTGCTCTGTGGATGTCTAGAGCAATGGAATAGGCAAATGCAAACAAATCGTTAGAACACCGCAGAACAGCTGGCTCAGATAGGGGAAACCCACATCTTACTGAAATGTTTGCAGTGTGCCCTGGTGGGAGGCAAATGGTAGGGTGTGTGAGTACTTGAAGCCAATCCAAGGCGTGCAAAGAGAAAAGAACTGTGGCTGATATATAGAAAAGTCACTCTGCAAGATTCTATATTAACTGCTGGTCCCATGTTGGGTGTCAGATGAAGCCGGAAAACAATCCCACACCAGTTAAGAATCATATATAATAAAAAAGGTTACTTTTTGGAGGAGAAAAACATACAGATCACCATCCCAAACAAAAGTCCTCTCGTCACAAACAGAAAACAGAGAGTCTAGCAGCCCAAACAGGTGCTAGAAGCAAGAGTGAGAGAGAGAGAGAGAGAGAGAGAGAGAGAGAGAGAGAGAGAGTGTGTGTGTGCCCGGTTCCTGCTGTTTTGTAAAGTAGAAGAGACCATGCCCCAGTGGGCTGGGATCTTTAAGGGTATTGACTGAAGGAGTGGAAGGAGCTCCCGGAGCAGGCATCCACTAGTTAGGTTCACAGAGATGATTGTATTTCTGAACTTTTCTCCCAAGGGAAGACTGGTAGTAGGGCTTGGGGTAGCAGTCAGAGGAGGCCCCTGTGCCCCAGCCATATTCTGCCCAGTCAGAACTCCTTCTTCTCCCCACTTCTCCATTGTCTGAAGAAGTAGGTCTACTGAGGAGAGAAAGAAGGGAATTCAAGCAGAGGCTCTCAGGGCTTCATTAGCAGTTGCTACCTAGACATTCTCAGAAGTTGCAAATGTGAAAATCTCCATGGGCAGCTTTCCTCCAGTGGTCTGGGTTTTGCTTTGACTCTAGATGTGTCTCAGTAGATTAATTATGGAGATGCCTACAGCAGCTCTCTTAAGTGACAGACCCAAATGATTAGAAGCTGCTGGGTTGTATTAAACAAGTGAGTGTAAGGTCAATGCTAGCAGGCAATAGTCCAGGCGTCCATAGAAAACCCAGCCACTCCAGCCCCAGCTCTTGCTGGATAACTCCAGAGTTATCTATGGCCATGCCAATGCCCACAGGATTGGTGCTCCAGCAGCATCAGATGCTCAGATGGTAATAAAACACTGCTTTGTTCTCAGAAAACTGTTCCAAAGAGTGATGGCTACTGTGGCATGTGCTCTGTGTACACATGGGAGGCAGGCTGCAGGGGCAAGGAGGGAGTCATGACGAGCCCTCCCCCTACTCATGAAAATGACAGTTTTAGGTTGCCGAGACAGCTCAGCCAGTCAAGGAGCCTGCTGTCAAACTTGACCAACTGAGTTTGATACCCAGGACCCACATGGAAGGAGAGCTATCCTCTGACCTCCACGCCCATACCTCACTGCACACACCAAATAAATAAGTCAAACACAAAACAAAAATAATTAAGTGTAAAATAATTTAAGTGGTAGTTATTTCTTAATTCCTGAAGTAGCATAGGTTTGCAACAAAAAATACTAATTTTTTCCTTTAATACTCATTATCTGTCTGCAAAATTAAAATTCATATGGGTTATATACACTTTAAAATACCAAAATGTGGGATGATTTATTAATGACCTAAGGTAGAGATGCAAATTGTAAAGCTAAGAAGCCATTGTAAGAGATGATCTTAAAAACCAACAACATAGAATAAGAAACTTACCAGTGACAGAAAATACCATAAACAGGATCCAGTGACCACAAAAGCAAGGAGAAAATATTCCTCTATGCCTGACAGCAAAGGACTGATGCCCCCCATACCAGAACAAAGGTGGGCCTATTGCTTATGGCAGAGAGAGCAGGGAGAGAGGGGAAAGAGAGAACATCAGGGGAATCTCTGACAGTGTCTCATAAGAAGATGGGGAAATGTTTTGTACATTGGACTTGTGCTAAGGGGAGTCCAATAAACAGGAGAATCTATGATTGCATAGCCTGTCATCTACGAGACTGGGAATACTACAGAGCAAAAGACTAATGAACAAACAGCAATTAGCCCCTATGTTAGCTTACAGAGAGGGCCATTTGGCTCTTTTTGTGAATAGTCCAGTGTTCCTGTCTGCCTGTGCCTAGACATGGTCACAGAATATCTGTAATACAGTTTTGCAACGATCCAAATACTTAGCCTGTTAATATGATGTTTTTATTTTGGATTGTATTCTCTTTCCCTTCAAGAGTGTGACTTCAGATCCCACATTATAGAACTAAATTATCTTTTAAGTAATAGGACATCAAATGCTATCAGAATCCCCACACATGAGTTACTGTCCTCAACTACTAGACTTCAGATTATATAAAAACTGAAAGTTGACCATTGCTTGAGAGATGGGTGTTGCAGGATATTGAATCACACTGTGTGAAGGTGTGTCTCCGTCCGTCCTTGCCTGCCTATGGCATCTTCTGAACAGGCAATAACTAGGCAGAAGAGGTTAGGCTGTACTTGCTGGCAGACGTGGGAATGCTGGGAAGGAATCTGAGTTGGGATATTTGTCAGTAAGACACAAAGAATGTTGAGCATACACGACTGAGGAACAGCAATGGGCCACATGGCAAAAGGGAGATGAATATAAATGAGATCATTTAAATTATAAGAGCTAGTTGGGAACAAGCCTACCTAAACTAAGGCCAAGTTTTCATAATGAATAAAAAGTCTCCATGTTATTACTCAGGAGCCTGCAGCATAAAGAAAGACCAGTTACAAGTGAGGGTGTGGCAGGCTGCCACCCACCAGCAGCTTCTTCAGAAACTGAGAACTCAAGGGGCAATAGCGCCACACTTTCAGTGCTTATGAGTTTCAGCGTTTTTGCTGGATTACACCAGCACCGCTCCCTCGCAACAAAGAACCTCACATGTTGCCATGAGTCTCGGTCTGGGGGCCACAGTAGCTTCTCCCAAGAGTCACAGTATAAAGTCTACCCCAACATTTCCACAGGAGCGTGAGCCTATCCTACTGATTGGACTTATAATTTTGCAACTTCCCCTGTTTTGTGTTGAATGGGCCTTGCCTAAGGGGTGGATTCCCTGTGAGATTTGTTCACATTATTCTCCGCCTCTTTAAGCTCTGTTACCTTACAGGGGCTTGGGGAATCTTTTTATGGAAATACAGTGGCAATTTATGAAACACCACACTGAACGTCTCCTAATTTCCACCATGCACTATGGTGTTCACATTTGTGTATTGTTCTGTGACAATAGCACATCAATCTTGTGTAAAGTTGGTGTTTTCTAAAACTGGCTATATTAGCCATGGAACAATTGTATCTAAGTACCAGTCATAAACACACCCCAGAAAATAACCATTATTTTATTTCCCATCAAATGTGTAGAGTTCCCACGAGCAAGCAGTCTGGTTAAGAACCAGTGAAAGGTGTGAGTGACAAATGTATGGTCCGATTTTTGTCAGCATAACGGACGAATATTCAGTAAAACTGGGTGACTCTAGAAAAGAGGTTCATTCTCCTGACAGTCCTGGAGTTAGGGGTGACAGCTATGCCTACTTGCCTCAATCATGTCGCTGGAGAGAATATAGCAGTAAAACTCTGTCTGACGGAATTTCAATTCATTTCGATCTTTTGGAGGCAATTTGATCTGTCTATACTCTTCAGCCAGAGATGTCTAACTTTGTTTCCAGAGAGCTAAATGTATAAGGAAAGAGGGACTACGCATGCTCACCGCAGTATGCTTCCAGTAAAGACAAAACAAGCCTGCAAACTATCAGAAGACAAGAACTACATTCTAGAAGACTGGACAGCAAATTCCAGAGCAGTGTGTGTGTGTGTGTGTGTGTGTGTGTGTGTGTGTCTTGTTTCTTAAAGAGACAGAAGAGATCATTATAGTATGATACCCTCAAAAGAGACTGGATTTGAGGACTTTGTTTTTAATCATAAGGTGTTGTGCTCAGAGGTTGCAAGAGAGTATGTTTGTTATTTTTCTACTTGGTCTGACTTAGATCTTTCCCCGTTCGTCCAATGTGTAAGTTTTTCACTGAACTTTGTCTTCTTCTTGGGAGAATGCCCCTGCATGCTGGAGTTCACCCCGTGTGTGTAGGGAAGGACACCAGAAACCATCTATTTCTCCATGCTGGAGTTCACCGCATGTGTGTAGGGAAGGACACCAGAAGCCATCTTTTTCTCCATGCTGGAGTTCACCGCATGTGTGTAGGGAAGGACACCAGAAGCCATCTATTTCTCCATGCTGGAGTTCACCGCATGTGTGTAGGGAAGGACACCAGAAGCCATCTATTTCTCCATGCTGGAGTTCACCGCATGTGTGTAGGGAAGGACAGCAGAAGCCATCTATTTCTCCATGCTGGAGTTCACCGCATGTGTGTAGGGAGGACACCAGAAGCCATCTATTTCTCCATGCTGGAGTTCACCGCATGTGTGTAGGGAGGACACCAGAAGCCATCTATTTCTCCATGCTGGAGTTCACCGCATGTGTGTAGGGAAGACACCAGAAGCCATCTATTTCTCTAACATGCTGCCACTCTTGATCTTAGGATTCTGAGAAAGTTATTTAGTATTTCATCTCCTCAGTTTTCCTTATCCGGAAGATAGTTTTAACAATGCCCATGAGACATTGTTGGTGTGACAATTATGATCAATGTTGAAATCCACTTTGAAATTTGTCTGTTCAGAGCAGGAATCATGTCTGACTTGTCAGAAGCCTTATTCCCAATCCAAACAGTGCCTATCACTACACATTTGGAGCCAATAACTATCAGCAAACGGAATAAACACAGAGCTCTCAAAGCCAGGCTACCACACTAGCCATGGAAGGAATGTAAATTAAAACTACATGGAGATTCTACCTCACTCTAGTCAGAATGGTTGTCATTAAAGAAACGGATAATCAGAAATGCTGGCAAAGATATAGACAAAGAACAAACCCCCAAACCTCCAGATGCTGCTGATAGATGCTGTGGAAATTAGGTCTGAGATTTGTCAAAAAATTAACATAGACCTGTCCCATTAGTCAGCTATGCAAAAATATACATCAGTGACAGTTTACAATAACTAAGATCTGGAACCAAAATAGATGTCCATCAAAATGGCTTAAAAAATGTGGTATGTATACATAATGGGATATTTTCAACCACAATGAATACAAAGTTATATTATTTTCAGAAAAACTATACATAACTGCAGGTCATAATGAACAAATTACATCTGTCTTATATGTTATGTTTGTACACTGTGTAAGGATGTGTCACTCTGATTGGTTTAATAAAAAGCTAAACAGCCAATAGCCAGGCAGGAGAGAATAGGCAGGACTTACATGGAGAGAGAGGAACTGGGGATGAATCTAGGCGTATAGAGAACAAGTCAAAGGTACAGAATGAAAGGAGGGTAAAAAACCCACATGGTAGAACATACATTTAAAAATATGTCATGCCACCTCCTGTGGAGTCTGCGTGATTCTCATGTAGGCTGTGGCACAAGCTTCAAGGCAGAGTGCCCGCAGAGAAGGTGTGTGTGTGTGTGTGTGTGTGTGTGTGTGTGTGTGTGTATGCTGTGCTTCCTGCATTGGAGCCCTTGCACTTTTGGCATTACCTGCTTATGTTCTAAGGAATGCAGTCTTGTTTCTTCTTGAAGGGAAGATAGTTTCCAGAGTCTACTGATGAGACATTGCCTTATACAGTAGTATATGATACTAATGGGGGAAGATGGGTTCACATTCAAGGGGAAAATGTTTCCATGTTTAATCTGGTGCTTAGTAAATAAAGTAAATAAAGAACATCTCTATGTCCAGCTCAGTGCAGGATCTTTGAAATGTGTTCTTGAATTTGAATTGCAGTTCTTTTCTGGAGAATTTTTGCATATATACATATACATCAGGTAAGTTAGTCTGTAGTTTTTTTGTTTTATGTCTTTATTCAGTATTGCTATCAGTGCTTGTCTCAGTTTTTTTTTTGTGTTTGTTTGTTTTCCCCTGCTGTGATAGAATGCTCAGACAAAGGCAACTTCGGGAAGAAAGGGTTTATTCTGGCTTGTGGTTTAGGGATATAGTCTATCACAACAAGGAAGACCAGGGGACAGGGCTTTACAGCGCTGGTCGCAAGCAGGAGAAAAGAACAATAAATCCATGCTGTTATTCACCTACCTTCTCACTCACTGTGGTCCAGGATCCCAGCCAGGCAATGGTGCTACCCACATTGGGAAGTCTCCCCTGCTCAGTTAACACAACACTCGCTCATAGGCATGCCCAGAGGACCTCTTCTCAGGCAAGTCTGGATTCCGTCAAGATGGCAATTAACTCCAAACACCTCAGTGTAATACTGGCTTCATTAACTGAATTTGGGGTGTTAATTCTTTTGCTGTTTAGTGGAATGGTTTAAAAAATATTGGTCTTCCTTAAAAGTTGGCCAGAATTCAGCAGTGAATCTCCTGTGTCTTGGGATTACTTTACAAATAACTTATATTTTGACAATTTCATACATGTATAAAGTACATTCTGATGACAATAATCCCCACTCTAATTTTCCTCCAACCCAACTATCCCCAACCACGATTCCCTTCCAAATATTACTTCTGGATCTTTGTCAGTGTTTTAATAGCCTTGATTTTTCCTCCATATTTTCACATTTCTCTTCTAAATTACCATTTTCTTCACTTTTGAAGCTTCCATCTAGGTCCTGAATTGCTTTCAGTTTGCTATTTTGCTTATTTAAGTCGTAGATTTGGTCACTAATCTCTATTTAAAGCAGAAGCCTGATTTTTCTCTCTCTCTCTCTCTAACATGTCAGCTGTCTCAGTGACAAGCTGTGGGGTTGAGGATGTTTTCTGGGGGCTGCCGTTGCATGCTCTGTCTCGTACCATTGACACCTGTTGGGACTGATCTTTTTGTAACCTTTACCCTCTCTTTTGACTTGTTTGTTTTGTGTTAGTCTTTCTTAAGCATTGGCTTCACTGGGAATTGTTTCCCGATGTAGTGTAGGAGGGAGAGGGACAGCAACATTCCTACTCATTTCCCAGCACTTCCAGTTTCATATGCTATAGGAGACGTCTGTGCGTCTGTGCGCCCCATTTGTGTGTCCATTAAGGTTCAGGGAGAGTGGTGCTGGGGTGCTAGTTGGGAGAAGTATGATAATAATTGTTTGTTAGAGACAATATCTCATCCTGTAGGCCAAGCTCTCTCGGAACTCACTATGTAGCCCAGACTGGCCTCTAGTGGACTTTGATCATCGGTCTTTCAGGTTCTGGAATTACAGGCATGAGACACTGTGTCCGGTTGAGAAAGTGCAGCCTATAGATTGGGGATAAGGATATCAATATGCTAACAGTAAAACAGGTAGGTAAGGAGAAAGGAGGAGAGAGGGAGTAAAGTGTGAATGAGAGGTAGCAGAGGACAATTATAGATGAATAAGACTAGATAAAAAGAAAAAATATAAAAATAAAATTTCTTACTTTCTTATAAAAAAAGAAATATCCTAGAGATTCTTGTTGGTGTAGAATAACAAGGGACACTCATAAAACTCTTTTTGAAGAGAGATCCAAATTAAGACACAGTAGCTTAACCCATAAAATTGTAAATATTAGTAAAAATATAAACAAATTGCAAAAAATTAAATGAGCAAAAGAAAATCTAAACAACTAAGATGTGAAATAAAAAAGAGAAGCAGTAACATGAAACAAAAAAGTTGTCTGCTCCTAGTCTGAATATTTCCCTAATGGAAGCAATGTGGTTCCTCCTCCATAGTCTTCTGGGGGCTTCTGGGAGGATAGTCTCAGCAAGCTAGACAAGTCAGCATACCCTCCTGGATGAGAAGGACATCTGAGAAAATAGACTATTTACTGCCAAGTGCTTACACTCTCATTTACTGTCTCGTCTTGCCTGGTTACAAGCTCGCTTTCTCAATCCTTGGGTTGTTTACAGGGCTGTCTATAAATGGAGGCCTGCCCGTCTAGATATTTCTGTGTGCTGGCAGAGCACTAGGTCCTGCCACACAGCACTCCCAGCAGCCTTAGGGGAAGATCAGTCTTCCTCTGTGCCCGGATTTCCTTTTCACACGAGTTTAAACTTGCCCTCATTTCCTTTCTTACCAAACTATGTATTTTTCACATCATGTTGCTCCACGTTCTGCTCTTTGTCTCCGTACATACGGCTAAGGGTATTGAACAATAGCTACTCCATAACCTGGATGTTGTGCTGTCTTGAACTTCCTCCACTAAACATATTAATACATTGTTGCACGAGTTTTAATTGGTCTTAATAATAAAAACTCAGAGCCAGACACTGCGTCAAATGCTGAACGTTCAGAGAGAGAGAGAGAGAGAGAGAGAGAGAGAGAGAGAGAGAGAGAGAAAAGAGCAAGCCATAGCCAACTCTTACCTTGCTAACTCCTCAGCTGAAAAAGGGCCGACCTCATGTCTCCTCCCACCTTATATTCCTCTCTCCGCCCAGCCATGTCACTTCCTGTCTGTCTGTACAGACCTCCAAACCTCTGTGCCTAACTAGTGGCTAGCTCTGCTCTCTGATCGTCAGGTAAGCTTTATTTGTTAGGGTACAAACAAAATATTGCCATAATACATCACCCCTAAACGCAGACTCACTTCAGTTCTCAGAACATGAGCAGAACACATTCAGGCTCTTTGCCAGAATGTAAAACAAGAATGGCTCTTAGCTTCTATCTGAATAGAGGTGGGGTTTCGCTCTGAAATGGATAGGGCTTTCCTAGCGTCCCAACTCTTCCACACTTCTTGTGCAAATCTGTCAAGGCCTACAAACCACACGGCCAGGTCTCTCAGGGCAATAGTCCTGTCTCTTGGGCTAATTTTCTGGACTCCTTTTCCTGTTGCTGTGAGAAAATGCTTGACACAGTTTAAAGGGAGAAGTATTTATTTTGGCCCACAATTGGGGAATATATTGCATCATAGTGAGGAAGATATGGCAGAATCATGGTGGTGGGAACATGAGGCGAACTTTCAAGTCTCAGAGGACCAGGAAGCAGAAAGAGTAGGAAGATCAGGCTATAGAATCCTCAGTGCCCTGTCCCCGCCCCCAGCTTCATCCTTTCAGTTAGGTCTTGTATCCCAAAGGTTCCACATTCTCCCAAAATAGCAACACTAGCTAGGGACCAGGTATTTAAAAATATACATGAACCTGTGGGAAACAGTCACATGAAGACCATAACACTGAGGAAAATGCCATCCCTTCTGTTCTCCTCAAGTCTTTCCTCAGGAAGAGGAAAGGGAAACCTGGTGTGGGAGGTTCTTCTGTCTATGTGTTGCTTTTATTGGTTAATGAATAAACTGTCTTGGCCTATAGCCTGGAAGGAAGAAGACAGAGTTAAAGAGAAGTCATGGAACTGCCAGAGATAGACACTGGGAGTTTTACCTGGTAAGCCACAGCCACGTGGTGATATACATATTGATAGAAATGGGTTAAATTAATATGTAAGAGTCAGCCAATAAGAAGCAAAAGCTAATGGGTCAAGCAATGATTTAAATAATACAGTATTTAAATAATCCTTTATTATTTAAATCATTGATATTTAGCTATTACTCAGATAGAAAGGGTTTCTGTGCTGCATGCTTATTCTCAAAGTTAAGGTGCTGAGCGCAGCTCCTACCTGGCAGTCTCAGAGCTGGTAGTAATGGTACCTCCACCATTTTGAAAGTGGAGAGAGGCAGAGCCAGCATCCAGAACAGCTGCTGCCAAGCTGTTTACCATTTTAAAAGCTCTTCAAGACAGTAAAGAATTACAGATATATAATAGGACAGATTCAGACACAAAAGACTTCTAAATGAGTCACAGTGTTGGAAAAAAAAGAGTATAGAGAGTTATAAAAAGAAATAAATGGTTTAAAAACAAAATAAAGTCTTTAAAGAGAGTACAATCATAGATTAAAGGAGTAAAGATAATAAAATAAATATTAAAAAGTAATAGAGTAAAAAGAAGTCACATAAAGATGGAATATGCACAGAAAGTCTGTATTATGTATATTATTGTGTCTTCTTTGAATTTTTTGACTGTGAATAAGCTAAGTACAGAGAGACATTTCATTGGGTAGGCTACTATGCTAAACCAGCATTTATTTTATTGTGAGGGCCAGCGATGATAATCTAAGTCTTGGCAGAAAAAAAGTTCTCTACTTCCTCCAACCATTATTACCCTGGACTCTGGCCACTGATAAATTTAAATGGAGTCTAGAGTCTCAATAGTTTACCCTGAGACAATGCCTGGCAGGCCAAGATTACCTGACCCCCACCCAAGAGCAGACAATTTAAAGGAAATTCCTGGCATTCCAAGCAGTGTGAATAGAAACACCTGCCAGCACTTCATCAGGACACCCTTAGACAAATATCAGCCAATCAGGGGTCCTGAACCTCAGAGACCCCCTACTCCCACCTTTACTACTATAAAAACCAAATTTGAGCTCGGGGCTTTTGGGATACTCCAATATGTTGGATATGCAGAGAAACAGAGTTTGCAAACTTGATTAAAATAAAGGCTCTTTCCTTTTTCATATGGGACTTGTCCCCTTTGCTGGCTTTTGTGGGGACCCACGGATTTGGGCATAACAATTATAAAGGTATCTTGACTTCAGAATTTGGGTCTAAGGATATATTGCTTTAGAAAAGAGGTTCTTTGGTTTCCACAGAGGATGAGAACCTGTAAATTCATTGCAGGTTAATATGGTTTAATAGACTATTACCCCCTGAGAGGTTGCCATGAACACCTTCAAAAATTACTTTACTCAATAAACAGCAGGAAGAAGTTTGGACAAAACTACACCCATATTCCCAAATATTGTTTGTAAATGTTTCTTTACTTTTAAAGGGGGATTTGCTATAGAGATTTGCATTGGCATAGATCTTGGTTTATTGATACAAATTTAATGTCAATCTTGTTATATGTATATTTCTGCTCATGATTAAGGTATTGTGATTGTGTAGTTCATTTTAAAAATGTAATGTATAATTTAAATATAGGTTAATAGATAATCATCTATAATAGTCAAGCTTGTATTCATGTTAGATTTTCTAGATGTTTAGAGATATATTTCAGTTAGATAGGTATTCTTCAAATCTTTCAGAGACCTTCAGAATATGGCAATTAAAATCTTTGCAAACTGAAGAGTTTTTAAGATAGTGAGACACATCTGCTCCTAGTAACACCAATAAGTTCAAGAGGATGACAGGCATTGAAGAGGTTCCTTATGGAGTTGGTTGATCATTTGGCAAGAAAATGTTCTTGCCTAGACTGCTTGATAAACTGGACATTCAGGAACCGCAGAGAAATGACTGCTAAACTTGCCTAAAGGTGAGATGATCCTTTGGGGTTCCTGATTTATGAAAGAGTCTGCTAAACATTCTGCAGGACACAGAAAAATGTGATGGACAAACTACCAGTATAGACAAAACTGCCTTTGAAATGTCCTGCTTCGTGGATACTATGGGCCTGTAGGCTGAAGATGGATGCTTCAATGGTACAGAAAAACTTTGGATGACTGTCTAGGTAACAAGATGTCTCTGTCAAGCCGGGCGGTGGTGGTGCACGCCTTTAATCCCAGCACTCCGGAGGCAGAGGCAGGCGGATCTCTGTGAGTTTAAGGCCAGCCTGGTCTACAAGAGCTAGTTCCAGGACAGGAACCAAAAGCTACGGAGAAACCCTGTCTCAAAAATCAAAAACAACAACAACAACAACAACAACAACAAAAGATGTCTCTGTCAATTCTAGAATTTTAGAAATTGCTTGCAATGTATTTCCTGCTTACTTAGGTAATATTATATGCTTCTGGAGTGTTTAATAGAGTTGAAGAATTTATAGTTATAGTTTTCCTTAGTTATGATAAAAGATAAAGTAGATGTAAATATTGTAACTGTAATTCTTGCTTGACAACTGTTTTGTTATATGTAATTTTACTATGTTAAAGTTAAAGCCTTCCTTTTTTTTTTTAAGCAGAAAAGGGGAAATGGTGTGGGAGATTATTCTGTCTATGTGTTGCTTTTATTGGGTAATGAATAAAGATACTGGCTTGGCCTATAGCATGGGAGGAGAAAGGAAGAATTAGAGAAAAGCCATGGAGCCACTGGAAATAGACAGTGGGAACTTTATCTGGTAAGACACAGCCACATGGCAATATACAGATTAACAGAAATGAGTAAATATATATGTATGTATATATATACACATATATGCCAATAAGAAGCTAGAGCTAATGGGCCAAGCAGTAATTCAATTACTAGAGTTTCTGTGTGATTATTTTGGGTCTAAGCTAGTCGGGCGGCTGGGAACCAACAAGTGGCCCTCTCGAACAGAAACCAGGAAGAAGGCAAGGGAATGGGCACTAGGGAAAAGGGATGAAAAAGAAAAAATGTATGAAGATTATGTATGAGGATGCCATAACGTAAACCCTCTTTCATGATGACTTCACAATTAAAGTTAATTAAAAGTAACTGTCTTAATTAAGATTTCTATTGCTCATATGAAACACCATGACCAAAAACCAAGTTGGGGAGGAAAGTGTTTATTAGACTTAGACTTCAGCATTGCTGTTCATCACCCAAGGAAAGCAGAACAGGAAGTCAAACAGGGCAGGATCCTGGAGGCAGGAGCTGATGCAGAGTTCACGGAGGAGTGCTGCTTACTGACTTGCTCTGCAGGGCTTGTTCAGCCTGCTTTTTGTGTGGAACCTAGGACCACCAGCCCAGGGACGGTCCCACCCACCATGGGCTGGGCCTTCACCTCTTGATCCCTGTAGTAGTTTGAATGTAATTGGCCCTTATAAGCTCATAGGGAATAGCATTATGGGAGATGTGGCTTTGTTGGAATAGGTATGCCCTCGTTGGAGGAAGTGTGTCATTGTGGAGGTAGACTTTGAGGTCTCATATATGCTCAAGTATCTCAGTATCTCAGACTACTTCCTGTTGCCTGCAGGATCAAGATGTAGCTCCTTCTTCACTCTCAGCTCCTTCTCTAGCACCATGTTGGCCTACACACCTCCACGGCCTGCCATGATGATAATGAACCAAACCTCTTAAACCATAAGCCACCCAATTAAATGTTTTCCTTGATAAGAGTTTCCATGGTTACGGTGTCTCTTTAACAACCCTAGAAACCCCAAGACAATCACTAATTGTGAAAATGCCTTACAGTTGGATCCCATCAAGGCATTTCTCCAGGTGAAGTTCCTTACTCTGGGATGCCTCTAGCTTGTATCAAGATGACATGAAACCAGCCAGGAAAGTAACACACCTAAGCAGAAAAATCTTAGGACGTATCTCATCATAGTGAAGCTTTCAGCTTGGTTTTCAGTTGGCGTTTTAGCTTGAGGCATTGGACCACCACATCTTCTATGTTAGAGTAGCGTTCTGTGTTTATGGACCTATGTCTCCTAACCGAAATCCAGGTTTTTTTCTTTCCTAAAATTTATTACATGCATTGTACCCTTACATACCAAATTAAAAACAAAACCTAAAAAGCGCGTAGGATTACAGAAATAATTGTGGTTGTGGTAATTAAGAAGGATCAATTGGCCTGGAGAGCTTCAGTTTTGGAGAAAGAATTGTAGCAAGAACTTGAAAGTTTGTCTAGACAGGGAAAAAAGTAGAGTGGATAGGCAATCCAAGAAAGTATTTTCCGGGGATTCGAAACCTGGTTGGGTCTGGCCATCCTGTCTATGGGAAGGAGGCCTCTCACCTTCCCATGGTGAGAACCTGAACAGCAGGGAGACCACAGAAGAGCTTCTTTCTCTCCTGCCCTTGGCAATTCCTTCCATTGCACAGCCAGGTTGCTTTGAGACATAAGTGCAGAGGTGGCAGTGGGGGGTGGGAGGTGGCCTGGGCTTTTGTTTCTTGGATCCTCTTTTCCTTTTTACACACATCATATTGGTTTCTTGGTGTGGGTTGGGGGCAGCTCCTCTTTTCTTGGGTGGGTGTTAGCACAATCCCAGAAAGATAAGAACTCCTGCAGGAACCGACCCAGATCAAATCCCTGGAGGGGAGAGACAAGCAGCTCTAAAGAACTGGGGGTGTGGAGGGGGGATGGGAGTCATAGAAGTCGAAGGAGGTCAATCTGCAGGCAAGCTGTGTCTGCCCTCCCACCAAGGCAGTAGCACGGGGGCCCGGGCTCCCCTTTGTGACGTGGGTGCCCCAAAGCTCCACACTTTGTAAGTCTTGAGGCCAGATCAAAGTAGGTGGCCCCGCGTAGGGAAGCGGGGCTCATGGCTAAGGGGGCCCGGCCCAGAGGAAAATCCCAAGGCTCAGAAATTACAATCCAGATCAAAGAGCCTGCAGGGAGAACACTGGGGACACCGTCCAGGAAGGGCACGCGCTCAGTGCTCAAGGTGTCCCAGCTACTGCTCAGGGCCATCGCTGACCAACCGGGGCTGACTCTGGCAGAGCTCAAGAAGGAGCTGGGAAATGCTGGCTATGAAGTGCACCCGAAGATCAAAGGAGACAACAGGGACTCTTCCAGGTCTGAGAGGGGTACGCTTCTGAGGGTCAGTGGCAACGATACCACAGGCTACTTCAGGGTCTGGAAGGTTCCTAAATCGAGGGAAAAGATGGGACAGTCCTGGCTGGTGCTGGGCCGCCGCTCTTCAAGGAAGACCCTACTCCAATTCCGATCAACATCACCAAGACTACGCAGACCCCACTCGCATCGCAAGGCAGCCAAGAAGGCCAGAGAATTCTGGAATCACAAGTCTAGGATTTTTAAGGCAAAGTCCAGGATAACCAGATCAATGGTTAGGAAAAGAATCAGGTCAAGGGCCAGGTCAAGGGCAAGGTCAAGGTCAAGAGCGAGGTCTAGAGCCATGGCCCAGGTGTATGCCAGGGCCCAGGAACAGGCTTGTGCCAGGGGCAAGGAACAGGCTCGTGCCAGAGCCAGGACACAGGAGTGCACCAACACCAGAGAAGAGGCCCATATGGGAACCAGGATACAAACCAGGACCAGGGCAATGGACAACATCAGAGTAGGGCCTTCAAGAGAAGATGGCAGGTCTCGATCTAAAAATGAGAGCCGGCCAAACTCGAAATCCAGGGACAAGAAGAGGCAGGAACCTGAGAGGGTGGTAAAACGAACCATCCAGAAACCAGCTGTGGCTATAGTTAACAGTGTTTCCAACCTACAAGGAAAAGCACGCACCAAGGCTTCTGCGAAAAGCAACAGTCCTGGGTGCTCGAGGAATCCTTAATGCTGAAGCTGTTTTCTGGGCGCTGTTTCCTTTCCAGACAGGCTCCAAGGAGAGTAACTCTCTTTCATTGAAGCTATTTACAAGACCTTCCTGTGTCTGTGTTTCCTCTTGCTCGCCACTGGAAGGGAAAAGGGTGGGTGTGGAGGTGAGATCCATAGCAGGGGCTTGAAAGGGGAGGGGAGGGGGAGTTGAGACTCTGCTATTCCCATGGGACCTTTCATAAAGAAAGGAAATAGGAAGAGAGAAATCACCAGGGCTACACAACAATGCCCGCCAGGAGCACCATCAAATCCTCAATGAGTCTTTGAGAGGAGGGCAAGAGAAGAATAATCACCGAATGCCCTACTATTTCAGACCTGGTCTTTAATTTTAGGGTAAAACTTGATTAGAGTGAATTTGTAGCTTTTATCCTGAATTACAGTATTTTATATACAGTATATAAAACCTTGGATGTGAATGCAAGGTTAAATGAGGTTGAGGGTGAAAGCATTCAGCATGGGGTGTGGCACAGCGTAGGCGTTCGGGACAAGCGTGTGTAAGTGGTGTAAGTGGTGTAAGTGTGTGTAAGTGTGTGTACCTGGTGTAAGTGGTGTAAGTGTGTGTAAGTGGTTTTCGATGGGGCGCTGGTGTCCGCAGAGAAGGACCGGATGGCGACTTAGAACACTCCAGGTTCCAGTCAGAGCTCTGCTCTTCTGACCTTAGCCATGCCTTTCACCTAAGCACCTGTGGTCTTGAATTGTTTCTTTGTAAAATATTGGGATTGTTACACAATGTCAGGGGGGTGAAAAAGGACTAAACCTCATAGTGAGGACTGGATGTAGGGAAATTCAGCAGAGGGGAATTGAGAGCTGGGAAAGTGTGAATCTCAGAGGGGAAATTGCTAATACTGACAACACACTTATGTCTTGCAGGCAAGAGGGCGGCCAGAAAAGGAACACTTTGCTCATGCACTTTTCTAGAACAAGTCTACTCTGGGCGCAGTGAGCCTAGAGTGAGCACAGTATGTTTTAGCTCTGCATGCGAGGGTGATGGGTAGCAGGAGCCATTCTCTTGCCACAGCTGTGACTCTAACTTCCTGGACAAGGAAGGCCTTAGGACACAGACAGTCTGCCTCCACGTGAAGAAGGATAAGTGAGTGAGAGAAGGGATGCTGCTGGGGTTTTTTATTCTTGAAAAAAAGGTCATAGTGGACATGGGCGCTTTCTCCAGCTGTATAGCTGGCTGTGATTTTCCCAGGAGAAACTTCATTTTCCACAAGGGAAAATTCAATCAGTATGCACTCATGTTATGTATAGGAAAGCACGCTACTGTGAACTTCCTTTCGTGCACAGGAATGACCATGTTAAATTCACCAAAGCCAAATCAGAAAAGCACTGGCCGCGTGTCTCCCGTGCATGTGATCTGAAGTGTGAACCCCCACATCTGCAGTTCTGAGCACTTGAATGTGAATGGCCAAGTGAAGCAACGGGAGTGAGAATAGGGTCGATCTGGAGGGAGGAACATTGTCTACTGGACACACAGCAAAACTAAAGGCCCTTATGGCTGGAGGTTACGGCATACACTTCTAGTCCTGGGTTTTAACCCCAAATACAGATCTTGAATTATTTCTACCTAAAATAACCTGTTAATGACTCTGGTCACTCATCTATTTTTCCTAGAAACCACAACACTTCTATTATTACTGTTTAAGCAAAATTCCATTCAGTACAACTTAATCAACCTTATATTACCTTGATCAGAACCAGTAGCAAATAGGAGATCCAAACCCTCAGCCTGTCTGAACTAAGATGATTGTTCAATTTATTTTCATTGATAAACTCTGGAGTAACTGTTCTAGGGAAATATAGGAACTCATGAACTCAATTCGGGCTGCCCAGCTCATTGGGCTATCTGAGTGCTCTACCAAAGGACTTCCTCCAAATAGCTAATTATATCCCTCAATCCAGTCATTAATGCAAGACTAAATGAATAAGTCATAATCTCCATTTTTTAATATACATTGCATGGGAACTTTTGGTTATTTTAATCAGAATAAGGAAGTAAATGTCTTTATCCTCAATTCTTGGCTTTCCTCTTAACTTGCTTGTCTAATACAATGATAATCAGATTATTATTGGGAGTAGCATTGTAGTGAACATTTATGTGAAGCTATTTCTGGGGAGACAAGAACAAATATCTGTTTACCCCAGATAAAAAATCATTACCGATCAAAGTGAGGCTACAACCTCAGTCCAACTTGGTGAATCAACAAGTTTTATTGAGGCTACAATAATATGGGTGAGAGGTTAATAACAGGAGCAGAAATGACTCAAAGACAGCTGATCATTCCCAGCCCTGTGTAAGACCACTCACTGTCCTGTGTAAGACCACTCACGGCACTGTATACGACCACTGCTTGCTCTCTGACTTCCCTCTCTGAGGGCTTTGTTAACTCTTGTGGCAGACCCGTTCCCTTCTCCCTATAGACACTTCCAGACCTTTACTCTCCTAGTCCAAGCCCATTCCTTTACGCCAGCCCCAAATATCTAGAAACACATTCTACAGGAACCCCCAGGAACCCCAGTGGCAGGGACTCAGAAGTACTCCCTATGAGACAACCCATAGTCACCACAGTTTCCTCAGATCCAGAGCAGGTGACAGAACCAAGTAACAGAGCCCTCGACCCTACGAAGACCATATATCAACACCTACAATCATGGATATCCACAAATCTAGGAACCTAGATGCCACTGAGAAACCACACCCACACCACCCTAACCTATAAGCCTCCGCCAGAGTCCAGCAACTCTCCTACAGAAAAGTTCCTGAAAAGCAAGACAGCTGAAGCACAAGCCAAGCCTTCAAACAGCTATTATGAATACGCTTAAAAACCACAAAGAGGAGATCAATCAACCCCTTAATAAAGTCTGTGAAAGCATAAACAGTGGAAGGAAGTGAATGAAACAGTTGAGTGTCTGAAATTAAAATTAAAGAAAACCCAAATTGAGGTAAAACTGGAGATTAAAATTTTAGGACGTGAAACAAAGTCTGTCTCCCCAACAGAATACGAGACATATGTTTTAGAGTTTCTGTTGCTATGAAGAGACATCATGACCATGGTAACTCTTATAAAGAAAAAATTATTGAGGTGTCTTCATCACGATGGGACATGGCAGCATGCAGGCAGACGTGGTGCTGGAGGAGCTGAGAGTTTTACATCTTGATATATGGGTAACAGGAAGTGGCCTGAGATACTGGGCATGACTTGACCATATATGAAACCTCAAAGCCCACCCTCACAGTGACACACTTCCTCCAACAAGGCCACACCTACTTTTACAAAGCCACACCTCCTGTTAGTTCCACTTTCTATGAGCTTATGAGGACAATTGCGTTCACACTACTACAACATACAAGAGAAAAATCTTAGGGATTGAGCACAAGATAGAAAAGATAGATTCCTTAGTCAAAGAAAATGTTAAATTTTTTTAAAAAAAAACAGGCACAAAGCTTTCAGGAAATCTGAGATACTGTGAAAAGACTAAATCTAAGAATAACAGGAATTGAGGACCTAGAAATCCAGGCCAAAGGCACAGAAAATATGTTCAACAAAATCAATGAAGAAAATTTCTCTGACCTAAAGGAGAAAATCCCTACCAAGGTATAAGAAGCATAATTAGCACCAAAAAGACCAGACTAGAAAATAAATTTTCACAACATATAATTAGAACACTAACCACATAAGAGAAAGAAAATTTAAAAGCTGCAAGAGAAACACCCAAGAAAACATAGGAATAAATAATCCCATGACAGCAAATCAAAAGACATGGGGAGGGAACCCCACACCATAAGAAAAAACTAACAGGAGTCAGCAAACACTGCTCCTTGAGGACTCTCAGTGCAGATGGTCTCAATTCCTCAATAGGAAAGACACAGACTGACAGGCTGGGTTATGTAAAGCTATAATTGAGAACAGCGTGTATCGTTCTTTTTCCTGTTTGTGTTCATAGTCCGATTTTGTGTTTCAGTAAATATAGCTTCAATTTTTATTTGACCTTTTTGCTGTGTTTATTCCTCTCTTCAGTCTGCAGTAATCTGGTATTCTCTGTAAGTCAGAAAGAACGTGTGTGTGTGCGTGTGTGATTGTGTTTGTGTGTGCATGTGTATGTTGTGTGTGTTCTCATAAAATGTTTTTCTTTATGCTTCAACCAAAGCAGATAGCTTTGCTAAGTAAAGTGGTCTGGGTTGGCATTTGTGGCTTGATTTTAGATCTTGGAGTACATTGCCTCAATCTCTTCTGGCTTTTAATTACAAAAGTTCCCATTGGGACTTGGCTGCCATCAGAAGGTGTTGCCCAGATTAAAGGGGGGATCTTCCTACTCAAAAGATCTGAATTAAAAGTAGATGTTTGTCTTACTTCAGATGATTTACTTAAGAACAAAAATGTTAGCAATGTACCCGGCCACTTGGGCTTTAGAGTTGATTCCAGATGTAGTCAAGATGACAACTAAGAAGAGCCATCACAGCATGGCTTGTGTCTTTACAGCGTGGCTTGTGTCTTCACAGCGTGGCTTGTGTCTTTTCTCTTGAAGCTGTCAATATCCCCTCACTGCTGTGTGGATTTAGTGTTTTCACTAAGCTTTCTTCTCTGGTCTGGTCTATTAGGTGTTCTGCGTACCTTTGGCATCTACACCACTGTGTCTTTCTATAATCTCCTTCCTTATATTGTTTCTGTGTTGGTGAAGGTTACATGTCTAGAACCCACTTCCACACTATTTGAATGTCAAGGGTCTCAAATTAGCAAATTTCTCCTCCTCTCACTTCTGGGGAACTCCAACATGGCAAGCTATCTGGTTGAGCTGACTCTCATTAAAGCCAAAAGGCAAGCACCCAGAAACATGAAAACTTGCAGTCTGAGGATTTAATATAGGGACAACACAACAAGATCCAAAGAAGAGAATTTAAAACCTGAAGTGGTGTGAGCATGAAAGCTTGGACGGAGTAGACAGCATGTCAGAATTTCAAGTATTTGTTGAAGCTAGTTGCAGACAGGGGTGCGCCCAATGAATTCAGGATCACAATGGCTGTCCTTTCTTTTTTCTCAATTCCCTAATTTCTATCTGTGTTCTTTTTTCCCCTTGTGGTGGTAAAGACCAGATTTGTTGAAAAGTTTTTCTCAAGTGGTTGAGGGGAAGTGAGAGCGAACACAAGGAGACAATCAGCCTGAGAAATCCTCAGACACATCTGAAGCACTACGCTTAAGCAGGGGTCCCCTAGGCTTATTTCTATTGCATGGAGTCCCTACGGCCCTGTGCTACACTCATGAGGTAAAGAGGTTCTGCCTGCAGGCCCACGGGCTTGTTCTCAACAGATCAGTGGGTCAGCCATCAGCCTCTATGGCCCTTGTCCCATCCCTTTCAAAGCAACCCCAGAGCCAGCTTTCTCTGTGTCTTAACTCCACCTGAGCCAGCTTCAAGCTTCTTTTAGCTTCCCCTAAATACCTAGCTTCTGTGAACTTGCCTTGAGGTCAGTTGGAGGGGATGAACAGGGAATAGAAATTTAGAATACTGCAATTTAGATCATCCTCATAGGGCTTCCTGCCTACCCCAGTTGAGCCAAGAATTTAGGGGAAGGAATGGAAAGAACGGGTTGACCTTTGCGTGGTAGAGTTAAAGATGAAACTCGGCAGTGGGCAGAGGAACAGATGGGATCACGATGATGCGGAATTAGCCAGAAACTTGAGAGAGAAACTAGGTTCTCAGAGACAGAAATAGGGCAGAATAGATACCTTTGGAAAGGGGTGAGATTGCTCAAAACCCAGATAAAAGTGAGGAAGGAACAGGAAGTGTGTCACTTGTGGGGAAGGAAGCAGAAGTGGTGGCAGCGCCTGAGCTGTGGACTCAAGCGGTTGTTTTGTTTGTAGTGTAAAAAATGAGATATTGAAATCTCCAGTCCCAGTCGATTACAGGAACTTGACGTTACAGATATCGGTGGCCAACGCTAGTCCTTCGGGGACAAGGAAAGAAAGTAGGGGACAGGACCCAGGATATGCCTCCTGAGTGTGATGTTCCACTTAGAGGGTGAAGCAGCATCACTGCTTGGGTGAAATCTGAGTTCAGCCAGTGGTCCTCAATTCTGGAGGGCATGCTTTAAAAAACATCATTGGGGTCAAAGGCCACACTCTTAGAAGCACAGTGTGATAGAGCACACAAGGAAAGATGGGATCTTTTCAGCTCAGTTTCACCCACCCCTGTTCAGTGTGATTGGCGGAAGAGGGACGGAAGGAACCTCTAGGTATGGGGCAGGGCTCACACTGCCCTTGGTGGAGACAGAAAACAGTGGTTTCCTTGTAGGAATTTGGGACGGGAGAAGATTTGTCCCAAACCATGGCCCCCATACCTCCCCTGAAAGCATAGCATCTCTCTAGAATACAAAGCGCCTTGAGAAAGCAATACCCTCTGGGCTACCGTGTGCTGTTTGAGGGTTCTCTAGGAGATGGAAAGGGGTGGATAACCAGAATAGTGAAGACATACCGCAAACGGGGAAGCACAATGGGCTCCTCCCAATAGACCACCCTATTTACAATTTCCCAGAGAGAACACAGGTACATTTTATTATAGGGGCCAGTGCAGGGCTCTGTAAAGATGACTTGACATTTAAGAGCACTTGTTGCTCTTGCAGAGCACAGGGATTCCATTCCCAGCACCCACACGGTGGATCACAATCGTCCATAATGACAGTTCTGGGAGATTCATTGCCCATTCTGACCTCTGAGGGCATCAGATACACGTAGATACATTCAGGCAAAACACTCATACACACAAAACTTTAAAAAGTTAAAGGGATAGTGTGGTCATGAGGTACAGAGTTGAGAAGGTGAAAGGTTGAAGCTGTGGAAAGTTTCCCGTGGGGGGGGGGCAGACCTACTCATTCATTTAATGGCTGTTGCTTGTTTTATTATTTGTGCACAGGCAGTGGTATTGGACCGAGGTAGACCAGATGAGGAAATGAGCCAAAGGGCTGTTCCTTTTGCACAAAGCCCTTGGACTCTACCTGCCTGTCAGCGGGGTGCTGTAGGTGCACCTACACTTTGGGGGCTCCACTTCCTATCCCTGCAATGACTAGGAGAGAGAAAAGGATGGAGGTGAAGTGTGGCCATCACCAGGCATAATTTGATAAGATGGAAGGTAACTTCCGCATGCCCTTAATGAGCTGTGCGAGCTGAGCTGTGAGTGTGTCCGTGTCTCTAAGGACAGAGGATGGTGTAAGTAGATTCCAGTAGTGTAGACCCAGCCCTGTCCTCATTTCTCTACTCCTCTAGGATTTTAATCCTTAAAATATGTCCCAAATCTTGCCTTGTACTTCTTTTTTTTCTTTTTATAAAGCAGAATTTTTAAAAATATATTTATTTATTATGTATATGCCTGCCAGCCAGAAGAGGGCACCAGATCTCATAGATAATTGTGAGCCACCATGTGGTTGCTGGGGATAGAACTCAGGACCTCTGAAAGAGCAGCTAGTGCTCTTAACCTCTGAGCCATCTCTCCAGCCCTGCCTTGACTTCTTGACAAGGGCACCTATACAATGACCATAAGTCTGGCAGGAATAAATTCCTTCTGGTATTTTAGACAGAATCTCATTACATAACCATTGCTAACCCAGAATTTAGCGATCTGTTAGAAGCAAAGACCTGTATTTTGAGATTTGTATTTTGTTTACAGCCATCTTAAGTTCACAAGTAAGATATTCACCTTTGCAGGCAAGTTCCGGACCTAGGACATTAGCCTAGTGAGACCTGCAGGCACCTGGCTTTTAGAAAACACTAGCATTTTCCTTTGTTAATCAACAGCCACAGACACTCAGTATTTACTTATCAGCTAGGGACTTCTCCAGACCTGAATTCCAGCAGACCTGACACATCTCTCTCATCCCTTACCCGTTCGCTATAAAACAGCTTCTGAGGAAATAATAAACAGCAGTTTGATCAGAAATACTGTCTTGTCATCATTTCTCATGCCTCTTGTACCCTCCATTCCTCTCCCCTAGGTTTATCAGGGACCACTGTTCGCATCCCGCTCATCAGGATAACAATCCATCTGCTACTGCCTCTCAAGTGCTGGGATTACAGGTGTGAGATACCACAATGAGCCTTTGAAAGGTATTCTTTTACAGAGGGCGCTGCTCAGAACTGATTTAGTGGGAGATTTTTCTCTTTCTCTTAACACTGACTCCAAACTGACCTTGTTCCTGGGGCCTAGGGTAGGGTCTGCTCGCAAAGGGCTGTCTGCTTTTGCTGAATTCATCAGAACACAAGACAAATGCATTCCGGCTCCAGAAGGAAGGCTAGTCTCAGCAGCAGGAGGGAGTTGGTGTGAGGATGCTTAAGTAACCAGGAGGCCCAGTCAGCAACATGACTCTATTTCAATTCCTCTTGAGCCCAGGGCCCAAGAGCTCTGTCTGATTCACCCAGATCTTTCTGAGCAGTACCTGCATCAACTAGATTGCTGCAAACCACTTCCTCCTACGTCTCTGGCTAATTCCAACTGTATTCAAGAAATGAATATCTTAGGGGAAACAAAAACAGCATGAAAACCTTGAAGAGAAAAATACCCACTTTTACATATTTTGCTCCTTTCCTCCCCAACTCCAAACTTCTCTTATATAGAAGATAAATTGTAGATAAATTGTATGTTATAAAACTGGTTGGATTGTAAGATTAATACCACCACCAAAAAGAAAAACAGTGGCCAACTCATGAGCCAACAGACGTGAGAACATTGGTAGGAACTGTTGTGCAGGCGGCTAACCTTAGAGTCAAGAGTCTCGGTGTAATGTCATTTCCAGAACACAGAGGAACCCTCTCAGAGAGCTCTTTTACCCTCACCAGCTGCCAGGCCAAGCTACAGCCTTTTCCCCTAAAGTTCCTTTTCCTGGGAGAATGAGATGCTCGACAACAGTTCTTCCCTTTGAAGAAGCTAAGAAAATCCAACAAGAATGATGGGAGTAACTTCTGGTGCTGCTATTCCTGTCCTAATCTTCAAGCGCTTAAAACAAGACAAAACTGCACTGAGCACGACCTACTGGCACCTTGCTTGAAGTCAACAAAAAATAGTCTCTTTCCATCTATGTGGGAAAAAATAATTTTCATCACAGAGATTCGGACGTAGATATACAAATCCACAAATGTCTACATCCCAAGAATACCAGGGAAACTTTGTACACAAGCCACCATTGCACTGTTCTACTGTGAATCCCTTTACCAAACAAAACCACAGGTGTCCACTAAGTCTCCTCTTTCCTCCTCATTCTTTCTTGCAGACTGTACCACAGCCTCCTTCCTCCACTGGACCTTCCCTTCTCTGTCAACAAACATGACATGAACAAAACACCCTGGCTCCCCTGATATGCTATGATGCCCCATCAGGTGCTACGGTACAGTGGGTAACCTCAAAATCCGGAGCCAAATGACTGTTAGCTCTAGCGCGTCTTAGTGGTATTATCTGAATGCCTCCATCTCTCTCTGCCCCAGTGATCTACCAATAAAATTGTATGATTACCTGGCTCCCATATTACACAGCACATACAAGATGCACAGGAAAGAATGCATGTGATAAGCTTTCTGCATGTGTTGCTATTAGCGATGCTGCTGTCTTTCCTAACTAGTGTCTAGACTTGTGCTTTCTTCCTGCTTCTTCCTTCTCTTCTTTTTCCTAAAAGCTCCACAATCTACACTGTCTGCTTTATGCTTTCCAAGTTTTCCTTGGACCCTCTTTTCTCACTTCTTCCAGGGTTTATTTATTTATTTTTCTATTTTCTTTTTCTGAGATAAGCTCTCACCATGCTACACAGACTGCCCCAAAATTCCTGGGCTTGGGCAACACTTGTGCTTCATTCTCCCTAGTAACTGGAATTACCACTGGGTACCATCATACCTGATTATAGATTTTCTTCCCCAAAGAATCCAATTAGTTATTCTGAATTCCCCACCCTATCTCACAGATAACATTAAAAACCAATCTACATCCCTTAGAAACAGAATCTATTCGGCTATAAGCATACCATTAGTGTTCATGCGAACTAACGAGCCAATGGGATGATGCCAAAGCTATACAAAGGCGACTGCAGTGACCTTAGGATAGGATGGGGCCAGGGAAGAACTCACCTGGGATCTGACTGCAAGAAGTGTGGCTGCCATTTTCCAGTCTGCAGTGTTGCCCTCCTGGGGAACTGCTGGATCTCAGGCAGCAGACTGAGCTGATAAGGGGAGAGAGGAGCTGTTAGAGATTAACCATCCATCTGTCCCAGAATTTCTGTTTTTGTTATTTGGATATTCTCTCCCTGCTGGTGTGGGACAATGATCTGTATTCTGTCAATTATATTTTAAATAAATGCTGATTGGCCAGTAGCCAGGCAGGAAGTATAGGAGGGACAACCAGACAGGAAGTAGAGATGGGTTAATGATAACAGGAGAATTCTGGGGAAGAAAGAAGTCTTAGTTTGCAGTAGTGATTCAGCCACAAAAGAACCTCGATGTGACTGCTTCACTGAATAAGGTACCGAGCCACATGGCTAGCATAGACAAGAATAATGGACTAATATAAGTTATAAGAGTTAATAAGAAGCCTGAGCTAATGGATCAGTTTATAGCTAATGTAGACCTCTGTGTGATTACTTTGGGACTTAACAACTGCATGTACTGGGCAGAAAGCCTAAGACAACACTCTGCATTTTGGTTAGTTTGGATAAAGGTTTGTTTATTTGTTGATTTTCTTGAAGAACCAACTCTTTGTCTCGTTGATTCTTTGTATTGTTTTTTTTTGTTTCTATTTTGTTGGTTTCAGCTCTCAATTTGATTATTTTGTGCTGTCTAGTTCTCTTGGGTGAATTTGCTTCTTTTTGTTCTAGAGTTTTCAGGTGTTGTGTTAACTCAGTAGTTGGGATTTTTCCCAGCTTCTTTATGTAGGTATTTAGGGCTATGAACTTTCCTCTTAACCCTGCTTTCATTGTGTCCCATAAATTTGGGTATGCTGTGGGGTCATTTTCATTGAATTTTAGGAAGTCTTTAATTTCTCCCTTTATTTTTTCCTTCACCCATTGATGATTCAGGTGAGCATTGTTTAATTTCTATGTGTTTGTGGTCTTTCTGGAATTGGTATTGCTGTTGTTCTAGTTTTAAACCATGGTGATCTGATAAGATACATGAGGTTATTCCATTTTTTTTGTATTTGTTGAGGTTTGTTTTGTTACTGAGTATGTGCTCAATTTTTGAGAAGGTTCCATGAGGTGCTGAGAAGAAGAAATACCTTCTTCTGTTTGGATGGACTATTCTATAGATGTCTGTTAAGTCCATTTGAGTCATAATATCTATTAATTCCCTTATTTCTCTGCTCATTTTTTGTCGGACTGACCTGTCCAGTGGTGAGAGTGGTGTGCTGAAGTCTTCCACTCATAGTCTGTGGGGTTAGTGTATGATTTTAGCTTTTGAAGTGTTTCTTCTGCATATGAGGGTGCCCTTGTATTTGGGGGATAGATGTTTTGTATTAAGATTTTCTCTTGATGGATTTTTCCTGTGACTAATATGAAATGTCCTTCTTTGTCTCTTTTGATTGATTTTAGTTTGAAGTCTATTTTATTAGATATTAGGATAGCTATACCCGCTTGTTTCTTGGGTCCATTTGATTGGAATATTTTTTTCCCAACACTTTAATTGGAACTAAAAGTTTAAGCAAGAATGGGGACAGAAAGTTTGGGGAAGGAGGGAGAGGGGACTATTAATGAAAACCAAGAACGCATGAAGAAACTTTATGAGACTACACTTTGTAGTAATATGGGGCGGCAGGGCTGCGTCCCCCACACCCGGCCGCCCACATGGCTAGCTTATGCCCCGAAATAATTACACGGACACTGTATTCTTTTAAACACTGCTTGGCCCTTTATCTTCTAGGCTAATTCTCACATATTAATTTAGCCCATTTCTAATCATCTGTGTGTAGCACCCCAAGGTGCGCTTACCGGGGAGATTCTAGCCTAGTCCATCCTGGGTCGGAGCTTCATGCCGGGAGCAGGGCATGGCGTCTCTCTCAGGCGTCTGCTCCCGCGAGGAAAGTGGTCGAGTCTCCGAGATCACTTCCTCTTCCTCCCAGCATTTTGTTCTGTTTACTCCTCCCACCTATCCTCTAACCAATAAAATGGGCCAGGGCAGTTCCTTTATTAGCCAATGACCTTCCTCCATCATTTCCCCTTTTTCGGTTTAAACAAAAAAAAAAGGCTTTAACATAGCAAAATTACATATAACAAAACAGTTATCAAGTAAAAGTTACAATAATCTTTATCATAACTAAGGAAAACTATAACTATAACTAACTATTCTTAACTCCATCAAAGACTCCAGAAAGATATAATATTACCTAAGTAAACAAGAACTAAGAAACTTTTAAAACTCTAGAAATGACAGAGACATCTCGCTGCCTGGACAGTCACCCAAAGTTCCTCTGTACCGTTGGGGCATCCATCTTCAGCCTTCAGGCCCATGGTATCCAGCAGACATTTCCATAAAGCAGGAAAATTCAAAGTCAGTTCAGTCACTATCTGTTGTGTCCTGCAGAATGTCTTGCAGACTCTTTCATGAATCAGGAACCCCGAAAGATCATCTCACCTTAGGCAAGTTCAGTAGTCCTCTCTCTGCGGGTTCTCTGTTTCCAGTTTATGCAATAGTCCAGGCAAGAGCAGTTTCTTGCCCAAATGGCTATCAAACCCCATAAGGTGCCTCTTCGATGCCCATCTTCCTCTTGAAGTAGATTGGTGCTGCCAGGAGCAGAGTGTCTCATTGTCATGAAAAGTCCTCAGTTATTAAAACATTAAATGTCCTATTCTGTAATCTTTGAAAGACACGAAGAATGTCTATCTAAAATATATCTCTATATATCTAGAAAATCTAACTAACATGACTACAAGCTTTACTATTATCGATGATTATCCATTAACAACCTATATTTCTCAATTATACAGTACATATTTAAATGAACTACACAATCACAATACCTTAATCAAAATCAGAAACACTTATACATATAACAAAATTGACCTTAAATTTCTATCAATAAAGCAAAATCTATACTAATGTAAATTATTCATATCTATATCATATCCCCCTTTAAATGTAAAAGGACGTTTATAAACCATATTTGGGAACATGGGCGCAGTTTTTTCTCTCCAAACTGCTTCCTGCTGAATGGGGGCGTCGTTAATTAGGTCTTTCATGGTATAACCTGTGTGCTAGTTTCATCTCAGTTGGCAGTTGAGCGAAGCAATTTTCTGAAGATGTTCACTGCAACCCTTCAGGAGGGCGTGGTCCATCATACCAAATCGGAATAGAAGAAATGAACAGCGTCTCATCCTCTGTGAAAACAAAATAAGAAACTCCTTTCCAAAGCATCATGTCCTTAGATCCAAATTTCAAAGTTAAGGCATCAAAATATCTATGTCGGATTAGTTCAGCAGCATTTATCAATAAATATCTTTTAGCAGCTGTTGCTTCTTCCTCAGCATTCAAACAATTCAAAGAGAGCATAATAGCATACAGTATCAAGATTCTCTGTGTATTTTCCATCTTTGTGCAGCTTTGTTTTAACCTCTATTTTGTTTATTTTTACTTTTAACTCTTTGCTTTTTGAGACAGGTTCTCTGTATCTTTGACCTGAAGTAACTCTGTAAACCAGGCTGTCTTTGAACTCTCAGAGATCCGCCTGTCTCTGCCTTCCAGGCATTCGGGATTAAAGGTGTACACTACTACACCTTGAACTCACAGAGATCTGTTTGTCTCTGCCTTCTAGGCACTGGGATTAAAGGCGTGTGCTACCACACACACAACTTTCTTCCTTTTTTTTTGTTACTTTAAGAACTTTAAATTTTAGTCTGCATATATTTTTAACACACTTCAAACCATTTAGAAATTTTCTTTGTCTTTGAATCTCTCTTTACTATATATCTCTCTTTTTCTGACCACACGAGCCTTTAAATTACTGAGCAATATGGGTAGGATTAAAGGCGTGGCTTTGCCAGCTAGATCCAGTCCATTCCTTAGCTTTCCAGCCTCATGGCTGAGGTACTGGCTGTAGCCATGTTTACTGGATGGCATTTCAAGGTCCCTGCCAGCAAGTGAGCTACAACAGACAACACTCAAGTCCTCTCTCAGTAGCCGGCCCTCCTGCCTCAAACAGTCAGAGTTTGCCCTGGCAGGACAGCCCAGAAAGCCGGCATTTTTAAACGGCGCAGCTTTTCTCCTGCTATGGCTGAAAACCGAAAAGCATGTGTTCAGCTTTTCGTCAACACCATTTAAGTGTTTCGTGGCAGGACCTCTTAATGAGCTGCAGGCTTTGCAGCTAAAGCTGAGTCAGGAAGCCTCTCTTAGATGAAAGCACATGCTTGCCTCTAACAAGCAGAGTAGAACCGAGAAATTGCTGCTACCAAGAAACCAGGCACAATGCTTTCATTTTGTTCTAGAATTACTTCCCAAGCTGTCTCAGGCTTCATGTGGAAGCAGTTGTCCACGTGGGCGCCATATTGTAGTAATATGGGGCGGCAGGGCTGCGTCCCCCACACCCGGCCGCCCACATGGCTAGCTTATGCCCCGAAATAATTACACGGACACTGTATTCTTTTAAACACTGCTTGGCCCTTTATCTTCTAGGCTAATTCTCACATATTAATTTAGCCCATTTCTAATCATCTGTGTGTAGCACCCCAAGGTGCGCTTACCGGGGAGATTCTAGCCTAGTCCATCCTGGGTCGGAGCTTCATGCCGGGAGCAGGGCATGGCGTCTCTCTCAGGCGTCTGCTCCCGCGAGGAAAGTGGTCGAGTCTCCGAGATCACTTCCTCTTCCTCCCAGCATTTTGTTCTGTTTACTCCTCCCACCTATCCTCTAACCAATAAAATGGGCCAGGGCAGTTCCTTTATTAGCCAATGACCTTCCTCCATCAACACTTGGTTATAATCTGATTAAACATATAATTTTAAAAGATGTTTGAATAGAAATACCTCAAGTTAGTTAATAACTGTGCTTCTAGAGGATGTGGATTATCAAACAAAAATCCCAGTACCAGGCATGACTTACCTTCCTGTGAGTTATAGATCAGAGAGGCCCGCCCCAGAGGCACCACAAACAACACAGGCTATTGGTATTACTTGGTTGCCCAACATAATTAGATTGTAAGACCTATTGCTAAAGACACCTCACACTTTGACTGCAAGACACAGACAAGACCATCTTGAGCCAGTCTGGAAATACTTCCTGCTGATTAGCATCCATAGTGCTGGGAGGTACTATGCAGACTGCTTGGGAAGAAAAGACATTAACAGTATACTATCCTATATTAGACTTTACATGCTACAGTATCCCTCTTTCAGGCAAGATATACCCACTGGTGCCACACAAACCCCAGTAGATTCTGTGAGCCAGGTTCCACAGACTGAGGTGCTAGACTCCAAAAGGAGGAGGTCTCCTGGAACCAGTTGTGGAACTCTCTACCCGGAGAGAAATTATTGAGCCATAGTTCTCATGGCAGTTTGTCTGCTTCTATTTCCTTTTAATATTGACAAAATTCCAGCTAGCCTCAGCCGAAAAGAAGCCACCCCCCTTAAATTGGGGTTACTGGCCATGATCTCTTTTCTAAGAGATTCAACACTTTGCTTCATAATCATTTACATAATTAAAAAATAATACTTGGATCAATATCCTCCCAACAACATATGAATTTGTATGGCTGTGTGTGTGTGTAGATGAGGTTGGTTTTGACATTGTGATAAAGAAAGCATTGCTTAAGTATAGTTTAAATTGAACTTTGAGAACTTTTAATAAGACAAAAGCTAGATGTTAAATAAGGATTACACATGAAAATTTATTACCTTGATCTGGACCTAGGAGTCATTCATTAACTATAAGTGATTTTTTGTATTTTGTTCTGTTTAGTGATTATGATGTTATTTGTTCCATTTGTAATTGATTCTTTAAACCCAGTGTCTAGGAACTGATTGATTTTGTGCCTTCTTGTGCCAGGTGGTTATGATAATTGTTCTTTGTAACTGCTTCAATAAACACATCTTTAAAGAATGGTAATACCTGTTCTTCTTGTATAAAAACCCTTGTTTGAGAACTGCAAAATACACTCAGATTCAAACTGCCTCTGTGTTTGTTTCTGTTTGTCACCACTGAATCATTACCCACCTAGTCTTCAGGAAACCACATCCCACAAAACCCCATACCTGGCTGGGGTGGTCAGTGGCACACTGGTATAATAGTGGCAAGATTATTTATGGGAGTAACTCAAGACTCTCTTGATGGGATTTGAGATTTGTTCTATAGGAGGGAATTAATGACTGGTACTATGAGCATAGCCAGAACCTGTAGCTAAGAATGCCACTGGGTCTAGGGGTGAACTCAACAATATTATTCTTATAAATATCCATGTTGTCAAACTGACTTTTAAATCTTTATGTTTATATCCCATAGATTTGTGCTGTTCCATCTTTGGTTGGGGATGCTTCTTACTACAGTGGGGAGAGGGTAATTAATCCAGAGCTACATCACTGTTCAAAGTGCTGGAAGGGGAATGACACTATTCAAAAGTGTGGTTTCCCCAGAGTAAGGTGTGGCCTTGTTGGAGGAAATGTGTCACTGTGGGGGTGGGTTTTGAGGTCTCGTTTGCTCAAGCTACACTCAGTGTGGCACACAGTTCACTTCCTGTTGCCTACAGATCAAGATGTAGAACTCTTAGCTCCTTCTCCAGCACCACGTGAGCCTGTATGCCACCCCTTTTTACCATGATGATAATGGACTAAACCTCGGAATCTGTAATGATTTCTGTTATAAGAGTTGCCATGGTCATGATGTCTCTTCACAGCAAGAGAAACAATGCAGCCAGCACAGGACCTCTAACATTCCAAAACCCATCAAAGCTCAGGGGATGTTTCAGAACAGGGCCAGAAGGAATAAATGTTAGAGCTGGAAGTGGTAGGTGTGCTGTGAAGTGCTGTCCTCTGGACATGACATGGATCTACACACATGAATTCACAGCAGCTATGGTTACCCACACAAGACCTGTGCAAGACCAAGCCATTTAAAAATTCCAGCATATGTCCTACTACATACAAAATAAACTCAATACTGACTGAATACTAAAATACAAGACCAAATTTAAATTTACAAGGCAGCTTGAATAAAATATGAAGAAGATGATTCATGATATTGATCTGGGCAAGGATTTTTCTGAATTTCAGAAGCACAGAGAATAAAAGCAAAAATAGACAAATAAAGCTACATAAAACCAAAAGGTTTCTGTACAAAAAGGAAATAATCAATAGAGCAAAAAAATGGCCTACATGGTAGGGGCAGAGAGTTAATACCCAGAATGTACAAGGAATGCTAACAACTCAACAGTAAAATAATAGAAAAGTGGCTGAACATGAGTTAAAGACTGTAATGGGCACTGCACAAAAGGAAATATGCAAAATGGCTAATAACTACATGAGAAAATACTCAGTATCACCAGTCATCAGGGAAAATCAAGTCAACACGTCGTGCAGATGTAACCTAAGTTTAGTAAGAACTGGCTGTCAGGCAAAGCCAGGGGTGGTGGCATATGCTTGTAATCCCGGCACTTGAGAGGCAGAGGCAGGTGGATTATGACTTGAGGCTAGCCTGGGATACATAGTGAGACAAAATGAAGAAACAGTGCTGGTGAGATGTGGGGAAGGGGACGTTTACATACGGTTGGTGGGCATGAGCATTTACTACAGCCATGTAGAACTGGAGCTAGATCTCCCACATGATCCAGCAATCCCGTCACCGGGTATGAGCACGTTAAACAGATTCTTACGTCCATGCCGAATTAGTCTTCTTAGGCCAGATACAGAGTTCGCCTAAGCATCTCTCAACAGCTGAAAGGAGTTTTTAAGTGAAGTATAATACAGTTCAGACATGAAACGAGTAAAATTGTCATGAGCCCCATGTTGAGGGGCGTCTGTCGGGGTCCAACCTTAGTAGGTTGGCATGTTCCAAGGTAGGGGCGTGTGGATTAGAAATGTCAGGCAGACAGACCAGAGATACAAAGAAAACAGACAGCAACACAGACTAGAGTTGGGAGGGCAATCCTGTGAATACTGAATTCACCCATTTATTTTCCATGTGCTTATATACCCCAATCCAAAAAATGGGGTGGGGGGAGGCAACAGACTGCTTTAACATGATACAAAGGACAAACAGAGCAATTACCTCTTCAATACCTGAAGCATCAATCGCCTGTATCCTGAATTAAGCATTCTGTTGTTTAGGCAGGACTTGCAGTGACTACATCTTAGTTCAAGTGTCTTTAGGCAACCACTCCCTGGGTCAAAGCTCCTGTCATATCCTCGAAGGAGCAGGAATATGCCTGAACTCTCTAACCTATCCTCATGGTAGAACGGATCCACCTCTGTGGGCCATCTTAATACCCCAAACACCAAGTAGCCACACCCTAGATCAAGACATCTTGTTAGCACCCACACCTTAAGTCAAAGTTCTTGCCAAAAACCTTGAAGGAGCAAGAACAGGCCTGAGCTCTCTGACCTTTAGTCAAGGTGGAATGGACCCACTCCTGTGGGCTCCCACCTAAAATCCTGCCATTTATGACAATTTTGGAGCTGAAGATTCTTAGGCTGAATGAAAGAAGCCAAGCACAGGACAGACACTGCATGCCCTCACTCTTACATGGAGCCTCTGTAAGAAAAAGGATTTCAAAAAAAGCAGAACATGCGTTCCCAGACCGTGGAGGGAGGAAGAGGGGTTCATGGGGAAAGGTTGGTGAAGATAACTCAAATCTAAGAGGGGGTGCTTTGGTATTCTGTAACCCGATAGGTTGGCATCGCTTCAAATATAACTACAAGAGAATTTTCACATACTCATCACAAAAAAATAATGTTTGAGGTGACAGACATGCTAATGATTCTGACTTGATCATAGTAACATACATACATGCACCAAAGCAACACACTGCCCAATAAATACATACAGTATTAGATGCCAATTTAAAGTCAAGTCAAACTAAAACAAACAATGAGCTAATGAGTTGAAAGTTTTGGTGTTAGGTCATGCCTTCAAGGAATACAAGGTACCAGCCGAGCTGTCTTTGGGGATCTGATTCAGCTACCCATCTATCGACTACTTAAATCTGCTGGCTGCCATGCTCAGTTACCCCTGAGGGCTTCATGCTTGCTGCTGCTCTTGGATACTGAGAACCGTGTGGAAGCCACATGCAGCGAGTGACTGTGTGCCTGGGAGCGAGGCTGGAGGAGATAAGTTGCTTAAACAACGAACTGATGGAAATTTTAACTCCTGATTTCTATTTCTCTCTTCAAGGGCGTGGACAGGCCTGAATTCAGAGACAACTCTGACCACTTTTGACTAAGAGGATTCCTGTAAATATTACTCTTTTTATTCATAAATATTCCTAGGAAGGCAAAGAATTACCAGCTACAGGACTTGGATGGAAATGTTTCCTGTTTGCCCTGGAGGCAGATTAACTGAACTCTCCTTCTGCAGGACATGTACTCAAGGTAAACATGGTACCAGCCAGCTCTTCCGGCCACCTCCTGGCCCTGGTTGTCCTCTCTCCTTCCCTCTGCATACTTCCTTCACTCACTAGGGTTCTCTCTTTCCTTTCCACTGCTAACCCCCCCAACACACACACACACACACACACACACACACACACACACACACACACTGCTTCTTGCCTGCATCTTTAGCTTGGTAGAAAACACTTAATAATTAAAATTAGAATGTTGAACAAGTCAGAAATACCAGATGTGGCTTGTTTAGTGCTAAGTTCTCATTAGTGGTGCTGTCATCCACATTGTAAATTTGGGGAAAATGCCACATACACACAGACACCGAGAGACAGACAGACAGACAGACAGACAGTGGTTAGATGACTTTTGATGTTTTCTCCCCAGAGCGACTTTCTCTGTTCTGATCCTCCTGAGCCTCAGCTCTGAATCAGAACATCTGGGGATTCTCTGGAACCTTCAGGAAGCCAGGAAGTCACAGCTGGGCTTCTGAGGCAGGGCTAGGGAGCAGTGAAGATGTAAAGAATACAATTTAATCAACCTGTTTTGTATCTCCTAATCCAACAAGTCGTGTTTATGGGCTCGCGAGAGTTGTTTACTTTGCCATTAGAACCATCTCCCTCTTCTGCTACTAGACCTGTACGTATGGGCTCGGCAGATGTTGTCAGGACAAAACCTGCAACGAGGCTCATTCCCAGCACCTTCAACCTTAAGTTTTGCTCCAGTTTCTAAGGCTGGAGGTCTGTCATCTTCCAGCCCAGTCTTCCAGAGATCCGGGAAGACACTGACCCAAACTCTGTGGGCCATGCACTCATCACTTGTTTCAGGTACAACTTTTAGAATATCTTCCATGAGGAGGTTTTATTTCTTGTGTAATTCCTGGGTAAGTTATTCTAAGAAATCCCTTGAGCATTTTCCAATAAACACACAGCATTTAGTTTCCAATAAACTCGTGTTATTATACTTCCTCGAGTTTGGTTCCTCTGGAGTCTGTAGAAAAGAATGACTAAAACCAGTGTGATTTCAAACACTAAGAAATAAAATAAGATATTTTTAATAGAAGTATTATTTTGTTTTCTGGAACCCTATTGAAATTTTTTTTAGTTTTAATTGTATATGTGTGTCTGTGTGGGTATATTTATATGTGTGGAGGGATCCACAGAGACTGGAAGAAGATGTCATATTTCTGCTGAGATGCCCAGTGTGGGTGCTAGCAACTGAACTATGTTATCTTCAATACCAGTATGCATCCTTAACTATTGAAGCATCTCCCATGTCCTTCTGGGACCCTTCAAGTAAAAACAAAAGCCTCTGTGAGGACCTTTGATAATATCATTAAATATCCTTGCATATTCCACATGAAATCACGACAGAAACAGGTTTTATTATTTTTGTTTCTGGGTAAGAGAGTTTTGTACAAACAGGAGGACTTAAGTTCTAATCCCCAGAACTCATGTAAAAATCTTGGTGTGGCCAGGAGCTACTAGAACTGGTGGCAGGGCTGGGAAGACAGGAGGGTGCGTGGGGCTTACTGTCCACTAGTCTCGCTCAGGTTCAAAGGGATAGGTCAGAAAGTAACCGAGTACACACTCCCGTCCTCTCCTGGGCTCCATGTGGACACGGGTGTGCGTAACCACACATACCCATGCTTATTTCTTCGATTTAACTTCTCAAATCATAAACATTTCTATAAAGCAAGTTGGGACTAACTTTGGGAGGGACGTTTTTTGCTGAAGTGTCTGAAACTCCATCAACAGTATGGCTTCCTTCCTGACTCCCAGGCACCGTGGTCTCTGGACTTGGAAGAAATGATTTATTGATGTTATTATCTACCAAGTGCTTTCTTCTGTCATCTCAGGATGGAAAGCAAGGCCCCCTGTAGGCACTGCAGGCAGACTGTTACTCATGAGTCAGCAAACCATTCCTGGGACACACACTCTCCAACTGTTCGCTTTACTGGCACAGAACCTAGAGAAAATGGTTCAGTCCTGTGAGAGCCAACTCTGACCTCAAGCAGCTTCTTAACCTCTGTTGATTAAAAGTGTGAGGAGCACGGGTGATGCTGAAATTAAACAGCCTCCCTGAGCTAGACATCTCTATCTGATTGCCAACCAGAGCAAGAGGAAATTTAAAAAGAAACTATAATTCACTCTCTGACTACACATCTTTTTTCTGCTTTCTTACAGGTGTTCCTTGTCAGTTCATTATTTCACATTATTATTATTATTATTATTGCAAAACAGTGTATTCTTAGGACTTTGAAGGCCAATAGTTGATCAGGCAGTTCATTATCTTTCTTTCTTCCAAAGAAATTTCTGCTATACAGCAATGTTGAAATGACCACCATCTCTGTCTTCTTTCTTGCCTAGGCTCCTGCTGTGACTGCAATGCCTCTTTAGCCGAACTGAGAATTCCAGTCTTGAATCCACTCATAGTTTTACTCTTCACCCTCGTTGTTTTTTACATCCCCATTTTCTTCAGAAGCACCGGAGACCTAAAACCATTCTAAAACAGCCAAAGGCCAACAGCCCATGTCAGAAGCGGGAGAAGGGACAATGTGGGCAGCTGGCTGGTCTGATCACAAACGTGTGGCATTTAAAATATAGAAATTGTTGTTTTATCTGGATCAACAGTCAATGAAATTTGGATTTTGGGGTATGGAAGAAATCATTTTCTTGAAGAAGAGAAGGCATCATATAAGAGGAGGTTCTTTTGTTTTATTACTTTTGCTTTTCAGATTCTGAGGAAGATGCACTACACAGCCATGGGAAACGTCAGTGTGGTCTCTGAGTTCGTCCTTCTTGGCCTGTCCGCTGATGCTCAGGTCCAAGCTGCACTCTGCGTGATTTTCCTTGTTATCTATGTCCTGACCCTGGCAGGGAACTCCGTGATTGTGCTAGCGATAATGGCAGATGCTCACCTCCGTTCACCTATGCACTTCTTTCTGGGTCACCTCTCATTCATTGATCTTTCGTATTCTTCTGTCTCTGTGCCCAAGATGCTGGAAAACCTAATGTCTAAGACAAAAACAATCCCCGTGAAAGGCTGTCTGGCCCAGGCCTTCTTTGTGTTTGCCATTGGAGGCACCGAGGCCTTACTCCTTGCAGTTATGGCCTATGACCGTTACGTAGCCATTTGCCGCCCTCTACTCTATGGCCAGATCATGAGCAGCTGGTTCTGTGAGGGGCTCGTGTGGGGATCCTGGGGATTGGCCATACTGAACTCACTCACTAACACCCTCCTAGCTGGGAATTTGGACTTCTGCCACTATGGAACTATACACAACTACAACTGTGAGATTCCTTCCCTCTTCCCTCTCTCCTGCTCGGATGTCTCCACTAATGCCACTGTCTTGCTCTGGTCTTTTGTTGTACATGCCTCTGCAACTCTTCTTCTGGTTTTAGCGTCCTATGGCTGCATTTTCTCCACTATCCTGAACATGCGCTCCACCGCAGGCAGAAGCAAGGCATTCTCCACCTGCTCCTCCCACCTCATTATAGTGATCTTGTACTTTGGGTCAGCCGGCCTGCGTTACACCATGCCGACCTCGGGCTCCCCCATGGAAATCATCTTCTCTTTGCAGTATGGTGTCATCACCCCGATGCTGAACCCCCTCATCTACAGCCTCAAGAACAAGGAGGTGACGACAGCTATCAGAAAAATGCTTGGAAAATGCTGGCATTTTTAGTAAGTCGACCAAAAACACAGAGTGAGGAAAACACTTGAAGAACAGAGATCATGGAGTGGAGAGATTTCATAGTGACGCCATTGGGGTTAATGCTATGTGAAAATACTGGGATTTTCCTCGAGAAATGCCACTTCCCTTGGTGGCCTTAAGGTCAATTCTGTTCAGAGACAAACCATTAAATATCTAACTCTTCTGAAGGGGCGTAAACGACCAGCAAATAGAATTAATCAGACCTAGCTTTAATATAAAATATTTAGCTTTAATGAGGGGAAGAAGAGGGGAGCTTACAAAGCCAGGGTTCCAGCGAAGAGCAGCAAACAAAGAGAGGAGGCGGGGAGCACACCCGCCAGATTTATAGGTAAATATTGGCCAAAGGTGTACACGCCCTACAAACAAGGTGATTGGCTGGGGCTTCCCCTTCATCATTTACGTATTTGTTTATTGTTTTATCTGGGAGAGGACATTTCTTAGTTTGCCCCCCCCCATACTTTCTATTTTATTTTAGTAATAGGACCCGTTTTCCTTTGGGCAGAATTCCACCGTACCATTATATGTGTGCCAGTGTCAAGTCCTTTTCACTAGGGGTGACCTTGGCACCCAGTGGGCTGCTGATTCTTTTTTAGCTCTAATGCTGTCCCCTGAGTTGTAGTCCATTGATTCAAAAGTGGCTCAGACTACCCAGCTTCCTGTACCTGTGATCTTTTTTGTGTGACTTTGCAGCTTTTCCTATCTTATTTTCCTCCTCCATGGATACGAGGTGGCTGTATCATGACTGCCTTGATGTTATCTTTTAAATAATCTATTTCAATGGCATAACTTACCAACCCACTGACTTTAACATAGAGTTTGATCATTTCTTTATTTTTAAAAATGGTATTGGAAAAGAATTGCTCTATACTGTGCTGAGTTTCATAAAGGTATTTTGAGAACTGCAGGTATAGGAATAGAAGTCACTACTACAATCTTGTATAAAATATTTCTCTCCTAACACAAAGTTCCCATGGGCCTTTGACAATATATTTCTTTTCGACTTCTGGCCCTTGGCAATCACAGATTAACCTTCAATGACTATAATTTTGTCTCTGCATGAATTTCACATAGATGCAGTAACAGTGTAAAGCAGATGTTTGTGTCTGCTTCCTTTCCTTCAGCGTGGGGATGCCGACCCATTTATCCTGTAATGTACGTACATGAGTAGACGTATCTGCGAAGGTGCATGTGGTCACCCACCTGGATAAATACCTAGGAGAGGAGATCTGGGGTCAGAGTGATTGTAATATTTGACTTTACAAGAAACTGCTTTGCTACTCTCAATACTGTCTGCGCAACTAATGTTCCCACCAGCAGCCCATGAAGATTCTAGTTGCTCTCCAAATCCTTGCCAGTATTTGGCATTGAAAATATACTCATTTTTAATTTTCACATTCAAGTAGACTCTAAAAAAGTTCAGTTTATACTTTTAAACCTCTCATAAAAGAAACCCTAAATCTACCTGACCTTACAGTGAATTTTAAACAAAATTTATAAGAAGAAATAAATATAATTTTTAAATAAGACCCTCCAAAACACAGAAGAGCAGAAATACTCTCAGGGAACTCAGTGAGATTCTGATACCAAAACCAGACAAAGAAGCATATTCCAAGGAAAAAGTTTTCATTCTAGAATGTGAAAGCAGAGCCTTTTCTTATAACTAGCATCACAATTATTATTTAATACAATATTTGCTCTTTTATGTGAATTTTGTCTTAAAGTAGAGCAGCTTCCATTTTTTTCTACACAGGAACATCCATTTTCAAAATTCCACTTTTGTTGTTATTGTTTGTTTACAAAATCCTTTGGGTTTTCTGGGCAAAAAAACATATCATCTTGTCTGTATAATTCACTCTTATTTTTACAGAACTTCTATGTTTATTATCGTTAAAATGCAGTCATTGACAATGATCAAGAATCCCTATAAACAAAAGGATAAAAACAAAGCACATTAGAGACGAGATGCCTATATGGAAGAGAAAGTTACGTGTAAAGAGTCATAATGGGGGCTGGAGAGATGGCTCAGAGGTTAGGAGCAATGCCTGCTCTTCCAAAGGTCCTGAGTTCAATTCCCAGCAACCACATGGTGGCTCACAACCATCTGTAATGAGGTCTGGTGCCCTCTTCTGGCCTGCAGACATACACACAGACAGAATATTGTATACATAATAAATAAATATAAAAAAAGAGTCATAGTGATAACAATATTGTATGATCAAAGGCACTCTATTCAAGTTATCCCTCTGTGCACGTGGTAAAACTCAGTCCACCACATCCCTCTGTGCACGCAGTCAAACCCAATTCACCCACTAGCTGTATCACCTTAGGAAATGTCGTGTCTGAGTTAAACATACCAGAGAGACTTTAAAGATCACTGTGGCAGACTAGAGAGGCTCAATTCCAGTGGACCAAAGGCAGGAGAAATTTTAAACTGGGATGAGTTAGTAGAAAGGTTCTGGATGGCATTATCGGAGATGTTGGCCCGTGAGATATATCCAGTGCATTGGGTCATTTCTGAGTTTTCAAGTGTTTTTCCCTGATTAGACCATCTGTGTTTGCTAGTCAGCGTCTCTGCTGTCAGAGACCTAGAGCTGGGAATACTTTCCTCTGCTGTGTTTTTAATGTAGAGATGTTTTCTAGGTCCTTGAGAAAGACATCCCTGGATTGTAAAGTTGTCCAGAGATCAAGACAGTATTCATACACAGTTCAAAGAGAGACAAGCAAGTAACTTACAAGTTCTGATTTTTCCAGAGTAGAAAGGGAACTTAGAAGCAGGAGAGATGCTCAAGGGATAACTAAGGGTGTTTTCTGCTGGTGTAGAGGACCAGAGTTTGGTTCTCAGAACCCATATTAGGATGGTACAACTTCCTGTAACTCTAGCCCCAGGGGATCTGACACCTCCTTCTGCCTCCTAGGGTATCCCCCTACAAATACAAAGACACATATACACACGTAAGTAAAAATAAAATAAATATTTAAAAAATACAGAGTAATTGGGGCTGGAGAGGTGGCTTGGTAGTTAAAAGCACTGGCCAATCAGGTTCTCTTGCCAGTTTTCATAGCCACATCTGTGACATTAGTTTCAGGTGCCCTCTTCTTCCCTGCTCAGGGACCAGGCACACATGTAATGCATAGACATGAATTCAAGCAAACCATTCATTTATATAACATAATAATAAATATTAAAAAGAAAACAGAGCTAAAAGGCATCTTGTTCAATACATATCAGAAAATTACTAAGCTATTGAAGTCAAAGCAGCAAACATTCAAGAAATTTAAGATGTCAGTTTACCTATCTCCTGGACATGCAAGCTCAGCTGGTTACTCATTGGCCACCCAGTGTAGCTACCCTTCTGAATTATTATTATTATTATTATTATTATTATTATTATTATTATTATTTTTTTTTTTGGTTTTTCGAGACAGGGTTTCCCCGTGGTTTTGGAGCCTGTCCTGGAACTAGCTCTTGTAGACCAGGCTGGTCTCGAACTCACAAAGATCCGCCTGCCTCTGCCTCCCAAGTACTGGGATTAAAGGCGTGCACCACCACCGCCCGGCTACCCTTCTGAATTATTATACCTGAGGAGTCTGCTTATATAGCACCCTCGGAAAAATATTTAGAAAAAGAAAATCATGAAAAAAAGACAATGGTGTGATTGCATTAGAAACAGTCTGAGTCATTGTTCATGTGTTTCTATTCTAAGAATCAGTTTTTGTTGTTGATTCTGAGCAGCACAAGATAAAGGAATCTCAAAGATGTCTTTGAACTCTTAACTTGGAAGTCTTCTGTCACATCATCTTCATCTGCTTTCTATTGCTGCAACAGAATATCTGAGACTTGGGAACTTACGAAGAAAAGAAGTATATTTAGGCTCTCTGTCCAAGCATGATGCTGGCAGTCCACCCCTTGGAATTCGTAGTGAAAACAGGGAGTGCAAGCATTTACGGGTAAAAGACAAAATAGGAGAACAGCCTCCCTCTGTAACAACTCACTCTAGTGGTGACTGATTCAGACGCATGAGAGCTAGAACTCACCACCAGGAGAACTAGCCCAGGTCCATGAGAAAGGCATTAATTCAGTCAGGAGTGCTCCATTCCATGACTCAAACGCTAACCGCTAGACCTTTCCTCTCACCGCTGCCAGACTGAAAGACCAAGGTTCCAGTGTGCAAACTTTGAGGGTATGTGGGAAGTGGATGAAGGGATGAGTGTGTGTTGTTTGACATGGGCTGTGTCAGGTGCAAGGGGTTGACCAGGTCTTTTGCTTGTCTGGGTACAAATGTTGACAGAGTGTACAGAAATTATCAGTCACAGCTTCCTCCTCCTGTATGACTACAGCCTGAGACCACATGCTATAGAGACCTCCTACCAAGGTCAGCTAAACTTGCCTTCTTGTTCAGTCATATATCATAAACTTAACTCCATGTTCAGCCATGTACCCTAAATCCACCTCCGTGTTCATCCACGCACCATAAATCCACCTCCGTGTTCATCCACGCGCCATAAATCCACCTCCGTGTTCAGCCATATATCACAAACCCACCTCCTTGATCATCTGTATACCATAAACCCATCTCTGCATTCAATCATATGCCATAAACCCACCTCAGTGTTCAGCCATGTACTATAAACTCACCTCCATGTTCAGACACGTACCATAAACCCATCTCCTTGTTCAGGTATGTACCAGAAACCCACCTTCATGTTCAGCCGTATACTATAAACCCACCTCCTTGTTCATCTGTATGCCATAAAAATACCTCCTTTCAGAGACATAAAGTAAACCCATTGAGTTTCCAGGCTGCTGGTGCATCTCCATCAGTGTGCATAGCACACTCGTCCCAACCTTTCTGACATGTGTCTGTCCTCCTTGTCACACCAGTCAAGTCTAAAGTCATGCAGATCATGGCAAGGGCACACACTGAAACCATAGCAAACGTGAATTAAGGTTTCTTTTCTTTATTATTTTTAGTTCAAACATTTTTCTTTTTATTTATTCTTTGTCTTTCACATCATGCATCTCCATCCCATTCATTTCCCTGTCCTTCCCTTTGTATCTGCCCTCTGCCCTTGCAACCTTCCCCACAAAATAAAATAAAATTTAAGAGAAAAAAGACCGAATCTTACCAAGAGCAATCTATAGATTCAATGCAATGTTTATCAAAATCCCAGCAAAATCTTCAAAGACTTCGAAAGAATGGTACTCAACTTCATATGGAAAAGAAAAAAAAAAACTCAGGATAGCCAAAACAATCCTGTACAATAAAATAACTTCTGGAGGCATCACAATCCCTGACTTCAAACTCTACTACAGAGCTACAGTACTGAAAACAGCCTGGTATTGGCATAAGAACAGACAGGAGGACCAATGGAACCAAATAGAAGACCCTGATATCAATCCATATATCTTCGAACACCTGATATTTGACAAAGAAGCAAAAAAATATCAAATGGAATAAAAGAAAGTATATTTAACAAGTGGCACTGGCATAACTGGATATCAACATGTAGAAGAATGAAAATAGACCCGTATCTATCACCATGTACAAAACTCAAGTCCAAATGGATCAAAGACCTCAACATAAAGCCAGCCACACTGAACCTTATAGAAGAGAAAGTGGGGAGTACACTTGAATGCATTGATACAGGAGACCACTTCCTAAATATAACCCCAGTAGCACAGACACTGAGAGAAACAATTAACAAATGGGACCTCCTTAAACTGAAAAGCTTCTGTAAAGCAAAGGACATGGTCAACAAGACAAAACAAGAGTCTGCAGAATGGGAAAAGATCTTCACCAACCCCACATCAGAGAGAGGTCTGATCTCCAAAATATACAAAGAACTCTCAACAGAGGAATCTAAAATGGCTGGAAGACACTTAAGGAAATGTTCAACATCCTTAGTCATCAGAGAAATGCAAATCAAAACAACTCTGAGATTTCATCTTCCACCTGTAAGAATGGCCAAGATAAAAAACACTGATGACAACTTATGCTGGAGAGGTTGTGGGGGAAAAGGGAACACTTCTGTATTGCTGGTGGAAATGCAAGCTGGTACAGCCCCTTTGGATGCCAGTGTGGCAGTTTCTCAGAAAATTAGGAAACAACCTTCCTCAAGACCCAGTAATACCACTTTTGGGTATATACCCAAAGGATGCTCAATCATGCCACAAGGACATGTGCTCAACTATATTCATAGCAGCATTGTTTGTCCTAGCCAGAACCTGGAAACAACCTAAATGCCCCTCAACTGAAGAATGGATAAGGAAAATGTGGTACATTTATAAGATGGAGTTCTACACAACAGGAAAAAAATAACAACAGCTTGAATTTTGCAAGAAAATGGATGGAGCTAGAAAACATTATTTTGAGTGAGGTAACCCAGACACAGAAAGATTATTACCACATGTACTCACTCATAGGTGGTTTTTAAACATAAAGCAAAGAAAGCCAGTCTACAAATCACAATCCCAGAGAACTTAGACAACAATGCAGACACTAAGAGAGACATACATGGATCTAATCTACAAGGGAAGTAGAAAAAGACAAGATCTCCTGAGTAAATTGGGAGCATGGGGACCTTGGGGGAGTGTTGAAGTGGTGAGGGGAGAGACAGGAATGGGAGCAGAGAAAAATGTAGAGCTCAATAAAAATCAATAAAAAAAGAAAAAAGAAAAAGAAGTTTCACCAAACAATAAAAAAAAAGAGAAAAAAATGAGAGAGAAGGAAAACATCAGTCTCGCCATGGAAGCTGTGGTGTGGCAGGCAGTCACACAGCAAACCCTTTTGTCCATGTATCTTTACCTGAAAGTGTTCACTGCAGAGTCATTGGTCTGGTTGGAAGCCTCTGGTTTCTGCTACACTGTCGATGCTGGGCCCTCATTGGAACTTCTCTTGGTTATCCTGCTGTTGCCCTGAGTTGTGGAAATCCTGTAGCCTTGGGTCTGCAGGACTGGACCTTCATGTGCTCCAGCAAATCACAGATGGGGTGGATGTTGGGATTGGCCAACACATAACCCTGGTTCTGGGCCTGGGTAGTTGGTCAGGTTGGCTCTGCCTTGTCCTCACCACCAGGGTGAGCTCTTCTGAATTGTTCTGGTGGGTTAATCTCTTACAAACATGAGTAAGGGGCAGGGCCAGCTCTCCTGCTTCCATATCAAGGTTGGCTCTCCCATACCTACTCCCCAGGGCCAGCTGTACTGTGTTGCCCAGCTGTGGTATAGGGGCCACTCTCTCGAGTGATACAGCTAATGAGTGACAGGACCAGCTCTCCCATCTGCCTCAGGGAGGGAGGGCATCTCTCCCTGACTCACGCCTCCACATGATATGTGGGTAATAGGGACAGCTCTCCCATTACCTATCTCTCACAGCTTCAGGGCTGGCTCATCCACACTGCCGCAATGGAGTTGGTTCTATTGCGCTGCCCTCAAGAGGTGCAGGGCCTGCTCTTTCAGGTGTTGCAACTGCGGACTAACAGTGGCAGATCTCCCGCCCTTTCCATCTCAGGACCAGCTCCCCTCTGCTCATAATACCACTTGGCAGGTGAGTAATGGGGAGAGCTATCCCATGCTCACAACTTCTGGGCTGGCTCATCCACACTTTCATCAATGGGATTGACTCTTTTGTGTTGTCCTTGCAACAAAAGGGCCTGCTCTCCTGAGTATTGCAACTGGTGGCAGGCAGGGGCAGCTCTCCTGACCTTATGACCTCAGGGCCAGAGTTCATGTTTCTTCTTTCACCTCCTGGCACCTAGATAGACAAAGGAGGACCTTACTAGAGAACAATAGTTGTGTTGCTCTTTCCCTATGGATTAAGTCTTGTTGACATACTCACTTCACAGATAGAGCACATGGAAAAGACAGGAGTTAGGTCTGCCATGACGTGGTATCAGCTCTTGGGACACTTTTCTCTTTCCTTTCCCGTAGTCTGTATTTTGTCTTTGAGATCATCTACAACTTGGCTCTCAAAGTGGAATTATTCCCACACTGCCTCCATTTCTTCCTCTTTGGTTTAGTCTTTATTTCTGTTTACTAATAAGATCTAACTGTTTCCAAATAACTTTGTGGGGTAACAATTAATGGGAAAGAAGGGAACTAATAAGAGATGGGGTCATTTGAAATTCTTCTGTTGAGAACTCTCTGTTTAGATCTGTACCCCATTTTAATTGGATTATTTGATGTTTTGATGTCTAATTTTTTGAGTTCTTTATATATTTTGGAGATCAGTCCTCTGTCTGATATGGGTTGGTGAAGATCTTTTCCCATCCAGTAAGCTGCCTTTTTGTCTTATTGACTATGTCCTTTGCTTTACAAAAGCTTCTCAATTTCAGGAGGTCCCATTTATTTATTGTTGTTCTCAGTGTCTGTGCTACTGGTGTTATGTTTAGGAAGTGATCTCCTATGCCCATGCATTGAAGGCTACTTCCCACTTTTTCTTCTATTAGGTTCAGTGTGGTCAGAATTTCAAATGGTTGAAAGACACTTAAAGAAATGTTCAACATTTTTAGCCATCAGGGAAATGCAAATTAAAATGACTCTCAGTCACAATATTACACCTGTCAGAATAGCTAAGATCAAACACATCAATAATAGCTTATGCTGAAGAGGATGTGGAGTAAGGGAACACTATTCCACTGCTGGTGGAAATGCAAACTTGTATAACCACTCTAAAAAATCAGTACAGCGGTTTCTCAGAAAACTGGGAATCAACCTACCACAAGACCCAGCAATACCACTCTTGGGCATGTACCCAAAGAATGCTCAATAATACTACAAGGACATTTGTTAAACTATGTTCATAGCAGCATTATTTGTAATATCCAGAACCTGGAAACAACCTAAATGCTCCTCAACTGAAGAATGAATAAAGAAAACATGGCACATTTACACAATAGAGTACTACTCAGCAGGAAAAAAAAAAAACAATGGCCTATCGAAATTTGCATGCAAATGGATAGAACTAGAAGAAACCATCCTGAGTGAGGTAACCCAGACCCAGAAAGATATGCATTGTATGTACCCACCAATAGGTGAATACTAGCTGTAAAGCAAAGGAAAGGAGCCTATAGCCCATGAACCCAGGGAAGGGGAAATAGACAAGATCTCCTGAGAAAACTGGGAGCATAGGAGTAGGGGGAGAAGAGAAGGTGGAAGGGGAGGAAGAGGAGATAAGAAGAGAGGGGAGGAGAACTAGAGGCAATGAGATGGTTGAGATGGGAGGACAGAGATAGAGAACAAGGAAAGAGGTATCTTGATTGAGGGAGCCATTATGGGGCTAGGAAGAAACCTGGCACTGGAGAAATTCCCAGGAATCCGCAAGGATGACCAGTTAAGAGCCTAAGCAATAGCAAAGAGGGTGCCCAAACTGGCCTTGACCTGTAGTCAGATTGATGGTTATCTTAAATGTAACCGTAGAACCTACATCCAGCAACTGATGGAAGCAGATGCAGAGAACTACAATGGAGCATTGGGCTGAGTTCCCAAAGTCCATTGAAGAAAGGGAGGAGTGGGAATACAAGTGAAAAGGTCAATACCATAGCGGGGATAGCCACTGAAACAGCTTACCCGAGCAAATGACAGCCTTCCAACTCCGGGCTGATAGTGAGGGAACCAGCATAGGACCAAACTAGGCCCTCTGAATGTGGGTGACAGTTGTATGGATGGGGCAGACTGTGGAGCCAATGGCAGGGATACCAGGATTTATCCCTCCAGGATGTATGTCCTAGCTATTTGGAACCCATTCTCTCTGGAGGGACACCTTGCTCAGTCTAGATATAGCGGGGTGGGGGGCTTGGTCCTTCCTCAAAGCAATGTGTTAGACTTTGTTGACTCCCCATGGAAGCCTTACCCTCTCTAAAGAGTGGATGGGAGACATTGTGGGGGGGGACAGTGAGGGGGCAGGAGAGGGGGTGAGAAATGGATTTAGTATGTAAAATGAGAAAAAATAGTTTTTAAAAAAAATAAATTTAAAAAAGAGATGGGCATAAGTATAAATAAAGTATATTATTTGCGTGTGTGAAGACATTATAGTGATGAAATTGTTTTGTATGCCAGTTACAAGTAATAGTTTCCTGTTTTGGTAATAATGATGGATCAGAATTCAGGCAATAAATAGAATAGACATCTAATAACAAGCAGCTGATAGTGTATGCTGAACCCTGCACATGAAATACCTGGGTAAATTATTAAAACCAGGCAAATGATGTGGTACCAACTTTGTATAAACAAGTTGAGATGAGGAAACGTTTAAAACCCAGTCAAGAAATACAGAAGATAAGTTATCCAGAAGCTGTTTTGAGTTCCCTGTGTCTCAGTGGCCACCTCACCTGCCTCTCCAACTATGTTTCTGGATGTTATCTCATCTGAGATATTGGAGTGTTTGTAGAAATGCTTGCTTACAACTAGATTTTTAAAAATGACACCCATAGTTCATCACTTCTCCATGACAGTGTGGTTTCACACAACGCACGCTTTGTTCCACATACTGACAGGTTCTGCTATCACAACCTAGAAAGTCAGGCCAGAGATAAAAAGATAATGACCAGCTCCATGCAGACAATTCCAATAAGGTGATGTGGTGAATTCTCTCTGGTTCTTTACCTTAGGCCAGATGGTCATGGACGACTAAATGACTCTTGAGAAAAGGTGGGCATCAAATACCATGTCTCTGACAATCTTCTTTTCATTCCTAAGGCTGCAGGTCACATTAAAGGGAGAATGTGAAGTGGGCCAGGACTGGAGTGTCAAGAGCAAGTGTTCTCTGAAGGACACTGGGACCTACACAAAATCATGCTATCTAGAGGAGAATATGCTTTCTTGCACATATGCTAAACACAACTATTGCTGTTCATTCAAGGAGCAAAGTAAGCCAATGACACCAATGCTGGTCTCCCCACAGTGAGATAAGTGGGTATGATAATGTGGAGAGGGAAAAATTTCATTTAGTGACCGCCATTGGGCTTTCTGCTAAAGCTCCAAGATGAAGGTAATGCATACCACTGAATCCTCCCTTGCAGAAAGTGACAATCAACCACACTATCTGTTGGTTACTCCTCTGAGTAGCAGAACTGGGCTACGAACAGGATGACCTCTGAGGAACCCTTCTTTGAGTTATAATCTAAAGATCGAAGAAGACCCCTCCCCACATGTTACTTCCTCTGTGAATATGAACTTTCCCCCAGACAAACAGCACCCTAAATATTTATTTGCCCACTACGGTCAACCTGGCAAAGGGGAACCAATGGTAAAAAAAAAAAAAAAAGTATTAAAGTCACACAGATTGACCAGCACCATCTTTAGAACCAAAAGAGGCAAATGAGGAAGCAGGAAAAACAACAAAATTGCCCAGAGCTTCTTAACAAAAACTCACTCAAATCAGAATGCATGCATGCCAGCATTTTAGTGTTTATCCAGTCAGAATGCACCCATGCTGTAGGAAATCCTACAGTCAGTAGTCTTTAAGTTACCCACCTACTTGGGTATGTTTATACTATAAATGCTGGCTGGCGTAAAGAGCATGCTCCCTTTCTCTTCCAGCTGCTGGATTCAGTTCCTGTTCCTCATTCATGCAGAGGACTGTGATCTGTGAGTCTACCCCTAAATAAATAACTATTATACTCAATTCTGAGCTAGTGTGGGATTTCTTTTTAGCATGCATCTTCATCTGAAGCCCCATGTGGATCCGAACACCACACCTACCAGGTAGACTGGTCTAAAAGGCCCAAATGGTCCACAGCCCAGAAGGTCTCCCACCTTTGCCTGCTTGGCTTGTGTTCACCTACTCAGTGCTTTTTTTTTTTTTTTTTTTTTTTTTTTTTTTTTTTTTTTTGGTAAAACTCCCGCCACAGCAGAGCTAAGTGTGTCAGGAGCCATTTTCCTAAAGATTATAGCAGGGACCATTGTCCTGGGGATGTTTGCGGAGAGCCCCACACCCCAACTGTATTGAGAACTGTTTGTTGGCAGAGCCCACCCCACACCCAACTATCTTGAGAGCTATCTGTGAGCGGAACCTGCCCCACATTCCAACTATCTAGAGAACTGTTTGTGGTTGGAATCACAAAAGGAACGATTCCGCTTGCATAGAGAACACTAGGTGTGTCGACTCATGACCTCGTGACTGACTTGTGATCCCTTCCTGCACTTGCCATGCCCCTGCCCCCATCCCAAGCCAAATTCCTCATCCAAGGGCTATATAAGCTGCTGCCATTACGCTAATAAACGGAGGCTTTGACAACAGATCTTGCTTGGCCTCGTTCCTCTTTCCCGCCCATGTCTTTTCAGATAGTGCCTCTTTGGGACCCTGGAATAACTGACCTGCCAGGCGGGTTACAACCCTGGAATAACTGACCTGCTGGGAGATTACTAAGTGCATGTGGTGACTTGGAAATTTCCCAAGTTTGCATACATTCTGCCCCACACTGCTACCTTCCCTGCCGCACAGCCACTTGCACAGCTTCTGGTTTGTGCTCCCTGCTCCGGAGTTCTGGGATCCTTGCTTTATGTATGGAGTTAATTTAATTGCTTTTAATTTGTCAAGCAAAGCATATTTGTCAGTATTTAACCAGCACCAAGGCAGAAAACCATAGGGGTGTAAGACTGTGGCGCCACCGGTTGTGACTTGCAACCACGACACCTGCTGGACAATAAATATTATTACACCTAAAACAATTTATCAGACTTTATAACACAGGTAAATATTTTATTAAGTAATAAATCAATAAACTTGAAAGTTATATAATTGCAGACAACATTACCATGGAAATTTTTAGTAACCTTTCTGCTGATACTATGGATTGTATTATGCAAGGCTTATATGGTTATTGTGATACATCCATTTATTGGATATTGGGACTCAGTTTTTTTCTTCATATTATATCCTTAAGAAAATGGTTTGATAACAGATCCAAGAATGAGGCACTTTAGAAATGATACATACAGTCTTTACAGACTAATAATGAATAGATAGCTTATAGGATTAATACCATCAAAAATCAAAAGTTAGCTGAAAAAATTAATACTATTGAAAAGGATAACATTAATTTTACAGACAAAATTCAATCCATGTCAAAGGGTACTGAGAAATTATATGAAAGAAGTCATACTGTTGAATTTGACGATCAAAATCTGTTAAAAAGTTATGATGGGTTAGCAGAGAGAGTATCTCTCCAGGAAGGCAATTTGTACACTATCCAAATAATGTCCAAGGATGAGCAGGGGAAGGGGGTACAAGGACAGGATTTAACATCACCAGCACCTGTCAGAGATGAAATTACCCAGGGTTTTAGCTTGCTACCCTGTAATCTACTCTGACAAAGCATCAAGTTCTAAAGGTCCAAAAGGATCCAAAGAAGATAGATGGATACTTATAAGAATGAATGATCCAGGGGGTTGGAGAGATGGCTCAGTGGTTAAGAGCATTGCCTGCTCTTCCAAAGGTCCTGAGTTCAATTCCCAGCAACCACATGGTGACTCACAACCATCTGTAAAGAGGCCTGGTGCCCTCTTCTGGCCTGCAGACATGCACACAGACAGAATATTGTATACATAATAAATAAATAAATATTTTTTTAAAAAAGAATGAATGATCTACCAGTGGTGGCACACGCCTTTAATCCCAGCACTTAGGAGGCAGAGGTAGGTGGATCTCTGTGAGTTTGAGGCCAGCCAAGACAGGCTCTAAAGCTACAGAGAAACCCTATCTCAAAAAAAAAAAAATGAATGATCTTAAAAAAATTAAGCAAGCAGTAGTAACTTATGGCTTGCATTCTGTATTTGTTAGGGAGATGGTAAAGACATGGGCTTCTAGCATTAAGGCAACCCCACACAACTGGATTCAGTCAGCTTCAGCAGTCCTGGATGATGGGCCCCAACTGCTGTAGAAATGTTATTTCAGAGAAGAGGCAAAAATTTTAGAACAGGGAAAAGCAAAAGGACTTGAGACTTCCCAAGATCAAACTCTTGGTGAGGGCACTTATGCTGACCCACAGGTTCAAGCTCTTTACAAGGACCAAGTCTTGTCCTTATGCCACAAAGCAGCCTTAAATTCTTGGGACAGGATTCAAGAACAAGAAAATGAATTGAATCATATTCTAAGGTTAAACAGGGCCAAAGAGAACCATTTAGTGACTTTTTACAAGTAATAACTAAGGTTGTAAAAATAGGAGTAACAGACCCAGATGCTAAATGAGTACTTATTGAATCTCTGACTTTTGAAAATGCCAACTTAGAATGTAAAAAGATACTTAGGCCTTTAAAGGATAGATCAGCACCAATGGATGAATGGATCCTGCATACAATGAATGTTGAGACATTTGACTACAATACTAAATCTTGGGTAGGAGAAGCAATTTCCAAAGATAAGAGGAGACATCAAAATGCCAAACATTTTAATTGTGGTAGAATAGGACATCTGAGAAGGGATTGTAGACAAGGAATTCCTAGATAAAATGTCTCCTTTGGGAATCGCAAAAATAAAAGATATCAACCTTACAGATTATGTAAAAGGTATGGCAAAGGCTGACATTGTACCAAAAAAAAATGCAGATCAACAAACGACAGACAAGGCAGCCCGATACCATTGAGAACCTCCTTGGGGGGCCTCTTGCAGGCCCCCAAGTCAAAAGTTGTCCAGTCATTCCCAGTCACTGTGGAGGACATGTATCACCAGAAAAATTTAAAAAATCCAGAGCCTTCTATAAAAAACAATACTATTCTGGATGATGGAATAGACATGGAGGATGAATTCAAAATTCCAATAGGAAATAGGAATGTATATTCTGGCAGACTTCTATAAACAATCAAAGACCAAAGCTAAGAGTCCATATAAATGGTATTGTAATTGTGGGTTTGATAGACATGGGTGTGGATGTGAGTGTTACTCCAAAATCTTGGCATCCAAATTGGCCTCTTCAAGAGGCAGATATTCAATTCCTAGGAATTGGAATTCTATCTTAAGTAAAACAAAGCATGTGATGGGTTGAATGCATAGGACTAGAAGGACAGAGAGGAAGGCTGAGGCTGTATGTGACTAATATTGCAGTGAATTAATGGGGTTGTGACCTGCAGCAGCAATGGAAAACCCAGGTTAACATTCCTGTAGTCCCAGAAACTCATAGTTTTGGGAAGGATTTATAAGGTACTATACACAAAAGTCACCAGCCATTCAGGTTGGACAAAAACACAAAACAACTAGCAAACCTTTAAAGGTACCAACAGCCCTACCTTTAAAATGCTTAACTGAGAAACAAGTAGGGGTTAAACAGTGGCCTTTAACAGAAGACAAACTGCAGGCTTTAGAACAGCTGGTACAGGAGCAACAAGATGCTCACCATATTGAAGAATCAATCAGCCCTTGGAATTCTCCTATATTTGTTGTTAAAAAGAAATCTGGTAAATGGAGAATGGTGACAGATCTAAGAGCTATCAACAAGGTAATTCAACCTATGGGCCCTCTACAATTTGGAATCCCTCTGCCTTTTCTATTACCAAAAGGATGGCCTCTTATAGTTATTGCTTTAAAATATTGTTTCTTAACTATACCTTTACAAGAAAAGGACAGAGAAAAATTTGCCTTTGCAGTGTCTACTTATAATAATTCTCAGCTTACTAGGAGATAGCAATGGACTGTCCTTCCACAAGAAATGCTCAATAGCCCCACCCTATGCCAATACTTTGTAAGCCAGCCATCTATTGGAAATAATACATAAAAAATTTCCTAAAATTATAATTTACCATCACATGGATGACATTTTGCTATCTGAGTCAAACATAGATACTTTAGAAAGAATTTTTAAGGAAGTAAATAAAGTTTTGCCAAAATAGGGATTACAAATTGCTCCTGAAATATACAGAGAGGAGATTTTGTCAATTACCTAGGTTAGAATATAGGTTTACAGAAAATTAGAACACAAAAGGCACAAATTAAGAGAGACTTATTGTGGACTCTTAATGACTTTCAAAGATTGTTAGGAGACATTTCCAGTCTACAGTCAACTGTTGGGATAACACCTGATCTAATAGTTCATTTAAACAAAACCTTAGATGGTGACAAAGACTTAAATAGTCCCAGAGAATTAACATCTGAGGCAGAAAAGGAATTGATTGCTGTTGAAGAAAAATTACAGGAGGCACATGTGGATAAGGTGAATCTAAATCTTAATTGCATTCCAGTTATACTGCCTTCCAGAATTTCCCCTATAGGAACCTTATGCAAAGGGAAGATATTATCTTAGAATGATTTTTTTAAACATATAAACCAATTTAAAAACTAAAAACTTATGTGGAAAAGGTCTCTGAATTAATTATAAAAGGAAAATTGAGACTTTGTCAACTAGCAGGTATAGACCCAGCAGAGATTATAGTGCCTTTTACTACTGATGAAATTAAAAAAATTATGGGAAGACAATGAACCTTGGCAAAAAGCTTGAACTAATTTTTTAAGAAAGATTAATAGCAATTATCTCAAAAGTGATGGAATTAATCTTATAAAGAGAACTACTTGGATCCTTCCCCACATTGTACAGGACACATCAATAACTGGAGCCCATACATTCTACACTGATGCAAATAAATCAGGAAATGCAGATTACAAACCAGAAGATTTAAGTAAGGTGGAACAAAGCCCTTATAATTCTCATGGTACTAAGGGATTTTAAAGAACCTCTTAATATAGTTACTGATCCACAATATGCAGAAAGAGTTGTCTTGCATATTGAAACTGCTGAATTAATAATGATACAGAATTGACTTCATTATTCATACAGGTTCAAGATATAATCAGGAATAGGCTTTGTCCCATATATATATAACACACATCCGATCCCATATGGTTCTCCCAGGTCCTCTAGCACAAGGTAATGCAGAAATTGATTGATTATTGATTGGAAGTGTGCTGAAGGCCTCAAAATTTCATAAGAAATATCATGATAGTAGCAAAGGTTTATAGAAAGTTTTCTATTACATGGCAACAAGCTAAGGAGATTTTAAAGAGATGTCTTACTTGTTCTTTCTATAACCAAACACCGCTACCTTCATGGACTAACCCAAAGGGTACTCAAATGAATGAAATCTGGCAGATGGATGTGTTCCACTTTGTGGATTTTGGAAAATTAAAATATGTATACCATACCATTGACACTTATTCAGGTTTTCAATGGGCAACTGCTTTGAGCTCAGAAAAGTCTGATTCAGTAATCACATATTTGTTAGAAGTTATGGCCATCTTGGGTATACCTGCACAAATAAAGACAGATAATGGTCCAGCATATGTCTCTAAGAAAAATGAAACAGTTTTTTGCTTATTATAATATAAAGAATATTATAGGTATACCAAACAATCCTACAGGTCAGGCAGTTATAGAAAGATCAACTATAAAGGATATGTTAAACAAACAGAAAGGGGTGGAAAACACCCCCAGAAATAAATTACATAATGCTTTATTAACCTTGAATTTTCTTAACGCTAATGAGAAACAACAGCAGCAGAGAAACATTGGATAATAGAAAAGTCTTCTGAATTATATCAGCTGGTATATTTCAAGAATGTGTTGACCTCACAATGGAAGCCAGGAGATGTGCTATGTTGGGTAAGGAATTTTGCTCTTGTTTCAACAGGAGAAGAAAAGTTATAGATACCATCAAAATTAATAAAGATTTGGTTTGAAAAAGAGAAATCTCTTGAGAAAGAGAAATGACGGCTCATCCACAGAAGTGACAGCCATATAGGTGGTAAGGAAACCTCAAAGGATTGGAGCAGGGTTCTGTTTTTGTCTTTGCAGAAAAATACTCATTTTCAAATAGTCAAGAGACCCTGGACATCTAGATGCTTAAAGAGGAAAAATAATATCCAGTAGGATCACCAAGCAAAGAGAATTATGACTTATGAGGACAGGTCATCTGAAGGTAAGAATTACTGAACATAAACTAGAATAATAGTCATGACTTAGTTAAAAATCAGAGCTGGCTCTGGAGTTGGACAATGGCTCTGTCCTTCTCTAAATCCAAGCATATTGTTAAAAGAAAAATTCAGAGTTTCTGTCTCATGTCAGGAGCTGTCTGGTATGGAACAGAAAGAAGAAAGAATTTAGAAAAAAATTTTTACTTTTCTTCATACCTATTTTTGTCTCTATCATACCTTTCATTGAATATATATTTGTATAAATAATGTTTAAGTTTTCCACAATGAACAATGAATTTTTCTGCTGTAATCTTTGAAGCTTTCAGGAAGAAGATGGGGCCCCACAACAACGATTACACCTGATTGATATGACATCATGATGCTGATAGCACTATTACAAGATCTGTTTTGGGTACAAGTTGCTCAAGATGGTTCCAACTTGTTTAGCTGAAATGCTGCACTATTCAGAACTCCAAATAGAAACCTCAGAAAAACTCTACCGAATACTCAGAGACTATTTGCAATTATACCAGACAGTAATCTTGAAACTTAGCCATTATCTTACTTTCACAGGATCCCATAGGAAGAATATCACCCCCCATGACAGCTGGAAGTAATTCTAGATAATGTCCCCCTCTTAACAAAATTTGTCCTCAGGGTTAGGGACATCATTTAGTGGTTTGTTATAATTGGTATAGGGTTGGGGGTTGGGAGGAAAATATGCAGGCTCAGGGATCTCTTTGAAAAAAAGGGGGGGGGGAATTAGATAGGATAATAGATTAGTGTGAGCATACTCACACTAATAATAATAGTGAGTAATAGAATACTTGTGAGCTATTATTTATAGCCAGTTTACATTGGTATAGATTCTTGTATATTGATACAAACTTAAATTATATTGAATATGTTTCTATTTTTGTCTACAATATTTCTATACCTAGGCAAAGTAATTTTGCAATAATGTATGCATGTATGCTTCTCCCTCTGCTTAAGACATTGTGTACATTGACACAATTTTGGGATATATTTATCATATTGCAATATACATTTCTACCTCTGATCAAGATACTTATGCATTGTTCACATTTTGTGGTCAATGTTCTCATGTGTAGCACAATAATATTCTAATATAAAGTCTTAGTCTTTAAGTTATATAGGTATTCAGAATTATAGGTCAATGGTCATTCATGTTTGTCATACTTACAGTTAGACTAATCAGGTTCTTTAGATGCATAGAGATTGTATTCCGCATAGATAGGTAATCTTCAGCCACTTCAAAGAGCTATAGAATATGGCATTCAAATAACTTAGGGTTCTGTTGACCAGAGACATGATTGTTCCTGGCAGCACAAATCTATTCCTGAGAGAATGCTGAGCACCAAAGACACTCCACTTGGAGCTTGTTTTCTTCTTGGAAACACTAGCCTTTGGGCAAGGAATTGCCCATACCTCAACCACTGACAAAATGCAGGATGTCCGGACAGGACAAGCAGGATACAAGAAAAAAGACTGTCAAATCTTACCAAGATAGGGTAAGACAGTTTTGACAACTTTCCTGCCTCTGAAAATGGTCTGTCGGTTACTGTAGGCCTTAGCCAAAGTTGGTTGCTCCAACGTTACAAATGAGACTTGGGATGATTGCCCAGGTATCCAGTTGTCTCTGTCATTTGTTGCACATTTCAGAGGTTGCTTGGTCGCACTTCCTGCTTATGTAATATTGTCTCCCTTATCGGATCTTTGATGGTTTTGAAGACTAGATAGTCATAGTTACTTTCCTCTCATGACTTGGCCAAGTGATTTATAATACAAGGCTTAAACTCCTTAAGAGAGGATAATTATTGAAACATTTATCACATGTTTCTTGCTTGATATTGTTTATGCTGGTTGTAATTCTAATTTTTATATTGGATATGTGTTCTTATTGTATATGATTTTGTATTAGGCTTAGAACTCTCTTATTTAAACAAAAAGGGAAGGTACTGTAGAAAATCCTACAGCAAGTAGCCCTTAAGTTACCCACCCACTTGGGCGTGGCCTATTATACTATAAATGCTGACGTAAAGTCCCATTCCTTCTCTCTTCCGGCTGCTGGATTTGGTTCCTGTTCCACATTTATGCAGAGGACTGTGATCTGTGAGTCTACCCCTAAATAAACAACCCTTTATTATACTCAAGTCTGAGCTCGTGTGGGATTTCTTTTTAGCATCCATCTTCACACCCATGCCAACAGTTTAGCTTTATCCAGTCAGAATGCATGCATGCATGCCAACATTTTAGTGTTTATTCAATCAGAATGCACGTATATCAACATTATAGTGTTTAGCCAATCAGAACTTATGCATGTCAACATCTTAGTGTTTATCCAATCAGAATGCACACATGCCATCAATTTAGTGTTTATCCAGTCAGAATGCACACTTGTCAACATTTTAATGTTTATCCAATCAGAATGCTGGCATGTCAACATTTTAGTGTTTATCCAAAACTAGACACATTCTCACTATTGCTTATGTCATTCACCATACAGTTTTTATTTGATGGGAAAGAAAACCAACTTCTGAACCATAACAGAATTCTTGGAGCATTCTGCGTCATTACCTTTCAATGTGAAGCAGATGGCAGAAACAAGCTTGTCAAGCTCCTCCATCCTTTCCCAGTTCCAGGAGTGAAGAGTCCCAAAACTTCCACAGTGTTGGGAACTCAGCTTGAGATGAGGGAGTAGGGGGCTAGGCATGTAAAGGAGATGAAAGGTTTAAGTTAAAGTAAATGAGGTCCTGGGTTTGATCCTCAGCGAGGGAGGGTAGGGAAAAGAGGAGGAAGTGTTGTTGGTTATTTTTTTCTCTTTGCTCTTTGACTCATGGGGGGGGTGCCACCCAGCTCCCAAATAAATACATACAGAGACTTATTATTACGTATAAATGCCCTGCCTTACCTTGTCTTGTTTCAAACCATCTTTTCTTAAATTATCCTGTCTACTTTTTGCCGCTGTACTTTTACCTTTTTCTATTTTTGTGTATCTTTTCTTTCCTTCTTATTCTGTGCCTGGCTGTTTGACTGGGTGGTTGCCCCCTAGCATCTCCTTTTCTTGTTCCTTTGAGTTTCTCTTCCCAGATTTCTCCTCCTATTTATTTTCTCTGCCTGTCAGCTCCACTTATTCTTTTCCTGTCTTGCTATTGGCCATTCAGCTCTTTATTAGACCAATCAGGTGTTTTAGACAGGCAAAGTAACACAGCTTCACAGAGTTAAACAAATGCAACGTAAAAGAATGCAACACATCTTTGTATCATTAAGGAAATGTTCCACAACATAAACCAATGTAACACGTCTTCAAAGACTATTCCACAGCAAGGAGGAGGAGGAGAAAACACCTTTTATATTCACAAGTAGGGCAGGACAGAGCTGGCATACTGTAGGAAGTCCAACAGTCCGGCACTATTGATCCGCACTCTCCCATTCCTGTCATTGATCAGATTCCTTCTGGTCTGAATGGGGAGGGGCAGCTCTGCCTGTGGGAGTGGGAAGCTGTGTAGGCCAGCACGAGTAATGCTAATTTCTGGTGACAATGATTTCAGAGTATTCTAATTTTCTCTAGCAGGGAATCTCCTTCTAAATTCTAACACCTTGGTCTGAAATCACTTTTGGGGTCACTTAGTCTTGATCCCCAGTTTCAAGAAATTCTGAATCTGTAGAAAACAGTCTGACTGTTCAGCTCCTCAGAAACTGTTAGAGATAAAGCAAAATCTATCAGCCTTGTTTTTTGTTTTCTTTGACACAAACAAGATTTTTCAAAGTTTCCATTATCTAAAATCCCAAGCACCAGGTGTCTATAAATATTTATTCAAGGCATTCAAACAGTGCGCAGCCAGACTGAGTGGAGAGAAACGTCTTTGGTTTCCTTCCTTCTCAGCGCACAGCATGCTGTGTTCCAGAGGCTCTGTTCCTATTGGCCGCCTTTCCAGCCTTCTCTACCAGGGTTCAGTAAGGAGAAACAGCCACCTCCCATCTTCCCAGACCACAGATCTGACATTGGGGAGCTTCTAGAGTGGAGGCAGGCAAAAGCCAGAGTAGCTGATAGAAAAAAATTCTAACTGTGGAACCATTTCTAGTCTTAAGTGAGCAGCTAAGCGTCATCCGGGAACAATGGCTTCTCCCATCAGGTTGAATCCTCTTAGGCAGCATACAGAGCATAAGCAGAGTGCTGAAAGGAAGGATTTGCTGCTTAGTGGGATGGAGTGCAGGTTGCTGCTGAGTTTGCAGCTAAACGCTAGGATGTGAGTTGTGTTATAACACTTCCCACAGGAGAAATTTTTCACTGAAATCATAAAAAGCGTATTTTTTTGAAAACTGAACATTTTAAAACTGAGCAGTTTACTCTCCTATGCAGTCACTTATGCTCTCATTTTCTTACAGGGATCCTACTGTGTATACATTTCATATAATTTAATAAGTTTAAACTATTCTGTGGCCTTTTATTAGGCATTACATTATATTAATAATATCTATCTATGTCTCTCCTTTACAATCACTTTAATCATTAAAAATAGTCTGCCATGTGTTTCAACTATGCCTTCTCTGTTAATTTTAATGTAACTGCCTCAAATAACACTGAAATACACACTCCTCACATGCAGCTTTTCTTCACTTTTGAATAATTTTGTTTAGGATAAATTTCCTAAGGAGATAATTAAACATCCTATTTCCCAAAGCATCAAACACAGATACATGCTACCAACATTTAAGTGCAAAAGGTCTCACCAAGCTCTGCTCACCTTACACATTAACAATTGAAAACAACTCATCTCTAGATAGATGAAGAAAGTGTCTTCATGTGGTTTTAGTTTTCAAGTCTTTGTAAGTGGTATGGATATTGACTATCATATTGAAACTATATGCACAGAATTTCAGGGTGTCTGAGCTCCCATTATTTCAGTTTCACCCCAGAAATTTAAGCAGCTCTAAATCATTGCAGGAGAACCTGTAACCAAAGGCAACACCAGTAAAGCTCCATGCTAGATGACAAAGCCCAGGGGTGGTACTGTGAGAGATGCTGACTGGGGAGAGGGGGAAAGCCAAGAGCATGAGACAGACAAGAGGGAACTAGCCTGAGTCCAGTGGCATGTTTAGATCAATCTAAAGCGTGCAATCATCCGCCTATGATTCTCAGATGTGAGGATGGAGATTTGTGTTCAGATCTGTCTTCTTGTTCAAAGCCAGGCAGCTGGCCAACAGTATAGTTCAGATGCATACCAAGGTCCCACAAGTTTGGTCCTACGTTTGCAATGTGTGTGAGGGGTGGGGTGGGGGGGAGCATGCGTGCAATGTGGCAGGCCCAGGTGAGGACCTTTCTGGACTGCTCTCCAGTTGTTTATTTACTGAAGCAGGGACTCATGTTGAGCCTAGAACTCATTGATTCTGGGCAGTCTAGCTGACTAGCTTGCCTCAGGCATTCCCCTGCCTGAGTGCTTGGATTACAGGTGGCCACCAAACAAGTTAGACTTCCTGTGGGTTCTGGTATTTTAAAACCCAGGCCTCAGCCTTGCACACTAGGCCATTTCCCAACCCATATTGTCATATTGTTTAGTAGACAAATAATTTCTAGTTTTCAAAATTTTACACCAGCCCTCACTCAGACATATATAAATTTGCTTTTTTTGTACATTGTTGTGGGTTATATTGCTATTTCAATAATTATTTCTTTTTTAAAATGATATTATATAATTTTTATACTATAAAATTCTATTACTACTTATATTATTATAAAAGTATTTCAATTACTCAATTTGACAAATGAGGAGTTGAGCCTTTGAAACTAATGCAATGCACAGGCCAGTTTTCAAACCGTGGCTCTTACTCTGCCCTCGGGCTCCTTCTGCTTCTACAGCAGCTGACATTGAGCTGTGGAGACTATGGCTGAATATGACAGCCAGGTGACAGGAAGGCATTGTCCAGAGGACCTGCATATGACTCCCACACTACATGACACTCAGTCTTAAGAATAGAAAAACCCACAGAGGGCAGAACACTGAGAGACAGACAAGACTAGTTCAAACACTAGTCCTGCCCTAGCCCGATATGGCTTTGCTGTGAGACTCTCAGCACATGCTTCTCATTTTTACAACAAAGAAAGCTAAAGTCCCTATGGAAATGACCTCACATATGGTGTGGCATAAAACTAGCCAGCACAATTGACCCCTTGTCAGCTCAACACAGAAACACATCACCACAAAACCATAACCTTTTCTTTCTTGCTCATCCCCAGGATGGGCTATCAATATTAATATCACAATATAAAACACATCAACTTTCAAAGTTGATATTAATATTAATATCACAATATAAAACACATCAACTTTAAAAGTCCTGCCGTCTTTAAAAAATCAAACACTTTAAACTTTTTGCCTCTTTAAAAAATATTGAGGGCAGGAGAGATGGCTCAGTGGTTAAGAGTATTGCCTGCTCTTCCAAAGGTCCTGAGTTCAATTCCCAGCAACCACATGGTAGCTCACAAACATCTGTAAAGAGGTCTGGTGCCCTCTTCTGGCCTGCAGACATGCACACAGACAGACTATTGTATACATAATAAATAAATATTAAAAATAAAAATAGAAAATTTTGAAAGTCTTTTTCAAAATTCAAAGTTCCTCTAAAATTCCAAATTATCTGTGAAATTCCAAAGTCTTTGTAAAACCCCAAAGTCTTTTCATTGTGGGCTCCCATAAAATCAAAAACAAGTTATATATTTTCTTACTCCCAGAGGGAAGAACTGGGGGCACAGTCACAGGCAAAGCAAAACAAAACCCAAATTCAACAGTGTGAAGCCCAGAGTCAGACTTCAGGGACTCACGCACGACCCTCTGGGTCCCAAAGGGTTTGGCCACAGAACACACAGCTTGCCTCCTAGGCCCAGGCTGGCTCTATCCCACAGTTTCCGCTTCTCTTAGGAAGTATCCCATGGTAGGGACACCTCCAAAATTTTGAGGTCTTCACTGTAACTGCACTGCACCCACCAATAGCCTGTCCTGGGCTCTCTTCTGGTTCTCTGACCTTGCTACATGGTGCCAAACCTCAGGTTCTCTTCATGACCCCTTCAGTCCTGGGGCTTCTACTTCAACTGAGGTCTCATGTTGAGCAGAGTCCTGGCCTGGTTTCTCATGGTGCCAAACTTCAGCTGTTCCCCATGACCCCTCCATGAATTTCAACCACAGTTTGATCCTACAGGAGAAAGCTATCTTGGTGAAATTCAGGATAAAGGGGGGAAAAAGAACACATTCTTGAATCTGTACAAAGTCTTGCTGCAGAAGGAGCTCACAGTGTTCTAACCTTTGCTCATCTGAAATAGTAAAGGCACTGGTAAGGAATAAGAAATTTACTAGGACTCTCAAAAGGTTTTACTCTAAAATCCTGTTAAGTCATTGGAGGTCTAAAATACTGACTGTGAGGTTGAGTGCCTTCGGGAAGGCGGTAGCAGTCTAAAGGGAGCAGGAGACAAAAAGGAGACTTAGAATTCTCTCTGAAAATACTGAAGGAATGCTTGTATAAAAGCTCATCTTTTCCAAGTTTGTACCACTCTTTGTAGAACCTGATAATATTCGATATGCCTTTCTCGGGGGTCTGGTTGGGAGGGTGAAAGAAAAATTGAATCCACTTTGTGTCTTGACTTTGTGAGGTAGATCAGTACTTGGTACATGAGAATACGCAGGATTGGAAATGTCTCTTATTCTAGTTAAATGGGTTCTAGATTGTGCCCTGAAGGAAAACAAAGCAAAACAAACAAAAAACCCAAATCAAAACGAAACAGGGAAGGTCCACATGCTAAGAATGGAATGAAGCCCTCATGGTCTACACAGGATTCCTATCACAAAGAGCTAGAGTAGGACTTTGGGACTGGTTTGGGCAAAATTAGTTTGACTGATTCCATGTTCACCGAAGTAGGAGAAAACTGACGTTAGCTGAAAACTTGAGAAATAGTGTTTTCTTTGGTTGGGGTCAGGTAAAAAGAGGAGTGCCAGCTAAGCCAACTTCAAGTGCTGACTGAAAACTCCCAGTTTAAATAAAAACAAACCATATTTGAATTGAGCTGAAATTTCTCTTAATAACCTAGAGCATATTTTCAAAGTAACACCAGTTTGTTACCTACATAGGTGGTGTAAGGTCAGTCTTGGTTTTTGCACAGGTGTATTGGTTAAAAGATGGAAGATACAAATTTCTCCTTGAAGACTAGGTCTTCCTTTTTGACCCCATAGTTTATGTTGCTTGATCTCTGAGATGTTGACTGAAGAGAAAACTAATGAGGTCAAAGGCAACTGACCTTTAGCATGTGGGTGATGTAGTGATGGTACAGTAGTGATGTTGGGATATCCTGACTTATCGGGAAGCCAGGATATACTTAGAGTCGCAATAGGACAGCTCTGGAGGGGTAGAGCCACAATAGGATAGCTCTGGAGGGGGGTTTAGAGCTGCAATAGGACAGCTCTAGGAGGGGTTAGAGCTGCAATAGGACAACTCTGGGGAGGTAGATAACTCTGGAGGGGGTAGAGCCACAATAGGACAACTGGGGGGGGTGAGCAGCAATAGGACAGCTGGGGGGTTAGTGCCACAATAGGACAGCTCTGGTGGGGGTAGAGCCACAATAGGACAAGGGGGGGGGGGTGGTTAGAGCCACAACAGGACAGCTCTGGGGAGGTAGAGCCGTAATAGGACAGTTTTTTTGGGGGGGAGCGTAGAGCCCTGTGGGGGAGGAGGGAGGTAGAGCCGCAATAGGACAGCTCAGCCCTAGAGGAAAGGTGTTCTGACTATTGGGAAGCCAGACTACCTAGAACTGCAACAGGACAGCTCTGGAGACTGGATCTGCAACGGGAAAGCTCAGCCCTGGAGGGAAGGTGTCCTGACTATCAGGAAGCCAGGCTACCTGAAGCTGCGGTGCAGTGGGGCATGGTCTCCCCGCAGGATATAGGGATCCTGCTCCTCTCCTGGAGCAGCTACAGCTGAGTTCTGCTCTGTTCCCTTAAAGAAGTGTCCTAGCAGAGCTATCTGCTTCCTCTCTGGCCCAAGATGTTTCTTCTGCAAACACTCTGCTGAAGGGAAGCCCCCTGCAGAAATGTAGCAATCTCCTCTAGCTCTCCTGAAAAGTTGTGACTCCCCGCCCCTCCCCACTTTTACCATACAGACGCCTGCTCCCCTAGACAGACTTTCCTCTCCACTCTCTTCCTGGACCAGAGCCTGGTCTTAACCCTTCCCCTGGCACCCTGTTTCCTCATCAGTGCTCAGCCTAAATTTCAATCTTGCTACCACTGGCAAATAATACCAAGTGCTTCAAGATACCTAACAAAGCCAACAAGGCTGTCCTCTCTAGGTTTTTGTTTTTGTTTTCCTAGAGTTGCATATGGAGCCCAGGGCTTCTTGCAAGCTAAACAAGCACTCCACACTGAACTTTCTCTAATCCCTTCTCCTGGATTGATATTATTAAGGCAAAATTCTAACCATAATATCTGGGCCTTGCAAGAGGTTTAAAAATGTTTGAAATCAAAGCATGCATTCTTCTTGTTTAAAACCTGTTTCCATCAGTTGCTGGATGAAGGTTACATGATGACAATTAAGGTTGTCATCAATCTGATTACAGGGAAAGGGCAGTTTAGGTACCCTCTCCACTGTTGCTTAGATTCTTAGCTAGGGTCATCCTTGTGGTTTCCTGGGAGTTTCCCTAGTGCCTGCTTTCTCGCTAACCCTACAATGTCATCATAGAATTTTCATCCAGTAACTGATGGAAGCAGATGCAGAGATCCACAGTTAAGCACTGGGCTGAACCCCTGGTGTCTAGTTATAGAACAATATTATGGCAAAGGGGCCAGTGATGAGGATACCCACAGAAATGACTGACTCAAGCTAGTGGGAGCTTACTGAACCTGGACTGACAGTTGGGGAACCAGTATAAGAGCAAACGAGGCCCTCTGAACGTGGGTGACAGTTGTGTGGCATGGGCAGTTTGTGGGGCCACTAGCAGTGGAACCAGTATTTATCCCTAGTGTATGATCTGGCTCTTTTGGAGCCCATTCCCTGTAGATGGATACTTTGTTCAGCCTAGATACAGGGTGGAGGGCCTTGATCCTACCTCAAATGCTATGACAGACTTTGTTGACTCCCCATGGGATGAAGGAGAATGTGAATAAATTAATCCCACACTAGCTCAGAACTAAGTATAATAAGGTGTAGTAATATGGGGCGGCAGGGCTGCGTCCCCCACACCCAGCCGCCCACATGGCTAGCTTATGCCCCGAAATAATTACACAGACACTGTATTCTTTTAAGCACTGCTTGGCCCTTTAGCTCTAGCACTTACAGGCTAATTCTCACATCCCGATCAACCCATCTCTAATAATCTGTGAGAACCGGTCTTACCGGGAAGATTCTAGCCTAGTCCATCCTGGGTCGGAGCTTCATCCCGGGAGCGGGGCATGGCGTCTCTCTCTGAGGCATCTGCTCCCGAGAGAGCAGAGCTGTGGAGTCTCTGACCTCACTTCCTCTTCCTCCCAGCGTTCTGTCCTGTTTTTCTCCTCCCACCTATCCTCTAACCAATAAAATGGGCCAGGGCAGTGCCTTTATTAGCCAATGACCTTCCTCCATCAATAAGGGGTTCTTTATTTAGGGGGGGACTCACAGATAACAATCCTCTTCATGAATGGGGAACAGGAACTGAATCCAGCATCCGTGTAAAAGAGGAGAGAGAGAAAAAGATGCACACCTTTTTGGTACCCAAGGCCATGCCCGACCTGGTCCAGCCTCTCAAAGGCCACTGACTAAAGGAGGTTCCCTATCACCTCCCCACTTTGTCTAAATAAGAGAGTTCCAAACCCAATACAAAACTATATATATCAAGTATAAAAAATGGAATTACAATCAGCATAAATAATATTAAACAAGAAACATATGCTAAATGTTTCAATAATTATTTTATCCTAAGGAGTCTAAGAGTTATATAGAAATGGCTTGGCTAAGTTATAAGAGGAAAGTAACTACAACTATCTAATCTTCAACCCTATCAAAGACCCGAGAAGGGAGATAATATTACTTGAGTAGGCAAGAAGTGCAATCAAGCAGCTTTCAAAATATGCAGTAGTTGACAGAGACAACTGGACACCTGGGCAATCACCCAAAGTCTCATTTGCAACGCTGGAGCAACCAACTTTGGCTAAGGCCTACAGTAACTGACAGGCCATTTCAAAGGCAGGAAAGTTGTCAAGACTTACCCTGTCTTAGCAAGGTTTGGCAGCCTTTTTTCTTGTATCCTGCTTGTCCAGTTCAGACACTGTGTATTTTGTTAGTGGTCGAGGCATGGGTACTTTCTTGCCCAAAGGCCAGTTTTTCCAAGAAGAAAACAAGCTCCAAGTGGAGTGTCTTCAGTGCTCAACATTCTCTCGGGAGTAGATTGGTGCTGCCAGGAGCAATTGTGCCTCACATCCACAGAACCCTAAGTTATTTAAGTGCTATATTCTGCAGTTCTTTGAAGTGGTTGAAGATTACCTATCTTTACACGAGAATTGCCAAGGAAGACTGAAAAGTAAAAAAAAAAAAAAAAAGACATTCAACAGAGATTCTATTCTAGACTAGAATCTTTTGGCTTGAGGGGTGGAGGAGCAGGCTCCAAGAATTTGTAAAAATCCCCAATGCTCAATATTTATGGATTAATGTGTAAAGATGGAGGAGCCAGGGCTGACACACAAAGATGGAGGAGCCAGGGCTGACGCACAAAGATGGAGGAGCCAGGGCTAGTGCACAAAGATGGAGGAGCCAGGGCTGATGCACAAAGACTACTGACCTCTTAAGACATTTGAAAGTTTCCTGAGAACTCTAAATGTCTGAGACCTCTCCCTGTGCCCAGGAAGGACTGCTACATTCTAAGGAATGTAGGGTTATGTTACGGTAGGGTTAGGTTTTGGGTTAGGGTTAGGGTTAGTTAGTTCACTTCCTTAGTTAGGTTAAGGGACTCCGTGTTCCACATATTAGAATCCTACTGCAGGACACTTCATTCAGTTTTTAAAAACAGCGTTTCACCAAAAGAACAGGCTGGGACCATCAGGTTATAAGTTATAAGAACCATAATAATAAGGAGGATATAGTAAGAACCATGAGATACACCATTTCGTTATAAACACTTGGATAGTGACATCATTTCTATATAAACAAAAGGGTAGTGACAGTGACTATCACCTGACATAGCAAATTAAAATAAAACCCTTGACCCATTCTACCAGCTTCCTATTTTATTTCTTTTCTACTCTAGACAGACATGCCTATGTCCGTGACCTTCCCGTAGCACACTCATCAGCACCTTCCTGTCTGCAATGCCCTTTTTATTTTTTTACACCTCCACCTCCAAAGTAGGTATTGAAATTCTCCTACCAGAAACATTTAAAAGGTGGAGACTTCTGCTTGCTGTTCTCCACATAATACGGCATGGCGTTGGGCTTCCATATAATTAGGGTGAAAGAGAATAAGACACTGTCCCAGAGACAGGTGCACCAGATTAGAACTCAGAGCAGGGCTCTCTCTTTTTTTAACATTCCACTCCACGCCCCCGAACTCATGTAGCAGTAACAGCTACACTTGACAGGATTTGCTGATTGATTGTTAAAGAGATAGAACCGTCAAGAGCAAATATGATTGCATCTTAACGTTTATTCCCTGTGATGTTTAAAATAGTGTCCTGGCATAAAACAGATGTTCATAAAATATTAGTGTCCCACTTCATTAGATGTAAACCTATTTCGCTTCCTTTCCTTCTTCTAGGGTGTAGGATGGTATCTCACAATGCCCCTACCTCCAGGGGGAAGACGAACATCCTGGCTGTTACGATGTTTACCAGCTTCTCCTAAACAGGCTTTTCAGGTAAAGTTTGGTTTAGGTGTTCTGGTAAGTTCAGTTTACCACCATGCATCAGGAGCTTCGAGTCTATCAGGCGCCCACACTTCACATCACAGCCACCCTAGATTTAGTTGTGGCCATGTAAGCAGATGCATGAATTCCAGCTACAAGGAAAATTAAGTACAATATTTCCAGAATTGGCCTTAGAGTAGTCGAGTCTACGAGTAAGACGAGGGAAGAGAGCTCTGGCTGAACTGTCATTGAGATCGTGGAGACACTAGATGAGAGGTGCCTGGTCCCTTTCACGAATGCAAAGAGCCGAACCTCCTCCTCCTGGTCTCAACCAACTCACAGCACTTTGCAAACGGTATGAAAAGGCCTTTCCCTTTACCAGTCCAGGCACTGAGATGTTGTCAGTTCACACTAATTAGCGCTTCCCATGGTGTGTAAGCGAGAAGCCCTGAGCCTGCTCAGGGGGCTGAGGCTGAACATTCTGGTCCTATCACGCCCACACATCCAGTGAGCAGCTGGTAGAATGCCAGCCTAGTATCCTCCTCTTCTGCTCCTCCACTGATTTCCTGAGTCTCCAACCTCCCTCAGACACAATCACTTGCCTTCGCTCCTAGCTCAGGGTAGATTTTTAAAAACAAATCACATTATAGTTTATGGCAAATAGCCATTGACGCAAGCCTCCCCTGACAGTTCTTTCTTTGATTTCCAACATATATTTACAACGAATGACATTTAACAGCGAGTTGATGCCTATTAAAGGAATACCTGTCGCATACGCTCTGCTTTGAGTCATTTATTCTTTAAGTCTGAGCGGTAAGATTTTGCAGAATGATTTTGATAATGTTTGATAAAACATTGTGACATTTACTAGCTGGTTCTACCATTATCTGTTTTGTAGGCCTTTCTGGTCTTCACCAGTCACTTTCCTCTTAATGCTTTAAGGTGGAAATGCCCTGAAGAAATGTAACGCAGGTCACATTTGTAATGTGCAAAATTAACATATTTAACTAACATAGCTTAATTATTACATTTTTTTTAAAAAATTAAATCTTCTAAATATGGTGTGCACGCTGGCAACCCATGTCTCTTCAGATCCGAAGACCATGCAGCGGCACAGCCCCCTTCATACAGCACCATCTTGGTGGAACCAAAAGGCTTCCTTCGGAGTCCACTGTCTTCGGTGCTCTCTCTGGTCGGCCTTGGCTGTCGCGAGGGCAAGCAGAGGGAACCAGCCCACTTGGCCAACCGGGCGCTGTGGGTGGTCGGAGGCACCGGCTGTGGGCGGGACCCCCGGAGCAGCGCGCCCTGGGGCTGCGGCGACCCGACCACGGGTCCAGTTGTCCCCTCCGCCCGCGCCCACCCCCGCCCGCACCAAGGAGCCCCGGAAGCGGCGGGATTTCCTGTGCCCGCCCCGCGCTGGCCGCCGTCGCCTGTCGCTGGCTGTGCGGGCCGCGGGCTCGGCCGCGCCAGGCGGGAGGCAGCACCAAGGGCCCGAGCCGGGGTGAGTGTGGCCGGGACGCGGGCGGGCGAAGGGGAAGGGAGCCGGCCTGGCAGTGGGGACTGTGGCCTCGATGCTGCGTACCCGGTCCCACTGCTGTCACTCGCGCGGACGCCCGCGGCACCCTTTTTCTCACTTGCTCTAGCCTCGGCTCGAGGGAACCTGTTTTCTGGCCCCACTTTGCTCGCTCAGGTTTTGTCATGTCCCGAGTCTTCTGAAATCTGACCCTCCCCGGGGTGCTGTGATCCGGAGAGAAGAAACCTTACTCGCTGCAGGCTCGGGGCCCGGGCTGTGCCACACCCGCGGCTGGGCTACTAGAGTCACTCACGTCCCTGTGCCCTTGGGCCCCTCTTTGATACCAGGGCCCATTCTCTATCCAACAACAGAACTCGCTGGAAAAGAAAGAAAGAAAGAAAGAAAGAAAGAAAGAAAAAACTTTCTGCAGATGCCCAGCCTCCTAGGTACATAAGCAGATAACAGGAAGGAAAGCCCAAGAACCTATGCTCCGGCCAGCTTGGGATCATCCTGAACTAGGGAAAGAAAGGAGAGAAAACAGGTTCATTCTGCAGCTCAGGTGCTCGCTCTGCCATGATCTCCTTAGGGAATGCAGGGAGGTGACAGTTATCCACTCCTTCCTTTGCTCGGGTTTTGCCAGCATTTTCAAAGGTTTTTCTGTCGTCATCCAGCAGGCCCAGTGGGCTCTTCAGAAAGGCTTCCGTGCGTGGGAGGACCTTTCTGCAGAGGACATGAAGGGAAATGGGTTGGAGGCAGGTGTCCAGGTGCTAGGCTGGACTTGAAATGTGCTGAGAACTTGCGCAGGCAGTCAGAAACAAGGATGGCTTATGGAGAAGAAGGGCGATCGGTGCCCTGCGCATTTAAAACTGAGACGGACACAGGGGCTGAAATTCAGAGGAGAGCTATAATTGAAGTTTCCCCTTAGTACACTTTACTCTTTTCCTTTCTCATGAGAAGTCCTTGAAAGAGAGACCACGTAAACTGGGTATTAGTCCAAGATGCGTCCACGAGGATCTTTGGGTTTCAAAGATGAAAGAGAAATTTGTTTTTCCTGTACACTGTGCTTAGAAATTTTTGTCAAAGAAAAATAGACAAGAAAGTAAGCCGCTTGAGGTCTACTGTAGCCTTCAATTCACGTATCGAATGATCGCGTGATAGCCAAAGTAGCTACTGAAATTCTGACCCGTTCTTGGGAGATTTTTGGCGACCCTGTTTATTTGGGTATTGTATAAGAATCACAAAAATAGATTGCCAAGCAGAAAGTCATTCTCAAATGGGACCTGTCTTGTTCTATAAATGTCCAAAGAGGAGTGCAGACTTGATCGTATGCTTGGTAGGACTGATTCTTTAAAAACAAAACAACAACAACAAAACTAACCTAAATCTCTTCCTTGGGTCCAGAACCCGTTCCTTCTGTTTGATACATACAGATGTTTACAGCTGGTGTGACTGCTCAGCCTTCTGTGCTTGACAAGCAAAAAACGTGTCCATTTCCACTGACGGTGTGTGCTGTCCCTTTCTTGACTTGAATGTCTTCCAATGAGCAAATCCTGCCTTCTCCACACCATTCTTGAATGTATATAATGCATTGTGACTGGTGCCTGTCAAGCAAGTGTATCTTGTATTTCAGACCATGGGGCTGTTGATTCCCCCAAAGTTTGTGTTAATAACACACCTTCCCTGGTTTCCATATCTTGTCCAACCTCCGTTCTTTTCTGCTTTCTCCAATTACTTCAGCTCCTCACTGACCTGCAGTTTCTCTCATCAGTTAGGACTGTGTTAGGTATTTATACCTCAGCTATAGGCTCCGGGATCCTGGTTTTTCTGCTATGCTTGTATCACTGTTCATTTCCTACATATGAGTGACTGGTCACATGTCCCTTTGCTGAGGCTTTTCTTACAGGAGACGCTTTCTGAACAGGTGCTCATGACAGGTCACACCCCTGGGTGGGACGTCTAAATCAGTTGATGAGGTTGCAGTTTGTGGCATAGAATCTCTGGGTCTGCTCACTCCCATCTTTGTTGAATGCATTCCTTCCTGCATTTCCCCCACACCCACTGCACTTTGGATGGTAGAAATGCAACGGATAGCCTCTGGGTTTTCGGGATTTTTCTTTTATTTTTAAGTGAAGTTCTTGCGGTCCTCAGGGATGTACTTTATAGCACGAGGTCTCCAAAATGGCAGCACCTTGACTGTGTGGCGCTGGTCAGTTCCTTAGTTCCTCCAGAAAAGTTTTGACTCAACATCATGCTTTGTGAGTTTGTCTCCTGCTGGGCTCCTCTCACTGTCATCCTCAGCCTTCTCTGAAATGGCTTTGGCATGCCCTTCCCCCCCTTCTGTAGTTGCTTTTGGCATGTTCCAGGTCACAGTCTGTGCTTGCCGCAGAAATGCTTTCTGAACAGCCTGTAGTCCTGGGAGCAGGATGGGAGTCGACAAATGTACATCTGGATGGAGCAGAGTCCCAGATGGAGAGAGGAAACCAGGAAGAGGGCCCATGGAGAACAGCACCAGGGGCGCTGGAGCACCTTCACTGTGACCTTGAAGAGGAGCCACTGTCCCTTCAGGAGAAGTGTGAGGACACAAGTCTTCTAGTCTCTGCTCAAAAAGTAGGGTTAGATATTCCCTACCTGGCTGGATGCTTGTAATCTCATTACTTGGAGGCTAAGGTAGGAGGATTGCCACGAGTTCCAGGGTTCCAGGCCAGCCTGGGTTACATCTCCAGCAACAGTTAACTCTAAGGGCCATGGACTGAAGGACACATCTAATACCAGATCCAGCCTGTTTTTTCCTGTACTCTGCTGTCCAGTATACAGTGGGGCCCTGCATTTCCCTAACTGTGCCAATGAGCTTCTTCTGTTTCTCCCATAGTCGTTCCTCCTACATGCAAGTGCATAGTTAATGGTATTGGATGTGGGAGACACAGGAAGTGCTAGAGACTCATGATTATTGTAAAACACGGTCAATAATATGTAGGATACTTGATAAGAATCCATTCATGCTATGACTATTCCAATTCAATGTCATTAAATCCTTACAGGGTGCTTTGGAAGCACTATAAGTCTTCTAGTCTTCTAGTTGAGTGAAGGCCTCTACATTTAAATGTATACATTTGAGTTTTTACCAGGGAGCATAGATTGAGAAGGAAAATGGGCCCCAGTGCATGCTGGGACAGATGGTTTTTTTTTTTTTTTTTTTTTTTTTTTTTTAATCTCTAACAGCTCCTCTCTCCCCTTATCAGCTCAGTCTGCTCCCTATGCTCCAGCAGTTCCTCAGGAGGGCAACACTGCAGACTGGGAAATGGCAGCCGCACTTCTTGCAGCTGGATCCCAGGTGAGTTCTTTCCCCACCCTGTCTTCTCCCAAGGTCACTGCAGTTGCCTTTCTATAGCTTTGGCATCATCCCGTTGGCTGGTTAGTTCCCATGAACACTAAAGGTATGCTTATAGCCGAGTAGATTCCGTTTCTAAGGGATGTAAATTGGTTTTTAATGTTATCTGTGGGATGGGATGAGGAGTTCAGAATAACTAATTGAATTCTTTGGGGGAAGAAAATCTGTAATCAGGTATGATGGTGCCCAGCAGTAATTCCAGTCACTAGGGAGACTGAGGCACAAGTGTTGCCCAAGCCCAAGAATTTTGGGCCAGTCTGTGTAGCATGGTCAGCCCTTATCTCAAAAATAAAATTAAAAAAAAAGAAAAAATCCTGAAAGAAGTGAGAAAAGAGGGTCCGAGAAAAGCTTGGAAAGCACAAAGCAGAGGGGTGTGTAGATCTTACAGCTTTTAGGAAAAAGAAGAGAAGGAAGAAGCAGGAAGAGAGCACAAGTCTAGAGACCAGCCAGGAAAGACAGCAGCATCGCTAATAGCAACACGTGCAGAAAGCTTATCACATGCATTCTCTCCTGTGCACCTTGTATATGCTGTGTAATATGGGAGCCATGCAATCATCCTATTTTATCGTGAGAACGTTGAAGCAGAGAGAGATGGAGGCATTCGGATAATACCACTAAGATGCAGTAGAGCTAACAGTCATTTGGCTCCAGATTTTGGGCTTACCCACTGTACCGTAGCACCTGATGGGATATCATAGCATACCAGGGGAGCCAGCGTGTTTTGTTCATGTCATGTTGTGTTGACAGAGAAGGGAAGGTCGAGTGGAGGAAGGAGGCTGTGATACAGTCTGCAAGAAAGGATGAGGAGGTAAGAGGAGACTTAGTAGACACCTATAGTTAAAGAGGGAGTGATGCCTTTGTCACGGCTCTGACTTCTCATGGTCTCACACGGGAACCTCGTCTAGCGAATTATCCTCACTCACTCCTTGATCTCATTTCTTTATGCTTTTTCTCTTTACAAAGCTATGGGTCTTGCCTACTCACCTGTTGGCAGTTCTCTAGCTGGGTCCTCTCTCACCCTCCTTCCTGGACTATCTCAGCCCTTCATAGTAAGATCGTATTTTCCATCAGAGCAACTGCTGATAGACAACCTCTGTGTTTGTTTCAGGGACTGGTAACCATCAAGGATGTGTCATTGTGCTTCTCCCAGGAGGAGTGGCGGAGCCTGGATCCCTCGCAGACTGACTTTTATGGAGAATATGTCATGCAGGAAAACTGTGGGATTGTCGTCTCTCTGAGTAAGCAGGACATTCTGTGTCCTGAAAGGCTCTCCTGGGAGGGTGGGATCACCTGAGAGCTGTTGGATAGTACCTGCCTAGGAGGCTTTCGCTGGCAGGGACTCTGTCTAGGTAGACTTCCACCAAAGAAAGAATGTTGGAGATCAGCCTGAAAAAGTTGAAGCAAGGGATCTTTTTGTACATAATGGCAAATTATGGAGGGAAAAATTGAAGCTCATCTTGGTTGGGAATTTGAGACTTCTTAGAGAGCAGAGACAGGGACACCTGGAGCTAGATCCCTGGGACCTGGAGCGCCCCCATGGGAAGGTAAGGGTACTGCAGTGGAATTGACAGTGGATCTGAGGTACAGTCATGGCCAGAAGGATATGGCTTAGGAGGAGGTGAGTGGAAGACAAACTGGTTCCTTGGGAAAGAGCTTGTGGTTTTCTAGAAAAAGAAAGAGGGACTAACAGAAGTGACTGGAGGCTTCTGTCCAACTCTTCAGTCCTGGCATCCCAAGGAGGAATCTAGGGAACGGTTTTGTTCATTAATATAGAATTGCTGTTGAAATAAGCTGGTGTGTGTCTGTTTCCTTTTCTCGTGTGCAGGGTTTCCGATTCCCAAACTGGACATGCTTTCTCAGCCAGACGGAGGAGGAGAGCAGTGGGTACCTGACCCCCAGGACTTAGAAGGGAGAGATATCCTGAAGGTCACATATACAGGTGAGGACCCAGAAACCCTCTCTTGTGGTGTCGTCTTTACTGTGTCACTAAGCAAAAAGCTCAGAATTCTTACATTTCCAAAAGCAAGGCTGCGGTGCAGAAGGCATGCAAGGCAGACCCTGAAGTCAGGCTGTGTGGGCTTGGATCATAGGTCATACCTGTGAGACCTCGTTTCTAAGTTACTACAGCTAGCTATGCTAACGTGTTTGCAGAAGAGCATCAAAACGTAATAGTCATCTGATAAGAGTCGTTATTGATGCTGTAGGTCAGCGTCCATGTCACTGCAGAGATAGATGTCTTCTGAATGAATCTACTGATGCTGACAGCTGGTGACTTAACCAGCGACGACTATAGCTCATTCCTTCCCTCTCTGTCCAGATGGAGGTGTGAAGATGGGGCTGGTAGCGATGAACGGTAGTAAATACATAATGATGGTAGAAAAATAATAATGAGAGTATTTATCACTTACTGAGTGTAGATCAAGAGTGGATATAATTATCCTGAAAAGACGGATTCTAGTCTTACTGGGAGAGAGAGAAACACACACACACACACACACACACACACACACACACACACACACGGGGGGCGTTCCTGTTTTATGAACGAAATGAAGACTTACAAGGTAAAGAGTCTCAGATGAAAACTTGACTCATTTCTCTTCAAGACTAGGCTCTTGAACATCCCTGTAGCGACTGCACAACCTTGTGATTTCACACGTGCTCTTCCAGCCCCTCTGGGATAACATTTGGCACCATACAACTTTCCCTGGGACTGAGTGCTGGGATAGCATCTTCGAGTTCTCCTTCTAAGAGTGCTATTCTTCCTTCCCCATAGGAGATGGGAGCGAGCATGAAGGTGACACTCCTGAAATGGAGCCGGAAGCTCCCAGGGTGTTATCCGGTGTATCTGAAGAAACTGTTCCCTGGAATCCAGGCCAGGCTCAGAGCTGGGAGTCCATGCCTAGGGGCCCCAGAGACATGCTCCTAAGCCCACCCTTTGTTCGGGAAGACATCTTCTCAAGCCTTCTGGGTAGTGCTGAGATGGACACTCTCTTAAAGCCCCATACGTGCCCTCAGTGTGGGAAACGGTTTGTGTGGGGCTCCCATCTCACCAGGCATCAGCAAACACACACTGGGGAAAGGCCCTACAGCTGCCTCAAGTGTGAGAAAAGCTTCGGGAGAAGGCATCACCTGATTAGGCACCAGAAAACCCATCTACGTGACAAGCCAAGCAGGTGTTCTGAGTGTGGCAAGAATTTTCGATGCAACTCCCATCTGGCCAGCCACCAGAGAGTCCACGCGGAGGGTAAGTCCTACAAGGGCCAAGAGATCGGAGAGAGTCCCGGGAATGGGCAGCAGCAGCTTGCCCCACCGGTGCCAAAGTGCCATGTGTGCACCGAATGTGGGAAGAGCTTTGGCCGAAGGCACCACCTCGTGAGACACTGGCTGACCCATACTGGGGAGAAGCCCTTCCATTGCCCTCGCTGTGAGAAGAGCTTTGGTCGCAAGCACCACCTGGACAGGCACCTGCTGACCCACCAGGGACAGAGTCCTGGGAGCAGATGGGACAGAGGGACATCTGCCTTTTGAAATCCGTCTCTTCTGTAGCTATGGTCAAACCTCTCAGCCGGTTCTATCAGCAGCCACTGCCAGAGATGCCCCTCTCCTGGACCCTGATGGCCAGAGCATTTCTTACCATTTCTCAAACGAAAACAGAGTTCTTTGGGCAAAATTTTGGGAAACAGTGCAAAATCTGTGTGTGATTATTCAGCTTGAACCCACTGCCAAGAAAACAGTGGAACCAGTAGTGATGGGTGAGGTTCGTTTTCATTGGTTGGAGACTATGTTGGAGTCTAAATATTCATGCATCACCCTTGTGTGCTGATTATTTTATATCCCCTTTGAAGAGGGGATATAAAGTGAAAGGGGCCATGTCAGTATATCAAGGGCCCTGAGAACTACTGCAGTCAAATTAGTGTCTATTAATGCAATGTTTCCTAAATTTATTTGGCCTCAGGATCTATTTCAGATTCCCACAGAACTGGTGACCCTGTGAAATGTATTTCTGTCATCACTGGGTTAAAAGGCGACGAGGAAACAAGAAAGAAACAGTGACCAGACACTCAGAACCCCGATGTTGATCTATGAAAGCATGGGGGCCAGACATTGTTGTATAGGTCTATCATCTTCCCCATCATTACACGTGCCTCTCACCCTTACCTCTGAAAAACATAGAGTGGCCTTTCACTTTCTATTCTATTCTATTCTCTCTCTCTCTCTCTCTCTCTCTCTCTCTCTCTCTCTCACACACACACACACACACACACACACACACACACACACGGCTGAGGATCAGATTACAAAGCTAAAGGATGGACTTTACACCCCAAGTAGTCCAGGCCCACGCCGAAGAAAACACTATTCCCCTCAAGAGCCTTCCCTTTGTATTTGGTGTCTGTGTACGTGTGAAGAATCTTTGTGGAAAGCATGCTCAGGGCAGACTGGACTCACGAGGTGTTCTAGGATTGTGTTCTAAGGTAAGACTAGTGGGGACAGTATGCGTTTCTGTTTTTTTTTTGTAAAGGGATTCTCAGTAGAACGGTGCAATGGTGGCTTAAGTTGTGTACGTTTCCCCCGGAATTCTTGGGATGTAGACGTTTGTGGATTTGTATATCTAAGTCAGAATCTCTGTGATGAAAATTATTTTTTCCCACATAGATGGAAAGAGACTATTTTTTGTTGACTTCAAGCAAGGTGCCAGTGGGTCGTGCTCAGTGCAGTTTTGTCTTGTTTTAAGTGCTACAAGATTAGGACAGGAATAGCAGCACCAGAAGTTACTCCCATTATTCTTGTTGGATTTTCTTAGCTTCTTCAAAGGGAAGAACTGTTGTCGAGCATCTCATTCTCCCAGGAAAAGGGACTTTTGGGGAAAAGGCTGTAGCTAGGTCTGGCACTGGTGAGGGTAAAAGAGCTCTCTGAGAGGGTTCCTCTGTGTTCTGGAAATGACATTACACCGAGACTCTTGACTCTAAGGTTAGCCGCCTGCAATGTTCTCACGTCTGTTGGCTCATGAGTTGGCCACTGTTTTTCTTTTTGGTGGTGGTATTAATCTTACAATCCAACCAGTTTTATAACGTACAATTTATCTTCTATATAAGAGAAGTTTGGAGTTGGGGAGGAAAAGAGCAAAGTATGTAAAAGTGGATATTTTTCTCTTCAAGGTTTTCATGCTGTTTTTGTTTCCCCTAAAATATTCATTTCTCAAATACAGTTGGAATTAGCCAGAGAAGTAGGAGGAAGTGGTTTGCAGCAATCTAGTTGATGCAGGTACTGCTCAGAAAGATCTGGGTGAATCAGACAGAGCTCTTGGGCCCTGGGCTCAAGAGGAATTGAAATAGAGTCATGTTGCTGACTGGGCCTCCTGGTTAAGTAAGCATCCTCACATCAACTCCCTCCTGCTGCTGAGACTAGCCTTCCTTCTAGAGCCGGAATGCATTTGTCTTGTGTTCTGATGAATTCAGCAAAAGCAGACAGCCCTTTGCGAGCAGACCTTACCCTAGGCCCCAGGAACAAGGTCAGTCTGGAGTCAGTGTTGAGAAACAGAAAAATCTCCCACTTAAGTCAGTTCTGGGTAACGCCCTTTGTAGGAGAACATGTTTCAAAGGCTCATTGTGGTATCTCACACCTGTAATCCCAGCGCTTGGGAGGCAGGAGGATGGATCCCTGACTTCTGGGTTAGCAACAGCTATGTAATGAGATTCTGTCTAAAAACCAGAAGGAATTTATTCCTGCCTGACTCATGGTTGTTGTATAGATCCCCGCGTCAAGAAGTACAAGGCAAGATTCAGGACATATTTTAAGGATTAAAATCCTAAAGCTGTCCAGAGATGAGGACAGGGCTGGATCACAATACTGGAATCTGCTTACACCATCCTCTGTCCATAGGGACACGGGCACACTCACAGCTCAGCTTGCACAGCTGTCTTTAAGGGCATGCGGAAGTTACCTTCCATCTTATCAAATTATGCCTGGTGATGGCCACACTTAACCTCCAGCCTTTTCTCTCTCCTAGTCATTGCAGGGATAGGAAGTGGAGCCCCCAAAGTGTAGGTGCACCTACAGCACCCCGCTGACAGGCAGGTAGAGTCCAAGGGCTTTGTGCAAAAGGAACAGCCCTTTGGCTCATTTCCTCATCTGGCCTACCTCGGTCCAATACCACTGCCTGTGCACAAATAATAAAACAAGCAACAGCCATTAAATGAATGAATAGGTCCCTTTCCCCCCCACAGGAAACTTTCCACAGCTTCAAGCTTTCACCTTCTCAACTCTGTACCTCATGACCACACTATCCCTTTAACTTTTTGAAGTTTTGTGTGTATGAGTGTTTTGCCTGAATGGATGTATATGCACTATGTGTGTCTGATGCTCTCAGAGGTCAGACATGGGCAATGGATCTCCCAGAACTGTCATTATGGACGATTGTGATCCACCATGTGGGTGCTGGGAATGGAATCCCTGTGCTCTGCAAGAGCAACAAGTGCTCTTAAATGTCAAGTCACCTTTCCAGAGCCCTGCACTGGCCCCTTTAAATAAAATGTACCGGTGTTCTCTCTAGAAAATTGTAAATAGGGTGGTCTATAGGGAGGAGCCCATTGTGCATCCCTGTTTATGGTATGTCTTCATTATTCTGGTTATCCGCCCCTTTCATTCTCCTAGAGAAGCCTTACACAGAACTCGGTAGCCCAGAGGGTATTGCTTTCTCAAGGTGCTTTGTATTCTAGAGAGATGCTATGCTTTCAGGGGAGGTATGGGGGCCATGGTTTGGGACAAAACTTCTCCCGTCCCAACACTCCTACAAGGAAACCACTGTTTCCTGTCTCCACCAAGGGCAGTGTGAGCCCTGCCCCACACCTAGAGGTTCCTTCTGTCCCTCTTCCGCCAATCACACTGAACAGGGGTGGGTGAAACTGAGCTGAAAAGATCCCATCATTCTCTGTGTGCTCTACCACACTGTGTTTCTAAGAGTGTGGCCTTTGACCCCAATGATGTTTTTTAAAGCATGCCCTCCAGAATTGAGGACCACTGGCTGAACTCAGATTTCATCCAAGCAACGATGCTGCTTCACCCTCTAAGTGGAACATCACACTCAGGAGGCCCATCCTGGGTCCTGTCCCCTACTTTCTTTCCTTGTCCCCGACGGACTAGCGTTGGCCACCAATATCTGTAACGTCAAGTTCCTGTAATCGATTGGGACTGGAGATTTCAATATCTCATTGTTTTACACTGCAAACAAAACAACCGCTTGAGTCCACAGCTCAGGCGCTGCCACCACTTCTGCTTCCCCATAAGTGACACACTTCCTGTTCCTTCCTCACTTTTATCTGGGTTTTGAGCAATCTCACCCCTTTCCAAAGGTATCTATTCTGCCCTATTTCTGTCTCTGAGAACCTAGTTTCTTTCTCAAGTTTCTGATGAATTCCACTCCATTGTGATCCCATCTGTTCCTCTGCCCACTGCCGAGTTTCATCTTTAACTCTCCCATGCTGAGGTCAACCCGTTCTTTCCATTCCTTCCCCTAAATTTTTGGCTCAACTGGGGTAGGCAGGAAGCCCTACAAGGATGACCTAAATTGCCATATTCTAAATTTCTATTCCCTGTTCATCTCTCCAGATTTTTTTAAGGCCATGACAGAGTATTGCTAATGGGTGAGTTTGTGGGGTGAAAGGCAGGTTGTGCCTCAATCTTGACCAGCCCCCAGTTGCCCCTCCAAATCCTGCCTCAGTAACAAGTCCCCTCAGATTACCCACCTCCCAGTTTTGCTGGGTCAGAGATCAGCTTTAGAGGGCACTGCAGTGCTGCATGGAGAGGGTGGGGCCCTTGAATGAGGACAGACCTTGGACACTCCCCTCCCCAGTTCTCCACCAGTCTCAGGGCCACTCTGCAAGGGCCTGGAGTATGGAGGCCCAGGTGGTGATGACCTCCTCCAACTGACCTCAAGGCAAGTTCACAGAAGCTAGGTATTTAGGGGAAGCTAAAAGAAGCTTGAAGCTGGCTCAGGTGGAGTTAAGACACAGAGAAAGCTGGCTCTGGGGTTGCTTTGAAAGGGATGAGACAAGGGCCATAGAGGCTGACGGCTGACCCACTGATCTGTTGAGAACAAGCCCGTGGCCCTGCAGGAAGAACCTCTTTACCTCATGAGTGTAGCACAGGGCCGTAGGAACCCCGTACAATGAAAGAAGCCTAGGGGACCCTGCTGAAGGGTGGTGCTACAGATGTCTCTGAGGGTTTCTCAGGCTGATTCATGTCTCCTTGTGTTCACTCTTACTTCCCCTCAACCACTTGAGAAAACCTTTTCAACAAATCTGGTCTTTACCACCACAAGGGGAAAAAAGGACACAGATAGAAATTAGGGAATTGAGAAAAAAGGAAGGACAGCCATTGTGATCCTGAATTCATTGGGCGCAACCCTGTCTGCAACTAGCTTCAACAAATACTTGAAATTCTGACATGCTGTCTACTCCGTCCAAGCTTTCATGCTCACACCACTTCAGGTTTTAAATTCTCTTCTTTGGATCTTGTTGTGTTGTCCCTATATTAAATCCTCAGACTGCAAGTTTTCATGTTTCTGGGTGCTTGCCTTTTGGCTTTAATGAGAGTCAGCTCAACCAGATAGCTTGCCATGTTGGAGTTCCCCAGAAGTGAGAGGAGGAGAAATTTGCTAATTTGAGACCCTTGACATTCAAATAGTGTGGAAGTGGGTTCTAGACATGTAACCTTCACCAACACAGAAACAATATAAGGAAGGAGATTATAGAAAGACACAGTGGTTAGATGCCAAAGGTACGCAGAACACCTAATAGACCAGACCAGAGAAGAAAGCTTAGTGAAAACACTAAATCCACACAGCAGTGAGGGGATATTGACAGCTTCAAGAGAAAAGACACAAGCCATGCTGTGATGGCTCTTCTTAGTTGTCATCTTGACTACATCTGGAATCAACTCTAAAGCCCAAGTGGCCGGGTACATTGCTAACATTTTTGTTCTTAAGTAAATCATCTGAAGTAAGACAAACATCTGCTTTTAATTCAGATCTTTTGAGTAGGAAGATCCCCCCTTTAATCTGGGCAACACCTTCTGATGGCAGCCAAGTCCCAATGGGAACTTTTGTAATTAAAAGCCAGAAGAGATTGAGGCAATGTACTCCAAGATCTAAAATCAAGCCACAAATGCCAACCCAGACCACTTTACTTAGCAAAGCTATCTGCTTTGGTTGAAGCATAAAGAAAAACATTTTATGAGAACACACACAACATACACATGCACACACAAACACAATCACGCACGCACACACACACGTTCTTTCTGACTTACAGAGAATACCAGATTACTGCAGACTGAAGAGAGGAATAAACACAGCAAAAAGGTCAAATAAAAAAAAAAAATGAAGCTGCCGGGCGGTGGTGGCGCACGCCTTTAATCCCAGCACTCGGGAGGCAGAGGCAGGCGGATCTCTGGGAGTTCGAGGCCAGCCTGGTCTACAAGAGCTAGTTCCAGGACAGGAACCAAAAGCTACGGAGAAACCCTGTCTCGAAAAATCAAAAAAAAAAAAAAATGAAGCTATATTTACTGAAACACAAAATCGGACTATGAACACAAACAGGAAAAAGAACGATACACGCTGTTCTCAATTATAGCTTTACATAACCCAGCCTGTTAGTCTGTGTCTTTCCTATTGAGGAATTGAGACCATCTGCACTGAGAGTCCTCAAGGAGCAGTGTTTGCTGACTCCTGTTAGTTTTTTTTTATGGTGTGGGGTTCCCTCCCCATGTCTTTTGATTTGCTGTCATGGGATTATTTATTCCTATGTTTTCTTGGGTGTTTCTCTTGCAGCTTTTAAATTTTCTTTCTCTTATGTGGTTAGTGTTCTAATTATATGTTGTGAAAATTTATTTTCTAGTCTGGTCTTTTTGGTGCTAATTATGCTTCTTATACCTTGGTAGGGATTTTCTCCTTTAGGTCAGAGAAATTTTCTTCATTGATTTTGTTGAACATATTTTCTGTGCCTTTGGCCTGGATTTCTAGGTCCTCAATTCCTGTTATTCTTAGACTTAGTCTTTTCACAGTATCTCAGATTTCCTGAATGCTTTGTGCCTGTTTGTTTTTTTAAAAAAATTTAACATTTTCTTTGACTAAGGAATCTATCTTTTCTATCTTGTGCTCAATCCCTAAGATTTTTCTCTTGTATGTTGTAGTAGTGTGAACGCAATTGTCCTCATAAGCTCATAGAAAGTGGGACTAACAGGAGGTGTGGCTTTGTTGTTGGAGGAAGTGTGTCACTGTGAGGGTGGGCTTTGAGGTTTCATATATGGTCAAGTCATGCCCAGTATCTCAGGCCACTTCCTGTTACCCATATATCAAGATGTAAAACTCTCAGCTCCTCCAGCACCACGTCTGCCTGCATGCTGCCATGTCCCATCGTGATGAAGACACAACAATAATTTTTTTATAAGAGTTACCATAGTCATGATGTCTCTTCATCGCAACAGAAACTCTAAAACATATGTCTCGTATTCTGTTGGTGAGACAGACTTTGTTTCACGTCCTAAAATTTTAATCTCCAGTTTTACCTCAATTTGGGTTTTCTTTAATTTTAATTTCAGACACTCAACTGTTTCATTCACTTCCTTCCACTGTTTATGCTTTCACAGACTTTATTAAGGGGTTGATTGATCTCCTCTTTGTGGTTTTTAAGCGTATTCATAATAGCTGTTTGAAGGCTTGGCTTGTGCTTCAGCTGTCTTGCTTTTCAGGAACTTTTCTGTAGGAGAGTTGCTGGACTCTGGCGGAGGCTTATAGGTTAGGGTGGTGTGGGTGTGGTTTCTCAGTGGCATCTAGGTTTCTAGATTTGTGGATATCCATGATTGTAGGTGTTGATATATGGTCTTTGTAGGGTCGAGGGCTCTGTTACTTGGTTCTGTCACCTGCTCTGGATCTGAGGAAACTGTGGTGACTATGGGTTGTCTCATAGGGAGTACTTCTGAGTCCCTGCCACTAGGGTTCCTGGGGGTTCCTGTAGAATGTGTTTCTAGATATTTGGGGCTGGCGTAAAGGAATGGGCTTGGACTAAGAGAGTAAAGGTCTGGAAGTGTCTATAGGGAGAAGGGAACGGGTCTGCCACAAGAGTTAACAAAGCCCTCAGAGAGGGAAGTCAGAGAGCAAGCAGTGGTCGTACACAGTGCCGTGAGTGGTCTTACACAGGGCTGTGAGTGGTCTTACACAGTGCCGTGAGTGGTCTTACAGGGCTGGGAATGATACAGCTGTCTTTGAGTCATTTCTGCTCCTGTCATTAACCTCTCACCCATATGTAGTAACAAGGGTGGCGGGGCTGTGTCCTCAGCACCCCGGCTGCCTGGCTAGCTTATGCCCGAAATAACAACACACAAACTGTATTCATTTAATCACTGCTTGGCCCATTTCTATCTAGCCTCTTCTAGGCTAATTCTCACATATTAATTTAGCCCATTTCTAATCATCTGTGTAGCGCCCCTAGGTGCGCTTACCGGGAAGATTCTACCTATGTCCATCCTGGGTCGGAGCTTCATCGCGTGTGTCTGCCTGGGAGCTGGGAGCATGGTGTCTCCCTGAGGCGTCTGCTCCCGAGAGGAGAGCTGGGGAGTCTGAGCTCACTTGCTCTTCCTCCCAGCATTCTGTTCTGTTTACTCCTCCCACCTATCTTCTAACCAATGAGGGCCAAGCAGTTTCTTTTTATTTAACCAATGACCTTCCTCCATCACCCATATTATTGTAGCCTCAATAAAACTCATTGATTCACCAAGTTGGACTGAGGTTGTAGCCTCACTTTGATCTGTCATGATTTTTTATCTGGGGTAAACAGATATTTGTTCTTGTCTCCCCAGGAATAGCTTCACATAAATGTTCACTACAATGCTACTCCCAATAATAATCTGATTATCATTGTATTAAACAAGCGAGTTAAGAGGAAAGCCAAGAATTGAGGATAAAGACATTTACTTCCTTGTTCTGATTAAAATAACCAAAAGTTTCCGTGCAATGTATATTAAAAAATGGAGATTATGACTTATTCATTTTAGTGTTCTCAGGATAGGACCCAGAGTATTGCATTAATGACTGGATTGAGGGATATAATTAGCTATTTGGAGGAAGTCCTTTGGTAGAGCACTCAGATAGCCCAATGAGCTGGGCAGCCCGAATTGAGTTCATGAGTTCCTGTATTTCCCTAAAACAGTTACTCCAGAGTTCATCAATGAAAATAAATGGAATAATCATCTTAGTCCAGACAGGCTGAGGGTTTGGATCTCCTATTTGCTACTGGTTCTGATCAAGGTAATATAAGGTTGATTAAGTTGTACTGAATGGAATTTTGCTTAAACAGTAATAATAGAAGTGTGGTGGATTCTAGGAAAAATAGATGAGTGACCAGAGTCATTAACAGGTTATTGTAGGTAGAAATGATTCAAGATCTGTATTTGGGGGGTTTAAAACCCAGGACTAGAAGTGTATGCCGTAACCTCCAGCCATAAGGGCTTTTAGTTTTGCTGTGTGTCCAGTAGACAATGTTCCTCCCTCCAGATCGACCCTATTCTCACTCCCGTTGCTTCACTTGGCCATTCACATTCAAGTGCTCAGAACTGCAGATGTGGGGGTTCACACTTCAGATCACATGCACGGGAGACACGCGGCCAGTGCTTTTCTGATTTGGCTTTGGTGAATTTAACATGGTCATTCCTGTGCACGAAAGGAAGTTCACAGTAGCGTGCTTTCCTATACATGACATGAGTGTAGCCGGGCGGTGGTGGCGCACGCCTAAAAATCCCAGCACTCGGGAGGCAGAGGCAGGCGGATCTCTGGGAGTTCGAGGCCAGCCTGGTCTACAAGAGCTAGTTCTGGGATTGGCACCAAAGCTACAGAGAAACCCTGTCTTGAAAAAACCAAAACAAACAAACAAACAAACAAACAAGAAAACATAACATGAGTGCATACTGATTGAATTTTCCCTTGTGGAAGATGAAGTTTCTCCTGGGAAAATCACAGCCAGCTATACAGCTGGAGAAAGCGCCCATGTCCACTATGACCTTTTTTTCAAGAATAAAAAACCCCAGCAGCATCCCTTCTCTCACTTATCTGGCTTCACGTGGAGGCAGACTGTCTGTGTCTTAACACCTTCCTTATCCAGGAAGTTAGAGTCACAGCTGTGGCAAGAGAATGGCTCCTGCTACCCATCACCCTCGCATGCAGAGCTAAAACATACTATGCTCACTCTAGGCTCACTGCGCCCAGAGTAGACTTGTTCTAGAAAAGTGCACGAGCGAAGTGTTCCTTCTGGCCTCTGTCTTGCCTGCACCTCTCATAAGCGTGTTGTCAATATTAGCAATTTCCCCTCTGAGATTCACACTTTCCCAGCTCTCAATTCCCCTCTGCTGAATTTCCCTACATCCAGTCCTCACTATGAGGTTTAGTCCTTTTTCACCCCCCTGACACTGTGTAACAATCCCAATATTTTACAAAGAAACAATTCAAGACCACAGGTGCTTAGGTGAAAGGCATGGCTAAGGTCAGAAGAGCAGAGCTCTGACTGGAACCTGGAGTGTTCTAAGTCGCCATCCGGTCCTTCTCTGCGGACACCAGCGCCCCATCGAAAACCACTTACACACACTTACACTAGTTACACACGCTTGTCCCGAACGCCTACGCTGTGCCACACCCCATGCTGAATGCTTTCACCCTCCACCTCATTTAACCTTGCATTCGCATCCAAGGTTTTATATACTGTATATAAAATACTGTAATTCAGGATAAAAGCTACAAATTCACTCTAATCAAGTTTTACCCTAAAATTAAAGATCATGTCTGAATTATTCAGAGGTTATTCTTCTCTTGTCCTCCTCTCAAAGACTCATTGAGGATTTGATGGTGCTCCTGGCGGGCATTGTTGTGTAGCCCTAGTGATTTCTCTCTTCCTATTTCCTTTCTTTATGAAAGGTCCCGTGGGAATAGCAGAGTCTCAATTCCCCCTCCCCTCCCCTTCCAAGCCCCTGCTCTAGATCTCACCTCCACACCCACCCTTTTCCCTTCCAGTGGCGAGCAAGAGGAAACACAGACACAGGAAGGTCTTGTAAATAGCTTCAATGAAAGAGAGTTACTCTCCTTGGAGCCTGTCTGGAAAGGAAACAGCGCCCAGAAAACAGCTTCGGCATTAAGGATTCCTCGAGCACCCAGGACTGTTGCTTTTCGCAGAAGCCTTGGTGCGTGCTTTTCCTTGTAGGTTGGAAACACTGTTAACTATAGCCACAGCTGGTTTCTGGATGGTTCGTTTTACCACCCTCTCAGGTTCCTGCCTCTTCTTGTCCCTGGATTTCGAGTTTGGCCGGCTCTCATTTTTAGATCGAGACCTGCCGTCTTCTCTTGAAGGTCCTGCTCTGATGTTGTCCATTGCCCTGGCCCTGGCCCTGGTTTGCATCCTGGTTCCCATATGGGCCTCTTCTCTGGTGTTTGTGCACTCCTGCTCCCGGTCCTGGACACACTCCTGTGTCCTGGTCCTGGCACAAGCCTGTTCCTTGCCCCTGGCACAAGCCTGTTCCTGGGCCCTGGCACACACGTGGTCCATAACTCTAGACCTTGCCCTTGACCTTGCCCTTGACCTGACTCTTGTCCTAACCATTGATCTGGTTATCCTGGACTTTGCCTTCAAAGTCCTAGAATTGTGTCTCCAGCATTCTCTGGCCTTCTTGGCTGCCTTGCGACGCGATCGGGGTCTGCGTGGTCTCGGGGCTCGAGATCGGGATTGGGGCAGGGTCTTCCTTGAAGAGCAGCGGCCCATCACCAGCCCGGACTGTCCCACTTTTCTCCTCGGTTTTGTAACCTTCCAGACCCTGAAGTAGCCTGCAGCATTGCTGCCACTGACCCTCAGAAGCGTACCCCTCTCAGACCTGTCGTGGCAGTTGATCTTCCGGCTCACTTCATAGCCAGCATTTCCCAGCTCCTTCTTGAGCTCTGCCAGAGTCAGCCTCCGGTGGCCAGCGATGGCCCTGAGCAGTAGCTGGGACACCCTGAGCACTGAGTGTGGGTCCCGCCTGGCCGGTGTCCTCGGGTTTCTCTCTGTTGGCTGCTGAATCTGGATCGTAATTTCTGCGCCTTGGGTTTCCCCTCTGGGCTGGGCCCCCTCAGCCATGGGACCCTCTTCCCCCATTGAGGGGCCAACTACTGTGATCTGGCCTCAGGACTTACAAAGTGTGGAGCTCTGGGGCACTCACGTCACAAAGGGGGGCCCAGCCCCCCCCACCCCCCCACCCCCCACCCCCCACCCCCCACCCCCCCACCCCCCCACCCCCCACCCACCCCACCCCCCCACCCACCCCACCCCCGCTCGCGCCCTGGTAGGAGGACAGATACAGCTTGCCTGCACTCTGATCTCCTTTTACTTCTGCCTCCCCCCACCCCCAGTTCTTCAGAGCTGCTTGACTCTCCCCTCCAGGGATTTGATCTGGGTCGGTTCCTGCAGGAGTTCTTATCTTTCTTGTACTGTGCTAACACCCACCCAAGAAAAGAGGAGCTGCCCCCAACCCACACCAAGAAACCAATATGATGTGTGTAAAAAGGAAAAGAGGATCCAAGAAACAAAAGCCCAGCCTCCTCCACCACCCCCCACTGCCACCTCTGCACTTATGTCTCAAAGCAACCTGGCAGTGGAAGGAGCCCAAGGGCAGGAGAGAAAGAAACTCTTCTGTGGCCTCCCTGCTGTTCAGGTTCTCACCATGGGAAGGTGAGAGGCCTCCTTCCCCTAGGCAGGATGGCCAGACCCAACCAGGTTTCGAATCCCCGGAAAATACTTTCTTGGATTGCCTATCCACTCTACTTTTTTCCCTGCCTAGACAAACTTTCAAGTTCCTGCTAAAATTCTTTCTCCAAAACTGAAGCTCTCTAGGCCAATTGATCCTTCTTAATTACCACAACCACAATTATTTCTGTAATCCTATGCGCTTTTTTGGTTTTGTTTTTAATTTGGTATGTAAGGGTACAATGCATGTAATAAATTTTAGGAAAGAAAAAAACCTGGATTTTGGTTAGGAGACATAGGTCCATAAACACAGAACGCTACTCTAACATAGAAGATGTGGTAGTCTAACACCTCAAGCTAAAACGCCAACTGAAAACCAAGCCAAAAGCTTCACTATGATGAAATACGTCCTAAGATTTTTCTGCTTAGGTGTGTTACTTTCCTGGCTGGTTTCATGTCATCTTGATACAAGCTAGAGGCAACCCAGAGGAAGGAACCTCACCTGGATAAATGCCTTGATGGGATCCAGCTGTAAGGCATTTTCACAATTAGTGATTGTCTTGGGGTTTCTAGGGCTGTGAAGAGACACCATGACCATGGAATCTCTCATCAAGGAAAACATTTAATTGGGTGGCTTATGGTTTAAGAGGTTTGGTCCATTATCATCATGGCAGGCCATGGAGGTTTGTAGGCCAACATGGTGCTAGAAAAGGAGCTGAGAGTGAAGAAGGAGCTACATCTTGATCCTGTAGGCAACAGGAAGTAGTCTGAGATACTGAGATACTTGAGCATATATGAGACCTCAAAGTCTACCTCCACAATGACACACTTCCTCCAACGAGGGCATACCTATTCCAACAAAGCCACATCTCCCATAATGCTATTCCCTATGAGCTTATAAGGGCCAATTACATTCAAACTACTACAGGGATCAAGAGGGGAAGGCCCAGCCCATGGTGGGTGGGACCGTCCCTGGGCTGGTGGTCCTAGGTTCCACACAAAAGCAGACTGAACAAGCCCTGCAGAGCAAGTCAGTAAGCAGCACTCCTCCGTGGACTCTGCATCAGCTCCTGCCTCCAGGATCCTGCCCTGTTTGACTTCCTGTTCTGCTTTCCTTGGGTGATGAACAGCAATGCTGAGTCTAAGTCTAATAAACACTTTCCTCCCCAACTTGGTTTTTGGTCATGGTGTTTCATATGAGCAATAGAAATCTTAATTAAGACAGTTACTTTTAATTAACTTTTTTAATTTTGAAGTCATCATGAAAGAGGGTTTACATTATGGCATCCTCATACATAAACTTCGTACATTTTTCTTGTTCATCCCCCTTCCCTAGTGCCCATTCCCTTGCCTTCTTCCTGGTTTCTGTTGGAGAGGGCTGCTTGTTGGTTCCCGGCTGCCAGACTAGCTTAGACCCAAAATAATCACACAGAAACTCTAGTAATTGAATTACTGCTTGGCCATTAGCTCTAGCTTCTTATAGGCAAGTCTTAACATATATATATATATATATATATATATATATATATATATATATATATATAATTTAACCCATTTCTATTAATCTGTATATTGCCCCGTGGCTGTGTCTTACCGGATAAAGTTCCCATTGTCTATCTCCAGTGTCTCCATGGCTTCTCTCTAAATCCGACCTTCTCTTCACATGCTATAGGCTAAGCCAGTTTCTTTATTCATTAACCAATAAAAACAACACATAGACGAAAGGATCTCCCACACCATTTCCCCTTTTCTGTTTAAACAAAAAGGAAGGCTTTATCTTTAACATAGTAAAATTACATATAACAAAACAATTATCAAACAAGAATTTCAGTTACAATATTTATATCTACTTCATCTTTTATCATAACCAAGGAAAACTATAACTATAAATTCTTCAACTCCATCAAAGACTCCAGAAGCATATAATATTACCTAAGTAAGTAGGAAATGCACTGCAAGCAACTTCCAAAATTCTAGAATTGACAGAGACATCTCGCTACCTGGACAGTCACCCAAAGTTCTTCTGTACCACTAAGGCATACATCTTCAGCCTACAGGCCCATAGTACCCAGCAGATTTTTTTCCATGACGCAGGAAATTTCAAAGACAGTTCTGCCTATACTGGCAGTTTGTCCATCATACTTTTCTGAGTCCTGCAGAATGTCTCACAGACTCTTTCATGAATCAGGAACCCCAAAGGATCATCTCACCTTCAGGCAAGTTTAGCAGTCATTTCTCTGCGGGTCCTCAAGTCCAGTTTATCAAGCAGTCTAGGCAAGAGCAGTTTCTTGCCAAATGATCAACCAACTCCATAAGGAGCCTTTTCAATACACATCTTCCTCTTGAAGTAATTGGTGCTGCCAGGAGCAGATGTGTCTCAGTGTCATAAAAAGTCTTAAGTTTTCAAACGTTTTAGTTGCCATATTCTGAAGGTCTCTGAAATTTTGAAGAATACCTATCTAACTGAAATATATCTCTATACATCTAGAAAATCTAACTAACATGACTACAAACTTGACTATTATAGATGATTATCTATTAACCTATATTTCTTAATTGTACATTATTTTTAAAATGAACTATGCAATCACAATACCTTAATCACAAGCAGAAATATACATATAAAAACTTTACTGCTCTTTTCTCCTGCTTGTGACCTGCGCTGTAAACCTCTGTCCCCTGGTCTTCCTTATGATAGACTATATCCCTAAACCACAAGCCAGAATAAACCCTTTCTCTCTGATGTTGCCTTTGTCTGAGCATTTTATCACAGCAGGGGAAAAACACACACACAAAAAAACCAAGACAAGCACTGATATCAGTCCTGAATAAAGACATAAAACAAAAAACTACAGACTAACTTACCTGATGTATATGTATATATGCAAAAATTCTCCAGAAAAGACCTGCAATTCAAATTCAAGAACACATTTAAAAGATCCTACACTGAGCTGGACATAGAGATGCATGCCTTTAGTTCCAGCATCCTAGAGGGAGAGGCAGGTGGAACTCTGTGAGTTCAAAGCCAGTTTGATCTATTAGACAAAATCCAGGTTACATACTGAGACTCTGGGTGGGGAAAAGAAAAGGTTCTACACTAAGTTCAAGTTGGTTTCATCCCAGGATCTGAGGTTGTTCAACATACTCAAATCAATAAATATAATATAAATTAGAAATCACCTGATCGTCTTAAAGATGCCGAAAAGGCACTTGGCAAAGTTCATCATGCCTTCATGTTAAAAATCCTGAAGAATCTAGGGTTGGATGAAGAATATCTCAAAAGCCATGGACCACACACCTATCATCAATGTTGTACGAAATTGGGGGAAATGGAAAGCATTTATTCTACAACTGAAGAAGGCAAAGGTTCCTGCTACAGTGTGTAGTAGTGGGAGCGGCGGGCCGCTTCCTGCCATCCGGCTAGCTTTACCCCAAATAATTACATGGAAACTGTATTCTTTTAAACACTGCTTGGCCCATTAGCTCTAGCCTCTTACTGGCTAATTCTCACATCTTGCTTAACCCATTTCTATTAATGTGTGTAGCACCACAAGGTTGTGGCTTACCCGGAAGGATTCTAGCCTGCTTCCATCTCAGAGAGGAGAGCTATGGCGACTGCCCTCACTGCCTTCTTCCCAGCATCCTGTTCTGTTTACTCTGCCTACCTAATTTTCTGTCCTATTAAAGGGCCAAGACAGTTTTGATGGAGGAAGGTCATTGGCCAATAAAGAAACTGCTTGGCCCTGTGGGTGGAGTAAACAGAACAAAATGCCGGAAGGAAGAGGAAGTGAGCTCAGACTCCACAGCTCTGCTCTCCTGAGCAGATGCCTCAGCAGAGACGCCATGCTCCTGGCTCCTGGGCAGACACACGCCATGAAGCAAGCCGCCAGGTTAGACATGCTGAACCTTTCCCAGTAAGACCGGTGCTCACCGATTATTAGAGATGGGTTGATTGGGATAACAGAATTAGCCAGTAAGGGCTAGGGCTAAAGGGCCAAGCAGTGTTTAAAAGAATACAGTGTCCGTGTAATTATTTCGGGGCATAAGCTAGCTGGGCAGGCAGCTGGGGTGTTGGGGACGCAGCCCCGCTGCCGCCCCCATTACTACAGTTGGCACCCAGACGTGTGGACAACTAAACCCATTTAAAAAACCTGAGAAGGCTTAAAAATAAGGGAGAGAGAGTTTAACACAGATTTTTGCTGTTTGTTGGTGGCGTGCTGTAGAGAGATTTCCTGATTCGGCAACAGTAGCAGAAAAAATGCTGTGTCATTTTAAAGCGCGACTTCCTGGGGCTGTGCCGCCATTGCGATCTCTGTCTGGCTCCTGCGGGAGACAGAGCTTTTGAATAGAGCATTTGGAGTAAAGTGCTACGATTTGTTTGATGACAACTAGACTCGCTGTGTTCTCGGGTCTGCTCTGCTTGTTAGAGGCAAGCAAGCGCCTCATCTAAGAGAGGCTTCCTGACTCAGCTTTAGCTGCAAAGCCTGCAGCTCATTAAGAGGTCCTGCCACGAAACACTTAAACGGTGTTGACGAAAAGCTGAACGCATGCTTTTCAGTTTTCAGCCGTAGCAGGAAAAAAGCTGCGCTGTTTAAAAATGCCGGCTTTCTGGGCTGTCCTGCCAGGACAAACTCTGACTCTTTTACGCAGGCGGTTTGTGCGGTTGCTGGCTACAGCCAATACCTCAGCCATGAGGCTGGAAAGCTAAGGAATGGGCTGGATCCAGCCGGCAAAGCCACGCCTTTAATCCTACTGATATTGCTTGGTAAATTAAAGATTCATGTGGTCAGAAAAAGAGAGATATGCAGTAAAGAGAGATTCAAAGACAGAGAAAAGTTCTAAATGGTTTGAAGTGTGTTAAAAATATATGCAGACTAAAATTTAAAGTTCTTAAAGTAAAAAACAAAAAAAGGAAGAGAATTGTTATGTGTGGTGGCACAAGCCTTTAATTCCAGTGCCTAGAAGGCAGAGACAAACAGATCTCTGTGAGTTCAAGGTGTAGTAGTGTACACCTTTAATCCCGAATGCCTGGGAGGCAGAGACAGGCGTATCTCTGAGAGTTCAAAGACAGCCTGGTCTACAGAGTTACTTCAGGTCAAAGATACAGAGAACCTGTCTCAAAAAGCAAAGAGTTAAAAGTAAAAATAAACAAAATAGAGGTTAAAACAAAGCTGTACAAAGATGGAAAATACACAGAGAATCTTGATACTGTATGCTATTATGCTCTCTTTGAATTGTTTGAATGCTGAGGAAGGAGCAACAGCTGTTAAAAGATATTTATTTATAAATGCTGCTGAACTAATCCGACATAGATATTTTGATGCCTTGACTTTGAAATTTGGATCTAAGGACATGATACTTTGGAAAGGAGTTTCTTATTTTGTTTTCACAGAGGATGAGACGCTGTTCATTTCTTCTACTCCGATTTGGTATGATGGACCACGCCCTCCTGAAGGGTTGGTGTGAACGCCTTCAAAAAATTGCTTCGCTCAACTGCCAACTGAGATGAAACTAGCACACAGGTTATACCATGAAAGACCAAATTAACGACACCCCCATTCAGCAGGAAGCAGTTTGGAGAGAAAAAAACTGCGCCCAAATTCCCAAAAAATGTTTATAAATGTTCTTTTACATTTAAAGGGGGATATGATAGATATGAATAATTTGCATTAGTATAGATTTTGCTTTATTGATAGCGATTTAAGGTCAATTTTGTTATATGTATAAGTGTTTCTGATTTTGATTAAGGTATTGTGATTGTGTAGTTCATTTAAATATGTACTGTATAATTAAGAAATATAGGTTGTTAATGGATAATCATCGATAATAGTAAAGCTTGTAGTCATGTTAGTTAGATTTTCTAGATATATAGAGATGTATTTCAGTTAGATAGACAATCTTCATGTCTTTCAAAGATTACAGAATAGGACATTTAATGTTTTAATAACTGAGGACTTTTCATGACAATGAGACACTCTGCTCCTGGCAGCACCAATCTACTTCAAGAGGAAGATGGGCATCGAAGAGGCACCTTATGGAGTTTGATAGCCATTTGGGCAAGAAACTGCTCTTGCCTGGACTATTGCATAAACTGGACACAGAGAACCCGCAGAGAGGGGACTACTGAACTTGCCTAAGGTGAGATGATCTTTCGGGGTTCCTGATTCATGAAAGAGTCTGCGAGACATTCTGCAGGACACAACAGATAGTGACTGAACTGACTTTGAATTTTCCTGCTTTATGGAAATGTCTGCTGGATACCATGGGCCTGAAGGCTGAAGATGGATGCCCCAATGGTACAGAGGAACTTTGGGTGACTGTCCAGGCAGCGAGATGTCTCTGTCATTTCTAGAGTTTTAAAAGTTGCTTTTTTCTTGTTTGCTTAGGTAGTATTATATCTTTCTGGAGTCTTTGATGGAGTTAAGAATAGTTAGTTATAGTTATAGTTTTCCTTAGTTATGATAAAGATTATTGTAACTTTTACTTGATAACTGTTTTTTTATATGTAATTTTGCTATGTTAAAGTTAAAGCTTTTTTTTTTTTTTGTTTAAACCGAAAAAGGGGAAATGATGGAGGAAGGTCATTGGCCAATAAAGAAACTGCTTGGCCCTGTGGGTGGAGTAAACAGAACAAAATGCCGGAAGGAAGAGGAAGTGAGCTCAGACTCCACAGCTCTGCTCTCCTGAGCAGATGCCTCAGCAGAGACGCCATGCTCCTGGCTCCTGGGCAGACACACGCCATGAAGCAAGCCGCCAGGTTAGACATGCTGAACCTTTCCCGGTAAGACCGGTGCTCACCGATTATTAGAGATGGGTTGATCGGGATAACAGAATTAGCCAGTAAGGGCTAGGGCTAAAGGGCCAAGCAGTGTTTAAAAGAATACAGTGTCCGTGTAATTATTTCGGGGCATAAGCTAGCTGGGCAGGCGGCCGGGGTGTTGGGGACGCAGCCCCGCTGCCGCCCTTATTACTACACAGTTTGTTTATTTAACCAATGAAATCAACACAAAACAGAAGACTCTCCCATATCAACAATGAGTATAACCCATCTGAGAGTCAGAAATTTTCCGTTCAGTGATTAGTCTCGCAGTGATTAATCTCCTGGTAATTATGTGTAGACAATAAGGTCATCGACAAAACAGATGGCTTTGTGCAGAGGATACTGGAAGCAGTAGTTGAAAGAAGGATCATACCTTCTCAGGAAACCACCATATGGAGGACTGTTGCTGCTGACCAGTGACTATTACTTTTTACAAAGCCAGTGCCGATGTCTTTAGAAACAAAACCTAATTTTATGTAAATTAGTAAGGCCTAGACCAGTAAAGACTGTGAAAAGGCTAGAAAGGTCACTAAGCTGGTTTTTGTGAGTAAATTTAATTGAATATTCTATCTAGCCCTGGTTTTACCTCTAATAGTCCATGCCATTTAAAACAACCCTCTCTTTTACCATTCACCCCTGGAAGGAATTCCAGTGGACTCTTTGGAAACCCTGTTTATTGTTTTTAAGTGAAAGGTGATTGGGTGGGGTGGATCTCCAGGGATGTCACAGAGCCACCAGGAGGGTTTACACCGACACAACTCTTGCACAACAAAGACTTGCCGGGCCTCGCAAGTCTAGCCAGAGAGTGGCTCTTTGGGAGGCTATTGGTTGACTAAAGAGGTTGGGCAGTAACCAAGAAGCAAGGTAGAAAGGGCTTGAGCAGGGCTTATTCACATCTCAGGGTTCTGTCTTCAAGGGTTCATTGTGGGGAGTCTGTGTGCAACTCTGATGACATGTAAGATTTTCAGTGGAAAATGAATGAACAATAATAGTTCATGGGGTGAACTTTATTTAAGCTTTGTTTTAATTTAATCTGTATGAGATTAACGGTAGTGACAGGAATTATGAATAAATAACCCAATATTATTTTTTCATGTAGTATATTAATTTTGAATTATATTTTGTGTTCTATCTTTATATTTTTTCAATGACATACTTCATTGAAAGGAAGTATTATGTACAATTAATATACTACATACTTCCATCCAAATAGACATTATACAGTGAATACATCCCCTCCCCCACCTCCTCCTCTTCCTTCCTTTCCAGTCTATAAGTTCCCTTAGTTCCTCTTGACAGTTTGCATTCACTTTCATGCATATACACATATGCTTTTATGTATCTATATAAAAACTGGGAACCACAAATTATACAAAACATGACTGTAACAAGTCTTTCTCTGTTCCTCCAGCCAGCAACCAAGTAATGACATGGAGACTTCTTATTAGTTAATTAGTTACGAAAGCTTGACCTATAGCTTAGGCTTATTCCTAACTAGCTCTTATATCTTAAAATAATCCATATTTTTATGATGGACCAATTTAGTCACATTATTGGGACTGATGGAAAGGGGATTCAGGAATAGATGAGTAAGGAGTCAGTGAATGACAAATAGACATAAGTTACCCCTACTGGTAACTTCCTCCAAGCTGTTAACAGCTAATTTTGAAATTTTTTAAAAAAACTGTTTTGGTATTTTAGTTTGAGCTTGTAAAGTAGTACATTTTCCTTTACCTGTAAGCATGCCTATAGTTGGTTTTGCCCCTCTCTTTAGGAGAGATTTTGAATTATATTTTGTGTTCTATCTTTATATTTTGTTTTTTTTTTCAATGACATACTGTCCTAGAGACAAGACTGATTTTGCTTTTGATGCCAATCATATGGTGTTAACCACATTTTTTATCATATTTAAAATCTATTGAGTATAGGGAGAGGTGGGTCACATAGATTTAATTGCCATTTATAATTTCTATAGCGGTTTTTAAGGGCAGGGGTTCCCATTGTGGTTTTTCATTATCAAATGTTGTAACTGGGAAACAAAAAGACATATTTCCAGTTCTCCTTGCCTTTTGTACTGCTCCCATAAAGGCTACAGCTGGAGGCAATGCCCTCCTTTTTATTATTATTATTATTAATATAAGGAGGGGGAATAGAGGCTAGTAAATGGATTTTTGGAGGATTTTGATCATGAAAATGATCTCTTTTCTCATCACCCTCATAATATCTATCTGCCTCCTCTTCTAAATCCCAATCATCTTCCTCATTTTTATATCTGTCGTCTTCAAGATTTGCTTGAAGCAAGTTAGTTTTACTACCTGTATCATAGGGATTTTACAAGCCTTTTTTCTTTTCTTTTTTTCCTTTTCCTTTTTGCATTTAGGAGTCTTATTAGACTCTGTCTTCCTCTGGGGGAGCTTTCTCAGCAAAAAACAAAACAAAACAAAAAAAAAAACCCCTACAACAACAACAACAACAAAAAACCCCAAAAAACCTCCATTTCTGATTTATCAGGTAAAAGATCTCTTACCTGAACCCAAATCAAAATGCAGGTGTGGGGACTTCTCTGGGGCCATGTTTTTTATAATACCTTTTCATTGTCTTTCCTACTCTTTTTTAGTTTTGCAGAGAAAGAGTTCCCTCTTCAGGAAACTAAGTACTCACTTTCAAAATAAAATCATATAAGTCATTTAATGATTTTTTTTTTAGAAACTTTGCTTCCTCTGCCTTCAAGCATATGACTCAATAGAGAAAGAAACACGTCTTTACTTTTGGAATGAGAATGTCCCATGATTTTTTTTTTGTTACATACTCACTGTATTAAACTGGTAATCCTTTACCAGTGAGCTCTGGCAAGGTCCTATCCTTACATGAAATTTTTCAAAAAAAAAAAAAGAGAGATTGCTTACCTATCCTGAGAGACATCTGAAGAAAACACAGATTTAAAGCCCCATGTTGGGTGCCACCTGTGATGGACCCAGCTGGAGTACTGGGACCAAGGGGACAGGGTCTTAGGAACAGGTGAATAAAGAGTTGAAAAATGACAAACACAAGACTCAAAGGAATTGCATCTGAATGTGTCCTTACTAGGCATGAGACTCATCCTTTATTCAGAAAAGATTGCTTAACAGCATGTATTGTTTTTTCATGCTGTACAGACTATTCTTAGAATCATTATATCGGATACATGAGAACAGATTTTCATCAGACAGATGTCCCTGATGTGAGTCTGTGGTTGGTCATGCTGGACATGGCTTGTCATTAGTTTCAATATAATTTTTTGTCTAGGCTATGAGTTTATGGCATTTTGAGCTAAGGGCTAGCGGTTGTGGTTAATAGTCACACAATCTACCGTCTCTGTATATTTCTGAAATCTATGAAGATGAATGTTTTCTTTTCTTTTTTTCCCCTTATTTTTAACTCCTTTTCAAACCTTTCCCAAAACCAATCTCAAGAAGTTACAGGCATTTATTTCTCTCTTTTATCCTTATCCTATTTTTGCTGAATTTGTCTTAATTGCTTAATAAGTTTGCCTTTTGTTCTTTATTTACTAAGCACCAGATTAAACCTGGAAACTTTTTTCCCTTGAATGTTAACCCATCTTCCTCCATCAGCATCATAAATGCCTGTATATGGCAATATCTCGTCAGTAGACTCTGGAAACTTAAACGTACTATCTTCCCTTCCTAAAGAAACCAGACTGTGTTCCTTAGGACATAAGCAGGTAATGCCAAAAGTGCAAGGGCTCCAATGCAGAAAGCACAGCACACACACACACACACACACCTTCTCTGCAGGCACTCTGCCTTGAAGCTTGTGCCACAGCCTCCATGAGAGTCACACAGACTCCGCAGGAGGTGGCATGACATATTTTTTTTAATTTTATTTATTTATTTTTTATTTATTATGTATACAATGTTCTGTCTGTTTGTATGCCTGTAGGCCAGAAGAGGGTACCAGACCTCATTATAGATGGTTGTGAGCCACCATGTGGTTGCTAGGAATTAAACTCAGGACCTTTGGAAGGGCAGGCAATGCTTTTAACCACTGAGCCATCTCTCCAGCCCCCTGCATGACATATTTTTAAATGTATGTTCTACCATGTGGGTTTTTTACCCTCCTTTCATTCTGTACTTTTGACTTGTTCTCTGTATGCCTAGATTCATCCCCAGTTCCTCTCTCTCCATGTAAGTCCTGCCTATTCTCTCCTGCCTGGTTATTGGCTGTTTAGCTTTTTATTAAACCAATCAGAGTGACACATCTTTACACAGTGTACAAACATAACATATAAGACAGATGTAATTTGTTCATTATGACCTTCAGTTATGTATAGTTTTCTTGCAAATAGAATAACTTCATATTCATCGTGGTTGAAAATATCCCATTGTGTATACATATCACATTTTTTAGCCATTTTTATGGACTTCTATTTTTGTTCCATATCTTAGTTATTGTTAACTGTCACTAATGTATATCTTTGCATAACTGACTAATGTGACAGGTCTATGTTAATTTTTTTTTTTTTTTTGGTTTTTCAAGACAGGGTTTCTCTGTGGCTTTGGAGCCTATCCTAGAACTAGCTCTGTAGACCAGGCTGGTCTCAAACTCACAGAGATCCACCTGCCTCTGCCTCCCAAGTGCTGGGATTAAAGGCGTGCGCCACCACCGCCCGGCTCTATGTTAATTTTTTGACAAATCTCAGACCTAATTTCCACAGCATCTATCAGCAGCATCTGGAGGTTTGGGGGTTTGTTCTTTGTCTATATCTTTGCCAGCATTTCTGATTATCCGTTTCTTTAATGACAACCATTCTGACTAGAGTGAGGTAGAATCTCCATGTAGTTTTAATTTACATTCCTTCCATGGCTAGTGTGGTAGCCTGGCTTTGAGAGCTCTGTGTTTATTCCGTTTGCTGATAGTTATTGGCTCCAAATGTGTAGTGATAGGCACTGTTTGGATTGGGAATAAGGCTTCTGACAAGTCAGACATGATTCCTGCTCTGAACAGACAAATTTCAAAGTGGATTTCAACATTGATCATAATTGTCACACCAACAATGTCTCATGGGCATTGTTAAAACTATCTTCTGGATAAGGAAAACTGAGGAGATGAAATACTAAATAACTTTCTCAGAATCCTAAGATCAAGAGTGGCAGCATGTTGGAGAAATAGATGGCTTCTGGTGTTCTTCCCTACACACATGCGGTGAACTCCAGCATGGAGAAATAGATGGCTTCTGGTGTCCTCCCTACACACATGCGGTGAACTCCAGCATGGAGAAATAGATGGCTTCTGGTGTCCTCCCTACACACATGCAGTGAACTCCAGCATGGAGAAATAGATGGCTTCTGGTGTCCTCCCTACACACATGCGGTGAACTCCAGCATGGAGAAATAGATGGCTTCTGGTGTCCTCCCTACACACATGCAGTGAGCTCCAGCATGGAGAAATAGATGGCTTCTGGTGTCCTTCCCTACACACATGCGGTGAACTCCAGCATGGAGAAATAGATGGCTTCTGTTGTCCTCCCTACACACATGCGGTGAACTCCAGCATGGAGAAATAGATGGCTTCTGGTGTCCTTCCCTACACACATGCGGTGAGCTCCAGCATGCAGGGGCATTCTCCCAAGAAGAAGACAAAGTTCAGTGAAAAACTTACACATTGGACGAACGGGGAAAGATCTAAGTCAGACCAAGTAGAAAAATAACAAACATACTCTCTTGCAACCTCTGAGCACAACACCTCATGATTAAAAACAAAGTCCTCAAATCCAGTCTCTTCCTGAGGTAAAGGGGCTGGTATCACAGGGACCAAGGCATGTGACTACCCTTTAGCCAACTTTGCCTATCTGGATTAATGCCTGCTGGCATAAGATAAAGACAGGTACATCTCTGTGAGTTTGAGAACAGCCTGTCATATATAATACGTTCCAGGACAGCCAGGGTTACACAGTGAGACCCCGTCTCAAAGCAACAAAACAAAAGAAAATGTAATAAAATTGTTCTACTCAGTTTTGAAAGAATTCCACATTTATCGAGGAGAGAATGGAAATGCTGAAGTTACAAGGAAAGGGTTCCCTGAACTTGCACTGTCTAAATTCACCATCAGATTTGGGAGTATTTTATAAGTACTTTTTCTTCAAGTGATCTAAACAAAACAAAACACTCAAGAAAGCAAACAAAATGCTTTGTGCAATTATGAATCCTATTTTCCTTATGAAATAGTATAAGTCATTTCTAATGGACTCTGATATAGAGACACAATCTGACTATTAAGTATTTTTACAATTAATAACGAAGTTAAGTAAGCTTAGATTTAGGCCACTGCCCAGTCTTCTAGAATGTAGTTCTTGTCTTCTGATAGTTTGCAGGCTTGTTTTGTTTTTACTGGAAGCATACTGCGGTGAGCATGCATAGTCCCTCTTTCCTCATACCTGTAGCTCTCTGGAAATAAAGTTAGACATCTTTGGCTGAAGAATATAGACAGATTAAAATGCCTCCAAAAGATTGGAATGATTTGAAATTCCATCAGACAGAGTATTACTGCTTTATTCTCTCTAGGGACATGATTGAGGCAAGTAATCATTGTTGTCACCCCTAAATCCAAGACTGTCAGGAGAATGAACCTCTTTTCTAGAGTCACCCGGTTTTACTGAATATTCATCCGTTATGGTGACAAAACTCGGACCATACATTTGTCACTCACACCTTTCACTGGTTCTTTACCAGACTGCTTGCTCGTGGGAACTCTACACATTTGATGGGAAATAAAATGATGATTATTTGCTAGGGTGTGTTTGTGATTAGTACTTAGATACAATTGCTCCATGGCTAATATAGCCAGTTTTAGAAAACACCAACTTTACACAAGATTGATGTGCTATTGTCACAGAACAATACACAAATGTGAACACCATAGTGCGTGGTGGAAATTAGGAGACGTTCAGTGTGGTGTTTCATAAATTGCCACTGTATTTCCATAAAAAGATTCCCCAATCGTAAGGTAACAGAGCTTAAAGAGGCTGAAAATAATGTGAACAAATCTCACAGGGAATCCACCCCTTAGGCAAGGCCCATTCAACACAAAACAGGGGAAGTTGCAAAATTATAAGTCCAATCACTCAGTTAGGATAGGCTCACGCTCCTGTGGAAATGTTGGGGTAGACTTTATACTGTGACTCTTGGGAGAAGCTACTGTGGCCCCCAGACTGAGACTCATGGCAACATGTGAGGTTCTTTGTTGCAAGGGAGCAGTGCTGGTGTAATCCAGCAAAAGGTTGAAACTCATAAGCACTGAAAGTGTGGCGCTATTGCCCCCTGAGTTCTCAGTTTCTGAAGAAGGTGCTGGTGGGTGGCAGCCTGCCACACCCTCACTTGTAACTGGTCTTTCTTTATGCTGCAGGCTCCTGAGTAATAACATGGAGACTTTTTATTCATTATGAAAACTTGGCCTTAGTTTAGGTAGGCTTGTTCCCAACTAGCTCTTATAATTTAAATGATCTCATTTATATTCATCTCCCTTTTGCCATGTGGCCCATTGCTGTTCCTCAGTCGTGTATGCTCAACATTCTTTGTGTCTTACTGACAAATATCCCAACTCAGATTCCTTCCCAGCATTCCCACCTCTGCCAGCAAGTACAGCCTAACCTCTTCTGCCTAGTTATTGCCTGTTCAGAAGATGCCATAGGCAGGCAAGGACGAACAGAGACACACCTTCACACAGTATGATTCAATATCCTGCAACACCCATCTCTCAAGCAATGGTCAACTTTCAGTTTTTATATAATCTGAAGTCTAGTAGTTGAGGACAGTAACTCATGTGTAGAAATTCTGATAACATTTGATGTCCTATTACTTAAAGGATGGTTTAGTTCTAGAATGTGGGATCTGAAGTCACACTCTTGAAGGGAAAGAGAATACAATCCAAAATAAAAACATCATATTAACAGGCTAAATATTTGGATCGTTGCAAAAACTGTATTACAGATATTCTGTGACCATGTCTAAGCACAGGCAGACAGGAACACCGGACAATTCACAAAAATATCCAAATGGCCCTCTCTCTAAGCTAACATGAGGGCTAATTGCTATTTGTTCATTAGTCTTTTGCTCTGTAGTATTCCCAGTCTCGTAGATGACAGGCTATGCAATCATAGATTTTCCTCCTTATTGGACTCCCCTTAGCACAAGTCCAATGTACAAAACATTTCCCCATCTTCTTATGAGACACCGTCAGAGATTCCCCTGGTGTTCTCTCTTTCCCCTCTCTCCCTGCTCTCTCTGCCATAAGCAATAGGCCCACCTTTGTTCTGGTATGGGGGGCATCAGTCCTTTGCTGTTAGGCATGGAGGGATACTTTCTCTTTGCTCTTGTGGTCACTGGATCCTGTTTATGGTATTTTCTGTCACTGGTAAGTTTCTTATTCTATGTTGTTGGTTTTTAAGATTATCTCTTACAATGGCTTCTTAGCTTTACAATTTGCATCTCTACCTTAGGTCATTAATAAATCGTTCCACATTTTAATATTTTAAAGTGTATATAACCCATATGAATTTTAATTTTGCAGACAGATAATGGGTATTAAAGGAAAAAATAGTATTTATTGTTGCAAACCTATGCTACTTTAGGAATTAATGACTAACTATCACTTAAATTATTTTACACTTATTTATTTGTGTGTTTTGTGTATGGTGTGTGCAGTGAGGTATGGGTGTGGAGGTCAGAGGATAGCTCTCCTTCCACGTGGGTCCTGGGCATCAAACTCAGGTGGTCAAGTTTGACAGCAGGCTCCTTGACTGGCTGAGCTGTCTCGGCAACCTAAAACTGTCATTTTCGTGAGTAGGGGGAGGGCTCGTCATGACTCCCTCCTTGCCCCTGCAGCCTGCCTCCCATGTGTACACAGAGCACATGCCACAGTAGCCATCACTCTTTGGAACAGTTTCCTGATAACAAAGCAGTGTTTTATTACCATCTGAGCATCTGATGCTGCTGGAGCACCAATCCTGTGGTCATTGGCATGGCCATAGATAACTCTGGAGTTATCCAGCAAGAACTGGGGCTGGAGTGGCTGGGTTTTCTAATGGATGCCTGGACTATTACCTGCTGGCATTGACTTTACACTCACTTGTTTAATACAACCCAGCAGCTTCTAATCATTTGGATCTGTCACTTAAGAGAGCTGCTGTAGGCATCTCCATAATTAATCTACTGAGACACATCTAGAGTCAAAGCAAAACCCAGACCACTGGAGGAAAGCTGCCCATGGAGATTTCCACATTTGCAACTTCTGAGAATGTCTAGGTAGTAACTGCTAATGAGGCCCTGAGAGCCTCTGCTTGAATCCCTTCTTTCTCTTCCCAGTAGACCTACTTCCTCTGACATCGGAGAAGTGGGGAGGAGGAGGAGTCCTGACTGGGCAGAGTATGGCTGGTGCTCAGGGGCCTCCTCAGACTGCTACCCCAAGCCCTACTACCTGGAGTCCCTTGGGAGAAAAGTTCAGAAATACATTCATTTCCATGAACCTAACTAGTAGATGCCAAGCAATGCCCTGGGCGATTAAAACTCTTACTTGAGATGGTTAAATATGGAAAAAGATTGAGTCATCTGTATCATTCTTTTGTCTACCTCAGAAAGGAAGAGATGGAAAGCTCATACTGTTCATCTGGGTAAAAACCTTTGCAATGAGGCTTGGACCCTCTCCAAAAGACTGACTAGCATAGAAAGTATCCAGGAATCCAATTCATGAAGATTCCTTGCTTGTACCCTATGCCTGTAAAGTCTTCAGATTATCCCTTCATTCAAAATGTCTTCATTCAGCTGTGTGCCAAGCATTGTGCTCGTGGCTATTTGTGGGAAAGAGATGAGAAACAATGTCCTTTGCCTTCAGATAGATAAAAATCTAACAAGAACAAAGACTCGTTAAGACAATCATAAGAAGTTGGAAGGTATGTTAAGCCTAGTTATGGGACACAGACAAGCAGAAATGAGATGTCTAGCAGTTGGGGATGGTAGTTATCTGTCCTGTCCCTATAAGAGACAAGTCCCTCTCACTCCTCCCTCTTCTGCCAAGGGAAGTGGATGTTCTTCCTTCAGCTTCAAGCCTGTGCTTTCTCTGGCCCCACCTCCCCTGTCTCTCTTCTGAAGAGGTGGCTCCTTTCCTCTCCTCCTCCTCCTCTCTCTCTCTTTCTCTCTCTTTCCTTTCCCTTTCCTCCCATAACCCTCTGAATAAATTATACCCAAACCCTCTCTCTGCACGGCCTGACTATCAGTCTCTGTTTCTCACCCCTGCTGCTCCTCCTGGGACTGGCTGCCCCAACAAAGACAAGGTCTCTTACCCATTGCTTCCCACTCGCCTGGACCAGCTGCCCCTCATGGCCCACTGCCACTCCCCTGGGAATGTAGCGTTTTATCTAAACCATAACATGGACTATGATCCCTTTCTGATTGGAGAAAAGATGGATCTCAAGGGGTTCTAAGTTTAACAGAATCTTAAAAGTTTCCAATTTCTCTCCCTCTCCCCAGGCGAACTGTCCTGGATGAGAGTTTTGTTACCTTATTTATCCATTCAGTCAATATTTTTTTTTTTAAAAAAAGAAAGCTATAAAGTGCCAGAACTAAAGCCAAATGAGGATGTTTGGCACTGACCAACCCAGAAAGGACCCTTGCCTTATATAGCTTGGAGTTGTAGCTCATTGGAAGAACATGTGCATAGACTCCAGGTTCAGTACTTAGCATCAAGGTAGGAGAGATGACTCAGCAGCTAACAGTGTATGCCGCTTGTGTTTAGTACTTAGTATGTCTACAGTAATCAAGATTTTGAAATATTGTTAAACAAACACACAGAGAAATAAAACTTTGGAACACTCAGTCCTAACTGATGTCTCTTTATTAAACTTCCTCTCAAGGCTCAGGAGTCTATGTGGAAGACGAGGCAGAAAGATGGTGAATGTTGCCTAGAAGACACTGTCTTTCAGACACTGCAGGATTGATGCACTTGTGAACTCACAGAGACTGTGGCACCACACACAGGACCACACAGTATCAGGGGCTGTGAGTACCAGCCTCAGTAGCCCCTCAGTACCCAGAAGAGGATGTCCATGGCAAGCAAGGATCTGAGGGTGAAAAACTAACTCAAGCATGTTACTTCTGCATGTTCTTTATTTTTCAGATGAGGGAAAAAAGAGAAATGAAGGAGCATGAAGAAGAAGAAAAATATGAATAAGGGGAAGAAGAAGGAGAGTAAGGGGTGATCTCCACAATGTTTCTGGTTCTTACAGACATAGTTGGAAAATTCCATAGGCGAAGACAATGATAATATGCATATCAAAATCTCAAAAAGGGCAGGTAGAGCCTGACAAAGCAGCTATCTGGAACAGGTGATTTGACCCAGAAAAGAGCCAGCATTCAAGGGGAAATGCCTGACATTCCAAACCACTAGATAAAGTTACTAAACATCCCTGAATCCTGGATTCACCCATTCTCCTCATCTTATCTCTTTGGTGATAACCAGCTTTAGGGACACCCAGGTTGTTTCTTAGCAAAGGTGGGACATGCTACCTGTACCTGTCTTCTATAGAAATCTCTGTGAGTCTGTTAGCAGGTAATTTTGTGGGATCAATTCTTTGTAAATTTGACTGTTAGAACAAAGGGTAGATGTTGTCATTCTAAGGCCTGATGGTGTGGAGGAGTAGAAAGGTCATTCCGTTGCCCATGCAACGGAGAAGTCACACTATTGAAGTGTTTTGGGCATGAGTTCCATCTCGAAGGGAAGAATCACGGCCTCACAAAGCTTTTTACAGATTTGATAGTGACTTTTCCAAAAGACAAGTGTCCCTGTAGCTCTACAAAATGGGTTATTTCATATGAGTGTGTGCCTAGCCACTTCCCATGGATTGCCTATCAATCTGCCTGCTGTACATTTTATGTATGGTCTTGTGGCCTCCAACAACACAGGCAAAGCCAGACTGGGTCCCAGCACTGAGAGGAGGAAGTGGACCCAGGGTCTCACTCCTAACCAAGAAACTATCTGCTGTTGATAGCCGTTGGCAAAAGGGAAATTTGTTTTCTCCAATGGAGTGACAGGCCCCATGTCTAGGAAAACACAAAATAACTCCATGTTTTTTTTTGGGGGGGGGGCGGGTTGTAATGGCTTTAATAAAATGCTGCATATTCATTAGTGGCAGCAGTGGGCAGCAGTCCATGAGACCATGCCGCAGGTCAGCAGGCAGCAGGTCCTAAGACCATGGCTGGCCATGAAGGCAGCCAGTCCCAGGCAAGAGCCTCTGAGGGGCAGCAGCAAGTCCTGGGCAGGGAACTGAGTAGTGAGAACTGAGAGCACCAAGTGTCAGGCAGGGAGCCGCATGGCAGGTGAGGACGCTGTTCACTGAGTGGGTCCCTAGACCATGCTACAGGTCCCCAAAGGCAGCTGATCCAAGACAGGAAGCCATGTGGCAGGTGAGAGATAGAGACATGATAGGCATGCCATGCTGAGTGAGCTTTGGTATCTATTTAGTGGGTTTATGGAAGGGAAGGAGAGAAGGGGGAAGAGGAGAGAGAGAGAGAGAGAGAGAGAGAGAGAGAGAGAGAGAGAGAGAAACAGAGGGGAAATGGGAGAAGTGGGGAGAGGGAAAGACAGAAGCTGCCTCGTCAAAAGAGAGATAGAAAAAGAAGAAACTCAGACTGGAAGCAGAAGAAATATCTGCCTGCCTCGGCAGTGGATGGGTGGGGGAGGAGATAGGAGGGGATTATCTCAGACAAGGAGGGCCTGACAGACCATGATGGGGTGCTTTTTGTTTAATTTTGTTTGGGCTTTTTTTTTTTTTTTTTTGGTCTTATTGGTCTTTTGTTTGGGTTTGGGTTTTTCTGAGAGAACAAAGAAAGAGATAGAAGGAACATAAAGTTATAGAGGGAGATGGGGAGGAGCTGGGGGAGGGGGGAAATGTTCAAAATATATTGTAAAAATTTTAATAAAAAGTAATTGAAAAGCTATAAAAGGAGGGTGTAAAGTTAGGAAGGGGATATGATGGGAAGAATTGTAGTGAGAAGTGAGGGAAAATACGGCTGTAGATGAAGGCTTTTCTCTGTTTTATCCCGTCTCATTGGACCGGTTTGTCTCCTGTCCGCTGGTCCCTGCAGCCACTTATAAAATAATCACTCAGAAGCTTAATATTAATTATAATTGCTGTGCCGATTATATATATGCATATATATACATATATTTGCTTATTGTTGGCCATCTCCATTAGTTTATATTTTACCAAGAGACTTGTGGCTTGTTACCTCACATTTTGATTCTCTGGTAGCTGCTGGCTAGCCCAGTGGGTAAAGCATGGGACTTTTAATCTTGGAGTAGTGGGTTCACATTGGGCACCAGGTGAAGTGAGAACCTACAAAAGTCTGTTTAACAATTTATTAAGAGGTGCAAGGAAAAGCAAACTCACATATACAGAACAAGGTAGACACCACTAATCTAGCTGTTACTGTCTCGTTGCTCTCTCAAGGGGAATGAGTATCAACTGCAAGGCTTGTCCCAGCTCTGACCACCCAAGAGAGAATGTGCAACCCTTCTCCTCCATTTTATCTGGTCACATTTTCAGAGAAAACTGTGCCCATGGCGAGTCATCCTGAAATGTCATTGGCTAAACAGATCAAGCTCCCACAACATATGATCAACATATATTATATACAGGTATAAAATTTTCAAAGAATAAATAAAATAAAAATGAAAAAATTAAAAATATAAGATGGAGAACAACTGAAGAATACACACAGAGAGAAAGAAGCACAGCTTGAATCAGAATTTCTAAAACTTTAGAAAAACATATAGAAATGAAGTTAAATGAAGTTAAAGTCAATTGGCCTAAATAAAGGAATATAACAAAAAAGGCAAAAATGGTCTCAAATATAAAAAATAAAATTACAAGTTGTCATAGGTTTAATAGAGCTAAATTACATGCAATGGGGGTAAGAAAAGAAAACAGACAATAAAATAGAAATAAAGCAAAAAAAAAAACAACACTGTAACCATAAGGGGTTAATTAAGTTTAGGAAAGGCAGAAGAACTTGAAACATATGTAGTTAGAATCTTAGAAGACCACATATAACTGATCAATAAACACAAAAAATGTTCAACATCTGTAGTCATCAGGGAAATAGAAATTAACCAACATTGAGGTTCCACATCATCCCAGTGAAAACGGCTGCACACAAGAAGAAAAGAACAGTCAAATACTGGAGTACATGGGGGAAAGGTGGGGATGCTGCTGGGGATGAAAACGATCAGTCTGGCCACTGGGAGCACAGGGTTCTCAACACACTAAAGCAGAATTCCCACAAGATACAGCCATACACTCTGAGAGTCTACCTGGAGGACTAAATCAACATACTATAGAGATGTTTGAACATGTACTCAAATTAGCCAAGTGTGGAATCAGCCCAAATGCCCATTGACAAAAGAAGAAAATGTGATTTATGTACACAATAGACATTTAAAAAGTCACAAAGAAGAACAGATGAACCAAGCTGACTCCATCTTAATATTAAAAGCCATTCCATTATAAGATCAAAATAAAGACATTCCTAATTTCTGTTTTCCACACCTTATCACCTGACCGCACACTGACCTCCACCCTGATAAGAAATTCTGCCAAATAATTTTGAGATGTTCTGCCAAGTTCCTTAGAAACCCCCTAGCTTTGCAGTTTGGGGGTTATATAAGCCCCACTTTCTCCTGTGTTCCATGTTATTATTTCAAACTCTGCTTTAAAGAAATAGCCCCATCTGACAGAAAATAGAAGATATCTCTGTCTGACAGAAAATCAAACTTACTTAATTTGACCAAAACTTTGGGTCAGTGGTCTTTACTTAGATTTGGTGTGATTAGCATTTGGAGGCCCCACTGAGGTTAAGACCCCCAACACAAACTCTGAAGCAGGACTTACTCCAGGACTCTAGGACTGGAATGCTGCCTCAAGAGACGCACACCTTGGAACTATTTCAAGGCTCCAGAACATGCTTTTGGTTTTGTAGATTATTGGAGCAAACTGCTTAACTAAAAAGAAGCTACCAAGGGAGTCTAAGGAGGTCTCCCTCAGTAAGTCATAGAGGTTGTCTCCTTCTATGACATCTTTTGCTGGTGGAATCCTATCTGGGTACAGTGAGGAACATGAACTTCCTGTCTAGGGTACTAATAGGACATTGCACTGCCCACCTGGCTTTTTGGTGCCTGATTCTTGGTCACCTGTGTTTTGTTCTGTATTTTTTTTGGCTCCTGTCCAGAGCACAAATGAAAAGTTTCTCTGCCCACCTTGCTCTTTGATATTGGCATCCATGATGAAAATCATCAAGCCCAGTTAAATGTATGAATTAAGGTGGCCACCACGTATTTTGGGTTTGATCCATCTCTTTTGACTACATAAAAATTCTGTATTCTATATTTAGTGGTTTCATTTTTGCTGTCTCTATTCCTTTAAATCTGCCATTGTTGCAACCCAAAGTGGGAGGAAGACCAGGTTTTCCTTGAACTCATAGAGATTTGCCTGCCTCTGCCTCCCAAGTGTTAGGATTAAAGGTGTGTGTCACCATTGCTCAGTCAGTAGAGCATGAGACTCATAATCTTAGGGTCATGGGTTTGAACCCCATGTTAGGCACCAGATGATGGTGGAAGATACAAAATAATCCCACACTAGTTCAGAATTATGTATAATAAAGGGTTATTTCTTTAAGGGAGACTCACAGATCACTGTCCTAGATCAATGTCCTCTGCACAAACAGGGAACAGGAACCGAATCTAGCAACCAGAAGTGAGAGATAGAAGCAAGAGAGTGAACACATGCTTTACAGCTGCTTTTGTAGTATAAGAGATCATGCCCAAGTGGGCTGGTACCTTAAAGGCTATTGGCTGAAGGAGCTGAAGGAGCTCCCACAGCAGATGGGTGCTCCAACGTCACAAAAGAACTTTGGGTGACTGTCCAGGCAGCAATATTTCTCTGTCAATTCTAGAGTTTTGGAAGTTGCTTACAATGCACTTCCTGTTAACTTAGGTAATATTTTTTCTGGGGTCTTTGATGAAGTTAAATAATAGATAGTTATAATTATAGTTTTCCTTAGTTATTATAAAAAATAAAGTAGATATACATATTATAATTGTAATTCTTGTTGATACCTGTTTTGTTAAATGTTATTTTACTATGTTAAAGTTAAAACCTTCCTTCTTATTTATACATAAATGGGGAAATAATGTCGGATTACCCTCTGTATGCTATGAATATGTTTTATTACTATTGGTTATTAAAGAAGCTGTTTTTACAAATGGCTTAGTAGACTAAAGCCAGGTGGGAAATCTGAACAGAGCTAGAGAGAGAGAGAGAGAGAGAGAGAGAGAGAGAGAGAGAGAAGGCAGAGTTAGAAAGACATCATGTAGTTGCTGAAGGAGACAGACACCAGAACCTTACCAGTAGGCCACAGCCTGATGGTGATACATAGATTAATAGAAATGGGTTAATTTAAGATGTAAAAGCTAGCTAGAAATAATGCCTGAGTCATTGGCCAAGAAGTATTGCAAGTAATATATTTTCTATGTGATTATTTGGGTCTGGGTGGCCTGGAAATAAATAGGTAGTCTCCATTTATATACCTTTGCCTAGATTAAGCAATATTTGTTTAATAAAATATTAAAGCTGCATCTCTATGTGTTTATATGTAAAAATGAACATTGTGCTGGCACCTGATCTTTGTAATTTAAGAGTCACCCAGGTAGTACTGGTTTTACAAGCATGAGGGTTTCATGGGAAGCACCTGAGATTTGGTACTGTATGACAGAACTGGACTTCATGAAGATAGCCCAGGAGAAGCTACTGATGAAAATACAGCTGAATTGCAATAACCCCAACGATTTTGGAAATACTAGTGTCATATGATATCTGGCCACCGAAAACAGAGCCACAATAAAATGGAGCCAAGTAGGAGCCAAGAGAACATGCTATATATACGCTGCAGAGGGACAGATAACCCAAACTCATTAGGTAAATCCACAGGATCATGGAAAAATCCCAGATGTTAAACATTGTATTCATTGCACTTGTTGGAATTTGACCTTGCCTTGTCCAGATTATAATTGTAACCTGTTTCTTCCCTCCTGAGCATTATAACAGGGACCCTGTCTCTCAGACCTTAGCACAACTGAGTCCATGATGTAAGTACCATTCAGCCTATAAAACTCAGGATGTAAACTGCATCACCAGCCAAAACAAAACAAAAAGACTAAAGAGTTAAAGTCACTGGGTTTTGATTCTACTCCATGTACTGGCTTTGTGGGAACCTAGTCTGTTTGGATTCTCAACTTCCTAGACCTGGATGGAGTGGGGAAGACCTTGGACTTCCCACAGGGCAGGAAACCCTGACTGCTCTTTGGACTGGAGAGAGAGGGGGAGGGGAAATGGGAGAGGGGGAGAAAAATGGGAGGAGGAGAGGAGGTGAAAATTTGTAATAATAATAACAATAAAAAGAAAAAAAGAGAAAAAAAGATAGCCGGGCGGTGGTGGCACACGCCTTTAATCCCAGCACTCGGGAGGCAGAGGCAGGCGGATGTCTGTGAGTTCGAGGCCAGCCTGGTCTACAAGAGCTAGTTCCAGGATAGGAACCAAAAGCTACAGAGAAACCCTGTCTCAAAAATTCAAAAAAAAAAAAGAGTTAAAGTCACAGCTATGAGCACCAAAACAAAACACCAGAAACTAGGATGCTCCTATCTTATGATACAGCAAGACAATGACTGGCAAAGCAGTCTGGCAAAGAACCTATAGAACATCTCTCCTTATCTAAAGTTTATTTAGGCTGACAGAGACTGACTTAAGAATGCATGCTTGACCATTCATTCTGTCTTTGCTAGCTTTGTTAAGCTTCAATTATTTTGATAAATGTTATTTAACGTTGAAAAGACCAGGAAAATAAAGTTGCCTGTCTCCCTATGGGCTGCATTTATAATGTAAAGTTTTATTTTGTTACCAAAAGGGCTTAAATTCAAAATTTAAAGACTAAACTTAAAAGGGATAAAAATTCAAATCCTAATCTTGTACAAAGCTATTAACTTGTAAACTTTTAAAGAGGAGTAAGACATGCAAGTTAATAGTAACTTGTAAATGGCCAAATTCTTTAATATATTCAGAACTATACGTACATTGCTTTGAGGAAGGACCAAGGCCCTCTGGATTATTTGGTACTTTAATGTCTAATTTCTTGAGTTCTTTATTTATTTTAGAGATCAGTCCTCTGACTGATGTAGGGTTTGTGAAAATCTTTGTCAACTCATTAGGCTGCCTTTTTGTATTATTGTCTATATCCTTTGCTTTCAGAAGCTTGTTGTTCTCAGTGTCTGTGCTACTGGGGTTACATTTAGGAAGTGATCTCCTGTGCCAATGCTTTGAAGGCTACTTCCCACATTCTCTTCTATCAGGTTCAGTGAGGTAGAATTTATACTAAGGTCTTTAATCTATTTGGACTTGAGTTTTGTGGATGGGCATAGATATGGTTCTATTTTCATTCTTCTGTATGTTGACATTCTTCTGTATGCTGAGTTATGCCAGCACCATTTGTTGAATATGCTTTCTTTTTTCCACTGTATAATTTTATTTTATTTGTCAAAAAATCATGTGTTCACAGTGTGTGGATTAATATCTGGGTCTTTGATTCAATTCCATTGGTCAACTTATCTGTTTTTATGCCAATAACAAGTGGTTTTCATTACTGTAGCTCTATAATAGAGCTTGATGTCAGAGATTGTGATGCCTCTGGATGTTCATTGTACAGGATTGTTTTGGCTATCCTGGGTTTTTGTTTTTCCATATGAAGTTGAGTATTGTTCTCTTAAAGTCTGTGAAGAATTGTGTTGGGATTTTGATGGGGATTGCATTGAATCTATAGATTGCTTTTGGTCGGAGTGTCATTTTTATTGTGTTGATCCTACTTATCCAAGAGTATGGGAGATCTTTCCATTTTCTGGTATCTTCTCTAATTTCTTTCTTCAAAGACTTAAAGTGCTTGTTAATCAGGTCTTTCCCTTCCTTGGTTAGTGTTACCCCAAGATATTTTATGTTATTTGTAGTTATTGTGAAGAGTGATGTTTTTCTTACTTCTATCTCTGCTTCTTTATCATTTCTATATAGAAGGGTTACTGATTTTTTTGAGTTGATTTTGTTTCCTGCCACATTACTGAGGTATTTATCAGCTGTACGAGTTCCCTAGTAGAATTTTTGGGATCACTTATGTATACTATCATATCATCCACAAAACATGAGAGCTTGACTTCTTCCTTTCCAATTTGTATCCCCTAGCTCTCCTTTTGTTGCCTTATTGCTCTATCTAGAACTTTAAGAACTATGTTACATAGATATTGAGAGATTGGACAGCCTTGTCTTGTTCCTGATTTTAATGGCATCGCTTTGAGTTTCTCTCCATTTAATTTGATGTTGTATATTGATTTTATTGTATTTAGGTGTGTTCTTTGTATCCCTGAGCTCTCCAAGACGTTTATCATAAAGCAGTGTTGAATTTTGTCAAATTCTTTTTCAGCATCTAATGAGATGATAATATGGTTTTTTTTCTTTCAGTTTATTTATATGATTGATAACATTGATAGATTTTCATATGTTGAACCACCCCTGTATCTCTAGGATGAAGCTGAATTGATCATAGTAGACGATATTTTAATATAGGTTCTTGGATTCAGTTTGCCAGTGTTTTATTGAGCATTTTTGCATCAAAATTCATGAGGTAGATTGGTCTGTAATTCTCTTTCTTGGTTGAATCTTTGTTTGGTTTTGGTATCAGAGTAACTGTAGCCTTCTAAAAAGATTTTGGCAATGTTCCTTCTGTTTCTATTGTGTGGAACAATTTGAGGAGTATAGGTATTAGCTCTACTTTGAAGTTCTGGTAGAATTCTGCACTGAAACTATCCAGTAATGGGCTCTTTTTGGTTTGGAGGCTTTTGGTGACTGTTTCTGTTTCCTTGCAAGTCTGTCTCTTTAAATTGTTCACTTGGTCTGATTTAGTTTTGGTATGTGGTACCTATCCAGAAAATTGTTCATTTCTTTTATATTTTACAATTTTGTGGAGTACAGGTTTTTGTAGTATGACCTAATGATTCTCTGGATTTACTCAGTGTCATGTTCCCCTTTTCATTTCTCATTTTGTTAATTTGGATGTTTTCTCTCTGCCTTTTGGTTAGTTCAGATAAGGGTTTGTCTATCTTGTTGATTTTATCCAAGAACCAGCTCTTTGTTTCATCAATTCTTTGTATTGTTTTCTTTGTTTCTAGTTTATTGATTTCAGCCCTAAATTTATTTCCTATAATCTACTCCACCTGGTGAGTCTGCTTCTTTTTGTTCTAGAGCTTTTACATATGCTATTAAGCCTCTAGCATGATCTTTCTCCACTTTCTTTATGTAGGCACTTAGTGTTATGAACTTTCCTCTTAGCACTGCTTTCATAGTGTTCCATAGGTCTGGGTATGTTGTACCTTTATTTTCGTTAAATTCTAGAAAGTTTTTAATTTCTTTGTTTCCTTTCTTCTTGATGTTTAGAACTGAGACTTTATCATGGTGGATTTTTCCTATGATGAGTATGAAGTGTCCTTCTCTATCTCTTCTGATTGGTTTTAGTTTGAAGGCTATTTTGTTAGATATTAGGATAGCTACACTGCTTGTTTCTTAGGTCCATTTAATTGGAAAATCTTTTCCCAACTCTTTACTCTGAGGTAATATCTGTCTTTGAGGTTGAGGTGTGTTTCTTGTGTATGACAGAAGGTTGGATCCTACTTTGATATTCATTCTCTTAGCCTGTGTGTTTTTTTTAGGTGAATTGAGACCATTAATATTACAAGATATTAATGACAAGTGATTGTTAATTCCTGTTATTTTTCAGTGGTAGTGTTTGTGTATTTTTTTTTCCTTTGGAGTTTGCTGGTGTGAGGTGATCTTTTCCTGTGCTTTTGTGGGTGCAGTCACCTTCTTTGGGTTGGAGTTTTTCTTCTAGTATTTTCTGTAAAACTGGATTTGTGGATAGGTGTTGTTTAAATCTGGTTTTGTCATGGAATATTTTGTTTTCTCTATCAATGGTGATTGAAAGCTCTGCTGGGTTTAGTAGTCTGGATTTGCATTCATGGTCTCTTAGTCTCTGCAGCACATCTGTCCAGGACATTCTGGTTTTCATGGTTTCCAATGAGACGACAGGTATAATTCTGAGAGGTCTGCCTTTATATGCTACTTGATCTTTTTCCTTTGTGGGTCTTAATATTCTTTTATTTTGTATGTTTTGCATTTTGATTATTATATGGTGAAGGGGTTTTTTTTTTTTGTTCCAATCTATTTGGTGTCTGTAAGCTTCTTATACCTTCATAGGGATATTCTTCTTTAGGCTGGGAAAGTTTTCTTCTATAATTTTGTTGAATATATTTTCTGTGTCTTTGAGCTACAGTTCTTCTCCTTCTTCTACCCTATTATTCTTAGGTTTGGTCTTTTCATGGTGTCCCAGAATTTCTGGATGTTTTGTGTTAAGAATTTGTTGCGTTTAACATTTTCTTTGACCAGTTCCTCTAAAGTATCTTCAACTCCTGATATTCTTTCTCCCTTCCATCTCTTGTATTCTGTAGTTCCCATTTGTTTACCCAGACTTTCCCAATTCCAGAATTCCCTTGGTTTATGTTTCCTTTATTGCCTCTATTTTAAGTCTTGAGCCATTTGAACTCTTTGCTTCATCTGTTTGATTTTTTTCTTTGTTTTCTTGGGTTTCTTTAAGAGATTTATTTATTTCTTCCAAAATTTTGTCTTTTTCTCATTTCTTTAAGGGAATTTTCATTTCCTCTTTAAAGGTCTTCATCATCCTCATAAAGTTACATTTAAAATCATGTTCTGCTTATTCTGAGTTAGGATGATCAAGTCTTCATGTTCTATGACCACTTGGTTTTGGTGTTACGTTGCTTTTTAGGTTTTTTGAATAAGTTCTTGCACTGGTGCCTACCCATCTCTTCCTCTAATTGTTGCCAGCAGTGTCTTTGCTTCTTGGTTCAGTCTTTTTAGTAGCTGTCTGGTCTTTGGGAGCTGCCCTTCATCTGCTCTGTCCTATTGTTGTCTGTGTCTCAGGTAGCTGCTGAAGTCCCTCTCGGCCCACACTTTTGGTCCACTCTCTTGGTCTGCTCTATGCAGTCACAACTAAGGTCTCAGGGGATAGGAGGGCTTGGGGATGGAGTGGGATTTGTAGCCTACAGGGTACAATTGATGGGGTAGGGATGTTGGAGCAACCTACCTGCAGAATGCTTGCCTGCTGGCTGGCTAGAGAAACTGAGCCAGGTGGGGACAAGGCCCAGGGTTTTCCCTAGTACCAACGGTCTAGAGAGTGGGGTGCCCTGCTGGGTGGGTGATCACTCACCTCTTAGTCTGCTCTGTGCAGTTGCAACCTGTGTTTCAGAGTTCTTCTGAGGTCGCAGGGGATAGCTGGATTCAGGGATGGGGTGGTACTTGTAGCTTATAGGGTTTAATAGATGTGGTGGGAGTGTTGGAGCAGCCTACTTCTTGATCTTGCACAATCTATCTCTTCTTGTGATGCCTAGAGTCCTCCTTAGACATGCCATCTCAAACACATTCATTTGCTGTTCTGAGGAGCATTTCATTGTTCAGGTTTTGGAGTTATAAAGAGGGAAGATCAAGGCTAATGCAAATAACCAAAATCAAGTCAAATTTATTTAAAATAAGATATACTTAAAAGATAATAATCCTCAAACTCTTCAGAGATGTGCTACATATGGCATTTAAAATTATTAATGAAAAAACTTCCCATGGCTAATTCCTGGCAGTGACCCTAAGGTCTCTGAAGAAAATGATGGGGCATAGACAACTGTACCTGGATTATGGTAGCACTAACCTCTGGGCAGAGCACTGCCTCAGGCCTCACCTGCTGCCAGAGGCCTTCACAAACTATGAACACTGTTGGGTCAACTGCCCTACTCTGTCTAAGTCACAATAGGTCCATTTTCCCAAGTTCTTCCTCCATAAGAAAATCTCTCATACCTTCTGGGTCTGCCAGTCAAAGGCCTATGCTATCTTGTGCAGCAGCTAAAGATGTAACACTGTCCTGTGTGACAGACAAAGACTGACCTCTGCCCAAAATGAAACTGCCACTGGAGCCTAGGGTAATCATCCAAGTAGCTGATAAGTCTCTGTCAGTTTAACTGATATGTAGGATTATATAGGTTTATATACTACATAAGTATATATACCATGTACATATATATTATGCATACCAATATAATACTATATAAATTAAAATTAGTATATATGTATATAGTATATATACTTATAGCATATATACACATATAATCCCATATATAAACATATAGGATTATATTTATGTTATAATTTATCCTTCTCAAATTTCTGATGTTATTGCTGGCTAATTATAGCTTTATAAATTTAATGACAGACATACAGTTTCTCTCCCAAGGCTGCTCCTGCCTGGTCAATGCATTTCATATATAAGAATCAGGTCTTTCTGTTCTAGAGATATTAAGTCTCCTGATGAGAAAGGTGAAGCCACGTGTGAGCTTGCCTTGCTAACAGGCTTCATATTAAAATATAAACAAGTTTTCATGTGTACCATTTATTATTCCTTTATTTAAAGAAAAACTTGCTTTGCAGTGACTGTTCTCAGTAATCAACCATTTATGTTTGATAAATAGTTGGATAAAAATTTAAGTTCATATATTATAAAAGTATAAAAAATAACTTAAATAGAAAATTTCAGGCTTCTCTCCCCCCTCTATACTATCGTTATACTAAGATTTCAAAAGTTCAAACTTTTAACACTGATCAATGAAGTTTTGATAAGCTGATAAAGCACTAACTACCACTATCAATTTTAAGTTCAAGATTTTCAATTTCTTTTTGCTGTCTTCTAAATATAAGCTTACATATGCCTCTCATTATGCTAAAAACATCTCTGTCTAATCTATTTCCAGCCCTCTGGACAAAATAAAAACTTTATGCCTTTTAACACAAAGCCATAGCTTTTGTTATGACTCATATTTGTGCATCTACACAATGTTTTACAAACGCTGTTATCTGCTTTGCCTGCTCTACCTACAATATGGATTTCAAAACAAATTACAAACAACAGCATTGCTAATATATTGAAAACATTTTATCTTTTTTTGCAAACTTACAAGTTTATATAAGCTTCAAGGAGTCACAACTCAAATCCACCTGCTACAGGTCAAATGGACTCCAAACTATGTTCTCCTGTTGTGTCAATCAAAATCTAAGCTTCCATGTCTATTATGTGTTCAAAATAAAAGTTTTTCCTTTAAGTTCCTTAACTTTAGCTTCTTTTTCTAGTATCTGTCTGTCCTGAAAGATTTCTACGTGACTAACAAACCCCATCCAGGAGTGAGCTGTGGACTGGAAATGGTTCCAAAGGCGATCTAAACCATGGCAGGCCGAGGTAGCTCTACAAAACAGGGAGTCTCTGAACTTTCTGAAAGTTGATATGAACAAGTCCAGCTAAAACAATTGCTCCCCGTCTCTTCAGCTGGGTCGGCAAATAACTTACCTCTGATGCCCAACTTACCCCATTGCCCAAATTTCCTCCTGGCCTTGGACTAACCTTCCAGCTTTCCAAGGTTCTGAAAATAACATCTAAATCTCAGCTGAAAAGCAATTACAGAAGAGAGTGAATCATCCATTATCTTCAACAAAAGGCTGGAATGTTAGATCCAGGAAACTCCCTTTGGCAAAGGGGACAAAAAGGCAATGTGTAATGCCTATTGGTGTTTCAGATTTCCTCCTTGTCAAAAAGGTACCTATTAAAATCCAAAATAAAAACCCAATAAACCTATCTATCGAAAGATACATTCATGAGCTAAAATAATTCTACAATATAATAGAACCAAAGACCTGCTCTATATAAAAAATGGCTTCATAAAAATTATTTTTACAATGCTAACCAATCAGATGTAATTATAGAGACCCTAGCCATGATACAAATTTTGCCTCCTGACAGATAAAGAATGCTAAGATACTTGGTTTATAGAACAGATAAAAATGACCATTCCCTGGCAAGGATTTGAAAGGGACTATAAGACATGGGTGGGGGTGATAGACCAGTCTGACTCCATCTTAATATCAATAGACATCTTTTTATAAGGTTAAAATAAGTTCATTCCTGTTTCTGCAATACTTAAGTTTGAGCATGTCTTGACCAGTTTTCTGGGATTTCAGATTTTCACACGTGATAGATGTTCTGCCAAATAATTTTGAGATGTTCCGTCAAGTTCCTGCAAACCAAAATTGCTTGTAAATGCCCTGGTCTTGCAGTGTGTGTGTGGGGGGCTGTATAAACCTCCCTTTCCCTTGTGTTCCATGCTTTTCTCTCAAACCCTGCTTTGGGGAGATAGCTGTGTCTGACAGAAAATAAAACTTGCTTAATTTGACTAAAACTTTGGGCAATGGTTTTAAGTATCATTCTGTGGGATTAACAGAACAAAATCCTCTCATTTTCAGAAAAATTAGACTCAGACAAATATTACATTCTAATTTCTGGTTTACACACATACACACACCAATTAGAAACAACATTTTAAAACAACTCTCCCCACTAGCAAGCCTTTCTGCTTTTTCAAAGCAACTCCAAGATAATAAGAGTCATACAAACAAAATAATTAAAATAATTACAACAATATTAGAGAGGTTGTGAAATGCATCTAAAGCATTAATTAGAAGAAATTTCATAGCCTTAAATGCTTTATAAAATGAAAGAGTAAACAAATACATCAACTGATTTCAAGAGGCTAGAATAACAAATGAAAGGAAACAAACTTAAGAAAGAGTTAAAGGCAAAACTTAAGGAATGAATGCACTGTGTCTTTCTCAGCTTGGTCCTGAAACCCTGGCAGAGGAATGAAGAAAAGACAGACATACAGACACATGTACAGAAAGCTGTCATGAGGTATGTGGTCTGTGCTTGCTCTGACAGAGGAATGAAGAAAAGACAGACATACAGACACATGTACAGAAAGCTGTAATGAGGGTGGTGGTCTGGGCTTGCTCTGACAGGGGAATGAAGAAAGGACAGACATACAGACACATGTACAGAAAGCAGATATGTGGGTGGTGGTCTGGGCTTGCTCTGACAGAGCAGCAGCAACAAAGCGAAGAGCCAGGAACCTTGCGCTTTTATTGTTTTTACATACACTGCCATTATTCCCACTTGCACCAGAGGAAGGCTTTGCTGTCACCATGAACCTGACTCCAGGGAGGTGGAGAGGAACAGGGAGGAAACTTAGCCACTCCTGCGTATTTGGGGCACTGGGGTCTTGACATGGTTGTGCCTATGTCAAACAATACACATTGGCTTGGGACCTCATCAGCTCAGGTGCCCCCTACAATGCCAGGCCTAGTTAGCTTTATTCCCTAAGGAAAGCTAAGTGCGTCTATCTAGATTTTGTTGTCTCATTCCCACTCTGCAGCTTTGAGACTATCCTTCAAACATGAGCCAGGCTTTTCTCTGTCTTACAGGCCTCGAGGTAGAGGCCCTGAGAGAATTTTGGTCCAACACCATAACACATGCTTTTTATTTTTAAAGATTTGTGTGTTTTTCAGACAGCTCTCTCTCTCTCTCTCTCTCTCTCTCTCTCTCTCTCTCTCTCTCTCTCTCCCATGAGTTGCAGGCTCTCCCTGAAACACCTTCTTGGGCTTCTGCAAAACTAGGTAGCTAATTTGAAATCCAGTCAGCCTTTTACTGTTCTACTCAGCAGCAGTAAGCATCACATCATAGTCAGTAGATTTGGTATGACAATTGGGAATTTTTAAAGGGAAGAATTTGTTAAAAGAGACAGTTTTTTTCCCACTTGAAAAAATGGGAAAAAACATTATAATGGAGGGATTTGAATTTCTGTATGATAATGTGCTAGATGGTTTAAAAATGGAGTGATTAAATGAGAGGATAATTAATTTAGATGGATTGATGTAAAGTCAGTTGTAAACATTATCAGCTTTATCATTTTTGTCTTATCACTAAAAAGTTGATTAAAGCTGAGTGCTAAGGCCTTAGAAAAACCTAATAAAACAGATCACAGTTAAAACAAATCCAAACGAAGGAATTTAGTGGAAAACCAATCTCAGCATTGCATTATAAGAATAGAGAGCAGCCTGAGGTTTTCAGACAACAACCTTATTATATCCAGTAGCCATACAGAAATTGTCAAATGACAGAGGCTTTGTTATAGCTAACTGGATTCCTATGCTAATGTTAGATGTAAGGGGATTCAAGGAAGAAATTGCCTCATATAGCATGCATTCATCTTTTGTGAAGCAAATGTTAAGCTTGTCGTCAGTTTGTAATAGAATTATCCTTAAAGATTGGATAGAATTCATTAAAGGTTTTTGAGCCAGGTCCACAATTACAATGGAGTATGTGGTTCAGAGAAGAGGCTAAGAATATTGGACAATGGAGTAAAGCTAGCAGTAGGGAAATCTCCCAAGATCAAATTTTTGGAAAAGGACATTATATTACTATAGAAAGGCAATCTCCATATGACTCTCACATCCTGGATTTAAGCTGTGCAGAAACATTAGAATGCTTGGACAGAATTAGAGAAATAGGAAGGAAAATTGAGTTAAATACTAAAGTCATACAGGGCACAAAAGAAGTCTTTACAAATTTCTTACAAAGATTGACTTCAGCAGTAAATAGAATGACACCAAATTCTTAAGCTAGACAAATAGTAATTGAATCTCTGGCTTTTGAAAATGCCAATTTTCTATGCAAAAGGATAATTAGGCCATTAAATGCAAGGTCAGCACCTTTGGAGGAATGGATTTGAGATACAATTAATAATGATTCTCATGACCATGATAATGTACAGATAGGAGAGGTGATTTCTAGAGGTTTGAGGAAAAATCAAAATTTCAAATGTTATAATTGTGGCAAACAAAGTCACCTTAAAAGGGATTGTAGACAGGTCATTCCTAGAAACAATTTTTTTCTAAGAATAATCCATTCAGAATATCCCTTCCTTCTGAATTATGCAGAAAGTATGGCAAAGGCAGGCACTGGACTAATGAATGCAGGTTAACAAGGAATATCCAAGGTAATCCTTTGCTATTGGGAAACTCCATGAGGGGCCACTTGCAGGACCTTATGCCAAATTTGGTTCAGTTTTATGCTATCATAGAGGAAACTCCTTCCCAGAGCAATTAAAAACCTAATGCCTATTGTAGGAAGCCATACTGCTCTGGATAATACAACAGCTAAAGAATAGAGAACAAAAACTTCAGGAAAAAACATAAAGTGAATATTTTAGCAAGCTTCAATAAAAACAAACAAAATAAAAATAAAAACAAACAAAATAAGAACTTCTATAAAAAGAAACAAAATAAAAAATGTGAATAAATAACATTGTCAATGAAGGTCTCATAGACACTGGTACAGATGTAACAAAACTTTCATCAGAATCTTGGCATCCAAATTGGTTTCTTCAGGATGTACATGTTCAGTTATTAGGAATTGGAACTTTATCTCAGGAAAAGCAGAGCATGAGAAGGGTTGAATGTATAGGGCTAGCAGGGCAGAGAAAAATATTAAAACCACATATGGCTAACATAGTAATGTATTTGTGAGGACATGATTTGTTACAGCAATGGAATACTCAGATTAAAATTCCCCCTATTTTATAAAGAAAGCCATAAATTAACATATGTTTCTTGGAAAAATATTACAAGATATTAGAAAGGAATGTCACCGACCATTAACATTGTACAAGAATTGGACATGATAGCTGCTGATATTTCAAAGGCACCAGCACCCCTACCTTTAAAATGGTTGATACATAATCCTATATGGGTTAAGCAATGGCCTCTGACAATAGAGAAACTGTAGGCTTTATATCAGATGGTACAGGGGCAACTAAATGCTCCATGTAATGAAGAATCAACCAACCCTTGAAATCCTCTATTTTTTATTAAAAAGAAATCTGGAAAATGGAGAATGGTAACAGATCTAAAAGCTGTTAATAAGGCAATTCAACCAATGGACTCTATACGCTGGCATTACTTCGCCTTCTGTTTCCTAAACAATGTTCTCTTATAGTTATTGCTTTAAAAATTGTTTTTTCACTATACTCTTACAAGAAAAAGACAGAAAAATTTGCCTTTACAATGCCTGCTAAGAGATATCGGTGGAAGATTCTCTCACAAGGAATGTTAAACAGCCACACCCTGTGCCAACATTTTGTAAGTCAACCATTGAAAATTATACATAAGCAATTTCCTGAATCTATAGTTTATTATTATACAGACAACATTTTGCTACCTGATTCAAATGTAGATACTTTAGAAAGAACGTTTGAAGAAGTAAAGAACTTTTTGCCTTGTTTGGGGATTACAAGTTGCTCCTGATCAATACAAAGAGTAGATTCTATTAATTACTTAGGGTATAAAATAGGTTTACAAAAAAATTAGACTTAAAAGGGTTAGAATTAGGAGAGATTGATTGTAGACTTGTAATGATTTCCAAAGATTGCTAAGAGACATTTCCTATGTATACTGCACTATTGGGATACGTCCTGATGATCTGATTCATTTAAAACAACCTTACATCAAGACAAGGACTTACATAGTCCCAGGAAATTATCAGCTGAAGCTGAGAGAGAATTGGCTTTGATTGAAGAGAAATTATGCAAGGCACATGTGGATTTTGTGGATCCAAATCTTAACTGCATTCTGATCATACTACCCTCCAAACATTCCCCTACAGGAATTTAATGAAGAAGGAAGACATTATCTTAGAATGAATCTTTTTACCACATAAACTGAGTAAAAAATTTAAAACGTATGTAGAGAAGTTCTCTGATTTAATTCTAAAAAGAAAATTGAGACTTCATCAATTAGCAGTAATAGATCCAGCAGAAATTATAGTACCTTTTAATAATGATAAAGCTGACAAATTATTGAAAGAAAGTGAATCTTGGCAAAGAGCTTATAGTAATAGTTTGGAATAGATTAGCAACAACTATCCTAAAAGCAAGAGAACCCAACTTGTAAAGAGAGCTAGATGTATCCTTTCTCTCATTGTATGGGACACACCAATAACTGGAGCTCCTACATTCTATACTGATGCAAATAAATCAGAAAAGGAAGGTTGCAAATTAGAAAATTTAAACAAAATGGCAGTACTTATGGTTCTGCCCCAAATCAGAATTATATGGTATTCTCAAGGTACTAAGGGATTTTAAAGAACCTCTTAACATATTTACCAATTTGCAGTTTGCCAAAAGTACTGTTTTGAATATTGAAACCACTGAATTTATACAAGATGATACATAATTGACTTCATTATTATTAAGTTTCAAGATATAATCAGGAATAGGAATCATCCCATAAAACAAAATCGGGTCTGTCAGGTCCCCCAGCCCAAGGTAATGCAGACGTCATTCAGTTATTGATTGGAATGTGCTGAAGGCCTCAGAATTTCATTTAAAAAATTATGTCAATAGCAGAGGTCTAAAAAAAAGACTATTCCATTACATGGCAACAAGCTAAGGAAATTATAAGAAAATGTCCTGCTTGTTCTTTATACAACCAAACACCACTATCTGCAGGAAGTAACAAAAGGGCACCCAATGGAATGAATCTAGTAGGTGGATGTGTTCCACTATGAAGAATATAGAAAACTAAAATATGTACACCACACCATTGATGCCTATTCAGGTTCTCAATGGGTAATTGCTTTGAGTTTGAAAAAGGCTGATTTGGTAATCATACATTTGCTAGAAATTATGGTCATTATGGGCACAATAAAAACAGACAATGCTCCAACATATGTCTCTATGAAAATAAAAGTGTTTTGCTTATTATATTATAAAGCTTATTATGTGTGTACCACAGAATCCTACAGGCCAGGCAGTTATAGAAAGATCAAATCAAACTTCTGAGGATATGTTAAATAAACAGAAAGGGATCATAAAGACCCCCAAAATAGATTGCATAATGCTTTATTAACTTTGCATTTTCTAAATACTAATGAGAAAGGACAACAGTTATGGAGAAACATTGGATAGTAGAAAAAACTACAGAATTAAATCAGCTATCATAATTTAAAGATGTACTGACCTCAGAATGGAAACCAGGACATGTGCTAATGTTGGGGAAGAAATTTTGCTTTTGTTTCTACAGGAGAAAAAAATGCTACGGATAACATAAAAATTGACAAAGATTTGATTTGAGCAAAAGACACCTCTTAATTAGAAGAGGTGATAGATCATTAAGAAGAATGGCTGTTTAATCTAAACTAACCTATAAAACTAACGAATGCTTTTTATTTGAGCAGATATTACTTGCCAAAAAAGAGTTCACCCAAAATTAGGGTTGGGGAAGGGTTTTGTTTTTGTCTTTTTAGGAGACTAAAGGTATCCAACTAGGAAATCTGAAGACCACTGGCAAATGAGCCATTTGAAGAAAAAGGAAAAATCTTCCAGGAAAAAAAAGTCTCAAAAAAAAGAATAATTGGCCTATTGGATATCACATTTCAAACAGTATAAAATTTCATAAATCTTCAAAAATGTTTTTTTTCTGCTGTTCTCTACAGACATATAATGTGAATGTTCTTTTGTAGTTCTGGTCTAATTAAAACTTAAAGCAGGATTAAGAATTGGACTGTGGCTCTCTCATTCTCTCAACCCAAGCATGCTTATTAAAATGAAATCCCAAATCTCTGTCTCATGTCAGAAGAGACACCTGATATGGGACAGAAGAAAAATAAATATTTAAGGACTATTTTATTGCTAATAATCTCATAATCCTTAGGTTTTATATGGACCCTTTAACAGCTTTTCTTAAGGTATATTTATAAGATTTATACATGCATATTTAAAATTTTTTGTCATGATATTGATAGTCATAAAGAGTACTGATTCTAGAAAAAGGTTTCATCTACCTTTCCGTACATGATTTTGGGTTTGAGTCTCTATCAGTTTTCTGCAGTGAACCATGAGCACACATAACAATGACTTGTTCAATATCCTTAGTCATCAGAGAAATGCAAATCATAGTAGCAAGAGAACACAATCATATTTTTGCATCATGAAATATATTCAATAATACAAATACAGCAATGTGGATTAATTTCACCACCATTCTCCCTAACCTCACTTTTCCTGACACTTTTTTTGATAATGTTCCCTGAACCTTAGATGGTGTGCTGGGTAGTTTTATGTCAACTTAACACAAACTAAATTCATCTAAGAGGAGGGAATATCAATTAAAAATGCTTCCATAAGATCAGGGAACAGGAAAGCCTATCGGGCATTTTCTTAATTTGTAATCAATGGGGAAGGGCCCAGTGGGTGGTGCCATCCTGAATTGGTGGTCCTGGGTTCTGCCTCCAGGTTCCTGCCCTCCTGTTTGAGTTCCTGTCCTGACTTCCTTTGATGATGAATAGTGTAAGCCAAATAAACCCTTTCCTCCCCAACTTGCTTTTTGGCCATGGTGTCTCCTTGTAGCAATAGAAAGAAGCCCTAAGAAAGAAAATTTGATACAAAGAATAAGATATTGCTGTGAGAGACTGGACAATGTTGTTTTGGGGAAGATTGTGGAAGGACTGTGAAACTTTGTACAAGAAAAGCCATTGAGTGTTCAATGTTTGGTGTGTTCTTCTGTAGGAGCCTGGAAGATAAGACTGTTGAGAGCAATGCAGAGATAGAGGCCTGGCCTGTGGAGTTTCAAAGGGAAGTTTAAAGACTATTAGGGATATTTGATATTTTGAATTAAGATTCTGTGGTTCTAGTTAGCTGAGGCTGAAGAATCAGTTGTGATTAGCAGGATACCAGCGCTACTAAAGTGAAATCTTTGCTATGCTGGGATACTTGATGCTGGTCAACTGGAGCTTAGAAATTATAAGTGATTAAGAAGATACTAAGATCATTTAGGTGAAATCTGGGAAATGTTTACTGAGAGTACAGAGAAGCTATGTCCCAGAGGTGGCCAAAGTTGTACTTCTCACAGGAAGTCAATCTTAGTGGTGTTAGAGTTACCCAGATGGTACTGGGGTTTTTTGTTGTTGTTGTTAGTGTTTTTTTTTATGTTTTTTTATTGAGAAAAGGAAAAAAAACAAGTTTCCGCCTCCTCCAAGACTCCCATTTCCCTCCCCCTCCTCCCACCCTTCTCCCCCTCCTCCCACGCTTCTCCCCTCTCCCTACTCCTCTCCCCCTCCCTCTCCAGTCCAAAGAGCAGTCAGGGTTTCCTGTCCTGTGGTAAGTCCTAGGTCCTCCCCCCTCCGTCCATATCTAGGAAGGTGAACATCCAAACTGGCTAGGCTCCCACAAAACCAGCATATTAAGTAGGATCAAAACCCCGTGCCATTGTCCTTGGCTTCTCATCAGCCCTCATTGTTAGCCATGTTCAGAGAGTCCGGTTTTATCCCACGCTTTTTCAGTCACAGTCCAGCTGGCCTTGGTGAGCTCCCAATAGATCAGCTCCACTGTCTCAGTGGGTGGGTGCACCCCTCGTGGTCCTGACTTCCTTGCTCATCTTCTCCCTCCTTCTGCTCCTCATTGGGACCTTGGGAGCTCAGTCCAGTGCTCCAGTGTGGGTCTCTGTCTCTATCTCCATCCATCACCAGATGAAAGTTCTATGGTGATATGCAAAATATTCATCAGTATTGCTATAGGATAGGGTCATTTCAGGTTCCCTATCCTCAGCTGCCCAAGGAACTAACTGGGGACATCGCCTTGGGCTCCTGGGAGCCACTCTAGGTTCAAGTCTCTTGCCAACCCTAAGGTGGCTCCCTTAACTAAGAATTGTGCTTCCGTGCATCCCTATCCAACCTTCCTTTATCCCAATCATCCTTTTCCCCCTAGTTCCCCACATCCTCTCCTTCTCCCCTTTCTCTCCCCATCTCCCCTTACCCCCATCCCACCACACCCCCAAGATACCAATTTGCTCCCTGGCAATTTTGTCTACTTCCCATAGCCAAGAGGATAACTATATGTTTTTCCTTGGGTTCACCTTCTTATTTAGCTTCTTTAGGTTCACCAATTGTAGTCTCCGTGACCCTTATTTATGGCTAGAAACCAATTATGAGTGAGTACATCCCATGTTCATCTTTTTGGGTCTGGGTTGCCATACTCAGGATAGTGTTTTCTATTTCCATCCATTTGCATGCAAATTTCGAGAAGTCATTGTTTTTTTACCACAGCGTAGTACTCTAATGTGTACTTTCTTCATCCATTCTTCCATTGAAGGGCATCTAGGTTGTTTCCAGGTTCTGGCTATTACAAATAATACTGCTATGAACATAGTTGAACAAATGCTCTTGTCATATGATAGGGCATCTCTTGGGTATATTCCCAGGAGTGGTATTGCTGGGTCCAGGGGTAGGTTGATCCCGAATTTCCTGAGAAACCGAAACACTGACTTCCACAGTGGTTGCACAAGATTGTATTCCCACCAGCAATGGATGAGGGTACCCCTTCCTCCACAGCCTCTCCAGCAAAGGCTATCATTGGTGTTTTTGACTTTAGCCATTCTGACAGGTGTAAGATGATATCTCAAAGTTGTTTTGATTTGCATTTCCCTGATCGCTAAGGAGGTTGAGCATGACCTTAAGTGTCTTTTGGCCATTTGAACTTCTTCTGTTGAGAATTCTCTGTTCAGTTCAGTGCCCCATTTTAATTAGCATTTTAAAGTCTAGTTTCCTGAGTTCTCTATATATTTTGGAGATCAGACCTTTGTCTGTTGCAGGGTTGGTGAAGATCTCCCAGTCAGTAGGTTGTCTTTTTGTCTTAGTGACAGTGTCCTTTGCTTTACAGAAGCTTCTCAGTTTTAGTAGGTCCCATTTATTCAATGTTGCCCTTAATGTCTGTGCTGCTGGGGTTAATATACATAGGAAGCGATCTCCTGTAGGGTACTTCCCACTTTCTCTTCTATCAGGTTCAATGTGTTCTGACTGATATTGAGGTCTTTAATCCATTTGGACTTGAGTTTTGTGCATGGTGATAGATATGGGTCTATTTTCATTCTTCTACAGGTTGACATCCAGTTATGCCATCAACATTTGTTGAAGATGCTTTCTTTCTTCCATTGTATACTTTTAGCTCCTTTATGGAAAATGAGGTGTCCATAGGTTTGTGGGTTAAAATTCGGGTCTTCTATACGATTCCATTGGTCGACTTCTCTGTTTTTATGCCAGTACCACACTGTTTTCATCACTGTAGCTCTGTAATAGAGTTTGAAGTCAGGGATGGTAATGCCTCTAGAAGATCCTTTATTGTATAGGATTGTTTTGGCTATCCTGGGTTTTTTGTTTTTCCATATAAAGTTGATTATTGTCCTCTCAAGATCTGTGAAGAATTTTGATGGGACCTTGATGGGGATTGCATTGAATCTATAAATTGCCTTTGGTAGAATTGCCATTTTTACTATGTTGATCCTCCCAATCCAAGAGCAAGGGAGGTCCTTCCATTTTCTGGTATACTCCTCAATTTCTTTCTTCAATGCCTTAAAGTTCTTGTCAAATAGATCTTTCACTTCCTTGGTTAGAGTTACCCCAAGATATTTTATGCTGTTTGTGGCTATCATGAAAGGTGAAGCTTCTCTGATTTCCCTCTCTGCTTCCATATCCTTTGTGTATAAGAGGGCGACTGATTTTTTGGAGTTGATCTTGTATCCTGCCACATTACTAAAGCTGTTTATCAGCTGTAAAAGTTCTTTGGTGGAGTTTTGGGGGTCGCTTAAGTACACTATCATAACATCTGCAAATAACGAAAGTTTAACTACTTCCATTCCAATTCGAATCACCTTGATCCCCTTATGTTGTCTTATTGCTATTGCTAGAACTTCAAGCACTATATTGAAGAGGTATGGCGAGAGTGGACAGCCTTGTCATGTTCCTGAATTTAGTGGGATGGCTTTGAGTTTCTCTCAGCTTAATTTGATGTTAGCTGTTGGCTTGCTGTATATAGCTTTTATTATATTTAGGTATGACCCTTGTATCCCTAATCTCTCCAATACTTTTATCATAAAGGGATGTTGAATTTTGTCAAATGCTTTTTCAGCATCTAATGAAATGATCATATGGTTTTTGTCTTTCAGTTTATTTATATGATGGATTACATTGATAGATTTGCGTATGTTGAACCAGCCCTGCATCTCTGGGATGAAGCCTACTTCATCATAATGGATAATTTTTCTAATGTGTTCTTGGATTTGGTTTGCCAGTATTTTGTTGAGGATTTTTGTGTCGATGTTCATGAGTGAGATTGGCCTATAATTCTCTTTCTTGGTTGAGTCTTTGTGCGGTTTTGGTATCAGAGTAACTGCAGCTTCATAAAAGGAATTTGGCAATGACTCTTCTGTTTCTATATTGTGAAATACATTAAGGAGTATAGGTATTAGGTCTTCTTGGAAGTTCTGGTAGAATTCTGCATTGAAACCATCTGGACCTGGGCTTTTTTTGGTAGGGAGGTTTTTGATAACAGCTTCTAATTCTTCGTGACTGACAGGTCTGTTTAGATTGTTCACCTGGTCCTGGTTTAATTTTGGTAAGTGGTATTTATCTAAAACAGTGTCCATTTCTCTTACATTTTCCAGTTTTGTGGCATACAGGCTTTTGTAGTAAGATCTAATGACTCTCTGAATTTCCTCTGTGTCTGTCGTTATGTCCCCCTTTTCATTTCTGATTTTGTTAATTTGTGTATTATCTCTCTGCCGTTTGATTAGTTTGGATAGGGCTTTATCAATCTTGTTGATTTTCTCCAGGAACCAGCTTTTTGTTTCATTGATTCTTTGGATTGTTTTCTGTGTTTCTATTTTGTTGATTTCAGCCCTCAGTTTGATTATTTCCAGTCTTCTACTCCTCCTAGGTGAGTCTGCTTCTTTTTTTTTCAAGAGCTTTCAGGTGGGCTGTTAAGTCTCCAATATGTGCTTTCTCTGTTTTCTTTAAGTGGGCACTTAGTGCTATGAACTTTCCTCTTAGGACTGCTTTCATAGTATCCCATAAGTTAGAGTATGTTGTTTCTTTATTTTCATTGAATTCCAGGAAGACTTTAATTTCTTTCTTTATTTCTTCCTTAATCCAGGTATGGTTCAGTAGTTGACTGTTCAGTTTCCATGAATTTGTAGGCTTTCTGAGGGTAGCATTGTTGTTGAATTCTAACTTTAATCCATGGTGATCTGATAAGACACAGGTGGTTACTAATATTTTTTTTGTAACTGTGGATGTTTGCTTTGTTACCAACTATGTGGTTGATTTTCGAGAAGGTTCCATGAGCTGCAGAGAAGAAGGTATGTTCTTTCCTCTTTGGGTGGAATAATCTATAGATGTCTGTTAAGTACATTTGCTTCATTACCTCCATTAATTCTCTAATTTCTCTGTTAGGTTTCTGTCTGATTGACCTGTCCATTGGTGAGAGAGGAGTGTTGAAGTCTCCTACTATTAATGTGTGCAGTTTGATGGCTGCCTTGAGTTTAGCAATGTTTTTTTTTTTATGTACGTGGGTGCTTTTATATTAGGGGCAGTGATATTCAGGATTGAGACTTCATCCTGATTAACTGTTCCTGTTATGTATATAAAATGCCCCTCTCCATCTCTTCTGATTGATTTAAGTTTGAAGTCAACTTTGTTAGAGATTAGTATGGCCACACCTGCTTGTTTCTTAGCTCCATTTGCTTGATAAGCCTTTTCCCAGCCCTTTACTCTGAGTAGGTGCCTGTCTTTGTGGTTGAGGTGTGTTTCTTGTAAACAGCAGAATGTTGGATCCTGTTTTCTTATCCAATCTCTTAGCCTGTGCCTTTTTATAGGTGAGTTGAGTCCATTGACATTAAGTGATATTAATGACCAGTGGTTGTTAACTCCGGTCACTTTTTTAGTCATAGAGTTTGTGTGTTTCCCTTCTTTGAGTTGTGTTGGTGAAGGCTCTCTAGATGTCTGAGTTATTGTGGTCATTGTTGGACTCCTTGGTTAGTGATTTTCCTTCTATTACTTTCTGTAAGGCTGGATTTGTGGCTGCGTATTATTTAAATTTGTTTTTATCCTGGAAAATTTTATTTTCTCCATTTATAGTGAACAAAAGCTTGGCTGGGTACAGTAGTCTGGGCTTGCATCCATGGTCTCGCAGTTTATGCAGTACATCTATCCAGGACCTTCTGGCTTTCATGGTTTCCATAGAGAAGTCAGGTGTAAGTCTGATAGGTTTACCTTTATAAGTGACTTGGCCTTTTTCCTTTGCAGCTCTCAAAATTCTTTCCTTATTCTGTATGCTTTGTGTTTTGATTATTATATGGCGAGGGGATGTTTTTTTTTTTTTTGATCCAGCCTATTCAGTGTTCTGTATGCTTCATGAACCTTCATAGGTATATCTTTCTTTAGATTGGGAAAGTTTTCGTCTATAATTTTATTAAATATATTTTCTGGACCATTGAGCTGCACTTCTTCTCCTTCTTCTACTCCTATTATTCTTAGGTTTGGTCTTTTTATTGTGGCCCAGATTTCCTGAATATTTTGTGATGAGAGTTTGTTGGACTTGCTGTTTTCTTTGATCAGTGTGTTTATTTTCTCTATGGTATCTTCAGAATCTGAGATTCTTTCTTCTAACTCTTGTATTCTGTTGGTTATGCTTGGTAGACTCTGTTTGTTTACTTAAATTTTCCATGTTTAGATGGCCCTCTGTTTGTGTTTTCTTCTTTGCCTCCATTTCAGTTTTCAAGTCTTGAACTGTTTCCATTATTTGTTTGATTGTTTTTCCTTGGTATTCTAGGGTATCATTCACTGATTTACTCAATTCCTCAAACTTTCTCTTATACTTCTCATCCATTTCTATAAGGGCGTTTTTTACGTGCTGTTTAAGGGCGTCAATCACTTTCATGAAGTCAATCTTTTCTACTTCTTCTTGATTAAGGTGTTCATGTCCTCCCATTGTGAGGTCCCTGGTTTCTGGAGGTTTCATGTTGTTTTTCAGATTGTTGGGTGAATTCTTGCATTGGCGTCTGCCCATCTCTTCTTCCAAATGCTCCCTTATGGATCTTCTTTTACCGGATCAGGTCTCCTTGCCTACTGATGTACCTTCCCAGTGATGGCTCTCCCCAGTGATGGCTCTCCTGGTGCCGAGATCAGATCTCCGTGCCCAATGATGACTCTCCCCAATGCTGGCTCTCCTGGCACCCAGATCAGGTCTCCGTGCTTGTTGGGTAGCTCGTAAACAAAGTGCCTACCTTGCTTGGTGCAGGCAGGGTATAGAAACAAAGGAACTCCCGCCCGCTTGGGTTCCCTGAGGATTCCTGGTACTGGGTTTGTTTGTTTGTTTGTTTGTTTTTTGGTTTTTCGAGACAGGGTTTCTCTGTGGTTTTGGAGCCTGTCCTGGAACTAGCTCTTGTAGACCAGGCTGGTCTCGAACTCACAGAGATCTGCCTGCCTCTGCCTCCCGAGTGCTGGGATTAAAGGCGTGCGCCACCACCGCCCGGCCCTGGTACTGGGTTTGAAAGCATGAAGGATTCATGGAGAGCAGCTGAGGCTTGGCACTGAGAGAGACCCGAAGAGATCATTTGTGAAAGTTCAGCCTCAGTGACAGTTGCAGCCCAGAACTGAAGGGGTCATGCAGAGAAGTTGAGGCTTGGCACCATGAGGAGAGCACAGGAACAGCTGTGAAAGTGTAGCCCAGTTTCAGCAGAAGACCTCAGTGTTTTAGAAATATCAATACCATAGGGGTGACTGCCAAGGACAGCAGCAGCTATGGAGTGGAACCAGAGCTTAGGAGACAAACTGTGTGCTGAAGAGGAGAGAGCTGGAGAAGTGACCCAAGCTCTTTGGAGGAGCCCAGAAGATCATGACTGACTCCCAGACATTAGACAATCCATATTTACACTCTTTGTTTTGCTTTGATATGATTGTGATTGTGCCCTGTTTTCTCCCTCTGGAAATAATAAAGTATTTAACTTAATTGTATTTTTTTTGTAAGAGCCCACAATTTGAGAGACTTTGAACTTTTTTTAGACAGGGTTTCTCTGTGTAATAGCCCTAACTGTTCTGGAACTAGCTCTTATAGATCAGGTTAGCCTCAAACTGCCAGAGATCTGCTTGCCTCTGCCTCCTGAGTGCTGGGATTCAAAGTGTGTGACACCACCACCCAGTGAGACTTTGAACTTTTAAGGAGATTTTGAATTTTGAAAGTGAGTCAATATTTTATCTTATGTATTTTTCTATTTTTTAATTAAAAACTTTTATTAAGCTATACCTTTTCCTCCACTCCTCTCTCTTCCTCCCCTCTCCCCTTCTGCCTTCTTCCATGACCCCCACACTCCCAATTTGCTCAGGAGATCTTGTCTTTTTCACCTTCCTATGTAGATCCATCTCTGCTCTGGAACAGTGGTCTTATACCCTGTCACTTGTATTGATTTAATATAATGCTGATTGACCAGTAGATAGGAGGGAAGTATAGGTGGGATGATGAGAACAGGAGAATGCTGGAAAGAAAAAAGATTGAGTCTGCAGTCATCATCCAGACGCAGAGGAAGCAAGATGAGAATGTCTCACTGATAAAAGGTACCAAACCACGTGGCTGACACAGACAAGAATTATGGGTTAATGTAGAATGTAATAATTAATAAGAAGCCTGAGTTAATAGGCCAACCAGTTTATGATAATGTGTGTTTCTTTGGGACAGAATGTGGGACCGGGTGGGACCGAAACCTCTGTCAGCAAATCTCTCTTAGGGTCCTCTTTGTTGTCTTGGTTTTCTGGGGGTGTGAACTCTAGGCTGGTTTTTCTTTGCTTTATGTTTAAAGGCCACTTATGAGTGAATATATATTATATTTATCTTTCTGGATCCGGGTTACCTCACTCAATATGGCTTTTTCTATATCTATCCATTTGTCTGCAAATTTAAAAATGTCATTATTTTTTTACCGTTGTGTAGTACACCATTGCGTAAATGTACCACATTTTCTTTATCCATTCTTTGGTTGAGAGGCATTTAGTTGTTTCCAGGTTCTGGCTATGACAAATAATGCTGCTATGAACATAGTTAAGCATATGTCCTTGTTGTATGATTGAGCATCTTTTGGATATATACCCAAAAGTGGTATTGCTGGATCTTGAGGTAGATTGTTTCTTAATTTTCTGAAAAATCACCATACTGATTTCCAAAGTGGCTACACAAATTTGCACTCCCACCAGCAATGGAGGAGTGTTCCCCTTACCCCACATTCTGTACAGCATAAGTTGACATCAGTATTTTTAACCTTGGCCATTCTTACAGGTGTAAGATGGAATCTCAAAGTTGTTTTGATTTTCATTTCTCTGATGGCTAAGGATGTTGAGCATTTCCTTAAGTGTTTTTCAGCCATTTTAGATTCATCTGTTGAGAGTTCTCTGTTAAGGTCTGTACCCCATTTTTATTGGGTTATTTGTTCTTTTGTTGACCAATTTCTTGAATTCTTTGTATATTTTAGAGATCAGACCCTCTGCCTGATGTGGGGTTTGTGAAGACCTTTTCCCAATCTGTAGGCTTCCCTTTTGTCTTGTTGATCATGTCCTTTGCTTTAGAGAAGCTTCTCAGTTTCAGGAAGTCCCATTTATTAATTGTGTCTCTCAGTGGCTGTGCTACTGGGGTTAATATTTAGGAAGTGATCTCCTGTACCAATGCGTTCAAGTGTACTTTCTACTTTTTCTTCTATAAGGTTCAGTGTGGTTGGTTTTATGTTGAGCTCTTTGATCTATTTGGACTTGAATTTTATGCAATGTGATAGATTTGGATCTATTTGCATTCTTCTACATGTTGATATCCAGTTACGCCAGCACCATTTGTTGAATATGCTTTCTTTTTTCCATTTTATATTTTTAACTTCTTTGTCAAAAATCAGGTGTTCATAGGTGTGTGGATTAATAACTGGGTCTTTGATTCAGTTCCGTTGGTCTACCTGTCTGTTTTTATGTCAGTACCAAGCTGTTTTTATTGCTGTAGTTCTATACTAGAATTTGAAGTCCAGAATTGTGATGCATCCAGAAGTTCTTTTGTTTTACAGGCTATCCTGGGTTTTCTGTTTTTCTATATATAGTTGAGTATTATTCTTTTGAGGTCTGTGAAGAATTTTGCTGGAATTTTGATCTGTAGATTGCTTTTGGTAAGATTGACATTTGACATTTTACTATGTTAATTATACCTACCCAAGAGCATGGGAGATCTTTCCATTTTCTTGTGTCTTCTTCAGTTTCTTTCTTCAAAGTTTTAAAGTTCTTGTCACACAAGTCATTTACTTGTTTGATTAGCATTACCCTAAGATATTTTAAGCTATTGTGAAGGGTGATGGAGATTCAATATTTTTAAGGAAGCTTTTTTTTTTGATAAAGGGTTTCTCTGTGTTAGAGCCATGACTGTCCTGGGACTTACTCTGTAGACAAGGCTTGTCTCAAATTCACAGAGATTTTCCTGCTTCTGCCTCCTGAGTGCTGGATTTAATGGTGTGCACAACCATCCCCATCTGGGACTGAACTTTTAATGTGTTTGAATTTGTAAAGACTATGTGACTTTTAAAGTTATTTAGTTTTTAGTGTGAGATCTTGCTTGGGAATGAATGAGGAAGGAAAGGTTGTGGCTTAACTGTGGTGTGTTTGTGTGTCAAGTCAACAAGAGTCCAAATGGGGTGGAATAATATCTTACCTTGGTCTTGGTCCTTAACTGTCACTATTCTTAGCATCTTGGGTAGCCTGGAATTTCTGAATTCACTATTGCTATTCACTGCAGAGAAGTTTTTCTGATTAAGGCTGAGTAATACTCCATTATGTGAATACACCACATTTTCTTTCTTCATTCTTCTGTTAAGGGATATCTAGATTGTTCCCAATTTCTGACTGTTATGAATAGAGTAGCAATGAACTTGGTTGAGCAAGTGTATCTGTGGTAGGATGAAGCATCCTTTGGGTATATGCCAAAGAGTAGTATAGTTGGATCTTGGGGCAGATTAATTTCCATCTTCCTAAGCAACTGCCACACTGATTTCCATAGTGACTTACAAGTTTGCACTCCCAGAAGCAATGGATGAGTATTACTTTACTCCACATTCTCACCAGCATAAATTGTCATTTGTCTTATTAATCTTAGCCATTCTGATGGGTATAAGATGAAGTCTCAAAGTAGTTCCTCTTTGTATTTCCCTAATGACTAAGGATGTTGAACATTTCTTTAAATGTTTCTCAGACATTTGTGTTTCCTGTATTGAGAATCCTCTGCTTAGATCTATTCCCCACTTTTTTTTCTAGTCTCTTAAAGATTTATTTATAATGTATACAGTGTTCTGCCTGCATGTATGCCTGCATACCAGAAGAGGGCACAAGATCTCTTTATAAATGGTTGTGAGCTACCATGTCGTTGCTGGGAATTGAACTCAGGACCGCTTGCCATTGCTCGTAACCTGTGAACCATCTCTCCAGCCCTGCTTCCATTTTTAATTGGCTTATTTAGTTTCTTGATATTTATTTTCTTGATTCTTTATATATTTATATTAGTCCTCTAATATTAGGGATATTAGTCCTCTATCAGATATGTAGTTGGTAAAAACCTTTTTCCAAATGTAGGCTTCACTTTGTCTGAATGATGGTGTTTTTGCCTTACAGAAGCTTTTCAGTTTCATGAGGTCGCATTTATTAATTATTGATCTTAGTGCCTGTGCTGTCAGTGTTCTATTCAGAAAGTCCTTTCCTGTGCCAATGAGTTCAAAGGTTATTTCCCACTGTCAGGTTCAGTGTGTGCTGTTTTATGTTGAGGTCTTTGATGAATGTGAAGTTGAGTTTTGTGCAGGGTGGTATGCATCTATTTAGATTCTTCTGCATGCGGCCATTTCAGCCCTTAAACATCAAACATATAGCTACAAGAATTGGAGTTTGCCCTGCTGGGTTTTGATCTTGCTTTGGTTCAATGATTACTTACTATGCCCCAAATTCCTTTGGGATGGTTATTTATATTCTACGATATTATATGTTGAAACTATCTAATATGCTTTTAATGGCACAGTGAGTTACAGTTAAGAGATTACCTTGAGAGCTCAGGTCCCTGACTAGGGCCACATCCCGCCTTTCACCGTCCTCTAGTCCCCACGTGCAGTCCCTCTGCCACAATGCCGATGTTCACCGTGAACACCAACGTTCCCCGCGCCTCAGTGCCAGAGGGGCTTCTCTCCGAGCTCACCCAGCAGCTGGCGCAGGCCACCGGCAAGCCGGCACAGTACATCGCAGTGCACGTGGTCCCGGACCAGCTAATGACTTTTAGCGGCTGTAGCGACCCCTGCGCCCTATGCAGTCTGCACAGCATCTGCAAGATCGGCGGCGCGCAGAACCTCCCCTACAGCAAGTTGCTGTGCGGCCTGCTGGCTGATCGCCTGCATATCAGCCCTGACCGGATCCACATCAACTATTACGACATGAGCGCAGCCAACGTGGGCTGGAACGGTTCCACCTTCGCCTGAGTGCTGGCCTAATAACTTACCTGCACCGCTGTTCTTGGAGCCTTGCTGCACGCAGCGTTCTGTTTTCGTCCACACGTAGCAATGCCCACCCTCCGACTGGGAGAAATAAATGGTTTAGAGAAAGAGAGAGAGAGAGAGAGAGAGAGAGAGAGAGAGAGAGAGAGAGATTACCTTGACTCTCAGAAACGACTTTGGACTTTTAAAGTGTGTTTAGACTGAAAAACAAAATGCATTTTGCATCATGATATGACCATGAGCCTTTAGGACAAGGAAACGGAATGTGGTGGTTTGAATGAGAACGGTCCCCCACGGTCTCATATATTTTAATGCTTGATGTCTTAGTGTTTCTATTGCTGCAATAAAACATCATGGCCAAAGCAACTTGCTGAGTAAAACATTTATTGCAGCTTACACTTCCAGGTTACAGTCCATCACTGAGGAGAAATCAGAGCAGGAACCCACACAGGACAGGAACCTGCAGGCAGGAGCTGATGCAGAAGCCATAGAGTGCTGCTTACTGGCTAGTTCAACATGGCTTTCTTAGTTAGCATTCATTTAGAACTAGGACCACCAAACCAGGAATGGAGCTACCCACAATGGGACGGGCCCTCTCCCAGCAATCGTTAATTAAGAAAATGTCCTACAGGCTTGCCTACAGCCCAGTCTTAAGGAGACATTTTCCTAGTTGAGGTTCCCTCCTCTCAGATGACTTTAGCTTGTGTCAAGTTGACATAAAGCTACACAACGTACTTGGTCCCCAGTGGGTGGAATTGTTTGGATAGGATTAAGTGGTATAGCCTTGTTGGAGCAGGTGAGCCACTGGAGGTAGGCACTGAGGTTTTGAAAGCCCAGGCCATTCCCAGTTAGCCCTCTCTGCCTCACAGCTGTGAATCAAAACGGGCTCTGGCTACTACTCTAGTGCCATGTCTGCATCCTACTGCTATATTCCCACTCCATGATGGTCACAGACACTAACTCTCTAGAACCATGAATCCCAACATACTTTTCCTTTTAAACATTTCTTGATCATAACATCTCTTCACAGCAATCGAAAAGTAGCTTAGAGATTCATAGTCTCAGAAAATGTGCTAGACAGAAAATAACAGCAATTTCCTCAAGCAGAAACCAATGAAATCCCACATGTGACTACAATGAAACAGAATCAGAACATAAAAATAAAAGTTAATAAGAAACAACAGACATGTTTCTTATTAACAACAACAGATGTGTTTTGACATCATTGTGCTGGTAGTTTAGTAGAAATACATCAATCTCCAAACCTTTCAAGGTATGTACATTAAACACTTGCAAATTTTTGTGTCTCATATCACAAGAAAGTGACTTAAAACAAAAAGCAAAGTATTTGAAACTAATTTCCCCACCCCAGTGTAGGAAGTAAGTGAAGGCCCGAATGAATGTGTCTGTATCAAAAACCAAAGCCTAGGACCTGGCGAGTTGGCAAAGCCTTTCCCCAAATGGGTCAGGCTCAGAAATGGCAAAACTTTCTTCTGGCCTGAGTGCAAATGGTGACAGTGTCTGCAAGGTCAAGCCTAGCAACCGCAGTCTCCTCCCAGATGCTCATGTGGGCCACACACTCTCTGATGGAGTTGCACCAACTGCCCAGTAACACAGAATCTCAGTATGTTTATTGTGTACATCACAGAGAAGGGAATGGCTAGTCTCTGTTGAAGGTTGTATTGGATAGCTATGTGTCAGCTTGATGCTAGCTATTTATCAAGGGAGGGGCGGGGCTCAATTAAGAAAATGCCTCTACACAGGGTTTTGATCCTACTTAATGTGCTGGCTTTGTGAGAGCCTAGCCAGTTTGGATGTTCACCTTCCTAGATATGGACGGAGTGGGGAGGACCTAGGACTTACCACAGGGCAGGGAACCCAGACTGCTCTGTGGACTGGAGAGGGAGGGGGAGAGGAGTGGGGGGAGGGGGAGAAGGGTGGGAGGAGGGGGAGAAGGGTGGGAGGAGGGGGAGGGAAATGGGAGGCTGGGAGGAGGTAGAAACTTGTTTTTTGTTTATGTTTTTTTTCTCCTTTTCTCAATAAAACAAAAATAAATTAAAAAAAAAAAGATCATACCTCCTAATCCTTCCCAAACAATTTCACCATCTGGGAACCAAGTATTCTAAGGTATGAGCCTATAAAAAAAAAAAAAAAGAAAAAAAAAAGAAAGTGCCTCTATAAGATGGGCTGTAAGCAAACCTGTAGGGCATTTTCTCAGTTAGTGAGTGATGGGGGAGGGTACAGCCCATTGTGGTCCAGGGTTCTATATGAAAACAGGCTGAATAAGGTTAATTTGTAAACAACATCAGGGCAATTAGCTATCCCATTAAAAAGAAAGTAAAATTTCTACCATCTTAAAGGCAAAGTCTAAGCTTATTAAAGAACCAGATGTAGAAGCGAGGGAACTTAGTGGTGGGATATATAGGCTTAGCACATACAAGGACCTCCATTTAATCCCTCCCACTGCACAGACACTGAAAACAAAAGAAGGAATGTGAGAGGAGGCACCTAATGTAGAATAGACTCAGCTGAAGTATTAGAGAAAATCTAGCCATGATCCTGGAATGCACACCTTCAAAAGTCACAAAGTGCAAATCCGTAGCTTAGGACAATGCATTGATTATGTCAAAATGAAACCCTCTGTATGACAAAAGACACAATGATCAAATAGGCTAGTTATTTACGTGGGAGAATATTTACAATAACTTGCTTATGATTGAGACAATTAATGCTTTTAAGTAAGAAGAAAAGCTTTACCCAATAAAAACGGCTGCAGAAATAAGACAGAAAATTGAATGAAAATATATAAGAAACAAGCAAGCACGTGAAAAGATTCTTAGCCACAAGTAATTAAAGATATGCAAATTAACACAATGAGAGGCTATTTTGGAAAATACAGTGAAACTGACAATAATTATAGGAAGCAGTCTCACATATTGACAATTTGACAGTAACTAATTTTTTTTTAAAGAGCATGCCCTTCAAAGCAGAATTCTACCCAGAATACCCATCATAAAATAACAGCACAAATATATAAAACTCACAAGATTGCACTCAGCACTGGTTATGACAGCAAAATGTTGAGACCCACTGGCATGCTGCTAATAACTGAATAAATTACCCATTCATAGGAAAGATTGTTCAGCGAATCACATAAAAACAAAAGAGCGATGGCAAAGTCTGTCCCTGAGACAGACCGTGAGGTGAACAGTGTGTGTGTACAGAATAATAGACTGAATCGCATTAGTGACATAAAACAATGCCTTGCATGACAAAGCTTCCCTTCTATCCTGCACATGGGCTCAAACGCATGCAAAGATCTGGAAGAATACCCATCACTGATGCGAGAGGGTGCATCTGGGGACAGGGCTGGGGCAGAGCAGAGGCCTGATAGAAGTGTTTGCTTCCCTGGAGTTGCTACTTGTGACCTTCACAGAAACATATCTTCATATTTTTTAATTAGGCAACAATCAGCCAGAGAGCTAACAGCTGACTTGGTCCAATGTAACCACCTCACAGCTCACCTTAATTCTTCCAAGCTTTCCCAGAGTCCTGTCTCCATGGCCAATCATCACATAGTTGTTCTTTTCCTAAACAGTTCCACCAGCTGGGGATCAAGGATCTAAACATAGCCTCTGGGGGCCATATTCATTCAAACCACCACACTAACTGAGCCAGCCATCCTCCCAGGCCCCAACCAGAAGTTTGTCCCTGTTAATACTGGAGCAACAATTCCAAAACTCCCATGTTGGCAAAATGTTAAGGATTGCCTAAGAAAAGGATTAAATCACGAGATGAATTGTGGAACTGTTTTATTTTCTATCAATAGCATACATTTGGCATAGAAAATATTTGAGATATTTTACAACAAACCAAACTATTTGGCTTGTGATAATCTAAACTTAATTGATCTCAAAATTCTTTCTCTTTTTTAAGTGGACAGACTAAGTAAAGAACGATTTGTAAGTTATTTTTCTCATTAAATACCCAATGAAAGCAATTTATGATCAAATGCCTGATAACAGCAATTTAAGGCAGAAAGGACTTATTTTGGCTTATACTCTGGAGGGATTCAGTTCATCATGGCAGGGAAGGCAAGACCACTGACTCCACTGTGTCCACACTCAGGAAACAGAAATGAATGCTGGCTCTCTGTCTGTTTTCTCTCTTTTATCCGGTTCAGGACCCTACTCCATGGAATGATGCTGGCCACATTTGTGAGGGTCTTCCTACCTGAGTTAGCTCAATAAAGACCCTCCTTCATCAGTGCATCCAGAGGTGTGTATCCTAAATTATAATACTTGTTTGTGGCTAAGGTTTCAACATAAAATCCAACATGGGACACTACATATTCAAGCTGTACCAACTCCTCTTCCTGAGTTTTGTTAAGGAAGTTGGCAGTTTGGACAATTTTTCAAATTCTTGTTCTTGCTGACTGCATATATGTGACATTACCCACAAGTTCTTCTGTCCCTTGTGTTTTACACAAATAGTGGTTAGATCTATAGACTGATCAGGTTCACGCTGGGCTTGCGTCCCCTAGAACTGTTTTATGATTGGCGTGGACTGCTGACACCAGAAGAAATACAGCTGCTATCTGGCTCTTTTTACTTTCGCTAGTGATCAATTTCAGATCTATGAATTCACTGTGGATCATAAAATGCTGAGAAACTGGTTCTATAATTTTTACCTTTGTCATGAGAGAAAAATCTTGGCAATTTGGTTCCTTTTTCGTCTTTATGCTGTTCCAAGAGCGCTGTTGCTACAGATGTGGGTCTGGGAAGAGGAGTAAGGGACCTTTCCACCCCCACATCAGTTCCTTGTTTTCTCAACCTCTGGACCCCTACACACCAATTGTTCCATGTAATTACTGTAGCTTCAGACTGGATCTAGTAAAAGAACATGCCCCAACATCAGACTGGCCTCAACCCTCCTGGCCCTGGACCCACATGCCCCAGCCACTCCATTTGGTGGCTCTAACTGCTTATTGTAATCACTGCAGACTTGGACCCAGTAAGAGACCCAAGCCCTTCAGCTCCATCTCTTCTAAACTCTTCAGGCTGTCTAGCTTGACACCCTACTTTTGGATTCCATCCAAATAGACTAGATAAGCCAGGAAGCAGTGGTACAAGCCTTTAGTCCCAGCAATTGGGAGGCAGAGGCAGCTCTGTGAGCCTGATCTACAGAATGAGTTCCAGGATAGTCAGTGTTACACAGAGAAACCTGTCTCAAACAAAGAACTGATGGGCCAAATATATGGGTTCAAGATACTCTAACTCCAGATGCCCAAGTCCCATCACAAGAGTACAAATGGTAAAGAAAAAAAGAAAATATATCCCACCCAAATGACCAATACGGTAGTAACAGACGCTAGGAAGAACAACTTAAATATATCCCACCCAAATGACCAATACGGTAGTAACAGATGCTAGGAAGAACACCTTAAATGAAATTCATGGTACACAATTTTAAAAAAAAACAATTATAAACATGGTCAGTGAGTTCAATGAATTCAAAGGGGACAAAGATAAACACCCGAATAAAATAGAAGGCATGAATAAACTAAAGTCCAACAAAACACACATGACTAAAATAAGGACGGTAACTCAAGACATGGAAATTAAATTCAATAAAGAGAAACACTGAAGAAAGCCCAAATGAAAATGAAAGAGTAAATGAAAAGATGCAGAGTCTAATAAAAAGCTCTATGGAAAGCCTCAACAGTAGAATAAGTATGTAACAGACTGAATCGGATAACCAATCAAATAAAATGATACATTTTCTAACATGAATTGTTCTGGCTAGTTTTATATCAACTTGACACACGCCAGAGTCTTCAGAGGAAGGGATCCTCAACTGAGAAAATGCCTCCCTAAAACTGGGCTGTAGGCACTCCTGTAAGGTATACCTGTAGTGACTGGTGTGGGAGGGTCTGGGAGGGCCACCCACAGTGGAGGGGACCAACCCTGAGCTGGTGGTCCTAGGTTCTGTAAGAAAGCAGGCTGAGCAAGTCATAGGGAGCAAGCCAGTAAGCAGCACTCCTCCATGGCCTCTGCATCAGCTCTTGCCTCCAAGTTCCTGCCCTGTTAGAGTTCCTGCCCTGAATTCCTTTGCTGATGAACTGTGACAATGGAGTGTAAGCCAAATAAACCCTTTCCTCCCCAGGTTGGCACCATGAGGAGAGCCCAAGAGAGGCTATAAGTGAAAGTGCAGCCCAGTTGTAGCAGAAGTCCCCAGCATTTTGGAGATGTCAGTATCATGGGATGACCACCAAGGATAGCAACAGTGGGCAGTGGAATCTGCCTGAGCCTAGGAAACAAGCTGTGTGTGCTGCAGAGGGCAGAGATGGTGAAATGCCCCAAGCCTTGTGTAAGAACCCCGAAGATCGTGAGTGAGTCCCAGCTACTGGACATTGAGTTATTGACACTGTTGGAGTTTGGTTTTGCTTAGTTCTGATTGTGACTGTGCCCTGGTTCTATCCTCTTGAAGAAAGGAAATACCTAATTTATTTTTTGTTTTACAGAAGCCCACAGTTGAGAAGCTTTAAACTTGAGAGAGAGAGACAGAGACAGAGAGAGATATTTTGGAGTTTTACAAAAACAGGATTTAAAAGAGACTGGTTATTTTTTTTGTGAAAGAGACAGTTTTAAAGTGTTAGAATTTTTAAGCTTGTGGCACTTTTTAAGTTTGTAAAATATTTTATATTGTGATGTCTTTATTAATGTGTGATCTTGAGGATGAACAAGAAAGGACAAGTTGTAGCTTAACAGTGATGTGTTTGTGTATCCATTTCACAAAGGATCAGTTGTGCTGGCTAGATTTATGTCAACTTGACACAGCAATAGTCATCAGAGAGGAGGAGGCTCGATTTAGAAAATGTCTCATAGGATGGTGCTGTAAGGCATTTTCTTAGCTAGTGGTTGATGCTGGAGGATCCCATTCATTGTGGGTGGAGTTAACCCTAGACTGGTTGTCCTGGATTCCATTTAAAAAGCAGATTGGCGTGCCAAGATGACATGTGCTCAACTATGTTCATAGCAGCATTGTTTGTCATAGCCAGAACCTGGAAACAACCTAAACTCCCTCAACTGAATAATGGATAAGGGAAATGTGGTACATTTCCACAATGGAGTACTACACAGCAGAAAAAAATAATGACATCTTGAATTTTGCAAGAAAATGGATGGAGCTAGAAACATTATTTTGAGTGAGGTAACCCAGATACAGAAGGACAATTATCACATGTACTGACTCATAGGTGATTTTTAAACATAAAGCAAAGAAAACCAGCCTACAAACCACAATCCCAGAGAACTTAGACAACAATGTAGACACTAAGAGAGACTTAGATATAATCTACATGGGAAGTAGAACGTAGAAAAAGACAAGATCTCCTGAGTAAATTGGGAGCATGGGTACCTTGGGGGAGGGGAGAGGCAGGGAGGGGAGCAGAGAAAAATGTAGAGCTCAATAAAAATCAAAAAAAGAACAAAACCAAAAAGTAGTATAGGAAAATGAATTTCTTTCCCCTACTTTTAGACATTTGCCAGGTGTTCGATAACATGCATTTATTTAATATTAGAAAATTTGGGCCAAGCATAGTAGCACATACCTTTAATCAGGAGGCAGAAGCAGGGGTACTGCAGGAATAGCCTAGAGGACTCTGCTTCAAACAAAATAAAACAAAACAATCCATAAAAAAATAAAACACAGATTGAGCAAGCTTAGGGAGCAAGTCAGCAAGTAGGACTCTTCCATGGTCTCTATATCAGCTCTTGCCTCCAGGTTCCTGCCCTGTTAGAGTTCCTCTTCTGATTTCCTTTAGTGATGAACAGTGATATGGAAGTAAAAGCTAAATAAACCCTTTCCTCCTCACCTGCTTTAGTCACGGTGCTTCCCCACAGCAAGAGCTACCCTTAATAGTACACTGAAAATTGAATATATAGGAACTTCAGGACACTATGACGAGACTAAATATGTGGATTATGCACATATGAGATGAAGAATTCTAGGCCAGACACATAGCAAATATCTTCAATAAAATCATTGAAGAAACTTCCCAAATCTAGAGAGAGACAATTGCCCATCCAAGTTTAAAAGACTTACAGAGTGAAAACACAAAAGAAAACCCCAAAAGAAATGTCTCATGACGTGTTATAGCTAAAACACTTAAAACACAAACAAACAAAAAAGACTATTAAAAGCTGCAAGAGAGAAAAAGCCAAGTCACATACGAAGGTCAGTTAATTAGCGTGTCTGCTGACTATTTGATGAAATTTTTTAAAGGGCTTAGAAAAATATATTCCAAGTTCTGAAAGAACTAAACTGCCAACCTAACTTACTGTACCTGTTAAACTATCTATTCTAAATTGAAGTATAAATAAAAATTACCAATAACAATAACAGACTAAAGAAATATATGATCAGCAAGCCAGGTACACAAAGGATACTGGAAGGAATGCTTCAGAGTAGAGAAGAAACATCTCCAAGAGGCCACAGAGGAAAAATTAACAATACCAAGACAGTTAACAAAAAGAAGTCTAAGAAAACACCACCAAAAAATCAACAAAACAATAAAAATCAAACAACATTTTTCAGTAATAAAACTCAGAATATTTATGGTCCTAGTTCCCCAATAAAAACATATACACTATCAGATTCTATTAGAAAACAGGGTCCAGATTTTTGCTGCCACCAAGAAATATGCTTTAGCATCTGTTGGGGGAAGGACGCTTGTTTATCCTGGCCACCCAGAGCCAAAATAACCGCAGAGAAACTGTATTAATTAAATCACTGCTTGGCCCATTAGCTCTAGCTTCTTATTGGCTAACTCTTAAATCTGAATTTAACCCATTTCTATTAATCTGTATATTGACATGTGGCTGTGGCTTACCAGGTAAAATTCCCAGCGTCTGTCTCCAGTAGCTCCATGGTGTCTCCCTAACTCCACCCTTCTTTCTCCCAACATTCAGTTCAGTCCTCCCCACATACCTAAGTTCTGCCCTACCAACAGACCAAGGCAGTTTCTTTACCCATTAATGGTAATCACAGCACACAGACGGGACTCCCATATCAAGCATCCAAAATAGTTACCAAGTTAGGGTAAAGAGTGGGAAAAAGTATTCTAAGCTAATAGAAGAAAAAGTAGGCCTCATTGTTCCAATACCTGACGAAACCAAATCAGAACTACTTAGCAAAGACAGAAAAGATCACATCATACTCTTTAAGGGAGGAATAAATCAGGAGAGTGTTGCAATTATGAACACACAACAAACACATCACTGTACCCAATTTCATAAAACAAATACTTCTTAATGTGAATTCACAGGTTAATCCCAAAAGAGCAATAGCAGGTATTTCAGTACCCTGCCCTCACCAATAGATGTAAGTCATTTAACTCCAATGTTTCTGTATTTTTTTTTTAATCTGGCAGACTGGCCAACTAGCTCAGTGGGTAAAGCATTTTCTGGGAAGCTTGGCTCACCGGAGTTCAATCTCCTGGGTCCACATGATGAAGAGAAACAATTCCTGCAAGTTGTCTTCTGACCTCCTTCCGTGTGGAGTGGAATGAACTACACATGCACACGTACACATAAAGTAAATAAATATAATGAAAATGCTCTTTAAATTACATCAGAGGTCATCCTGCAGGGGCTATACTGCCCAATACCTCATCTCTCTTCCTATCCCACCCAGCTTACATCCAGAACCCCCCACCCCCTGTCTCCCTCCCTCCCTCCCCTCTTTGGCGGCATAGCACCTCCCAGCTCAGCCTGCTCGGGCGCTGGGACCGAACCCGAATCGGGAGGGCAAAGGGGAGGGCGGCAGTTCCTTTGTCTCCATAGCCTGCCTGCAGCAAGCAGGGTGGGCCCTTTGTTTGCAAGCTACCCAAGCAGCACGGAGTTCAGATCTGGGCACCGGGAGAGCCATCACTGGGGTGAGTGAGTGTGGCGGCAGCTGGGAACAGGGAACTCAGACATTCCTCATCCCTCCTACACTTCCTGGTCATCCTGCAGGGGCTATACTGCCCAATACCTCATCTCTCTTCCTATCCCACCCAGCTTACATCCAGAACCCCCCACCCCCTGTCTCCCTCCCTCCCTCCTCTCTTTGGCGGCATAGCACCTCCCAGCTCAGCCTGCTCGGGTGCTGGGACTGAACCCGAATCGGGAGGGCCAAGGGGAGGGCGGCAGTTCCTTTGTCTCCATAGCCTGCCTGCAGCAAGCAGGGTGGGCCCTTTGTTTGCGAGCTACCCAAGCAGCACGAAGATCCAATCTGGACACCAGGAGAACGATCACTGGGGAGTGACATCACTGGGAAGGTACATCAGTGGGCAAGAAGACCTGATCCTGTAAAAGAAGATCCATAGGGGAGCATTCGGGGGAAGAGATGGGCAGGTGCCAATGCAAGAATTCACCCAACAATCTGAAAAACAACATGAAACCAACAGAACCCAGCAACCTCACAACAGGGGGACATGAACACCTTAATCCAGAAGAAGTAGAAAAAACTGACTTTATGAAAGTGATAGAGGCCCTTAAACAGCATATAAAAAACGCCCTTATAGAAATGGATGAGAAGTATAAGAGAAAGTTTGAGGAATTGAGTAAATCAGTGAATGATACCCTAGAAAACCAAGGAAAAACAATCAAGCAGATAATGGAAACAGTTCAAGACTTGAAAACTGAAATGGAGGCAAAGAAGAAAACACAAACAGAGGGCTGGCTAAACATGGAAAATCTAGTTAAACGAATAGAGACTACAGAAACAAGCATAACCAGCAGAATACAAGAGATAGAAGAAAGAATCTCAGATTCTGAAGATACCATAGAGAAAATAACATATTTAAACAATACGTAGCCACAAATCCAGCCTTACAGAAAATAATAGAAGGAAAATCAATAACCAAGGAGTCCAACAATGACCACAATAACTCAGACATCTAGAGAGCCTTCACCAGCGCAACTCAAAGAAGGGAAACACACAAACCCTACTACTAAAAAAGTGACCAGAGTTAACAACCACTGGTCATTAATATCACTTAATGTCAATGGACTCAACTCACCTAAAAAAAGGCACAGACTAAGAGATTGAATAAGAAAACAGGATCCAACATTCTGCTGTTTACAAGAAACACACCTCAACCACAAAGACAGGCACCTACTCAGAGTAAAGGGCTGGGAAAAGGCTTATCAAGCAAATGGAGATAAGAAACAAGCAGGTGTAGCCATACTAATTTCTAACAAAGTCAACTTCAAACTTAAATCAATCAGAAGAGATGGAGAGGGGCATTTTATACTCATAACATGAACAATTCATCAGGATGAAGTCTCAATCCTGAATATCAATGCCCCGAATAAAAAAGCACCCACGTACGCGGAAGAAACATTACTAAAACTCAAGACAGCCATCAAACCGCAGACAATAATAGTAGGAGACTTCAACACTCCTCTCTCAACAATGGACAGGTCAACCAGACAGAAACCTAACAGAGAAATTAGATAATTAATAAAGGTAATGAAGCAAATGTACTTAACAGACATCCATAGATTATTCCACCCAAAGAGGAAAGAATATACCTTCTCTGCAGCTCAGGGAACCTTCTCGAAAATTGACCACATACTCGGTAACAAAGCAAACATCCACAGTTACAAAAAAATATTAGTAACCACCTGTGTCTTATCAGATCACCATGGATTAAAGTTAGAATTCAACAACAACACTACCCCCAGAAAGCCTACAAACTCATGGAAACTGAACAGTCAACTACTGAACCATACCTGGATTAAGGAAGAAATAAAGAAAGAAATTAAAGTCTTCCTTGAATTTAATGAAAATAAAGAAACAACATACTCGAACTTATGGGATACTATGAAAGCAGTCCTAAGAGGAAAGTTCATAGCACTAAGTGCCCACTTAAAGAAAACAGAGAAAGCACATATTGGAGACTTAACAGCCCACCTGAAAGCTCTTGAAAAAAAAGAAGCAGACTCACCTAGGAGGAGTAGAAGACTGGAAATAATCAAACCGAGGGCCTAAATCAACAAAATAGAAACACAAAAACAATCCAAAGAATCAATGAAACAAAAAGCTGGTTCCTGGAGAAAATCAACAAGATGACAAACCACTATCCAAACTAATCAAACGGCAGAGAGATAATACGCAAATTAACAAGATCAGAAATGAAAAGGGGGACATAACCACAGACACAGAGGAAATTCAGAGAATCATTAGATCTTACTACAAAAGCCTATATGCCACAAAACTGGAAAATGTAAAAGAAATGGACACTTTTTTAGATAAATACCACATACCAAAGCTAAACCAAGACCAGGTGAACGATCTAAATAGACCTGTTAGTCGCGAAGAACTAGAAACCGTTAACAAAAATCTCCCTTCCAAAAAAAGCCCAGGACCAGATGGTTTCAATGCAGAATTCTACCAGAACTTCCAAGAAGAGCTAATACCTATACTTCTTAATGTATTTCACAATATAGAAACAGAAGAGGCATTGCCAAATTCCTTTTATGAAGCTACAGTTACCCTGATACCAAAACCACACAAAGACCCAACCAAGAAAGAGAATTGCAGGCCAGTCTCACTCATGAACATCGACACAAAAATCCTCAACAAAATACTGGCAAACCGTATCCAAGAACACATTAGAAAAATTATCCATTATGATGAAGTAGGCTTCATCCCAGAGATGCAGGGCTGGTTCAACATACGCAAATCTATCAATGTAATCCGTCATATAAATAAACTGAAAGACAAAAACCATATGATCATTTCATTAGATGCTGAAAAAGCATTTGACAAAATTCAACATCCCTTTATGATAAAAGTATTGGAGAGATTAGGGATACAAGGGTCATACCTAAATATAATAAAAGCTATATACAGCAAGCTGACAGCTAACATCAAATTAAATGGAGAGAAACTCAAAGCCATCCCGCTAAACTCAGGAACATGACAAGGCTGTCCACTCTCGCCATACCTCTTCAATATAGTGCTTGAAGTTCTAGCAATAGCAATAAGACAACATAAGGGGATCAAAGGGATTTGAATTGGAAAGGAAGAAGTTAAACTTTCATTATTTGCAGATGATATGATAGTGTACATAAGTGACCCCAAAAACTCCAGCAAAGAACTCCTACAGCTGATAAACACCTTTAGTAGCGTGGCAGGATATAAGATCAACTCCAAAAAATCAGTCGCCCTCTTATACACAAAGGATAAGGAAGCAGAGAGGGAAATCAGAGAAGCTTCACCTTTCATGATAGCCACAAACAGCATAAAATATCTTGGGGTAACTCTAACCAAGGAAGTGAAAGATCTATTTGACAAGAACTTTAAGGCATTGAAGAAAGAAACTGAGGAGTATACCAGAAAATGGAAGGACCTCCCTTGCTCTTGGATTGGGAGGATCAACATAGTAAAAATGGCAATTCTACCAAAGGCAATTTATAGATTCAATGCAATCCCCATCAAGGTCCCATCAAAATTCTTCACAGATCTTGAGAGGACAATAATCAACTTTATACGGAAAAATAAAAAACCCAGGATAGCCAAAACAATCCTATACAATAAAGGATCTTCTAGAGGCATTACTAACCCTGACTTCAAACTCTATTACAGAGCTACAGTAATGAAAACAGTGTGGTACTGGCATAAAAACAGAGAAGTCGACCAATGGAATCATATAGAAGACCTGAATTTTAACCCACAAACCTATGGACACTTCATTTTCGATAAAGGAGCTAAAAGTATACAATGGAAGAAAGAAAGCATCTTCAACAAATGGTGATGGCATAACTGGATGTCAACCTGTAGAAGAATGAAAATAGATCCATATCTATCACCATGCACAAAACTCAAGTCCAAATGGATTAAAGACCTCAATATCAGTCAGAACACGCTGAACCTGATAGAAGAGAAAGTGGGAAATATCCTACAACAGATGGGCACAGGAGATCGCTTCCTATGTGTAACCCCAACAGGACAGACATTAAGGGCAACATTGAATAAATGGGACCTACTAAAACTGAGAAGCTTCTGTAAAGCAAAGGATACTGTCACTAAGACAAAAAGACAACCTACTGACTGGGAGAAGATCTTCTCCAACCCTGCAACAGACAAAGGTCTGATCTCCAAAATATATAGAGAACTCAGGAAACTAGACTTTAAAATGCTAATTAAAATGGGGCACTGAACTGAACAGAGAATTCTCAACAGAAGAAGTTCAAATGGCCAAAAGACACTTAAGGTCATGCTCAACCTCCTTAGCGATCAGGGAAATGCAAATCAAAACAACTTTGAGATATCATCTTACACCTGTCAGAATGACTATAATAAAAAACACCAAGGATAGCCTTTGCTGGAGAGGCTGTGGAGGAAGGGGTACCCTCATCCATTGCTGGTGGGAATGCAATCTTGTGCAACCACTGTGGAAGTCAGTGTTTCGGTTTCTCAGGAAATTCGGGATCAACCTACCCCTGGACCCAGCAATACCACTCCTAGGAATATACCCAAGAGATGCCCTATCATATGACAAGAGCATTTGTTCAACTATGTTCATAGCAGTATTATTTGTAATAGCCAGAACCTGGAAACAACCTAGATGCCCTTCAATGGAAGAATGGATGAAGAAAGTGTGGAATATATACACATTAGAGTACTACGCTGCGGTAAAAAACAATGACTTCTCGAATTTTGCATGCAAATGGATGGAAATAGAAAACACTATCCTGAGTGAGGTATCCCAGACCCAAAAAGATGAACATGGGATGTACTCACTCATAATTGGTTTCTAGCCATAAATAAGGGTCACGGAGACTACAATTGGTGAACCTAAAGAAGCTAAATAAGAAGGTGAACCCAAGGAAAACATATAGTTATCCTCTTGGCTATAGGAAGTAGACCAAATTGCCGGGGAGAAAATTGGGATCTTGGGGTGGGGTGCAATGGGGGTAAGGGGAGATGGAGAGAGAAACGTGAGAAGGGGAGGATGTGAGGAACTTGGGGAAACAGGAGGATTGGGATAAAGGAAGGTAGGACAGGGGAGCACGGAAGCACAATTCTTAGTTAAGGGAGCCACCTTAGGGTTGGCTAGGGACTTGACCCTAGAGTGGCTCCCAGGAGCCCGTGGTGATGTCCCCAGCTAGTCCCTTGGGCAGCTGAGAATAGGGAACCTGAAATGACCCTATCCTATAGCAATACTGACGAATATCTTGCATATCACCATAGAACCTTCATCTGATGATGGATAGAGATAGAGACAGAGACCCATACTGGAGCACTGGACTGAGCTCCCAAGGTCCCAATGAGGAGCGGAAGGAGGGAGAAGATGAGCAAGGAAGTCAGGACCACGAGGGGTGCACCCACTCACGGAGACAGTGGAGCTGATCTATTGGGAGCTCACCAAGGGCAGCTGGACTGTGACTGAAAAAGCATGGGATAAAACTGGACTCTCTGAACATGGCGAACAATGAGGGCTGATGAGAAGCCAAGGACATTGGCATGGGGTTTTGACCCTACTTCATGTGCTGGCTTTGTGGGAGCCTAGCCAGTTTGGATGTTCACCTTCCTAGACATGGACGGAGGGGGGCGGACCTTGGACTTTCCACAGGGCAGGGAACCCTGACTGCTCTATGGACTGGAGAGGGAGGGGGAGAGGATTTTGGGGGAGGGGGAGAAGGGTGGGAGGAGGGGGAGGGAAATGGGAGGCTGGGAGGGGGCGGATCCTTTTTTTCCTTTTCTCAATAAAAAATAATTACATCAGAAATCAAATGGATTAAATAGGCATCTGCAGAATCCCCCGTCCAAACAACACAGGATACAACTTATCTTCAATAACCCATGGGATTTTCCCCCCAAATATATAACACAATGGGACACAAAGCAATTCTCAATAAATACAGGAAAAATTAAAGAATTTTATGACCAAGATTGAATAAGGCTAGATGTCAACAGAAAAGGAAACCATAGGAAACCCAAATCCATGGAAATTAAATTACTGTTGAACAATGAATGGGTCATTGACGCAACTAAAGAGGAAATTTAAAAGTTCCTAGAAGTTTGGATTCACTGCAGAATTGAATGAAAATGAAACACAAGCTATCAAGTCCATAGGATACAATGAATACAGAAGGAAGTCTAACATTGCCTCTCCCTATGGTCAGAAACCCTCTAAAGCAACACAGGCTCTTGTCATTTCTCTTTGTTACACACCATAACTACATAGTTAGATTCTGTTGATGAAAAAACCACACTCTTTGGGAGTATGACAGAAAAATCAACCAAAAATCAACCAAGATCTGCCATCCAGATCTCCTGCTGCCAGAAGGTGCTGAGCTGACAGTTGGCAGACACAAGTGGTCTTACCCACAGGTGTACCCTACATACTACAATACTGATCTATCAAGCAATATGTCACCACTGATAGAATGTGGCATGACTGTTATGGAATAACTAACTGATTTCCACATGCATTTGAGGACCACCCCAAAAGAGAGTATTTCATATCTAGTGCTATAATCTTGGTCAAAAGTCCATGGCTGGGGAGGACATGGGCCATAGGGTAGAAAACGCTATGGTCATTTTGTCAAATGGCCAAATTGTCAAATTGTCTTCTATATATTTATGGTTTATACCCAAAGCCTTGGGATGATTTTAGCCTTTCTCAGAGAAGCTTGTTTATTGCAGTAGGTAGCAGTCAACACAGATAGAAATAACCAGTCACAGTGCTAAGAATAAGAGGTTGTCAATGTTTGTCCCTAAATGGAACACCTTTATCAGCCATCCAAGACTTAAGGAACACTGAGGAAGAGGAGGTTAGAAAGAAAGTAAGAGCTGAGGGATGGAGAGGAGCTATGTGAATAATCCTGTCTTCCAGTCATAGCATGGCTCTTCACTCAAAGCAGTTACTGTAACTCACAGGAGACATGGTTGTCTGTGCGACATCAGAGATATAGAAGGTGCTCTCCAGTCCTCACTCCACGCCAAGCATTTACTGGAAGTTGATTGTTGCAGAGACAGGGAGAGTTCTTGTTGGGGGCTGTGGACCCCCAGACCCTGAATTTTCTGTGAGCACTCTTGACATTACCCATGTCTGTCCATGTCTGTGTGTGTGTGTGTGTTTCAACCTCCAGTCTCTTGCCAAATTCATGAACCATACCATAGCACATGGCGTGTAGAGCAGGCATTGCATTACAAATGGAGGCCCTCAGCAAGATCAGGAACAAGGGATCCCTGAGAGATTGCTCTCAGGAGTGGTGAGGATGAATTGAAGATGGGTATGTGTATGTGTTTTTTTCATCCCCAGACTCTTGCCTGATAGCAGTTCCATGTGGTACAGGCACCAGAGGAGGCTGAGATCAGGAACTAGAGATTCTCTCTGAGGGACACCTTCCAGAAGACTGGCCATCAGGAAAGTAATAAAGAAGAGGCTGGAGGGTGAATTGAAGGCCTTGAAAAGATGGAATGTGCACAGAGAATCTAGACTGAGAGACATTTGATTCTGAAGACTACTAAAAAAGGTATCTTTACTTTAAAATTTGGGTATAAGGATTTGTTGCTTTGGAAAAGAGGTTCTGCTTTTGTTTCCACAGAGGCTAATGTGGTTTGATGGACCAAGACCACCCCCAAAGGTTTCTGTGAATACCCCCCAAAAATTACTTCACCCAACTAACAGTAGGAAGTAGTTTAGAGAGAACGACACTCAAATTCCCTAAATGATTGTTTACTAGAGGTTGTGGAGCCAAGGGGGACAGCATAAGGCAGCAGTGCCAGGAGCATCAGCAATCGGAGCCACCCAGATCCTGCCAGGCTGCCCGTCTGCACGTCTGCAGGAGAAGGCAGCAGCCCAGCAGGGAGGCAGTGGCAGTCCCCAGCTCTGTGCACCCAAGAGTTTGTGGTGCAAGTGGCCAGTTTTCCTACAGGACCCGGGGGATCTGCACAGTAGCCAGCAGCAGCAGGAGGCACATTGCCCTAGCCCAGTCCGGTACCTAGCCTGGTGTAGCCAACCCGGCCAGTTGTGGTGGTGCATGCTAGTAGGAAGGAGACAAAGGCAGGAGGCTATTGTCATTGCTAAGACTTGCTCTGCTGGCAGCCAGAATTGCCATCAGCCAGACAGCTGCTGTGATTATCTTGTAGCTAGTACCAGCATTTAATATCATTCATGTGGAACAAGAGCAGTTGGATTTCCTATGGGATTTGCATGTGGTTAGTTGCTCTCCTTTTTTCCATCATATTTGTGCCACACCCAGGCCAGTCAAGAACCTTGGTCTAATTATATAAAAAATAATCTCCAGCCCCTTGCCTGATTCATGAACCATACCATAGTGCATAGAGCAGGTGTTGTGCTACAGTTCTTTTGCTGTGAAGGTGTGGCCACTGGTAGGTTTTCCATGCTCCATGGGATGACCACATGTACATATGGACAGCACCAGTTGAACTTAGTGGGTTATCAAAACAAAAGAAGGCATGAAGTTGAGAGAGGCCATGTTAGAGGGGAGATGAAATGGAGGTAGGATATAGTGATATTTCATTCTATACATGGATGAAATTCTTTGAGAATAAAAAATAAAGAAGCAAGCCCCCCCCCCCAAAAAAAACTCTCAAGCAGAAATTCCAGGGCATTTTGTCAGTGAGCAATTCCCCCTGGGATTCTAGGAGTACAGTAATGTAGCTGGCTCCTGAATGCCAACCAATAAGACACACTCCAAGAGCAGATTACTTGTCCATTATGTTCAGATTCCCATTTGGTGCACAGTGAAAAGCAGTTCCTTCTTCCTTGATGCTGAAAGCCCATTGGCTGCCCTACTACCTGTCTGTGTGTGTGTGTGTGTGTGTGTGTGTGTGTGAGAGAGAGAGAGAGAGAGAGAGAGAGAGAGAGAGAGAGATTACTGCAGCTCATGAGCCTATAAATATCCAGTGAGTTTGCAACAGAACTCATTGCAACTTTGCTCTGCACGTAAGATCAGCACAACCAATGACTTCTTCAGTATGTGTCTCAGCGCACGGCACAGGTTAGTAAATGTTCCATTCCGTGTAAAAGCTGACACTGCATCTGGGTATCCTAGAGATTAGCACTTCCTAACCACAGGGTCATACCTGTACTCCGCACATAGAGACCACAGAGGAGAGGTGACAGAGCTTGACTCCAAAATCTCTGCACCTGCTGTTTCTCCTATTGACCTTCTATCTCTGCTATCCCAACTCTGTCTGCTAAGATTCTTTCTTCTCTGTGCCTCCCCTTTCTGTTGCCACCTGGTGCTCTGTCTACTTACCTGGCCCGGCTCTGGTGTCTGTGTGCCACTGTTAGGATGAATCTTCCTTTGAATTGACCTGTCTATGTGGGAAAAAAAAAAACATGAAAAGACCTGTCTTCTCAGAGTCGGAGAGCTGGGGTGGGTCATTCCAAACATCTTGCTCAGGAAGCTAACTCTGTATCAAACTATCAAAAAGTCCCATTATGCTTATGTAGACATCTTAGCCTGTTTCCTATCTGACTGCTCATTTTTTCTAGAGTCTTTATTTCTATTATTCTAGCTCTTCCTGCCTCCTATGTCCCTCATCATCTTGACATTTCACCATTTTCCCATCATCTTTCTGCAGCAGTAGCAGAAAGGGTGTTGTTCTTACCTCTATCTGTTTAAATACTTTATTATTAAGTAGCTCAGCGGGAGAGACATTTGAGGATACTCAAACGTTAGTTTTTGCTTCTTCTACCCTGAAGCTGCTAGACAAGTCAGTGCATGTACTGTTTTCCAGGCTTCATTCCCCAGTCATATGCAAGAAACCTTTTCAAACCATTCCCAGACCTTGCTTGTGAGGACCGTATGTAGAAATGAATGCAAACTGTGGACTCTGGTAGAAACCAATGTTGCAATGGTTACGCTTTTTCAATCTATTCTTGTTTCCCCTTTTCCTAATATTCTCACTAATTTCTGTATTCGATTTTATCATCTGTTTTCACTCGCCTGCCTTTCTCCCCTTTTATCTGCCTCATAATTTATTCCTCTCCCTGTTTTTCCATTAGTGCTTTTTTCTCAATCCATTTCCCTGAGTGAATAGATTTCCTGGTTGTCTGTGCATTTCCCTCTCTTGCTGATTTGAGAAAAAAATGTTAGAGCATCTCACAGAGGCTTATGAATATATTACAATGAGACACATAATACAAAGATTCAGCCTTTCTATTTAATTTAAGATCTATAGAATACAGAGTTAAAAAGAAAGAGAATGGTAGTTAGGGACATGACAAGGGTTTTTCCCTTTTTTATTAAATTTGTTTTAGTTAAAAAAAATAATTATATCGCTTCTCCCCTCCCCTTCCTTCCTCCAACACCTCATGTGCACCCCCACTTTACTCACTCTCAAACTGAGAACCCCTCTTGACAAAGAACTACAAGCAACCTCACAGCTATCTAAGAATTTTTTGACCTAGAACACTGGTCTTTAAACAGACTATTGAGATCAAAATCTTGAAAGATCTCTTCTAACACAAATAGTTCAGAGAAAGAAAGGAGAGGGACATGGTGAAGCCGAAGCAGTGGGCGTGTACTGGATAACCACTGGTCATCACTTAGGATGAGTTTAGTATTTTCTTATCAGTTCCTCTTACACCAACCCACACAGGAAAGTGGTCTTAGCAGGGTGCTCTTAGCAAGCAACAAAACTGAGAAGTAAGCATGTTTTGGGCATCCACAGTCTGAACACACAAGATACAAAATGCTCAAAGTCCAAATTTAAAGAGGGTCAATATCACTCACTTGTCTTCATGAAACCAGTTGCCTCAAAACTCAGGTACAGATCCCAATTTATTCAGTAACCTCAAGGGGAGAGACGACCCAGCCCCTTCAACCAGCCCCTTCAAAACTTCTCAGAGAAATTGTCATGAGTGACTTAGACAACCCTTTGCTTTATGGGGGCTCAAAGTGGACAGAATAATTTAAAACGCTATATTAAATTACTTTTAAGCTAAGTGCATACATAAATATATGTGAATTTTGTTTTTGGACTTGGGAGTCATACTCAAGATTTCATAGTTTACAGATATGAAAATGTGAAATTCAAAACACTTCTGGTATCAAACATTTCAGGTAAGAGATACTCGGTTTATCTAAGTTCAAACTCTGAGCTCTGAGGAACATTTCTTCAATACCCATCTATTATTTTCATAAATATTGAGTCTCAAAAAAAATGTATCTTGCACTCCCTAATTCTGTCCCTGTCGTTGAATGGGTAACTGCTCAGTTCTTTCAAAGGCTTTCAGATATGATGACCTGAACTCCCATCTTACGCTGGTTGTCTCCACAATCAGCATACACTTTCAAGTTAGCACAAATGGTGCTACAACTCACGCAAACCATGGTCATGTTGAGATCACAGAAAAGAGCCAGTCTAATTTCACCTTTGCTATTATCAATGTCAAACCCTTTATGATTTCTTCCAAGCCTCTTTTGTATAAATAGCCAAACCCTTTATATATAGAGGCTAATTCTATGTGTGTATTAACTGGACCCATTTTCCTCCTGTTTCTCTGTACCTCATAGGGCTTTGTGAATTTGATTATGTCTTAGGAATTCTCTTTATGCTGTCTGTTTGTCTAAGTCATAGTAAAGAAAGGGTTAAACATAAACCTCACATTATTTAAATAGCCTGGAAGGGTAATTCTCAGGAGGAAGTTATGATTGGGTTTGTTTGTTTTATTTATAGACAAATTTGGCTGGGTTGGTTTTGTGCATGCAGCTAGGGGCCCTGTCAGGTCACATATGGGATAGTGTTGTCATGTCCTGTAAATACTGTTTTATTACAGATGTCTACTACATCTGGCTTTAACAATTTCTGCCACCTGTCACCATGATTTCTGAGTCTTTGGAGGAAGGGGTGTGATACAGATGGCCCGTTTAGAGCTAAGCATGCCACAATCTCTTATTCTCTGCTCGATAATCAATGGTGGGGCTCTGTGTAAGTCACCATCTACTGAAAAGGCCTCCCTGGTGTGGTCTGTTGGTATAAAGATAAGAACATGGGGGAAAGTTTATTACTATGTCCATTTAGCAGAATAATAGCACTGGACTTTGCCCTAGAGCCTATTATCTAGACCCAGACAGGGCTTTGTCCCTGTCAAAATTATATTTAAGAAACTTGTTGGATTTGTCTAAATCATAGTAAAGAAAGGGTTAAGCAAATATCTCAGTCTTGCTGGGGCAGGACAAAATGAACAGCACCAGAAAAGTTGTAGCTGAGACATAGTCAGAAATCCTAACAATTACTTTAATGTTGATTCCAACATGACTTAAAGGGGGACAAAGAATCCCACAGGCAGCCCCCCTGCAGGTCCAGTGATTCTTTTTCACAATGGCGGGTCACCTAGAATTCCTGGTAATCAAATCCGTACTATTTTACATGCGATGATTTACAATGCTTCAACTCTCAGAGTTTCCTAATTTTTTTTGCAACTGTCCAGACATCTACTTCTTTTTGTTTTAGTGTTTAAATAAATTATGTCATTTATGGTTATCTGAAGTTTGTATGCCTAGGAGTAGTTCTGCTTGATGCATTTTTGGTTAGTTATGCCATGAGTTTAACATGAGTCATTACATAACATCTTGTCTACATTAAATGCATATTAATATGCAAAGAATTCTGAGTTTCAAAAAAAGAAAGGAAGGAAAGGAGGGAGGGAGGGAAGGAGGAAGGAAGGAAAGAGAGAAGAGCTTTTAAAAATGGGTCTTCACTGGCATAGTGCTGCATGCTTGCAATTCCAGCACCCAGGGGAGAGGGTGTGCAAGAAGTGGCAAGTTCAGGGCTATCCCAAGCCACTTAGCAAGACCCTGTCAAACACACAAAAATGAAATAAACAGCCCTCTCATAGTTCCATCATTTATAAGCAATCTTTTAAAGGAGGCAAAAAAAATTCTTTTAAATTAATGTAGCCATGATATTCCAAACACACTGATATATGTTTTGCTTTTTGTTTCACTTTAATTATATATTTATCATGGGTTCATAAATAAAGTTTTAATAACTACATAATATTTTGTTCATTTTTCTAAGTAACAGTTCCCATGTGATAGTTTCTAAATTTTTCTCTACAAATAATGCTGGGACATACAATTTTGTGTATAAAGATTCTTACCTAATAATTAATTTATTTGAGTAAAATTTTTTTCTAGGAATATTTATTTATTTATTTAAGATTTCTGCCTCCTCCCCTCCACCGCCTCCCATAGCCCTCCCCCTCCCCCAATCAAGTCCCCCTCCCTCATCAGCCCGAAGAGCAGTCTGGGTTCCCTGCCTTGTGGGAAGTCCAAGGACCTCCCACCTCCTTCCAGGTCTAGTAAGGTGAGCATCCAAACTGCCTACGTTCCCACAAAGCCAGTACATGCAGTAGGATCAAAACCCAGTGTCATTGTTCTTGACTTCTCAGCAGTCCTCATTGTCCGCTATGTTCAGAGAGTCCGGTTTTATCGCAGGCTTTTTCAGACTCAGTCCAGCTGGCCTTGTTGAGTTCCCGATAGATCATCCCCAATGTCTCAGTATGTGGGTGCACCCCTCGCGGTCCTGAGTTCCTTGCTCGTGCTCTCTCTCCTTCTGTTCCTGATTTGGACCTTGGGATTTCAGTCCGGTGTTCCGATTTGGGTCTCTGTCTCTGTCTGCCTTCATCGCCCGATGAAAGTTAATCTCCAGGAGGATGACTCTATGTCTTTCTTTGGGTTCACCTTCTTATTTAGCTTCTCTAGGATCCCGAATTATAGGCTCAATGTTCTTTATTTATGACTAGAAACCAAATATGAGTGAGTACATCCCATGTTCCTCTTTTTGGGTCTGGCTTACCTCACTCGGGATAGTATTTTCTATTTCCGTCCATTTGCATGCAAAATTCAAGAAGTCATTGTTTTTTACTGCTGAGTAGTACTCTAATATGTATATAGACTTGATATTGCGCAGGTTACATGCAGACAACCACAGTTGCTGTGGAGTTGTGAACGCAGCAGGTCCCATTGTGTCCAGACAACACCAGTTCTCCCCAGTCTTCCTGGAACTCTGGTTCTTACAATCATTAAGCTCTCTCTTCCAAGAGCTTCCAGAGCCTTGAGGAGGGATGAGATATAGATGTCCCATTTGTGTCTGGCCCCCCGTGGATGCCTAGTCTCTGCATTCTGGCCAGTTGTGACTGTCTGTGCTAACCACTCTCTGCACAAAGGAAATTCTCCGATGAGATCTGAGAGCTGCACTAATCTTTGAGTAGCAAGATGAATTTGGGAAACAATTTGATACTATGTCCACTTAGCTAAACAATATTAGGCTGTGCTGGCTAGTTTTATGTCGACTTGACACAAGCTAGAGTCATCTGGGAGAGGGAGCCTCCATTGAGAAGATGCCCTACCAGATTGGACTATGTTAACAAGCGTTTCTTCCAGAGTGGATCCAACATCAGCTGTTCTCCCAGGGTAGTTCAGCTTCTGATGTCATGGTGTCCACTCTCGTACCTGCTGCAGTGACTCTGTGCCCAACCATCTTAGTCACAGCAACACAATGAGGTAAGGAATGAGTCCTTCCAAGAGTCCCATTTTCAACGTGCCATAGCCTAGGGAACCAGTGTCCCTGAACAGAGGGTCAGAATTATTGCCTATTTTGGGGAGAGAAGTTCTGGCATCCCTGGTATATACTGAGGCAGACCACAGCAGCAGGGGAGAAATGCCCTTTCCTCACAGGAAAGCACTTGCAGAATGGCTTTCATTCATCTTTATTGTGGTGGTATCCTGGAGCCAGATGTACCAGCTCTAAGGATCTAAATATTAGATTTCCAAGAATTCTGAACCCTGGTCATCAAACATAGTCATTAGTAACAGATAATTTGACTTACAACTAAATGAACTATACTTCAAAACAAATATAGTAAATTTTCAAAAACCATTACTTCCTAATTTGGTCACTACATTTTACTGTTAACTATGCTTTCAGTTTGTATGTGCAATGTGTGTGTGTGTGTGTGTGTGTGTGTGTGTGTGTGTATGATGTGTGTTTACATGTGTGTTTAATATAGTTGTACAGGGGGAGGTCTGTACATGTTGTGGCAACTTTTGGGGAAGTGAGAGGACAATCTCAGGTGTTGGCTCTCATC